>NC_140089.1:74095282-75442006 GCF_964237585.1 Gallinula chloropus
TGCATCATGTTATGAGCCACAGTGCCTGAAAATCCTGCCATTTGCTGTTGAAGCCACTCAAAAAGAGGGAACAGTAAGGCGACAGCCACACGTTCAACTTCAAGAGTCTCAGAGCTTTTCAGATAGCCAAAGAGCATGAAGTTTGCCAACTAGTACTTTGGACAATGCTAGAGCTGGCAGACCATGTGAAGTGTGGTAGGACATCGTCTGGTTTCAGTAGTGGAGACATGTATTACTCCCCAAGGATTATTTTTGGAAAGTGAAAGTAATTATTTCTGATCACAGAATGGGGAACATGTGTGATGCCAGGGCCAAGGGCACTGATGTAAGCCCAGGGCCAGCACTGCCCCTGGGGCAGCTGTGCCTGCAGGAAGGGACCTTCCGAGGGGCTGGCGGTTGGGGCGAGGATGCTCTGTGGGCTTTTGGTTAGGCTTTGGCTTTTAATCAGGCTCTGAAATAGTCCCCAGAGGGTCTTGTTACAATAGAAAACAAAGGATAACTTGAGAAATATCTAGAACAATCAACTCATTTTAAAATCCGTGTTTTGGAGGGGAGCAGTTCCCATACTCCCAGGTCAGGAGAATGGTTTGTTCATTGCCCATGCCCATGGCTGGAAGAAGACTTGTGAAACCTGTTTTAAAGAAAGACATTTATTTCGCTGGTGGTGATAGTTTTCCCACTGACAGAAAAGTGGAGATTTTTACCTCCTATCTGACAGCATCATTCAAAGTTTGTCCTCTCACTTAACCTTCATATCAACTTTTAATGAGTGTACAGTGGATTTGACCATCTGTATGTTCTCCCTATGAAGTGTTCCTTTCCTAACAAAGTATGCAGTAACTCTTCCAGGGGCGGTGAGCCTGGCACAGTAACAGTTTATTCCAATGCAAACATTCTTTTTGATGAGAGTAAAACCTGCTCCAAGAGAGCAGCCACAATGGATGGCACAGCCTACAGCGGGCTCATTTCTCTCATGTTCATGGCAAAAGGGAATGGGAGAGTTCCACTGGCTGCTCACAATGGAAGTAACCCTGCAGAAATATGTGGGTACACACCTGTTTCTTGGGACTTATGAGGCTGCATTGAGTATCGTGGGGAAAGAGGAAAGGGGTGCACGAAACACGGGGAGAGGCACACATTCCTGAGCTGTCAGCAAGGCAGGTTTCTCACAGAAAATAAACCTTATTTTTTCCCTTATCAAAGCCAAAAGCCTTCAGCCCCCCCAAAACCGTACTGCCTGATTTTGGACCCCAACCTACTTCTGCCATGCTGGGAGCCCCTCAGCAATGGACTCCCCAGCACATGCTTCAGCAGCAAAGAAACCCTCCCCAGGGAAACTGCAACTCTGGAAAAAGCCAGGGAACAAGTATAGAAGGCAAATGATGGGGATTTCAGACCTTTTTTTTCCTTTTAGCAGAGGTCACTGCAGCAGTTGAGCACCCTCCCACCAGCTTTCAGAGCAGCTGGTCCAGGACTCTCCCCCATCACCCTCTGCAGGGCTTCACCCCAGTAAGCTTCTGTGGTTGTGCCACAAAGGTGCTGGTTTCAATCTTTTCTCTCCATGGCCTTTCATGAAATTGTATTATTTATAGTCTGACCATTCACATCATCTTTACTCTCTAACAATAAACTTAACAATGCCTTTGCAAGCCTTTGTTATTTGCTGAATGCTGTGGGGTTCTGTGTTTCTGAGCTAACGAGCACTTTAAAGAGCCTATGATTTGTCTCTGGGGTATGTTATCTTGCTATTAGCAGTAAATAGGGATGTAGATAATGTTTTACATCTGTACCATTAAGAAGGAACAAATTAGACTCTTCCCCAGCCTCTTCCCCTAGCTCACAAATCTTTGTTAACTCCAGGAAAAACAGAATAAAAAATCATTGTTTGTAAAGATACAGACAAAACTCTGCAATTCATATGCTTGTGAATATAACGATTGAATTTTTTAACAAGATCGGTTTGAAATTCAATATTCCTTTTCTTGGGAAAGCTCCAAAATGTTGCTATTTGTTTTCATAGTAAAATGAAAATAAAGTGCAAAACATCAAAGTTTCCTTTACAAAATGAAATAAAAAGCAATTAATTTCAAATCAACAATTTAGGACATTTTGTTTCAGTGGAATACATTTTCTATTTTCAGTAAGGCACAATACAAAATAAAACATGTCAGAATGAAAAGCCACTGAAGAATAAAAAAAATATCAAAATATTCTTTCTCAGGGCACCTGAAACGTTTATTTTCAACTTATTTGCAAAATAAAACAAGCAGCTTCTAGATATTCTCCGGAAAGCTTGACCCTGGCTGGGCAGCAGTTTCAAGTTGCCTTCTTCCCAGCCAAATTCCTGATGCCTTCCTGCAGGCTTTCTCCATGGCAAATGGGAAAGCAAAAGCCAGCAGCAAATAGTTGCAGGCAGTTGAGCCAAAAATGGCTGAGGTTCTCCCTCCCTTTTGCTGGAGACAGTTTCATCAGCTCCCAAAAGGCAAGGGAACAAATGCTTTTTAAAAGTTTTCTTTCCACATTGACAAAGCAACATCTTTTTGGCCTTTTTATTCAGGGTTTTTCCTAAGCACACTGAACACTGTCTCTCTAGACACCAGGAAACACCCCACAGGAAGTTTTTTTGCCTTTCTCTTCTACGCTTGATATTTCCCTGTAAGTTTTTTTCCTTCTTGGAAGCAGTGCCATCACCCAACACTGATGGAAAAGGGCTTGGGGAAACACACTGCCAACCCATTTGCTCACTGGCATGAGAAAACAATTGCAATCCACCACATTTCTTCTTGATTCTTCACCAAGCTCATGTTTGTCCATCTCATAACATATTTGGCAGTGGAATGAACCAGCCCCTCTGATCATGGCAACAGGCTGGTTTGTTTTGTTGGAAACCACCATCAGCACAGAAAGTGAAGGTGTCCAGGGCCAGGAAGACAGCGTTGCTTGCAGATACATCATTTGTGGGTGGTATTTGGAGAAAAGAGCTGTCTTTATCCTACAGGAATAATGAAATAACTTGAGCAAAGCCGTGATTGTGCAGGAAGCTTGGTGCACTTCCAGAAAACAAGTTAGTGTGACTTAGGAGTCCAGGAAACCTGACATTTGGAAAGGATGTCCCCACTGATGGGCACCATGGAGGAGGCTGCTGTGCTTGGGGCAAAGCTCTGCAAAACACAGTGGGCACCTGCTCCCTGTTTTCTCATGTGAATGTAGGTGGGGTTCAGCACAGCCTTGAGGGGACAGGCACCGTCCTGCCCTGCTGCGTGCTATGGCCAGAGACAGAGACTGACATCTCAGCTCATTGTCGCTGGTGATGTGTAGGAAGGTACCTGCTATGGCAATGACCAGTGGGAGCAAACTAAGGTTCCATGTAATATTCATAGCTTTCTTAACTGTTCCCTTCCTACTTTAAAGTGATCTCCTGACATACCGGGCTAATTTTCCTGCGTTGTTTCCCACAGCCTTCCAGTTTTCAATGTTGAAATTCACCTTCTCCTCACTCTGTCTCCACAACAGCTTTGTCTCATTTTCTGAGGGAGATCTATTTAATCCAAGTATTTGGAACAGTTGTTGTGTTAGATTTTAAGATGCATGTTGTGCATATTCAGAGGTGGTGAGAATGCCATTTCCCATCACATTTCTAAGGTGCAATGATCCAAATTCAAGTATCTTAAGAGAAAATCAGAAATAGCAGTGAGAAACAGCATGAAACAAAATTTTGCCCCGTTATTCAGATCTGCAGGAGTTTTGGCTGGCTGGCTGAATGTTTTGCTTTTCAAAATAAAGGGGGGGGGGGGGGGAGAAGAAGTCTATGTCAAGAATCTTCATAGAAACCATGCAAATATGTAAGAGAAATTCACAGCAGGCTTTCTGGAATATAAATCTCCTCTGAACAGTGTTACTGTGGCCACAATTAAATAAGGAAAAAAAGTGGTGAGATAGAAAAGGATTAAAAACCTTACTGAAACTCAATTATAAGTGGAACTTCAAGATATGTATGTTATTGGCTGAGCTACAATAATTAACATAACTAATGAATGCACAGAACTTTCAGAGTGTAAGACGTGTTATTATTTAATAGTCTTTGATTTCTAATTAATTCAGTTCAAATCATTACACACACCTTTAATAGAGTTGGATTTGTTTACAAAATAAACAACCAAACACATGCATTTTCAAATGGTGATCATATTTAAAGTGGGGAGGGAGGCAGCTGCAATGGGGGTCGTACTGGGAAGTGTAGGTGAGCACCTGAACTTGAAACACAGTGCAGTCTCCAGAGAAGCAATCCCTGCAGGAGCTCTGAGCTTCTCAAGATCTCACTGGAGGTCAGGTTCCACTCTGAGATGTTGTAAGGATGCTCTGAGCCGGGCACAAATCCTGTCCCCACAGCTACACAGACACCTGGTAAATGTAGCTGGCTGCTTCCCACTGAATGTTTGCTAAAGGAGACTCACCCTTACTACAGGACCCTGATGCCCTCACCTACTGCTCCTCAAGGCCATTTGCTCCAAGTTTCCCATTGTTTAGTGTGCTCTAGCTGTGCACAATCCAATTAAGAATTGGCAGTAGATGTCCAGTGCCTCTTCTCTAAACCCTGCCTCTGCATTTCTGTCTGGGGTGATTGGTGACTCTTCCTATTCGGTTTTTGGCTTGTAAAAGCCAGTAGTTAGGGAGAGAGTTCTTTTACTCCCTTCATGTCCTCAGCAATGTTTCTAGAAGCAAGCCAAGGCTGTGGTGTTGCACATGTGTATGCAGCAAGAAAAAAATTTGCACAAATAAACCTACTTGTAGGATCACAGAGGGTCATGGTGACATGCTCAGGCGCTGTGGAGCCTCTGCATGCAAAAGGCAGCCTGGACGACTCACCCCCAAGGCCAGGCAGAGGGGTTGACTGCTGCCAAAAGAGTTTTTATCACTTCCATATAGCCTCCTGTGCTCCTGAGTGATGGTGGTATCCTCTAGATGTGGCCTGCCCTTCTCTTTGATGGGATGTGATCAGTTTGACAAGCCATTTTCTGCAGTGAATGGGAGCAGACAGTCTGCAGAAAAGCTCAGGTTCTTGGAAGTGTGAAAAACTGGAACTGTGTTCCTGTGCAGCTGGGTGTGTGCATTTGCACACAGGCTGCATGGAACTATTTCATTAATGACTTTCCTCTTGCACCCACAGCTCACTGATGTGTTCATGTGCCGATGCTGCAGTGTGGTGCTTGCTGCAGCCCCATCCCAGAGACCTGTCAGGATGGGAGAATGGGGTAGAAGAGACTTGCCTTCTACAGCAGTCTACAAAAATCAGACTGCCATAACTAAAAGCTTGTCTGATTTTTAAAAGAACAAAAATCTGAAGAAAATAAATGCATTAAAGAATAGAATGTTAACAGGAAAATTGACCTCCAGTCCTTTAAAAGAAAGAAATCTCTTTGACTTTGTCTTGCTTTTAAATAATACTTTTAAATCACCTGCTTTGAAAATAGGTTCAGATATTGCAGTTTCCCCACAGTGTGGGCACTGCTGGAAAAATCCTTCTCTGAAGGAATGGATGTCATTAATGTGTGGTAAAAACCAGTTTGATTGATTTGTTCTGGAGTCTGTTTTAAGTTGTCTAAATTACAGTGTTTTCCAGTCTAATCTGTCATATTTTAGAAGAAAACCATCAACTAATGTTTTTAATCATTTATTTATTGCCTAACAGTGGCTGCTCAGAAAAACTGCTTTTTGCAGGAATCAGCTTTGAATAATATGTTGTTATAGTCTCTTTTCTTTAAGTTATACCTCCACATTTTTCTTGGCATCATCAGGAGCGTATTCCTCTGCTGTAGCACCTATTAGGTGAAGAGAGGTGGCTGAAGAAAAGGCAGATGTCTTTTTTCCTACTCCAGGACTTTCCCCCTGGGATTCAGCAGCTGTATAAAGGTGAAATATCTTCCAACTGCAACATCTTGGTCGGCTGTTCACACTTCTTCTGGGCTCTTGCTTAGCAGGAGGGGCATGGGAAGAAAATCAGCCTCAGCCAAACAGTAACTGGGGCATCTGAACATCTTATGTTCTTGTGCTGTGCCCAGCAGAACTGGGCTCAGGATCTGGGCTGGTCCTGCTGTGACAGGGTCCTGAGAGGCTGCACTGGGCCATGCTGAGGACCTGGGTACTTGTTGTGTTCCATGGCTGGAGCTACGTGTGCTGATGAAACCCGAGTCCGTGATTAAAACCCCTGAAAAGCAAAATATAATTCAATGCCAACAGTAAAAATGAGGCAAAAGGAAGAGAGGAGTTATTCTGTCTTAGAAAACAATTTCTGTTCTTCATTTGTTAGCTCATAATTCATCTGCCATTTGCCTTTTTGATGTATTAGTTCTGCTGTGTGTAGCGCTGGAGACTTCTGAAAATATCTGTGAAATTAGAGCATGATTTGAATGGAACATAAGGCTAATTTTATTTGAAGTCATATTATCTTCAAGCCAAAGTCCTGTGTCCATGTTATATCCCACTACTATCTATTGCTTGTACAGTCAATGTCTCTTTGACCCCAAATTCTCACTGATTTGGGCTTATGGAGAAGGGTCTTCTCTACCTCTCTCCCTATCTCTTCCTCCAATGAGCTGTGTTTTTCTCTTCCTTCAGTGTGTAAAGCAGATATCAAATCAGGGAGAACCAGGATTAATCCAGTGAGGGAAGACATGTATGTATGGTCAACATACATGGCCAGTGCCTGGTCTTGGCATGTCCTCTTAGGCCGCTCTAGCGCACATTGCCCAGGGTGGTCCCTCCCCAGAAGCAGTGGCATGCAGCAACTCAGACAGCACACTGCAAGAGATCACCTCCACTCATCTGCACAGCACCCTTTAGCCATATGGTGACATTTGCATCTTCATCCATCACTCTGTATAATGAAAATGCAGGCATTTGTTTTGCTGCAACAGTTGTCTTCCATAAATGTCTTGACATTTATGTACCACCAAGAGACATTATGTTATGTCAGGATTTTATTCTTGTGACATTATCTACCCTAATTAAGGCTGTCCCTACCTGCTTCAGCCATGTAGTAAGTAACAATGAGGTGATTTTGATTTCTGAGTCTTTTGAAGTTCTAACAAACGGGGAGGATGGGTGTCACATCCCTACAGCCTGCCTCAAACACTGCTCAATGCCACACCATACAGTAAAGCCCTCCAGTGTGTTCAGAGCAAACCTGTGTCCTCAGCTGCAGCTGGCACCAAGGATGTGTCCAGCAGCCCCAGACTGGAAGAAGACCTCCTCTGCGTTCCTGACTACTTCTGCATCTCTTTTGCAGATCCACTACTGCAGGTAGCCCAGGTGTCATCTGGTGCCTTTTGTTCACCTCCAGCTTCTGCAAGGTTGTGTCCTCTTTTCTAACCACCCTGAGGTGCATCAGGGCTGGACCAAATACTCATAAGGCCACATGCAGGATGTAAATCATGTGGTTTGCTACTAAACAGCTATAGTATCCTACTCACATGTTTTAGCTCATGAAGAACAATGTAATGGTTAGCAAAAAATGAACCACATATGAAGAAGAGAATTCACCTCCTACAGCTTTTACAGATTTTGTCAGACTGCAGGGCAAGAACATTTTTCTTCCTCTATGCAAATAGAAGCAGTTTCCTCTAGCATTTATGGAAGCATCTTTTATACTGATGCATATATCTATCTACATATAATACGATCCCTGGACAGTTAAAGATGCTGTAAGAGCCATCAGGATTTAAGTACAGTGAGCCAGAGCGGGTAGAGGGTTCAACAGCTGATTAATCCTTCTTGCTGGAGTAGGTTTGCAATAATGAAGTGCCCCTTACCCCTGCAGGGCTCTAATTCAGACAAGGAGACAAATGCCTCGAGGGTGCTCTCCCAGAGCCTCTCTTCCCAGGCATGGGTGAGTGGTGATCTGTCCCAATCACAGCTTTGTGTCCATTCAGCCACTGGCTTCTTAGAAGACTGTCATTAAAATCAGAAACCTTTTTTTCTGCTATTCCTTCTAAGAGATTGAGTGTTTGGCATATTGAATGCTTCTGGTTTAATGACAGGGCTTAATGACACCCACCCCCAATACGGGGCCGAATTTCCTGGTTCATTTGCCTGCCATTCAACCTCTCACATGTCAAAGTAAAACCATAAAATGTCTTAAAATCTCAACTTGGTTAAAGAAAAAAAAGGATTTCTTTTTTCTTAAAAAAGGTTGAAAAAAGACTTGATTGCAAATGGAGCCAGGCAGGTTTGACAGACTATGTCAGTGGAAAACAAATTCAGTAATAACCTGCAAAATGATTGCTTCTGAGCACAGCCAGACTTCTGCCTCCCACCGCAGCTAATGCACCACTGCCAGTGCCGTGGCAGGAGGGACTTCCTGACACCTACGCTGGCCTTTAAAGACCAGAAGATGTACAAAGATCTGTTCCAGCTGGAAGCTGGCTGGATGCTGGGTGGATGTGGTATTGTGGAGTATAAAGTGAATTATCCCTATCTTTAGTATCAAAGTGAATTATCCTTATCTTTAGTATCAGACTTGGTTTTTGCTGTGTCTCGTGGGGAAATATGTATTTGGGAAATCAATGATTGTCTTTAGCTAAAACCACTAAGGGACGTACCTTCATGTTTTAGTTGTTACTACTGAAGTCCCCTAACTTTGTAGTCTTGCTGTTTTCTCTCATTATCAGAACTGTATTTTAAAATAATTGTAACATTTCCTTTGATGAGTTTAGGTCATTTAGCCAGGCCGAATGAAGGTTAGAGGGGATGTGATCTTGTAATAAATTTGTTGGGTGGAAATTGCTGAGGAAAGAGCTCTTTGAGTTTAAGAATAATACTAGCTCAGGATTAAACAGCTACATATTCATCATAAATATATTTATACTGGAAATTAGAAGACAAATTCTGGGTATCTGAAGAGGCAAGTTCTGAAGAGCTCATTTGATCAGGGAAATGGGGGACTTGGGTTTGTTTTAATATGAAGCTTCATAGCCACAGATGAGGGGCAGAGTAGCTGAAGATAGGTATCCTTGGAGAAAAGGGGTGAGGTTTGTGTTGTGAAACAATGGGTGCAACAAACTAAATCAAAAGGGGTTTTGAAGAGATGGTGGATTTCTCTGGTAGCGCTGTGCTTGTATTGTTATCGCATCATGCTTCAGCTGTCTGGGGTGCCAGGACGGACACATCTCCTAGGCCTCCTCTGGTGACTCAGGGTGATGGCACCATGCACTGATGCTGCTGAGGTGTTCAACGAAATCTCTGTGCACGTCTTTTTTCCTGCTGTGCTTAAACCTGTCACCAGAACTTGGTCTAGACAGAAAGGACAGCTGAGGGCTTCTCATGTCTGCTCTGGTAGCATGATCCTGGTCTGTTTTGTTGGTCCATCTAGGACTTTTTAGGTTTCTGGAATAGCACATCAGTTTGCAATTACTAGAGAGCCAGTGGTGTGAGTGATGTCCCTGATCTCTCCTGTTGTCTTTCTGTGGGTGGATCTTGGTTTATTATCATAGGCTTTGGGTTTGTTGCAGAGGGGGATGCTCTGTGGCCCACAGCATGTCCAGGCAGATAAGTGGATGTCCTCAGGTCCCTCTACACTTGGCAGTCTCTGCCTGGCACCTTGTGATCATGACAGTCCCCCAGCTTGGCATTCCTTTATGAACCCAGCAACACTGTCCACTGAACTGAAAGCTCTGGAAAGCGAGATGCTGTTTTGTAATGTTTTTCAGTCCAGGGTGAGTTTTTACAAAAGATGTGTTATAGTGACTAAAATTACCCTTCCGTGTCTTATGTGTTGTGCACTTTTCCCCAGTGTTCGTATGTGAAACCATCAAGTTCTATTTAAATGAAGATTTTTTTTTCTTAGAATAAGCTTTTTCTTTTAAAACGCAAACATATCTACTGGGCCTATGATAGCTTGAAATAGAACATTTGCAGAGTGGGAATAGTTTACAAAAAAGCTGCTTGTTTAGCTGTGTCATTTCTCTGATCATTAGCAGTGTGTTTTCTCTGTCTGAGACATGGTTGTGGAGTTGAGCCTTCTCCCAGGTCATAGGACCTGCTGGGTGCTAGTTGTAGCACTGGCTGTTGAACTGTGGTTTGTGTGCATGATAGAGGACAAAAAAAGATCTTGACTGCAATTAAAAATATTGTGAAACACTGCTTCAGTACCTGCAGCACTGGCCAGGCAATAGCTTCTTGCTGCCTACCTCTTCCCTCCTCTGTTGGAGCAGAGTACAGCAGTAGTATTAAATTCCAGAAACAGTTTTTGTTACTAGAAGATGAAAGACCAAACTAGCTCATCTGTCAGGGAGATTTCTTTTGGAAATATCATCAGGGTCAGAGAGAAAGTGAGAGTTACCTGTCCAGCAAGGAGACAAGCCTGAGGAAGATGATCTTTGGGCAACTCCACTATTCTGAAGTCTGGAGCTGCACAGACATGTCTGTGTATGTGCATACAGGTGGATTTGGTGCGGCAATGGCAGTAGTTGTCCTTTTTTCAGAACAATATTTCCTGCTGATGTTTTCATCTTTCAGTAGGGAAGATGTTTTTGTTTGGAAAACACAGCTTGGAAATAATTAACCTTACTTTACATTATATTTTTTCTTTTAAGCACTTTGCCATGGACAAGCTAATGAATTGATAATGGATACCTTAATAAAGAGATGCAATAGGTCAATGAATTGTTGATAACCTTGGCTAACAATTATCTACAATCATGAATGCAGAGCACCATCTCTAATGCTAGCCACAGAAACCTGGCACATTGTTTAGAGACTCTTTACAAGCAGACTCTGCATATAAATTGTGGACAAGGGTTGTTCAAAGCCACCCATTTAAGGGTCTGCCAGTTGCCTAAATGAGGACTGCACGGGTCTGCACCACCAGCGTCCTCTGCATGCAGTCACTTCCACATGTGTGTCAGGTTCTTTTCTCTTAAACAGTTGAACATGCTGTGCCAGGTGAGGTTTTTCTGGACACCTTTGCCATTGCCCATGAACAGAATCAAATCAGCCTGAATTGTTAGGAATATTTTTGTCATTCTCCCCAGTTTACAGGAATCTTGCCACTTCACTCCCTGCAACAAGAATAATTTTCTTGTCTTTTGAGGAGCTGAAATGCATAAGCTTGTAACCCTTAAAAGAGTAATTCCCTCTTTCTGCTCAGAACATGTAGCAAATGAACAAGATCAGTGCCATCACACAAAGACTTTGGAGTCACTAGTGTAAAATGAAGGCTTCTCTAGACTCTCCAGGCAGTGCGTACAGTCAATGTTATTTCTTTATTCCTCAAAATTACCTACTTTCCATGGCTGTTCTGTCTCTTGCACAAAAGTCATGCATGAAGTTTGTGCTTCAAAGTCCTAGAAGCAGTGGCTGAACAGCAGCTTTGTCCCTCACCATAAATACCCAGGTTTTCCTGGTCCTATTGGGCACCCCAACTCTTTGTGAACATCCACTGAGCAAAACCCACATTGTTCCCAGTGCCAGGCTGAAGCAGGCTGTGAGGGTTGTGGTCTGAGAGGTCTATGGGCTCTCCAAATGATACAGTTGAAAAAATATTTTTAAAAGCTCTTAAGTCTACAGAGTTTGACTAGTTTATACAAGAAACAGTGGGCTTGTAATTCATTCTTATATAATATTAATGACATTAAACAGTCTTCTCCCAGATGATCTAAAAAGAGATTTTTATTTCCTTCATCACATTCAGATTTACAACAGAGAATAAACTTCAGAAGGCACCACATAAAGCAGTTCACAGTGTGCCTCTGCAGAGGCTCTAAGGCACAGTGTTAACTTTACTTCTCCCTTCTGTATACACATACCTAATCAGGATTGTAGCCATTTTTTATGGGATCTTACAGAATCCCCATCACTGTGGTATCTGAAGGGTTTCTGTGATACTTCTGTCAGGCATGGGCCATGCTGTAATATGTCTTCAAAAGGAAAAATATACTTGTAGAAGAGCATTTTAATATAGTGAGTATTTTTGTTTAAAGATTTTTGTTTAAAAAATTTAAATCTAGATTTACACTGTTTGAGTTTCAGGTCCTATTGATGTTACATGGCTATGGTGGTGGTGGCAATAATAAAAAGCTGTGAAACCAAGGCTGGGTCACAACTGAGGATGGGAATGGACCTCTTACAGAGACAGCAGCAATGAACACTGTTCACCAGTGCTACCTGGAATGGCACCATGAAAAAACTGAAGAATTCAGACCGAACTTTTTCTGCCTGCAGACATGCAAATAGGAGCCAAGCCTTCCTGAGCCATCAAGTCTAGCCTCCCACTATCCCTGTCTGTCACTTCATGTTTTCCCATTCACATGTCTGCCAAGCCCCACTTCAGCACGCTGCCTTGCTGCTGTCCTGGCTGAGAGGCTGCTCCAGAGCCTCTGGGAACTTTCCTCTCACTTCCAGGTTGATACTATTACTGGCAGTTTGTAGGTTTTGTTGTAGTGCCAAACACACCTCTTGGATTTAATAATTCTTCCTTCTGGTGTTTAGTTTATCCATCTTGTATTTCAAGAGAAAAATCCCACCAATCCTTGCCAAATGTTTCTGCAGCCAACTGCTCCAGGATGTTTCATGTCCTTGTGGAGACTGGCCAGCTGCTCTTACCCATCTCGATGTGTGCCAGCCCCAGTCTGCATTCATTCACACTGCAGACAAATGGCTTTCATTGTATGCCATTGCATTTAAAAATGAGATTAAGTTAGCAATTCATTTCCTCTGTTTTGTAGTAATATCATTTAATGTTAGTCACTGTATGAGGTAAGTCTATAGCCCGGTAGGTGGAAGGTCTGACCACACTTCTGTATGTGGTTCCATTCACCTCTTCTCCATCCTTAGGCGTATTTAATTATCCCTCTCAGAGTGTTACAGTGTTTTGCTCCAAAAGAGGCCATAGCTGGTGGCTTGGGCACTCTGGCAGGTGGTGGTGGCTCAGATCCTTCTTTGTGAGGGGTCCTTGTGGAAACCCTTGTTATGGGGATTTGGGCAGGTCCCTGGGTGCCACAGCTCATTCCAGAAGACAGCAGGGATACAAGGTGTTGATGAACCAATGTGGCAGGCAAGGAGGGAATCATGGGATTTGAAGTGGTGACTCTGAATCCTGGAGTGGAAAGTTGGTAGTTTTGGAGCTCCACTGATGTGTTGTACCTTGAGCCATTCCCCTGGCTCATGGACACTAGCCATGTGACCTGGGAACCCTCACCTCTTCTACAAAATGGCAAAGTGTGGGGAGCAAAACACGTGCCTGCCTGCCATGGGCTGGAAAATCTCCAGTTGAAAGGCATGCATGCCAAGGAAAGGACTTTTGTGGCACCATTGCCACCAGCAGAGGGAATATCACTGAAATAGGAAGAGCAAGTGGTTTGGTGTTACCTGGAATATTTTTGTAGAAACCATGGCAACAGTCTTCCTCAAAATAATAGCAGCTTCTCTGTCTAGGAGCTCATCCTGCACTTGCTTAAAACGTTAGTTGTGGCTAATCCCATTCCTGTGGTCAGGCTGCCAGAGCATGTGAAGCCAAGCACTGAATACTTGTTTGAGAGTTTGGTCATCTGGTCATCGTGGCTTCAAAGGAACAGCTTGAGAGTAATTTTCTCAGTGAAATCTCTGCCTATGCTTCGGACTGTGCATGTCCATGTATAATTTTTACCCAGATGACTTCAATTTATTGATGTATAAAAGCTCTTGCAGTTTGCTGTTCATACTGCATTGTTCTCATACATGAACAAATACCTCTTCAAAGCTGTGTCAGAAACAATTACTTATGGCCTGGGGAAGGCCTCATTTTTCTTTTTTTTTTTAATCATTATGCTTTATACTAACTACAAACTGGGACTGTTTGTCTATTTACTCAAGCCAGTGTGGTTTGACAGTACTACTAGGTACTTTGTAAGGCAAAGCAAAATGCAGAGGAGAGCTGCAATCTGAGAGGGCTTGTTTTCCTCATGCATGGGGCTGCTAGCATTATGGATATGTGGATTTTGCTTATTCTGCCAACTTATGTGTATTAATGCTATTTAATGTTCATTGTGAGGAGAGAATTTTGGGAAGTTTCTAAGGACCAGTTTGGTCCCAGAGCTGTTTTGTTTGTCAAGGTCTGTTTTGTTTTGTGTTATCTGTAAAGAGCATCTTCTCAGAAGCTCCTACAAGAGCATCTCTTGTTGCACCAAATGGGCTGCATTCTGCCACCCTGGGGCTGTTTGGCACCTCAGGGGCTGAGGCAGAGCATATGCTGCTGCATGGCAGCTTTGTGGGAGAGCTGGGTGCTGCAACATCAGCTCTCATGTTTCTCACCCAGCCCCTACAGCAGGAACGAGGGCATAGGGAAGCCACCGAGGAAGAGGATATGTGGCCTTGTACTTCCTCCCTACTTTGCTGCAACCTCCCTGGCAGCACATTTGTCCTTTTAGCCTAAGGATGAATAATAGTAACAGTAATAATATGATTTTTTTTCCCCAGAGATTTCTCAACTGTACTGTCACATTCAAATGGGAGAATAACTAAATTAAAAAAAAAAATAATCCAAGCATTCCAGGCCCATATTTCTTGATGATTTTTTACTAACATGAGTCACTGAACACTGCTATTAAAATAA
This sequence comes from Gallinula chloropus, assembly GCF_964237585.1. Lineage (NCBI taxonomy): Eukaryota > Metazoa > Chordata > Aves > Gruiformes > Rallidae > Gallinula > Gallinula chloropus. Next base: position 74,109,867 of record NC_140089.1, read on the forward strand.
AAACTATTGTCTTAGTTGCTACAAACAGAGACGATGTTTTACAGCAGAAGTTCTTTTAGCTGCAGCTGCATAGAGCCTCGTGCTTTTTATTGAGTCAGAGAGCTGGGGTTTGAAGAATACATTAGTGCAAAAGGAAAATCTCATAATTTTGCTGCTTGATATGGTGATCCATCTGTAATTCAATATCATCAGTCTTATATCAGATGGTAATAAAATCATTGTGAGGTACAAATCTGATGGCTATTTTTTAAAACTGAATGGAGGTCTTTTCAGCCATTTTTAAGGAGCTCTCCTTGCTGAGAGTACAGAAATTGCTTTTACTTGATCCAATTTCCCATTAGGACAAAAAGTAAATTTCATGCTACATTTCATTTTCAGGTGTAGGATATAAAATCATGAGCTACAAAAGAAAGTCATGTACTGTTCCTCTTCTTTGTCTCAAAATAAAACAACAACAACAACAAAAGCATGGAAACAGGAGCTTTCCTTAGGAAAAACCCACCAAATTTTACCATATAGGGTGAAATCAAGACCTTCTGTACCTTCCTATGGAATACATTGGGGCTTTTTTTCATTTAAAGGGCAGTGATTTGCCTGCTGGAAGGCCAGGCGATTTTATCCCCTGCCTACTTCAGTTCCTACTGAATGCACAATCTTTCATTCGCCGCTCTGATCGACTGACTAATGGATATTGAGGCTGGAAGATAGCTCTAGTTGTTTAGTCTGACCAATATGCCATGTGCCATAAGGATTCACCCTGGCCCACTGATCTAAGATTTATTCTCCAGAAAGATACCCCGTCTTGATTTGGGGAGATGAAGTGACAGCTGAACATCAATGCCTCTTGGTGCTTTGTTCCAGCTGTCAGCATCCTCACCTGCCAGACTTTGTGTCCTCATATCTCTAAGGTGGAGATGTCTGCCATCCATTCTTGTTATTCTTAGTATGTGACACAGTGCTTGTCTCTATGGATGGTAATATTTCAGCAGGCAGCAAAAGCAGTCCTTGTTCACTCTCTGAGTGCTATGCTTTTATATCCAACTTTAAAATGTAGTAATTTTTAAATTATGTAATTAATGTACTAGCCTAAGACTATCCATAATCAGAAGTTTGGCTCATATCTTTGGTTTAAAACTAAACCTCAAAACCAGAACTATCACCTAGCAAAGGGCAGTTCAGATAACTGGCTTTTGGGGTTTTTTTTAAAGCCCTGAGATGGTACATTCCTGGAAAAACATAATCTGAGCATTTCCAAACAACACAAAAGACAATTCACTGCCAGGGAGATTAGCATGTTGATACATTGGTGAAAAACTGCAATTTCTGACCAAGTCAAATCAAAGCTGGCTGCACTTCTTCAGTGGCCCCACATTTCTTTATTGTTTTGTGATGAGTATATTAAGAGCAGAAGAAAAAAAAAAGATCAGAGATCAGCATCCCTGTGGAAAACTCATTCAGAATCAAACTAGGCACAGCTGAAATCTCTTGACATCTTTCTGTGTTGCCATTACAACAGGTTCATAAATAATCTCTCTCCCAGGTGCAACTGTATCAGGCAAATCATAACTACTCTAACAGCTCTGTGTGATACACAGTAATTAGTCCTGGCTGTCAGCTAGGCTTTCAGGGGTTCTCTTCTTGTTTCTAAGGCTAAGTTATGGGGGTTTTTACTTAGAGGTAACAAAACCCAAACAATGATCTTACTGAAATCTGGACCTGCCCTCTCAAACAGAAAGCCAGGAGACTGTTCCTGATCCACTCCATCTCCATTTATCCAAGGCATGGAGGCCATGTGCCCTGGGTGACCAGCACCTCCATGGACCTCTCACTGACCCACCGTCTGCAAACCTGTAACCTTTACTATAAACAGCTGTAGCCAGTGAGCTCCTGCCACTGTGCAGAGCCACCCCTCCCATGGTGACAGGCAGGAGGAGTGCTCATCTGCAGGGTCTGGGCCCTCACCATTGGACGAGGGCTTGCTGATGCCACAGGCAGCTTGCTACTGGCCTTCTGCTGGAGGCTCCAAAAGAAGATGCTTTGAGAGGCTTCTGGCAGGACTTTGATATCAAGGAATGAATGTTAAAGTCCTTATATAAGGGCTTGTGGACCCCATGTGCAGAGGTATAACTTTTTGGATCCTAGAAAGGCAGACACTTCTGCTGTGTAGGTCTGTGTATCGGTGAGTCAACCATGCTCTATTTCTCCCCTTTGTTCCCACTGTTCATCCTCAGGGAGCTTGTGAGACAAGACATTCATGCTGTACTTCTGTAGAGAAATGATTTTCCTTCCTTCATTTCCTCCTTTTTGCAGAAACCCCGGAGCTTGGAAAATCTGAACTGATAGGTAAAGAGCAGCTGATGGCAATTTTACCCAGTCAAGACATAAAGGTGCATTACTAGTATTGTACCAGAATTAGAAAACACTTTGACGTTCAACTTCATCTTTCATTCTTACCAATATTTTGAGCACCTCAAAGCAGGTTACTGAAGTATAGCATTGTGCTCATGTTTTGTATCTTGGTCAGCAAGTTTTCAGGTAGTCCAGATATATTTATTTATTTATTTATTTTAATTTTCCAGCAAGGAAACATATCTACTGATTCACATTCCAGTCATGTCTAGTATAGTCTCTCACAATTCCTTTTCCCTCTGTCTTAATACAAACTCTACAGGAAGCCTGAGATTGTACAGCATGCAGCTACGTGCCTCATAAACAATGCCAGCCAACATGAGCAATTCACATCTGTGCTTTGCTAACCATGTTTCATCTTCCTCAATTTCAGAACAGAGTTCAAAATCATCCTCCTCATCTACAGAGTCACTGCTAGAATAATATTAAACTCCATGCCTTAGGGACTTCTCTGTCCTCCAGAGAACTCCATGCTCCAGGGGAGACAATATTTCTGGGACAGGTTCTTTGTTGCTTGAGATGCACAGGGCATCTTCAGTTGAGTATCCCTGTAGAAAGAGGGGAGAGCAGACTGACCATGAGCCTAACTGGGAAATGTATAGCATATTCTTCTTTAAGACCAGGAATCACTGCTAAAGTCAGTACCATGGCAGGAGTGATGGAACTAGATGATCTTTAAGGTCTTTTCCAACCCCAACCATCCTGTGATTCTAATGCATGATAAGATAAAAAAAAAAAAAAAAAAAAAAAAAAGAGGACAAGACACCTAACCTACTCAAATATAAATATATATATATAACCTCATATATATATATATAACCTCATGTATATATATACACACACCTCATGTATATATATATGTATATATACATATATATACATTTATATATAAATATAAATATATATATAACCTCATGTATATATATATACACCTCATGTATATATATACATATACATATACATATACATATACATATACATATACATATGCATATGCATATACATATACATATACATATACATATACATGTACATATACATATGCATATGCATATACATATACATATACATACATGTGTGTGTGTGTATATATATATATATACATATACATATACATATACATATACATGTAGTTTAGCAAGGGCAGGTGCCAGATTCTGCACCTGGGAAGGGGCAACCCTGGCTGCACATCCAGGCTGGGGAAAGACGCACTGGAGGCCAGCCATGCTGAGAGGGATCTGGGGTCTTGGTTGGCAGCAAGTTAACCATGAGCCAGCAGTGTGCCCAGGCAGCCAGGAGTGCCAACCTTATCCTGAGGTGCATCAAGCATGGCATTGCCAGCTGGTCCAGGGAGGGGATTGTCCTCCTCTGCACTGTGCTGGTGCGGCCTCACCTTGAGTACTGTGTGTGCAGCTTTGGGTGCCACAGTACAAGAGGAACATAAAAATATTGGGGTGTGCCTAGAGGAGGGCAATGAGGATGGAGAAGGGTCCAGAGGAGAAGTCTTACAAGGAGAGGCTGAAATCCCTTTGTTTGTTCAGCCTGGAGAAGAGGAGGCTGAGTGGAGACGTCATCACAGTCTATGGCTTCCTGATGAGGGGGAGTGAAGGGGCAGGCACTGATCTCCTCTCTGGTGACCAGAGATAGAACCCAAGGGAACAGCATGAAGCTGTGACAGGGGAGGTTTAGGTTGGATGTTAGGAAGATTTTCTTTACTGAGAGGGGGGTCAGGCACTGGCACAGGCTCCCCAGGGAAGCGGTCACAGCACTGAGCTTGGCTGAGCTGAAGAAGCGTCTGGACAATGTGCTCAGTGCCATGCTCTGACTTGTCTGGCCCTGTGTGGAGCCAGGAGTTGGACTTGATGATCCTTATGGGTCCTTTCCAACTCAGGATATTCTGTGTTTCTGTGATTTTATATATATATTTATATTTTCACCCACTGAGTTAGGGCAAAGGAATAGGACAGGCAAGCAGGAAGGTGGGGTGACGTGTGATTAAGGTATTGCCCCTGGACTTCACATCCAGGCTCCTCTTGCTCAATTTTTAAATGGTTTTGGACCTTGCCATCTCATATATAGCTTGAAATAGTGCTTTTTTCTTTTATCCAGATAAAATGAGGTTACACTAATGAATCGTTGTAAGGGACTGGGATAACATCACCATGGGAAAAATACCATTTGCTTTTGAGTCTGTGGTCCTAGTTGGATAAAATAAAACTTAATTCATAGATATCAAAGATTGTTTTCTAAAATTACCAATAGTGGACAAATAAAGAATTCAAGATATGTTTAATCAAAGCCTTTAGTGAAGCTTGGGAGGAAGTCACCACAAAATTGATCATTATCATATTTCTACAGTATATTACAGAGTAGCTGCTTTCCCGTTTTTTCACTCAGCCTTGCTTTCTTTAGAAGGCATGTTGGATGTTCCAATACTGTTTCTTGCTTAAATGAGAAGATCATAGTTTCTACAGAGTATCACAAGCCCAGACCACATGTGCCACTTGCGCGGGTCTGAAAAGTTACCACAATGCTGCCATGCTGTGCCTACAAATGTGACCAAGCCATTGCTGCCAGCAGCAGTCCCTGACCTGGATAAAACTCAAATAATAGCCAGTCCTGAAAAAGCTGCAGAGCTGAAGAAACAACCCCCTCAAGCTGCTTATCACAAAACAAAGCCATTTAGATCTGGTTTTACATGTAGCAGTGCTAGCAGTGTGTCTCAAGTCTGGGGAGACGCTCAGCTCCTTTTATTTTGCCTTAGAAAATCATATTGTAAGAAATTACTTAGACTAGCTGGGATTTAATAGAGCAGTTCTATTATATTTTATGTTGTGGAAAATTGTGTTGAAGGAAGAACATATTCAGTAGGAAAGGGACTGCGCCCTTTCCTAATGGTTGTCTCCTCAGAAAGGGGGCTGTCAGCTGCAAGGACTTGCCGTTCCACCACTCTCCAGGAGCCTTGGGGTCATGGTTCTCACTGCTATTAATTAACGGGAGTCACTTCTCTCTGTGAAAAGAAGTCCTGCTGTCAGCAGGAAAAATCCACTCCTTTCTTTTTCTAAGTTTTTATAATTTCTTGAATGACCACAATTGCTATTTTAAAATCTTTAAGCTCCAAAGTTGTCAAATTATGTATATACTGCTGTTTAAAAAGAAAATTAAAAAAAAAAAAAAAAAAAAAAAAAGAGAAATTGTCACTGTGTGGAGTTGGTCCTGGTAGTAAGTATGGTGGTGTGAAATGAAGTCAGTCACATTACTACCAGAAAATCTGTTGCGATTATCAAGTGAATGGAAAGTTCAGGGATTATTCCAAATTAATTTGATATACATGACATTCATCCCCTTTGCTGTACACACCAGCTATTTCTGTACCGGCCAATAAAATTGAGCTATCCATAAACCTGAAGGCTCTGCTCTCATATGCAGTTTAATATGCCAATAAGAACAATGCAATTTCCTGAGGATGAATAACTAGGGGCTTGCTGGGAGCTAATGGGCCAAGGTGTGCACAGAAACAATCACGCCCTTCTGGCCATTAATCCCTGGGATCAGCATGTTCTGATTATTACTGTGTAATTAGTTAATAAAGTCCCTTTCAAAGCGGAAGAGAACCGCTTTCTTTGAGCACAATGTGCACTACATCTATCATAGTTAATCCACTCTGGATGAACCTGATTCTCATTTCAGAGGATGTATTCTGGGAACTTAATATCTCTATTTCAATGTTTGTGTTGTTTCCAACACTGCAAAAATAAAAGATTGTGACATTTATTAATTATTTTAATCTAAAGCAAATTTTTAAGAAGCAGCTTAGCCTGGGAACTGTGTTTTTGGGTCAGGAAAGCAGAGGTGAAGGAGGGAAACTGATACTTCAAAGAGAAACATTTGCACGTGTGACTTGGAGAAGGCAATATATAATCTGCACAACGCATACTTTCACTTTCTGCTGTCCCAGAAATTGAGTGATACTTGGTTTCTGACCTACTATTGAATTACTGTTTAGTAATTACTATTAAGTCTATTTTTGAAATCACTGTTTGAAGAGTAGCTAGTCTTTAAAAAGAATTACCTTGAGCTGTTTTAATGTAATAGATACGTTGCATAGCATCCAAGTGTAAACTGCCCTGCCAAAGGTTTGGGAACTCAAAACGACTTCAGTGCTTTCCACATCAGATCAATGAGCAAATTCATTGAACAGAAAATTCAGAGAAACAAATTCCAAGATACCTCACTGTGGTTCAGATGAAATTATTGTAAAATCTTAGATGAATATTCACAGACAAGGTCAGGGAGGTGTGTGCATTTGGTATTGTTTGTTTTGTTGGGTTTTTTCTGTCAGTTCCTTGTCCAGGTTAACCAAGGTCCAGATTAGATTGGTATCAGCTTCTCAAGTTAGAAAACAAATTCTTCCTGTTCCTCTCTGGAAGTTTGATGAGTTTAGCTCCTTCTCCAGAAAATGTAGTGAGATTCAAATCCAACCAAAATTGTCTCAATCCCTGATCAGTAGCAGCTTGACATTCTTCATTATAGAACTGGTCTTTTTCAAGATACAGATACAATTATGAGCATTCTGAAATGGGAATGCTGATTACCTTACTGACATTACTTGGCCCCGGGAGCTGTCAGATGTTTGTATAAGCAACAAACAAAAATGTATCTCCTAAAACCAGCAGATCAGCAGCAGTCTATTTTAATTACAAATCTGCTGGGGAATTAATGGGGACACCTTTGTAGCCTTTTATTGAATAACAAAACTTGAAAAAGAGGTTGATTAGGTGGAGTGACCCTAGAAGGGTCCTGCAAAGAAAGCCTGAGGGACAGGGCTGCTACTGCCTGGAGAAGGGAAGGCTTTAAGGGCATCTCGGAGCAGCTTTCTCCTGCCTATGGGCAGGTCATTGAGAAGACTGATCCAGGTCCTCCACAGCTGTGCAAGGCAGCAAGATGAGTGACTGTGGGTTTAAGCTGAAACATAAGAAGACCGTGTTATATATAAAGGGAAACCTTTTAATATTTTTTTTTTTCCTGTAGGGACAGTCCAGAGTGGTGCAGGTTGCCAAGAGAGGCAGTGAGGTCTGTGTTCTTGGAGCTTTTAAAGACAGGGCTGTAGAAAGCCCTGAGCCACATCATCTGACGTTGCTGCAGTCAGCAGTTGCACTGGGGACCTTCTGCCTTCCCTTCCTCTCTGGGTTACCCAAGTGTTTTAGAAGAGATTACAGGGACATCTCTGTGCCATGATTTATTGATTAATTTGTGGTGTGCTGAAGTTAAGAATCCACGCAGTCTCTTCCAGTCCTATTCATGCCAGAGGTTCATCCATTTGTTCACTCTATTTTTTTAAAAAAGCAGCTTGCAGTTTGAAACCCTTGCTAGCCCTTTTTCCCACTCAATGTCTGACTCATGCAGTGACACTCTCATACCATGCTTTTCTGTATCTCAAAACTTCCCATTTTAAGTCATGGTTCTCTCTCACAAGCTAAGAAGCTAACTTAAGATGTTTTACCTAGTGCTGTGAACAGTCTTTCTTTTAGTTAATTTTTTTCCTGTACATCTCTGACTATCCAACATTCTCGCCCTTCTTCAGGCACATCATTGTGAGCACTCTTTTAAAAGTCAACCAGGTCCCTGGGCATAACAGAGCTCATACTGGATATGCAAGGTTGGTACAGCCTGCATTAGTATTTGTAGTTAGGTCAAGTGAATGTTTCTTTTTCTGTGATTGAATTTGCTCAGCTTGAGGATTATCTCAGTAAGGATTCTGCTGTGCATATCTGCTCTCTGCTGATTTCTCATAAGTATTGTACCTTATTTACAGTCTTTTGCTGCTACCACGCAAACTTTCTGTATAATTGAATTTGTTTCATGTTTTAGCTCATTGCTTATGTTATGAGCAAGCTGCTGTGCACTGGAGTTCTAGAAACTATAGCTGATGATGTTTTTTTCAAATTGCAGACAACATTTTTCCCTGTAATCTTATAAGAAGCATTCAAACTCATTAGCCAGTTCGTGTGCTTTGAAGATATTTTAGAGCACTCATTTTTCAGTTGTGACTGTATAAAGAACAAAGTCAAGTACATGCTACCACCATTCAAGACTTCAAGCCAGTTACCTTCAGCCACTCCATAAATTAAATCAACTGTCTGGCAAGATTTGTTTTCCATAAAATCACATTGACTCAAGTTAATTATTGTCTTCCTCTAATTCTTCATTACTTAAACTACTAGGATAGATTAGATAGACTCTACCTAACAGCAGCCAGTGACGGTTTCAGTGGATAAGCTGTTTCTCCAGCTACAACTAAAGAACATCAACTTAGGAAAAAGGCCAGAGGAGGAGGGTGAGGAGCACAGAAAACACAGAAACATGGGGCTAAGACCAAAAAGGCCTTAACCTCTTAGATTAGCTGTAACTTCTAGCCTGCAGAGGACAAAACCTTCACTAAACATTTGGGCAGAATAAAGAGCAGCAGTGGCAAATATGTTGCCATGGCAGAAGTAAGACGGCTCATTTTCTGTGGGCTGAATCTCCTAGGATTGATTATTTGATTTCCAACTATTTTGCCTGTGATGATTGCTATCAAAGTAAGCCACCACCTGTTATTCTGTTTGCTCCTGCTGAAGTGTGGACAATGTTGCAACTCTTCCAGTCATCAGGTGTTTTCTCTAGCCTCTCCTAAAATTTATTCCCTATAGAAAATCAACTGTCTAGACTCTTCCTCAGAAAATTTAATTCATAACTTGTGAAAAAGTTACCTGGCTGTGTCGACTCAAGTGTTTATCCCCTATATATAGCTTGGTGTTCTTTGGTTAACTGCTAGCCTGGGAATCGTTTCATCGTTGTCATTAAAATACTTCATCTAGTGCCTCATCTTGTCTTTTTCCAGATATAAAGCAGTAAATGATAATAGAAAGAGCTATTCAGTAAATGGGTGCCCATCTTGCTTTCATACTTACTTTTTGTTTCTTAAAACACTTAAATGGAAGATGCTTTCTTGTTTGCCATGCTATGGATTTTTATCTAACATCATTAACTTATTTTTTTACACCTTTCTATATTCTGAGCTAGATATTGTATAAATTTTACCTATTCCTCCTTGTTTCTTTATTATATATCTAGCTTCTATGTGATCTTCATGTGTCTAATAGGAACTTTTGCTCAAAAAGAAGTTTGCTGCCTTGATTTTTCTCTCTGCTTTTTGACCATCTAAAACTTTTTTTGAAGAACTACAATATTTGTTCTTACTCCTTCTCTTTTGTCCAATCTTTTCTTTCAGATGAAGGTGCCTAAAACTTTCTTTATACACAAGAAAAGAACTCTTTTTTATCAGTACTGATGCTAATCCATGAATTTAACCTTACATGATTCAGAAAGAACTGAACAGGGGGAAACTTTTAGATCTTGAAAGTGGGATGTAAATAATGAAACTTGTGTGAAAAGAAAAACAACTGTGTTCAACAATCTCTAACACTAAAGTAAAATTTATAGAAAGCTTAAAAAGTACCCCACAGAAACACCAGTTAGCAGTTTGGAAGGATGAACATATAAAGATAGGATGCAGCAGCATGTATCCAAGTCAAAGACGTAAATTTCAGAATAGCAACCTAAGACAACAGTCTTCTTGCCTACATATATACTCTTCTATTAGTTTACTATGTTCAGTGTACTTGTATGTGTCAAACATGGAAAAAAAGGTGCTAAAAAAAGAAAAGCAAACCAACTCACAGGTGGTTTAATCAGCTTTCAAGCTGCTGTCCAGGCTTTTATTATTATTGTTGTTGTTATTGTTGTTGTTGTTATTATTATTACTATTATTTGTGTTCTGGCCTGTAGTTTCAAGTCCCACAGGTGAGAAATGGTGCTTGTGACATGTGGTTTAACTCTTTCACCTACATTATACCTGCTTTCTTCCTCTTAACCAGATTAAAAGCAAAGTTTTTAACATTCCAGACATGAAAATCCTCCCACTAGATTTCTGTACTGCCAATTATATTAAATGTCTTCTTGTAAATGAGAAATTTCCAATTCTTTTTGCTTCTTATTGCAAGTTCTAGCAATTGGAATGCTATTTATTTTCACTGTTTCTGTCATTGTAGGTCAATTTGTTCATGATTTGCTGAGCTAATGTCTGTATTATGTTTGTCTCATGTGCATACTCCATTATATTTTTAAAGTACTATCTTCCTTACTGCTTTTCTTGACTACATTCCCAATAATTCTTGCTGCAATACAGGAGTTACTGGTCACCCAGTCTTTCAGAGCATTCATTTCAGTCTTATAATGTGGCTAAATATGTGTCTCCATAATTTTTATCCCATTCCTTTCTCACTCATGGAGACAGAAAAAATGGAGAGAAGTTTTTTCCTCTCATCTGTTTAGTGTTTGATATCACATCTGTCCTAGGGTGTATCACCATTAGTGGTGGTTTACTGGATGTCTTTGTAATTCTATCAGTTTCTGTAATTCACATAAAAAAGTCAGAATCTGTGCTTTCCTCCACCAAAGACACAGCCTGCACTATTCTGTTGTTCTTGTGTCATTGAGATAACTGGTGTATAATCTCAGTATTGATAATGGTTGTCTATAATCTTGATGTGGCTGAAGGACTTCTCTTGGTTGATGCTTACTTCATACCACAAGGATGCCTATCAGGTTACATCCTGTTTAGCTGAGTTTTACTTCATCACAGACATGTTTCTTGGCAGTTAACTTGACAACAACCTGGTAACCATCTGATGCCTCTAGCCACATTGAAAATTGTTTCTATTTCTTATCTCTGACTAGCCGTCTCCAAGCTAGACTGTACATGACTGTGAATACTGGGGTATGTAAGACAATAGTGGCTTTTATCCAGTCATGTAGAAAGTCCTGAATCACTTGAAGTGACTTTATTTTGGTGTTTCACTTAGCTGTTTATTGAAAGGGTCATTTGTTCTGGACCAACACTGATATCTGCCTAGCTTTGCCAAGTCTCAGCTGAAATTTCCTCAGTGGTATGGCTGAGGACAAGAAGGTCACAATTTTTTCCTACAGCTTGAGAGACATAAGGTGCCAGTGGGGTTCCCCAAACAAAACTGCAGAGCACATCTTTGTTATTTATGCATAAGCAAACACAGGGATGCCAGCAGAGTTAAAAATCAAATCATATGAGGATATAGTGAATTTTGTTCTTATTATTTTGTTCTTGCCAACGGATAAACAACTCTGGTCATAGGGATCAGAAATGTTGGAAGTTCCTATTTTTGGACAGTGACTGCTAAATACCCTTCAGAGAAAACACTTTATTCAGAGGAAGGAACTTTCATAACCACTTTTAAGGTAGACACAGGGCAATTTTGATTTAAGTTAATATAATGCCACCTCCATTGAATTCTGACCTGCACCAGAGTACAGAATAAAAACCTTGACTCATGATGATTTTGTAAGCAAATACTATTGTAGTGCTGCCTGTGAGGCCAGGTCTTGAGCAAAATAGAAGAGAAAGGGGAATAACTGAGCATGAGTGAGTATAAAACAGCAAGGGCCCAAAATTACCCTGCTGAAATTAAGTTAAATTTCAACAGTGCAAGACTGTGCTATCTTTTGAGTGATAGCCTGTCCCCTCTTTCACACAGGGAAAGGGAGTACATACACCTGATGCTGTAACTTCTCTGAACTCTGCGTATCTTCCTCCTGAGCCATGCTGTGGTTCTGCTGCCTTCAGACAAATTTCTCAAAGGTTTTCAGGAAAAAAAAAAAAAGGAAAGGGAAAAAAAAAAGGTTCTGCAACTCTCTCAATGCATGAAGCTTATCCCTACCTGCTGGTGTGAAGATTTCCTTAGGTAATCATATAGAATCAGATAGAATTATAGAAACATTAGGGTTGGAAAAGACCTCCGATATTATCTAGTCCAATCATCCCCCTACCACCTATATTACTTACTAAACCAAGTCCCTAAGTACCTCATCCAACCTTTCCTTGAACATCCCGAGGGCTGGTGACTCCACTACCTCCCTGCGCAAACAGTTCCAATGCCTAACCAAGAGGGAAAACGAGCAAGAGGGAGTCTCAACCCATCCTGGCGATCCTTCAAGGACTGTAAAGCTGAACTGAGCCACATCCCTTGCCCTGGTGAATAAAGGTAATAGTAGATCTGTTTCTTTGCTGCTTGCCAGTCTTATGCCTTATGTATTCCGTTGGCAAACCAACCATAAAAGCAACCATATTGGGGAGCAAACCAGGAAAAATGGGTACCAATGAGTTTCTGACTGCTTTTACCAGGACGCTGGGAACAGCAAGCCAGAGGCAGCATTCCTTGTCTTTGCAATGTGGCCAGGGGACTTGATATTGATATGAATGAGAGAAAGGAAAGATTAAGAGAAGTTGCTAAGCAACCAGGGGAAATTATTCTTGGAAATGACATTTGGACTGAAAAGGGCCAATGTCTGATCTAAGCCTTCCTGCTGCAGAGGGGTTAACCTAATAAAAGTACAATGCACAGTTATCTGCGCTGGGCTCTTCACTGTCTTAAATGGAAGTTACTTAATTGCAAAAGAACTAATTTGAAGATGGAGAAGCTGTAACTTGAAGAAGTGAAATGGGCTAACATAAAACTAAGGGCAAAAGGCAGAATAATAACTGCTTGTTGTGAGAGAGGTAAAGCCCTGTCACTGCTGCAGCTGGGGCACAGAGAGCAATGTTAGAAAGAGCACACAACTCTTCAGCACACCAAGTTACATGAGTATGTTTACAAGTGTTATGTTCTGTATTTTTTGTTTCAGAATACAATATGACAGTATAGTAATACAGGAACACAATTATAATGGATTGCCGGACACACTTGTATGCCGGCCTCCTGAATTCACAGCCAGTGTAGATAATGTGCACGGATTGTTCCCAATGGCAAAGAGTGGGACTGGTCCCTGATAGCACTGCACAGGTGACAGCACGCTCATATGTGTACATCTGTGTATGAATGCCACACGCAGGGGTGTATTATTCAGTGTTGCAATAGCAAGGCAAGTATCTTTAAAGGAAGCTAGATATCAAATGAGATCCACAGCCCTGATGAGGCATCTAATCTACCTCTAATTTCAACATGAAATTAGGTATTTAGTATCTCAGTGATTTGGCCATAGTTCCTACCAAATGCTCTAGACTCTCATATCCACTTCTGGACAGTGAAGAGTACAGGGATGAAGCTTTAATTTCTAAGAGCTCTACTGAGTAAAATGTCTTATGGACAGTACTCTGAGATGGTAATGTCTTTTATTCTACTGTAAATTGCCTTATGGCACTGTGAGATCACAATTATTCTGGTGCAAGAGAAGAGTGCAAGAGAGCTGAGCTGAGTTCTTGCTTTCACCTGAGCTGAACAAAGGTGCGGGCAGCCATGGAGAGCAAAGAACAGGATCATGAAAGATCCTCTATCTATTGTCCTAATTCCTACATTTCTGATTTAAACATGTTGCCTTGCACCAGCCATTAATCTAGCTCCATGTTTTGGGCTAAATATTTTTTACTAAATTGAACGAAGAAGCTAATTTTGTACCCCTCCCTACAGATATTTGCACTGGTATGAAAGGACTGTATCAATTCAGATGCTTCTTGTAAACTCACTGAAGAAACAGGTGGTACCCCTTTTTTTAATTAAAATAGTGTATCAGCATAGCAAGGAAAACCACACCTTTTAAAACAAAGAACATTTTTGGAACTTAACTTCGATGCTGTTCTCATGAAATCCCAGAATCCCTGAATGGTCAGAGTTGGAAGGGACGTCTGGAGATTATCCAGTCCAACCTCTCTGCCAGAGCAGGATCACCTAGAGCAGGCTGCACAGGACAGCATCCCAGTGGGTTTTGAATGCCTCCAGAGAAGGAGACTCCACAGCCTGTTCCAGTGCTCTGCCACGCTCATAGTAAAGGAGTTCCTCCTCATGTTTAGGTGGATCTCCCTGTGTTTCAGTGTGTGCACATTGCTTCTTGCCCTGTCACTGGGAACCACTGAAAAATGATTGACCCCATCCTCCCACCCCTCAAGTATTTTGTAAGAACTCCCAAGTCCCTCAGCCTCTCTTCCTAAGAGAGGCTTCACAGCCCCTTTTTATACTCTCTCCAGTAGCTTCCTGTCCTTCTTGAAGTGGGGAGCCTGGAACTGCACATGATATTTCAGATGAGGCCTCACCAATGCAGAGTACTATTAAGGACTAAATGGTCTGTGTTCATCTTAACACCTTTTGCTAGCCCTGTAGCGTCAGAGATAGACAAAGAGTGTTAGCATCTCTAATTCTGGTATTTCTTGTTCACCTCTCTACTACTTTGGTGTATATTATGTGCTTACATCTTTTCTGCACCGAGAAAAAAAACATCATGCAGTGCATGTTTTTTGTCAACATTGTATAACATGTCACAGTTCTGAAGTATTACTCATGCATCTAAAAAAAAAAAAAGTTTGAAATTATGAACCAACTTTTGATTGAAATAGCTTGTTTTGCATCTACAGAGACTTGTCCATTTTCCTCAAATAGGTCCACCAAAGATGATTTCCCTCATAAATGAAAAGTCAGTTGGGAACAGAAAAAGTAGGCAAGTTGTTTTCCATTTTATGGGGAAAAAAATTGAGGTGTGGAAGTGAAATTTATTGGTCTACAATCTTGAAGGACATAGTCACCAGGAACAATCTGTTCAGTTCACTTCATTTCTTAATAAATCAGTTTTTAATGTAGAATATGATTTGATAAGATTCTTTTTCCTTTTGTGTCCTAAAAATTCAAGGCAATTTAACAAATAAAACTGGTCTCAAATTCTGCTGCATGTAATTTAGCTGACTTCCAATTTCCATCTAAAATGTTGCTTTGACATATCACAAATATGAAGTTTCTTAGAGACAGGGCATACGCTGTTTACATTTATGTAAGCAGCTACTGAATTGTAAATGGTTATGTAGCTTAACGTAGTTATTCAGTCTTATTTAATCTTTTGAAGACACTGCATGCATCCTTGTGTTATCAAAAACGAAGAACTAGACTAGCTGAAAGCGGTTGAAAATTCACATATAATTATAGCTTCACAACATGAATCAACTTTTCTTTAGGAAAATAAAAAGAGAACAAGATTAAAATGCATGACAACATGAATGAAGGCCTCTTCTGTGGTGTTGTTATGTTATTTTACATCAATTCATCCTGAAAATACTGTGTAGATCAGGCTTTGAGTCAGTCAGGCATAATTTGAGTATTATGAAATGTTAGATACACTAAAGCTGTCATGGTGGGGTGTGTCTTTGCCTTTGCTAAGAAGCAATGAAATGCACCTAGCACTGCTAAGGACCTGGAAAGCCAATGCAGCAGGAAAAACAAGCATTTGAAGTTTCAGGAAGAAAGGTGCTAATGGACCTTGAGTGCAAGTCCATTTTCATCAGCATGTCCCACACCAGCGAGCTGCCTCTCCCATCCCATGGCACAGCACGCACAGGGCTTGTGGCTTTAGTGTAACTGTGGGATGTGCCACAGCCTGATGCCCACGGCTCGCGGGCAGTGTTGGGTTAAGGCCCAAGCGCTAGAAATCATAGCAGGCCCAAGTCTATGATGACACAAAATTGCTAGAAACAAGCAGTACAAAAACTGAAGATGCTTTAACCTTCAAGTCTGATTAAGCCAGTTTGACGAAGCTACAGATATAAAATTAGCTCTCACCTTGCAGGTGACTGGTGTCCATGCAGCCCCTGGCAGAGCTGCAGGGGACAGGCCTGCAACAATATTGCCTTTGCCTTCCCCTGAGTTTTAACACCATGAGAGGCTGGCTTGGGGCAGGGAGTAGCATTGGAGTAGCTTTAATGCATACAGATAGTAATTTTTATCAACGGGGAGTGTTCACTGACTTCTCCTGTTCTAGCTGGGGACTTGGTTGTAAGTGGCTTAACTCCAGGGTCACGGGGTCCCTGGCATTAAAGCTGTCTCTCACTCCAGGGAAATCTCCTACTTCCAGAAGGGCAGCTTTCTGGCCTTTCCTGACATTGAAGTGCTGCTCCTATTGTAATGGGATTGACCTGATTTTGATTATGTGCCTATAGTAATATCTGTAGTCATGAAAACAGAATATAATGTAGGGAAAGAAAAGAAAAGAAAGGAAATAGAATTTCTACCATATATTTTCCTCCATCTTTATTCATTTAAAGCACTATGTCTTTCCAGCGAGATTACCAGGTAAAGGCAGGACTTTGGCACTTGCCTTGTTTGCTAACACTAAACAGTGCCAAGCAGGGGGACAGTTCAGAGCCATGTGGAGACCCTGGGTTTTTGTTCCTTCTTGGTTTTTAGAACTCTGCAGTGATTTACCTCAAATTCAGGACAGAACTTGTGCTCTGTCTGAGAAAACAAAAGACTCAGTAGCTTGGTGGTCAGTGTACCCCCTTCAGAATATGGAAAAGGTCTCATGTTGACAGTCCAGTTTAATATCTTCATTGATGACCTTGATGAGGGAATAGCATCCACCCTCAGCAAGTACGCCGATGATACAAAGCTGGGAGGAGTGGCTGACATGCAGGAACACTGCGCTGCCATCCAGAGAGACCTGGACAGGCTGGAGAGCTGGGCAGTAAGAAAACAGATGAGATTCAACAAAAGCAAGTGTAAACTCTTGCAGCTGGGAAGGAATAACAGCTTGTATCAGTACAGGCTGGGGGATGACCTGCTGGAGAAGAGCTCTATGGAGAAGGACCTGGGGGTCCTGGTTGATGACAGGTTGGCCATGAACCAGCAGTGTGCCCTGGTGGCTAAGAGAGCCAATGGGATCCTGGGGTGCATCCAGAGGAGTGTAGTCAGCAGGCTGAAGGAGGTGATCCTCTCCCTCTACTCTGCCCTGATCAGGCCCCACCTGCAGTATTGTGTCCAGGTCTGGGCTCCCTGGTATAAAAAAGACAGGGATCTCCTGGAGAGAGTCCAGAGAAGGGCTACAAAGATGATTAAGGGCCTGGAGCATCTCCCCTATGAGGAAAGGCTGAGTGAGCTGGGGCTGTTCAGTCTAGAGAAAAGAAGACTAAGGGGGGACCTTATTAATATTTATGAATATCTTAAGTATGGGATGCAGGGGGAAATGGCCAGCCCCTTTTCAGTGGTCTGTGGGGACAGGACAAGGGGCAATGGCTGCAAGTTGGAGCATAGGAAGTTCTGCACCAACATGGGGAAGAACTTTTTCACAGTGAGGGTGACAGAGCCCTGGGACAGGCTTCCCAGGGAGGTGGTGGAGTCTCCTTCTCTGGAGATATTCAAGACCCGTCTGGACGCCTGTCTGTGCAATATGAGCTGGGGAGCTGCTTTGGCAGGGGGGTTGGACCCGATGATCTCTTAAGGTCCCTTCCAACCCCTATGATTATATGATTCTATGATGGTGTGGTCGCAAATGCTCCCACTGAGCCTCTCCAAGCCCATGGCAGGAGATAATCTCAGGCACAACATTACCACTTGAGTCTCTCCACCAATGAAATGTAGCCCTAAAACATTAAAAGTAATGCACTTCAGACTTAATTCTTTTTTAATGACAAGAATCCCCAGCTAACCTGCTTGGATTTAAGACAAGCAGAAACATCCAGTGAGCAAACTGTGCTTTAGAGCGTTACAGGAAAACTTTTAAAATGCATGTGCATGCATCTGCTATCTTACTTTTCATGCTGTTGTAGTATCAACAGTATTCAGAGAAGTTAGGCTTCACACACATCAGAGTGGTAGCTTGAAATACCAGGGCTAGCTTCCACAGGAGTCTACAGTCTGCCAGCTGTGCTGGGCAGGGGATCATAGCCATGAGCAAGGTCTCCGACAGTCCACATTGGGTTTTCATCTGCAATACCTGCCTGCCTTCAAAGGTTTGTTGTGGTCTTCTTGTCCCACTGTCATACATGCCCTGTGAGTCTACAAGGTTGGTGGCCCCACTGAGGTGGAGCTCCCTGAAAAATATAAAGGATGGAGGCTGCTGGCCATGAAGCCTCTTGCCCAGGAAAGAGGAAATGCTCATGCAGGCTGTCTCCTTTTGGAGGGCTGTGAAGGATGCCCAGGTGTGGGCAGGAAGAAACTTAGAGCCTCCCTGGCCTCACTTGAAGGGTGCAGCAAACCAGGGTACAGGGTGGGAGTCTGGGAAATAGCTAGATTCTAGACAGTAACATGCTGCTGTTTCTTGAAATTTTCCTCTGCATTAGGCAGTTGCTAACCTGATGCTGATTGCAAGCCCAACAGTTGCTTTAGATGGTAATCTCAGAAGCCCTAAAACATTCTTAAAAATCAGGATGAACTGAAAAACTGAAAATCAACATCAGTACCACGTTTTGTTTATGTGTGAGTAACAGGAATTTAAGCTTTTTGAGCTGTCATCGCAAGTACATTAGTAGAAGGGTTTGTGTGACTCTTTATTTCATCTGACAGCACTTACAAGTTCACAAATTGAAAAACATAATGAAATAAAATGTGTTTCAACTTGCTGACAAGTAATGGTGTCCTTCCTCCATGCTGTGTCCAGATTTCCAGCGAAACTGGAATGCAGTATCGGGTCCTTTCAGAATAGGGATGACCAGTGTGTCTGTATCTGGCAATACAAGGAATGTTTGCTCCATCTTACTTACATTTTTATGCTGGCCTACAACAAATATCACACCCAGGTACACACAAGTACCTGCTGCCTATTTGCTTTGTGATGGCAGTGGCATTCGTGCTTGATTTTGGCTGCTTTTCTCCACTCTGAACAGCATGAACACTTAGAAAAGCTTGGTGCTGCTGCTCTCCACCAGCATGCAAGATTCTGCACCTTTGCTTGAGAGGGGCCATGTGGCACAGGCCCTGCCCTGCAGAGCCTCTCTGCACAGGATGCCAGGGCACGGATGCCACATACCTCACCCCCCTACTTTCTAAATCTTGCCTCCATCACATTGAGATTTTAACCATTGAATGTAATAATTTTAAACTACAAAACAGCGTAATTTTTAATTAAGATTAAAAAATTTTAAATTACTAACCCAGGGAGTGCCTCTCCTCTGGGGTTGCTTTTTCCACTCATGAGGGGCTGTGCTCACGAGGGCAGTGCTGCCCACAAGCCCACTGTCACAGCCTGGACAGCCTTTCTCCCATCACCATTCCTAGTCCAGTACTTTTATCTTTTTATTTTCTCATTTTCTTTTGTGTGTGCGTGTGTTCTTAGTAGTAAAGTCTAACCCCTGAGTCACCTGGGCAATAATTATGCTGGTCATGAAGCATAATAGCACTCAGTATTTCCTGGGGGAATGAGGCAAATCTTACACTTTTCTGTTCCAACACTAGAGTGAAAAGAACATTTTCCCTGCACTGTGAAAACTCAATGGCCACACACTGCAAGATGAACAGTGCTGGGGCACTACTGGATATAATTATTTTAGTGATGTTGTTTGCCTCTACTTCCAGGTGGGTTGCAGAACAGTTTTTGAGGCAAGGATTGGTGCTTGAGTTAGGGCTGGGGCGGAAGGTTGTAGAAAGGAAATAGGGACCATGCAGAGAGCAACATCTTTGGATGAGCTTTTCGGAGAACAGAGTAGCTCACTTCCTCCTAGTTCCTGTTAAAGAAGCACAAAAAGAGCTTTCTCGCTTCATTATATAGTGTACATGTCCACACGCACGTATGTATATGTTTTTATATATATATGTTTATATATATACATGAAGTCTTGAATCATTTTTAAAAACTCTTCTCAGGGAAGAAGAACTTATAAAAATCAAGCAGCTGGAAATTACGAGGAAGGAAATTCATCCAGGCTGTTTAAAATCCTAAATCTCATTTATGGCCTCTTTTAAAACAGGTCGATTGAATATGTGAGTGTTCCTCGTAATAAATAGATGTATTTTATTGTGCTGTCAGATTATCTCATGGGAAAGATACCAGAATCTTAAAAGCAATCATAATCTGGTTATCAGTTACAAACTCTATTGATTTATTTTTTAAATGAAAATGTAACTTGGAAAGTACAATATTTGCTTTTAAAATACGACAATTTTACTGACTTGTGTGGGTTGAGAATAAAAGAGGCAGCTGATGGAAAGTCTGCAGATCTGATTGAAGAATCAAACAGAAAATTACTCCTTCATGAGCTGAAGCATAGACAAATAGCCCAGTTTGCTGTGTTTATGATGGCTGTTACTGATCTGGGACCAGAGAGAAAGCAGGGATTAATAATATTTTATTGCTGTTTAGGGAAATTTTAGATGGAGCCATTGTGATCCTTTACTGGTTAAAGCTTCACCAGGGAATTTTATTCTTGAGAAATAACTCCTCTAGATAGTGAGTAAAGAAGCAGGAACTTCTTGCAGATGTTTTTTGCATGTCAATTGGGAATTGGTACCTCTAGGGGTAACGTCTGTCTTTACAATGCAGACTACAGGCCCAGAAGACTACTTCATTAGATATTTTTTCAAGTCACAAAGGACAGAGAAAAATGTTCAGGAAAGCATATGTATGTCATTGAGACAAATTTTCAAATCTGCAACATAGATCAATAGGAGCCAAAGAAAGAGAAAGAAAAAAAAAAAAAAAAAAACCCACAAGCCCCAGATATGCATTTAACTGCTGCTGGAAGAGGTGTACCAGGGCTGGAAACTCATCTCAGAAATGTCAAGCATAGACATTTCACAGATGCTTTTCCATTTCCATGGCAATAAGGAAGGGAGAAAAAACAGAAAGTGTAGAATTTAGGACATAAAGAGTCCAGTGATGAGCTGCCTTGAAGGGTCCAGCAGCGCAGCCTCTTCACTGCTTCTTTCCTGAGGTGCAGTGAGTCACTCTAGGATGGAGAGCATTTGTCCTCCATCATCCTATCTCACCTTTTTCGTCCAACATAGGACTGTGCTCTTCTTTTGGCCTCTCTCCTCACGACAAACTGCAGCTTTGTGGACCTGCAGGGAGAGAAGGGTGTCTGGTGGAGCTTAGGTTTATTTCAGGAGTTTTCAGGAGAGGTGCAGGAGACATATGGAGTGGGCATCCATCAACCTGCATTCACTGGCTTGTCCCTGTGTCCCCAGGTGCTGCTCTCCAGCCCCATGTGCCACAGCTTCCATATAGATCTCATGGCTGTATCTGGTTTCTTTAAACTCATCTTCCTCTCAGGTTTCTCAGATGATGGATTTAGTCATTACTATTTTGCATCCATTTACTCCTAGAACTGGGGTGGTATTACAGACTATTGATGGAAAAGTCTGCCTCCAACTCCTCTAAGGGAACCGCAAGATGCAGACACAGTGACAGCCTGTTTTGCCTCTGAATTAAATTAGTTTTACTAGGACTGATGCAAGGCAGTGTCAAAATCAGCCTTTTATTATCCTAGAGTCTGCCTGTTTCTTTGTGCAGTCCTAAACATACACTAAAAACCCATGAGCAGCATCGCTAGGATGCTAAAGAAATCAGTATTTATGGACAAGCTAAAGGGTAAGAGAGTAAGACAAAAACTTCTCTCTAACAATTGCAGGTTGCTTATATTAATTACAACAACAAACCAAAATAAAGTTGTGCCATTTAAAATGAACTTGCCAGTAGCAAATCAAAGCAAATGAAGCAGGATGGCTAATAAAAAGGATAGACTGCTGATGAATAATATAACTTTGGCCACTTCAAAACTCATAATTTAAATATTCCTGTAATGAAAGGGCATGGAAACAAAACAAAAGGTAAATTGGGTGCCTTGAAACTTTTTTTTCCAAATCTTTCATGTATAAAAAGCTGCAATCCAAAGAAAATATAAAATGCACAATTTCCATTGTGTGCCTTTCAAACAGAATATTAAAAGTATATACAAATTTGTATAAATACATACACAAATAATAACCAGGTGAGCACTAAAAAAACTGATACAGGTTTGTACTTTTGGCAGGTCTGGTTCTCCTTTTCCAGAAGTTTTATACCAGAAAATCCTTATTCACAGCGATGCATTTACATATACAAAAAGGACATTCGTTTTTCTCCCTTTCCTAGAAGGACCTAAAGACCCTTTTGCTGCTCTGGTGAAAATAACCCAGGCAGCCTTTACTTGGGTTTTAAAGAGGATCCGGTTCTTAATTTTAGCACCTTGTGCCACTTCGTGGAGGCAAGCAGCATGCCTCTCTGCAGAGAGCAGATGACAGGTGCATGCCATAAAACTGAATCAGCATTTGCATCCCAAATTAAAGAAAAAGATATTAAAGCTTGTTGATGGCACCAGGCATGCAATTAGTCCCACTGATCTGGTGACACTATTCACATGATTAAAGTTCTTCTGTAACTCATAAAGGAATTTAGACACGTGTTCTTCTCTTTTGTAGTGATACGGTCACCTAGCATTTCTTGATCTTCTGAGGGACTGCTGTTTGATGCAAAAATTTGTGTTTGATTATGTTGGGTTAAAAAAGAAGAATGGGAGAACAAGCCTGGTTTTGGTACTGTATTAGATTGCGAAGAAATGTATTTTCATTTTAAATATTTCAAATTGTGGTGAGACCTGATCTACGGAAGCAGCGTAAACAGGGGTGAATATCTGCAGTCAGGTAACAAATTCTGAAGGTTATTTTAACCAATATTTAGTATGAATCCAGGCTTACACTACTGCAAGGATTTGCCACTTCAAGACAATGTTATTTATAAATTTTTGGACATCAGACTTCACAGTTTTATTCCTTTATAAAATCCAGGAACAGCTGCCAGCTGATGAGAATTTCAGTAGATTATCACAACAGGTTTTGTGAGCTCTCCTAGAGAAACTCTACAGAATGATAACTTTTAAACTATGAGTTAAAGGGGGGTGGCCTAATAAATAGGAAATGCTCTGCAGTAAGACTCTACTGTTACTTTTCCAAAACGATGGGGCCTGAAAGAAAGCCATCAGAAACAAAACCAAAAACCCAAACACAAACAAAAAAAGGGGGAAACCATTTAGCACAAACCTATGCAAGTGAAAAAACCCAAGCAACCTAGAAGCCTTCGCAAGTACGAGGCAAAGCAGCCGCTGCCCAGTGTGCTGAAATTAGGCAGGTTGGCTCCAGCGTACGACCAGTTAGGTAGCACTCCAGAAAGTGAAAAGCAGTAGCTTAAAGAATGATGGTAAATCCATTTCCTCCTGGGAAAGGTGGGAACCATGGTTAACTGTGGTTAGCCAGGCTGGGACAAACCCTGGCCAGTGCTGCCACAAGTGCTACAAACATGATCCCAGCCACCCACCTCTCCAGACACATTCATGCACCCACATCATTGCTGCAGTTTCAGAGCTGATCCCTGAAAAGGAGGGACATTCTAGCCATCTTTACTAAGCCTTTCCTGGCAGCTTACTGATATGTCCAGGCCATAGATACTGCTGTTGTACCCAAGCCACGCAGGTGGAAGATGCCAGCCTGGAGGCATTTCAGCACTGAAAGAAAACCCTTTCACAGGACAGAACTTCATCCTTATGCTGATGTACCAGAGAAGGGCCAGAGGGGTGATGCTCTCTGCCTGCTCTGCCTCTACATCAAGCGTGGCACGGGCAATATCTCCTCAGGGATGTGAAACATGAATACACTAGTTCCAGCACCGATGATTGATGAACCCTGGGGAGATCCATGCTCCATCCTCACCTGCCAGCAGCTCTTCCTTGACTTCAGCACTATAAAATCTGGCACTTCCTACACAAACCACTGCAGTGGAATGAGCACTGGTATTTCAGAGTTTTTATGGATTTCTAGTAAGAGTAAACTAGGTGTGGGGATGAAACATTGATGTGAGGGAATGCTTGCTTGCTTTTTGTAACCTGCAGGTGTTAGCAGTACACCTGAAAGCACCTAAAAAGCATTGCCTCAGGGAACTGATGCATAAACAGCAGCTTTTGCCCACAAAACCTCAGCTTCCAAAGCAGATTTTACCTTAAGTAAAACAGTAATCTTTTTTTTCAGGAAAATAGTGCTGTCATGATTACACTTGGCAAGCCTCACTAGCTTTACAGTTGTTATATAGAATCACAGTGTTGGCCAACAGGATACAAATGTAGATGCAAGTCTCTCCAAAGAGAAAACAGTTTTGAAATGGCAAACGAAGTTTGGCAAATTTTGGCAACTGTTCTAGCAGTGAATTATTACTGAAAATAAATTTTTGCTTTGAATTACTCTGTTTTCCATGAGGACTCCTGCTGAGCCAGCTCAGGGACAGCAAACGCTGTGGTACCACTTTCATAAGCTAAAGCAAAGCCTCAGTAAAGTATTAACACACATTTACAGCTGTCACCTAAGTGCTGACTGGTTTAAAATAGATTATTCTTTGCATACGGAGCATTTGGCAGGCTGAACTGAGACGGTTAGATTACTTGATTGATTTCCATTTCTATGATAACACAGTGTTTGTTCAGTCTCGCCTCCTGTTTGATGCCAGGGATAGGTATTTGGGCTCCAGAGTTTTCCCTCAGCCCCTTCCGAATATTGTGCGTACAAGAGTTGGCATTGCAGTTTGGTTTGTTGCTTGGAGACAGCTGCAGGGACGCACAGTGGCATAAATCACACCTGACTCTGTTGCTAAGGAAATAAGACTGTCTCCTGCTTTCCTTCAGGCCTTGTAATAAGACAGGCAAACAAAATCCGTATTCAGAATATTTAAAATATTGCTTTAATTTAACGAAAGTGAAAAGGAAACTACATAATGCACATCTGTAACGGCTTTCCAGGGGAAAAAAATAGTGTGTTTTCTGTCTTCTGGAGGTGGTTGCTGGAAGCACAGGAATCAAACACATTGTGTGATGGAGGAGAATAATTAGACACAGTCTGGATTTGGGGCATAAAACCTCAATAAACATTTTGTAGGGTTTTTAAACTTGTAGAGTGGTGCCTGCTGCTCACCCTAATGTTATGGAGAATTTTTTCAAAGAAAAAAAAACGGAAAATTTTGCTACCAAAAGCATGATTATAAAAGTGAAAACTGGACCTGAGAAGCTAATTTTTCTTTCAGGAAGACCATCAAAGAAATGAATTTGTCAAGCTAATGAAGAATCACAGATGCACACTTCAGTTGTCCTTGACAATATGTTCATTAAAGAGTTAGCTAAGAAAATATACTTGGGGAAAAACAGAGAATTTGTGAACACATTTTTCAGTTTATCCCAGCTTTCCCTTAGGCTTCTTTCCTGAGAGAAAATGGGAGAGATACGAGTGCAAAGGCTGGTTGGATGGATCTATCCTGCAGAGCAGTGGGAAGGAGTCAGCATCCTCTGCTTGAAATTATTCTCTCCCCTAGGTGAAAGCAGCATGCAAATAACTCCCTTTTTGTAATCACAACTTCACAATGGTTATGTTATTTTGACCTTTTTCAAATTAAATAAAATTTGACATCTTTCATCCTTTTCAAAACCGAGGTAAATCTCTAATCAGTACAGTATACCAAATCTCTGGGGTGCATTGTGCTGGAAACAAACTTCATCACTACAGGGATACAAATCCTTGGAAATTTTACTCTTGAGAAGTCTTAAGAGGTTTCAAGGTACCTAAACACTTAGAGTCTATTACCAGTATTGACACTGATTTGCAGGTCTCATGATTATTTCTTTATGTCTCATTTATTTATTTTGATTTATAAAACCAATAAGGAAAGAACCTACCCCTGTCCCTAAGTGCGCCTCATAACCTTTGAGATGTCTCTTTAATGTCCCAAGCTTTATCAGACAAAACACAAGCAACTTACGCATCTTATAAAGATGCCAGATTTAATTCCCACTGTTTATCCTCCTGAGAGGTTCTTCATTCAGAATTCAAGAAAAGGAGCTGGGCTTTGTACGCTTGACCAGAATACCTTTCTTTAGGCCAAAGGAAAATGTCAGTCAAAACAAATCTTCCCCAGTAATTCCTCCCTTCTGCCACAGGGCTAGGCTGATGGCAAGAATGTCTGATTCTGGTGATGGCTGGTGGAGGATCAGGTGGGAGCTGCGTCCTGGAGTTTTTCCCACCACAGGAACTGTGGGAGTTAGCTGCAGAGGCAAGCTGCAGAAATACCAAAGGAAGAACCCACCCAGGATTTCTCATGCACATTTAATCACCTGAAGACCAGTATGCTAACTATTCCTTCAGGTTATAAATTTGTATTGCATTAGTGAGCAGAGGTCTCCATTAGCATGCTGCTGTGAACAACACCTGGGCTGAGGAATTCACTACTAAAGTAAATGAAGTGAATTGCAAGGAGAGGGAAAAGTGAGGAAATGGTGAGGGTCAAGGCAGTACGTATTCTGCCAGAGCGCCTGCCTAACCAGTACAAGGTGTTTTGTAGGTGCTGTGCTGTAAATGGATTACAAGAAGAATTTAAAAGAAATTACTGTTCTTTCTCCTTTCTCCTGCCCTCTTATCTCTCACAGACACCATCAGTTTTAGCAGAGTGATTCATTGCCTTTTCATACTTATATATTTAAATACTTTCTTTATGTGTGTACATGAAATGCCAGAATTTCCTTCTATATCTAGCAAGACTTCATTTTTTCAAGGACTGGGTGTACAGTAAAAGGACATTCAGATTATACCAATGTACTTTCATGAGGAATTTTTCTTTTCCGAAGGTATTATTCTTTGGTCAGAAAACCATTTATCCACTGCTGGCACACACAGCGTTTCTGAAAGCCTTTGCTCTCATGTTTCTCTTAACCGTCCTTCTTCATTGTCCTAGAGCTCCTCTCCGTGCAGTAGAAAGAAGTGGCACTTCAAAACCAATCTAAGCTGAACTTCTCTAACTTACTAAAAGTTACTCAGAGAGTTGGGTTGGTGACTAATAGATATTCTCCTCTCAGAGTGTTGAAATCTCTCTAGTGTGGGTGATGAACGATGTCCCAGCTGGACTTCCAACTTCTAGTGTGCATGCATGAAGCACATTTCCCAAAGCAACTTTGCTCTTCCTGGAGGCAGCAGTTTCAAAGTACTTCACTTGCCTTCTGAGTTGTTTTTAGTTTGGCAGATTAAGGACATCTCTCTCCACACAGGTCAAGAAAATTTCCAACCTGGGATCCCAAGTCTGTTTCCAGGGAAAAAGAACAGTCCAGGAGATCAGCGCATATTTCTGACTTCCATTTGCAATGGAAAAATAGCTCCTGCTTTTCATCCTCCTTCCACAACACTCCGTCTGTTTAGCCAACAATGTGACTTGTAAAGTTCCAGCAACATCCCAGGAAAAGCTGGAACAGCGCTGGAAGGCTTGCTCCCTCACATCTGGTGCTGAGCCTCCCATTGACTTCAAAGGGACGAGGATTTTACCCACTGTGCCTCCTCAGACTGTGCATGATTCAAGTTGTTTATCATCCAGACCATTCACAAACCTCCTGCTGCTTCTTCCCTTTCAGCAGTGGAAAATTCTTTCAAAAATGAAATTCTAAAAATGGGACCAAGCTTTGGTGGCTTTTTTACTTCATATGACTAGTGGAATAACACATCAACTCCTGTTTCTTTTATGGAATATGCTTAATATAACAGTGAAGAGACATTGTCAGTCTATCTTTACAATATAGGTACTGTTGAATATGCTGTACCATTTCCACACTGAGATTTTCATTAAAGTACTTCTGCACTGAATCAGTGCACATTTTCTTCCATTCATAAATAAGTATTGTCTGACTGTGATACGCTTACATACGTAAATTTGCATAATCTGTTGATTTACATAGAACTGCATCTCATCACTCTGCAACACAGAAAAAAATCTCATTAAAACAAAAGGCCACCTAAATCCTCAAATTGAACCTAGCACTTAGAATTACACCAATTAAGCCTACATAAATACTTATGTTCTGTCACTGTGCTCTGCTCAGAAATGTCTTCGTTTGTCCAGAGAGCGAAGAAAGTAAACATGGAGTTTTCTTTTCTCCAGCTTCTTACCCTGGTCCAAGTCTGTCTGCGCCTTCTTTGCTGGCACTGCCCAGCCAGCAGCTGTGGACACCACCCAGCTGTCCCCTGCCTCTCCAGACACAGGCTCGGTCTTGGCCCCAGCACCTGAGGAGCTTTCTCTGCACTGCAGCCTGATGATGCTGACATTCCCATCACCCTCTTGACAGGCTTCTCCCGAGGCTAGCTGAGCTTCATTCTCAGATATATAGGCTTCCCAAAGCTGTACTTACTACAAGGAAAACACCCTGGATCTCCCCTTACATGAAAGAAAACAGTGTGCACGTGGCTAGATTAAGTTTCTGCTTTCCACAGAAGCAGCAATTGGAAATAAGTTACTTTGCACACAAAGGAAAGAGTATTTCAGTGAAGTTGGTGTATCTGTGTGCATGTTACTGCAGAATTCTTTTGCTTTTCATTATCTTCTCTAAGTCCCCACTGATCCTCACAGAGTCTGGAGCCAACATGAGGAGGAGCAGATGCTGCACATTATAGCACAGTCATGCTCTAACCTGTTCAGCCCTTGCAAAAACACGTGTTGAAAGCAGCTGGTTTGTGGAAGGACAGGGAATATTTATTGCTGTGAAGGATCATTTTTCCTTATTGTCTAAAAAAATTGTAATGAGAAGACTGAGTATCTGAAAAAAAAAAAGGCAGGACAAAAAGATCAGATGTATATTGAGGCAACGTGACGGTACACTGGGTTCAGGCAATGGGTGGAGGACAGGAGCTACCCAGCACTGCTGTGGAAGCAGTGGGGCTCTGTTTTGTCATCAGAGGGACACTTTGGATTTGCAAGTATCACTTTGAATTTAGACTCCACTTCCCTTAAAATATATGTGTAAATATTATATATATATATATAATAAGAAATATATATATATAATATATATATATATTTCTAGTGCTTGCGGTAGGTGTTGCGGGGTTACATCATGAACAGCCATACACCCAGTGTTGGCACCAGTCCTGCCACAAAGGGCACGAGCATTGGCTTTCCTTCCAGCTGCTCAACTCAAGTGGCCCCATCCCTCCCACCACTGTCCTGCTGGGATCCATCTTCCCCTATTTGATTTAGGTGATGGCAGAAGACAGCTCTTGAAGGGATGATTTTACTTTGGCCAATGTGTATTTTTCAGCAGGGTGTCAGGAAAAAGCAACCATATTTAACGTGTTGCATCCAAAAAGGATGTGCCAAAACCCTCTTTTTTAACCTATCACTGTATGTATGTACTTGAATGGATTAAGGCTTTATTCTGATCTCCATGCCACTGCATCCAATGAAAAATAGTTTAAAATGGCTAAAATGGGAAAACACTATTAAAATACTGTCAGGTTGTGAGGATCACTGGGTTAAAGCTGCAACCTGCATAACCATGAAGGTGTACTTGCAGTGCACTGAAGAACAGTTTGCAGGTTTCCCTCCTGTTCCGGAGTGGTGGGAGGAGGCTGGTCAGAGCGAGACGGCACCTTCTGCCCTTTGTGTTTCTGTACAGTGCTTGTGGGTTTTGCAGGAAGAAGTCTGTGATCTTTTTAAACCTGGTATTTCCCAAGAGAATAAGGCAAATATTTTACAGCCTAGTGGCTAAAATATGTGACTTGATTATTGCAAAAAATAATGAGTTTTAATCTTGAGGGGTTTGTATTTTTATTAGGAATTCTCATATCTTCTATTCGCTCAGTGTCATACGGATCATTACATTTTCAAACTTAATTATCTCTATAATCCAGAGCTGCACTGCATTTAATAAAACTGTTTTTAACCACTTTTCATTCTGGTAGCAAGTTGTGGCATGCAGCAATTAGCAATTAGGGCCCAGTCCTGCAGGAAGAAAATTCTGTTTGAAAATGATGTCTGATTTCCAATCTCTAGTTAGAAATATTTACAACCTTTTGGAATGGTTCATTAGGTACAGTGAGGTCAGACAATTAAGGTCTCAGGTGCATAATTTAATTCACCATGTAGGTCAAGGGTGAGGCAGCAATTCAAAGCAGAGAGAAGTAGGGCTGCGTCCACAGGAATTGGGAGGAGCCAGATGGCAGGAAGACAAGATGCTCTCTGAAGGACAAGCAAGACCAACTCCTGCTCCACCCCATCACCCCAGGGGATGGAGGTCCAGGGGCAGAGGTAAGCCCCAGGACTCAGTCTCTAATCTCTTGATGATACAATCACCCTTGGATGTCAACTTTCTCCAACCACTTGTGGGATTCTTTTCCTCTGTTCGCTACAATCTACTTTATCTCCTCCCTTATTCTGTCCTTCTTTCTCTCTTGTCTCATTTTCTTGGGTTGGAAGAATAAATATCTCTGGTTTCAAGTAAGAAATTTTATGTTATTATACAGGATATTACTTTTCAGCAATGACCACACAGCATTCCTTACCATCACAAGGTGGAGAAGGGCACACCATGGAAACACTGAATTCCCACAACTTGTGCACATCTCTGTTTCTTTAGTGTCTGTGGTGACCTCTTCCTACCACTTCCTCTAGGGAAGTCAGATGCATCACCAGTCTCTGCCCTTCATCCTGTACTACCCGACCTGCAAAGGCCAGGTTGGAATGACTGCATGCTCACACCAACCATGGGGTGTATGTAATTATGAAGGAACATTACCTCTCATCCCCTCAGCAGGAACTGACTGCAGCCTGTGAAATGTGGCTAGCATACCGATTTGAGCAGTGTGCTAAAATCTCATTAGTCCTGCTGACTATTTTCAACAGCTTTTGGGAGTGCTTCACTCCCATGCAAACAGTGAGAGCCTGTTTGGAAAGCCTCATGCAGGACGCAGAAAAGCATCTTTCACGAAACATGACTCCAGTTTCCAAGAGTGGAATGGAGCATTGTTGACACTCTGCAGCTCCTGTTAGAAAGTCTCTGTGTCATCCATCATCCTTTCTATTTAAAAATTGAAAACACTTTTCATCTCTAGTGGCTTCACACATAAGCACAATATATGCTATAAGCATCAGCTATTAAACAACTGATACTAGTTTTCCATCCAGGAGATCCAAATCCTACTGAATTTGGTGGAGTATTTTCATTATCTGCACTGATTTTGGACTATACTCCAACAGGCACAGAAATTAATATAATTTGATTATTTCTGCTTAATACTAATTTCCTAAGTAGCCATTATACTTTTATTTGCTTTTACTATTTTCTCATTGATATGCAGTTGTCATTTATTTTATCCTCTTTTAAGTAACATTTACTACAAAACATGAATAGTTTAACTGGATTTTGCTCTTTTAAAAATAATCCTACCAAAAAGAAACAAGAACTACATAATAGTGCATATGTGCTTCTCAGTCATAGCCAAGATCAATTACAAGATGTCATTCTGAACATCTTGATGGTAAAGAAACGGTTGTAAAATCTGAGAGTCCCTTTTTATAGCATTCAATTTCCATACTTTAACAAATAAAAAAGTACTTTACTATCTACTTAGAAATACTATTTCCCTCTTATCCCTCAGTTGCTAAATAGTCTGGTAGGCCTGAACTAATCCTAAATGGCTGATATATACAAACTGATTGCATCTTCTATATCTGATGGTCTCCTGTAAATTCCTGCAAACACTATTCACTTCTGATTATATCATTCATTTCATTCCTGCTGCCTTCACTGATTCTTTTCAGTGTATGGATTGTCTTTTCTTACCACTATGTGAGAACATAATAAATGTTGTCTTTACTTTTTTTTATATTGATTTAGCTCTGTCTTTCATTTTAAAGGGTTTTTACCCTACCTTGAATGTTCCTACTTTGTTTATGTTAGCTGCAACCACAAAGCAAGATTTCAGCATCCATACAATCTGAATTCTTCTGGAGTGCATTGTCTAGTATCACACTGATTTTTTGTGATGAGTTCAGTGAGATTGGTTAAAATTTTCTATCCAACCCAAGGGCTCTGTTATCTGACAAAATTATGTAGAGTCATGGGACTATCAGACTGCCTTGAAAGTTTTCCATTCTTTTTTGCTGTTGCTGGAAAACCTAAAATTTAGGAAGTTGGTTTTGGGCTTTTATTTCTTGTTTACCAAAGGTGGAAATTTTCACATTGGTAGTCTTTGGGACCACACCAACAGTACGTTGAGTGGCTACATGGATTATGATCAGCGGTGAATCTTGCTTCTGCATTGCTAGTGGAAACTGCACTGCTAAACTAGTTCATTTTGCTCCTAGTTTTATTAAAACATGGTTTTCTACCTTGAGAATGTACTGAAATTCATATGCTTAAGCAAGATTTCCCTGCTTGTTATTTACCAGGCTAAAAGTAGGGCCTTCAAGTCACAGAGAAAATGTTCACAAACTTCTATAGAAAATTTTAAAACATTTTGAGGTCTGTTTAGAAATATAAAGCAACCTCTTTCTCATCCTTCCCTGTACTGAAGTTACAACCTTTGCTGTGATTTTATAGCACTGGTTAGAAAATAGGTCCTTTTATGTTTTGTCTTTGCTGCTCTTGGTAATGCAGTAACACCAACAGAACCAAACTTGTTTGCTTTTAACCAGGCAGGAAAAGTAGAAACTGCTATCCTTTTAAGCGAACACCTTGGGTGAGAAACAGTATTATTTTGCATGACAAACTTAGAAAAGAAAAAAAAAAAACAACCCACAACACTATCCCCCCTGCAAAACCAATATTGAAAAATATTCTTCAGAGAGGAGTAGCTGCAGTGAAACTGATTTCCACCTGAGGACTGAATACAAATATTAGCATTTATCTTGTAGCCTCTTTACATCAAGTTTCCAGAATTTGGTTAATGATGATAGATTCATAGATTCCTAGCATCACAGAATGGTTTGGGTTAAAAGGAACCTCAACGCCTACCTAGTCCCAACCCCCTTCCATGGGCAGGGACACCCTCCACCAGACCGGGTTGCCCAAAGCCCCATCCAGCCTGGCCTTGAACACTGCCAGGGAGGGGCAGCCACAGCTTCTCTGGGCAGCCTGTGCCAGGGTTTTAATATGCATTAAGACACCTGTACTCCCTTGTGTCTTCTGTATATTATTGTAATGTCTCTGTACTGGTTGTAAAGTGTACAATAAAACCATATAATCTTTATATTTACTCATCCTGTTCACAGCCTCTGTAGTTCACAACAAAAAATGGGGCTAACATTAACATTCTGACATTTGTCAGCTGCCCAGAACAAATATGTCTCTTTTTCAGAATCAGTATCAGCATCATCAAGAATGCTCAGATTTTCTTAGTAGAGAATAACAAATCAGAGTGCAGAACAAACCACATTTTCTTTTGCCTGAAAAGCAAAAATAAGCATTCTTTCCCATAAAAAGAGGAAAAGTCTATTTACACTATTTCTACAAGGCTTCTTTTTCTGTATGCTCAGAAATGTTGTAAGCTGTTTTGACACGATGAATACTGCTAAATGGAGATTGCTTAATGAATGCAAGGTGAGGTTGTCAAAGTAGCCAGATGAAGTACAAAATGACAACGGAAACACTTGTCACCTCTTCTATTCACCTATATGGACATTTAAAAAAGTATCTTCTCTTATTCAATCCATCCACTTTGACTCTTTACGATTACGTGTGCTTGCCTTACAGATAAAAATGACATTTTACACCTGTTAGCCATGAACAGTAAAAAAAGCTGAGAATAAGGTGGAGCCAGTGTGTTGTCAAGTAACAAGAAGAGAATGGGAACTCAGCTGCAGACAACTGGAAGGGCTTTGCTGCCCATATGTGACTGATGGCATCATTTCTGGATGAGGAATTGGTTGGGTAGTTGCACTCAAAGAGTTGTAGTCAACAGCTCAGTATCCAAGTGGAGATATGTATCAAGTGTCATTCCTCAGAGATGCTTTAAATTTTAAGCTGAAAAAGGGTAGATTTAGCTTAGATATTAGGAAAAAATCTTCTCTATGAAGGTGGTGAGACACTGGAACAAGTTACCCAGAAAAGCTGTGGATGCTCCTGGATCCTTGGCAGTGTTCAAGGTTGGAGGAGACTTTGGGAAACCTGATCTGGTGAAGGGTGTCCCTGCCCATGGTAGTGGGCTGGAACTAGATGAGTTTTGAGGTCCCTTCCAGCCCAATCCATCCTATGATCCTATGATTTAAAGCAATGAGAGAGGCTAAGGTGGGATGGCAGCCAGGATTTGTTCTGAAAAATTTCTATTAATAGAAATGGGCAGTAAGAAGGAAGAAGAGAACAAACCTCAGAAGCAGAATCCACTGAAAAATTTCAAATATTTAAACAATAGTGATTCTTCTGTTCAAAGTCTCATTTTGAATTCATTAACAACAGATTTAGAGTAGTCTCTAAATAAATCAGATATAATAGGAAAATTACAGAGAGGCAATGCCCCATTAAGCCTTTTTTTTTTTTTTTTTTACCTTTCAGAGTGGAATGTACTTTATGTAATTTAGAGAAAAAGATCCTGTTACTCTTTTGTTATTCACATGATTAAAATAGATGCCAAGGATATATGAAAAGGCAAAGTATCTGACTGTTAAAATGCAGAAGTATAACAGTGAGTGTTTACCATTAAAATGCTAATTTTTAAGAGAATAAAAACAATGGAAAGCCTTTTTTAACAATTCAATTAATTTTGAGTGCTGAAGCGACATTCTTACTGGCTAAATTACTCTTGCTTTTTTGTTCCATGGAAGCAGAGGTGTCACTATTCATCCATGCTCTTACAGCCACAGACTGGAGAGAACACAATGCATGATGAAGGGATAGTATGATTTCAATTTTCCTTCTCTTCATGGCATCTTCACTGAGCCCAGCATAGCTGAGAAGAAAAAAGCAAAGAGGGTATTTTTCAGTATCTTGGCACTGCCTTTAATTTTTGTGGCATGTGGTCTCTTTTAAGCTTTTAAAGCATTTGATTCCCGGAATCCACTTTTTTTTGACAGTTCAGACTTGGTCTGTGTAGGGATTTCAGCAATTTGACCAAAAATATAATTTTTGTTCTTTTACTGTCCTTAAATAGGAACACAAGATTTTATGGATGCTCTGAATTTGATTTACAGGCTGCCACTGTTTATAAAACAGTTAAAATTAGTGAAATTGCAGGTTTGAGCTAAACCAAAATAAACTGTTCTTCAATGAAGACAAGCAAAGAGCTTGCTCTGGTTTTTATCAAAGTCTTCCCAAGCAGACATCTAAACAAGCATGCAAGCTTCAAAACACTGAAAAGCTCCAAAAAGCTACATTTAAAGTCCAAATTTCCACATAAATGTTTCTTCAAGTAGCTGTATAAATCCTTCCTGCTTTCTGTCCCATAAAATCTTCCTCTCCTATCCCACTTCCATCCAAATTAATTAAGCCTGCATTCCCAGAAGTTCATAGAGACCCAGTGACAGATTTTAAACCTGCTATCTTCACAATTACAGTGCACTAGAAACAATGGCAAGCCTCTTTAAAAATTATTAGTGTGAGCCACGTTTGAGGGAACTTGTTTTTACACAGCAGAGGATCCACAGTTTGAAAATCCAGATGATTAAGAATCTCACTTTGGGCATTAAAAAAAAAAGCAAGATACAGAAGGTCTAATTATTTGTGGAAGCAAAGGCTAACAAGTGTTTAGTCAGCCCAGAGAGGGACATTTACAGTTCTCCAGTAAAGTAGAAAGCAAAACTGAGACCTGGAATGGTATCAGATAGCTTAGGTGTTATTATAGATAATAATACATTTTAAAATGACAAGATTTTGCTGGTATTTGCTTTATTCTGCCCTGAGCTACACTGAAAGCTTTAAAGACTTGAAGAGATCAACAACAATACTAACAACACGTTTAACCTTTCAAAAAGCTGTATGGTTCAGTTTTATCTCAGAAAAGATAGAGCACATAGTGGAGTGGATAAAAATCCAGCTTCAGTTTTGCAGGTTACCAGTGCAATCCATTAATAACTCTGCCGCTTAAACCGATTTGATCCAGTCATGTTGATATAAACATTCAGTGCTCGTTACTCAAATGCGCTTTAGAAATCTTCCATCTTTTTTACTACGATTTCTTCATGTCCTTTGAAGATGATGTGAAGTACCATCCACCATCTTTAGGTCACTAGTGGGTTTTATGTCTTTGTATCCAAAATGGGGATGAATCTTTTTTTTTTCTTTCCACTTTTACTAATAACAATAGCTTTGGAAGTGGCAGATTAGCACACTAGTTGGAAGGAAGTGATACTGCAAAAAATAAACCTGTCTCATTAACAGTTTGCTTACTCCTCCCCCTTTTTAATGTACTACTTAATTCAGATTCAACATCTCCCCCAAGGTCAACCATCTGTTCACATTTCCCCAGTCAACCCCCCCTTAAGAGCAATTTCTATTGCAAAAAGTGAGTCAGCAAAATTTCCTTTTCCTAAATGTCTCAGAAACATTCACTTATTTTCCAAGAAATCTCCCCTTTATTTTATGGTTGAAGGAAGAGCTTTTCTTCACACTTACTCTAAAAACTTGGGCAGAAAAAAGAGAGTTGTTTTTATTAGCCACTCCTTGCATTTTTATCTCTAAGGCCAGTTGTTACAGAAGATGTTGAGTGTGAACAGAACCTACAGGACCACAGCTCACCCCCCTAGGAATTTAAGGTGAACTGATAATTATCTTGGCTCAGGTGTGGCTCTCTTTTGGCATTGTCTTTGACACATCTGACAGGTGAACCTCCACACTTCTACCAGCAGCTTTGACAGAAAACAGTCATACTGAAGTCAAAATGTCAGGCTTGTTCTAACAGTTCAAGATGGCTCACAGAGCTTTACCAGGTACATTCGTTCACTGATCTGAGGCAGGAATGGGAAGTCTTTGTTAATGGCAACATTGAAGATGCTTCTCCAAGACAGGTTGAGAATGGGAATGGAAGGTAATGCTTTGGATCATCTTCAAAGGACAATGAAAGACTATCACACACACAAAAATTAAGATCTCCAGGGAGTGCTCAAGCAAAGATCAATGGTTTCTTTAATGTGAGTAACCCACTGCAAACCACCAAGTTTGTACCAGAGACACACAAGCCTGCCGCAGCAAGCGGCTGTCCCGGCAGCGACGGCATTTCACCAGCTACTCGCCCAAGGTCAGGGAGGTTATTGCAAGGTCTCAGGGCTGGCAGGAGAACAAAAGCGCTCCTAAACGCCATCCCCGGAGCAGACGCCTTGCTGTCTGCAGCTCCGTGGCTGTGGCTGAGCTCTTGGGTGGGCTCGGCTGCCTCCAGCCGTCCCGGGGCGACGCTGATGGGGCTGAGCCGGCCGGCCGGAGAAGGGCCGGTGCAGAGGTGGCTGCGGCCCAGGGCCTGGGCCGTGCCCTTGCTCCTTCACCCGAGCCCACTGCGTGGGGGGGCGGGTTCCCCATCCCGAGAGCACCGGGCCGCGCCGCCAGCGATGCCGCCCGGCCTGGCCAGCGCACACCGCTGAGAAGGGAGAAGGCAGCACCGGCGGGCAGGCCGGCGGCCGCAGCCGCCAAGGGTCTCACACAACCCGGCCCCGCGCCACAGGGAGGTGGCCGGGGGCAGCGCCCGGGCTCGGCGGGGCGGGGGGAGGCGGTGCGGGGCGGTGCCGGCGGGCGGGGCCGGGCCGGGCCAGGCCGGGCGGGTGGGTTGGAGCGAGCGGCACCGGCGGGAGAGCGGTCGGGCACGGCGGCGGTATGGCTTCGTCGCAAGGGAAGAACGAGCTGCGCTTCGCCGACTGGATGGCAGCTCTGCCCGGCAGCATCCACCGCACCCCGCTCACCAACCTGGCCATCCCGGGTAGGTGCGCCCATCTCCCCTCCCCTCGCCGCGGGCCGGGATGCGCCGGCGGAGCGGTTAGCGCCTTTCTCGTCGTGCCGCTGAGGCGGCAGCGCGCCCCGGGCTGCGCCGCTGTGGCTCCTCCTGGCATGACTTGGTGCTCCCGTGCGCTGCCTCGGATCGGAGCGAGCAGGGCAGACGCACAGAGAGGTTCCCGCAGGACGCGGTTCTTGCGGCCCCCAAAGTGTGATGAACTTGGCGGCGATGGCTGGCGGGGCGCGCGGGCCGGCTCTGTAATTCGTGCGGGAAAGTGCCGTGCCCCTGTGCCGCTTGGCTGGGGCAACAAGACCCGCTACCGGACCTGTTGTGTGAGCAAAACGCCATGTGTCGCCCGTGCCGCGTATCGCCCGGCGTGTAAACTTGTGTCGTGAGGTCGGGTCTGAAGGTCTGAGCTCGCAGGCAGCCGGGGAAGGATGGGGGGCTGCGGGATGCGGGCTGTGGCGAGGGCAGACAGGCTGCACGAGCGAGCGACTTCATCCCTCGCTGCCTTCGCAAGACACTCGCTCTCAGCGCTAATTTAAGTGAGACGGTTAATGGCAGGTCACAGGACTCTAACTCTTTCCTTCTGTGTGCTCTCCGCCAGTTTTTTTAATTGCAAGATTATATCCATAGACTTATCCAAAATGCATGCCAGAATCCAAAACAGCAATTGTTTCAGATGATTCCTAGTTTGAGGGAGCACCTCATTTTGCAAGATCTCTTTACCAGCATCCCACCCCCCTCTGATACGTCAAACAGATACAAGATCTTAGAGATGCTGGAGCTGTGAAGTCTCTTAAGCTCCTTATGAGAAATGTTAACTTCTTGCAAGTTTTGTGTAGCAGCTGCTGTTGTTACAGCAGTTTTTATAACCCCAGGCAAAGATATTTTTAAAGACAGTGTAACTGCAACTATTTGCAAGAATGTCTTTTCCATAGTTCTGTTTAAAAACAGGTGTGCCTTTTAAAAATCATGCATCTCTTAGTTTCTTACAGTTTACACAAGCTATGTCTAGTATTTTACTTGCTAAACTGTGGGATTGTTTCTTTTTTCTTTTCAATTGTTTGAATATATACAGTATAGAATTGTGTCACTGAAAGGCGTAGGTATCCAGCACCAGTAAATGTTATGTCAAATCATGGAGCTGTAAAAGCTCTTGGCGTTGATAACTTTTTGTTAACCTGCAAGCAGTGGAATGTTCTTGCAGAATATCAGCTGTGATGAGAAGTTTGTTTGTGAACCGTTGGGCCTTTACAGACTTTTTCTTGGTTTTGATAAGATCACGATGAAATTAACATGCATCCATATGCCAGAAATTGCCTTAGATATGCACCACCTTTAACTGGCTATGTTGATGAAGCCTGGTGAAGCTGTTACTAGTGCATCTATCTCATCAAGATTTCTCAGTTACTTCCTCATAGCCTCTTTGGAAAATACGGAACAGTTTTTCACAGTGGACATTTTTAGAGCTTTGGCAGTAATAATAGAAACTTTCACACTTAGTTAACAAGTTTAAATAAAAAAATGAGCAACATAAACCTAAACAAAATCAAAACAAACCTAAACCTACAAAACAACCTACTGTGGACCGTAAGTGATGGTTAATCCCAGTACAGCATTCAGCAGTGGGCAAATTCTGCTGCCTGTAACTGCAGAGATTGACCCCTTGCACTGGTGGAAGGGTTTTGTTCATGTAAGAGAGATACACAGACATGCTTTTTGTGAAATTAACAGCAAAACTTCTGTGATTTGAGTGGCATAGTGTTAAGACTATTGAAACTTGCCCTTCTTGTAGTGTAAATTGACACAAACCTCACTGATGTGCATATCTCCCTTTTAAAATGCCAGCTTTGGTACAGAGAGCCTTAGGAGGAGGAGAGCAGTATATTTCATGTGAATTTGTCCATGAGGGAGCCTGGCACACGGGCTGTATCAGTGCAGTTCAAGTATTACCTGGTAAGGGTAGGTTTATTGTTCTATTCAATGTACAAAGTGGAAATACATAATATTATACAAAAGCAAACACAGGATTGGTTTTATCCTTTAAGAAGAAATAACCTTTGAGACTTTCATAATGTTTCTTTGGAAGTTTCCTCCCATATGACTACAGCTGAACGCTAATGCTATCTGTGTGTAATAGCTATTAACGTGTAACTGCTATTCAAGCAGTTGATGCAAGGGATGTGTAGAACCCAAAACCTCCTATGTTAAATCTTCATATTTTTAACTGTTTTAACATATTTTATGTTTTAACATATTTTTAAAACTGTTTTGGAAGCTAATGTTTAATTATTAAAGTATTCCTAGAATTACTGCTATATAATGTAAATAGCATTTTGTTTCCTTTTTTTCTTCATACCTGAAGAAGTTAACAGTACATTTTTATTTTTTTCAGCAGGATGTAAACTTCCCTTGCAGCAGCTGGAATACTGATTTTGTACCTTCTTTCAGCAGGATAGAATTCAGTTCTGGAGCCAGAGTAATAGTCCAAGGCTAATATTGAAGAAAACAAACTATTAGCTTGAAAATGTTAGAATGAATTTTCCAAATTACTGTATCATCCCTTATCCAATACAGAGGATGTTCCAGTAAATCAGGGGAAAACATATTGTTGTTTTTATTAGAAATCATTAGTACATTTCTCATTGTTAGAAGGAGTGCTTAGAACTGAAGTGATACACTCTGTTGTCTTTACAAAGACATGCATATAATATTTGAACTGTTGCAAAGAGAAGCACAAAAACTTCAGTCATGATCATATTTAAATAATACCATTGAAGATCTGTTATGTACATGATATGCTTAAAAACATAATCGATCATACTCTTTTTTCCCCTTTTTTTAATTGGTCAGTTGTTAAACTTATTTAAGGACAAATTTATACTATTTATCAGAACTTACACTTCCATAATCAGTGCTGCATTTTGTTAGTATTCCAGTAATTTAATTTACTCGTTTGATTCTCTGCAGTTCAAGTCAGGTATTTTTGTTTTCCTAAAACCAAGAATCCAGCAGAGAAGGCAAGGATACACCTTGTGCCAGTGTTGTCAATCAGAAACTTTTCCATTTGGATTTCTTCCAAAGATGAGGATGATGCGTTATACCACGATGTTTACTTCTTTCACTGTGCCATGTCTGTGTTCTCTTGCACTGAAAATGGCAGGTTTACTTTAAATGAAGCATACTTGCAGCAAATAATAGTATACATTATTTGGAAGTAAAATAATCTCTTAGTTTCCAGAAAATACCATGCATATTTAATATCCTATTGCTATGACAATTAGAACAATGGATGTATTTTGAGGATTTCAGCCCAACGTATATGTCTCCCTAGTGTTTTCAAGCT
The DNA here is from genome assembly GCF_964237585.1 of Gallinula chloropus. NCBI lineage: Eukaryota > Metazoa > Chordata > Aves > Gruiformes > Rallidae > Gallinula > Gallinula chloropus. The sequence continues at coordinate 74,151,177 of NC_140089.1, forward strand.
GCCTCTTGTTGAAAGATCTGCCTAGCTAAGTCACGGCAGTCTGATGAAGAAAAAGGTAGATGATTGTGGATTACTTTTGTTTTTGGGGAATGGGTATCTTTTAGTAATTGGTAAAATGTAGTTTTGTTCAGTGCCTGTGCCTCTTTGACCAGGATAAAAAAAATAGGGTTTTTTGTGCATAATGTACATTTATAGATCTAAGACCCCAAGTTGAGGCTAGAAGGTGAGATATAGAGAGCCAATGTACTATGGCATGTTAGTGCCCTCTTCTTAATCTGGGTTGACGATATGAGCTATGTGCAATGCAGTAAAACAGACATCAGTAGGCAGCATTTCCTTATGAATTGATCCACTTACAGATCAATTAACTTTGACATTTGAGGATCAATTGACGATGAGGATCACAAGTCAGCAGGAGAACACCTGAATTCCAGCACCAGTAAATTGGCCTCACCAGAGCCCCAATTTAGATGCTTCCATGCAAATTCAAATGCATGGGGAATAAACAACAGGAGTTGGTTGGGCATGCCTGCCTGCAGGGCTGGGATCCTATTGGTGTCACAGAGATGTGGTGGGATGGCTCCTGTGGCTGGAGTGTTGGGATGGAAGGATACAGGCTCTTTAGGAAAAACAGGGAAGACACGGAGGGGCTGTCCCCCTCTGTCAGTGACCAGCTGAAGCTCCATCTGGGGATGGATGAAGAGCTATCCGAGAGTTTATGTGTAAGGATTGAAGGGAGGGCAGGGACAAGAGACTCTTTAGTGGGCATCTGCTACAGGCCACCAGACCAGCAAGACTGAGTAGATGAGGCCCTCTATAGACAGATAGGAGCAGCCTCGTGTTCACAATCTCTGTTCCTCATGGGGAACTTCAACCATCCTGATATCTATTGGAGGGACAACATAGCAGGGTACAAGCCTAGAGGATCTTTAAAGGTGCCTTCCAACCCACACCATTCTATAATTAGATGGTTGCTTAATGTAGTTCCTGAAGAGGAATGCACAAGGCATAGCTGGTTTCTTTTTTTCTCAGATAAGATTTTTTTTTAATTATTTTGACCTATATCTCTTTGTCCATCAGCCAGAAAACAATTACTAGCCACAGCAGAGATGAAATTGTCTCATTTTACATAAGCATCTCGTGGCACGTACATTTTTTTTATGCCACTAATCTTCAGAATGAAGTTCTGAGACTTGAAGTTTGTATTTCCCACTATCCCACCATCATGATGTTTTGTAAAAAAACTAACAAGACCTCATAGAGAATTAGTTTACAAAAATAGACAATGTCTGTTTCTGTCAAAGATGTACTAAGATGACAGAAGTGGTACAGGGAGACTTGGGAGAAGCATGCATGTTTCTGTGGCTGGAATATTTTAGCCTTTTTGTGAATCACAGCACTGCAAAGGTAACACAACAGCTCTGTTTCAAAGATTTTAAGTTTCTGTCTTTCATTGTAACACCTTGCTGATGTTATTACAGTCGTTCTTGGGCAGACGCTTTTCATTCTCAGCCCCATGGTGAAATTCTCTCACCTTAAAAATGTCTTTCATATTGGTTACATAAATACACAATATTTTAAATGCTTACATGTTATCAGGGAGTTGTTTTTTAATTTTGAGCTTGAACAGTTGATAGATTGTATATTCTTAGAATGAAGAGTGATTGTGAAAAGCTTGGGACCTGTTTCATCCTTGTCCGTCCATCAGTGGTGAACGGAGCACCTCTGCTTCACTTGCAGGGGTCTGATTCTGTACAAAATTACCTGTAACCTAATGGTGCAGGTATACTTATAAACCTACAATGAAGGTTGCCCATTAGCTTTTGACAGTATGTGGAAGAACTGTTTCTTTTTCCAATGCACTCTGTACTCTATTTCTGTGTTCTTCAAATAGATACTATATGCTTTATTTTCTGCTCAGAAAATAAGAAGTTCTTCCCTAACTTTTTAGGATAGCTCTCTTCTTCCTTGTTTATACTGCTCTTAGATGCAGAACTGTCTGCTGGCCCTGCCCATGCTAATGTGTCATTTCAACCCTTTTAGAAGTAGTTGTGTGATGCAGTTTCTTGTGGCATTCACCATTAATTTTACATGTCATGACATGTTTCTAGCAAGCACAGAATGAAGCTGTTTGGTTCCTCATACTGCCATCAAAATCATCAAACAGTTCAAGGCTTTCAGTTACTTGCCCATCTGCTATAAGAAGTAATTTGAAACTGCTTTTGCTTGGTTTCCCAACAGGAGCTGTTTATTTAATCCAGCAATCTCTGTCCACTCTGTCTCCTGCGGCTTAGTTCCAGCAGAGTTGGCTTCTTCTCTGACCTGCCTCACATCCTGCCACCATGGCAGGTGCGGCAGAGGGACTGGCTTTATTGCCATCTGGAATTATTTCTCTCTTTCCACCTCGTTGAACTTCTGTTTCATTTCATCTCTTGGCTGAAAACTTAACTGCTTTGTATATTCAAACTGCCCTTCTGACAATTTTTAACTTCGTGTTTTGTATGTGTTTTATGTTTGGTACCTTCCTGCAGTCCTTGCTACACTGTGACGTGTACTGTGTCTGTCACACAAAATGATACTTGCTTTGAAGAAGTTCAGACATACTTAACTATGCAAGTAATTAAAAATGCTCATATAAAGTAGGCAAAATTATCGAGTCCCTAACTTTAAGCCCCTTAAGACGGTTATGCAATGTTTTTCACAGCTCTGCATAGAGATATTAATTGAAACTTTAGACAATTGATTAAAAATTGATTGTATAACTTCAATAAATACTGTTCAGATTTAGTGAACAGACTTGTGTTTAACAGTTCTGCTCTTCAAAGAGCAGCCAGTTCCAGGGAGAATGACCTCTATGTCTGTCTTGCCCTTTCTTCAAAAGAGGTACAAATAATAGGTGCCTAATTTGTGAATAGATCTGTTTGTGCAGTCCATACAGTAAAGATTTTGATCCTTTAAGCAAAGAATACAATTTGGAAGATGGATGTTTCAAAATAGGAAAATTTGGGTTTTAATCTAAACTTTTGCAAAATTGAATGTTTTTCATTTGACCTACTGTAACATGCTTTGTTTAATCTTATATTTTGCATTATTTTGAACAGCTGTATGGTATCAAATAATAACTGTACAGAAATACTGAAATTCTGGGGTAAGTCGATGTAAACAAATGAAATTAAACCCTTCTTTTCCCTTCTCAAGTAGCCTGTCAGAAGCAGGTATTAGTGATTTCCTCTGGGGGATCGCCATCTATGAGAAGGCCTGGAAGGATGATTCAGTGAACTACCAGCCTGTCAGTCTGGCCTAGGTGCTGGTGAAGGTTATGGAGAAGATCAGTTTGAGTGCCGCCATGTGGCATGTACAGGACAACCAGGTGATCAGGACTTTGTCAGCATGGGTCTGTGAAGGGCAAGTCCTGCTTGACTAACATGATTTTCTATTGCAAGCTGACCTGCTCAGTGGATGAGGGAAAGGCTGTGGATGTTGTCTACCTAGACTTTAGTACAGCCTTTGACACTGTTTCCCACAGCATTCTCCCACAGAAACTGGCTGCTTATGGCTTGGATGGGTGTTGTGTTTGCTGGGTAATATACTGTCTGGATGTCTGGGCCCACAGGGTTGGTGGCTGGTCGCAAGAGGTGCTCCCGGGGTCTCAGTACTAGGCCCAGTTCTCTTTAACATCTTTATCAATAATCTGGATGAGGGGATGGAGTGCAGCCTCAGTACAGATGACACCAAGTTGGGTGGGAGTGTGGATCTATTTGAGAGCAGGAAGGGTCTGTGGAGGGATCTGGGCAGGCTGGAATGATGGGCTGGGGCCAGTTGTATGAGGTTCAACAAGGCTCTGTGCTGGGTCCTGCACTTGGGTCACAACAACCCCAGGCGGCGCTGCAGGCTGGGGGAAGAGTGGCTGGAAAGCTGCCTGGTGGAAAAGGATGTGGGCATGTTGGTGAGCCAGCAGTGTGCCCTGGTGGCCAAGGATACCAAGAGCATCCTGGCTTGTGTCAGAACTAGTGTGGCCAGCAGGACTAGGGCAGTGATGTCCACCTGTATACAGCACTGGTGAACCACTTGAGTGCTGCATTCAGTTTTGGGCTCCTCACTACAAAAAAGACATTGAAGTGCTGGAGCATGTGCAAAGAAGGGCAATAAAGCTGCTGAAGGGTCTAGAGCACAAGTCTGATGAAGACCTGCTGTGGGACCTGGCGTTGTTTGTGCTGGAGAAAAAGAGCCTGAGCAGGGATGTGAAAGGAGGTTGTAACAGGTGGGTGTTGTTACTTGGGAAAAGAGACCAAGTAACAGGACAAGAGGAAATGGCCTCAAGTTGCATGGGGGGAGGTTTAGATTGGATGTTAGGAAAAAATCACTACAGGTATTTAAAAAAATGTGTATATATGGCTCTTAGGGGCATGGTTTAGTGGATGACTTGGCAGTGTTAAGTAGCAGTTGGACTCAGTGATTTTCAATTTTTTTCCCAACCTAAAAGATTCTATGATTCTGTGATTCCAGTCATGAACAATCTGTGTTCTTGTTCTCATGTATTTATGCTTCTGACAGAAAACTGTTCCAGTTCTGTGAATGTCTGCAGAGTTAGACCACTTGAGGTCATATTTCACATTTTTGCATTAAAGGTTCTGTTTCCTCACTGGGCATAGATAAGCCGCAGAGAAACAGTTTGTGTTAAGAAGTGGTTCATTGATCTGGAGTTCTGAAATAATTTAACTTTTTTTCTACCATTTGCTACATGGAAGAATTGCTAAACAACAAAAAATTCAAATTGCAGTTTATAATACCTATAGTAACCCTTCTTAAATTTCATCTGTCCCAAACCTTTGTGTCAGAACTGAAGATCTTTCTTCCCTCATAGTGAAGTGAAATTTAACATATTGTTTCTTCTGCTTGGAAGTAGAGAGTTGGTCTTTTTCTGTCCATGTTAAAACCATCTCACAGTTTTCACCATGATCTAATTTAAAACAAATAACTTGAACAGTTTTAAGATGCTTTGCCACCTTTTAAAACATCTCTGTCCATATTATATAAAGTTTAATCTTTGTTTCATCTAATCTCTTATCTAGGTAGCTCGGATACCTCATGATCAAATATTTCATCTTAGTGTTTCCACTATGAAATACAATATTGCAGGATAGCTGGGACAAGAGGAAGGAGAGAAAAGTGCATTTCCTCAGTTGTGATTTCAGGCTCTGCTCTCCTCTGTCTGTGACACTTAGGATGTTTCAAACCATTGGAGATGTATGACATGTGCTGCTGCTATCAAGGCAAAAACCTATCTACTAAGTTTATTGAACTATAAATTTTGCTTGTGATTTAGAAAAGCTCAGATAAAGGGCACTGAACTGAACAAACCTGGCCTTTAAGTAAATTTTGTAGTTTTTTTTAACAAAACAAACTCCAGTGAGATGAATAGTATACTTTACTACTTTATGCTTTACCTTATTGTAGTACATTCATTTTCAATGTATTCATGTGTTGATAGAAGTTGTTTTGGTTTGTTTGATTTTTTTAATGTTATTAAACATTTGGCATGTATTGATACTTTGGCAGCAGTGTACCTTAGTTTTGTAACTACAATAGGTTGCTGAACCATGACTTAAGTGAGAGTAGGAAAAATGTTCAAACACAGGACTTCTGTGTTGGTATCCAATCAGATTGTTGGCTTAGGGCATCAAAGAGTTTTAGACCCTTGTTTTTGCTAAATCCTTTTGTTAAAAACTTGTGTTGTCTAAAAATGCAATACACACGCTCCAATATAAAAAAAATACACCCTTCAAACTAGTCTGGATGTTCACACCAAAGCCAAACATCATGTTTATGCATGATGAACCAGCGCACATCTGGAATCATCTTCTGATGTTTCACTAAGATGCCTTCCATTAAAGGGTAGAAGATAAATGAGGAATTTTTTGTAGTTTTCATGTTTTGTGAAGATGCTGTATAAGCTTAAAGAGGATGCTGTGTTTTCTTCATGTATGCCAGGGCTAGTAGTCTCAAGATGACCTCTGATACTGAGGCTGGCCTTATTCTTAGGTGAGCTGGATTAGAAAGTGTGCTCATGCATTGTGGAACATTTCTCTAACCCGCAGGCAGTGCTTTGGGAGAAAGACTTTGTTCTACACTAGAAAACTCACACAAGCTTTTGGTCAAGTGCTTCTCTCCAGCCATATGAATGCTACCCAGAAGCTGCTTTGTCAGCAGAGGAAAGTTTGAGTAGGTACTGATTCTGGTTGCTAGTGCAGGAATCCCAGCTTGGTTGCTATCTTAGGATTAGTCTTATTCTTTTGTATTAAAGCCCTTAAATTTTGCAAGACTATTTTTTTTAATTGTGTAGATCATGTTCACAAATACTGTCTTAGAAGCCATGCGAGCTGGGGAGGTTGTGTTCCATATATATCACATGTGCAGATGCATGTTTCCATTGTGTGATCCAAAAACTTTTTTTTCTTTTTGCATTGGTTCCCTCAGGCATAACTATCAGTTTGTTTTGATGTCTTAAAAGTGGCTTGTCTGTTTGTGATGGAGGGGATCAGGAGATCACTTTGAAGCTAATGCAGAAGACACCTGGCAGTTGTTTTCCATTGCTAGAAAGCAAGGATGATTACATTGGCACTATGTATTGCACTGCAGTAGGAGTGAATCAGTGCACTAGGGTGAGCTATGACTTGATTTTGAACAGAAATTCACAAGTTACTGTCAGTCGCGAAAAGGGGGAGGAGGGTCTTGGATGGAAGATCTCCTGAAAGGGGAGATCTAACTTGGACATTGAATAGTAGATGATGTGGGCTTGTCTGCATTCACCTCTGTATCCTTACTGGACCAAAAAAGTCCTTTTGGGGGGTTGCATCATCGGATCCCCAGAACGTCTCCACAGCTTATGTACTCTGAATTTAGCAGCACTCACTGCTTGTAAGTAATGGGCCTCAAAGTACATCCTAGGAGTCAGCAGTTGGGGGGGGGGGGGGGGGGGTGTTAGTTTTTTGTTTTGCTGGCTTTTGTATGGATTTTTTTTGTCAACAAACTGCTTAGGCCATGTAAGCATGTGAATCCAAGTCTGCCATTTTCTGTTTCCAGCAGTGTTTGTGCATTTTAGTGTTCTGTGGTGTTTTTTGGTGGGGTTGTTTTTAATGCTTCAGTTTTTCCCCAGCTGGTATACTTCTTTCACTGCCTCCAGGGTTGAAGTGGAGGCTTTTCCAGTGGCACATAGATGGTCCGTTTTGATGAACTTTAAAGCATTGCTTGGTTGGAATTCAGGCTTACTGTGCTTCTGATGCAAAACTGACAGGTTTACACTTTCCAGGAGGAAAGACTGCCTCAAGAGAGGCCTGTCTGGGATGGGAATGGGGGAGCACATGTATTTTTCACCTTCTAGTCATGCTTCAAGTCTTATCTAGTAGTGCAGGCTCTTGCTGTGAGAGGGAGTTGGACTCATGCCGTTAGGCAAGTGTCACTGAGTGTGCCTAGTGAGTGTTTTGAGAAACATTTTATAAGTTGACAATAAATAAGAAGAAATCAAGCCAGACTCTGTAATTTTTGGATGTAGCTGTCTTATAGGGGAAGCAAGCCAAGGAACACTGTTAATCACAGAAATATAGGGGTTGGAAGGGAGATCATCGGGTCCAACCCCCCTGCCAAAGCAGCTCCCCAGCTCATATTGCACAGGCAGGTGTCCAGACGGGTCTTGAATATCTCCAGAGAAGGAGACTCCACCACCTCCCTGGGAAGCCTGTCCCAGGGCTCTGTCACCCTCACTGTGAAAAAGTTCTTCTGCATGTTGGTGCAGAACTTCCTGTGCTCCAACTTGCAGCCATTGCCCCTTGTCCTATCCTCACAGTCCACTGAAAAGGGGCTGGCTGATTCCCCCTGCATCCCATACTTAAGATATTTATAAACATTAATAAGGTCCCTCCTTAGTCTTCTTTTCTCTAGACTGAACAGCCCCAGCTCACTCAGCCTTTCCTCATAGGGGAGATGCTCCAGGCCCTTAATCATCTTTGTAGCCCTTCTCTGGACTCTCTCCAGGAGATCCCTGTCTTTTTTATACCAGGGAGCCCAGAACTGGACACAATACTGCAGGTGGGGCCTGACCAGGGCAGAGTAGAGGGGGAGGATCATCTTCTTCGACCTGCTGGCCATACTCTTTTTGATGCACCCCAGGATCCCATCGGCTCTGTTAGCCACCAGGGCACACTGCTGGCTCATGAAGGACATGAGCAGTCTGTGAATATATGAATGCTGTTGCTTCTTGTATGTGAGAGGCTGGAATCCCCTTAGAAATGGCAGTGTGGAATATGGATAAAACTGGGATTTCTAAGATCAGTTGTAATGGACTGTCTGTCAACAATACAAGAACTGATAAAACCAGACACTGACTTGTTTGAGAGCTCGAAACGATACAGTGGTGGTACTTATGGGAAATGGTTTGCTTTTGTGCCATTATGTATGTGGCCCTATCTCATTCTCCCACTCTGCTGGGGTTAGAACAAGTCACTGAAAGGATGACTGGTCTGATGCACCTTATGACTTCAATTCCTAGCTGTTAAAGCACTTTCTATACTACAAAATTCTTAATTTGTAGTACAGAAGGATGTAGCCTCCTTTGGGGCTTCATCCCTTATAAAAAACAGAAGTATTCTGCAAAACTGACTCCAGTTTTGCAGGATATCTGTGTTGGTCCATGGATAAATAAACATAATGAGGATTAAACTGAGTTAGGGTTATGCTGTGTATGAGATCCAAGGGTGGAGATCTATGGCCAGGGTGAGAAGCCCTTTGATGAGGGAGATTAAAGTTGCAGTTAATTTAGCACCCTGGCATCTCCTCTGGCTTGTGTCAGGGAAAGGGCCTAAGGATGAGATGAGAATAAAGGTATATCCCCTCCATAAACATACCCCTGTATTCTTTAGTTCTGTGGATTTCTTGATCCAAAAGGTTGCATCCATATTGTAATGTTGTATAACCTCTGATGGACTGCCTGTTTTCCAGGGGCTTTCAAGGGAGAGCTGTGTCCTTTAGTCTGCAAATGAGGCTGGAGTGGGGACTTATCCTATTCTCTTTGTCTGAGGTTTGTATAGCCACGGGGAAGGGGTACAAGACGGTTTGTGACACTGGGTCACTGGTGGGAGTACGTGACTGGGGCAAGAGAGGAACGAGACAAGTTTGGGTCCTACCACTGGAACTGCTTAGGTTTTTGACACTGCTTGGATAGTGAATAGACCATTCAGAACCTGCACTGAGGATGGTGGATGCAGCCTTGAATGTCTCCTTCCCAACTGAGTCTTGTTTGTGGTCTCCTGGGGCTGGAGAATGTCATCTTCACTCTCCCAATTCTCAGTAATTTCTGGCTATTTACAGTCCATATAAATCAACATTTATCTTGTCTGGAGGAAACATATCTTTCTGAATCGCATGCGTTGTGCCACCTACCCTAGAGGAGCTAACATTTGTGGTGGCCTCTTTCCAACCCAGTCTTCTTCTCAAGTAAGTCTTCAGGCAACAATAATCCACCAGTGTTATTTTCAAAAATGGATTTTGTCTGTCTTTGGCATGGCTTTTCCAGATGTGCCAAGAGAGCGGTTTTCTTAATCTTTAAACCACCTCTCTACACTGTGAATTAGCTTAAATTATCTCAGAGACAGGGGAGGTGATAGTGTTTTGTTGGTTTAAATTTTTAATAATAGGATTTTTCATATTTCAATTGCCATTCATAAGTGCCGATAAACAAGCTTCATGCCTTGAGAGCAACTTCTCCAGGTCAAGTAAGAGCATGCCTTTTCCTTTCAGAATTGCTGTTGTCTCCAAGAGCATGCTGTTCTTGGAACATGGCAGGCAAGAAGCTAAATGTGATCCCTTTTACGTCACACTTTCCTTCAGGTGTCATTTCAGCTGTGTCTTAAGTGTGGGATAAGGCCAGAAATACCTTGTTAGAGTATATATAAAGCCAGTAGAAAAATGGGGAAGTATTCTTTTTAAATTGCAGTTAAAAGTAAGTGGGGATAGGCTGGCAGTAGTGTCTGCCTGTCTTAGATAATAGTTTGCGAACACCGTTTTAATCTCGGAGGCAAAGTGACGTGTTTTCAAAACTCCCACACACTTACGGGCAAACCAGGAAAGATCCAGGAGGGAGGGAAGGAAACATTATGCCTGAAGTAAGCTTTTTTCCCATGAGTTCAACCCAGTTCATGGTTTGGGTGGGTTTTTTCCTTTGGTTTCATTTTAGACAGTTTATTGGATAATAGAATTCACATTTTACCGGGAGAAATCTTGACATTAGTCTGATGAGTCCTGTTTTTCCCCCTGCCTTGTACCATGTGTATAAATGCTGACCTGTATGAAGTGTCACTAAATCAGAGCAGTATTTTTACTGCTGTATTTTTATTTTATGCACTATGCAGCATGGAACTGAGTTTGTCTTGGTTAGCTTTTGATAAATAAATTTCTCTGTGCAGCTGAAGAAAGCTATGCTGATTAGATGATGGGCTTAAATACAAACCTCTAAAATACCCAGTGCAACTCATCTGTCAGAAAGATGAGTACCAGTTTGTGCTGCTTCCAGTCTTCAAATGAACCATTATTAAATAGCTATATGAAAGAAAAAAAAGTCTTCACAGTGGAAAAAATCACATGCTTTACGACTCAGCTTTATCCAGAATTTCCATTGTCTTTGATTATGACCTAAATATAAGTTAGTGAGCAATTAGGGAAAAACAGGATTTGGGATTTTACATACCACACTTCGGAGTCAACTGACAGACACACTGTGATGACTAATAGTGTTAGATCAGGCCCTTAGTTTGTTAGCGAGTTAAGGAACATGCAGGAGGTAATAACATATAATCTAATACTTTTTGAGACAGTGCACTACTGAAATGCCACAAAGTAATGTTTGGTTTTGGTTTGCATTATGATGATACTGGAGCCAGCTGGCCTTTTCACAGACTTGCTGTTTTTTACTGTAAAATTAAGAAAATGAATGAGACTTTCAAATATTATTATAAATATATTTTAATATATGTTTTAATATTTAGGCAGCAGCATTTCAAAAAAACAAGCTAGCTTATTTTCAAAGTCTTAACAGATCTTTAAAGATGTTAATATAACTGAAGTCTGGAGAACTCTTGGGACAAGTAAAAGTTGTAATTTGTTTTTTGTTTGCCAGTTCAAATGCAGCTATCTGTTTGTGGAATCATTGTGGAATTGATATGCACATAGAAACAGAAAATATTCTCTAAGAAACAGCTTTAAAATGTCCACGGTGAATTTGAAGCCATTTATGATTGTTTCATGACAGCAGTATTGGTCTGTTTTCTGAAACTCTGGAACACCAAAGCTTTTTGTATCTCTTTTGAACAGCTTCTTACAAAAATCTAATCTTCTTCCTTTGGTCTCTGATCTCGACGGCATGTTCATGTCATGTTTCTTATGAACTGTGGGATAGTTTGAAAATAAGTAGTTTAAATAATACTGAGGTGCACGGGGAAAACAGAAGAGCAGATGTCAGAATCATAGAATCATAGGGGTTGGAAGAGACCTTGAGAGATCATCGGGTCCAACCCCCCTGCCAAAGCAGCTCCCCAGCTCATATTGCACAGACAGGCGTCCAGACGGGTCTTAAATATCTCCAGAGAAGGAGACTCCACCACCTCCCTGGGCAGCCTGTCCCAGGGCTCTGTCACCCTCACTGTGAAAAAGTTCTTCTGCATGTTGGTGCAGAACTTCCTGTGCTCCAACTTGCAGCCATTGCCCCTTGTCCTGTCCCCACAGAGCACTGAAAAGGGGCTGGCTGATTCCCCCTGCATCCCATACTTAAGATATTTATAAACATTAATAAGGTCCCTCCTTAGTCTTCTTTTCTCTAGACTGAACAGCCCCAGCTCACTCAGCCTTTCCTCATAGGAGAATCTCTGTGTGGATTTCTGTCTTGCTTTAAAGGTAAGGTCCTCGAGACATCACAGTGGAAGTGACTGGGTAACTTTGGTGTTAGGTCAGCTGAAATGTGCAACAGACATGTGTCTATATCAACGTGTACAAACACTGATGATTGGAGGTGATGAAATGGTCAGAGCATTGACGGTGTGCATCATTTAACCATCTCCATAGCCTCCATACTAAACACAGATTGTAAAGGATTAATATTCTGTATTATGACAGGATGTTTTCCATGTTTCATGGACCAGAAAACTAGATGGTTTTTCTTAAAACAGGAGAAGCTGAGGCAGGAGTAGGAAATAAATCCATGTTTTACAGATCTCAATTTAGTGATGACTTACCCTTTGCACCATGTTTTTTCCATAACAGTAGTATAGTTTAGAATTTATGTATTCTTCCCTGACAGTGAATTACAATGTTGTATAAGAGAGGACAAAGAGTTGATCCTGACAGCTGACACATTAGGTTTTGATGTCTTGTATGTGAGACTTGCGTGGTTTGCACTTTGTCATAACAGCAAAGAAGAGAAACATTTCCCCCAGGAAAGCAACACAAGTTCATCAGTCATCAGAGGGTGTGATGGCGTAGGAGCACTGGGTTGTATCACTTACCTCTGTGGTGGTCTCTGAAAAGAAGGACCAGTCAGAGGCGAGAGCAGGTCATAAGTGACTGTTGTGGGGATGGAGCGTGAACCGCACTAGATGAGGTTTCTGGCTTCAGTAGGAAATCAAAATGCTAGAGCAGCTTCAGCTAAATCAGAGGTTTTCAAGGTCTGCAGAGGAAGGACTGGCAGTGCAACTCGAAATTTGTTGATCACTCAAGGGTCTCACATTTTCTCATTGGAGTTATGTGCAAACACTGCCTCACGCTGGATGTTTCCTGGTGCCATCCAAAAGTACTGCTTCTTCCTCTTTCAGCAGGTGAACCAAAGCCACCAGCTGGTTTTATCTGTGTCCTGCAGTCACTTATGCATATGTGATGGTTTGACCCTGGCTGGAGGCCAGATGCCCACCAAAGTTGCTCTCACTCCCCTTTTCATCTGGGCAAGAGAGAAAATACATTGAGAGGCTTAGGAGTTGAGATAAGGACAGGGAGAGATCATTCTGCAACCAGCATCATGGGCAAAGCAGGCTTAACATAGAATAAAGGAAAGAAACTCTCTAATTTATGACATTGCCCTGCACACTCAGTGACATCAGAGTCAGATAATGAGAAGTGTGACCAGATCTTAAGGCACCTCCCTCCACCCCTCCCTTCTTAGCAGACTTCACTTTAGTCAGGATTTTACTCCCTTCTTTCCCCCTGTTGGGGCAAGGAATGGGGGATGGGCGTTTCATTGAGTTCCTTGAGAGTTGTTTCCCTTCTTAGCTGGGGGGAGAACAGGGGTATTCCTCACACCCTTCCCCTGCTCCAGTGTGAGGTCTCTCCCACAGGAGACAGTCCTTCACAGACTTCCTCAATGTGAGTCCTTTCCCTCCAGGCTTCAGCTCTTCCCCAGCTGCCCCAGCATGGGTCACTTCTATGGGGTGCAGTCATAAATCATAGAATGCCTTTCAGTCTCTCAGGCCCAGACTGCTCCAGCCTGGTCCCCCATGGAGTCACAAGCCCGCTCCAGCAAACCTGCTCTGGCGTGTGTGTCTCTCTCTCTCTCTTGCTCATCTCTGTGTCTCTGTCTCTCTCCACGGGCTGCAAGTGCTGGCAGAGGCTTGCTCCACTGCAGGTCACAACGTCTTCTGCATGTCTCCAGCTGCTCCAGCGTGGGGCCTCTCCACAGGCTGCAGGTGGGGTCTCAGCCTTTTCCATGGGCTGCAGGGGGACACCTGCTCCACCATAGTCTTCTCCACGGGGTGCAGGGGCATCTTTCTAGCACCTGGGGTGCCTCCTCCACCACCTCTTCACAGACCTTGGTGTCTTACATCCTCTCACTCCCTTCTCTGGTGGCAAAAAGTGTCTGCTTGCAGTTCTTTTTCTCCTAAATGTGATTCCCAGAGGCGCTGTGACCATTGCTGATGGGCTTGGCCTTGGTCATCACCAGGTCCAGCCTTGAGCGGGCTGGTGTTTGTTCTGTGGGGCCTGCAGAGAGCTTCTGGCTGCTCCTTGCAGAAGCCACCCTGCAGCCCCGTCCTCCACCAGAACCCAGCCATGAAAAACCACAACAGCAAAAAACCGGAGTGTGGAATTTCCCACACTTTTTGAAGATCATTGGGCAAGCTGCGTATCCTCGTAGTCTTTAATATATGCTAGTGGCGAGTGAGGCAAGGCGTGAACACTCAGAAGCCTCTATCTGAGATTCACTGCACCAGAAGTTTCATCCTTTCACCTGAAATCATGCAAGAGAAAGAATATAGTAAGTGAAAAGGGAATAAATACATTGAAGGCTGGAGGGATGAGGACAAACCATTTAGGTTGCTACCGTAAATCCCGCCCTGCAGATTAGGAGGTGAGCACTGCCAGATTTAGCTTCATCTCTTTGCAAAGTATTGCTTCAGAAAGCATCTAGAAGGCAGCCTAGAAGTGTTTTGCTGACTGATTTTGCTTCTGAAACTTGAGCAAAAAAGAAGGAAAATGTGTACTCAGAAAGAGGGGTGCATGTATTACATTGCTATTGGGAAAATAGTGACATTTTAGAATTAGAATGTGGGCTTTGTTAATCTAACAAAAGGATATACCCAGGTACTTCACCAGTTAAGTTCGTTTGTGGACAAGACTGCTTCACTGCTGTTGTTCTTTACTATGTTCTGAAAATATGTATGACTGCAATATCCCTCCCTCTCAAATTTTGTCCTCAACACTTCCATGTAGAAAGAACTGTCTATACCATCGCAACCCAAGCCTTTCCTTAAAAAGTATGAAAGTAATAGAATTTGTTGTGGAGAAGTTTAAGTAAAGCAAATAAAAGTCCCTGAAGGAAAAACATTTCTATGAGCTCCCAGCAGAATGGGTTTGTGTTCTGATGATTCCGCTCTGAGATCAAGTAATTTTGCAGTAATGAAATATTCCACGAGTGCCAAGCTGTAATATTTAAAGTGAAAACTGTTGATGGAAGGTATTTTTTTATAGCTGCCAAACTTAAATCACGATATGAAATTGCTGAGGGCCTGAAATGATGTTTGCCAGGAGGCCTGTGCCTGCTGGTACACACTTCTTGCTGCACTCCTTGAGAGTGAATTCATGTTGCCTTTAGAGAAATAAGCTTCAAGTAATTTGTTTTTGGGGGAAGCTGATGAATGACTTTGACAAAACCACAGGTTAAACCTTACTATTGTCCTGTTGTGTATGTAATGTTATAATATTGTGTATATAATGTTACAATATCAATATATATGTATGTTGCTAAATAAACAAAATCTTGGTAGTATTGTTTGCATCCAAAGTAGTGTTTGCAGTGTGAATGCCTACCAGGTGAAGACACCACTGAACTGGTTAAACAGGGTTCTGGGTAGGGTGGTTTTTAACTTTTGCAAAGTTTTGAGTCCTGTTTAGTTTAATGTGTTTTTATTGGTAACCTAGATGAGAACAAGCTCCGTATGGAAATAAGTGACAATAACAATGGGAAGAAGCATATGAGGAAAATAGTAGCCCATATTGCACCACAATGAAATGTACTTTATTTGGATAAAAATAAACTAATAGAATTGGGCTGAATTGTAGAACTATTCGAAAAGCAGTTGTTTTTCTAATGTGATTCAGGAAGAGATCTGGAGGGTAGCAGTGGCTGGGATTTTGACAGATGAAGCAGCTAAGAAGAAATCACCACTGTGGGCTTCAGCCACATACTCAGAAACATGGTATGTGGAACCAATTTAGAGAAAAGGATGTCATGCTGGACAGTGTCAAATACTTTGCACAAGTCCAGGGTGGTAATGTCTGTCACTCTTCCTTTATCCACCAATTCTGTAACCCCATCACAGAATGCCACCAAATTCGTTAGGTGTTATTTGTCCTTAATGAAGCCATGTTGGCTGTCACAAATTACCTCCTTATTTTCCATGTGCTTGAGCATTGTTTTGATGAGGCTGACTGGCTGTAGTTTCCTAGTCTTCTTTTATTCCCTTTCTAAAAATTGGGTCTATGTTTCCCTTGTTCTAGTCAGTGGGAAGTTCACTGAACTGATATGGTTTCTCAAATATGATGGAGACTGGCTTACCCACTTCATCTGCCAATTCCTTCAGAATCTGCAGATGCATCTCGTCAAGTCCCACACACTTGTGCATCTTTAGGTTTCTTAGATATTCTCAGATATCTTTTTGTTTCTCCTGGCCAGATTTCTGGCCGTTCTATCATGTCTTTAGCTTTCTTAACCTGATCCTTTGCTGCTCAGACAATTTCTCTGGATTACTTACTCCCAGGCTACCTGTCCTTGCTTCCATGCTCTGTAAGCTGTCTTTCAGTGTTTGCGTTTGCCCAGGAGCTCCTTGCTCATCCATGCAGGCCTCTAGGTGCTTTTGCCTAAACTCTTTGTTGGGATGCATTGCTCCTGAGCTTGGAGTAGTTGATCCTTGAACAGTAACTAGCTGTATTGGGCCCCTCTTCCCTCCAGGGCTTTGTCCCATGGTGCTCTATCAAGCAGTTCTGTGAAGAGGCCATAACCTACTCTTCTGAAATCCAAGGTAGTGAGTTTGCTCTGCACTCTCTTTTCTGCCCTGAGGATCTTGATCTTCACCATTTCATGATCACTGTAGTCAAGGCTACCCTTGAACTTCACATCCCTGGCCAGCTTCTCCTTGTTGATGAGAACAGGGTACAGTGTGGCACCTATACTTGTTGGTTCCTCTAATACTTGGAGAAGGACATCATGATCGATGCATTCCAGGAACTTTCAGGATTGCTTGTGCCCTGCTGTGTCCTTCCAACAGCGTTTTAGGTGATTGAAGTCCCCCAACAGGACCAGGGCTTGTGAACATGAGGCTGCTCCTATCTGTCTATAGAGGGCCTCATCTGCTTAGACTCCCTGGTCGGGTGGTCTGTGGCAGACTTCCACTATAGTGTTTCCTCTTCCTGCCCTCCCTTTAATCCTTACACATGAGCTCTTGGTCAACTCCTCGTCCATGCCCAGATGGAGCTTCATGTACTACAGCTGGTCACTGACAGGGGGTGACACACCCAGCTCCAAGATGGAGTGTTTTGAAGTTAACAGTTCCTGAGCCCTGGGGACTGCCTTGCCAAACGGTGTACCAAGGCAGTTTCCTGACAGCCATGCAGCCACACTTCCCATCAGTCTTAAATTAGGCAGGCTGAACCATTATTTTTGTCTATAGCCTAAACTGTCTTTACTGACTGCCAGCATTTCAGCCTTAACCACATGGAATACTTCTCCAAGATCCAGGCGAAGAGAAAATGTGCCCCACTCTATGGTTCAGGTGTCCTAGGAAATACTTCCATAAGCCAAAGACCAGTATCACCAGAGGTTTAGTGATCTGGAAAAACTGACTGTTTTCCATTCTGAAGCTTCTCTTGTTAAAATATATACTTAAGAATTCCTCTGAGTCTCAATTTACCTAGTTCCTGAATGTGCATGTTAAAATGCTGTGATGCCTAGCAGGGAGCCCACATGATATCACATGACCCTCTTCTTCTTTAAAAAATGATGCTATTTTTCTGATGTTTCTTAATTTGTAAAGAAAAGAAAGAACCAAGCTACACACCCATGCAATTACAACAGTATTTGTTAGTCTGTTCATGCTACCTAAACAGCCCTTCCATCCCTAATACAGGTCTCTTTCTACCTTATGAAGACACATCTTTCAGAACATATTTGAGGTTCAGGTATGTGGCACTATCATTCCGTACAAAAGAGCATGTTTCTGACTGCTGTGCTCCATAACCACAGTTCTCTGGTTGCCTAAGAAAGAGGGTATTGCTGTGTAACGTTGGAGTAGGATTTCAAAGACTCAAGATCAAATGGTGAGGAGTCATTACCTCAGTCAAAGGGAGGTGGAGGAAGCTGGCAGTAGCAGATGAAGAGGTTGAAATGTTTGCTGCTCCTGTGCATTTCAGTCTCAGTATCTCTGGAGGTCAGTTGAATATGATGACCTGTAAACTGTTCCATGGGCTGCCCTTTTAAAGCTTTTCATGACACATTTTAGTCTGATGCTAAAAATGATGAAATCCTGAGGAGACTATTTGCAACCTGAAGATTGTGAAGAAGGCTGGTTTTAGAGACCCTGTGAGATTCATATTTTTGATAGAACTGTCTTCCTACAGAGTATGAAAATGTTTCTGAGCCTGTTAAAGAAAGTGAGCAATATTTTTTTTCAGGATGGCTCTCCAGTAGGAACATAACTATCACAGTGTGCTCTGGGGTAGTCAAGAAGTGAAATACAAATGCCATTTTTACTCCATATATATTCAGCTTGGAATTAAACTGTGCATTTTTACCAATGAGACTGCTAACACAACTGATAGATTGAGAAATGAAATCTGTTAAAGCGAGATCAGTTTTTTCCAGAAAAAAGCACTCCATCTTGGCATGAAGTTTCTGGGTTGCTGTAGTCTATTGGATGGAGTTATTCTGTGGCTTGAACTGATTTCTTCTGTTCACTGCAACAGTTCAGCATAAATAACCATTAGCTGTTGTGGCCTCAGAAGTCTGTAAAGAGATCCTGACCTTAAATCCCCTAAGACTGCTGTTTGTTTTTCAGTAAATTCTGTATTGTCAGGAAAAGAATTTGGAAAGCAGCGGATGCTTTTTTTTTTACTAACTGTTGATAAAAGCCAACGACAAATGAATCTTCATTTGGAATGAAAAAATAGTCATTTTCTCATTAAAAAAAAATTACCTTAGTCATGAGCCAACTTGAATGTATTAATTCAGTAATGGCAAGATATACGAAACCCAAAGGTTTTAAAACAAGATATATAAAAGCCACCATATAAATAGCTGTACTGTCATTTCCCTCTTGTCCTGCTCTCTATCACTGACCATAGGCAGAGCTGTAGGGAAGAGCAAGCAGATCTGCTACTTCTCTAAAATTTTCTTGCAGGTTTTAACTATAAGAAATGGCATAAGATTTGCTTTCCTTTCACCGAAATACTTGTGCATCTTCTAAATCTTTTGGTGATGCTGGATCGAGATGCATGTTTTTCTCAATACCATGAAAAAGGTGCTGTTAGCCCTGTTTGGAAAACCTCTAAGGTCAAAGTAGGTCTTTATTTGAGGTTCTTTCAAATCTTGGGGGCTTTCTAACATATCTAGGTTATTTAAAAAATAGGACATTTGTTGTAAAGGATTAATTCGCAGGGAGATGAATGCCCTGCATAGAATGCTGTACCCCACAAAAAATCTCCATAGAAGCTCCAGTTTTAAAGCTGTTTCAAAAATGAACAGATTTGTATTAAAAATTCCATGACATCCATAATATACATATTAAAAAAAACAACCCACAAAACCCACTGCAACACTTGTTACACATTTCAGTTTTTCATGAGCACAAATTTAGATCAGAAGTAAGACTTGCAGGATGGAAATTCTTGACAAAGAGAATCACAGAATCACAAGGTTGGAAAAGACCTTTAAGATCATCAAGTCCAACCGTTCCTGTCCTATGCTAAACCATATCCCTAAGTACATCATCTACCCTTTTTTTAAACACAGCTAGGGAAGGTGACTTAACCACCTCCCTGGGCAGCCTGTTCCAGGCCCTGACAACTCTTTCACTAAAATTTTTTTTCCTAACATCTAATCTGACCCTGCCCTGGCACAGCTTCATGCCATTTCCCCTTCTCATATCTCCTGTCACTTGGTTGAAGAGACCATCGCCCACCTCTCTACAACCTCCTTTCAGGTAGTTGTGGCTGGTGATAAGTACACTGAATCTTGCTTTCCATGTCACTGACAAAGGTGTTAAACAGCACTGGTACCAGTACTGACCCTTGAGGAATGCCACTCATCACTAGCTGCCAATTGGACATTGTAGTGGTTCAGCCTCAAACAGTGGCTGAGCACACGTTGCTCACTCACTCCCAGAGGAGAAACAGACAGAAGCTCCACAGCTGTGGATGACAGTTTACTCACAAAATCACCATGAAACGAGAACAATAACTGCCCACAGCAAGTTTCACTTACACTCTGCCTGATAACACCGAGGACCTTATTTACCCAACAATGACACAGAGTACTGCATTGACACAAGGACTGATCCACAACCCCAGCCACACTTGAAATGCCCTGGAAGCACCCCAGAGTACCCCTCCCTAACTAGCCCCTTTTATGGGGGAATGATGTCAGGTAGTGTGGAAAACAACCTGGGCTAACTCAGCTCACCTGTGGTGGCTGCATAGGAAGGGTAACTGGCCTGGCCAGAACCAGAACTCTTTGAATATGACCATCCAGCCAATTCTTTGTCTACTGAGTGGTCCATCTATCAAATCCATGTCTCTCCAATTTAGAGATATGTCAAATGTTTTGCACAAGTGCAAGGAGATGACATAATTTGTTCTTCCTTTATCCACCAATGCTGTAACCCTGTTGTAGAACGCCACTAGTTTGGTAGGCAGAAGAAATTTGGTGGTCTGTTCTTATAGCAACTGTGTAATATTAGTTTCCTCTAAAATAATACCTTGCAGGCATTCTTGAATAATAAAATGTGAAAGCTGGGATTAATAGTGTTCAGACATTAAAAAATAATGCTATCTCTTATTGATTTAAGTAATAGAAAACATTTTATGAAATGGATAACATGTCTTGTTAGTTTAGGATCAATGGTTTGAAAAAAAAAAAAAAAACAAGTCCTTTTTCTATTACCTTCAAGACCTGGAAAGTGTGGTAGTAACACCATTTTGCAGAGATTCTGTCAGAAACCAAACCATTATCACTTCTGAGGAAAAAAAAAACCAACCCTGCAAGAGGCAGAGGTTACTCCTGTCAAGGTTATGAAAGAACATTTTACTGTGTTGCTAATTTAGCTTTCTGCTCAGGAGGAATTTTACCTGGATGGCTAAATGGCTGGTTGACTTGTACATGCTCTGATGAAATGAGAATTTTTTAGCCTCTCTCATGGTTTAACCCTAAGCTGCATCTAAGCCCCACACAGCCACTTGCTCACTGCCCCATGGCAGGATGGCAGAGAGAACGGGAAGAGTGAAAGTGAAAAAACTCACTTTTGAGGAAAAGGCAGTTTAAAAGGTAAAGGAAAAGCTGTGCACTCAAGCAAAGAAAGGCAAGGCATTAATTTCCCACTTCCCATAGGAAGGAGGGTGTTCAGCCATCCCCAGGAAAGCAGGGCTCCATCACACCTAACAGTGAGTTAGGAAGACAGATGCCACCCCTCCAAACGTCCCTCTTCATCCACAACTGTCCCAGCTGTATCCCGTCCCAGCAACTTGTACTCCCCAGCCTATTCACTGTGTGTGGCATGAGGAGCAGAAAAGCCCTTGGCTCTGTGTGAGCACTGCTCAGCACTAACAAAACCATCTCTGCCTTACCAGCAGTTTCCAGCACAACTCCCAAACACAGCCCTGTACTAGCTACTGAGAAGAAAATTAACTCTATCCCAGCCAAACCCAGCAAAGTCTTTTAGGAGAAAAAGGTTGGAAATTAGGAGCTAAAACCATGTAGTGGTATCTGAAAAAATGCAGTTAAAACAGTATGCAGAAAATATGTTGGCTGACACGGAATTGCTCTCCAGATTGATCAAGGAGTGCTAATTGTGCCACAGTTAATCAAGGGAGTTTAATCATGGCTACAACAATTGCTTAAAACTAGATTTTTTCACACTTTATTTCTTCCTCCATCATCATTAGACTTACTTAATTGACTTGTACAACAGATGTGCAATCCCACTGACTTGTAGAACTTTTTCTTTTTTCACTCTTACTGTCTTTTGACATTATTTATGAAATCTTTTCATCTTCAAGCTTTTAAAAATCAAACTTTTTTTTAGTAGTATTGATATTTGGTAGTTTCTTTTGTCTTTTTTTGACAGAAAAATGAATGTTTGGTATTTTTTTTTGTTGGATGTCTATTTTCAGCAAACTAAATCATCTTAAATATGGACAGTTTAGCATGAATTTATGAACATAGACTGTTGGGGGGTAAATTTGGGAAGACAAAGCAGGGTGTCTAAGAGCATGAAAAACGTGTTTTCAGTTATAACTTGCGTTCATTTTTTTCTGGCTAAAATATAATCCTTCCAGTATCCAAATTGCTTAGGTAGACCTATGTTCTCAGGATGTGCTATAAAAGCTCAAATTCTAAAAGTTTACCTATATCCTCAAAGCAGAAAAAGTCTGAGCGTAAATAGGTTACAATGTGTCTGTGATCCTGGTTCAGTAGGTTAAAAACATTCAGGATGTAGTAAATTATAAGCATGAGAAGGTAATTCTTGAATGTGGTGACCCAGTGAACTTTCCTGAACACTCATATAACCTTTCTTATGAGAAGCAATTATATGTGTTAAACTAATCTGTGGGAGTTTACTCGCCACTACTTATATGAGAAGAGATTGATGAATTTGACTGATAAATAGGCTGCAAAATGCAGATAGTGTTATTAGTTCCAGTCAAATTCAAAGCAAACTGTGGACTGAGCTACATAATATGAATGATTCTATGATTCTATGATTCTATGATATGAAGAGTGAATCTATACACTTGGAATACATGTATGTATTGGATGTGTAAACAGCTGAGCATAATGAAAGTAAACCCTAAAAGTCACATAAAGGCTATGACTTTTCCATCAGTGATCAGCAAAAGGTAAAGGTAACATGTATGTAAGCATTTTTTAATTGCTTGTTTACAACACAAGCACTGGACTCCCAAGAAGCAAGTAATACCTGTATGTATTTTTCAGGCTTACGGTGTTTAATGTCAGACTTATGGTCATTTACAGAATGTAAATATTTTTCAGTGGTATTTGACATATTTAATAAGTACATATCTGCCAGTTGGGATTTTTGCTGGCACTTGCTCAGGTAACATGCATATATGATCTTTCTTTCGTGGGAACTGGTGAAGGTTTAAATATAGATTTTCAAGTGCACCTGGAATTTATAAAACCGTGCTCTCTAGAAGGCAGAATTTTGTCAGTGCTGAGGTCTGTGGTCCTGTTGCCCTAAGCTGGACCATTTGAACCTTAAGTAAAGGCACACGGGCTCCCCTGAGGGCAGTAAGTTTTTGTATTGTCAAGGCATTTTGAAAATGGTCCTATTATGTGATTCTGTTTGTGACACTTGTCCCTTCCCTAATGCAGGGCAATGTACTTTCTGTCTCTGTCTGGGTGTCCTGATTTCACCACAGGTTCTTGAATTCCTGGAAAGGGTGATGATTATGATTAGGATGTAACAAATGATTGCAAGGATCCATCACAGCCTTTTAAAGATGAATGTACATGTTGCAAGGTCATTGTTTAGGCTCCCATTCAAAGGAGTCCTGTGTACATCTGTTATTTTCATGTATTGTTAAGATTTGTGTGTACATGCGTATAAAATGAATCCATTCCTTTTTTGACTGTTGAGCCAGGCTTTCACCTATAGTGATCCCTTCAATTAATTATCCTCTGTGTACAGGTCTTCAGGGTAAAGAAATATAAACAGTACGACTTTTCTGCTCACAGTTCATCACTACTTAATTGGTACACTGGAGCTGACTATATTCAGTGTCCTTAGCTCTGTGTTGGACACCAGCTGTGCCTCTAATTTGAGAGGCTGATATTAAATGTACCTGAAAGAGCAACTTCTTTTCATCAAATATTGTAACCAGCTGAACACAGGGCTTTGTAGCTAACCTACCACCTCAAAGCTGAGTGAAAGTAGTAGTATCACTTCTATCTGGACTTAAAGACTACTCTCTCACCTTTCCTCCAGAGAGACGCTTTGGGGACTGGGGTTTCTTTCTTAAATTGTGGAAGTTAGCTCTTTGAAACACATTGTTAAAAATGGACTCCCAGAGACGGGTTGGACCAACCTGTCCCTCTCCCTGCTGTGTGTACTCAAAGGGCTTGAAGACTAAAGTGCTGTACTTGGGCACAGAACTCTCACGTTGAAAAGAGTAGTTAGGAGATGCTTTATTTTAAAGTTCTGTTGAATTTGTACAGTTGCATGATCAAACACTTGCTAGAGGTCAGCATGATGTTACTTTTGTGAGTCAGCTCCTCATTAGACCAGCCCTCCAAGAAGGAGAGCCAAGAGTCCCTCTGGCTGACTGTAGCTGTTTTACTCTTCTTGTGCTGGGAACACGTATGCAAAGCTGACATAAACATGAACAGGAATTTGAAAAAATGGAATTGCTCTGCAGTTGTGGCTGCCACCAGTAGTGTTACACAAGACTGTCTTTTTCTTCTGTTGCATTCATCTGTCCACCTCTTGGCCCTGCATTAGATATACAATGTCTAGTGCAGAGGCTGCCAGTGGATTAGCACACTTCAGTCCTATGTGGAGTGATTTTGTTACAACCCTAAAATCTTTTTAAAAAAGCAAACCAGCAAAACCCAACCACAGAGTAAAGGACCACACTTGGTGCTGCACTGGCTGTTGGGCTTTTTTGATGAGTGAGTGAGAGTAGATGTCTCAAAACCTGGAAAACTATCCTGGACCAAATTCTGATTGTTTTGAAGTCCACCTTTTTGAAGAAAAAGCAAAACTATTCCTCCCCAGAAAAGCAGATTACCCCTTCAAAGGATAAAGAACTAGGTTTCACATGATCATCACTTGGTTAAAGGATATAATACTATGGACATGCATTAATAATTGCATTGACTCCAACACATATGTATATATGTGTACATAGATTTTTCTACATTTTCTCATTCAGCTGACAACTCCTTGTTGAAAGTTCATATGGGATGAAATTAGAATTTACTTTGTATGGGACAAATTGAGTGATAGAAGAATGAGATAAAAAAGGAAAATTTGTTTAGAAAGTTCTTACGTCTTTCTAGGAAGCCCTCAGATGCTGAACAATCTTTTTTCAGAGTAAATATGGCCACTGTCTTTTGCAATTCTCTGTTCTTCTGTTCTTCATGTGTGTAGCACCAGGTGGTGCAGAAGCAATTGAGCAGCAATACCTGCCTTGCTTGGACAAGAACCTGTGTGGAAACTCTTAGAGAACATATATAACTTGTGTCTGCTCAGGTAATTGTACAAATGTCTATATGCAAAACCTCTTCTGTTTCTTCAGCTCTGCTGAAAATCTCCTACACTGTTCGTTATTACAACTCTATTTTGCCTCCTTGCACAGTGCTGTCTTCTGGTCTTGTTTGGTTTCTTCTGCCATAGATTACCTGATATACTGCATGGTCTCTTCCTGTTTTTCTTTGAAGGTCTTCCATTTTCCATTTCTGAGTTATCGTTGTCATTATCTTCTCTCTCTGCACTCCCCTCCCCTTCTCTGTGGTGCTGAATATTTGTGTTTGGTACCCTGGTTAGAATCTATCAGCAAGGCAGTCATCTTTGGCCTAGAGTCAGAAATGGTGACAGTAGTGGTCACAGCTGTGACCTCTCCAGGGACAATATCATGAAGAATATGTGTCAGGTCAAAAGCCTGCAAAGGATGTGTACCATGCTTTTGGGCTGAAATGGGTACTCTCTCTGTAAGTGCACATACCGTCAGCTGGACTGACAAAGGAGTATTGCATAATTTCACTGCGATGCTGCTTTTGAAATTAAAGTTTTACATCTGTAAACCAAAGAAAATGGATACAGGAATCTAGTTTGCTAGGGTTTATATAGAGTAAGGAAAATTATCAAAGAGTGGAAAACAGATGTAGAGTTAAAACACTTGGCAGTGAAATGGGATGTTTAGGCAAACTCCATGTCCTTCTACTTTCTTGAGTTAATTGCTTGTCATCCTCCCCAGCTTTCCTGTGATTGTTCTGTAGGGCACTGCTGGATATGTACTAAGGACGTTCTCTACTGAATGAAACCTAATAGGGCTTTGAAATATTGATGAATAAAAGGTTAATTTTTAATTCCCCATCAATCTGAACTAATTGGAATTCAACATGCTTTTGTCCAAGAGACTTTCTGACATTATGTGGTTTAATTTGCTTGCACATTTAAATAAGCATGGTGCCACAGGATTTTTCTTTCCTGAAGGCTGAGTTGTTAGGTTTGATGGAAGAAAATGGGTTTGTGTTCTTCTATTTATAATTATGCTCTTGTATGTTCAACTGTCATCACATAATGCCACTTCAGTTGAACTAATCTGGCCATAAGTTCTTCAAGAGCCCATGCCAGGGATCATATATTAATAAATTAATATTGAGCCCATATGAACAATGATATCCTGTAAGCACAGATATAAAACTTGTTGGTATGTATTTATGCATTCCTTATTTGTGCTGCTCTGGCTTCAGATTCAAATGTCTGCATTTGTGCTTGTGGCTAGGAAGACCTGAGATGGTCAGAGTAATGGTTGTCTCACTTCTGCCCTCATTCATGTTTTCATTGTCTGATGGTTTCACTTAACTAAAATTCATTAATTTCTGTTACATCTGTATTTGGAAATATAGAATAACGGCCACAAATCCTAGTTTTCATTAGTGGGATGGAACTTAACAAATCAGAGTGAAAAATAAATGTTAATCCCTGTTTTTCATAGTCAAATATTGTTTCATTTGAAATGGATGAAACACAACTAGCATATTGCAGCCTCTTTATGTTGCCAGGAGAAAGGAGATTTATAATGCTACAAGAAATAGTGGCAGAGAACTGAAAAGGATGGAGAAATGCTTCCCCCTGCCCCAGGAAAATACATTATTCAGTGACTGCTACTGTGATATATGCCTGACTGAGCCAAAAACCAACATAGTTGATGCTCAGATTGCATTTCTGTTTGACTGATTGTGGACTGCCTTTGCAAAGCAACAGCCACTTAGTAGGTATGGCCACAAGGAGAAGCTGCTAATGGTAGGTCACCAGAATATCTGCCTCACTGGCTGTTGTCCAAAAGATCAGTTCCATTCGTGTATATGCCACTGAAGCATTCATGTGAGACCATCTCTGGCGTTACTAGTTTAGTGACTCCACTGCAAGAGAAGATAAACCTGGTCTCTTTTGCTCTTGCCTCCTTAATGTTTTTCTCCTGCAAAACTGGGGAGATGATTGCTGGTGTGTGTACAGTAATAAAGCTTGTCAGACACAGCCAGCCAGAATTCTTCTGAATTCACATTTAATTTATTCACAGCACAGCATGCAGCAGAGCTGATGGCTGCAAGTTAATCTGCTGCACTTTAATGAGATAACTGTTTGCCTCCCAGGTTTTGAGGTTTATGCTAGTTTTATTTGTCAACCTGGCCAAAGCCAGAGCCATAAGGTATCACAGCTCTACAGTGAAATATTTTATTTACTTAGCTGATGCTTTCGCCAGCAGAGAAATCAGTGAAGTAATTAAATAATGCTGCTTCTATTTTAGAACAAGAATTTTTTTTGGAACCTGCAGTTTACAATATGTCCTTGTCAGTGTTCTGGCTCATGAGTATTACCTAGATAAAAATATTCTATTCACAATTTCTCTGTACTTCTGGAATTAAATTTCCACCTGTCTTTGAAAATTGATCCCCTTTTCTCATTTCCTTTAGAGGTGCATATTACTGGGGAGGAGGGGCAGGGGGAGAAATGTAGGAACTCTGTAATATCAAATCCAAATGCAGAAATTTAAGTGTGACACAGTTGCAAAGTCTCCCATTAAACAACAGATTATATGGCTCCACTCAGCTTTGAAACCCAGTTCATGCCAGTCAAGTACTTGCATTACAACTCTGTCTTTTAACAGTGACAATTCCTCCTCATTAACTAATTACTGTATCCATAATGAAAAGAAGATGAACCCTAGTCAAGAAAAATGAGGTAATGATGCATCACTAATGAGATCATTTCTCTCGTGCGATGGGAACACGTGGGGGTCGAGGGGCACCTGGAAGTATCAACCCTGCAGATGTCTGTTGAGCGTCTGCCCTCACAGGTCTACTGACCGAGCCAGACCCACCCCGGAGTGGGCAGAGAGGAGTAGAATGTGTGAACACAGCATCTCTTGCATCTATCTCGGAGTATGAACTGCTTAAATCAAAGTAAGTGTCTTCTGAGAGGCTTGCATTGATTTATCTAAAGCCAGTTAAAGCATCATTTTAAGGCTCACTTGTACTTATGCAGAAATACTGGTTTTGTACAAAAAACATTTGGAAAGGAGTCTTTGAGATTGAGCTAAGATCTTTTGTGTATCTTATCCTTTAATGTCTAAACACTGGGTGAAGGGTGAAAGTCTGATTCATCTTCCACTTCACCAGTGTACCCTTGCATTATGTTTTCTGGAAACTCAAAGCCTGTTAGACTTGCCACCATTTGCAGCACGGGCACAGCCATGCTAAGAAACCTTATAGTTCTCTGTCACTTTTGTGGACCATTTGTGACATAAGCTATTTTCTGTTTGGATTCAATTGCATAAATAAATAATTACAAGGAAATATCTGATAGATTCATAGGAAAATGGTATAACAGACTTCAGTTGAAACATGTCTGATGTTAGTTATAATCTCCTCATGTTTCTTTGCTGCTAACAGAAGGATAAGGGGAGTGAAGAGGGAGGGGAAGGGAATGTATAGGAGGAGCTATCCACTGAACATCATTGGGTTTGGGAACAGGGGAAACTTTTGCTGAGAGAATTTGGAAAAAGACGATTTTAAGAAATATTAAACTCTGTCTGGCAATCAAGTCAGGTAGCGTAACCCATAGAAAGCACAAGATTAAGCCAATCTTCTATGTATTTATTAAAATTTAAAAAATGTTGATTTCCAATGGCATGAAGGTGGAAAGAAGCACGTGGACAAAACATCAACACATTTCCCTGTGTGTATTGCTTTTTGGTTTTAGGCATCTTTCCTTCCGCTTGGACAATGAGCTGCCTCTTAATGTGTGTGTATTCACCAAATGCCAGTAGCACATCAAAAGAAGTTGTGCACTTTGAGCAAGACAGTAAGCAAGACAGTAGCAAGATAGTTCACACAGATTCTGGGATTTCTTTCTTCATCTTAGAATAATAGAATGTGTTAGGTTGGAAGGGACCTTTAGAGGTCATCTAGTCCAACCCCCCCTGCAGTAATCAGGGACATCATCACTCAGAGACCCACCAAGCCTGACCTTGAAGATCACCAGGGGTGGGGCCTCCACTACCTCTCTGGGCAACCTGTTCCAGTGATCCACCACCCTCATAATGATGAACTTTTTCCTAATATCCAACTTAAATCTCCTCTTTTTGAGTTTAAAACTTTTACCTCTTGTCCTACTGCTACATGCCGTCATGAACAGTTCTTCCACAGCTTTCTTGTACAGCAGAGGTCCCTCTGGAGCCTTCTCTTCTCCAATCTGAAGAAGCCAACTCTCTCAGCCTGTCCTCACAGGAGAGGTGCTCTGGCCCTTTGATCATTTCTGTGGTGCTCCTCTGGACACGCTCCAACAGGTCCATGTCTTTCTTGTGTTGAGGGCTCCAAAGCTGGACACAGTATTCCAGGTGGGGTCTCACCAGAGCAGAGGAGCAGAATCACCTCTCTCAATCTGGTGGCCACACTCTTTTTGATGCAGCCCAGGATGTGGTTGGCCTTCTGGGCAGCAGATGCACATTGGTGACTCATGTCCAGCTTCTCATCCATGAGTCCTTTTCCTCAGGGCTGCTTTCCAACACATCATCTCTTGATGTTCCTGACCCAGGGGCAGGACCCTGCACTTGTCTTTGTTGAACCTCATGAGGTTCACCTGGGCCCACTTCTGTAGCCTGTCCAGGTCCCTCTGGCTGGCATCCCATCCCTCCAGCACATTAACCTCACCACCCAGCTTGGTATCATCAGCAAACTTGCTGAGGGTGCCCTCAATACCACTGTCAATATCATTAGTAAAGATATTAAACAGCACCAGTCCCAGCACAGACCCCTGAGGAACAACACTTGTCACTGTCTTCCAACTGGACTTGGAGCCATTGACCACCACCCTCTCTATGCAACCATCCAGCCAATTCCTTATCCACTGAACAGTCCACTCATCAAATCCATATCTCTCTAACTTAGAGAGAAGGATGTTGTGGGGGACCATGTCAAAGGCTTTGCAGAAATCCAGATAGAAGATAACCGTAGCTCTTCCCTTGTCTACTGATGCAGTTACTCCACTGTAAAAAGCCACTGGATTGTTCAGGCAGGACCTGCCCATAGTAAAGCCAGGCTGGCTGTCACAAATCACCTCCCCATTTTCTATGTGCCTCAGCATAGCTCCCAGTAGGATCTGTTCCATGATCTTCCCAGGCACAGAGGTGAGACTGAGAGGTCACCCAGAGTCCTCCTTCCTACCCTTTTTAAAAAATGGCTGTGATTTTCACCTGACTGCCGTGACTTTTCAAATATCATGGAGAGTGTTTTGGCAACTACATCATACAATTCCTTCAGGACCCTGGGATGCATTTCATCAGGTCCCATGGACTTGTGTACTTTCAGGTCCCTCAGAAGATCACAATCTTATCTTAACTTACAGTGGGAGGGACTCTGTCTCCCCATTCCACGTCCTGTGGGCCATCAGCTTGAGAGCAGTGAGGAGAAAGGTCACCAGTGAAGACTGAGGTGAAAATGTTGTCAAGACCTCAGCCTTTCCCTGGTCTATTGTTACCAGTTCACCATTGTTGCCCATTGCAGGGGGTATGCTCTCTTTAACCTTCCTTTTCTGTTTTACATACCTGTAGAAGCCCTTGTTGTTTTTCTTGGCATCCCTTGCCAAGTTCACCTCCATCCATGCCTTGGTCTTCCTGACTTCATCTCTAAACAACTAGACAAATCCCTATACTTTTCACAGGATACCTGTCCCTGCTTCCACTGCCTGTGTAGTCCCATCTTGCCTTTTAGTTTGGCCAGCAGGTCTTGACTCAGTCATGCTGGTCTCTTGCCTTCCTTGCCCAGTTTATTACACCTGGGGATTGAGAGCTCTTGCGGTCTTATTGATGGAGCTTTAGATATTAGAGCAGCCTGAAATTAGCAGATATTTATGTGGCAGAGGACAAGGTAAATTACTGCCACAGATTGCCAAGTGTCGTTTCCTGTATTGTTGAAAGCTGGCAGCTGAGTTTTGATACCTGTTGATCAGGAGTTAATGGGATTAGCTTAATGAAGAAACTTAGGGTTCAAAAGAATATTAAAATTTGAGGAGGTTTGGATCTTAAACAGCCTCTTGTTGAAGAGATACACCTTTTCAAAGACTTTGCTTCAAATTTGTGTCCAAGGCTGTCCAATCTGATGCTATTGGGTTTTTTGTTTCATAGTGTTTCCAAGTGAATTTTTTGCTGGTGGAGGGTGTTTTCATCACATCAATGAGATAGCTTCCCCCCGCCCCCCATCCCTTGTTTTCTCTGTTATCAAATCATGTTGGCAGCATTTTAGGGTTTGCTGTATAGTGCCTGGTTTCATTTCAGAAACCACAAATTTTTTTTTTTAATTTTTTGGAGCACATTTCTTATTTCAGTTATTTCCTGTGGAGCTGAGTAGCTGAGCAAAAGAAGATTTCTCAGTGTTTGAAATTCTCTATCTATTTGTATGTAGTAGTTAAAAATGACTGATACTTAGAGGTTTGGGAGTATAGATCTTCTGGGGATGGTGTGTAAATCTGAGATCTAAATGGTAATGTGGCTTCATTTTTCTTCATTTCAGGCAATCTCCATTCAGACACTAAATTCAGTATCTTCATATATTTTGGTAGTTTCCTTACGGCTGTCATAGTCACAGGCACATAGAAAAGATAATATTTTTTGAGGACCAGCATCTATAATGGAAAAAAATGGATAAACTTTTAGGTACAGAAACCTTTCTTCAGGCCTGAAATGGAAGCAGTAGACTTGAAGCTAAATACAAAAATATGACCTGACACTAAGCTAATGCTAGTGCCGTCTAAGAATAAACACAAGTCTGAGTAGCTCAGTCTCTGAAACATGAAAGTGTTACTGTCTGGATTTCAAATGGAGTCTAGCCGGGGTTGTGCTGAGCATATCCTGAAAGATGCTTTCCCTTCAGCCACCAAGAACTGGATATCTGGGGACTGTTCTCATGTCATGGGAAGAGAAATACCAAGATGACCTGTGTACTTTTAGTTTGTTCCACAAAGTGTTGCAGGGTAATAGGGTGTTTCTCCCCACAGAATGACTCTCTTAGCCTACAAAACGCTTTTTGGTAGAATTTGTGGTGGTCCTCTCTGGGCTGTGTGTGGCTCTGCAGTTTCCTCCTTATACCTCTCATGTGGAGTAAATGTGCACATAGAATGGTGCATTTTCCCATGGGTGTTTTGTGCAGGACTCTTGACAGCAGCTCTAGTCTTGCAGGCTCTCCTTCATTTTGACCTTGTCCACACCTCCCTGCCCATCACATCAAATTACAGGGTGCTCACCCCTGGTTTCAGAGGCCAGCTTGCCTCCGTCCAACTGATGGTGAGTCCTGGGAGGCAGGGAGGGTGGGTTTTTGCCTGTATGCCTGTCATAATGGCCGTTCTCTTGAACTTGACTCAGTATTTTCCACAAACACCACCACTTTGTCTCTTTCGCTTTTTCTGTGCTTCTCATGAGTAGGAACAGGGTTTCAGAACAGAGGTCTTATTCCAGTCTTTCCCAAAAATTGAGCTCTACCATGATGTAAAAGCATGAAGCACTTGGCAGGAAGTTGAAGAGCTATGACCCTTTTTTGTGCTATTTGTTATTTTAGTGCTGCTTTCAACTCTCGTCTTTTGATTTTTATTTCTACTTCATGCATTTCTTTTTGTCATTAGATAGTTAGATCCTTGCAGAGATACAGGCTGTCTGTGATGTGTCTCTGTAGAAGGTCCTCCAACTTGTATCTTGAGCAAGACAGCCATACTCCTCAGTGAGGACTTTCTTCAAGCTATCCCAATACAAATGTCACTGCTATAAGTATATAGATACATGCAGATATTGTTGAGTATGGGATAGTACATTTTAAAAAAAACCCAAAACAAAATTGAACATTTCTTGTGCTCACTTTGAAATACTGTGGCCATGGATTTTGCAGTCTTTTTGCACTTTGGTTTTTACTCCCACCTCCCCATCCCTTAACTATGCTTCTTCCTCTGGACCATGTGGCCTGATATCTGGAGTTAATGAGCACCTTCATGTCTTTCTGATTTCTCTTGTGTGTGCTCACAGCTTAGTTCCTAAATAGGGATTTAGAGCAAGGACGCTTTAAGTGTGTGCATCCAAACAGAGATTATGTGTGGTTTGGCCACTGAGCTGCTCATCCGTGAAACTGACTCATTGCTGGGCAACTGTCGATGCTTGGGAAATGCTGTGGTAAGACGTAAGACTTTCTACTCTTTACATGTCTGCCACAGAGGGGTTTTCAGGTCCTATTTTTAGACTTTAAACTTCTAAATTCCATATAGATTGCCTTAAAGTTCTTTTAGCATGCCACTTTCAGTCTCTCAAGACCATAACTTACCCATTAGTAATATGGGGATAGTATTTCCCTCTCCTTAAAGATGCATTCATTAGTAGCAGAGGTAAGTATGCTGGGATTCATCTTACCTAATTTTAGCTGCCTGAAGTGAGCTGTTTGTCTCATCTAAAGAGAATGAATCACCTCCACTGATGAATTATCCTAATTTATGTTAGACATCTATAATCTGGACAAGATAAATACACATCAGGTGTCCCTCTCTTTCTCTCTTAGCTCTGAAGGAATTCAGTTGACCAGTACCAATTTAGATGACAGGCTTAATTTTAAATGGACCAGCTACGTGGATGCTTGACTGTGTGATGAAATTAAATACGCCACGCATTGCATCTCCCGTGAATAGCACATGTTCAGTGAGGGGTGGTTTTATTTCTAGAATTTGCTAGAGATTTCCAACAATTTTTAATTTTTAATGCTGAGGATTCAAGTCCACCCATACTGAGATCCTGGAAATCTCTAAATCTAAATATCACTGTAGAATCGCAGGACTGAAATCGTAAAAAAAAATCTTTTCTTTGGTTTGGTTTCAAATAGGGTGACATCATTTTTATCAAGCTGCCTCTATTAGTGCTTTAATTCAGCAAACAGAGATTGCTAAGTAAGGTTCCTTTTCCAGCCAGAATGTCAATCAGAACTGCATGCTCTGCAGAGTACTGTACAAATTAACATTTTAACATCGCTATTGTAGTAATTATTTTGAGCATCTTTCTTTTATGACACTCACAAGAAAAGGGGAGACTTGTTGCTGAGATTCCAGACTCTAATTTTCTCCCCATGTAAGTGTGCTCTGCCGACATCTCTTTCCCCTCTGGCTGTGCAGTTTTTCTCTGCTGCTCGTACCCAGCTGGGAGCTCCCTGTCTAGTTATTGAGCTGCCACAGTAGAGGGCAGGAAGGATCCAAACAGCCTTTGTGTATGTGAACAGGTGCTTTGAATGTTCAGAGGATCTGATGAATAGACAAACATATGATTTGACTGCTAGGGAGATGATTTGATGGCAAACAAAAGGTCACGTACCAGCAAAACTGTTAACTGGTGGCATGAGGGTGGGGACCGCTGTTCTGCTCAGTATTCATTTTCCTCCTACACTGAGGGGCAGATTCTGCCTCCATTGTAGCTGCTCTCGCTGCACAGGATGAGCGAGCATTTTGGGTGATGTGCCTGTGTGCAACCAATAAATAAAGCATAGCATACAGTGGACAGGGATGGATTTCAGTACAGATCGGTTGCCATATGTCTCCTGTTCCTCTTTGTGAGCTGTTATGTGTGGCATCATACACAAAACCATGCCTGGCACCTGCATTCATACTTGCCTCGTCATCCTTGAATGCTTCATTTACTGTCCAGAGTGCAATGCCCTTGTGTCCCTTGCTGCTCTACTGGTGAAAATCAATCAGTGCCATGAAATTTGGCTTTCTGTACGCAAATAATTGAACTCTCTTGTTTCTGGAGTTCTTCAAAGGAGGCTCACTTGTTGAAGAAGGAAACAATTAGTGTTTTATACAGATTCATATCTCTGCTGAGAGAGAGGAATGTTAGTGAAACAAGGCAAAAGGTGGAGTAAACCTTCTGCTTGGGGATCAGGTGCAATCTGGCATGTTTTTTGACAGCTAAGCACCTGGAATGAGAAGTACCTGTGCTTGAAGTGCACTGCAGCAAATAAAGAAGCCATTGTACCGCCAGTCTCTGCTCAGAGAAAATAGCTTGCAATTCAAAAGCTTTTCTTCTCAAGGTCTTGTGCTGATTATTCCTTTGGCTTTCATTCATGTGCACCAGGTTTGCTTTTTATTCTTACTACTTATAGGAAATTATGGTTCACCCAGAAGATCCAGCAAATTCATAAAACTCTGCACTTGATAACTGGGTGGCATTAAACCTGCCTGGAACACTGCTCGAAAATCAACTGTGGTTGTTGAAGAACTGTATAATAACGAGAGGTGAACTTTAGTAACACCACTAGCTGCACCATATTCTACCCATAAAGGGCAGAATTCTTTAATTTAAATTTTAAATTCTTGCCTCTTCAATAGCAATGAAACCACGTGTTGCATTTAAGCACTGCCAGGCTTAAAACTGTCTGTCTCACTTGGAAAAGCCTTGGTGTCACCAACTCCCGCAATTCAGAGTTTCAAAGGTCTTTGGGAGTACAAAGATAGAAGTATATGCTCAGAGGGTTTTTTGAAAGAACTGAAGATTAGTTTCTGTGTCCTGTTAAAGTGTATTTTAAAAAAATACTAGTCCCTATAGCAAAAGAATGATTTATTACTTTTTTCTTCATTGTGTTCAATGTAGAGAGATTTTAATACTTTTTAGCAATTAGTTTGCAAATGGGTTTCAAAAAAAAAAGCAGAGTACTTAATTGGAAGACAGGTATGTCATAATTCATGATGTGAAAAGAGATCATTTTTGTTGTGTGACTTCCGTAAGATTAAAGCAACTGCATGTTGATAAAGTTCCAAATCTGTTTCATAGCAAGTGCATCGCAAATTTTCTAGACAGTGATTATAATGTGTGAATTAGAGCTAATTAAAGTATGTCAGTAACATAATGTACAAAATGGCTGATTGCCGGTTGCTGGAACAGATTTAGGAGCTTCCTGCAAATTTCAGTTTTTTTTATAAATATGTTTAGATTTCAAAACACACCTCTGATAAGTATTCTTTGTTTTTGTGTCAGTGCTGTTGCTAGTAACAGAAGATTACAGACTAGGTATTCATCATAGCTGAGAAATAATTTGTGATGCAATTATTTTGATTATTTTAAAAATATTTAATATTTTTACTGTATGCAAGAATTAATGTTTTACAGTCATGAGCACAGCACAAACCCAAACTTCTGCAAAAAGGCCTCTTATGTTGCACATGGCAGCTGTCCAATAAGTGATGATGCTACCAGGGAGGTAAGGGAGGATGATGTCCTCATTGCAGCACCATCCAGGGCACTGTGTGCCTCTGAGGACAAAATACAGGTTGGCTGCAACTGCTGTAGTGGCTGTGTTTGGCTTGCTGAAGTGGCAGCAGCCGCTGAGGGGATGCCGGGCAGCGCATGGCGTGCAGGTCTGTAGGGTGGAGGGCAGCAGTGCAGCAAAGTGGCTC
Source organism: Gallinula chloropus (assembly GCF_964237585.1). Lineage (NCBI taxonomy): Eukaryota > Metazoa > Chordata > Aves > Gruiformes > Rallidae > Gallinula > Gallinula chloropus. The sequence goes on from NC_140089.1 coordinate 74,187,626, forward strand.
TCGTGGGAGAGAGGAACATTATCGTTATGGTCCATGACAGACATTAACAAGAGAATTGTTAAGCCATTGACTGAGTATCTACTTGAACCACGTGCTGCCTCAACTAAAAGTTCAGGATTGCATAGTTCCTATGCAGCACATTTTACTAGGAGACTTCAATGGAAGTGAGCATATTACTACCCTCTGTTTTGCAGAAATTAAATTTGATTGATGAAGAGATTTCCACCAAAGCTAAGTGCTCAGTTTGTGCTGGAGGGATGGGGGATCCTGGGAACGTTGGCTTCTATGTGCTCCACAGCTTTAGTGATGTCCTAGCAGGACAGTGGTTCTGCATCCATCAGGGAGGTTGAGTTTGTGAAAAAGCTTTTTAAGCAGAGTTAAATATTAAGATCTAGGTCTCTATCCAACTTGATCTGCTTTTAGATACTTGCAGGTAGTTTGCTGGATTGTTTTTTTCCCACTGCAGTTGCTCCTAAAAGAAGTAACAAAGATTTCGTTTTTTAAAATACCTCAGTTACTCAAAATTGGTCAAATTCCCAAATTAATATATATGTCTATAACTGGAAGAAAGGAAATTAAAAAAAAAAGGGAAGGAAAAAAGCCTCTGTCAGATAAAGACTCAGCTTTGACAGTCTCCTTGAAAAATGGATAATAGCAGTATGGAACAGCTGCCATTGTGTTTGGCTGTGGTATACAACTGTCGAACTAAGACACTGTCTGCCAGTGCATTTTATTAAAGAATTACTTGATGGTTTAAAGCAAAAGGTGTCCTTTCACATGAGCCACTCACATCCTCTCATAACTGAAAATCAGCTGTCTCCAGCAAGACCTTGCAAATGTCTTGTATGAATACATAGTCAGGATGGCATAGAGCAAGAGTGTGGAGAGGAAGGGAGTGTTAAGGCAGCTTGGTCTGTGATATTCCTGACTGAGCAATAAGGGAAATCTCTACCCAGAAGAAAAGAGTGACAGAGAAGTCATTAGAGAAATCAAAGGAAGCATGAAAATATTTGTGCTGGCATCATCACTGCACTGTGTCAGCTTTTCCAATAACCTCAGCTTTAACTGTATCACCAGCTGTGGGATTATTGCAGATAACCAGATAACAGTACTTTGACTTCTAAACTGAGGAAGTGTCACATGAAAGCCAAAACACAGTCAGACTAGGTGGATTGCAGTCATTGTCATGGTGTTCAGAGGAAACATGGGGGGTTTTGGCACATTCAAGACTGGAAATATTCTATGTTTGGATACTTTAAAAGGTCCTTAAGATACATTTACTAATTTGTAAGATTTACTGTATCGAAGTTAACTTTTGAACCAGGCAGGGCGAAAACTGCTAAAATGAGTTAGTGGAAGGGTGAGGGTTGTCTCCAATTACATGTTAGGAAATTACTGTGAAATGTTGCATTTATGTAGTCTTAGTATGAAACAGCTAAAATAATTACTGTTTTTAGACATGAGCATATCCAGTGTAAATTAGATGTATCCTGAGCCTAGACAAAGTACAGACCATCTGACTGTTCATTCACTTAATCAATAGTACTGCCTGTGCTTTTTCATTGACTTCTTAATGCTAAATGGTAAACACTAACAGCCAGACCTGCAGCAGTCTGAATTGGCCTAATGGGTCATTAGAGCTATACTGATAAATACCAACTGGGAATCCGGTGTGGACTGTAGACGGGAGATTTAGGAAATGGAATACTGCTATTTTATAATGGGTTTCATTCATTTCTTATAGTCCTTTGTATTGTATAGTGGCTTATTTGATTGCTGTATTGAATCAAGCAGGGATGCTGTTAGGAACAAATAATGCAAGAAGGACTGGATTGAAATTGAATTGCTAGGCATAGTGTGTTTGACGGGACTCTAGGTTGATCAGTCGTGCGGGGCTTTAAATTGCCTGTTCAGTGATGTCAGAAGAGATGAGTAAAAGGCAGACATTGACAGTTTTGAGTTCTCTCTATTCTGTGTGTCTTTACTTGTCACCATTCTGTTTGCAAAATGAAATATTAGTCTCTTTATGTTTCTGGACCAGACAGGATGTGCACCAGGTGATGTGAGCAACAGACACATTTTACAATCCTAGCTGAGACTCTTCCAACAGTGACACTTGTAATGCTTTCTTGTATTACAGTGTGGCTTGTACTTTTTTTTTTATTTGATCTACCAGCTAATGTGGCATCCAAGAGAGTCCTGTTTCCTGTTTATTGGTTGAGATGGAGACTTTTCTTTAGGCTTCTGGTGTTTTGCTGTATTATCTTTTGTGATATCTCTTGGTCTTCAAGGTCAAAAATGAAATCGGTCACTTGTGTGGATAGGAAGATTATTTAGAGTTATAATTAAAAGCATAAAAGCTTTAGAGAGGGTATTATTAAACCTCATATTTTAGCATTTAGCATTATTCAGAAGTCAGGTTATGAATCTGTGGTGAAGAGGGGATGGCAGATTATCCCATACCTCTGTCTGGAGGGCTCTTAAACCTCTGGTCAGGTGTGGCCCCTGGCAGAAAAGGGATACTGCTTCGTCACAGCACAGCTGTTCTGATGATGTTTACCTGAACCACGCTGGGCTGCAAACAAACTTGCACCCAGCTTGGATAGGATTTATTTTTAAATGTCCCTGGTCGGGTCCAGAGAGGTCTTCTGTCTATCCACACCTCACAGTCAAGTAAAAGTGCAACTCGTCTTAGCTTATGTTTCCATTTAGGTGACCAGATAAATAGTTTTATTTGAACTTCTTCTCCAGATTCTCCTTCCATCTGTGTGCATCTTTCTACTCTTACCCTTTAAACCATTTGGCCCATTGTCTTTTATCTAGCCTTGGCATTGGTTTATCACAAGCGGCTTTTTTTTCTGGCATTGATCTAGTGTTTTACAGGTGTTACAGTTGCATTTCTTCACTCAGCATGCAGTCAGTCACATTTTTATCTTCCATATGTGCTCCTAGAAAGGATAGTTTGCAGTGGCTACACGGGACAGTTGAAATCTTTCAGGAGTATTTGAGCAGCAAAGCATGGTGCAAGCAGGTGGTAAAAGATGTGAGGGCAGCACTGGCTGTGAGGAGGAGGATGTGCTCAGACACCTGCCACAGGCTCCAGGTGCCAGCAGGCTCAGAATGTTTTGTTGTCGAATAGTTCATGATGCCCTGCAGCCAACATCTTGGGAAAGCCACAACCATCTTGAATGCTCACACACAAAATGCTCGAATGAGATTAATGTCCTTGTTCTGCATTTGGATGTGAAAATCAAATCTGAATTATGTGGACGAGACAGTGAGGCCTCCTGGTATTTTTTTTTTTCTCCTGTAGCACTTGCCCAGGGAGTCGTGTGTTAAAGCAGTGGTTGTGCATCATAAAGCAGAGCTGTGCTGTATCTACAGACATCTGGGCTGGAGAAGGCCAGTGACATCATTGTGGAGGGGTTTCGTTTATGGATAGCTGGATAAGCCCATGTGTTTCCTCCTGGTGATGGTGCTTCAGTTGCCCATTCCCTTGCGTTCTGTTGAGTTATAGCAAAACAAAGTGATTGTAGGAGACCCCCTGGCTGGAGGGATACATGTGTAGCTGGTCACTTCCTAAAGTTCAGGCTTCGAGTGCTTAGGGCTGCATTTTCTGGATTTTTTCAGGAAAAAATTGGTTTGGCAAAGATGATGTAGCATTTTCCAATTGCATCTCAGCACCCAGGGGAAGTATTTCATTATTTCCTTCTAGTGAACATGAAGTCAAGCATTACAGTGTCTTTCCTCATAGTTGAGGCAACCTTGCAAGAGAGAGTCTTCTTCTAGAGTACCTCATCTCAGGAGACATGTCTTGCATTCAGCACAACAGCTAAGGGAGTTATTTTGTTTTGTAGCAGTTTGTCAATGTGCCAGGCAGTACACAAAAGTGGAACAATGTCTAACATGTAAATCTGAGGCAACCAGAGGATAAAGAAAGGAGCAGAGCAAGAGGAATGGTGAAATTATAACACCTTTCATGCTTCCCTCTCCCTCCCCTTCCTCTGCAGTATTCTACATCCTTTTGTTGTCTCAGCCTTAAAAATGGTCTTTTAAGAAGGTTTATATGTGAGAGCTTTTGCAAACTGATTCAGAAAAGGGAATAATAGTTCTCCCACAAGAATCAGATAACTCCTCAGATTTGCCCCAGCTTTTCAAGGTCAGTGACTAAGAAAATTAAAAGGAATCTAGCCTGGATTTCTTGCATGGTAATAGAAAACTCTATCAATATCGTCCCTAGGTCAGCCCATCCTGGAGTACTGATAAACTGTCGGTGCCCTCATTACAGTGCAGGAGGAGTCCTTATTCCCTGCATTGCGAATGTCCTTGCAGCAGAGTATGATGCTTGTACAAACAATGGAAAAAACGTGCCTTTTAAAGTTCTTGTGGAACTCAATCTCCGATGGTAGTGGCTTTCTTTTTGGGATCTAAAAAGTAACATAAACCCCATTTTAAGGCATCATTCTTCCACTAGCTTTGCAGAGCAATCTCATGTTATCCAGCCACACCTCCTGCTTTTCCTTTTCTTGACCTTAAAATAATAGGTAAAGGTACAGAAACCGTATACGTTGTGCAAGTAATTTCTGTCAGCTACAAGACCACTGGAACTGTTTGGCAGTGGTGCCCGAATTTAACAGAAAATGCTGCACTGATTTTTGGTTTGGGTTTTATGTGTTTTTGAGAAGTGAGAGTGTGATGAAAGAAGAACTATACTGAGGTGCTGATACACGTGTCAGTGCAGCCATGTGTTAGAAAAGGGCTGTGCTGTGTACATCAGAGAAAAAAGCATACATCAAAGAAGAGGAGAGAGGGAAGAGATGGGGTAAATGCAAAACCAAGTGACCAAAACAGTCTATGTTGCTGAAAAGGCATAATAAGCAGCAAGAGAGAGATCTGTGTAATCAGAGCCAATAATTTCAAGGGAAATTTCTCTTGTTACCAAGAGTATTAAAGGTTATTTTCCATGAAAAGGAGTCAAATAAATAAGAGCACAAGAAGCAGAGGTTGTCTGATTTGATCCTGTTTTAGAGTGTGAACATTGAATTACTTGTGGCTATATGTAATAAATAGTGCTTCATTTGTGCACGGAGAGGAAGAGATAAGAACAGATCAACTGCCTGCTCTCTCTTTTATAAGACTTCTCAGTTGCATATTGCCTTTTGAGGCTGTCCTGTCAATGGCAGCACTCGGGTTATGAACAAGGATTATGATTGGAAGGCGCTCACTTTGGGGAGATGTCATTTTGTATGCTCAGCAGAGCAGCCTGGGGTCATCACAAGCTTCTTGCTAGTCCCAAAGCTATTGGCTCACAATTCAAGTGCTGCTGATTGCCCCAGGAGATATGACTTGGAAGCTGATGACATACTCAGCCAGACTGAGCTGGTGCTGGAATAAAATATACCCCAAACTATTCCCAGCACATTAATTTTAGGCTTGGAATCAGGTATAAACCTTTTGCAATGTTTTCCCCCCTGAAGTGTTCAGATCCTTATATGCTAGTCCCTGAATTATGAAGAAAAATCCCTAACATTAATTCTGAGGCTAGCATTTAACTAAAATGTCAGATCTGATAGAGACCTCTGATGCATCTGAGCATGCAGCAGTAAGATTGCAGAGGGAAAAGAAAGAATAGCATAGTAGATTTGTTTGCAGTCTTTCCAAAAAAGCAAAACTGGAAAGAATTGTCATTTGTGAAGTGCTGGTGATAGACAGTAGCAGCAGTTCTTCCCCCAAGTATTGTATTTCCAAGTGAATAGACAGCAAATGCACCTTCAGATTATAGTTGTCTATAAAATACAAGCTTGTATGTGGTGCTTATTAATGTGATATAGAGTATTCTATGCAGTCTTCCTATATGTGCAGTCTAATTCATAAATGAGAAGACTGTGGCAGTCTGCTCATCACAGCGCTTGACCTGTATCATGCAAGCCATAGTGTTTTGTCTGGTCTTCTGCTGAAGTTTTAAGTTCTGATGTTCTTAAGCCTTGTGTTTTAGGTGCTTGGTCAATATTGATGTATAGATGCTTTTAAAAAATCAGTAGCTACTCTTGCTGTGTCAGAAATACAAGCTGATTTACTAAATTGTGTGAGTTCAAGTTCTTGTCCCACGAATCCTGCTAGGTTTTAGCCTAGTCGGTGAAAGCATCAGAATTTGTGCTGTGCGTCTGCTCACAAAACATTGTGAAATCATGTTTACAGTTTCCCTTGACTGGCTGAATGAAAGCAACTTTTTTAGTGGCTTATTGTTGGGCAGGTTTAAAAAGTTTTATGGCTTTTGCACCTTTTAAAGTTTTCAGTTCAGTATACAAACATATGCTTAGGTTTTTTTGCATTTTATATATGCACAGGTGGTATTACTGACTTCCTCCTCCACCTTTTCTTCTGTGTGAGGCCAAGAGGTCTAGATCACATTTGGAAAAATACAGTGGGAAAGGCATACCAACTGATTCTCTCAGTCCTCAACATGATCATTTGCGCTTCTCCATCTGTAATGCAGAAATGTTCCCCATGCTGTTTTTATTTAGATATTTGTAGGCAATAGGGTGGCGTATAGCTCTAGGGGCCGTGGAGATGGAGAGATGTGCTGCTGCCCAGACCTTGCCCTACTGCCACTGTGGCGTTGAGCGAGGTCACCACTGAGCTGATTAAACATGAGAATTAGCATCCTCCTCTCTGCACTATGGCCTGAACCTGAAGCCCTTTTTCAGTTTTTCCAGTGGTGTTAATCTTACATTTGTCTGAGCAAACACTGGCTTGTTTAGAACCGACATTTGATGAAACTAGTAATTCACTTAATGGTGAGCTTTTAGAGTGCAGTAATCTGAGGGTTTGAGAACGTCCCCACCATTCGCCTACTGCTCCATCGGGCTGTCTTCTGTGTGCTGCCTGTGTGAGGTCTGCAAGGAAATTTATCTGGAGGTGGTTTGACTGGGAAGAGGTGTGAGGCTATCCACACTTTGCGGTGTCTCAGAAAACATTATAGCACCTACTCCTACATAAATAATTACAGGACAGTAAGGAAGTTACTAAGTGAGAGGGGAAACGTGCTCTCAGGGGGGCAGCATGTGCTAATTTTCTGTTATAGAATAGTTTCTTTAGCAGAATTGGCCTTGTGATGTCCATAGTTGTGAACCTACTCACGCTGTTTGGAGAGCTAGAAATGTAATTACAGCTTGTTTGTTGGTTTGAGGTTTTTTTCCTTGTTTCTTGACTTTTCAGAGTATTTCTAAAAGCAACAGGAGCTGATCTTTGCACTTGTAGGAGGGAGCTGCATGATACTGAATGTGGATACTCTTATGTACACTAGAGGTATTAGTATTAATTGAATAATAAGAAACCTAATCAGATTTTTATCAAGCTTGCCTGTTGTACTGTCATAATTGCCACTTATCTTGGGTCTTGAAGCCAAACAGATCCTTTCTTACCTTCCAATCTGTTTGATTTTAGAAGAGAGTTCCTTATCAAGAAGCAGTACTTAGGTGAGCCAGTGACCTTGGTGCAATCTAGTGATCACGTCCCCAGTGCAGGCACTGCCATAGTCCACAAGCTGTATCTTAAAAGCCAACTTTAAACAGTAACAGCTTTTGCCTGAGTCAGCAGTGGTTCATCATGGTCTTGGAGATTACTGGCAATGTCAACAGTCCTAGGCTCCCCTTGGTAGCAACTGTAGCCATGTTCAAAAGCACAAAACAAAATGATCATAGGTGATAAGGAGATGCCAGAGGAACAGGAGCAAGTAGTTGCTTGAAATAATTTCCAGTTTGTGAAAATGTTATTTGTTTATAAGGAGGACAAAAACATAGAGTCATTCCAGATCTGCAATTTGGTCACTAGATGTGGGATGCCATCTTCAGACTGATGGGCTGCCAGCTCTTCTTTCTTCCTAGCTAAAAAGCTGGTTCAGACAGGTATTTTTGAGCAGTCTTCAAATCTTTGTAGTGATCTGTGCAAATATTTTTCTTTCTTTCACCTCCATTTGGGTTCAGAAGAAGGAAGGGTTGGAACAGATGACCTTCAGAGGTCTCTTCCAAACCCAGCCATTCTGTGATTTTCTGAAGGATAAACTCTCTGTTCTGTATTATGTTGATCAAAGAGCAGTTGCTTTATGCTGGGTTTTGAGTGTTTTGTACTATGTCACATGCAGCTCTGCTCTGTGTCCATTGATCCAGTAGCTGGGGCGTCTGTTGTAGTTGTGCTATGACTTTCAATGCGAATTTAAGGTGCTTTAGCTGAGATGTTCTTGCTGAAAAGTGCAGAGTTCCACCCATGGCAGAAGTAGTATTAGAAAACATGTCTGGCAGAGGTTGTCAGAATATGACTTTGAAGTGACTTTTAACACAAAGTAGTTCTGCTCACCCTTGCAAGCAAACCATGTTTAAATGTTTGTGAACTAATTACTGTGCACTTATCTGGTTATATGCAGTTCTGATGGTTGCTCCAGGACTCACTGGGTGGCAGAGTGAAAGTGCCCCTTTATCTCCAGAATAAGGAGGGTGGGGGTTGAGGGGGAGGCTAACAATTCTGGGAAGTAATGGGGCAGGAGGGAAGCACATTATCCTTCTCACACATTATCATAGAATTATAGAATGTGTTAGCTTGGAAGGCACCTTTAGAGGTCATCTAGTCCAACACCTCCTGTAGTAATCAGGGACATCATCACTAGATCATAACTCAGAGACCCATCAAGCCTGACCTTGAAGATCACCAGGGATGGGCCTCCACTACCTCTCTGTAGGCTTCCTGTTCCAGTGATTCACCACCCTCATATTGAAGAACCTTTTCCTAATATCCAACCTAAATCTCCCCTTTATGAGTTTAAAACTGTTACCCCTCACCCTACTGCTACATGCCGTCATGAACAGTTCTTCCACAGCTTTCTTGTACAGCAGAGGTCCCTCTGGAGCCTTCGCTTCTCCAATCTGAACAAGCCCAACTCTCTCAGCCTGTCCTCACAGGAGAGGTGCTCTGGCCCTTTGATCATTTTTGTGGTCCTCCTCTGGACACACTCCAACAGGTCCATGTCTTTCTTGTGTTGAGGGCTCCAAAGCTGGACACAGTATTCCAGGTGGGGTCTCACCAGAGCAGAGTAGAGGGGCAGAATCACCTCTCTCAATCTGCTAGTCATGCTTCTTTTGATGCAGCCCTGGATGCAGTTGGCTTTCTGGGCAGCAGATGCACATTGGTGACTCATGTCCAGCTTCTCATCCACAAATATCCCCAAGTCCTTTTCCTCAGGGCTGCTTTCCAGCACATCATCTCCTAACCTGTATGGATAATGGGGGTTGTCCCAACCCAGGTTCAGGCTTTCTGGAACCTCATGAGGTTCACCTGGACCCACTTCTGGAGCCTGCCCAGGTCCTTCTGGATGGCATCCTATCCCTCCAGCACATTAACTTAACCACTCGGTTGCTGAGGTCTTCAAGGCAGAGGGGGTTATGAGTGAAGGGAGAGAATAGGACTGCCACAGAGGACGTGGGCAGAGGATACCTGATGGGGAAATTGTAATTGTGCTGTATTTGTAGCAGCATCCAAATTCTTACAAAGTTAATGTAACAAATGCTGCTTTAACTGGTTCATTCTCTGTCACTCCCGTCACCTTTTTGTGCTTGCATTCTCAAAACCGACAAGAATACATTTTCCCTTTTGTCACTGCCTGCCTCTTCTTGCTCCCTGATATTTGTCGACTTCAATTTATCTAGTGTTAATGTAACTCCAAAGCAATTTAGAATTCTATTCTTCTGAAAGGAGCTAAAGCAAAATGGGGCTCTTTCCTGCAGACATTCGTGCACCTAATTAAAATCATTCTAACAGTTAAGTGTGCTTAGAACTGGGCTCTGAATTTATCTGTAATCTCCTACTGAAAACCAAGGTTAATTCATCTCCATAGTTATAGTTTGAAAGCATTAAAATGCTTACTTAACAGGTTAAAAATGTTGACTTGTGAAGATTTAACTGTCTGGATATAAAGTCGGTTGTGCTGTATGACCTGGAAAAAGATTTGATTTAAAGAGTGAAATAAATCGTGTTCATGTTACCTCACAGACAGTAAAAGTTTTTTAATGGGCTTATTTTAAAAATTGTGGTTTATATTTGGAGTTTTTTCCCAACAGAAACTTAAGGGCTTTATGTACAAAAAAAGTGAAACAGCTCTTCTGTTTTCACCACTTGAGAAGGGATGATTGAGTTTGATTTATGTATGGGCTAGCTCACCACCTACAAGATACAGGTTGTGCTGGTTTTGCTGGGATAGATTTTTTCACAGCAGCTATCAGCGGCTATGTTTTGGGGCTGTCCTCCTTCAAGGCACAAGGAGCTGGGAGGGGACACAGCTGGGGCAGCTGTGGATAAAGGGGGAATATTTGAAGAAGTGGCATCTGTATTCCCAACTCACTGTTAGGTGTGATGGAGCCCTGCTTTCCTGGAGATGGCTGAACACCTGCCTTCCCATGGGAATTTGGGAATAAATCCCTTTTCTTGCTTTGCTTGTGTGTGTGGCTCTTGCTTTACCTTTTAAACTCAAGGCAGAAGTTTTGTCACTTTCATTTTTTCCATTCTTTCCACCATCCTGCCATGGAGCAGTGAGCAAGCATGACAAAGACTAAGTTGCTTCAGAGCATGTACAAGTCAACCAGCCATTCAGCCATTCTGGTAATATTCCTCCTGAAGCAGATAGCAAAATTGTCATCACAGTGAAATGTTCTTTCATAACCTTGTCAGGAGTAACCTCTGCCTCTTCCAGTTGCCACCTGGGGTTAAATCATGATGCAGACCTATAAATTTTTTTTTGTTACTTTCTAATCTGACAATTCATTTGAGTAGAACCCAAATAATCTTATATATTAACGAATATTCCTCTTGCATAAAGAAAAGTCCACATTTTTATTTTGAATGAAGACACCAATTTCGATGCTGGGACAAAGTTACAAGAATGTGTGGTTGTTTGGCTGGCCAGGACTCTGGGAAGAGCATGCACTGCTCTGACTTTCCTTTGAGAAGGTTTCCTGAGCCTTCAGAAGGCCAGAAGGTAGGCACAATCCTGCTGGTGCTTCAGGCAGTCTTCCCTGAAAACCCTGATTAATTTATGGGCAGTGCAGGACCTCATGGGTAAGGAGTTGCTGAAATCCCATGCAACTGTTGGAGGTTGAGATGGGGGAACAAGACTAAGGATGAGCTTCCTTGCCAGGTACCTGCACCCTTAGCTAACCATTGGCGTATTGTGACTGTGGGGTTTGAGTAGGTGAGACCTGGGAGTCTACAGGCTTCTTAATTCAGATGCCAAACAAAGCAAGAGTTTGGGGAACTGTTGGGAAAAAGGTCTGTCTGCAGAGGGCAATTTTAGGCTTTTCAGTTCACCTTCACCGGATCAAAGTTGACTTGCATGGTGTTGTCTGTACATTTTTCAACAGTTTACCTGTAAAAAGCAGCATGGTACTTGGAGAACTGGGCTGTTTCTCACTGGGTTTTGACAGTTTATGAGTCTAGAAAGAAGGGTAGCAGAGAGTTGTCTGTACACATTTACAGTTGGACTTGATGTTACCAAAGGTCTTTTCTAACCTAGTGATTCTGTGATTCTATGGTTACATTATAATTTAATGCAATAAAATATATGGCCAGTAAGTCTTCATATCCAAGGATGGGTTGTACATGTAGTACTCTTGTTCTGACTCTGACTTGTTCATTGTTTCGATTTTTGCATTACCTGAGTGTCTGCGTCTCATCCCATTCTTTGGACAGTGGAGTGCTGAGTGTATACATGTGCCTAAGGCCTGTGTCCTTTGGTGGGCATCAAGGGCAGAAAATTGGTGATGAACAATGGAAGAAAAGCTGATAAATGGTTACCATTGAGGAAGCTGTGGTACTGCAAAAACTATAATCTCTTTTTTTCTGAGTTGTTTTTGTTTTCCTCTCCAGGGTAATGTTTTTATCAAACAAAGCTTGTGCAACCCAGGCAGTTTATATGCTAAAGGTAACTGTGAAGTCTGAATCGCATTGCACTTGGCAGTACCTTTTGACTTCCTAAGCTCTGTTGTGGCTTTGGTGGAGATAACAGTGCTTAGCCATCTTAAAAAGAAGGTAAAACGTGAAATTGAAGTGCACCATCTCTAGCTGTCATGACTAGACTTTGCTATTCCTTGACATAGCAGTATGGCTAGGTAAAGATTCATAGGGACGTTTTCTTTCTTTGGTTTTAAGGCCAAATGAGACAGTGAGAACAGACCAAACAAGACTGTGAGAACATCAGCATTGGTCTCTGTGTGCCAGAGGTCATGGAACTTGTTCTAGCTGTTGCCCACAACATCCAAGAAAGGTGTTGTGATCTGATACCAGTCACTGTATATATAGCCCTCATTGACATGGATGTGAGAGATGTCTTCTTCTCTATATAGGAACACACTGCCAGGTAAAGCTTTTAATGACATTGAAAGAGGTAGTAAAAGACTCCACTTCTAAAAGCTATGGGATGACTCCCAGGACAGAGACAGTGGGAGCTTGAGGTCTGTGGAAGAAGGCAAGCAGAGTAAAACATGCCAAAAACTCTGAAACTTTGCTTCTGTTTGTGGGTTTCCTGCGACTTACAGATCTTCAGTAGGTGATTGCTGCTGTTAGGAGTGTGTTGAGCAGTGCTGTGTGATTCAGTACCTCTGTTTTAGGTGATGTTTACCAGGCAGTAATTAAGAGGGATGGCCAGAGCTGACAGTGAGGCAAGGGGAGGGCAGGGTGATGTTCAGCTAAACTTGCCAGCTTTATGAATGATATGTTAAAACTTAGACACCAAAAATAGTAGCTTCACTGTGCCTCTTTGTAAATCTCTGTGGGACTGAAGAAACGGTTCTGAACTGAAATGCCTACTCCCCAAGGGACTTCTTTTTAGCACTGAGCCCAATTATTTTTTAAATAGAGGGTTTAGCCCTCCAGGGAAGCCATAAATATGTCCATAGCTGAGCTGCAGAGGGCTATATATTCCCGACTGTCCTATTAAGGGAATTCAGTGAAGAAAACAGGAGATCGTTCTCCCTAGTAAAAGTACTAGCAGCTGTTTTCTTGCAATGTAAGTGATACTGCATATTTTACTCATGAATATCTAAATAGTGTTTGGGCACATGAAAATTTCATGACTTGATGGTTGAAACTGGCTACTTTTGGTTTTGGATCATGGCTGGTGCAGACGTTTTAAGTGTCCCTTTGATAATTGTTTTTAAGGTTGACAGAAGAGAAGAAGTCTTTTGCATCTGGAGAAAGGGGGATAAGAAGGCACAGAGTAATTTATGAAGAAAAGGAGTTTCAGGAATCATCTTTTCCATTCCGAACTCAAAGCAGAGATAACTCCAAGTTAGATGAGACTGTCAAACCAAAGATTGAGAATCAGGGATATGGAGTCCAGTCCTGCTGGACTCCTGCCCCAGGGCTTAACTTTAACTGGTTTTGTGGGGAAGTTGTTTTTCCTTTATGTCTAAGTAAACAAGCCTTTTTCTGCAGAGCTACTTTCTCACCAGTAATTCCCTAGCTGTGCTACTGAATGGGATTGTCTGTGCTGGATCCGTCTTGTCTTTGAACTTCTTAAGGTCCCTGCCATCCAACTTCTCTGCTATTTTTCTGAATACCAGCTTTCCTCTTCAGAGCATTAACCTCTCCCCCAACTTGGTCTCACCTTCAGACTTGCTGAAGGTGTTCCCCATCATGTTGTCTGTGTCACTGATGAAGGTGTTAAACAAAATTGGCTTGTAATCAGGTGGGAGTTTAACTCTGAACTTTCAGTCACAACCTTTTGTGCCTGATGGTCCAGACAGTTTTTCACACACCTTTTAGTGCAGTTGTCTGGTTGCTGTCTTCCCAGTTAGACTGCAAGCATATTAAGGGAGACAGTGTTAAAAGCATTGCCAAAGTAAAAGGAAAATTTTGTTTTCCTCAAAGCCAGTCACTCCCTCCTAGGAGGCAGTCAGGTTTCTCAGCTATGATTTGTTTTTGCTAAATCCATGATAGCTCTTCCCAGTCACCTTTTCATGTTTAAGCTGGAAATTATTTCTATGATGACATGTTCTGTGATCTTAACTGGGACTGAAATGAATCTGAGAGACTGCTGTCCCCTGGATTGTCCTGCTTTCCCATTTTCAAGAGTGTAACTTCTGCCTCCTCCAGTCAATGTGACCTGTCAAAGGTGAGAGAGGGCAGCTTTACACTGATCTTGGCCTGTGCCTTCTGCATGTTTAGATGATTCCTGTTTTGGCACATCTACTTATGTGTCTAATCTGTGTAAGTAATCATTAATTCAGTCACCTTTTACTAATAAGAAGCAGTTCAAAAAAGAGAAGGTACTAGGCAGAGAGACATGAGGTGCTTACAAGCAGGCCTTACCAGTGAAGACTGAGGCAAGGAAGCTACTAATACTTAAGTAGTTTCCATGCCCTGCATTAAGAGGTCTCCTGCCCTGTTCAGCAGTGGGCCACCATTCTCCTTGCATCCTCTTGCTGCTGGTGTATCTATCTGCAGGACCTCTCTGTTGCCTTTTCCATCTTTTGCTAGTTTCCCAGCCTTTGAGGTGCTCCAGCCAAGCTGTGGACTTCCTAGCTCTCTCCTTGCATTCCTCCTCTACTTCTTGATGGGGGCTGTCCCTGTTGACACCTTTTGTATGTGGCTTTTTACATTTGAGCTCACTCAGCAATTAACCATTCAGCCAGACTTGCCTTCTGCCGTACCTCCTTGTTTTCTTGCACACACGGGTGGGTTGCTCATATGCTTTAAAGCAGTTGTCTTTCAATTTCAACCATTTCTCCTGAGCCCTTGGCATTTAATGTAATTCTCCCACAGGCTACCAATTACCAATTTCCTGAACAAGCTAAGACTGCTGCTGTGAAACCCAGGATCTTTATTCACTTATTTGCTTCTTCACTTTACTCACTATTTTAAATTCTCATAGTCACTTTGGCTGAGGCTCCCATCAGCCTTCATGTCCCTAGTCATTTCTTCCTTAATTTATACCATGTCCAGCAGTGTGTCTTGTCTTCTTAAAGGAGTGCCTGCAGAAAGAAAGCCTTTGCTCTCCAGATTGCCAGTCCTGCTGTTCTGCTCTACCAGCACGTCTCAAAGTTCCTCGTAAAACAAACCCTGTAATTGTGAGGTTTCTTCTAGGTGTTTAAAGAAGGGTTTGTCTACTTTCTCGACTTGAATAATCAGTCTGTAGCATATGCACGTATTTCCCCTTGTCCTCTGATCCGTAAGCCTTCATCCTTGACTCCTTGGATCAATGATACATTGTGATGTTGAAATAGTAGGAAAACAGTGTGCAGTATATTAAGAAAGTGCTAGACACTTACTAACCTGATGAGAAAATATGTTTGCACTCAAGAGGTAACCAGATCATTCCTCCTCCCTGTGTGACTTGGGACAAGTCATTTCCCCTCTTGTTTGCTTCCCGATGCCTTAGACTGTGACATCACTCCGATCAAAACTGTCCCATACATCAGGTCAGTGTGTCCCTTGTGCTACAGTAATGAAGGCAGTGGATGTGCTATCTTCCAAAGATTGCAGGCATCATTGCTTCAGTATTTCTAAATGTACCCTGCATCCTGTCTTTATAGCACCTGGGACTGGGTGATACAGAGAACTTGCAAGTCCACTTCCAAGTGGCAACATAGGATAGAAATGTCCCCATGCACCAAAGCGAAGGTGGAAGGAAACCTGGTTGCTAAAACCAAGCGTATGTTTACACAGGATTCTCTCATTACCTGAAACATAGTGACTTGGGGCATGACAGTGGAAAAGATCATGCTCTCATTTGCTCTGCTAAGTATAAGGATTTTGATTTTCACCAAGTTATATGAGGAAGCCAATAAGGACAGCAGGGCAGGATGAAGGCAAAGGGAAATACAGATGAATGCATGATAAAAATAAATATTTAAACAACCTGTTCAAATTACGTATACATGTGGAAAGAGGAAACATTTGCTGTATTTTTCGGTCAGGAAGAACTTTTACATATTCTTGAATACCTGATACTGGCTTTATTCAGTGTCAATTTTTTTTCCTAGTATTTAATGGGGCCTCCTTTTTGGTATATAAAACACAGAGGTCCTGGGTGTACTGTGTGTTTTTCTCTGTACCTAACATACAGGAATCCCCATTTTTAGGCTCAAATAGTGCATGAAAAAAAATTTCTTTAATTAAGAAAAAATATTTTTCTAAACAATCCTTCTTGTAATGTCCAGTCACTTTTAACTGTGGTGTTTTCCCTGCCTTCTATGCTCTTCTGTCTTTTGCATTATTGATAGCCAAAAGCTACCTGCTAACAAGTTGTTGATTTTCTGCTGTGAGAACTGTGCTGCCTCCCTCATGTAGTTTTAAGTAGTGTTTGGCACTGTGTTGCATGTTGGCTTTGGTGGTCAAGTTTTCCTGTCTCTTCTGCAATTTCAGGTTGTCAGTAGCTATAGATCAGGCAATAAAGGAAAAACAGTTTAATTAAACTTAATACCATTTTGAGCCTACAGCTGCAGTCATTTTATAATGTTTATATGTGATGTGTACTTACTCTCACACAAAATCCTATTAAAATAAAAGGGACTTCAGTGGGCAAGTGAGGGTTTGCAAGATCCATCCCTTGCTAATACCAGTGGATATACCTTGTTTTGTGCAAGAGTGGATTTACTTTGATTTCTTGGCTACCGCACATAACACTGGGCAGAACATTTAATGTATCTCATTGATTTTCCCTATAATACTGTTGAAGCACAAGTCACCACTCTAATAATTTGTTTTACCATTAAAATTCTGTGTGTAGATCTGATCCCCTGGGATATCAGTCTGTAACCAGATACTCCATGATCTAGTCAGGTTCTGCAAGAATATGTGATAACTTCAGCACTTAGCAATAGAAACTTAATCAAAATGGAAAATTTATCTAATATTTAAAGTAAAATGCAGTTCAGAGGGACAACCATGAAAATCAGGGGTATAAAAAATTTTAAGACTTAGATTAAGCAAAGCAAAACCCAAGCCAGAGTTTAAGATGATTTGTCGTGACTCCATTTATTGTTAAAGAAGAAAATGTTATAGCTGTCACTTCAGCTTATAGGGTTTGTTCCAGTTCAGTTAAAATAGCATCACCCTCAGAAATGATTGACTAGTAGGATTCCATTAATGTGATACTTGCCACAGCATGCGTGCTTTGGAAAGTAATTTGGAAGAGCACCTACAAAAGCAACAGTAGCAGACAAGACTTGTGCTCTGAACTCATTTTGACACTAGGATTTGGATCCCTTAGGGCCTAGTGCTGCAGTCCATTTCAGAAATACAAGTACTGTTTACCTTGAAGGAGTTTTTGCAAGTGGTATGATATAGGTTAAGGAGCAGACCCTCTTGCTGCAGTGAGTCTGGCCAGAAATATCCCCTTCAGCTAGGACAGTGGGAGTGCAGCTCTGCAGCTGGACAGTATTTCTGTATGGAGTGCCAGATTTCAGCACCAGATATTCAGAAGGCTGGTGGTAGATAAGAATCATGAGCATCTCCTAGTATCAACTCATCTCTTCATAAAGCCTGACAAAGTCTCTTACAGATGAATGATCACGTACATGCAAGATGACCTTAGCTTTATCATCTTCTTTCATGTGAATATCTAAATGCTGAACAAAAATAGTTGTTGGGTTTTTGTTTTGTGTTTGGTATGGTTCTAATGGATGTACCTTGAGACAGAGGGAATTTGCATAGAAGTGGGTCTTATATATTGTATTCAACTTCGTTAAGCTGGGGAAAATTATTAACTTGTGTACATAAGCATGTTAAGTAGTATGTCTTGTCATTGTCAAGACCATACAGTGGAGTTCCTGTATTTTATCCTTGACACTATCTGTTGTACTTATCTAGCAAAGGAAAGCAAAGAGTTTGAGAGGTAAATTTAAGATGGAAAACAGCATTCAGAAACCTCTGTTAATGACTAAAGGAGACATGAAATAAAGAAAATATCAGAAAGGTTACATGTTCTTGACATTTTTCAACTGTTATTTTAGCTGGCTATAAAGGTGTAGGGGTGTCCTGGGCATGTTGTTGGTTTGGTTTTTTATTTTGGTTGTGCAAAGTATATGGTGCACAATTCCATGTGCAGGACCAGGGTCTCCTTGCTGGCTTTAGGGATGCGTTATGTTACTAGTTTTGCTAGAGCTGCACAGGATTGCTTTGATGTCCAGAGCCTGCTGACTTCAGTGAGCTTGAAGGCCTAAGTAAGAGCTATAAAAGAGTGAAGAATGCTCAGACAGGCAGTGAAACAAACAATACCTTTCCTTCAAGTGCGTGGTGAAATGGTGCCAAACAAATGTAGTGTATGGAGAAAAAGGACAGGGGAGGAGTCTGTTGCTGAGTGTTGGTACCGGTCAGAAAATTGTGTTTATTAAGCAAGAATCAGTAATGACTTTTAATATATGAATACAATATTGATCATTTTCCTCTGTTGTGTTTTTAGGATCTCATGACTCATTTAGCTTCTACATTGATGAAGCCTCTCCTGTTGGGCCTGAACAGCCAGAGACGGTCCAGAATTTTGTGTCTGTTTTTGGGACTGTTGCCAAAAAGCTGATGAGAAAGTGGTTGGCTACACAGACCATGAATTTCACCAGCCAGCTGGGGGCAGGTATACGGTATTTTGATCTTAGAATTTCCACCAAGCCCAGAGACCCAGACAATGAACTCTACTTTGCTCATGGTTTATTCAGTGCCAAAGTCAAGGAGGGTCTGGAAGAGATCAATTCATTTCTCGCTGAACACCCAAAAGAAGTGGTCTTCTTGGACTTCAATCATTTCTACGGTATGCAGAAATACCATCATGAAAAGCTCGTCCAAATGCTCAAAGACACATATGGAAACAAAATGTGTCCTGCTATATTTGCTCATGAAGTCAGCCTCCAGTACCTGTGGGAAAAGGAACACCAGGTGCTGGTGTTCTACCATAGTCCCGTGGCTCTCGAGGTACCATTTCTTTGGCCAGGCCAGATGATGCCAGCTCCTTGGGCAAACACAACAGATCCGGAAAAACTGATTCAATTCCTCCAGGCATCGATCACCGAAAGAAGAAAGAAGGGCTCCTTTTTTATATCTCAAGTAGTGCTGACGCCAAAGGCTAGTACAGTGGTGAAAGGAGTTGCTAGTGGTCTCAGAGAAACAATCACAGAAAGGTAAGTTTCTGGTGGGTAACGTGGGCTGACTGGGCTGAATTGTGTATTGGTGATGCTTCTTTTCTAATTCCTTTTAAAGAAATTCCAGCAGATGTGTTTCTTCCATGCTACTGTGGGTTGGTCAAAACTTGGACATAATTCAAAGCTATTTAAAGAGGGAGAGCTTTTGTATCTTGAAGGAAAACGCAACACTAAAGCCTAACAAGATCTTAAAAGATTGGCTTAACCTTTTTTTTTATTTTTCTCTGAATCCGGGTTTTTCTATTTATTTTAATTTCAAATATGTGTTCTTACTGTGAGTACTGAACATCTGGCCTCAAATTTCCTTACTGGTCATGGACAGTTTGGTCTGAATGATATAGATCACTTAAGTTTTTATTGATGCATCAGGCTTGAGGTATTGGGTAAATGTTTTTTTTTTCATTTTGGCTCATCAGCAAAGCCCAACACTGCTCAACTTGCATCCTTAACTACCTTTACACACTTTAAGGATGCATGGCTTTTCTCTCTGCATAATGTCACACATTATATCAGAGATATGGGGCCACCAATAAAGTGAATTTTCCTCTGAACAGGCCTTCATTTATCATACAGGAAAGAGACTGCAGACCACTGTAAAGGTTGTATACATGGAATACTGTGTTGACAGGCCATTAGTTGTTACATTACAAAAAAAGCCATCTGTGCAAGACATGCATTATTTATACCATTCTGACTTTGATAAATCACAGCCAATTTTCAGCTTAAAGGCATATATGTGTGACTGTGTTCTTGACAACTTGATAGGAAACCTGAAATTCAATGCCAAGACACAAGAACTATTTTTTCTTGTTAAAAAAAAAAAAAAAGGCTGCAGAGAGTAAAAAATTTATAATGGGGATCAATAGCCAGCTAATGTTCTGCTCTCTGCATGGATATGCCTGTGCCAGGAAGGTCTATTTGGAACACTGTCCCCTTCTGACATGAATGATGTAGTGCTTGTGACACTACACTGCAAAGAAAACACGCGTTATTTTTGAGAAAGCCTGAGTCATTTTTATGGCAGCTTTCCAAAGCAACTGTTAAATTGGAAAAAAAAAAATCAAACCCAAAGAAAAACTCTACCTGAAATGGTAAAACACTAACACAGAAGGTTTTATAAGCTGTGGAATGTGATTCAGAAGTGCTTGTGCAATTGCACTTGCAGCCGTTTCTGTGTCCTCCACATGTTTTTATAGGCTCCCTCGGTACTGGAATCTCCCTTTCTGGTGAGTCTGAAGAGCACTTCTCTGTGCTGTTTGTTAAAGGATTTTACTGTTAAACCCTCGCCTTGTTGTTCAGCGATTTGTTTTCTCTGATAAACACCTTTCTAAGTGTTCTTTAGAACATGAAGTAGTACAATCGAGAAACTACCAGGTTCTTCTTAAAACTTGTTACATCAATAAAATATCCGTTATAAAACCCTTTTCTTCTCTGGCTCATAATGTACTTCCTTGAAGCTGTTTGGAAAAATAAAAAGTTCAAATGTATGCTAGATGTCTTTTGATGAGCTTTGAATGACTTGAGCCTTTGAACTCTTAACTGTGACTTTCTCTACTGCAAATTTTGAAATTATAATTAACTTTAAATGTCAGTAAATAATTGGTCTGGAATATCTGGAAATGTTATTTCTAATAATGTGCTAATCTACAAAGAAACCGAGCTGATATATTAAGTGCTCCGAAAGTAAACTTTAGGTATACAAAGAACTGCTCGTCCTTTGATAATGATCCTGTTAAAAAATAAAAAGGAGATATTGAAGAATGCAGGACAATTAGTAGAATTTACATAATTCTCTTCAATCTTGCTGCTTCAATATATTTGTGACTTAAAAATATACTGAAGGAGCTGGGACATACTTTCCAGCTGCTCCTGTGTCTGCTACTTTGAGCCATCTCGTAGTTATTTGCAAAGATTTGTAAAGATTATTCTGTCCTTTTCAGAATGAATGCACAGATAAACCCCCATTATTGTGTCCAGGTAGATAATGTGGTTTTGATGTCAGTTGCTGAATAGATTTACACATTTTATGCTATTTTCTGCTTATTAATAAAGGCTGGAGATGAGCTCTGCCTTAAAAATGCAGTATCTTACTTTTGGCAGCAGTTTTGTTACCATAATTGGATGCAGTTTTTCCCCTCAGATTGAATTTTGGAAGATTTGAATGCAAATGTGGAATAAGGCTGAATTTTTCAAATTCTGTTGTGGTGAGGTGTCACACCCCCCTCCCCCTACATATTAAATATTACATACAAGAAATGTTCTACATTTTCAAAAAAACCTTAGTCGTTTCTTTCCCTCCACCCCCCCATCTATACAGTGGCTGTTTGCATTTACATATTGACTCAATTATGAAAATAGAGCAAAGATTATGTCCTTTCAGATACAATAAAACACATCTGGTTTTGATACCTCTAATTGTAGCTCGGGAGATTATTTACAATTTGAAGTGCAATGGCCACCTGAGAAAAGGAAAGTGGTTTCTCTCAGTAATTTCAACAGTTTGAAAGAAGGAAAAATTACAAAGCCATTGAGCTTTTTATCATGTACAATTACAATTTCTCAAAATCTCTAGGATCACAGCTCAGCACTACAAAACTTTTGACACAGCTTTCATCTTCATTACTTGAATGAGAATCACATGCATGCATGATATGTTTCTTGCATTTAATGAAAAACTTGGAGGACTAACAATATGTTTTCAGGCTTAACATTCTGTCACACACAGTTTAGATGCCAAAAAATAGTCTTTGATTAGCAAACAGTACATACCAAATGAATTACGTTTCCTGTGCTTATTGAATTAACTTCACAGTAAGGCAGCTGCCTTTAGTACATCTGAGAGGCGGTTGTGAAACAACCTTTTGATGAGTGGAGCTGTTCATAATAATCTAGTTAGTTTGTTTTCTGATATGCAGTGAAATTACTAATTTTAGATCTGACAGTAGCGACAAGCATGATACTCTCTTTGTTGTCTCTGGGGCTGAATAACACATAAGATGAAAAATAGATCTCCTTCAGAGGATAAAAAAATCCTGTGGTACTTTTAAAGCTTTTGTGAAACAGAAAATAAACACATACCCAGCTGATTGTCATTTGATATCCAAATTAATGTCTAAGGATAATGTTCCCTGTAGCTTGCATGTGACTAAATCCTTGCCCACCACGCTAAAGCTTCCCCCTTAGCAACCAAGGGAAAAAAAATAATCCTGCACATGAGAATGAACCTTTGAAGTGGTGGGAAAGCAGCCATATCATTAACAAAAGGGGTGGTAAGTAGGCCACAGAAGCTGTCTGCAGAAAAGCCATCTCTGGGTGCAGTCGTAAACTAAGAAGGGTCAGATTTAGCTAGCAAATAGGTGGGTATTATATGAAAAATAATCCCTGAAATTTCAAGAAGTGGTATTTTTGAGTCAGTTAGTGAGGGTGCGCTCCTTTTCCAAGCCCTCTCTCAGCCAGCTGAATCTTTGAGAGTTTCTGTGTTGCTGGATGAGTGGGATTTGATGCTATTTCTGATCCACGCTTAGTACTAAACTGATGCTATTCTTCAACTATTCTATGTGAAAAATCAAAAAAACCCAACAGTATATATAAATATATATATATAAATATATATAACAGTATATATAAATATATATATATATAAATGGCAGCTGCATTTTGCTTATTGTCTGGGCATTGTTCCTGCACGCAACTTTGATGTTTGTGTCTATTATGGGCGGCAGGAAAGCAGCAGGTTCCAATCAGCTGATTTGGGTTTAGAACTGGTTAGCCACATAGCAGCGCAGGTCGTGTGAGTTATTTAACTGCTGAGGGACAAGTGAATACTTGGTCCCCAACTAGTGAGTAGGGTACATGCATGTTTGTCCCTCACTGAGTTTGACTTTAGAGGTGGTGGCTGTGTTTTTTATTTGTTTTTTCTTTCTTATTTTTTTCACTTTTCTCTTTTTTCTCTCTGTTCTCTTTTTCTAACCTTTTTCCTCTTATCTTTTCTTCTTCTTTTTTTATTTTTTCCTTTTCTTCTCTTCCATTCTAGTATATTACTAGACTACTCTAAAGCACTCTGGACAATCAAGCCAAATCCTTAGTATTCCTATTCATCCTCAAAGGGTCCTTAATTACTTTTCTGGTCTATCCATACAAGAGGCAATCTCCATGTTTGCACACAGAATAGCATCTGACTGCCATGTCAACAGGCCTGTACAGTAAAATTCAAGATGGGCTGTGTATATTCAAGCTGATATTGCTGAGAGGCGTTTTAGCAGCATTTCATCATCAGAGCATCCTTCTGCACAAGGATTTTAGTATAGTGTACCCTTGGGAATTGCTGAGTGGTTGTGTCTGATGGCTTTGGTCATGAACCTCCAATGGTAATAAAATGCTACAAAGTGCAAGAGCACAGGATTTTTTAATAACTTTGTTAGGAAAAAGCATTTATCTACATACCTTTCAGTAGCCTGGGGGATTTAATCCAGAGTGGAAGTTGGTATGGTGATCATAAGGTCAGTGCCCACCAGCATTGTTTTGATGGCTTGGGTTTGGAGTGTTGGTTTCGGGTAACTGGTTTGGTGTTTTCTTGTGAGGCGTGGGGGTGTCTCGGAGTCTTTGCCTCTGCTTTGCCTGCATGTAACGTTTATCATGTTACATACCAAAATACCTCCTTGCAGTTACAGTATATGCTGTGTGACTACTAGTAAAGATATTGTGTGATCCCATCATCACACTCTGAGCAGTCCAACCCTGTGCAAACAGAAAGCAGCATTTTTCATAAGAAAAAGGAAATGCTTGTTTTCCAGCCCTGCTGCTGTAAGATGTCACTAACATCTACTTGTCTCAAAGATTTCATGCTTCAATCTTCACAGCTGCTATAGTGAAATTGCAAATGTCTCGTTAAGTCAGCTGGATTTTCTTTGATCTTTCTGACATTACTTAGATCACTAAGGAAACTCTACTGCTAATAGATGTTAACAAGTGCTGAGCCTAGGGGAAATGCGTTTGTTGGGGCTGGGCCTGGATCTGCCTAGCTCTTTACCTCATTGTGAAGATGTGTTGGTCCATCTCCTCTTCATTTATGAGGTACAAAATGACCACAGAGATTTACACGAAGCCTTTCCAAATTTATTCTCAAGGTGGCTTTCAAGCTGCTAATCACTTTCTGTAGTACAGAGACATTTAATACAAACTCAATTAAATACAGTCTCAGCAGGTATGACACCATCCACGTCTCTATGTTATATTAGCACTTGCATGCTGCAAACCCTTACCTCAGGGGCTATGTAGGTAGGTCTATAGGCCCATTCTTGCCAATTTGTAAGCAGAGTAACAAGCAGTTTTGGACTAAATAACATGCAGTCACTATGTATAGATGCTATAAAGTATAGATAGGAAATTGGAATTTTTAATCTCATGTAGCTGCTCTATAGTTGCGGAGTTCTTGGATGTGGATAGAAATTTTCAAAATATACTTTCAGCTCTTAAAACCCTGTTGCACATGCTGTATCATTCCTGATGGATCTGGGCAATTCTCAGCATACTCCAAGGCCTTAGAGGTGTTTCAGCTGTAATCTAGAGAGAATGCACCCACACTGTCCCTAGAGAAGTCGCCTGCATAGCCCCAGCTTGTGCATTGGCTATCTCCACTGTGGTGGTAGGCTAAGGAAGCCTTAGCCACAGAAAGCCCCTGGAATCCAGGTACAACACTTCTGCAATTAATTTTATTAAATGCTTCTCCATGCATACAAACAAGTAGCCTTTGTGGACTGAATGAGCAGTTAGGCATTCAGGCTGTAGCCAGAGCTATGCAAGAGCAAAGCATGCAGAAGAAGCAGTAAGGGATCCTGTCTCTCTGGTGCCACACTTGTGCAAAAGAAGCAGCTGGAAGAGGAGGCTGCAAAAGGGCTTGTAATTAGGGAAAGTGGCCAGGACAAAGCTCTTGGTGATGTACCACCTTCTCTATAATGGGGCTATAAAAATGCCCATGTTTTTTGTCTATTAAAACAGAGATTATGAAGTTTGTTCCCTAGGAATTCAGCAATGTTTGTGGGATGCAGTGCAATTCTTTCTTAGGGAGCTGCTGTTATTATGAAAGATGCTGGTTTGATACAATATAAAGCTTATTTTGATTTCTTTTGTTCTTAAAGCTCAGAAAATTTTAACCTCATTTTCTTGTTATTTTTCTACTCCTAGGCAAATGCTTCGTAATCCCATTTTCTTTGATTCTATTTTTTTAGTACTGGTTTGGGGTTTTTTTTGTGGTTTTGGGTTGGGTTTTTTTTTGGAGGGTGGTGGTATTGTGTGTTGGTTGGAGTTTTTTTGTGGCTAAGATATAAACTTCATGTAGTCAGATATAATAAGAGTTTGTCCATAATTATAATTATAGCACTGTATATATTATCACAGGCTGTACGGTTCTTTCAAGATAGCGCAGCCTATTACAGCAAAATGACTTTCAGTACTTGTTTCAGACACTAGAAAGATAATAAAACACATGTCTTTAAGACACTGAATGATCATACAGTGGAATGTGACCTCTGGCAAGATTTTTATATTGTAGCTGTTGATCTGAGAGTTTTTGTAACTAAGCAACTGTCATCCAAAATGTATTATGTCATAAAATAGTATGAAGATATGAAGGTGACTGAGTGGTTTGAGTGGAGTAGGAGCCATGGCACTTTCCTACTGAAAATTTGTTTTCTGAGCTATAGCACAAAGCAGGAACCTTAACATCATTTGTTTCATGGTGGGGTATTGAAGCCTGCTTAACTTTATCCTTAAAACAGCACTGTGGTGCTCCCAGTTGTGCCAGCAAGCATGCAAGCACTGCTGTGTAGTAAATCAGGAATGAAATCAGATCTTGGGTAATGGGCTCCTTCATTTTGCAGCTGGACAGCAAGGAGGGACAGTCATGGACCTTTATTCCCTACCTACTTGCATTTACATACTCTACCTCTGAAACTGGCTTCTCTCCCTTTGCAGTGAGACCTGTTCAAATTACAGCTCCGAGGTGATGCTATAGTCCAAATAATGCCTATGGGTATGGTGGTGTATGTGTTGCTTGAGTAACCAGGATGGGATCATTTTGCCAGTGTGTTCACTGCCCTGCTCCCCACAGTATGAGCAGATGTTGCAATGAGCTTGTGACCATGTGAGCAGCTGTTTTTCTCAGAGCAAAGATCATTATGGTCTGCCTTGGTTTTGATGCTTAGCACAGGGCCACCTTTTGATTGAGGAAAGCAGTGAGGACTCGGTTCCTCATTGCCTTTCTCAACTGTCTTATCCAAGCAGGACTCATGACCACAGTCCCCACATCAGGAGGATCACCTTTGCTCAGGACTGCTGTTGTTGCATCCTTTCCTTAGCTGCCTTTTACAATCTCTCTCCTCCCCTGTAGAGTCTTTTTAGTTTTCATTTCTTCCTGTGGGCTGTTGCAAGCATTCAGCCCAGCAAGTGTCATGTCTACTTCAGCTGCATGTGCAGTGATGATTACGATTTGGGCAATTAAGATGAAATAACTAAATCTGAAATGGGAGTGTTACCATTGACCTTCAAAGTTGCCACTGGGAGGAATTAGTGAAAGGGTGTTTTGTACCCAAGGAGGTTGTTTTAGGCTGTCATTGGGTGTTAGTTAGACAGTCCTAAAGCGCATTGCTGGAAGGTCATCAAGGTACATGAGTGTTGTCTAAGGCCAGCACTGTTTCTCTGAAGAGTAGGAGCATAAGGCACAGTGAGTGTCTGCACCTGGTTTGGTCCATCTGTTAAGTATCCTTCTGTAGAAAGTAAAGGACAGGGCTCAGCCAAGACTGGTAAGTAAGGTCAGTGCTGCGGCACTAGAAATTAAAGACACGCTCTTGCCCTGCTCTCACACCAGGCACAGTAACTTCTTCTGAGCATGTTGCTAATCTCAGCTCAGAGAGTGTTTGGATGATAATGATCTGTCTCACCTCGTGGTGTGTGTTGCTGGCTCCCTTTCTCCATCAGACAGCCACTCAGTGCTGTTGCTGTCTAGCTGCGCTAGATCAGAAAAGACATAAATCCAACTGAACAGTTTTCTCTTGGTGCAAAGTTCCCTCCTTTGAGCTCTGCAGTCTGAGGAACACTGTTATGTACTAATCCAGATGATGAACATTTGGGTTTTTTTTTTTTTTTCATTCTAAGCTATTTCTCATAAGAATTATAGGTGGGCTGTTACTTACAAAAATATTTTCCAGCTCAGAGAGGACTTTTCTTTATTGTACAGTAACTGGAAATAAACACTGGGTGGACTTACCCCAGGACTCAGTTGCGGTAAATCACGGAATTGTAGAATGCCTTGGCTTGGAAGGAACCTTGAAGATCTTCTAGTTCCAACCACCCTGCCATGGGCAGGGACACCCTCCACCAGACCAGGTTGCCCAAAGCCTTATCCAGCCTGGCCTTCAACACTGCCAGGAATGGGGCAGCCACAGCTTCTCTGGGCACCCTGTGCCAGGGCCTCACAGGGAAGAATTTTTTCCCCTCTGTCTAATGTAAATCTACCATCTTTAAGTTTAAACCATTACCCCTTTTCCTATCACTAGAATCCCTGATAAACAGTCCCTCTCCCTTTAGGTACTGGAAGGCTACTAAAAGGTCTCCCTGGAGCCTTCTCTTCTCCAAGCTGGACAAGCCCAACTCTCTCACCCTGTCTTCATAGGAGAGATGCTCCAGACGTCTCATTATCTTCACAGCCCTTTACAGGACTCTTTCTAACAGGTCCATAAATTTCTTGTACTGGGGACCTGAAAGCTGGGTACAGTATTCCAGGTGGGGTCCAACAGCAGAGTCTTGAGAGTCAGTATCACCCTTCTTAACCTAGTCATGCTGGTTTGGATGCAGCCAGGGACACAGTTGGCTTTCTGGGCTGCAAGCGTGCATTGCCAGCTCATGTTGAACTTCTTGTCCACCAACACCACTGAGTCCTTCTCCTCAGGGCTGCTCAATCTATTCTCCACCCAGCCTGTAGCTATGTTTGGAATTGCACCAATCCATGTGCAGGACTTTGCACGTGGCCTTGTTGAACTTCATGTGGTTCACATGGGCCCACCTCTCAAGCCTGTCAAAATCCCTCTGGGTGTTATCCCTTCCCTCCATTGTGTTGACCACACCACACAGCTAGGTGTCATCAGAAACCTGCTTAGGGTATACTCAATCTCACTGTCCATGTCACTGACAAAGATGTTACACAGTGCTGGTTGCAGTACTGATCCCTGAAGAACACCACTTGTCACTGATCTCAGACATTGAAGTGTTGACCACAACTCTTTGAGTGTGACTGTCCAGTCAATTCCTTATCCCATGAGTGGTCCATCCCTCAAATCTTCTGATGGAGTAACTATATCAGTGGACAGTGAAAGAGCTACAGATATCACCTCTCTGGATGTCTGTAAGGCCTTTGACATGGTGCCTCACAACATCCTTTTCTCTAAATTGAAGAAATATGGATTCACTGGATGGACTATTTGGTGTCTAGGATAGAGTTAATTTTCTCTCTAGCAGCCAGTGGATTACTGTGTATGGTGTTTGGGAGTTGGGGTGAGAGCAGTGCTGACAATACACTGATGTTTTAGCTGTTCCCAAGCAAACAGGGGCTTTTCAGCTTTTCATGCTGCCCTGCTAACGAGAAAGTGGGGGGCACCCAGGAAGCTGGGAGGGGACACAGCCAGGACAGGTGACCGAAAATGGCCAAAGAGGATATTCCATGCCAAATATGTCATGCTCAGCACAACGGGGGGCTGGGGAAGGCAGGGGTGGTGGGGATGGGAGGAGCGCTATACTGAGGACATGCGATTTGGGGACGGTCCAGTCTCAGGACAGCTCTGAGCTGTACAGCCTGAGTGTGGTTCGGTGAGAAACTCCATTGTGTATCACCATTTTCATATATTCTGCTACAAAGTACTATTATTTTTGTATCTAGCACTCTGCTATCCCAATAAGCTAGCCTTATGCCAACCCACAAGGTAGGGTTTTTTCAGTTTCCTTTTCCCTCCCTTCCTCCTCCCCCAGTTACCCCCTCACCCTCTTACAGCAGCTGTGTGGTGCTCAGATCTCAGCTGGGGCAAAACCACAACGGGTGGATAAGGAATTGGCTGGATGGATGCATCCAGAGAGCAGTGGTCATCAATGACCGGATGGAGATCAGAGATAAGTGGTGTCCCTCAGGTGTCTTTGTTGGGACCAGTACTTTTTAGCATCTTTATCAATGACATCAATAGTGTATCACAGAATCACAGAATCACAGAACTGTAGGGGTTGGAAGGGACCTCAGGAGATCATCAAGTCCAACCCCCCTGCTAAAACCGGTTCCCTAGGACAAATCGCACAGGTAGGTGTCCAGACAGGTCTTGAATATCTCCAGAGATGGAGAGTCCACAAACCTCCTGGGCAACCTGTCCCAGGGCTCTGTCACCCTCACTGTGTAAAAGTTCTTTCACACATTGGTGCAGAACTTCCTATGCTCCAACTTGAGGCCATTGCCCCATGTCCTGTCTCCACAGACCATCAAAAAGGGGTTGGCCGTTTCCCCTTCTGTTGCACACTTCAGATATTTAT
Organism: Gallinula chloropus; assembly: GCF_964237585.1. NCBI lineage: Eukaryota > Metazoa > Chordata > Aves > Gruiformes > Rallidae > Gallinula > Gallinula chloropus. Next base: position 74,217,364 of record NC_140089.1, read on the forward strand.
AAACATTAATAAGATCCCCTCTCAGTCTTCTTTTCTCAAGGCTGAACAGCCCCAGTTCTTTCAGCCTATATCAAGTATAGTATCAAGTGCTCCCTCAGCAAATATGGTGGTGACACCAAGCTGAGCAGTGCTGTTGACACACCTGAGGGATAGGATGCCATATTCATAGGGATTTGGACAAACTGTGTCTATGTGAACATCCTGAGGTTCAGCAAGGCCAAGTGCAAGGTCCTGCACCTGGGTCAGTAGCTATTCTGGCTGGAGGATGAAGGGATTGAGAACAGCCCTGAGGAGAAGGATTTGGGGTTACTGGTGGATGAAAAACTGGACGTAAGCCAGCAGTGTGCTCTTGCAGCCCAGAAAGCCAACTGTATCCTCAACTGCATCCAAATAATTGTGACCAGCAGGTCAAGGGAGGAGATTCTCTGCCTCTACTCCATTCTGGTGAGATCCCACCTGGAGAACTGTGTCCAGCTCTGGTCTCCTTAGTACAGAAAAAACATGGCGCTTTTGGAGCAGGTCTAGAGGAGGGCCATGAGGATGATCAGAGCGCTGGACCATCTCTCCTATGAATAGGCTGAAAGAGTTTGGCTTATTCAACCTGGAGAAGGGAAGACTACAGGGAGACATTATTGGACCCTTTCAGTACTTAAAGGGCACTTATAAAAATGATGGAGACAGACATTTTAGTAGGGCCCGTAATGATAGGACAAGTGGTAGTGTTTTTAAACTAAAAGAGACTACATTCAGAGTAGAGATAAGGAAGAAATTGTTTATGATGAGGGTGGTGAAACACTGGAACAGGTCAGAGAGGTTGTAGATGCTGTGTCCCTGGAAACATTCAAAGTCAGGATGGACAGGGCTTTGAGCAACTTGATGTACTTGTAGATGTCCCTGCTGATTGCAGGAGAGTTGGACTAGATGACCTTTACAGGTCCCCTCCAACCCAGACTGTTCTATGATTCTATGACTTCTTTGTTACGGTGTATCTCAAAGAAATGCCTATCCAGGCTTCACTCCAGGAGTATTTTAGTTTATTACTGATGCAATCACTTGCTATATTTTTACAAGCTATATAATGCATTTTTAATCTACTTTTTCCCTGATGGTCTGTGATGTAGTTTCTTTCGTTTGTGGTATCATAAGGCAGTTCATCAGTATCAAGTTCTCATTAAATAAAATATGAGATCAATTCAGAAGTTACCAGTATTACTGGAAACATGAGACTTTTCACAATGCCTGGCTATTTTTAGTGCTGATCAGAATGAGTAAGAGGTCTGCAAATCATCCAAACTTTTTTTGTTTTTAAAATTATTTTGAGATCACATCAGTGGTATACTGGTTAATATTTTATTTCCTTTTTCAAGAGTTTGGTCTACAATTGTTAGTTTTGTTAGATGTGGCAGCAAGTGCATGTTTGTGTAAATTTTTCCTACCCATCAATTGCAAAACCATTTGTTGGTTTTTCCCCCCATTGCTGCAGTTTTTTTTTTTAACTGAAAACTGCAGTTATCCTAAAGTCTAACTTTTTTTCCAAGAATGCATCTTTCAGTGTTTTTGTCCAAGGAGGAGTCTATTGCATCAAAGTAGTTTATGTCAAAACATTTCAACTTTGTACTTCTATTAATTCTGTCTTGTCTTCCGGCTTGTGTTACAGTGTTAATCGCAATATCTAATGCTGTTTCTGTATTCACACCTTTTTATTTTTGTATTCAGAAACAGGTCTTGTCTTGGACTTCAGATGATGGGAAAGGCCGAACTGTTGTGTTTTCTTCCTAATCTGAAACAAAATCACGTTTTCAAACACCGGACTTTCTCACAGAGCAGCAGTTCTTGGTTTCTGGCCAGGTCTATTTAATACCAGAATGTGTGTCTGGCACTAAAGTACCCAGCCTTTAGCTGACCCTCACTATCATGGTTGATTGAGTAACAGTCTGCAGACAAAAATCATACTTTTTCTTTCATTCCTAATGCCCATTTTAATTTTTATTATGAACATTAGAAATTACAGTTTTATCCATTAGCTATAGGGTGAATATCACTGGCAAAAAAAGTATCATTATTAACAACAAAAATAATTCACCCGGTTTGCATGGTAATATACACTGTAGAAGGGCAGAGCTCTTCAGGAGACACTATCATCAAAGAAACATCTCCAGGCCCTTTACTTTTTTGCAGGAAAAATAAGTCAGAACATGGTTTTGATTTTTCTCTAAGAGAGTTCAACCTCATTATTTTGGTCACAAGTGAAATGCCATGACTACCCTCTCTAAAATTTAGAGACAGACAGCATGATGCTAGGTGCTGTCTAGAGTCAGTGATTTGGGACTATGCAATGTGGAAGAGTCTGACTCAGCTTTATGACTGATCTGAATTTTGCTGTCAGTTATGTTGCCATTGCATCATTTAGACATTTCAAGACTGTTGGCTATACGACTGAGTTAAAAGAAAAGATAACTGTTAGCATTTGATTACAAAATCTGTCAGTAATGAATGTTAAAGAGAATGGCAGAAATATTTACCAGAACAGATTTTATTCCTTTCACTGTCTTGCACAGTGTAGTAAGTAGACTGTACCACTGCTGCCATAAAGACAGGCCCTTGTGAGTTAGTACAAATAACTGTATGAATCCTGCTTATCTTCATTTTAAGTTCTGCTGTATTCAGTGTGGATCTTCAAAGTTAGTTTTTCATCCAGTGCCTGAATTGTCTGAATTCCTTTTGGAGCCTCCTTTGCAACTCCCAGTACCACTGGGGAAGGGAAAGTGCTTTATAAAAGCTGTAAGAATTGACTACATTCAAGCAGAGTGGTGAGTGTGCTGTGTAGTCTCTGTAGCAGAATTGCTGAAGGACTAGCCCGAGCACTGCACGTGTTAAAGCAGACCTATGAAAACAGTGGTTTAGAGTGGAGAGCAGCAAACATAGGACCCTTATCTAAAAATGGCAGGGGAATGGTCTGAGCCCCCTCAAGGTTTCAGGAGAAGATGAAACTGAACTGCTTAACTGGAAAGAACTGATAATTAAAAATGAAGAGGTTAATGGAAAACAGGGTAAGTATTTATCTCATTTTGCCAAAGGTGGTTCATGTTAAATGATCTTCATTTATTTTTGTAACTAATTCTATGGAAATTTTCAAGGAAACTTTTGGGATTTCAGTAAATTGTTAAGTGGGATATTATCAACCAACATGGAATCTGGGAATTGGAAAAGGAGTTGGGACTGATTGGAAGTACCAGACTGAAGAGAAGGTAATGGTTGTATTCCTCAAAGAGCCTAGTGATCTTGCATATTTCCCTGAGGGACCCTTGGTTCAGCTGTAGGAGACTGCTAATGGAGTTTGATGGTAACACAAACAGCTGTAGCAGGGGAAAGCTGACTGGTAACTTATAGCAAAACTGTACACTTGTAGTCTTAAGCAATGAGCTGGAATAAAATGCAAGGTCATAACAATGGAGACTTGCTCTGGTAAGGTGGCATCTCATCAGCTGGGGAAGTCAGGTAAGGCAGGTGCCAACCCATGGCTCACTAAAGCTGAGCCTTCAGTGGAAAGCATGTGGAAGAAAGGTGATATCCTCTTGATATGCACGGAGGCATTCCCAGTATGTGCAGAAATAAGGTGATATTACTGCCCAAAGTGCAAGTAGGTTATCTTTTTGGATACCCTCTGCAATTCTGATCATCTGTGTTCTGGAGAGTAGATTAAAACTGGGAGAGGGATGCTGAGAGGGACTACTAACTATGATAAACGAGGAATTAATTGCTGAAGATATTGATAGAGCTTGTCGTGTTTATCCTAGCACAATGAAGCCTGAGAGGCTATGTGATTACTGTCTATAAATATCACAGGGGAATAAATACCATGGAGGAAAAAAAAAAACAGTTTAGGCTAAAGGCCAGTGTTCTCAGAAGAGCAACAGTTTTAGGCAGACTAAATAAATTTAAGCTGGAAGTGAGAGAAGGGCTCCCTGCCATCAGTGAAGATTTCTAACAATCTTAACAGCTGGAAAGCCAGGACTGAGAAAGCTGATTGCTTTTATGACGAGTTCTATCAGCTTTTGAAAGAAGATTGGAGATCATTAGTTAGCAGATTCCCAGGCCCTATTCTATGGGAAGATGGCAAGTCTGATAGCCTACTGGGTCAAAAGCAGTGCTGCACAGTCACATCCATGCCACTTGCCTTGTCAGTGGAGGTTTGGGGACAGGACTCACAGGAGCAACAGGAGCAGTCTGGTCTTGAGGTGTGTGAAAACCTATGGCCCAGCGATGGGGAAGCAGATGCCCTTGCAGCAGTCATTCATAGGCCCAGAGATGATTGAGGAGTCAAAGAAGTCTGTGTTAGGGGGACAAACCCTCTTGACATGGGGCCACCTTGTCAGGAAGGTAGCCCAGTGAGCACGCCTTTCCTAGCTGTACTCAGAATAAACATTTCTCACTGTGAAACAGCAGAGTTTATTCTGTAATATCTCGTGGGTACTATCTGTGGCATAATTATAGTTGGTATAATACAGGGTTTATTGTAAGAATGCTTTGGGCTTGTTAAAACTGGGTTGTGTGGAAAACAAGTGGAAGGAATTCGGAATAGCTCAGGGAAGGCAAGGCTGCTGCTGGTAAATGATTCACAGCAATGCCCAGGATGCTATTTAGGAGGATATTGCCTCTGGGATCCAGCTGATTAACAAAGCTGGTTTAGCTGTGTGAGGCCGGAGTTAGAAGCCAGAAAATGTATGAAGAATAATAAGCAGCTTAGTTTCTCTTTCTGGTGACGCGAAGCAGTTGTTGCAGAGGAGCTAGTGGGTGACAGCCCTAGATCTCAGCAGTCTGTGGTCCAGGCACACTGTTGGGGTTCTGGGTTGCAAAACCCTGAGTGGTGATGACAGCAGCATAATAAGTGCTCCTCAGTGTTCTGTATCTATTTTTTCCCTCACAAGGAAAATGGTAGAACTACCTGGGCACATAAAGACTTGTTGGTGAAGGAGGTGGAGGAACTTCTGTCCCCACAAAAATGCACTTAGCTGCTAATACAATCAAAGGAAACAACAGTAGGAAGCAGAAGGCGTGGTGCCTCAAGAGGAGAGAGGTACAGCAGGGAGTATGCTAAACAGAAATTTCCTGGAAAAACAGATTCGTGAGCACCATTGATACTATTTGTGAAACTGGGTCAAACTTGATGACTAATTGGATTTGAGGAAAGTATGTAGGAAAACATTTCATCTTGATATTTTCTAACTTAATGTTTTAGAAATATTGAAGTGTTGTGACAATTTTGAATTAACTTTATTTTTAAATGACACCTAATTTAATATTATTTAAATTTTAAAAGACCAAAAAGGATGTTTAATTGTCTATATTGAACTGTAACTAGACATTTAATTTTTTTAATTAACTGAAAAAATTTATGTTCCTATATAATTTTGTCCCCCGCCATCTCATTTCCTGACTTGTTTTAATCACAACATCATTCAAATCAGAGCTGTAATTATGCTGAATTTCTATTGCTTGGATGTGCAGACTGAAGTTCTTCCTATATTCTCTGCTGCTTCTTGCTTGTCCAGTTAGCAGCAGTGATGAAGAATGACTGTTTCCCTGTACAATTTTTCAAAGGCAACTATTTTTAATAAAATTTCCCGTTTGAATTTTGTAATCTCCTTACTGAGGTTTCACAAATGAAACTGATTTCCATCTTCTCCGAAGAATCAGAGTGTCACATTCCTGGGAGTGCTGTGAGACCTATCTCTTCTCTGCAACTTTCTCTGATTTAGGTGTGGTTATTTCCCTTGCATTTTTCAACATTACATTCAATACAAATTATTCTACAGTGTGCCTGTCCGAATAATATATTGTAGACTATACTGAGCAAGGTACTATAGCAAACAGCTGCATGCAGTTTCATGTGCTTTGGTTGTCTGTTCTCTGCCAGTGCAAACTCTGACTTTGTATCACCACTTGATGGAACAAAAAAAAACTAGAACGATTTAGAGCTGTTTATCTGAATGAAAATGGAAATTGCTTTGCTCTGTATTCAATAGAAAAAGATTCAAATATAGGTGAGATTTAGTTTCATTTCAAAGCATTCACAGGAAGAAAACATTCATTTTGCAGGCTGCACTATTAGACTTTAAAAAAAAAATCCACATTTTACCTATTTAATTAAGTAATTTAGATTTCTTGTATCTATTTCAGTGGAAACCGTGCAATGATGTGTGAAATTCTGTGCGGGTCATACACTACACTGATAGTGCTGGCAGCCAGGAGTTTCTTAAATAAACTCTGCCTTGCATCTAGTTGCTGTCTTTTCCCTGGTAGTGATATGTACCTTTTTACTAACTTTTCCAGTTACTCGGAAGTGGACTGTTTGGTGGGGGTTTTTCTGAGTCATTCCACTAATTCATCTGTGTTCCAAGGTTCTGGGCAGGACTAAACCCTGGTAAAAATCACCTCTTCTGCTTTGCTCTGGTAAACCCTATTTCGTTGTTCTTCACATTAAATTTCAGAGTATTTCCTCCATGCATGACCTCTTCGGGGGTTTTAACTCATTGCTGTTTAATCTGTCTCTTCTACCTTACATCATTCAAATTTTACACGCTTGAGGATGTGCTTTTGTTACTGAGAAGCTGAGCCAGAAGCAGCAAGTGAAACTGGAACAGGAGAGTAGCTGGGCAGCTCTGTACCTGGAGACCCCCACCAAGTTCGTCAGCAGGACTGCTCTTTGACAGGTCCCAGGCAACACATCATGGCAACCTTTGGAGAAAATTAAGCCCTTGGCTGAGTCTGGGGGAGGAAACTGTGTCTGTGAATGGTCTGTGACAAAGCAGATCCTGCTCTGCAGTCAACCCTTAACACCTGATTTGAATGGTGTTCATACAGTGATTCGAGTGTAATGAGTGCATGAATAAATCACAGCTCTCTTTTTAGAGAACTAGAAGGCAGGGGTGTGTGCATGAAAAAAGCCCCAAACCTGTAGCTATTTCCTTGATTGGTGACAGATGTTTTCTTACGTAAAGCAGAGATTTCCTGTGTTTCACAGATACTGAAGTAAGTTCCTATTCCCATCTCCATAGCCCACGTGTACTGTCATCCCTATGAATTTCTTGGCAGTTCTTGAACAGTCAGTTTTCTGTGTGAAACTGGGACCAGCACCAACTGTCTCCAGTAGGCAGGCCATGCCAAGTGCAGGCACCAGTGTAAATGAGTGGTCAGGCCCATCTCTGTTCAGGCTACAAAAGATTGAAAGCAATGTCTGAACAACACTCAGATCTCTCTGTTCCCCTCAATTTCCATAGCTTAACAATTTGTACCACCATTATGAAATCGGGAGATGTTTCTCCACTGTACTATCTCCAGAGAGTTAATTGATGAGAAGAGCTGTTGATAAGATTGTTTAACTTGATCTTCTGGATGACAGGGAAAAGCCAGCTTTCAAACACAGGAATCCTTGTGGCAGGCAGTACTTTTCCTGCTAATCCATGACTATCATGTATTTGTCCATGGCAGCATAACTGAGTGTTACAAGGCCTTCTTCAGTCATGATATAAAAGCTAAATGCCTTACTTTATGTGGTAGCTGTTCAAGCTTTTAGCTCCAGCATTGGCAGTCAGTTCCGCACTACACTGACCAAGAGAGGAGCCAAAATACTAGACTTGCCTCATTAATGAGATCTTTTGTAGTGCAGGGTCCACTGAGTCATTTCACAGCTGTCTGCATTGATAATGCTGTTAGTTAATGCCCTCAGTGCAATGGCTAAAATCACAGAATCAGGGAAAAATGGTGAAATAGGACAGTGAACATTAATCCCCTCCACAGCCACCATTTACTGACTTGAAATACCCTGTTGCATTTTTGTATGTGCATAGAGGTGTAGGTTCAATAAATTCAGCTGCAATATTCTTTGAAGGGAGGGCAGGAAAGGCCCTTTAGAGCTCATTTCTACCTCCCCTTAAAAATGAAACCCAGAAGGCAACAACAGCTCAATAGGAGAGTGAAGACATCTGGCCCCCTGGTGACTTCGCAGAGTACAGTGCTATGATCAATTACCTTAAAACATTCATCTGACCCCAGCATGGTAGTCTGTGTCATCCGATTCGGTACATTTCCAAACTGCATACAGTAATTGGAGATGACTAAATTATAGATAAGTATTTCAGAAGAATAAATTCAGGGCTGTTGGATGTTGATGTAGGTAGTTCTTGCAATGTGGCAGCTTGTGGGCAGCCTAATGTCCACTCAGGATCCTAGATAAGGAACTCCCACCTGTGTGCCTTTAGGACTATTAATAACAAAATCTCACCCAGTGTTGCCCAAATCTTCTGCTTCTGGTCAGTCTGGCCTTGGTAGTGCTGATTTTACAACCACACTACAGCTGCCTGGAGAGGATCTGAGAGGTATATAAATGAATCTAAGGAGTTCCTATCCAGCCCGTCCCTGCTGAGATCATGTAAATCTCCACATTTCAGTTCATTTGCTCCTTGGTCATGCCAGTTCAGTGCCTGATTTAAATCAAATCGCTTCAATGAACTGGGTCCATTTAGGATTGATGGAGAGCAGAAATGGTTGCTTTGCTTCTTTAATCCAGACCATTTCCATGTGCTGCTTTTCATTTTCTCCCTACAGCTCTGTTAGTGCAACTGAAAGAATGGTAAATTTTGATCAGGAGACAGAAACAAACGGCGGGCATGTACAAGAAAAGGACCTTTTAAACTGTTTTTTTCTCAGAAGAGAATTATGGTGGAATGATGTACTGTGGAATGGTACCTAAGGTTCCTCTTCTTCAAGGAAGCTTATTTACTGATAAATGGTAAATCTTCAGCAGGAACAGGGTGAAGACATGGTTAACATTCTTGAGTAGTGCACCTAAGGCTGCATAAGGTTATTTACATAGGGATCCTCTGAGTACAGAGGAGGGTTGGGACAACTCAATCACTGGAGGCTTGTAAGAACAGACGAACCTAAGGGTTTGCCAGGAGGGGTTCATGTAGTTGATCTTCGTGTAGCTAGCTTGAAGGACTTTTCATGGTTCTTTCCAGTCGTGATGCTTATGTTTCAGTGACAGACAAAACATCAGCCTCTCCCACTGGAGGGATGAATTCTCAGCATCCTTGAAAAGCCAAAATCAACATGTGCTGAACTACAGCTCCAAGACTAACCAGTGAACTGGCACCCATGGGCAAAATTGGATGGAGGGTGGGGAAAGTTAAAAAGTGTAGGGATTCAACTTCAGGCTCATATGAGTACATCCTCCTGCAGAGGAGTGCTTTTTTCTTGAACAGTAATGCCTCTTTGCAAAAGGCTACATGAAGGCAGGTTGTGTGCTTTGCTGGAGAGGGAAGAAATGCTGTACGTCACTTTGCCCTGAGCAAGGGGACCTGCTTCAGTGCTCACTGGTGTTACTGGTAATGGGTACTTGATGGTAGGCAGTGCCGCACTCAGTAAGTGGGACCAGTTTCTCATTCTGGTTGCACTGGCCACCCGAATTCCAGGAGAAAATCTGTTCTCTGCCTTTAGTGATAAAACTCTCATTAAACAGAAAACAGCCCTTTTGCTTTGTGCTAATGAAGTTGCTTTTCTTCCTCCCCTCCTTGAAATCTCTGCAGAGAGGAGCAGCTGTTTTTTGATGGGAGTCCTGTCTTAGAGCACTGCTATTGTTAGTCTTCTGTCGTTGTCAGGCTTTGATGACTCAGGCATTAAAAAAAAGACCCAAAACAACCACTACCCCTCTTTCTGAACTAAAATAGCCTAAGACCAAATTTTTTAAAGTAAATTTTAATGCAATTAGTTAGGTCCTATTTTCTTTCTGAAATCCGGTATCAGGAATCACAGTCTTGCTACTTGAACTGGGATTACTTGAATGTTTAATTATTATTTTGTAAACAAAATTCAATACTCTCAGAGTCCACTTGAGATCATTGAGACATCTTGAATATTCACTGGCTTTGAAAAGGCATATGCATGTTTTGGAGTTAAGGCCGTGGTTTTCAGCTGAGTGCTCTAACACATGGAAAAATGGTTCCTGAAAGGAGTGAAAATCTTTACAAGAAATCAGCAAATATTTGTGTTTGTACAAGCAAGGAAACAGAATGGGGAAAATAGAGGCAGTAAAATAACTGTCAAAGATTAAAGTAGATTTTGCTGGCTTGTAATGAATGAAAATCACCGTAGCAATGATATATGAGAAAGTACATAACACCTCAACAAAAAATGCTGGAAATGGTGATGTAGGGCATATTTGCATGTGTGGTGTAAGCCATATTGATACCCAAGCCATGCCCAAATGATCAATACCTCTGACCTAGTGAGGTGCCACCTGGGGCAAAAGCTGTGGTCTCAGAAGAAAGAGTCACATTAAATATCTCTGCATGCCTCTGAGTTGTGCAGCACAGATATGTTCCTACTGTCCAGTTCTTGGTGCGATAGCTCCTACAGAACACTGTTGAAAGTGTGGGTGATGGCATGGATCTGGCCCCTGGCGCTGATGTGTAATGGTGGTGAGCTGGGACCAAACCACAGTCCTTCCCAAGAGGTCTTTCCACATCATGTCTGTTCTTTTGACCCCCTGCTCTTTCATCCTCCAGGGAGTGAGGGGCAGCTCTCTGGCACCTCCCAGTTCCCAGTTAGTGAAAATAAATGGCATCTTCTATGTATCCCTTCAGGACAGAAAAATTTTCAGGAATACTACTGATCCCAGTCCATGGTCAAACCCAAGTAATGTGCCATTCCCTGACACTGCTCAAGTCTTGTGGCTTTCCCCTCCCTGCCCTGCTTGTGCCACTGGCCTTCCCCTGCTGCCGGAGATGTGGGAAAAGGCATTGACTTCAGGTGCTGGTTCATGGGGCAGTGCTGCACTGGCCTGTCCTGTCAGATCTGCCAGCCCTGCCCCAGCAGGATGAAAACAGTGTCCCAGGTAGCCAGGTGAGAGGAGGAGAGTCCTCTCCCAGTGGAAATTTTGCTGATGAGCACACCTTCTTTCCTCCCTGGCTGTAGGTGAAGGCAGGCACCACCCTTCGGTGTGCATAGCTCAGTGCTACACGGTGGCTTTCGCAGCCCTTGGGGTTAGAGGTTATTCCTTCCAAGAGCTGGGATTGTGGCTGCAAGGGCTGGACCACAGAGCTGTAGTACACAGCTGACTTCCTTAAGTGTAAGGGCTGACAGTATTGTGTGTCTGCCACCTTTTCAAGTTGCCTGGCTCTTCATCTGTAACATGTTAACATAGGACTTTTCATTCTGTACACCCTTCAGAATGTTTATTCATGGTGCTGAATCCTCACAACACATGTCTGAGGCCAGTAGGACTCCTGATCAACTCATCCAGCTTTCACTGTACCATTTGCAGTGGAGGCAGCTGAGGCAGAAGACAGCTGGAAGACTTGAGTTTGCCCTCAGAAGAGCTAGAGTCTGCCCTGCATGTAGTTTCAGTAACAGGCATTGGTGTTGTTATTACCAGAATGACACTGTTTTATCAGGAAAACTCATTACACTTGCTCACTGGAGCAGTGGATGATTCTATCACATGACTACCCTGCTGTAGTTAGTGGGGTACCAGCAGATTGCTAACCTTGAGTTGCAACAGGAGTGGGTGATGGCTACATGGCTGGTTTGTCCTCAGCCTTTGCAGGGTTGGGCTCTCAACCCTTGGTCCCAGAACTCCAGTGAGACTATTAATCTTGGACATCAACATCCTCCACAGGAGAGCCAGGAGGTGCCTAACACAGAGGCGATGGTGCTGTCAGGGTTTGCAAGCTGAGAGGCTTCAATATGCTCATGCATAAAATTGTTTCTTATCAATATTGCAAGAATATCTACTAAGACCGTGGTACAAACTGGGTTTCCGTGAGCACAGTCATGTAGGTGGCTGCCACACAGCATGGTTTGTGTTCCTCTGACTAAAACCCTTAATGAGAACAATTACTAGTTTGAGGCATGCTGAGACTGGAAATTACAAGGAAGGGTGAACAAGGTTTGTGCTGCTATCACAAAAGCACCCTGAGGAATGTTAAAGCAGGCTTATTCTGATAATTATTGTGAGCATGTGAGATATTTGTACTGAAACTGAGCAACATGTGGTTTCATACTGTCATTGATATAATCAACTTTCAAGATGGCAATATGGGAGGAAGATGATAGGTATGGGCTTATTTGAATTTCTAGCATACGCAGAGTTGCACAGCATAGATCAAATCTTTAAGGTCAATGAGATCTTTTGTTCAGTTTTGAGTTTGGGGTTTTTTTTGATGGGTTTGTGTTCTTTGCTATGCAAATAAGCTTTTTGTTGGATAATCTGATTAATTTTGACTTATCTTTGAATGCTTTCTAATTTCATGAAAAAAGGATTTCTGTGACTTTATCTAACAACTGGCATCTGAGCAAAGAGTCATGCAACTGTGCCCCATGTAAAAATATCAGTAAAATGGAAATAAACCATTTAAGAACCAAGCTGAACTGTAGGTGAGAGGCAGGTAAACTGAGTTCATGACAGAGCACTAATCAAAAGGAGAGACAGCTATCTATTAAAGGCTTGCTTAATAAGAGCACAGCAGGCAAAAGAAAACAGCATTTCAGTCCATATGGATAAGCATACAGACAGCAAACTCTATGGTCTGAAGACAGAGTTATATCAGAACCAACTTCAGAACAAATAAAGGACACCAAAAAAAGTTATTTATGCCTCAAGGGGGAATAAAATATCAAGGGTATCAATTTATGCAGAAGGAAGTAAGAAAAAAATAATCTGTGCCTGCTCACAATCAATCAGTTCCCGTTTAAACCTAAAAGTCTTTGAGCTTAAGTAGGATGGTATTAAAGACAAAAGCAATGTATTCCCGTCTTAGAAGTTCAGTCTTTTATCTGTGTCTAGTGTTCAGCAGTATCTCTTGCATGTGAAGTCGAAGTGGCATTTTCAGCTGCTCTGAGCTGCCTTTTACCGCCTTGGTGGTCTCTGCTGTTCTGCTGAGATCTGTCCTGGTTCTGGTTGCTTGCAGCTCTTTACAAATTGGGCATTGCTGGGTATTTAACACCTGACTTGTGACTGTTGCAGTTCCATTAAATGCAGCTTTTCAGGACTATGTAAACTTAAATCCAAAGGTGCCTCAGGGTTTTCATGCAGCAGAGTGCCTGAGCTCCATTTTATGAGCTGGTGTGTTTCAGTCATTCAGAATCAACGACAGAGATTTAAAGTGCTGCTGTGCTTATGAGTGGATCTTATGGTGGATTTAAGCACATTTTGCTGATGCAAAACCTCAGTGTTGTGCATTTTCCTGTAAAATCATAAAGGGGGCTAATTATAACTGCTTGGGTTTTTTCTGTACGGATTCTTGGTTTTCTTTTAAATGACTGATTCTGGTGGCCACTGACAAATACAGCCTGTCTGGGGTTTTTAGATCCGTTTTCCTAAAGCTTTTGGGAGCAGATGTTCAGTTTGATTTCAATTACTATCAGACCAACATCTTACATGTACCTTGCCTCTGTGAAAGAAGCAGTACAACATGCTGTCTGAGGGGGAATCACAGATTTATGGGTTTTAGAGCAAATACAATGTTCATTGAAACTGACTGCAATCCTGCCCAGTCCGTAGGTTCTTTTATTTAACTCAGCAGCTTGAGGTTGACCGAGAGTGTATTTTCTGAATGACATCCTGGCTTGATTTAAAGACTCCCAAGTGCTGAAGAGTTTGTGACAGTCATTGGGAGCTTGTGCCAATGGTCAATTACCCTTTATGTGAAAAATACCCTTTCTCTGAAAAATCTCTACCTTTTTTTTTTTTCTTTTTTTGTTGAACTCTGTTAACATCTGTCTTCTGAGAACTGGATCTTGCTGCTTGATTTCCTCGGAAGGACTGGGGAGCCCTTTATTTCCCCAAGGATATTTCCTGTGATTGTTAGTTTATATTTTCATGGCGTGAAAAAAAATGTCTTTACACCCACAAACCTAGTTAGGCAGGCATCTTTTATACCGCAGTACTCCTGTGCTGAGGGTCTGACATAATAAAAATATGCCATCTTACAAAAGAGTTGGTATGACCGCAGAGCTTTTTATTTCAGTCACAAACCACTGGTTTATGATTAAATATAATTCATGGCTAGGATATCAATACTGGGAAAGAAAAGGTATTCAGTATATACAGTACTTAAACTGTAGAAATCATGGTTTCTCCAGTCTCCCCCAGAAGATTATTTTCAGTATTTTCTTGAGTGTGTTACACTTGCTTTTTGAATAGCTTGTGGTCTCTATTTCTTCTTTTTCCATAAACAGTTCCCATGAGTCATATAGCTGGATGATATCAAAAAGGTATCTGGTCCATGCCCTTACCCTTAGGCAAGATCAAGAATTACTGTGTGCCCGTTTGACCTTCCTTTCATTCTTTTCTACTGAAAAATTGAAATGCAATCAACATATTGTTTCCACAGAGAATTAAAATTTTAAAAAAAAGAAGGGTTTTCAAAGAGACTGCGCATTAACCTGTGTCCTTTCTCACATGGTTCCCTTAGAAACCAAATAAGATCAATGGATGTCCCTGTTGGTAAATCCAGCCTCAATACATTTGTTTTGCTGCTTTATGAGTAATCATTGTTCCTGTTTTCTCCTTAGGGCTCTTCCTGCAATGATGCAGTGGGTCCGAACTCAGAAACCAGGAGAAAGTGGTGTGAATATTATCACTGCAGATTTTGTAGAACTTGGTGACTTTATCAGCACTGTCATAAAGCTCAACTATGCTCTGGATGAAGGTGAAGATGACACTACTTGATAGTACTGTAACATGTGTGTTGCTGCATTACTTAGAATTTAAAAAAAAAATAAAATTTAAAACAATTACCTTGTAAAACACTAATCTTCCTATAACACGCTGAGGTGTTTAGGGCTTTAGTGGGTGGGCATAAGGGGAAATGTTTTAATCAATTATGATCATTTTTTACATTTGTGTTCCATGTGAAGCGCAAAACTAAACATGTTTACAGTGTTTGATAAAAGAAGGCCATTTACATGTTTTCCATGAAATACCAAACGCAATTCATGTGTCTTTTGTGGTTGCAAACAGTGCCAAGAAATTTGCATTTCAGAGCAATGGGATGTATATTGCCCTCTGTCTGCTTACAGCAGGACTCCTGACTGTGTGTGCATTGCACCAGGAGACTGAGGACAGTATATCTGGCCTGAAAATTTTAAGCCGCTACACTTCATCTGTTAGGTGGTTTAACTGATTGTATTTATCAGTGAGCTACACACTTAAATGCCATTGTGAAGTAAATCCAAAGTCATGGCTCTGACACATGCATCATCGCTGGACAGTAAACATGATGTATTACGTAGCTTGCACAGAGCACAGACTAAATCCTGCTTGCTTTTCATTCTCAGTATGGGGTTTTCTAATGTCTCTGCCACATGTCAAGTCAGCAGATACATGATGCTGGCCTAACTCTGTACTAGGAGCTGCCAGTGTGTATTTTCCCTGGTTCTAGCAAGAACAAAGTTAGGCCAGCCTGGAACACCTCTTCCTCCCAGAATTAATCTATGTAAAAGCCTGATCCTATGTCAACTGAATTTAATAAGAAAATTTCCTGTGTTTAGCATGATTTGGACACAGGATCAGTAAATTGTGTAAGGTGGGCAGGTTCCCATAGTGGGAACCTGCTTTCTGCAGGACTCAAACTGCACTTAAAAAAAAAAAATGTGCAGTCTAAGCTTTTTAAGGCAGCTATGAACACACCACTTCCCTACTGATTACAAAAAAAAAAAATCAGTTTCATCAGTGAAAAATTGCTATACTAAAGAGTGTACTAGTTCAGTTTCTAGTAATACCAATACTCTGTTGTCCTTAAATTGTTTGTGGGATGTAATACTGAGGTTGGAAGTCTACTGGATGGCACTGTTCTAGCAGCAAAATCACTAATCAAATATGGAAAATGTAGTGATTTATAAAATTAGAGCATTGTCACAGTATGACACCTCACTGGATACAACACAATCTGTCATAAGTCCTGGACACATCAACGCACAGGCACACAACTGTGGAAAGCAAAACATTTCATTAGTGCAAAACAATAGGTACTATAATGTCTTAGAAGGAAAATTCTCTTTGAAATATTGCAGAAGTTTATGGGATAAAACTAAGGTCAATTTTCCATTGACATTATTAGAACTTTAGTTTGAGAGAATGGCATCATACGGTCCTTTGCTATTTCCTGTATGGTGATAAATACCATCTACCATCAGAGTTTCGAGAAACAAAATTGGTCTCATTGAAGAGGTGGGTTTCAGGGAGGTATAGGGCCTTTGCTGTTGTGGAAGAAGTGGAATAAAATGAACACTTCCTTCTCTTTTATATTGAGAAGGTGCCTTGGAAAAACTGTGTTACTATAAAGAAACATTTAAGTGTATGTGTAGTATGATACATTTAAATGTATGGATATCACACAAAGACACCCATGCATGCTTGCATAACAGTATTTGGGTTTCTGGACAGAAACATTATAAATTTGGTTGACAAAAACTGCAGCCATTAAAAAGTTACCATGCCGCCTTCAGCAGCAATTTTTTTTCTGTATGGTTTAAGGACCGTAAGATTCATCTTCAGTGAAATCTGTGATCTAAGCCAGTTCAGGTTTTCACAGCATTAAAACTACCCGAACTGCCTCAAAAATTTAGCAAGAGCCACAGCCTATCTTTGCATTGATCATGGGGTAGGATCTCAAGTGCTTTCACCCATAACCAGTCAGGATATGGGGTGGCTTGATGCACTCCGTTGCCATTTTCCACAGGCTCTCTTAGCAAAATTCATGTAACAGACACATAAAAAGAAGCATGAACAGATGTTATTTTGAACCCACCCTATTTCATAGAAACATGAAAACATTTGCTTATTTACCAGCGATATGTTGCGAAATGCTCTTTTGCTTTTTCCATCTATCTGGATTTGTTTGCTTCCAGACTTCCTGTCATCCTTCAGCTGCTTAAATACAGTCAAAAGAGTGAACCTATCCTTTTAATATAGCAAACCAATGTGAATCCATGGGTAGAGCAAAAACTAGGTTACTTCTTTGGATTCTGATTGAAATTCTGTTGAATCAGAGAGCATCAACGAGTTCCTCCTGGGACCCCCTGCTCAAACACACACCAGACACACCAAGCTTTTGCTTACACAGAGGTGTACTCAAAGCAAATATTCTGCTATATATAAGAAAAGTGTGTCTGCCTGTGCGCCTGTATATATGAATAAATATAGAGCTATCTTGAGCTTGTTAGCATTGTTATGAAATGTTCGCTTAGCATCAGACTTATTCTAATTGTCATTTGGGTGCTGGAAAATAAAAGCAAAGCAAAAAAAAAAAAAATCCTCTGACAAGAAGGATAATAGACAAATCATAAAATTTCTCCATTAATGGGGAGAAAAAAAAACACCTTAGCAAAATGTTAAATTTTGGTCAGAAAAATTATGTTTTCATTTAGCTATTGATCTCATTTCTGTTGGAGAAGCACAGCACTTTATGTAGGGGACAGGTAAACAAACTTGCCTTAATTACTGAAACAAAAAAGTGTGGGGAGGTCATATTTTCCACACTTTTCTGGGGATTTCATCTGCAAGGCCCCAAAACCATAAGTTTTGGGGATTGGGATGCACTTTGTGTTGATTTTGTTTTGGGGATCTCGCCAGAAAAGAACAATCCAGAGGGACTGTGCAGCGCAACTGGACCATTCAGGAGCCCAGTTTTGCCATGCATATGCAGCTAAAAATCTCTTTGTTTTCACCCAGAAATGTGCTTTTGGGGTCAGGTCGGGTGAGCTGCTCTGACCTGATTCAGTTGGGAGATTGCTACACATGTATTATGAGGAAACTTTCATAGGAAGTCAGATGACTGTAATCAGCCCATCAAAGGAAAAATACCTGTCTACACTATTGATCTTCATAAGCATCTATTTACTCAAACTGTCATGTCATTTTCTGCCAAAACACTTTTTTTTTTTCTTCCTGGGCTCATTTTCTCCTTCATAATGTTCATTGTATACACATCAGGTAGTGTTGTTTTCTGATGTTTCCACATGATTACTTGATCTTTTTTCTTTTCAGTCGTTCTGGAAAAATTATGACTGTGCTGCACAACACGTGCAGTGTCTGAGCCAGTGTAAACCTACCTGGCTCTCACACTGAGATGTCTTTTTTCGGTACTGATCCACCCTGCAGCGATTTGGACCAAATAACAGCTAGACCTGGGGGCTGATTCCTGACTTGTGTGGAGAGGGGTAAGATCAGAATCAGACCACTGGAGCCTAGTTTTAAAATCAGTGGGTTATTTGCATTCCTTTGCTGTTGGTTACATCACTGGGTTTTTAGGTCCTGCCATTTCAAGCCGTTCTTTCAAACATACACGTGTGTGTATATATATATGCATACATGCGTGAGAGGGAATGTATGATCCTGTATGCTGGGATAAGTCTTTCTGTCACACTGATACAAATCCAGACCATTTCTGCTAACTTCAAAGTAGTTACTAAACGTTTACCCTGGGATGAGAGGGAGCAGATTGTCAGAGTGTAGTAAGTATATGCTGTGTTGCAAAGGAAATTTAAAATTTCAGAGCTTAACTCCACAACATCAAAAAGTGGAGTGCGGTGAAAGCACCACTTCAGTGCTGTTTATCTTGAATATAGTATATGGAGCACTAGGTATTAGCAACTGAGTAGATTATTTGGTGATTTCAGCAGTTCAGTTAACACCATTCTAAACTCCTAAATTCCTTTTCAGTGAAGTAAAAGCTAATAGTGTATGATGTACTTGGCATATCTCAGTGGTAGCTTCTGTGTTACATACAGTCAATGTTGTTCTGAATTGTGTATGTTTACCCAACGATGAGGTTAAAATATGCTTTATAGTATGTGCAATGTATTGATTACAAGTATGTTGGAGTTCAGTGATATATTTAGTTTTTACTGTGCTGACGTTTTGTAGGTATGTGTGTGTATGGGAGTATGGATTGTCTACAATGTATGAGGAAATAATAATCCTAAAGGAAAAGGGCAGTTATGTAACCTGCCTTAATGCATTCACATAATATTGTTTAAATCCCATAATTAGACGTTCTGATTTCAAACATTACCAAGGATTGTCCATAGGGCTGACTTTTTGGCACTAGGGAGTTAAACTCAAAGTTACTTGGAGCTCACTTACATATTATTAAATGAAGAACAGGATATTCTCCTGATCAACTACGTTGATTGTGCAAGCTGGCAAAAACATGGTTTCCAGTGTGATACAGATCAAATCATTCACTTCTGTGCACACACAGATCCTGCTGATGCCAGTGGGAATTATGATAATGTAATTGAATGGCCTAAAATTAATTTCTGGGATACAACAGTGATAGGAAGGTGGTGATACCCTGGTTTTGGGGATGTGCCTGGATGCTATGCAATACTGCTCATGTGCTGGAACATAGCTGTAAATTTGCAGGGAGTGCTCTGAAATCCACTCTGGTCTAGGTTGGACTGTAAAATCCTTGTGTAAAAAATACAACTGTCAGAGGCTGAGCAGCCTGGCCTGGCCTGGCCTGCCCACTTACAGCATTCTGCTTTCGGGAGACATGGCAGCTTTAATTAAAAAAGCTGTAATATCCCAGTGGCTCTCAAGGCCTAGTGTTTGACTTAGCAATCTCTGCACAGCCCATAGGTAGGACCCCTCTACCATTCCCACATAACTCCTCAGCACATCATAGCAAATCCACAATTACTGTTGTGGTTTTGCATGGCTGGGTTCTGGCAGAGGAGGGGGGCTGCAGGGCAGCTTCTGCAAGAAGCAGCCAGAAGCTCTCTGCAGGCCCCACAGAGCAAACACCAGCCGGCTCAAGGCCAGACCCGCTGCTGACCAAGGCTGATCCCATCAGCGTAAGTGTTTAAGTATCAGGATAAAAAGATGGCAGTGTCCTACATTTGATGTCTCAGGATGGTTTATCTCCATTCTCCAAGTTGCATACACATGCCCGCACCGTGGCTGGTGAGAATTGAGGTATAAACTTTCACCCTACAAATTAAAAAAAAAAGATGATACACGAATGAACATGTCCTAGGCATACTTCTTTTTCAGTGAGATGACACACACTAGTCTGTTCCCTCAGCTCTGGGTCCTACAAAAGTCAATTTGATCAGGAGAGATTCCTGTAGTAGCTAAAACCAGTTTTCCTGTGAAGCTGGGATCCTTAAAGCCAAATCTTGAGTTTATTTGTAATTACTGAAATTAAAAACACGTGGTTAAAATACAATTTTAAAAAGCAAAAGAATAAATATCTGGGCATGCCAGGACAGTAGTTAAGTTTTTGACTGCCTCAGTCATCAGTAGCTTTAGGATCATACAGGTGGTGTTATTGGCACACTGCCGCCTGACATTGTTCAGGGTGTTTGTACAGAAGCCTTATTATTCCCAATGAGCACTAATGCATTTGACTGATTTTTCTCCATTTTGGTGGAAAAGATGATTGTGTAACACTGAGGACATGGAGCTCCCTGTTTATTGTGCCCACAAAGGTTCACAGAGCTGCGCCTTCTCTTTTTAGGATCTATTCAATGGTACTTTAATAAATGTTGTGTAAAAATGCCTACAGTTCTGTATAGCAAATGTGAATTTTTATGACGAGAATGTGTATTTAACGTTAAAAAAAAAGAGTAACATAAAATCCAGTTTCTTTGTATCCAGTGAAACATCTAATAAAGCTCTGGTACCTGTTCCCTTGGTTTATGGCTTCATTGCTGCGTTCAAGACTACATGTAGGAGGCTTCCTAAACACAGCTTTGCTGTATGAGATGGAGTCGGATGTTAGCCTCAGGCTGTGCTGTTATGTTAGGGGTGTATGTGGGATGCCCCATGAGGTCATAACAGCAGGAGTACTGCTTCCACCTGGGACCCTTGAATGCCACAGGACATTGTGATACCAGCATGCTCTCAGCTACCTCTTTCCCTGACAGGACACTCCAGCCCTGATTTGCGTCAAGTGCCAAAACGGATGACCTAAGTCTGTAGGTTGTATGTACCCATGCTGCTGACTCCTGACATCGCTGCTATGTTCTTGCTATGGTTTAACCCCAGACAGTAGCTGAGCACCACAGCTTCTCACTACTCTCTCCACTCCCCCAAGGGGGTGGGGAGGAGAATGAATGAAAAAAAAAACCCCAAACCAAAACCCCAAAACCTCTTGAGTTAATCATATTTAAATCTTCAAGGACAAACCAGTGATTTAGATAAGGAAATTTAATCTTGCTTTCCCTTTTGTCATCCTAGATTTTTTTCTGATCTAAAATGAGATAATCCTGTAGATTGCCACTAAGAGCTAGTTTAGTAACTAAGTGGAATAGCACAGTAGTCTTGGTCTGTCTTTGCTAAACAGGAGGGTAAGCTCTACGCATAGGTAAACAACCATCTGTTTTAACATACATTCATGTAGATTGTTATTTCACCTTTTATTTTGTGAGGTAACGGCAAAAGGCATTACTTTTTTATGAAATTGGTATTTTTTTAGTTATTTTCATGCTATCCCTGAAGATTATTAGAATGAATTGACACATAAAAAATAAGCACTATGGCTAATAAAAAGCATGTTGTAAATAAAATGGAGCTACATATTCTGGATCCAAGGAAAATCTGTACCAATTCTGAAATCTATGGAAAGTAATTTACTAAATAAAATAAGTTTTATATAAAGGATTTGAGAAGGATATATTTTATATTATAAATATGAAATTCTCTTACTATTAGGACTAAAATGCCCTGATAACATACATATACTTTCTTTTTCATAGATGAGCAGAAAAGTGAAGTCTTCCTGGCTTATAAATCAATATTCTTGTACTTTGAAAAAGCTAATTACTGAATTAATCTAGAAAGACAAAAGGTTATTGATTTTTGCTGCAGAAAGCCCACATGCCAAAAACGTCACTCACTTCAGGAAACTTTATTCCTTATTAATTAAAGCTGGAAACTTCACCATTTCACCTTCTTATATTTGTTCATGTTTCAGTGTGAACAAAGTGAAAATTATTGTACAGTACTAGATAGTAAATGTGAGCTTTAATTTGTATTGGTATCAATCAACAAAGTTTCTATCTGTCCTTTAAAATAGTGGAAGTGACATCAGATTTTCATATAGTCATATAATATCATATTTTCATATAATATCACAGAATGGTTTGTGTTGGAAGGGGTCTCAACGATCACCTAGTCCCAACCCCCATGCCATGGGCAGAGACACCTCTCACTAGACTGGGTTGCCCAAAGCCCCATCCAACTTGGCCTTGAACACTGCCAGGGAGGGGGCAGCCACAGCTTCTCTGGGCAGCCTGTACCAGGGCTTCATCACGCTCACAGGGAAGAATTTCTTCCTCATATTAGGTCTAAATCTCCCCTTCTTCAGTGTAAGGCCATTCCCTGGTGTGCTATCACTTAATGCCCTTGTAAACAGTCCCTCTGTGTAGGCCCTCTCTTTCAGGTACTGGAAGGCTGCTATAAGGTCTTCCCATAGTGTTCTCCAGGCTGAACAAGCCCAATTCTTTCAGCCTATCTTCACAGAAAAGGTACTGCAGCCCTCTAATCATGTTTGTGGCCCTCCTCTGGACTTACTCCAACAGGTCCACGTCTTTCCTGTACTGAGGACACTAAAGCTGGATGCAGTTCCAGATGGGGTGTCGTGAGAGCAAGGCAGAGTGGCAGAATCACCTCCCTTAACCTGATGGTCACGAAACTTTTGATGCAGCCCAGGACACAGTTGGTTTTCTGGGCTGCAAATGTGCATTGCCAGCTCATGTTGAGCTTCTTGTCCACCAGTGCCCCAAGGCTTTTTCTTCAGGTCTGCTCTCAGTTCATTCTCTGCTCAACCTGTAGTTGTGCTTGGGATTGTGCTAACCCATGTGCAGGGCCTGGCACTTGGCCTTGTTGAACTTCATAGGATTCACATGGGCCCACCTCAAGCCTGTCAAGGTCCCTCTGGATGACATCCTTTCCCTTCAGTGCATCTCAGTTGTACTACATCTTGGTGTCATTGGCAAATTTTCTGAGGTTGTAGTTGATCCCACTGACCATGTTGCTGACAAAGATGTTAAACAGTGTGGATGCCAGCACTGATCCCTGAGGAATGCCACTTGTCACTGGTCTTCAATAATTAGCAAACCTGTTCAGAAAGGAGATAAACTGGAATAAAATCTGCAGCTCTTGGGAGAGAGGGAGAACTTGACTCATGAGATGATAGAGGCAAGTGGTGGCACAAACTGCAGAAGGACATGATCAGCTGGAAGGAACCTGAACACAGGCATTAATTTCACAGTATGGCTCCAAATGGGACATGGGGTGGCTGTGGTGTGGAAAAAGTAGTATTTTGGGGACAGACAATGGGAAAGTTGGGAAACCAAGGAACAGAGGGGCTTTCTTCATCTGAAGGGGAATTAATACCTCAGGAGGCATCACAAGAGAAGAGACTGGATTTGATTCTTTGTGAAATTGAAGAATAAATACTCCAGGTGTTTAGTTTTTTCTTGAAGCTGCAGATGTAAATACACTGCGCTGTTGATCACACAGATTCAGACCAGTCAATGTGGCCTGAAAGACACACCTGAGAACCTTCATCTTCAAATAGGATATTTGCTCCAGATGGAGCCATGGAAATAAAAAACATTAAGACTGAACAATGAGCTGCAGAGAGCCATTGCTCCTTCACAGCATTCAGATTAAAAGGAAAAGAGCTTTTAAAAAAATCTGTGTTTGATTTATGTGACACGGTCCTTGTTCATTAACACCACATGTTCTATGCAGATATATTCTGATTTCTTGTTCCTGTGCTGTTGGTAGAGGTGAAGAAGTGTCATTCTCATTAGCAAAACTGTTGTCTGACCAAACAACTTCCCATTCCTCAAGTAGCTGTCTTATTTCTGAAACTCATAAACATCTTAAAATAAAACCGGTACAGTTTGCAAGGAAGAATTGGAGGGCATGACCTGGGATGTATTTTAGATATGTCCAGTACCACAGTCAGAATAGATCTTACCTTGGAGTACTGAAGCCTGTTTTCAGCCAATTGTCCAAGGCCTCTGGCTTTACTTTTCTAGTAACTGAGAAAAAAATGTGAAACCCATCTCTCAGCTTGCATTCAAATCGAGAAGAATGGTGCATTATGCTTCTCTGATAAGATGATCTGCTTAGTGGATGTGGGCAAAGCTGTGGGTGTTGTCTATCTGGATGTTAGCAAAGCTTTTGACACAGTTTCCCACAGCATTCTCCTAGAGAAACTGGCTGCTCATGGCATTGATGGGTAAAAAAACTGGCTGGATGGCTGGGCTGGGTAAAAAGCTGGCTGTAAGGCGGGTCCAGGGAGTGGTGGTGAATGAAGTTAAATCCAGTTGGTAGCCAGTCACCAGTGGTTTCCCTCAGGGTTCTGTGCTGGCTCTTCTCTTTACTGTCTTTGCTGATGGCCTGAATGCAGGGATCAAGTGCACCATCAATAAGTTCGCAAATGACACAAAGTTAAGTGGGAGTGTTGATCTGCTCAAGGGTAGGAATGCCTTACCGAGGGATCTGGGCAGGCTGGATCGATGGGCCAAGGCCAGTGGCATGAGCTTCAACCAAGCCAAGTGCTGGGTCTTTCATTTGGGTCACAATATCCCCAAGCAGTGCTGCAGGCTTAGGGCAGGGTGGCTGGAAAGCTTCCTGGCAGAGAAGGACCTGGGGGTGGTGTTTGACACCTGTCTGAACATGAGCCAGCAGTGTGCCCAGGTGGCCAAGAAGACCAACAGCATCCTGGCCTCTATTAAGAACAGTGTGGTGAGTAGGACTGGGGAAGTAATTGTCCCCCTGTGCTCAGTGCTGGTGAGGCTGCACCTTGAGTGGTGTGTTCAGTTTTGGGCCTCTCACTACAGAACAGACATTGAGATGCTGCAGCATGGCCAGAGAAGGGTGACAAGGCTGATGAGAGGACTGGGGAATAAATGTTATGAGGAGCAGCTGAGGGAACTGGTGTTGTTTAGTCTGGAGAAAAAGAGGTTGAAGGGAGATCTTACTGCTCTCTACAACTACCTGAAAGGAAGTTGTGGAGAAATGGGGGCTGACCTTTTCTCCCCAGTGACAAGTGATAAGACAAAAGGAAATGATGTCAAGTTACACCAGGGGAGGTTGAGATTGGATATTAGGAAAAACTTCTTCACAAAGAGTGTTGTTCGGCATTGGAAAGGGCTGTCCAGGGAAGTGATGGAGTCTTCATCCCTAGAGGTATTTCAAAGATGGTTAGATATGGTACTGAGGGATATGGTTTAATGGATGGCAGATTAGGGTGATAGTTAACTTGATGATCTAAAGGGACCCTTCCAACCAAGATGATTCTGTTATTGAATGAATTGGTTATGCCCAAGCTTCCAAGCTGCCTGTGCCTCATGCAGATTTATACTGTGGACAAGGCATGTGGGTGAAAGAACTAATGCCAGCCAGGGTTTAGCACTTTCATCTTTCTCTAGTGTTACATTCGTCAACCTGGCAGTCGTCTGACTAAGTCATCATAGATCTTGCAGAAGGTTTTTGAGGCTTGGTTTCTTGGTACAAAAATCATCATTTATTTCCCTACAGTAATGGGAAGATTTGCCCATGTTAATTAAAACACTTGACCCAAAATCTGAGTGAACTCCTTTTCCACTGTCTCATGCAGCTGCTACTCTATAAAATTCACCTCTGCTCTTCCTCTAATTGCAACATTAAAAAATAGAAACCATGAGATGTTGGCAGAAATAAAGCATATTGGATATACTTTTGCATGCTCCAGCCTTGTAGCTCATATACACTGCAAGCTCTACAAGAGGCCGATACATTGTAATAATCCCATTGGCATTGGATTGTTTCAAGTGTAAGTGTCTGATTTTATATTTTAACTGAAATTAAATATGCAATTAAGCAGTCAATACAGACATTGGGTGGCTGTAGCCTATTCTCTGGGCTATTGAGAAACATGTGCTTGTCATCTGTCTACCTTTCAGTCCTCTAATGGCTGTTAGTGCCAGCACTGAAACAAACTGTAAATAATGGAGCAATAAAATTAATTTGCTTTGGTGTTCAAAAAAAAAAAAACCACAAACAAAAAGCAAATCACAATAGGGATCATTACAAAAGAAATAGGAACAAACCAGAGCGCATCATTGTGCACCCTGCTCTTCTAAGCAGCGTCTGCATCTGGAATACTGAGTACAGTTTGGTTACCCACTCTTGTTTAGCATGTGATAGATGTGAAAATGAGAAGGGCAACAAGGGTGAGCAAAGTTGGAGCTCACTTTCCCATCGGGAATGACTACGTCAGGAGCCTTCAGGCTGGAGAAGAGGCATATATGAGGAGGTATGATAGATGGCTGTGTAACCTTGAGTGGCATGAAAAGAGTGGATGGCAACTTGGTGGCACACAAGTTGCAGGAGGCATCAGCATGCCAGAGGCATGTTCAGAGCAAACAAAAGAAGGGGGTTTTTCGCCTGCTCTGTAGTACAGGGGTTGTTTCTTGTCACTGGATGCTGGGATGGGTGTGGAATGTTTTTGTCAGCCTAGAGGAAGACAAGGCAAGTTCATAAAAAATAAATGTATTGAGGTTTACTAAATGCACAGACAGTGGATCCAGCTCAGGGAGTTCCTAAACTGCAAATAGCTGGGAGCTGGAAGGGTACTTAGGAGCTGTTGTTTCATAAAACAAAGACAAGTTATTACTTTTGACTGATAAATAAATTGTGAACTTAAACACAAATCAAAACAATAGCACTTGCCTTGTGATGAATAGGAAAAATGTTAATTTATGTTATATAGATGTGAAAGTAAACTCTGCTTGGCTAGCTCACCCTTGAGCACCCTACTGATTTGTTATCTTAGGGTCACAGAACAATTCAGGTTCATCTATTTCCATATTAAATCCTTCCTAATACCCTTTGCTAGACAGGATTATCAGATGCCAAAAGCTTTATCCTGGAGGAAAAGATCCTGCTATGCCTTCATTCATCTATTTGATGTATGTGTTTTCATAAGACTGCCTGGCTACTCACCCAATCCACATTTGTGTAATAGCCCATTTTTGTGGGCTAAAGATTTGTGCATATAATTTACAGCAGAGTGGAGAGCCAGGAGTACTTTATTAGCTGTAGTCACAGCTTGTCACAGGGCCTGGTATCAAACTGACCCGCATGCCTTGTCAACGTAGTCCAATCTAACAAGGTATTGTGTCTTCATGCTCCATGTCCAATGAAATAAAGACCGCAGTAGCCTTTTCCGGATGAAAAGCAAGCTTCCACATTGAATGGTTTGGGATGATTAAGTACATAGTTATACAAATAGGTAATCATGCCCACGATTCATGGGCTTGCGCAAAATAGCAGCGCTCCAATTAATCAAACCTTTTAGAGAGGAGTTTGTCGTTTGCTTGAATTACTGCATTACTAAAGCTCTAATATGGCTAGATCAGGTGCTTTTTTGTAATATGAAGATTATTACTCTGTACATCTGTTTGTGCAGACAATGTACTCTGCAAGAAAATCAGGTAATCTGTATTCTCCTTAGTGGAGCAGTTAAATGTGCAAGCTAAACTTGGCTGAACCTTTTTGTACATGTGCATAATCAGCCTGCACATTACAGGGAAGGGAGGGGGAACTTCTTTCAAAAAGCTGCTTGAAAAGCTGACAGTACCACCTTAAGCACCAACTACACAGTCTGAACACGGGGATTTTAGCCCATGTATAGCAGAATCAAAGTTGAAAGACAAGGGAATGGTTGAGGCAATTAGCTGCCTCCTCTTTGAAATGCAGCAAGGCGAAGCTGGTC
This sequence comes from Gallinula chloropus, assembly GCF_964237585.1. Taxonomy (NCBI): domain Eukaryota; kingdom Metazoa; phylum Chordata; class Aves; order Gruiformes; family Rallidae; genus Gallinula; species Gallinula chloropus. The sequence continues at coordinate 74,245,149 of NC_140089.1, forward strand.
TATCTCAAGGCTAGTGAAAATTAATGGGGGCTGTTATATCACACGTGGCCAGCTACTGCTGGAAGTACACTTGATTTTTTTAGTGAGGACTAAGACTCTTTATATTTACTGCCGAAAAGGAGCATGGAGCACCCAGCCACCATCACAGAGCACTTCAGATACAAGAAATTTAGCCTTTGAATTTCATTGGCAATAATTTGTGAACAGCGAGTGACCTGGACTTCCCTTACCACTCTGTCTAGAGGGAAGCACATCAGGTAGGATCCCAGCTCTCTAAGGGTTGCTGGTTGCTTCTGGTTTTACAAAATTTGGCTGCAATTTAGCCCGGTGATGACAAATTTGCAACTTAAAACCAGAAATAGGAGATGAAAGCAACCCCACCCTTCCTGGAGCCATCTAAGGCTGTTCATGGGAGTAAACAGTGCTGCTGCTCTCAAATGTTTGACAGCTTCCCTCTCTGCTTTATAAAGCCTGAGTTTTAAATTAAAGCTTGCTGAGAGGACGTGACAAAGAGAAATGTAAATCAACAGTTTATGATGAAGCTGCCTGTTTCAACTTCCCGGGCTACTCTCCCGTACATGGAAAGTGGCAGTTCTGCAAAGGCTGCAGTTAACAGATAAGTGTAAATTGTGTTAATTTGCCTGTAATCATAACGTTTAACACAGTAGATTTCTGAGGAGCTTTTCCCCTGATGATCTTTTTGTGCAGCTAAGATTAGATTTTTGATTAAATAAATACAATTTCTAGAGTAAAAAAAAAGGAGCTTAATTTTAAAGACCAAGTTACTGATGTGACAACTTGTATGTTTTTACATCATATGTTACTAAATTAATTATTAAGTGAACCTCCTGCTGCTCTTTTTTTTTTTTTTTTATTTGCCCTTTTCCCAGACAATCAGAAAAAGCTCTTGATCTTCTAGAGGAATTAAATAAATAGCTTGGAGAATTACATCAACAGTTTTAGAGTAACTTTTAGTTCCAGAGCCTTGTGCAGAATAATAGACAATTGGACCAGAATGTCTCACTCTTCATATCAAACCACTTGACCTGCTGGTGCTGCAGCGAGCATGTTTTATTTTTTCCTGAGCATTTTGGACAAAATCAGGACAAGACCATGATACCATTAACCAGTGGTGATTAATGCCAGTATCCTGCATAACTGTAAGCTTTGTTGCTTTGATTGGATCAGGTGTGTGAAAGGAAGTGGTTTAGTAGAACCTTCCTGCAAAATATCAGTGGTAACTTTTGGTCCTCTATGTTTTGTGGGACCCAGCACCTGCTCAGAAATAGTTCCATATAAATGGAATTTATTTACAGGTCTGCACAAGTTCTCTCCTACTTCACAGAAAGTGATAAATATTGTAGCATTAATGATCTGAGTACTACTTTGATGCATTGAGGACTTATGATGCTGAGTTGCAAGAACTTTGTCAATTTTTTTGAGAGGCCATGTAAAGGAGCTGAGCCAAACTATGTTTACAAAGATTTGGCAGAAAATCTATATATTTTCATCATCTGAGAAAAAAGAAACACTCATTCTGCCCTGTACACATTATAAGTACGTATGTGTGAATACTTGCTTATGAGCATGCACTTAAAGAGGAGAGATGTAATCTCCAAAGAGGAATTGTCATGCGTTTTCATATTTTACAAGCTTGCCTATGGGTTTGGCTTGTTTGGTGCTTGTTTTGTGGATTGTGTTTTTTTTCTTTTTGAAGTTTTTTTGCTGAAACATACAGTTTTTCAAAACAAAATGACTAATATCTATCACGTTAATCAAATATTTGGCATTGCAGGAGCCCTGGGCTCCAGCCCCTGGTACCTCCCCAGGAACAGGGCCATCTGCCAGCTTGTCTGCAGCGCTTTCATTCTCTTCTTCTCAGCCTCTTTTATGTTGCGCAGAGCACTTGAAGACCAACAGATACATGGAAAATAGAATGTCTTGAATTATGTTCATAGAATGTCTTGATTATGTTCATACTTGCCTAATAATTGGACAAAATGAACAAAATGGTCTGGGGACCTTTCTTTTTTGTGATTATAAAGGGGACAGGTAGCTTTAGAAGAGTAAAGGAGGTGAGAAGGCAAAACCACATTTGTCTCCTGTTGCATCTCATGCATCTTTTCTCGAATTGCTACACAAACCTTGTGGCAGCTGGTTCAGAGCCCACTAACCTTCCAAACAGTAACCCCTTTTGCCTTCTGAGTAAAAACCAAAGTTGATCCTCCCTCTCCATCTTGTATGTACTTGCTTTTGTGCATCTGTTTGGGGTTCAGGCACTGTATTTGAACATGAAATTGCCTCGTGCTTGACTCTTACAACATTTTTGGTGTGCGCACCTGCCCAGGTGTTGCTGTTTTGCCTAGTCTCAGTTAATTTCCTTCACTACCTTGGAGCTTGCTGACATTTATGCCTCTACAAAGCAAGCATAAGATATTGGTGCCCTAATTTTCTAGCACTTCATATTTACTTCGCAAAAGTGTAAATCTTTGGCAACGGGAGCTTCGTAGTAGATTTTGCAGGCAGCTGGGAATGGGGTGATGGGAGGCTTGGGGTTCAGCATTTACACAGCAGCCCATGGATAAGCAGAAACAGCCTTCCCATCCACTGGGGAAGATGACTTCCACTACATCATGTTGCAATGGATTCACTTTTCAACTACAGTGGGATTACCAGCCTCTATACCTTCAAGCTGTTCTTGGACAGCAACATTTTCTTTGCCTGTCTGATTGTTATATGTATGCTGTGTTATTTGGGATCCCATTAACTGCACTGATGATAGATGGAGATGGCTCTTCCATTTCTTTGCTATATTTCAAAGCTTGCCTTCAAAGGTGCAGGTGGGTATTCTGTATGAGTAACACCTTCCTGATAATTCCTCCACGTGTCAGGATGGCTCCATGACACATCCAGGTTCCTTCTGTTTTGCAGCTGGGTGTCCAGATGACATATAGCATGCTTTCTTCAAAACATTGTCTGCAAGCTACACTTTTCCTGTTGCTTTGGAGTTGATGAATTGTGCAATTCTGAATGTATTTGTGTATTGATGAAAGAAAGAATTTTCAGGAGATTAGGGCAAGACACATGACTCTGAAATGAGCTCCTTCTTCAGACCAGACCCAGGGCTTGGATAAGCCTCAGCCTTTAGGAACTCAGCTCTTGGTTACTATAAACCTATGTGACCCTGTTGCAGATACTAAAGCAGCATATGTACTAACTTATTGCCTTACTCTCATCTATGTTTATGTATTTTTTATCTTTGTTCACACTGAATCCAGCCCCCCTGGAATCACAGAATCATCAAAATATGGAATTGAGGGAATTTCTTAGAATCGTAGAACAATTTAGGTTGGAAAAGACCTTTAAGATTAGAACAATCAGGTCTCCCCTCAGGCTCCTTTCCTCCAGGTTAAACAACCCTAGTCCCCTCAGCTACTCCACATCAGAGCTAGAGAACTTGCTCTAGACCCTTCAGCAGCTTTGTTGCCCTTCTCTGGACACACTCCAGCACCTCAATATCTTTCTTGTAGTGAGGAGCCCAAAACTGACTGCAGCACTCAAGAGGCAGGGGCTACCAAGAGACAGGGGGACTATCACTTCCCTGCTTCTGCTGGCCACACTAATTCTGACACAAGCCAGGATGTTCTTGGCCTTCTTGGCCACCTGGCAAACTGCTGGCTAATCTTCATATGGCTGCTGACCAACACTCCCAGGTCCTTTTTCACCAGGCTGCATTCCAGCCACTCTTTCCCAAGCCTGCAGCACTGCCTGGGGTTGTGTGACTCACATGGAAGACCCAGCACTGAGCCTTGTTGAACCTCATTCAACTGGCTCCACCCCATCCATCCAGCCAGTCCCTTTGCAAAGCCTTCCTGTCCTCAAGCAGATCAACACCTCTGCACACCTTGTTTCGACCTGCGAGCACCCTGAGGGTGCACTCAATCCCCTTGTCCGGATCATTGATAAAGGTGTTGAAGAGAACTGGCCCCAGCGCTGAGCCCTGGGGAACACCTCTTGTGACTGGCCACCAACTCCATTTAACTCCATTCACCACAGCTCTGTGGGCCTGCAGACCCAGACAGTTTCTTACCCAGAGAACACTATGGCCATCCAAACCATGAGCAGCCAGTTTTTGCAGGTTGTCTCTGGTTCAAACTCGAGAGTCTAGCATGGACTTTTTTTGTGGGGAGGGGACCAGAAAAGATCTGCTTTCAGGACCATGCCCCTCACCCCTCCTCCATTCTCTCCCTGTCTGAAAGTGCTTGAGAAATCTAAATACACTCAAGTTTGATATGATTTAGAGGATCTGGGAGTCTGTGCTAATTCCTTTCACAGTGTTGCTCAAAGAACAAACCAGGACAAAACAGGCTGTTAGATAACAAACAATGAATGTTCATTGTGGGCAGCTGTGGGGACAATTGACCTTAGTGCCACCAGCCAAACATTCAAATGTTGAAATGGTACTTCAAACAAGTCAAGACTTAAATCAAGATGAGTGCTTTACAGTGGCTTGGCAACCTATAAAATCCTACATTAAGGAGACAAACAGGTGTAAAGCAAGATGTGCTTGTTTTGTCCTGAAGTCCATAACTGTTGCTCTGCAAGGACTCAGTATGCTATTTTCAGTGCCAGCCACTGTTAAAGGTAGCAGGACTTGCTTTGTAAACCTCTGCTGCTTGATTCAGAAGTGTTGTGATCTAAAAGTTATATTGTCATGAATTATAAACCCCAGCAATTGTTACTGCAACAAGGGTCTATACAATCTCAGCATGTGTTAGCCTTGAACACAGCACTGCATGCCAAGGCATTAAATGGCAGCGCTCACTTCCCCTTGCAAAGGAAGATGAAGCAACTGCAAATAACTCACCTGAATGCAGATAACAAGGTTCTGCTGTGACTTAATTAATACAGAACCAGTTTTCATGGTTGTCCCTGAGGACTTGAAAAATACCAGTTATTGCTCATGTTTGTAAGTTCTCAAGTGAATAGTGCAATTAGGCTTCAAGTGATATTAAAAAAAATCAATCAATATTTTAGCAGCACCTCTTCAGCACTCCTGCTTTTTGTCAGGCAGAAAGCAGTAAGCCTAGCTATAATTAACATACTCATGCACATATACACAAGGCAGTATTTGTATTAAATAAGTCGTGATTTCTCATGGGAGAGCATTCAGCACGAGCTCCCTGTTGTACAGTACTGTTCTCTTGCTTTGCCTATAGCTGAATGTGTCCAACAAATCCAGTGTGTATAGTTTCACTACTATGATGCTTTATTTAATTTAGTAACCCTAAAAACTGCACCTGAATCACACCATCTTTCATTTTAGCCCGATTGTGAGGATTCTAGGGAAGTTTTTGTGCACAGCTGCTATGAGATATCAGCTGAATCACATCTAATTAGACAGCACACACATTCTGGGCATTTTTTTTTTTTTTAAAGACAATAGATCCTTCTTTTCCTCAATGGTTCTAATTCTTCCACAAGGCCTTTATGATCATTAAAACAGTAAAACCAAATCCCTGCCAGTGAAGGTGAATCTCACCTTGCTCATTCTTAAGAAAAATGTTGATTTATTGTGGTGATACCAAATCCCTATTTTTATTTTTTTTAAAAGTTTAGTTGTCTTCTTTTAAAACAACTAAAAATCCTTCACAAACTTGACCATACAGAACATGGTCCTCTTTGCTATCATCTTTTTCTGTGATTCTGTTCGGTGCAATATGAGCTAGGGAGCTGCTTTGGCAGGGGAGTTGGACCCAATGATCTCTTGAGGTCCCTTCTAACCCCTATGATTCTATGATTCTGTGATCTTCTTCTCCAAACTTCCAGCTATCCTGATCCCTCCTCCACAAACTCTCCTTGTGTTGCACTCACTGAGTCTTTCTGAGAAGCTTCTCACATGACTTACTCTTACTTTTTTTTTAATTTAAAAATGCTCCAGTCTCTATGATCACCAAATATCGAACAAATTTCATAATTTAAGAGTCCCTTGCTGTTCTTCCCAATGTTCTGCCTATGACCTTGCTTTTAAGTTTGACCTTTGTTAATTTTTGTCTGAAGGAGTAGCCTGTCTATACCTAGAGACAGAGCTAACCATGTCTGCAGCATTATAATTGCACCATGCTGTTTCTAGGCAGCTTAAAAAATTCAGGTCACTGGCCATTTTCTCACCTCTGCAGAGCAGAATTAACACTGCAGTGTCAGCTGGACATTAATGACTTAAATTGCCTTTAATGAAATGAAAGATATTCTGCATGACCTTCTTGTCTGGGGTGAATAGGAGAAAAAAGAAGGCAAATCTCTGATATGTTGCTTAATTTGTTTCTACAGGTTCCCTTGGGCTAAATCATTGCAGTGGTACAGTCAGCTCTCTTCATAAGGCCTGAGCAGTGCTGGAAAGCCTCTCATTATGAGTGTCATTACAGGGCAAAGGCGGTGTTAAGCAAGTGTTCATACAACGTACAGAGGGTCTGGCAACTGCAACACGCTGATGCTGCACTACCTGTTCAGCTCCTCCCGGGTTCTTTCACCAAGCCTGACTTCAAATGTCAAAAATGGGAAATTGTATAGCAAAACTCATGGTCTTGCAATATCCCTTTCATAGTCACCAGAAGGCCTACATGCCCCTCCAGCTGATTGTGAAGCAGCTTCTGATGCTTCAGTGGAGAGGGATGTGATGGCAGCCTGGAGCAGCCTCTGGAGGAGAAACTATAACCAGGGCAGCCTGGAGTGCTGCCAAGACTCTGTACAAACAGGGTGGGTGAGTGGAGTCAGGGATGGATGGATGGATGGATGGATGGATGGATGGATGGATGGATGGATGGATGGATGGCCTTCCAATACCTTAACAGGGCTTACAGGAAAGCTGGGGAAGGGCTGTTTGCAAGGGCATGTAGCAATAGGACAAGGGGCAATGGTTTTAAATTGGAGCAGGGTAGATTTAGATCAGACCTTAGGAAGGTCTTCCCTATGAGGGTAGTGAAACACTGGTGCAGGTTGGCCAGAGAGGTGGTGGAGGCCCCATCCCTGCAGTCTTTCAAGATCAGGCTTGATGAAGCTCTGAACAAACTGAGCTAGTTAAAGGTGTCCCTGCTTACTGCTGGGTGGTTGGTAATTTTTAAGGGTCCCTTCCAACCTAATGCATTCTATGGATGAATGGATAGAACAGAATGGGTGGAGGACACTGGCAGAAGGTCATTGCTTTACTGTAAAGTAAACAAGCAAAGATGAGTGTCACAGCTGGGGTGATTATCTACTGGAACATACACAGAATCTGGGTGCCAGAGCAGTTTGTGTCCAAACACTGAGAACAGTAGGGGTTAGTGGAGAAAGTGTGGGTAGGACAGCAAGCCTCCACATGGATACAGTCAGCAATGTTGATGCACCAGGTGCCCAACTGTGGTGTGCTAGTTATGAAACCTTCTTCTGTTGAGAGTGGTGTTAAATCCCAGAGGACAGTGTGGGCTCACAACTTCACAAGTTTCCTCCATCAGCTGCCTCCTTCCATCCTGCAGCCTTGTGGCTTCACAAGCATGGAACAAAAACCCTTCTGGTACCTTCTCCCCTTCTGCACAGAGCTATCTGCTCGCTCTTGTGTGAGTTTGTGCAGCTAGCTGGCAGCAGAGAGTGACGTCCAGGCTGCGCTTGGTCATGCTGCAACATGTGATGAGAAGCAGAGCTATTTATCAGCGATGTCTTTAGTCAAGAAATTTAATGACTTGAATACTGTGTAGTGCATTTTGAGGTGAAGAAATCTTTTTTTTTAACAGGTGAATATATCCCTGAGTTTAAAAATAGGTTAGGAAAAGAGCAAGAAAGGTAAGTGTTTCGGCATAATCCACAGAAAAGGTGTGGGACTGGGTGTTGTAATTTGTACTTCCTAACCTTGTGTTTGGTTGTCTGGACTACACTTCCCTCTGCTGCCCTATCTTAAATTTCATTAATTTAATTACTTCAATAGGAACAGGTGTAAGACCTTAAGCTGGGATTTTCAAGGACAGTTGAAGGTGGTTGAGAATCACTGCTGGTTTCCAGGGTGATTCTGTGTTGGGTTTATTTTAAACCTACTGGAAAGCCAAGATACTGATTACTTGCAAATGGTAGCTTGGGGAATAGGAAGTACTTTCATTCACCTCCTGCTTGCAAAGCAGGAATTTAGAAGAATTCTATGGACCCTGGTAGAGCTGCTGATTTTTGTATTTGTTGACTATTGCATGTAGCCATCAGGTTCCTTGATGGTAAGTATGCACATATGCTTTCTATAGTACATCTTTAAGATAATATTTTAAAAAATTGAAACTAAAGGTTGTGAGACAGGTTGACTTGCAACAACAAAGTCACCGTATGATCTACTGGATTCACCTCTTGAATGCCTCAAAATGTGTTAATACAGGTAAATCTGATGATCATAAATTCAGAAATGAGTCACTGGGTTACTGACACTTGGGGCAGGAGAAGGGACAGCCTGCATGGACAACCATGGCAAGGAACAAGGAAGTAGGTTTTCCTTTTCACCAGTCTAGCTGTGTGGGTTTTCCACCCATGTCTACTACAGAGGACTTAGCAACATGAGTAGATCATGAAGGCATAATGGAGATTCCCCTTCTTTTTCCTGGATATGTAAGGATTTACGGTGCAGCTCAGGAGATTAAGGCTGCCAGATGTGGCTGAGCTGGGAGCTGGATCAGCCTGACGGTCTCACACACCCTCTGAAGGAGCTCAGTAGGTTGGGTCAGAAGGTGGGTGTCAGGCAGAATGACTACCTGGGCCAGATGACATAGCATGTTGTTTTTCTCATACAGGTGTGCATACAGTCATGCTCACAGTGATCCGTGGGTAGGGAAGCAGGCACATCAGATTTGCACAGCCAGCTGCACCCTGCATTCAGATCGCATGCAGGTAAATGCACATGCAGTTAGTATGGCACACACTTCTCCTTCAGATGCACAAATGTCAGCGTAAGGCATGAGAATTAGAGACCCACGGCTGAAAACCCAGCCATTAGCATACAAAGGCATTTCAGTATCATCAGAGTCCGCAGTGCTGCATCTTACCATAAATGGATCATGAATAAAACATTCTGAGTCATGGAGAAGAGCACAGATCCCATAATTGCAGGTGAGCAATGTAAAGATGGCATGAAAACACCACCAACTCCATCCCACAGTAGGACACGGGGAGTGACAGAGAAACAGTCATCCTGGCTCTGTCAGCAGGGCCATCTCAGGAGCCTGCCTGCCATGGAGGCACATGTGCACCTGCAAGGCATCGTTTGATAAATCTACAACATCTCCTGCCTCTGCTGCCGGGTTCTTGGACTGGGAGCTTAGGGCCATCTCGGCTTGGGTGAGAGCTGAGAACATGCTTTTCTAATGCAACTCCTCTGCTGACTTTTGGATTTCATCACAAAATTATTTTTGCCTCACCACAAAAATGCATACATGTAAATGTTCATTCATGTTTGCAGAACTGTAACTAAAAAGGGGACAGAGCTGCATCTGAGGCAAAATTCATTTCAGTGTTTGTGGAAAGCTGTGCTGATTTACAGCTGTCATCGTGCCCGTGGCAAAGATGTTACTGTCCAGTAGGAACAGTGTGGTGTAACCTGATGGCCCTAAAGCCTTCCAATACAGGTAGGGGAACTAATGCCCTAAGGTAGAGGTGATGTTTAGTCCTAGGGAAAGGAAAGCAAAGCACCATTTCCAGGTTTGTATAGGGTTTCCTGTGTAAAGAAGGACCTGGTGCTTGCTCCTCTGCTTCTGTGTTGGGTGACCTGTAAAACAAGCAGACAAATATGCATGAACACGCCTGTCATTCCAGCTGTGGCTCTGCTTAGAAAGATCTAACCATATACTTGTTCAAGTCACTTTCTAAATCCATCGTGATTGGTAGTGTGTCATGTTTCTTGGAAGCAGGCTGTTTCAGGTCACAGAGTGTAATTAAAGACAATTAATATAATTACTCACAACTGTGCTACTGATAATGCTCCAGATGCCATTACAGCACTGTGCTTCCTGCTGCTGTCCCTCACAGACTGCGCCTTTATCCTCTCCTAGTGTTGTCATTGTGGTTAAACGAAGGGGCTGTATATGAGAGAAAAGTACAATTTATTGTTCCTAACTTTCGAGTGTGCTAGGCAGACCCCAAACCAATTTGTCTAATCTCTTTTCTATCCAGTTCCTAATGAAGAATAAGAGACAAGGGTGAGTACTGGCATGGTGATAGTTGAAATGTTACAAATCACTTAAACGTAAAAAATTTATTTTACTGTAGTCTGTTCTACAATTAAGCACGTACTAAATGTGTCGATTTCCACTAATGAGTTTTATAATTACGGAGTAACTATTCAAAGGGACTGTAATTTCAGGCAGTAAAATCTGGAAGACTTGAATTAGCTGTGAACTTCAAACTTTTCCTTTGGCATCCAGCCCTGTCTTTCCCTTTTGTCTCAGCCACTGCCAAGTAATTTACAGTTCAAGAAAGGCTAATGGAGCTATAAACAAAGCACAGATACCTCTCGCATTTCATTTATTGGGCTGCGGTGTGAAAGCAGCCAGTGACTGCTTCCAGAGGAGGGCACATGCACACACATAATCACCGAAGTGCCCCGGGTCTCCTGTCTGTCTGCAGAACAGGTACGCCATAAATCATCTTTTGTCTTCAGTGGGGCTGGCTCCAGGGGCTGAAGCCTACCCGAATTCCTCTGGATTTATTTTTGTAAAGAGAGTGCTGGCCTACTGGGACAATTGTTAAACTCATTAAGTCTCTGAAGAAGGACTGAATGCTGTAAACTCAGTATTAAAGCTGTCTTAGATAGATGGTGGGATATCCTCGGATCACCTGATCCTGTCAATCACTGCATGCACATTGAAGTTCAACACTTCCCACTCATGCTAGCGTGAAACAAACGTGCCTCAGCTGAGCAGAACTGAGCGGTGCTCAAACCATTTTGTAGCAATCCAGACATGACTGAGTTCAGTAGCACCACGTCAGGGCTGCCTCGCTTTCTCCTACACCTTTCCTGAAATGCAGGCTCTGCAGTTCTGGAGCCTGGGCAAACAGCACATCCTGCTGCAGCTGCTATCTCTGAGCACTGCTTATCTCCAGGGTCAGCTGCTGCTGCTGTGACGGGGGCACCCGGTGGCCTGGGAAGCCAAAGGCTTCTGCAGGGAGGGCTTGAGCACATCTTGCTGCTTCCCACAGGGATGATTGCAGGCAAGAGGAGTCCATGTCCTTAGAAAGACACAGTATGACTCATCCAATGCTTCCTTTGGAGAAGGGTGACTGTTAGCAGATGCTGGTAGCTGATGCTTAGCTTCACTGCAAGCTGGTGCATTAGTGCACACATAGATAGCTCAGGAGATGAGTCCCAGTGAGCAGAGGTAAGCTAGCCTGCATGTGCACCTTGCAGTTCACTCCCCAGTTAGCTGAAGGTGGTTTTGATGGCTCTGGGGCCTTGCAGGGCAAGCTGGCCTGTCTGATACAGCAAAGAGCTCTGTGCAAAGCTGAAACTGATCTTTAGCACTGTAGTAGTCAGCATTTCCTTGCAATGCAGAGGCAGAGTCTGGGTTGTGTGCCAACCAGACAGACAGAGGAAAATCTTTCCAGACTGGAAGTTTTCATGAGCACTGATGTTGACAATTTGCATTTTCACTGACAAGAGTCACGGCTTGATTTTTAAGTCAACACAAAAATATCATAGAATCATAGAATGCTGGGGTTTGCATTGGAAGGGACCTCAAAGATCACCTAGTCCCAACCCCTCTGCCATGGGTAGGGACACCCTTCACTACACCAGGTTGCCCAAACCCCATCCAATCTGGCCTTGAACACTGCCAGGGAGGGAGCAGCCACAACAGCCTGTGTCAGGGCCTCACCACCCTCACTGGGAAGAATTTCTCCTTTACATCTAATCTCTTTATATCTAATCTTTTAGTTTAAAGACATTCACCATTTGTCCTGTCACTCCATGCCCTTGTAAACCAACCCTCTCCAGATTTCCTGTAGGCCCTCTCTTTCAGGTACTGGAGGCTGCAATAAGGTTTCCTTGAAAGCTTCTCTTCTCCAGGCTGAACAAGCTAAATCCCTCGGCCTGCAATCATAGAAGAGGTGCTCCAGTCATTTGATCATGTTCATGGTCCTCCTCTGGACTCAATCCAACAGGTCTGTGTCCTTCATATATTGGAGGTCTCAGAGCTGAACACAATGATAAAAAACTTCCTGTATGTTTCAGCATATTCAATATTATTACTTGAAATACAGGATCATCTGCCTCCACATTGATGTTTCTTCACAACTGTGGCATTGTACAAACATCAATCAGCCTCAAAATGTAATAATCAACAAATTCCACAAGCATCAGGCCCGTAAGTTACACAGGGAGATGTACATAGAATGAACTTGCTTTTCTCGGTTCAACTTCTGTCCCCATCCCCACTGCCCTTAAACACACCATGCCCAGGTGAACTAAGGAGGCCCCAGCTGGGGTTCAGTGTCCCTGGCTGGCCCAGTAGGACCATGGCACAGAAGCCATCCCTGTGCCCATGGTCAGGAGCGTCACCTTTAATGTCATTGCAATGAATAAGCAAACAGGAGCTTTCCTACTTGTTTGTGGTATGCTGGCAAGATTTTGGTGTGTGAGAAGGGGGCCTGCAGGGATGGCTTTATCAAGAAGCAGCTAGAAGCTTCCCCTAGGTCTGACAGAGTTAACACCAGCTGGCTCAAGACCGGACCCACCACTGACCACAGCTAAGCCCACCAGTGACGGTCACAGTAGTTCTGTGTTAACATATTTAAGAAGGGTAGGAGGTGGAGGGGGTTGGAATGCAAGCATTAGCTTTTTGCTGACAGAGAAGGGAGTGAGATGTGAGGAAACCTTGCAGACACCAAGTGAAGAAGGTGGGGAGAGGAGACGCTGCAGGCACTGGCAGAGAGATTCCCCTGCAGCCTGTGGAGAAGATGATGAGGAGCAGAGATCTGACCTGCAGTCCATCCAGGACCCCACATGAAAGACACTGTGACCTTCTAGGAAGCCCAAGCTGGAGCAAGCTCCAGGCAAGACCTGCAGCCCATGAAGAGAGGAGCCCACAGTTGAGCAGGCTTGTTGGCAGCATTTTTGACCCCATGGGGGACCATGCTGGAGCAGTCTGGTCCCTTGGAAGAGACCTATGATGGAGCAGTTTGTGAAGAACTGAAGCCTCCTTGGGGAGGACTCTTGTTAATGAAGGATGGCAAGAGGGACCCTAGGCTGGAGCAGGGAAAGAGTGTGACAGTTCCTTCCCCTGAGGAAGGAAGGAGCAGCAGAGACAACGTGTTGAACCGACCACAATCCCCATTCCACATCCCCCTGTGCCATACGGGGGAAAGAGGGAGAAAAAATTGGAATAAAGTTGAGTCCAGGAAGAAGGGAGGGGTGGGGGCAGGTGTTTTAAGATTTGGATTTAATTCTCATTATCCTAGTCTGTTTAAACTGAGTAATAAATTAGAGCCTTTTAATTCCTTATTGAGTCTGTTTTGCCAGTGACATTATATGCTCAATGATCTCTCCCACAAGCCTTTCATTATATATTTTCTCCCCTGTCCAGCTGAAAAGGGGTGATAGAGCGGCTTTGGTTGGTGTCTGGCATTCAGCCAGGATCAAAACACCACACTACTGAATTAAATTACAACTTAGATCATATTCACTACAGTGATATGACTATTGGGAAGAACAATGTATGAAATAACTTGCCATTGGGGAATGGGGGAGCTTTAATCCAACTGGAACTGCGATACCACAGAAGGTTAGATGAATGCAGCTTAGTTTCCATACAATAAACAAAAGGGGTTTTGTAAGAGTGCTTAGTATGCATCATCCACTACATCTGAGCAGTGTGTAGAGCTTTGCAACTTGGAGAATTTCCTTGCAGTCATGGCACCAGCCATGGAGGAGAGCGCCTATGAGTGGTAGCTAATGACTAGTCTTCAGCAACACCTTATCTGTTTTGCAGGAATTGGTGTGAAGTATGTGAGGGCTGCTTTCCAGCCTGACACCTTCATAAGTGAACATCCTGGTTGTTGAGGAAAATAAAGGCTGGGAAAAGCTGCAGTTTGGGTGGCTCTGAATAATCAAGGCTAATCCCGCCTCTTAGTGCTAGAAGCAGACGATGAGATGTAAAATCTTACATTAATGATCAGTTTATTATACACGTTGCTCTGTATCCACAAAGCCATTTCAGAGTCAAGGGTGTGTTAACCTGAGCCTTGCCTTCATACCAATCTCTTGAGGCTCATGAATGTCCCAGTGGAACCTGGCCGATGGGGTGCACAGCTATGACCAAACAGCCGGAGTTTCATAGCACAGTCTGACACCACCCTTAATGTCATCCCAGTCTGCATAGACGTGACAGCAATGCTGATGTTACGTATCCAACTCAGACAGAAGGAGAGGGTAAGGAGGACATACAGTTCTGCTTCAGGCAGGAGTAAGAACAGAAGTTTTACAGGGTGACCTGTTAGCAACCATGTCTGGTCAGTCAGTTCTGCTGCATAGTCTGGGATTTGAGCTACAGCTCTGAATTCTCCCCATGTACCTCTGAGTCACTGTCAAACACAGTCAGGAACCTCTGATCCTGATTTGCCACTGAAAAAAACAAGACATTTCTTCTCTTAGCTCTGTAATGTACTTTGGATTTGACCTAGGTGGTTCATATCTGGTGGAGAAAGACTCTTTCAGTGCCTATTTTTTGTCTTTTTTTATCATGATAAAGTTGCCAATCATACAGAAGCTCAGAAAAAAAATAACCTCAAGTTGCAGAGAAGAATCAGCAGAGCCGACTGGTATCAATTTACAGGCCTTGCGCATTGATCAAATAAATTAAAATCTCTTGCCCCATTACTCCTGATTCATCTAGTTTCTCAGTGGGCAGTTTAAAAAATCGTAATTTAAGATATTTATTGTGTCAGTGTGAAACGAATTCTGTATTTTGCAGAGAGAACACAGGAAAGCTCCAAAACCCTTTGTGTGCTGGTGCTCCCTAGTGGTGACGGGAGCCTGCAGGAAGCCGGCAGGAATTGTGCGAATTCTCCTGCAATTCCGTATCTTAATTGCTTTCAATGTTAAGTCCCCCAAAAAGCCTGTTTGTGAGTATAAAGTAATTCACATATACCTGTGCTTGCAGGACTGTGCTTTCATGTACCACAGGGCCTTTATGACATGTAAAATGCGCACAGCAGCAAATAAAATCCTTTTTCCTCGCTTGACTTTGTTCATTTCTGTCCTTAGCATTAATGTGCTACATAAACTTTCCTAGGCGAGATACACCACTGTCTATTTATTTTCTTATTCTGTATCAGACAAAAATTCAGGCACCAACAGAGTCAGGAAGACACACACACACACATACGAACACACACACACACAGGCGTGGAGAATATTTCTGCTCCCAGACCTATCCTCAGGGTTCATTTCCAGCAGGAAGTGGGATGGTTACTGGTGTGCTGGGCTCCATACCTCCCTTTCCATCACTGTGCTAGCCTGGGGACAATGCATTGGCTAAAAGAACTGATGAATGCCAAGCTGGCATTGGTCCGTGCTTCTCTTGGCCTCAACTTTGTCAACTAGAGAAACAGCTGAGATAGAAGGAAGCCCCACAACCACAAGACTGCTCTCACCTGCAAAATGGCTGCACACAGCCAAGCGCCATAGATCCCTTGGGCGGCAGGAGCCATGTGTAACCATGCTGCTCCTGGGCAGGGGAATCTCAGCCATTAAAATATAGTGTCTTCTGCCCTCATCCACTGGCAGCCATGGTATATGAATTACTCTAAACCCGAGATGATGTACAAAGCGTTGCAGACTGGATTTGCACTGGTAAATCTTCATTGTGTCAATCTCCTCCAGCACAAACCTCCTAAAGTCTTTGAGCTCCCCTAGCACACGCTTGTCTACACAGGCAAATGAAAGAACAAAAGGAGAAGTTGGTGCAATCTATATATATCCCTATCTGTTATCTTTTAAATATGTGTATGTAAGACATGTATATACTTTTAAACTACACCACTCTCAAACACCGAAGCCCAGCACAATAGTGTTGTCTGAAGTTGCTAAGGCTTTATTAGAGGAAATGAAGTACAACAGCAACACATATGCAGAGGTGGCAGCGCGATGCTTCTGCTCCAGGGAAACTGCCACAAACCCATTCAGTAAAGGACAATGCTGACCTTGATGTTTTGGATTCTGCTGAGAAAAGAAATTGTCCCAGAGCTTCAACAGTGGAGTCAGAGGATCATCTTGTTTTGTACAGAGGCAGTGAGTCAGAGCAGCCTCAGACTGGGAGGCTGGGACGGGAGTGGTGATTAAGGATGCACCCAGTTGCCTGCACCTTTTCCCTGTAAAGTGGCATTTGAGTTCTGGTTTAATCAAACAAGGTAATTACCAAACACTGATTGATGATTATCAACATTTTTTATACTAAACACCGTTGTTTATTGGGGATCCTTACTGCTTCACATTGTTCCTTGTGAAGATTCTTCTATCCTCTTTTTTTGCTATCAGGCAAAATCTTATCTTCACAATTTCAGCATTTTCAGCACCACGTTATCACTTTGAGGAAGTTGAGACATACCAGCAAACTGGCTGGAAGTAATTGAAATTCAGTCTGTGGAACCTGGAAAGGAAAATTTCAATTTCTAGTGTTTGTCTTGCATATGCACATTACTAGACCTTTCCTCCCCAGGGAAGAAACCCAGTACAGCATTCTCCTGCAGTTCCAAAGTGCATTTCCAGTACCCTGCAACAGCCCATGTACTTTCTATGACTTGGGTGAGCTTTGAGAGTTGTTTCCCTGGAAGCTCCCTCACTGCAAATGGGGAGCAGATACCCTGGTAAATATTGGGGATATCAGCTGTGGCACAAGCCACTGACTCCCAAACTCCAGGTATGTGTGCTCACAGGTACTCATGGTACTGCCAATCTACAGCCAGCACTGATAGAGGTAAGATGATACATGAAATTACAAGTATTTCCTCCTGTCTTCTGATGACCTGCTCAGTGATGGGGTAGAAATGCCTCATAGCCCTGTTGTCGCTCTTGTTAGCAAGCACTCCAGAATTACTGTCATTTCTTGTAGAAGAACAACACAGATGCAGCTTCCAGAATGACTTTCTGGGTGATGTTTCAGGGACCCCAATTCTCCAGCTCTATTCATTGCCTCAGACCTCTGCATCCATCTCACGCTCTGGCACTCCAGTGTCTATTGGTACCAACTCAGAGTTAATTTGCTCAATGACTTAAACAGTGACTGGGAGTAATTTAGGAGGTGACTGCAAATGGGGAGATGATGGTCTTGCAATGACACATGATGGATGACTGATATGGACAAAATGGTGGTGCCAGCTCATGTGCAGTGACAACCATGGTTGGGCAATGAACCATGGGCCAGGGCCTCAATGCCAGGTTGGTGAAGCCAAACAAGAGCACGGGACCAAAAATCTTCTCTCCCTTTCCTGCATTCATGCCTCTGAAGGCTGGAGTCTCCTGTGATAATCTGGGCAGTCCTTAAAAGCCTCAGTGTAGCAAAACCCACTCACTTTCATGAAGATTGAAGTCATGTCTCTCCTTTGGATTGTGTGGGGGAAGCTCACCCTTTACAGATCTTCCTTGGCGAGAAATGGCGCACAGTGACATTTTGCAATGTATTATTCAACAGGACATGAGCCCCTCTTTGACTTGTCCTCCACTGCGGAATCAACCCATCCACCTCCCTGTTAAACTCTATGCTTACAGAAACCAGAAATTATATAGAATATGTATTATAAAATGTACCTTTAATATGAGTTAATATATTGATATAGCTGGAAAGGACTCCCCCCAAGATGCTGCCTCCATCTATGGGCCTAAGCTGTTCTGAGGCACCTGCTCTGCACATAAAATAGAACCCCACAAACAGCAAATGCTGTTCTCCCCAAAGACAGACCTTGGGGGATGTGCATAGGCTGCTGACTGCAGGTGGGAAAAGCAGCTTTACAGACTGCCTGGCCCCGGAGCAGGCAGCATCAGCTTGGCAGCAGGCTATTACAAGCAGTATGATGAAGAGGCACATCTTTGGCATCGGAGGAGGCTAATGGGTTTCAGTTTTGGCACTACCAACCTTCAAGGCAAAAAGAAACCTCCCTCCTGGGCATCTTTTACGAGATAAAACTTTCTCAGCGTTCTTGCAGGTTTGTTTTAAGTCTATTTGATTTGGATGCATGAAAAACTGAGGAATTACTGTACTCAGTAAGTTCTGCTCTGAGATTTTTTTCTCATCAAGCTTAATCACCTTGATTTAAGCACTCATAGGGCTGTAGGAAGGGGGCTGTGCATATGGTTTTGGGCATTCCACAGATTAGATTTATTTAGTAGACAGAACTGTGGAGAAAAATATTGAAAGGCAATGGAAAAAAATCCATATTTTTCAAATTATTTCAAGCATTTTTCAAATGAAAATTTATAATTTTTCATGAGTAAGACAAAAGAGGAGGAAAATCCTCTTTTAAAAAGGTCAGTCGTCATAAATGCAAGTCTTCATTTTTATCTTCATTTTTGTCTTCATTTCATCTTTTAAAAAACAGCATTTTCTATGAAAAATGTTAAAAAGGCAATTTCCATTACAGTTTTGACAAACAATTCAACTCATATAAACAATGATCAGAGTGTGATTTTCTAGTCTCTAAAGATCCCACCTCATTAGAATTTACAAAATATTAACCAGGAAACAAAATAGTTTAATGAATCACTTGTTTGATAAGCATTAAGCATGCTTTAGATACAAATTCCTTAATATACAAACACCTTAAATAGTAGGTACTCAATGATAGCTCTTGTTTATGCTGAAAAAGTGTTATAAAGTGGAGGGTGCCTACAAGAAAGCTGGGGAGTGACTTTTTAGAAGGGCATTTAGTGATAGGATAAGGCAGAATGGTTTTAAATTGGGAGGGGGTAGATTTAGATTAGATTGGAGGAAATTCTTCCCTGTGAGGGTGGTGAGGCACTGGCACAGGCTGCCCAAAGAAGCTGAGGCACACCCCCCCCTTGGCAGTGCTCAAGGCCAGACTGGATGAGTCCTTGAGCGGCCTGGTCTAGCAAGAGGTGTCCCTGCCCATAGCAGGGTGGTTGGGACTTGATGATCTTTAAGGTCCCTTCCAGCCCTAACTATTCTATGATTCTAAAGTCATGTTCTCCTGGGCTAAGATGAGGTGTGGATCAAGCAGCCAGGCTAATTCATCCTGCTTCCAGTTGTGTACCCAAATCACTAGTAAGAACCAGCTGCCTTCTGAGGTTTTTTCACAATAAACCCTGCAGTTATGGCTGCTGCAGGCTCCTTGCTGTTCGGTGGCTAAGAGAGCCAATGGGATACTGGGGTGCATCAGGAGGAGTGTAGCCAGCAGGTCAAAGGAGGTGATCCTCCCCCTCTACTCTGCCCTGGTCAGGCCTCACCTGGAGTATTGTGTCCAGTTCTGTTCTCCTTGGTATAAAAAGGACAGGGATCTCCTGGAGAGAGTCCAGAGAAGGGCTACGACGATGATTAAGGGCCTGGAGCATCTCCCCTATGAGGAAAGGCTGAGTAAGTTGGGACTGTTCAGCCTTGAGAAGAGAAGACTAAGGGGGGACCTAATTAAAGTTTATAATTATCTGAAGGAGAGGATGCAGGGGGAATCAGCCAGCCCCTTTTCAGTGCTCTGTGGGCACAGGACAAGGGGCAATGGCTGCAAGTTGGAGCACAGGAAGTTCCGCACCAACATGCGGAAGAACTTTTTCACAGTGAGGGCAACAGAGCCCTGGGACAGGCTGCCCAGGGAGGTGGTGGAGTGTCGTTCTCTGGAGATATTCAAGACCCATTTGGATGCCTATCTGAGTGATATGTCCTAGGGACCCTGCTTTGTCAGAGGGGTTGGACCCGATGATCTCTCGAGGTCCCTTCCAACCCCTACAATTCTATGATTCTATGATTCTTGCTGTGCGTAACAGGGATCCTGGTGCATTGTGCAGCAGTTTATGTAATGGAGGATGCATGACAACCAAGACTGTGGGCCACCTGGTCTAGTGGAAGGTGTGTCTGCCCAAGGCAGATGATCTGTGGGATGAGTAAGTGACAAAACAGTAGCCTGAAAGCAGGGAAACAAAGGAAGGTGCTGAGCTGGGGTTTCCCTGCTTGGCTCTAGTGTCCATCCATGGGGTTGAAGCAATGCTGGGGCTCAGCAAACAAGACTTGTGCTCAGTCTTCCCAGTGATACAAACAGTGAATATGCTTTACAATGCAGAACACCCTGAACCTGGCCTGACCCAGAACAAAGCCACACATTTTGAGAAACAGTAGCTGGTTTCACTTGCTGCTGTTCCATTGACCTTGGTGCTGGCCTCCAGACCAGTGAAGTCCTAAGTCCTGACCTACTACTGAGGCACCGAACACTTCTAGTGTGTTAATAAAAGTCAAGGAGTAGCAAATTCTGTATAATCCTGACTATTCATTCAACAAAGCAGCCTGAGAGGGCAACTGAAACTCAATGCTTTCAAGTCCTGCAGCATAAAGTCTCTATCCGCTAATATAATCCTCAAAAAGTGATTGTCTTTCTCCATAGGTACTGTTGTTTCACAGCATCCCTGGTGCTGACACAACCCCTCTTCTCAAAACCTTTGCTTCTGCTCTCTGATTCTACACCTCCTTCAGAATAGCCATGGCAGCCATGGAGGAGGCAGTGGTTCAGGTTTCCTGGTGAAGAAGAGCATAAGTGACGGGCACCTGGTTACAGGCAAGACGGCCCACCGCCGCTGAGCCATGCTGTGGGCAGTGCCACCCCTGTCATCAGACAACCCAGTGATGGACAGGGTAAATAAGATATTTTATGGTTCACTTTTCTTATTGCCACAGGATATGTCAAAACAGCTCAGTATTGAAGCCATTCAGATGGCCTTTCGTGCTTAAAGGTGCCTTAATATTTTTTGTTTCAGTACCCTTTCTCATGGGGGGCATATAGGGTGATAAAATTTTAAGGGGAGAAAATATACCTCACTAAATTATTGAATTAAGTTCAAAGTGTATTTTCCTCCTAGTCCAGCCTGATATTAAATTTTAATCTGCCACACAGAGATGAAAGATTTCTCTTATACTTTGTTTTCAGGAAGATTTTGAGAGGGAAGAAAAAAAAAAATCATGTAGTGAATAGTATCAGTTTATGCTCTTAAAAATGCAGACTTTGTCAGAGGGCAGACAACTGAAGCCACATCTGTGAGATCTGTGTGAGGTGAGGGGTGCAGTTCAGTAAGCTCCCACCATTCTGCAATAGGTGGTAACGGTCCACAGTTCAGAATTTTTATGGGACAGGATGCATGGCTTTTCCTGTCTCTACATCTAGGGGATCTGCCAGGGGATGGCACTTAAGCTGAAGTGTTGTTTGACTTCTGTTCTGCTTACCTCTCAGACACTGTTGTGATGTTTGCCCCCTTCCTTCTGCTTTTTCCCCTTTACACTTGTACAGTTTCTCCCTTGAGCAGAGCTTTGGGGTGAGAACACAGGCAGCCTTCTGGGCAAGTTAGAGGTTGACTTGGGAGGATAATATGTTTTTTTCCGAGTAGGAAGAATTAGATATAGGATGAAATAAATGAGGTATGACCTCGTGAAACCCAGCTAGAAGCACTACAATCTCAGGCAGAATGCTCATTGGATTACTCTACTCCCTTTGAGATAACATTTTCCCATTCTTTGAAAAATGATCTTTTATAAACACATTGCAGCAGAGATGAAGAGATGTTATGTTTGTTTTGCTGGAGACATATTTCTTGTAGAAATAATGAAATTGAGGCCATGGATATGTGCATAGACAGTCCTAAAACCTGAGTGTTGTAAAATGGCATACATTTGTACTCTGACCTCTCTGAATTGTTCCCAGTTTGATTCCAGTGCTTTGGTGTTTGGAGAATGCTGCAGTAGAGCTTGAGACCAGACACTTGGTAAGGCACAGCATCACATTGATATGAAAGCTTGCAGTAAGAGCATCTTTTAAGTGCTGGTGCTTTTTCACGTGAAAATCAGCCCTAGAAGGTACTGTTGTTTACAGGAGCCATCACTCACCATATTGCTGACTAAATTTCTAACTGCTTGTTCCTCTAAGCAAATTTATCTGATTTCTTCTACTTTTAAAAGGTTATGAGAAAACCTTGCAAGAAGCTGACCATGAGGACAGAAAGTGGAGTGTCAGCACAAGGGTATTGCGTGATGTTCAGATGCCCTAATACATCCCATGATATAAGGAATCGATGCACATATGCAAGTGTTGATCTCCAGCCAGGAGGGAAGAGAGTGAGATTGCTTTGAGGATATCCTATAGACAAAGCCTGGAAGGAACTGAGGAATACATAGAGAGCAGTTTGCAGTGTCACGAGGACTGAGCTGCCACACTTAGAAGAAGTTCCCTTCTCTGGTCAGTTTTGTTACACAAGTCCCAGCTTTGCTGTCCTGCTCCAGACTCTTCATTTCTCTGATTAATTCTCCTGCTGGCAGATGAGCTGACAACATCCCAGGGCACATCAGCAGCTGCATGCAGCTTTGCCAAAATGTGAGTTAGCCTAAGCAGTGCTCTTTGCTACTGTGGCCACCAGCTTCAGGCAACTGAGTTAAGTTCACCTGAACCCCTGTCTATAGATTCCATATGGATGTACTCATGCTGTCCTCAAGCCCTGACTTTGGTGCAAAGCTCACCCGGGCCAGTCTCCACCTAAATTTCTGCCAAAGGTAACTGTGGTAGCAGTCTACTAGCTTGTTATCTGGTTACGAGTGGCGCTGACTGCTTGTGGACTGTGTGAAGCGCCCTCTCCTTGTAATAATTTTAAAATCAGTAAGCTGTTTTAGTGACTCCTTATTTTCATGTTAGGTAAAAGCACAAAAGTAATTTCTAAGCTAAAAGAAGTTTCTCATCTAGAAGCTTTAGCCATCTGCATTGCACTACTGTGAACACCGACTTGCAGCTCACAGCTGTGGTTTGTTTCTAGAAGCCTGAAAGAAGGTAGGCATCTCCTGTGTGGGGTCTCACAGGGGCTGGAGGGCTGCCCTCAGTGAGCCTACAAGTACTGAGGATAAGGAGATGTTCTCTGAAAGGTAGAAGACAGTATTTTAAAAAAAACGCCTTATAAATCCCACCCAGAAGCAACTCTGGACCCAGAGTGATGACTATTTTGATTTCTTTTGACAAGTTTACACAATGTAATAAGGATCTGGCAGAACATCAGTTTGCTGACTGTGTCTTCAAGTTGTGTAACAACACTTCCTTGGCCAAGCTCAGAATTAAAACAGAAAAACCAAAACAAATCTACAAAAGCAACTGAAAAATGAGGCTATGCAGGAAGCTCTGAATTGTTTTTCTTTTTCAAGGATATATGTGACCTTGGGTCCCAACAAATTGGGAAATATGTTTTGAGGATCTGACATCTCGACATGTTTCTGTCAGTCTGCTGGAGCGAAGGGGGATTCAATGCAGCATTGCCATCTGGGTGGGACACACATTGAGTGTTTGGGAGGTTTAGGCTTCTGTTCCAAACTTTAATTATGTTTTTTAGGACCGACTACTTCCTTTGTTTGTGCTTGTCATTGCTGAATCTGTTCTGCATGAGTCTATTCTCTTGCCTTCCATTTTAATTTCTGCCCTGGCACCAGTCTTGGGGTGGTGCCCATGTTGCAGGGCAGAGGCACTCAGCAGCTCTTGTCTGATGGCTGCACTTCCCCAGAGTCCCTGTGTGCCCAGAGCTCACCATAGAGGCAAAAGGCAAAGAGCTGTATATCAACCCAAATATATTTGGAGTTTTGCTTTCTCTGAGAGCCCCACTTTTGCACAGAGGGTGCATCAACACTCGTGTACTTTGCCCTGGCCTGGACTCTGTCTGCTGTTTCCTAATGAAAGCGATAATGATTTGTGAGCCTGTGCCATCTTACCCTACTGTCCCTCTCTTTCCTTCAAGCTGTGAGCAGAGATTGTGCAACTCTATCAGCCAGCACAAGGAAACCTGCAGTGCCTTGAGCCATTGTGGCCTAAGGCAAAGGTATTTTTATTTCTCTCAGCTCCTATTGAGCTGCTATGTCTATACAAAGAATTGCTCCTCCACGCTTCTCCAGAACATGTTCCTCTGGGGGCACTGGTGGAGAGGAGGTTTCATTCTGACCATTTCTGTCACCAGATCAAATCTGCCTTTATTAACAGATAAGCAAATCAAACAAAACCTCCAACCTTTCATTTGAGAGACTGCAGCAAACCACACCAAGGTCACACCAGTGTGCAAAGTTGATTGACTTTGCAGCTAACAGTCTTACCGTAAGTTAACAAGGCAGCTTTTTTCATTGGCTTCAATGCATGCAGATGACAAGACATTGGGGAGGTGTTTTGTTAGGGTTTTTCTTTGCAAATTTGAATTAATCTCTCATGTACTCACATCTATATGGCTGCCGATATGCTCCTGATGTATTGATTGGTCGGAGTTTTGCTCACAGAAGAAAGTAAACAGTGTTCTTCTATGTACAGTTCAGTGAAGGAATGAACAAAGTAATTGAGGGAGTCCTGTAGGGCTTCATCTCTTTTCTAAGCCAGCACTGTTGGTGCAAGGAGCTCAGGTAAGGAAAAAAGATATAATACCTGTCCTCCTCTTGGGTCACCGGTGAGACTGACAATTTCTCTGCCTTCAGTTTTACCATAATTTGGGTTTGATAATATTTAAATCTCTCTGAAAGTCTTGTTCATTGATGAAATACTGTGCAATAAGTGCTCTGAGTGTCTATGACTACTGTGTGAAGACTCACTGCCTTTCTTTACTAAAGAAGGAAGCAATGTTTTGACTTGACACAATTTCATTTTTCTCAGCAAGATATAAAAAAGCAGCACATGTGGCTGAAATCCTAAAACAGTTGCACATTTCCTATCAAGTTTTTTAAAGTGAAATTGTTTAGTGTATTGTTTTTAAATAAATAATTTGATTTTAAAACTTCCTATTGGCCTGTTTTTTGTGGCAAAACAGAATGATAATGTTCTACCCTAACAGCCAATCAAATTTAGTGTTGATTAGCTCTCACAATGAGTGGCAAAAATATTTTGCATTTTTAAACAAGCAAATAGTTTGTCTGGAAAACATTTTTCAAGTTTGCTAGGCATTATTACTTACTAACGACTGCCTATAACCTTCTGCCTCATGAAATGAAGTTTGACCACTGGAGTGAGAAATAGGCTAGTTGTTCTGTCTTCTGCTGTTGGTAGAAAATTCAGACGAGCTTTGAATAGTGATAGATTGAGGTTTAGATAGTCTAGTCAAAACTAAGAACAACAAAAAGCTGCAGCAAAATGCTTAGGGAAAGGAGGTTTATAAGAATGTGAAAATTAATTGTTTACAAGGTAATAGATGGGGCTGCTTACACTTAAGATCCTGTTTGGTGTTTCACACGTTTTATGGAAAGAACTATCTAATGCTTTAATTCTTATTCCTAGAAATGTTTTTGAGAATACTCTGAGCAGTGAAGAGCAATAGCAGGTCTTTATTTGTAATATTCGAAGTGAATATATAAGATACGCCTTAAATAGAAATACTGTAGTCATGATTAGTACTCCTGATAAGTGGCCAAAAAAAGCCATTGTGACTTCTGTCTATCATACATTACTGACCCTTTGTAAACACATTGCTTAGTAACATTGTACTGTGAAGCAGATTTATAGACTGTAAATTAGAAGAGATGTGTCTCTAAGGATACAGGCACAACTGTAAGTGGTAGTTTTTTGAGCTTTTGTGACCTGTCCCTGTGCAGTAGATGGACACCTTCACTATGGACAAGAGTATGTTAATGCACCTGTTCCTGCTGAGCTTGGTAATGGGGAGCAGTCAGGGGTGCTACTGTGAACATTATCCATGGGGACCGTGGTCTGCCTGTTCACAAACCTGCAACTATGGCACACAGACCAGGCACAGGTAAGGACAAACTATATCACTACCTCTATATTTCTATGTATTCACTGAGAAAATGCTTCTTCTGGGGAGGTGGATCTGTGTTACAAGCTCAAGCTTCCATAATATACTGAGCAACTGATTACCAGGTGAGTAGATTATATTTAAACTGCAAGATTTAAAAGTCACAGAGTTATGTATATAGAGCATTACAGTTCCTCCAAACAAACCTGCACCTGCCGACACATGTGGTGAGCAGAGAACAGCCTGATCCTATGATGGCCTTGCCAGCAGTGTTCATTGAGCAACAGGGCCACCCCTCTGTGTCCTGCTTCAGGAGCTCTCCCAGCACAGAGCAATGCCAGAAGAAGGGTCAGCTCCAGCATGACAAGCCTACAGAAAGTTCCTCCCTGTGCAATTAATTTTATGAAAACAGTTACAGTCGACTAAAGATTCATCAGCACCATGTTGGATGCAGTTCAGTGGCATATTCTAAACTTGTAAGAAATCACCTCCTTTCCACCTGTAGCTGTTCTCTGGAACATTTGACGTGACATAAACCAAAAAAGAATTGTTCTATAAATTTAAACCATATTTTCATTTTTCTTTTAATCAACATTCTGCAACTGCCTAGTTTTAAGGTCCCTTCCAGCCCTAACCATTCTATGATTCTATCAATCCCCTTTATCAGCTTTCACCCACAGTTAGAGAATATCTCTGATCTGTCTGTGATTCCTTCCTATCATAACATGTTAATTTTTTTAGGCAAATAAGAATGGATGAATATTATAGCCAAAACTTCTGTGACCAGCTGTGCACAAAGCAAGAATCTCGTGTGTGTAACCAGCAGACATGTCCTATCAACTGTCAGCTTGGAGACTTTGGCCCTTGGTCAGAATGTGACCCATGCATTAAAAAACAAGTAGGTAGAAAATGTATTATATGGGTGAAATGGAAGAAATTATGCTTAAGAGATTTCATTTTGAATATTCAGCTTTATGGCAATTGGTCTGCAAAATGTTAAGAGAATTTGGTTGTGACCTATGACAGTAGAAGATGGAGAAAACAAGTTAAAATAAGCAGATCAAAACAGAAAGGGCAGATTTAGTAGCATAAGTACATTTATAGAACTTGCTTCAAAAGCTTCATTGTCCTAATTTAAGTTTTCCACATAAAGCTTAAATTAAGCTGTAGAGTTCACATGTCTGTTTAAGCAGGAGAAAGTCACAGAATCTTTAGCATATCCACATCATTCTATACATTCTAAAGACAAGAAAATTAGGATCTGTTAAAAAGTGTTAAACAGCAAATCCTAACAGCACTGGCTAGAAACACTCAGGCTATATCTACACTGACAGTTAGGATCAGTTTGATATTTCTGTTCAGAAATTCAGGGCCCCATTCCCCCAAGCTTTATAGCCTATGGAAAAAAAAAAAAGTGGATGTACTTAATATCTGGTGCACAAAGTTCTAGGATGATGTTTTTTCCTCTTGGTCTTATGTCTGTTGACTTAAAAGTTGAAATGTCAGAGAGAAAAAATGTGAAAAATTATCTCCAAGTGGATTTTACCTAAAGAAACCAAGCCCTGGCAAATATAAGTTTGCAGGGAGTGTAGAGGAGCTGAGTGTAGATTTTTCGAGGTAGTTCTGCAGCTGATAGATCTGAATTTTGAGGCTGACTCTGAGTTTCTGTGCGGACACAGGCTACAGCTCTCTGAATGTCCTGCTCAGCATCACAAATCCATGCCTGAAAATCTATCTTGAAAAACCTGTCAGATTTCATAAGTACACATTTACACACGCGTATAAATTTCTGATGCCCATGCAGGATGAGGAAGATATGAAGACGCTGTTCAAAGTGTGCGATATGAGCCTCCCTGTGGGGCTACCATCCTGTGCCTGGGATGGAGAGTATGAGAGAAGAACAGGAACGGGCAGAGAGAGAGAGGGAGGCAGCAAACAGACTGCAAGACCTGAAAGGGGTCATTGCTCTCAGTCGAACTGATTTTTTTCTAAACATTATCATCTTGAATGGCTGGGTTCCTTACCTATGCATCCGTATATAGAATCATTCATTTTTATTAACTTTAAATATTGACGTAACATATTTGCTGCTTCAGGCAAAAGGGTGCTTTTGTCCACCGTGTTCCATTTTTCCCTCCAAGCTATAAACATAACTGCTTGTGACCTTTATAAACAACCACCAGAAAGGAGGACATGACTTCCAAGTTAAGTGTGAAGACTGTTGTAAGCAAGTTCCCAGTGAGGGGTAAGGATGATGAGGTGGAAGCTCACACAAAAAATAGAGGTTATGGGTCCCAAATGGACTACAAGGAAGGGTTATCTTGAGCTGAAAAACTTTCACGTGGTTTGGTGTTGCTCCTTGCACTCTCCATACATAGTCAGTTGCTGATTTTTACTGGGTGTCTTCATGCATTGTTTGACTCCATGGTCTGTCTACAGGGAGGGAAATAACAGAAGACTGCAAGGAACTGTGCATTTCCAGTAGGGAAAAAATCATAGAGGAGAAACTGTTCAGTAACATGCGGACGGGTCTCACCAGCAGTCCCTTGAAAAGGAGTGGAAAACATATCTGAAAAAAGACTCCTAGCCTTCAGCTTTGTTATTCCTCATGGAGAGTACTGACTTGGAGAAAGGAAATCCCAGTGAGG
This sequence comes from Gallinula chloropus, assembly GCF_964237585.1. Classification (NCBI taxonomy): domain Eukaryota; kingdom Metazoa; phylum Chordata; class Aves; order Gruiformes; family Rallidae; genus Gallinula; species Gallinula chloropus. Next base: position 74,273,751 of record NC_140089.1, read on the forward strand.
TCCAGATTTTGTTCCCAGATGTGCTTTATTAACAGAAACTTTCAGGAAAACTATTGTTGTTCTCTCCAGTCATCCAGTGCTCCTTAGACATGAGGCCCAATGTGTGGAAGCCAAGTCACTTGGTTTGGAGATAAAAATACATGCCATTGTCAAAGGGTTTCCATTTCAAGAGATGATAAAGAACAGGATAAACCTCCTTAAGTCTGTTCACAAGCCATTTCCTACTGTACCTGTACCTTTAAAACTGAAGATACATGGTCTGATCTTCTGATTCCTCCAGTGATAAAGCCCAGGTTGTCAAATGTTTCATTAGGTAAGCTCCTTCAGGGCTACTAAGATTCCTGGTTTTCTGTTCCCTGCCTGCCTTACCTGGGATTTGGTGTGGCAGGATGTAAGGAAAAAAACTCCTGATTATTTCCTTCAGGGTTCTGATTGTGATGAAGCTTCAGCAGCAGAGAGGCATATGGGTCTGCCTGGGAGACAGCGCTCAGCAACAAAACCAGCTCACACAAGCAACCTTGGTCTTGTTTCTTCTGCCTTTCAGTTTCGTGTCCGGACACTCCTGCGACCATCCCAGTTTGGGGGCCAGGCCTGTCCTGAGCCGCTGGTGGATTCCCGCCCATGCTTCCCAAAGAAGATCTGCAACATAGTGGAAGTTGATTGCAAGAATAAATTTCAGTGTGAAAGTGGTAATGATAATTTTTGTTTTGTAACTGCTGCATTATAAGATAGTGAAAAGATTAGATTTTGAGGCAAAAAAGGTCCAGATGATCCATCTTGAATGTTCCATGCACAAATTCCAGGGAAGAGGAACAGGGAGAAAAGTCTGCTTAAGAATTTCATATACATTACTAGGAGATGACGTTTGTAGTTTCTCCTGTAACTAAAGTAATTCAAGTGCAATCTCTAGGCTGGGATCTCAGTATGACCACGACGGCTAAACAGTAGCACTGTTCCAGTATTTCTGTGCACAAATTTTTCATGTCCAAACATACCCATGAAGTTTGTCTGAACACAAACTCACAGTATTTTTATTAAATTTGTGGGTATTTCTTGTTTACTTCCATTTAAATATACCTGATTATCATAAACATAACTTCACCCACATACCCTTTTACTAAACCTTAAATTAATCCTTTGCAGCTTCAAAGCAAGGCAAAACTGGCAGAACTAAAACAAGCATTTCTCATTGGAATAATTTAGGCATTATACTGCTTTGCTGTTAACTCATACGGCAAGTTCACACCTTTAATAGAGAAATAGACTTCCCTTTTCTGTATTCAGACATGGTGAATCTTTGCATAAAGTTTCTTGCTTTTGCTGTTTCTCTGCTACAGGTCGCTGTGTTACGAAAAAATTGGAATGTAATGGAGAAAATGACTGTGGGGACAACTCTGATGAAAGAAATTGTGGGAGGAAAAAGAGTGTGTGTAATAGAAAGTACGAGAGCATCCCAGGAGTGCAGTTAATAGGCAATGGGTAAGACAGCTTCACTTATTTTTCATAAACTTGAGACTGTTATCTCACTAATTTACATAAACAAGATAATCCCCAATTAGCATGTGAGAGTATCCTATTAAATCACATAATCTTTCAAAATTAACAGGGAATTATAAAAATGCAGCCGAGGTATCAGGCTTGGCACTGCATTTGCCAGTCTGGCTCTGCACTGCTGGTGCACAAGAGCTGTCAGAGAGCATGGCTGAGTGATGCCTTCTGCTGCACAGCAACCAGAGCATCAGTACTGGCAGTTTCCAGCTCAGTTATGCCACGTCATTCAGAAATTTTAAGGAAGCTCCTCTAGAAATATTTGTTTGCCTGTGATACATTTCACATGATGCCAACCATCATCACTTCCAGGATACTAATTTAAGCAGTGTTCTGCTGTCTCAGGCAGTCTTGAATTTTTTAATTGAATTTTGAACTCAGTGCACTCTGGCAACATCACTTGTGGCAGAAATGAAGAACTGCCTTTTTTCATTTCCTAGGCCATTTTTAGCTGTTTCTCATCTTATGAGTGACCGTTTCATGCTGACTTTGGGATTATCTAGAGGGTTGAACACTGATGGAAAACGGGAAACAAGTCTGTTGCTACAGCATTTTTCAGGTGAATTCAGTGTGAATGAGAGGGACTTTTAAAGGAACCTTTTTCAAAGCAGTAACATAACCCAGATGGTCATTCTGTTTCCTTCAAACCAACAAGATCATCAAGGCAGCTACATAGCACTAAATGTTTCAAGCCTGTATGTCTTTCTGGGATTTTAATCTTTGGAAATTATTTTTGTTAGATTTCACATTCTGGCAGGAGAGAGCAGAGGGGAAGTCCTTGGCAACTCATTCAATGGAGGACAATGCACAACAGTGAAGCGCAATGAGACAAGGAAATCATACCGTGTTCCTGCGAACCTGGAGGCTGTCAGCTTTCAGGTATCTTCAAGTAGCAACTGCTAGCCAAAAAAACATTGCTACAGTCACAATGCAAGATACATGCTCAAGTTTTAGGCAGTAGTATGTGTTTTAGGACAACATTTCTCAACCTTACCGTGCTTGAGGTGATGTGTGGAAATGGAATAAATTGAACACTCCAGTGACACTAACATCTTTCAGATCTCTGCTTACCCACTGCACCATATATTAGAGTCACCATGTCCATTTTGGTTTCTTTCCTGCTTCTTCATGGCTATAGCCATGCCTTTGTTCAGCCTTGATACCAGGACCTACCTGACATAATCTGGTCAGTGGTTTTTCAAGTCCAGAGCTCATTTCTTCATCACTGCTGTATCGTCACAGTACCAATGGCTGTCCTAACACCAGTTTAATTCTAGTCTCCTGTAGCTTTGGACACAGTTCCTTTGGACACTCCTCCCTGAGCCATTTCAGACCCTCACACCCTTCCTCTGCTCCAGTGTGGGGTCCCACCCACACAAGGCAGTCCTCCAGGAACTTCCCCAACACAATTCCTTTACCACAGGGCTTCAGCTCTTCACCAGCTGCCCCAGTGTGTGTCACCTCTATGGGGTACAGTCATAAGTCATAGAATGTCTCTCAGTCTCTCAAGCCCAGACTGCTCCAGCCTGGTCCTCCATGGGGTCAAGCTGCAGTCATTAGCCTGAATTTTGGGAAACAAATAATTTCTGAATTGATGATACAGTTGTTTTGGTGCTTCGCACCACTGAGGTTTACCAGCTTAATCCAGCAGGTTTGCTCCTGGTTCCTCACCACCTTTAATGCATCGTGCAGTATGGGTGCTAACACTGCAAGTAACATTCTCAAGACTCTCTTCTTGAAACCTGTTCATTCCTCTAATTGGGAATTTAGGCAAAAATCAAGCTTTTTGCCTCTTACAATATAGAAGCCATGGGACCAGGACTTAGTCATAGCATGAAAGTCTGCGAGTCTTTGAAAAATGTGTCGAAACAGTTTTTGAAAATTATTCCTAAGCTTTGGGGCATGGATTTGGGGAATTTTAGAGTAAACTGTTACAAGCTTTTGTCTTTTTTCGTGCAAAAATTCCTATTAGTAAGTCTACTTGTTATCGTTTATTCACCTCGCCTATTAACCTTTCTCTGCCTCATCTTTTGTATTAAGAACAGGTTTTTAGCTTACCGCCATTTCTCAAATAATCAGGCATGCTTCTTCCATTTAAAAAAATCAAAATTCATTGCTTAATAGGTTTATGTTTCAGATTATTATTTAGGCAAATGCATTTTGCTGTACTGAATCTCCAGGTAATAGATGAAGAGGATGATGCAACGTCAGATTTCTACAATGATTTGACTCCTCTGAGACACAGTGCTTATGCACGTAGTTCATCCAGTCGTGGTGGTCGAAGATCTTCTGGTATCCCATTTTTGTTCTCCAAAAAGACACGTGTACAAGTCACAACATCTTCCTCCTTCAAGAAAGCTATTGAAGCCTCACATGAAAAGGTAATTGAATGTTGCCTCCAATTTCTTCCTTTCATTTGATTTCTATCTGCTGATTTGATAACTGGGCTATCAAAGGCTACTTTCCATACCAAGGCATTGGTTTTATGCTTAAAAAAAATCCCGGAAACAAACCACTAGAATTATGAATTTAAATGTTTCTCTTCTGGTACTACAGGATGTTCCTTGCTGTAACATATCTTCTGTAATGCAATGTGCCTTTCTGAGTTTAGTAGAGAAGTCATAGGCTTATTCTACATAAAAAAGCATAGCTGTGACATATGATTGAGATTATCAGATTGGGTAAATCAATATCCAATCTAAACCTCCCCTACCACAACTTGAAGCCATCCTACCATTTGTTACCTGGGAGACCAACACCCAAAGGGCTAGCACCTCCTTTCAGGTAGTTGAGAGAGCAATAAGGTCTCCCCTCAGGCTCATATTCTCCAGGCTAAACAACCCCAGTTCCCTCAGCCACTTCTCATCAGACATGGGGTCTAAAGCCTTCACCAGCTTTGCTGCCCAACAGACAACTTCTTATGACAGAAGTTTAGTGCAGACCTTTTTGACTTCTCCTTATGGTGAAGTAACTCAACTACTTAAACAGTCCATGACTTCTCATTTGAATAAAGCTATATTGAAGTTACAGCTACTGGAAATCTCTTGACTTCCATTCCGATGTAGGTACCTGTATACTTACTGATCATGCTGTTGTAGAACTGGTAAATTTAATTTGGTGGAGTGGTAGCTTCTTATTAGCATAAACCCAGACCAAAGCTACTTTGAAAATGCTAATTTAAATGAAATGTCCATCAGGAAGGTTTCCTGGATATATGTTGGTTTTCAAATTGTATCAGTGAAGTCCCGATAACCCACCTGAAATAGCAATAACTTAGTTTGGTGTTGGTTGAAATCCCTTCTTTATTGATGCATAGCAGGAGTTTCAACTTGCATCTTCTTCATTTTCTCTACATGGAAAGCCTCTATTTTTATCTCTATCTGTATAAATTTTGTTTATGTGTATTTGCAGAAAGATGTTTGAGACAACTATAAATGAATTTGCTTTACTTTTGTAATGCAAATTACTTATTTTTATAAAGGAGGGGAAATTACCTGGATTTTGGGAGGTCAGATTTAGACCTATTAAACTGTCTGCAGAAGGGTTTCATGTGGGTCTCCAGAGTGCCCTATCCCAGTAAAAGGTCATGCATTTTTCCATGTTAGCATGAAAGAAATAGGAAAACTTGTCAGTTTCCAAGTCTCAACTGGCCCTTTCAACCCCCTTGTCCTTGACCAGGAGGACTGATGAAAAAACTACCTGCGCTCCAGAATCTGTTACTGCTGCTCCTGGGGCTCTGTAATCTTTCTTGTTTCTCCTCACTCTGCTGCTGTCTGTGTCACTGCTGCCCACATGAAACAGCAGTGGATAATAGTCAGTGGCCTACACAAGCTTGGTAGTGATGCCTCTGGTCTGAGCCCCTTGTAAGCAGCACACCTATCCAGTGAGAGTGCCAGGTCAGCAAATGGTGCTTCTGTACCTTCTCAGAAGAGTCGCCTGCTAGTGTCACTCATTGTTGCCTTTTCTTGGTTGTGCTGGTTGTTACCCAAGGAGCAAGTCAGGCTGCCTTACTCAGCTCCAGCATCTTTTCTGATGTAATGGGTCTTCCCTGTTCTATCTGCACAGAGGTGAACTGGTTCTGTAAGAGCACCTCAGGCTTCAAGTGAGTCTTTTTCTCCTGCTTGCCCTTGCCAGTATGGAAGCTTTTGGCTGTTTGACCATGGGCTGTGGGTCCACTGCAGACTGCGGTTGGAACCAGCCATCTAACACCTCCTCAGCCTGCTTAATGTTACACAGTCCTCTCATAGCCTCCTGCAGCTCAGTCTCCCACTGCTGGAGATCCTACAGCTGGGCACAACTTTTGTGGGCAGGTCTGCTGCCTGTCTCTGCCCCAGAAGAGAAGTCTAGGCATGTTCTGCAGCCTCAGGTTTGCACTGCAGCTTCTCCTTTGGGCACTGACCACCGCTGGGGTAGATGATGCAGACCCCCCAACTAGACATGCAGCCTTTGCTCTCAGATAAGTACCTATCTTGAGGGTCAGGTAAGGATGGTATGACTTGATGATCTTAAAGGTCTTTTCCAACCAAAACCATTCAATGTTTCTATGGTGACATGTACTTCAGGTCTCCTACTTGACAAGTCACATGCCTTTCTTTCAAAGAGACACCTCCTCACCAACTACCACACAAACTGCCACGCCAAGCCCTGGCTGATGCATCACCTTGTTTGCAGGCTCTGGTGGCTCATGCTTTTGTACGTGTGGAGGTGGCCATTGTGGCTCTGGCAATACCCTGGCCATATCTCCCACAAAAGCTGCCATAGACTTCTGTATGTTCAGGTTCCTCAGTTGTTTTGAACCTGATCTTTTCTTAGAGTGGGAAGGACTTGGTTCCCCCAGTCCCTGCCTTGAGGCCCATTCCCTTGAGAGGCTTGGGAAGAGAGATTGCCAGTGAAGACTGAGACAAAAAGAGTAGCTGAGTTCCTCAACCTTTTTGTCATCTGCTGTTACCAGTTTTCCTGTCATATTCATCAGGGGGCTATGTTTTCTTTGACTTCCTTTTCTGGCTCACATGCCTACAGAAGCCTTTCTTATTATTCTTTGCACGCCTTGTGAAGTTCAGCTCCAGCTGTGACTTGGCCTTCCTGATCCCATCTCTACACAACTGGACAACATTCTTATACTCTTCCCAGGATCCCTGTCCCTGCTTCCATTACCTGTGCATTTCCTTCTTGACCTTTAGTTTGACCAGTATGTTTTGACTCAGCCATCCTGGTCTCTTGCCTTCCTTTCCTGACACCTCTTGGATTCTATGGAAAGCACCCTTTAAGATCATCCTTATGACCTCCCTGATGTCTTCTGCTTGCATCATGGCAATTACGTTGGATGGGATTCAGCTCACATATCTATAGGCAAAAGCCGTTCCATAGGCATCTGCATCTCTTTTAATCACCCTCCTTTTGTAGTGATGAGGAAAAATTGGGAGGATTTCTACATAAATGTCTGTTAACTGAACAGTGCCCCAGTATGGCTGTTGAGTCAGCCCTGGTGACCATCTCTTTTCTGTACTAAATATAAGGAAAGATTCTTAAAGTGAGACTGGAATATTATGTAATATTATGTTTCATTATAAACTACTGATCTTGCCCATCCTGCTCCGTGTTGTCATTTTGCATTTACTGTTACTTTCTTCATTCATTTGTTACTGAGTTCCCATGCTGTGATGTCAAAGGTCTTCTTTGTATGAGAATTTCTGTCCATTCCTTTAGCCCATGTACCCTGTATTTCTGGCAGTGGTTAATTGATTCAGACTGCTTGAACTACAATTCAAAAACTGAGAGCCATCTCCATCCCTGGGTTTGGCAGGCAAGGAAGGACAGAGATAATTCCATGGTTTATGATCTTTGGAATGAAAGACTACTTAAGTGTGTGAAATCCTCCTTTGTTAGAGAATTTCCAATTAACTGTACTGGTTTCAACATCATCCCAGCTCAGCTTGTGTTTGGCTGCTTTTTGTTAATGAAGCAGTTGGTATAACAAAACAGAATTTGAGTACCCATGCTGGATTTAGACCACACTGTCTTTGGGATTAATAATTCCTGATCTACTCATATTTTGTGTTAATACCTGGTAGTTCTGGGTCAAGCTTGCTGTAGGCACCAGGGTTTACCACTATGATTAAACATGTGCCCAGGAATTATGGAGACTTTGGAATCCAATTTCCTGGGATTGTTCTACAATTGAGAGTTTCCAATACTGTGTATACATCAGGGATTTGACATAGAAATCACTGTGTTTGACAACTGTAAGGTAAATTGCTAGTAATAAAAGTACTTAATTGGTAGTAATAAAAGCACTTAAGATACTTCTACTAGTGGAAAATGCAAATGTGAGATGCATGTCAAGCAGAAATTCATATTTAGCATGCAAGTGCATGCTAAAACCAAGTAAGCTTTTAGAATCAATGTCTGACAAGTGGCCTGCAATTTTGTGTGTCATAACTGAAATGTTAGCTGGCAACGCTGCAAATTGAAGATCAGAACCTAAATCACCTGAAAACTGATATTACTACGGGGTTCTTTAGGAGCTGAATATAATTTGGAAATTGTTACATAACCTATTTCTTCCATTCTTATTCTCACCGCAGCAGAAAGCTGAGTAGCTTATTTTCTGATGTGCAAATGAGAGCACTGAAATGAGCAGTGCTGTGCAGAACTGAGAGCTGAGGTTGAGCTCATGTGTTACCTTGCACAGTCCTGGCTGGAAAGCCTCTTTATCTAGATGCATTCTTGTGTCTTCTAAGACAAGTGACCTTGTAGGCAGAATTGGAACAGAGACAATCTGGCAGCAAAATTTATCAGAAGAACCCATGTACAGATCAGTAAAAAATTGTTTTATAATGAATCTTTCCTAAATACCAGTTGGTCATTTGCTCCAGTTTCTTGCCCCTCTCTTTGCTCTTGATTTCTTCAGCCTTGTGCCATCAGTTCCCCTTGTCACTTTATAATTCCCTTCTTGCAGTGTTTTCTGTTCTTCTCCTTTCCATTTAGTTACAGTCACACATAAACAGCCTCTAGCAATGCAAAAAAAAAAAAGTATGAATCAACTCTTTCAAAACTACCTTTTTTTCCTAAATATAAGGGATGTTTCCAGTTTTCAAACTTATTTTTTCCCCCTCTCTCATTAACAGTCTGACCCTCAGACTCAATGAGATCATTATCCCTCTGGTTTAGTTTTAGTTTTATCAGACTGCTGAACAATAAAACATCCTAAGAGTGAGTTAGTGTCCAAAATACCCACTCAGCAGATCACTGTCAAACCAATAAGCATAGATGCTTATAAACTGAAGCCCTTCCTCTGAGACTTTTGGTTGTCTTTTGGTGTATTTGTGAAAGCAGGAATCGTTTTTCTTTCTGTTTGGTGGGTGCTCAGGGAGTCCTAATTTTTGTTGGAATGCTATGTACTCCCACAATGTAAAGTAGTGATGAACATTGTCCTCAAGAACCCCACAGAGGTCTTGGAAACTCCAGGATGAGATTGTTTACAGTTGAAGGAGCATCAGACATAGGATTAATTAGTTCTTGCAATGTATTTCAGGGCATACTCTTGGCTCCTTTACTTTCTGCAAGTAACTGCCTATGAAGGTGCTTAGACTCCACTTTTGTTTTTACTTTATTTCTAGAATTCCAACTTTATTAGAGTCCATAAAGTCATTTCTGTTGCAAACTTCACAATGAAACAATCAGATCTTCAACTCTCAGATGTCTTTCTAAAAGCACTTAACCATCTGCCCCTGGAGTACAACTATGCTTTATACAGCCGAATATTTGATGACTTTGGCACTCATTACTACACCTCTGGAAAGATGGGAGGTTCCTATGATATTCTTTACCAGTACAGCTCTGAGGAACTGAAGAACTCAGGTATGTGATCTTTAACAAGAAAATGTTATTTGTTTACCAGCTTGTCTTATCAATGTTTAGTGAGTAAGGTCTCCAATACAGTAAGCTCTCCAACAGCAAAAAATCCTTTAGACTTGCATCGACCCACGAATTACACACACTGCCTAAATATAGACCAAGGAGAAATTTCTGCTTTACACTGTCTTAATTTGAAAAGCTCAAGAGTTCTTTACTTGGTAAACATCATTGTGTTCAGGGAAACCTCTTAACACCAGGAAAAGGTGTTCCAGCATACTTCAGTGTGGGACTGAGACCTGAGAGTTGTAAGTGGTACTTTTTGGGATACAGTAATTGAAGTTGTTGGTACTGATTAGAAATCACTCTAAAAATATTCACATGACTACCAGACTATATCAAAATGAAAAGACAATACTACAAAAGTGGAAAAATCTAAAGCTAAAGGCTGTGATCCTTACTGCCACTGCTGTAACTTGCATGGCTATGAGAGGGTACCTAACTGGAATGGTAATCATGACTCAGTCAAATGCTGTTTGTACCTGGGCAAGCAAGTGCCTGCTGTTTCCAGTAAGGAGCAGGGAGACCTGAGATGGCTGACCTCTGTACTGGAGCCTGGGGGCATGCTGTGTCATGAAACATTGTTCTAGTGATGAACCTGCTGCTCTGTGACATTTCTAGGCCTGACAGTGGATGAATCAATGGAGTGTGTACGAACAGAAACAACGAGGCGTGTGTTTTTCAGGAAGAAAAAGGAAGTCAGTACCAGATGCACCACAAACAGGATGACTGTGAAACACGAAGGTGATCATGACAAGAACAGGGCCCATGTCCTATTAATTACCCTGACAGAAACCATTCCCCTGAGCTAGGTGCCCCAGGTAGCCTCCCATCTTGTTGAACTATAGATGCTCAAGAAGCATGGAGGAATGGAAACATTCTCTTACTTGCAAAAGAAATTATGAAGTAGGAGTGCTCTTACTCTGTTCTGCTCTGGAGCACCCTCACTGTGGATCTGGCGACACTGCCTCTTCCTGTCAGTTATGGATTTGACAAACATTCTCCACTGTCCTGGGTCCAAGACCAGTCATGCTGAAATGTGTGATCACTGCATCCCTAATCTTCTTTAAGGGTTGCCCAGAAGTCATTGAGTAAGTTGGGCAGCAGTAACACACTCCCTGACCTTCCCTTCTCATCTTCCTCATGCCAAACTGACATCTAAGTACAGGAGTTCCCTGGCAATGCCAAAAAATGTTTCTCAGGAAATGCAGAAAGTTGGTGTATCACCAAAACCAGGAGTTTCATCACCTCTACCATGGGTTTTTTTTTCCTCATTTTATTATCAGTTTTCATTACTCAGGTATATACAGCTGGACCTAAACATCCTGCCTGGCAGCATGCCCTTCTAGATGTCCCTGCCATATCCCCTGAAATTGCCACAAGTGTCTTGTGTAGTTCTGACTATCTCCATGGCTAAGGTCTCAGACACTTTCATTTGAAGACCATGACACATTGCTGTCATAGCAGAGATTGTTGAGCTTCAACCTCACTCTTCCAAGGGTAGCTTCAAAAAATTAATCTTACTATATTATTTTATATACACTTAGAGTTTTTCTTAGAACTCCTGTTATAAACGCTGTCTTTAGAGGCCTTTGTCTGACAATACTGTGATGAAATCACCTTTCAGGTTCCATTTTGGAGTCAGCCGAACGGTCTGTCTCCCTGGTAAAAGGTGGCAGGTCAGAGTATGCAGCAGCTCTAGCCTGGGAGAAAAAGGGGGCTTTTCCAGGACACACGGTCTTCACAAACTGGCTGGAATCAACAAAGGACAATCCTGTGGTGATTGACTTTGAGGTAAGAGAAGGACAAGAAAAAGATAGAGATAGTAAAGCACTCACCAGTTAGTAGATCTTGAGAGGGACCTGCAGGAGTTTTGACTTTTAAATTGGGATGATGCTGTGTTGGATATGAATGCACATACCTATGGGCATAACATAAACATACAAAACATGTATTAGCACCTCTTCATGTGCATTTCCATTTATAAGCCAGACTAGGTTTGCAGCATCCATGGACGGTAAGAACAAGAAGGAGTACAAGCAAATTACTGCAGCACTGGCAGGAGCTCGGGCACGTGCAGGGGTTAGTTATTGTGCAGAAAGAAAGTGCATGGTGCTGGGAACACTTTTTTTCCATGTGCTCCTTCCCTTATCAGGCAGCACTGTTGTGAATGCACCAAGCTCCCTGGCTAGTGCAGCAGCTGCTCAGTACTCGAGACAAACACAAAACCTGCAGAAACGCAGCATGCAGTGATCTTTCTCCCACTGTAAGAGCTGAGCTCCTGAAGGCAGCATAAGGATGTGTCATGTGGCAGGGACTGGGTGTGAGCAAACCCCATGTAATTTATGGTGTCCTGAAATTTTAGGCATGGTATCTCACCTGGTTGGTTTTCCACTGGTTCAGAGAGACCTAAATTGGGGAAGTAAAAGCAATATAAACTGGAAATAGATGTACAGCATTGTCATGCTCCATTTAAACATTCATAAAATTCAACCCCTGTGTGATACACTTTGATAAGGCTCTAGTGCTTTAACATCCTGCAGCTGCCCCAGCAGGACCCTGCTGTGTCTAGGTAACCATTGACTGAACAGCTGTCTACCAGGTGTCACCCATCGTGGATTTGGTGAAGAACGTGCCATGTGCTGTGACCAAACGTCGCAACTTGTGGAAAGCCCTGAGAGAATACGTGGGCAGGTTCGACCCTTGCCAATGCGCCCCTTGCCCCAACAATGGCAGGCCTGTGCTTTCCGGGACGGAGTGCCTCTGCCTGTGCCAGGCTGGCACCTATGGCAGAAACTGTGAGATACGAGCACCAGATTATAAATCAGGTATGTGGGGTGATACTGACATAACATAAACATTGTCCTTATGGTGTCTATTTGTTAAAGATTAATTGACATAACCTTCCCTTACCAAAAACATAGCACATCTCACCACATGGTGATGGTCAGGAAGTATAAGAATCGAGGTAGGGTTAAAAATAAAAAGCCAAACTGAACAGGCACAGGTCATAAGAAATAAGACAGGGTAAAAGATTCCTTAGCTAGATAATTAAGCTGTTCAACAATAAGGATGAAAAGGAGATCATATATAATTGATGCAAAAATCGAGAAATACGTTCCTTAGTTTTCCTTATAGCCCATTATGTTTAACGCTAAATGGCTAAAGGAGCTAAAAATTGTTAATTACAGTGTGGAAGGAAAACTCAGTTGCCTTAAGAGAACATAATCATTCTGAAGACTTTAAAGAAAAATTTAATGCAAGCATGTTTTTAATTAAATCATCACTGGGTTATACCACGGTAAACAGAAGATTCTTCCAATGTGGTATTTACTATTACATATATTTATATTCCAGGACCAAAAGGGCACTGAAGGCAAAGTCACTTAGGCAGTTAGAGATCTCATTATCTGACCCTGATAAAGAAATATTTTGATAGAAATAAACAATTGAAGATATGCAGATAAAGATGAATGTAGCAAGTACAATGCAAGCAGAAAAAAAAGGGTATGTAAATAAAAAATTTACATATGCTTCATGGTGGCATGCACAAATTGCACTAGGTTTTAAGCAAAGACAGTAGTATTGTACTTTAGCTTGCATGAGATGTAGATTTGAGGTTTTTACATGGTGTTAGAGCTCAGATTCATTTAATAAATCATTTAACTGAAATGTCTAAAAAGGTTGTCAGCACCATGAAAACAACACCTGTGTGTGCAAAAGAAGTAGAAGAAAAGCTGCTTCTGGGTTTAACAATCAAAACCTATTTTAGCAGCTGGAATTTGTCTATCTCTCTGGAAAACTTCACATTCTGAGACAGTCTACTCCCTTAACAGTAACAGTTTTAAATCCTCTGAATATGGCTGTTATGGATTTGCCACCATCCCTCTTGTATGTGGCCTGAAGAGAGGTACTATATATGATACAGATCTACCAAAGGATGGGATTTCTTTTGTATCTTGCAGTTGCTGTAGATGGCCGCTGGGGTTGCTGGTCTGAATGGAGTTCATGCGATGCTTCCTTCAAAACAAGAAGGACCCGAGAGTGCAATAACCCCTCTCCAATGAATGGTGGAAAGACCTGTGAAGGTGAACGGGAAGAAGAGGAGGACTGTTCTGTCTCTGTATTCACAGACAGGTAAGAAGTTGTAGGTCAAAAGATCTCTTTAATCATGGGCCAGAGTTATGGAGCCCTCCAGAAAGCCTTTGCGACTACCAAGGAGAAATAGTAGACAGTTTTCCTGCCTGAACTTCTGTGGCTGAGCTGACAGAAGGAAAAGTCAAAAAATTCTTCCAGATAGCTTCAAGTTTGGATGTATTTGGGTTTTATTCCTAGGAAATGGCTGATGAGTTATACACTAAAGTATGCCTATTGATCTCTTATGTTGCTTTGCATGGCTTTGTACAGCAAAGCCATGGAGAGCTCATCTGCTTCTGTTCATGGGAATTCACAACTTCAGGTTTTTTAACATCACATCCTCCTCTCTGTGAAAGTTAGGTCTGAACTTAATCTCAGAGAAGATTCCACTGAAATTAGGAAGTTTCTCACATTCCCGCTTTTAGCATGTCTGGTGTACCAGTTTTGCATGGTTTCAACTTAAAATCATAATTCCAACCCTAAATCAGCTCCATGCCCACAGATATTAACCTGCCTTGACTATTTTGGCAACAGCCGAGTTTTGACTATGCCATTTTAAACCCAAGCAAATGATGTGGACTCCTTAGAGACTTCCTTCATCTGTTGTTCTTTGCATTTCTTACTCTGTAAAAATTTTTTTATGAGTTATGTCAATAGAAATTGTAGCCCTGTATCTATCACTTTTTTAGTGCTCTTACAGTCTCTCTCCTATCAGTATCTGTTACTTTTTATGTCACTATCTTTTATTTAACAGAATAAAGGTTTTTCACCAGGGAGACTGGACAGGGCACGCTCACAGCATTCCTGTCCACAGCTCCTGACATTCTGCCACTGCTATTTGGTGACACCAATGCACCCTTTACCAACAAACTTACTTTTCAGAGGTGCTCCTTGTATAAATGATGATGAAGCCAGGAGAGAAGAGGATGTCCTGGTTGATGAACCTGAGTCTGGATGTTCCCGGCCAGACCCACCAGAAAATGGCTTTATCAGGGTAAGCATGAAAAATGAATTTAGTAGTTACAGAGATGGGAAATGTGTCTGATAGCCAAGCTAGTTACTGTACTAGTGAGCATATTGTTATATATGTGGCATGCTGTGAGGCTCTTGTCCATCAAAATCCACCAGCAACTGAAGTGAAGGCAAGGGAAAATCCAGTTCAAACAGTGGTCCTTGAATCCTTGTTTTGCAACAACAGTTAGTGCAGCTGGACAAACATGGCATTACATAGGTGACTGGGTAACTTGTGTTTCAGAATAGGAAAAGCATGCATTCATCAAATCATAACATCAGGCTTTTAGCATTGTTTCTTTTGACAGTGCCCAGCCTTTTTACAATAGAGTTTTAGGGGGCTTTTTGTTTCTTTTTTGTTTTGTTTTTTGGTTTTTTTTTGTAGAATGAAAAGAACCAGTATGCTGTGGGGGAAGAAGTCGAAATTGCCTGTGTGAGTGGTCATGTCCTCAAAGGCTATCAGTTCTTTCGGTGCCTGCCAGATCAAACATGGAGACAGCAACCTGTTGAATGTCAACGTAAGAAAAACTAATTTATCCCAGCAAGAAAACAGAAGTGGAAGAAAAAGACACAAAATAGATTTTAATACAGGTTTTAAAGAAAGCATCTGTAATGCTATCTGAAAAGGTAGCATTTTGAGAAGGTTATTTCATGTAGAGATGGCAAAAACCTACTGAGTCACTACATCATTCCTTTCTGTTCTGAACTGTTACTATTGTAATATTCAGTGCTTTAGAAAATCCTCAGATGTATGCTGTGAAGTCCTTCTTTTGTCTAGTTTTAAATACCTTTAACAGAAGGACTCATCTTTTGTTTCCACACTTACATAGATATCTTTAAGTTGATGACAGCTATGCTGAAGAAAGTGTTCTTAGAGGAATTTGTCTACCGCTATTTGTACTAAACGGATGATCTGTCACTTACCATCCCCCACCCCCAGGCTGCCTTAAAAATTCCCACAATAAGTCAACGTCTTGAATTATTTATAGTCCAATTTAGAAGTAAGGATCAGAACTGACCTGGGCTCGCAAACAGGAGAGGTTCCAGTAGTTTTCTAGAACTCAGTATGATCTCATTGATTTAGTGCTCATTTTATAAAAAAAAAATTGCCTGAATATACTTATGAGCTTTCTATTGTCATTCATTTTGTTTTGTTAATAGCTTAAAATATGCTGTTAGTGCCATTTTTATTATTAATCTGTAAAATTAAATCACTCATACTAGCGTATAGTAGAAACACATTCTAAATATTTAGTTATTGGTCGAAAAATATTTTTAAAGAATATGGCTGTACTGAAAAATTCTAGGCTGAAATATGTTAAATATTTATCAGTTTGGAATGACAGTCAAATGTTCAGTGTTATTGAGTTTCTTTACGGCTCTTCAGTTGAAGCATTATGACTTGCTGTAAATATTTGCACACCGTAAAATCGCTAAGTTATACTTTTTTCTTGTTTATTACAGCCTTAGTATGCCTCAGGCCAACAACATCTGACAGTGTCACTCTGTCCCCATTTAAGCAACAGTACAACATTGGTGAAACCATGAAGCTGAGCTGTGGAGCTGGGTTTATACTCACTGGTCAAACACAGTATACGTGTGGGAAAGACTTGTCCTGGATACCTCCTATTTCGAGATCTATTACATGTGAAAAAGGTTAGTGTTCCTACAGATACTTTAGTGCTTCTATACTGATGGTATTAAGAACACAGTTTATTTTAGCTAGCTATGCCTGGGAAGCAGATGACTTGGTTTAAGACATTTGGCAACTGTTAATTTATTTTGGTTTTACTTTGTCTCTGCCATGTAATTTCAGCGCCAAACATCTGCATTAAGTTCAGAATGTTGAGGTTCAATGTACTGTACACTCTAATCATGAACCAAGATACTGAAAGTTTTCTTTAAGAACGAAAAAACAAACAAAAAAAGACCCAGAACAAAACAAACCCTAGGAGCATTAACAAGGGTTTTTGAAAGCAAAGTAGAACGCTCTCTATTGAAACTTCATCTTCTCTTCTTGCACAGAATTTTCTAGCGATTTTTGCAAAGAGTAAGGCATACTTGTGGAATTCCAACAACAGCAGCTTTTGAAGAGAGAAATATGGGATAAAGGGAAATAAATGAGTTTTAGGGTTTATGACAGGAATCTAAAGTATTTCTCTCCCTTTTGCTACTAGTTACAATAATTCTTACTTTTGTTTCAGATTTGCAAACTAAAATTAGAGGTAATTGTAATCCTGGACAAAAGCAGGTTGGATCTCAGTGTGTTTGTATGTCTCCAGAAGAAGACTGTGGGTAAGTTGAGTACTTGCGTTAGGAAAAGAAAAGTTCTGCACTGATAGAACAAGAGTCCACTGTAACACAAAACAAAAAGTAACAAAAGGCAACAGCAATTCAGGGTTACTCTCTGTTCAGATATTAGCCAGCTATGTCTCTGTATCCAAATTACAGTCCTGTTTACAGACTATGAAATTAATGAACAATGACATTAACCAAATGGCACACCAGGATGCATCATTCTAATCTACATCACCATCTGCTACCAGAGATCCTGTCTCTCCCTTTTCTTTATTCCTCCAATTTGTACATTTTTGTTGTCATCGCCTTGCTGTAACAGGTTGTGGGACTTGTGTTTGAGATTCACCTTTTTCAGAAGAATATGCTGCAAAATGCACTGTATGTTTCACTCTACAGAGCATAAAAAATAGCTAAGACTTGAATTTACCATCTCTTCACACAAAATGACCTGCAGACCATTGAGCCTTCCAGTGAATAGAGACTTATCCTAGAAGATTTTTCATCCATCTCCATCCAAGGTGGAGATGTGGCATGAGGCTGAGGATAGAAGAGTCGGAGAGATGAGTAAAGATTGAATATGAGCTGGGCTGTTGCAGGGCTGAGATCAACACACATTCCACCACCAGGCTCCTATGTGACCACAGCCAAGACCCTTGGCATGGGACTCATCTCATTCATGCCTAAATAGTCAGGTATCTTCTCTCTCAAGAGGCATTGGGTAGAAAGAAAGCATGTTCAGGGGGTGGTAGACATTGTCAAAAGTACATAGGCCAAATCCTCTGAAAACTAGAGAAGTTTTGTTGACTAAAGTTATAAGCTTAATTCAGGAGGCTAAATAAAGTGAGTTGTATTGCTCCCTTTCTTTGGGACATGACTAAACACCACAAAATGCCTGCTTGGAAATGCCTTCACCTGCTGAGAAACAAGTCCACTCAGGAAACAAGAGCAATGCAGCAAGAAACTACAAGCTGCAGGGCTGGGTTTGCCTGCCATTGCTCCCAGACTAACTGTGCCTCAGAGACAGTCTGGCATGCTTTTTCAGGGCTGCATTAACTCAGGCAAGCCACCCCAGAGCCTGTAGAAATTTCTCACATCACATGGAGGTAACATGTCCCATTTGTTGAACAGAACCACAGCTTTCTCGTCTCACTGCATTGTGCTGTATCAGGTGCAGGTCCTGCAGTAGCTAGGACAGCCTTAGGTCTTTAGGCAGATATCTAACCTGGCCATGCTCTTGGTGTGGTTCATCTGATGCTGGTGGAGAGTTTAGAAGGATGGACTTGTTCCAAAGCCTGCTAAAATATTTTTTCTTTTTCCCTTGGGGCAGCCACTACTCAGAAGACCTCTGTGTGCTACATGCTGTTTCAGAACAGAAAGTGACCAAGCCCAGCTGTCAGTATTCAGCTGAGAAGTGTCTTGGAGAGCAGTCCTTTCATTTCTTGCATGCCGGCCCATGCCATGGTGATTCCAACCTAGACTGGGCTATTGAAAGGGCAAAGCTCTCTACAAACAGCTTGAAGAAAGTGCCCTGTGGCTATGATACCTGCTATGACTGGGAGGTGTGTCCAGGTATGACTTGCAAACAATGGGATCTAAATATTTTGGATCTAAAAATAAAATGTGCTGACTCCTTCACTACTCCAAGAAAGGGATTTATAGACATTCTGGTCCATCTGAGCAATTTACAGGGAGAGGACTATGGAAGTGTGGTCATTCCTGTGTCCCTGCTACCAAGTGTTACACTTAGATATATGGCTTTTCCCTCAGGCACAAGTGATGTAGCAACACCATTTCCCATTAGTTAGGCAAAAAAATAACTTGGAGACTGAAGGAACTTCTTCATAAGAATTAACATTTGAATTTTTAATCACACCAATGTAGTCAGCAATGTGATCGCCCATTCCCTGTGAGGCTGCTATAAACATTAGTTTGTGCTTCAGGTGTTAATTTTGGCCACACCCTTTGTTGCATGTAATTTAACTATTGAACTAAATCATAATAGTACTTAAAATGCAATACTTGGGCCATCAGACTTAATGGGATTTTAATAGCAAAATTTGCAAATACCCGCATGTAAAAACTGTGTTTATTAAGAGTTTTAACGAACTCGCTAAACTGGTGAAATCCCCAAGAGGATTATTTTATAAGCACTGTTGTGCAACTTGGCTATTTACTGTGTAACTTGGTGATAAGAGCAGTAGGTTTTCCTGTAAATGTCTGAGGTGCTGGCTGGCTCCATGCACATCAAGCACTTGCCAGGAAAGGGCTGAGTGGCAGCCACAGTCATTCCTTCACTTGCTTCCAGAGAAAAACATGATCCTTATCACAGCTAGTCTACGTATGATAAATAAAGCAAGAGCAGTGTGTTGCAATCCTGAAATCCTGTTCTGAAGATGCAAGATTTCTGCAGCACAGGATTTGAAATAGATGTCTGTAAAATTACCACACGAGATGCTGCTCCTTGTAGGGCTGAAGCAGAGGGTAGGAACAGGTGTGCCCCTCACGGAACATGGTGTGTTGGAGCCTCTAGGCACCTTGGGATCCTGGGAAGTTGATTATAATTTTTAAAAAAATGTTTGACTTATTTATTCCAGAGCCTCTGAGCAGTGTAAATCTGCTCCCACTGTGGAAGTGGCTTAAAGCTGAATCCTGTGCCAGCACCTCAGTGCTTCTCTCTCAAAAGCCTACAGAGGATCCCTGTTCAGTGAGAAAAAATGAGAGGGAGAAGAGAAAAACACATTAAATATGTTTTCATTGTGATGCTCAAGAGGTTTGAAATGGACTCTCCATCTCCTCAAACGTCCTCTTATGAGTATGCACAAACATTTAGGAGATGTGAATTTTGGTTTTCCTGAGAAAGAGTAACAGGTATTGCAGTACCATGTGAGCAGCTAAATGGAGGAAAACACACATTTTTCATACATTTTAAGAAAGGGAAGGCAGAAACTTAGTTTCCTGCCTAGGGAATTTCTGGGAAAGAATATCAAGAGTCACAATCTGATTAGATCAGAAATAGGTAATGAAATAACAGGCAGGACTGAGCTTTACCACAGGCCAGCAGCAGGTAGCTTAGCATTCATAAAGGGAACTTTAATGAAATAGGACCTGACACAATATGGACCTTAAGACTCTATTTCACAGCAGCATTGTGTGCAAGGATAATTGGGAACAGAAAGTCAACTTAATATCTTTTTGTTTAGAAGAAAGGTCAGGGAAAGCCAGTAGATAAATATAGTTATATACTTAATTTCTGTTTCTGTATGGGCCACTGCTGCAAAGACTGATATTTAAAGCTGCTTTTGTCTCTCTTCCTAATACCCTACCTTCTAGTGTGTGCACTGTAACCTTTTATAATAACATATCACAAACCGCCAGTAGAGTTATTCCCTGTTGGACTTTGACATGTTGTCCAACTGTAAAATACAGTTTTAGTCATGACATATGCAGCTAAAACTCCAACGCATTCTTTCCCAGAGACGCAGACCCAGTGCTCCTGCCTGATGCCTTACCAGTGCCCCAAAGAAGAGAGCCAGCTTCACTGCATCCGTATGGAGTCAACAGGGAGGAGGAGGACAGTCAGTCATTGCACCCTGGCAGCCATGAAGTGTGCTGGCATCAAACTGGAGGTGCTGGAGCAGGGGAGCTGCCTGGCATAACCCACCAGCTCCCCTGACAGCCACCATGATCATCTCACCATGACCAGGTTGAGCCATGCTGAGGAAAACTCAGCTGGTTATGAAAGGACAAGTAGATAAAAAACAAAGGGAGGGGTGTGTGTTGGTGGGGGGTGGGGGGCACATGGAGGCGAGGCAGAAATTGAGCTCACTTAACAGATTTTGGAGAGAAGGGTGGTAGGAGGATTTCTTTGAAAATAATCTGGAGTGTGGGGTGTAGGGACTGTTCTCAGTGCTGGTAGCTCTATGGATGTACAGAGGAAGGGAGGGGAGCAGCTCAAAGGAAGAAGAGGCAGCGTTGCCTCTGGTCTCCCCTGGTGCTGGATGAGACTTTCCTCAGCCATTTGTTTCTCTATTCCTGTACTTGTGAGTGATGTGCACCCTGGTCATCTCACTGGTTGAGACTACCTGCTGTATCATCCAGGCAGACTTCAGATGGAGCCATGAGGGAGGCTACCTCTCTGGGCACTCATAGTATAAATTCACAGAGAAATACAAAATTCCCAAACCTAGAAATATTCAATGATCGAGTGAAGTCTTCAGAACCATGAGGTTTTAAATCAGTAACCAAATGGAGGAAATGTTTGTTTTCTGGGGTGGCTTTGCTGGTTTTTGAGTCTTAGTCACTGTTGGAGTATTTTTGTGGTATCCCTTGAAATAAACATACATCTGTGCTTAAATATAAAAAGAAAAAATTAATGAAAAACACATTGTGCAGTGTTTTACCACATTACTATGCAGTTCTATATGGACCCTGCAATGATGTGTCACAAGCAGATTTCTTAAATAGATTCACACCAGCATCAGCCCTGAGAGAATCTGCATGAGGCATCTTAGCCCAGCCCAGCTCCATCCTCCAGGCCAGCTCTGCTGCCTGAAGGCTGGCACTGAGCTTGGGTCCCTGAGTGCTCCAGTTCCAGGGTAGGTGCAAGACAATGCTGAGGTTGTTTCCTACCTCATCACCAAGGGAAACTCCACTCCCTTTGCAAGAAGTTCTTTCTCTGGCATTGTTACTTTCAGCCAGATTAACTCCTTCTTGTAGTTCGGTCTTCTTGCCAGATCATTCCTCACTCAAAAATTACCACTGTTGAGCAGTTCACTTCAACACTCATAATTTTAAAGAAATTATTAGAAACCTGCCTTCAAAGAAATGGAAACCTGGAAGTCTGTCACCAGCAGTCAGAAGAACAGTGAAAATCAGGAAAAAAAGCACAAGAAATGTTCATTGATGAGTAACCTGCCCTGTGTTTACAATGTGCCAGGGGCTGGGCAAAGTTACTTGGGAGCTGGGTGTGGGCTGTGTGTGAGATGGTTATTTTACCTCCAAGGAGGTATCAGACACCTATATTTGGGATGCTACCAAGCTCCCTAAATCAGCAGCTACTCTCAACTGGATGGAGGTCAAGGAAAATAAGCTATCAATCTTGCTGTTGTATACAATAAAGCATTTATGTTTTCTTGCTTAAAAGCTGTAGTAAAATGATTATAAAAACATCAGACAGGTTTGCCTTTGTAGTTCTATAGCTTTTTCCTCCAACTGAAGATATATGTTAATATGCTGGTGATGGTCTAGGAGAGGATTGCAAATTTGATTGTCCCCTGATTGTTTTTAGTGCCCTTTTTTCTTCTTGTCAGTTGCATTCTGTGGAGGAATAATCACTTAGAATGGCTACATGTGCCTTCTTCACCCTCAACAAGCAATGAAGATTTCTTGCTTCTGACCCTCTAACCTTCATACTAGCTTTTCATTACAGGACTCTGATTCCAGTGTGACTGTCCAGCAATGTTTCTGATAGGAGGAATTTTTTTCCCCTGACACTTCTCACTGTGATAAATTGCCAGATGAAGTTATTTCCTGGCAAAGAGAAGGCAGATGAAAACTCCCTGTCTACCCCCATTTCTCCATCACGTCTGGTGTCAGAGTGGTTTCAAGCTATGTGAGCACTCACATTAGGACTTGTGTTGTTCTCCTTTGCTGATGGGAATAATTCCCATAGTTTCTGTTGTACTGTTGAGCATTATGGCCTAGCGTGGACACATCATCTGCCACTCACTTATAAGGGGGTGATTCAGCCACAGACTGTTTCCAGAGGAAATCTTCAGCTTGCTGAAATTTGTGGGAGCTTTGCTTGCTGAAATTTGTGGGACTTCAGTAGGGTGAGAACTGTGCCTGCAAGGACTTGATGTTTGCTGCTGTGCTCTGTCATAGGGGTCTCCAACACAGCAAAGACTGAAGCTCTTTAATGGTTCGTGCAACATCTTTTTTCTTGGACAAGTTCTTCACAATATTAATACTGTAATATCTTAGATTAAGTAATGATAAAGTTTTCTTGTTCACTGGTGGCAGAAAATGCTCCATTGCCATTGTAAACTCCAAATAATG
Organism: Gallinula chloropus; assembly: GCF_964237585.1. Taxonomy (NCBI): domain Eukaryota; kingdom Metazoa; phylum Chordata; class Aves; order Gruiformes; family Rallidae; genus Gallinula; species Gallinula chloropus. The sequence goes on from NC_140089.1 coordinate 74,296,716, forward strand.
TTATCTGGCTTGATGGATGGTTGCCTTGGGTGGCAAATTATAATTGGAGAAGATGAAGCAAACCTGAACCGAATTTGTCAGGGTAACCTGGGTCACAGAGAGCTATGACTTGTCGAAGGACAGCTTTTGCGGTAATGCAGTTTCTGTACTGCACAGAAAAATCCCATCAATTTGTTCTGAACGTCAGGGAGGAGGCATTATCTAAAATGAATATAATGAGCTGACTCAAAGTTCCATACAACTTCCCAGCATATCTAATTTTTCACAAGCACAAGAGTATGTGAGGTGTATGTAGAGTACACTTACCACAGTGAGACAGCTGAAGCACAGTTCAATTGCTGGACCATTAGCAGCTGATGTTGTGGGCTTTTGTATAAATAGTTATTGCGGTTGTAACATAGAATGCAAAATTTTATCAACCATAGAAGATATATATATATCTTATTATATATATATATAGTGTCTGTTATAGTGTTTATCCTTATGCAACATCAGAAAGCAGTAATCCAGATTAAGCCTCAAGAGTTGAACATAAGGCAGATGTATAGATTTAAATAGTAACCACCAAACCTTTGCCAATAGGAGACTATTTAGTTAAAGCAACTACTGTTTCCTGTTACAGCTATGAGAGACAACATCTTGTATTGAATGTTTAAATCCTGATGTCTTTATTTCAGCTGCTATGTGAGAGGTAAATCTCTCATGACTGTGACTTTTAAATACAAAACTGCTAGATGCAGTAAGCGCAGTAGAAGAGTCTTAACAGAGCTTCTGCTAGTGTCATTTTACTGGTGAGTAATAAACCAGATGTGATCTGGTCCAGTTTTTTCCACTAGGTTCTTGCAGAGCTCACTGCTTTCCAACTCACTTTAGCATAATTTAGGACATTCATGGTAACTCCATCTTAATATATTCAGTTTTCATATTTAGGGGAGGAGGTGCATCATGTTTCTTTTCACCCAGAGATCCCTGAGCAGTACGCATTGGCTAGCTGCAGCAGAAGACAGGGGCTTCAACTATACCTGTAACAGAACTGACTCAAATCTGCTGCTAGGATGTTATGGCATAAAGATGCTAAAAATAACATCGTTGATAACTAGATTTAATGAACCCTCTGCTCAGAGATGTCAACTTTACTATAAGGGGTCTTTCAACTGGCTCCCAAGGCTCTGTGTGTTTGTGTGTGGGTAGGTGTGAAGATTTCCAGCATGGAAGGGTTTGGTAGACTGGTCTTCCTTGGTTATTGGGAGTGAGACACAGCTGAAGGTGTTTGTCTGCTTCCAAGCTAATGAACTTTGGTGATCCTTTTAGTCTGTGGAGGAGAGAAACGGTCCCTTAAGGGATGGGATTTCTGTATTCTTAGGTAGGCATCTATAAACAGGCCAGATGAGTCATTCCCTAAAGGTGCCTGTCTTCTTCTGTTGACTGTGAAGAGATCTGGGGGTTGACTATGTTAGATACAAATATTTATGCGATAGATGTCTAAAAATGGATTAAATTTATCCTGCCTTTGTGTGTGTGTGTGTGCGCACATGTGTGCATATAGATAGTTAAGATATATGAACACACATATATACCTAACATTTAATTTCCAGCACTGCATTGTGTGTCTTCTAGATGTGCCATTTATAGTGCTGCTTTTCAGGAATAACTATCTCCATCCACAAAGGACAAAAGCTGTTGTGGGGCTTGGCACTCTGACAGGTCAAGGCTAGAGACTGCTTCCCAGAACGGTGCCTAGCACCAAAGGAGGTGCCCTGTACTTCCTTCCCATCACGTGCTTCCCACAGGCCTCCCTCACTTTGCCCATAGCCAGGACCCTTTTTCACCCTCCTCAAAGCAATCGAACCCCACCCTGCCTGGCAATGTACCTCACAGTTTGGGACCCCTGCCTATGGGCCAATGTCCCAGCTTGGCCTTGGCCTGTCCCAATCCCCAGGGAGGTGCCTGAAGCTGGGTTTTCCCATCTCCCTGGATGTGGGGTGGGACAGACCTGGGCTGCAAGCGCTGCCTGCCACTCTGGGGTCCACCAAGGAGCCCCCAGCCCATGTGGCACCCTGACAGGGAGGTAAAGAAACATTTAGCTGGAAGTCAAAAATGTGGCAGCAAGTGCAAGCTTTTTTTTCTTTATTTTCTTTATCAGACATAAAACTCAGTTACCAGGGACTTTCTCCTTCCACTGCTCTCTGCTACTAAGATCTTGCTAAAATAATAAAAACATTCTTCCTCTTCTATTGGATGCTTCATGTTCAAGGCCAGGCTAGATGGGGGTTTGGGCACCCTGGTCAGGTGGAGGGTGTCCCTGCCCACGGCAGGGGGGGTGGGACTAGATGAGCTTTGAGGTCCCTTCCAACCCAAACAAGTCCATGATTAGATCTTGTGAGCATAGTGCAAATAGCACAGCTGATAGGAGTGCATTAGATTTCCTGTGGTGATATCTTACTTTTCAGACAAATCAGCTCCAAAAGGTATCACACATGAGTGATTGTGGATAACTGGGCACCAACTGGGAATTTCAAGCCCCTGATGAACAAGTAGGTCTTGTCAAATGCCATCTTGGAGATTTAAGGCCCTGGTCAATGTGACCTGCGTGTTAAAACCCACTCAGGGAGAAAATAAAGCTGATTATCTGCTACTTCCTCAGCTCACTGGCTGTTTGCTTGTACCTCAGGAAGGCTTTCTGGCATGGCCTTGCAAAGCAGCAGATCCACAGCTTCAGATTACCAGTCCACAGAGAGATAGATGCAATTAACAGCAGATCAGAAATTACAAGATCTCTTCCTGGAAATCAGCTTGGCTAAAGACAATTGAAATTTACAGCAGAACAAACCATAAACTGGTTGAAAAGACTTGACTTTGTTTTTCCTAATTTCCACAATTATTCTTTATAATACACATGTCAGGGTGATGCAGGTTATTGTAAGCAGGTGGCATATAGGTGTTCTTGCTGCAGTCTCTCTCCAGAAATGAGTCACTGACCATGCTACCAGCCACTCTGGGAGGGCTCATGACAGAAGAAGGCCTTGACTGCATTGCAGCCCGTCAGTGCTCCCCCCAGGAGCTATGATGTTTGCTGCCTACCACCTCCTGATGCCTTTCAGGGGAGCTCAAGGGATAGTTGTAGTTTTGGAAGAGGCAATTTGAATCCCAGCGTACCAGTATGACTACAGCTAAAGACTGTGGGTAAGAATATGTGTGGAGGTTTGGTGTTTCCATTCCATGAGATTATTTAAAAATAACCAGAAGCCCCAAAACTGCTTTCCTAAAATAACCCAATACTTATAGCCAGGGTGACATGATTTCACACCTGAGCATATCTTGAGTAGTGCTAAATTACAGTAGGGGGAAATGCCGGCCTTGGTTCACCAGGGCCATGCACCAGGAAAAATATCCATGCAAAATAAAAGAATCTGCAAAAGAAAAAGAAACTGCAATAGGCACAGGGACAAAGAAACACAACACACATCGGTCTGGTCAGGCTGTTGTATTCAGCAATCATGCTTTAGATTTAAGGAGTCAGGAGAGCCTTTCATTAAGCTGAGGGACTAAGGATTTTTTCCACTTCATGTTAAGTTTTCCTCTTTTGATAGTGACAGCTCTGGAGACATCTGTGTCCTTGTCAAAGTTGCAGAATAGAAAATAATGAAGTCATATTGCCAACATTTGGTTGAAAATGTCTAGATGACCAGTAAATCCTCTTTCTGTGTCCTGATCCCTGTTAACATGGCGTCAACATGAATTGGGCTATTGGAAAGATAAAATCCTCAGTGAGGATTGGAAGGAAAAAGCCCTGCAAGAATGACACTTCCTAACCCTAGGAATTAGGTGTAACTTTCAAATGTCTTGATTTTGTCATCACATTTTCAAAGCTAAATGGTCAGTTTTTGGATTCACAAAAGTTCTATGACTGCTGGTTACAAAGCTTTGTGCTGCATGCAATGGCTTGCTGATTTCATTCGCAGAGGTTTGAAAGGCAGCAATGAGTACTTCTCTTATGAAACCATTTTGGGAGCTACTGTTATTAACAGCAATCATCCAAGAAATGAAAGTGATCTAGCAAATAAATAGCACTTTAGAGTTTGACCTTAGCAATGGGCTGATTTTCTGGAAGCATTTCAGAATGGTTACTTTACAAAGCAATTATGCTTAAAATTTCATTGGTCATGTAAGCTCAGGATAGTTTGAGAGTGGAGTGGTTTTAGTCCTGTGTGCCCAGAAGCAGCAGAGTGGGGTCACCATAACACTGCAGCCATTTCTGTCCTGGGTTGAGCAGTCTGCTAGTGTCTGTGCTGCTTAAACAAAAAGCAACCAGGTCATGGGCTCCAGGAAAGGGCATATTATTATCCTCTCAGTTGAATAATTTAATGTGGTTTTGGTCTGTGCTAGCTAGTCCTCCCCTAAAGAGCATTTGAGCCCATTGCAACCACTCACATGGGCCAAGGACTGTTTCCAGCAAGGCAACTGCTTTTGTGGCAGAGGCTTAGCTGGATGGCTGCAAACTGACCTATACCCCTTTACCTCTGGGACTGTAAAATGAGACCTGTCCAGTTTTGTTTACTGTTGTAAGCACTGGTTATTTGCTCTTTCCCAGGAATTCCTAGGCTTGACTTACTTTATTCGCATGTTTGTATCTGTTTTGAAACTCTCTAGCATGCACTAGGGACAGACAGCAGTCCAAAGGGTCACAGTTCAGGGCTAGAGAAAGTTCCAGTTTTTGAAGTATAAATGAAACTTGTCCATAGTGTTTCCAGTTGTCCGGGATCTCTAAACAGGGCTGAGAAATTGTAAGAAACTAAGATTTTTTTTTTTCATTATTGGCCAAAACCTTGAGTAATACTGTATATGTTCCTTTAAAAACTTAAGTTAAACCTGCATAGTAAAATACCTGGTGGTATCAGATGATTTATGATAATCATCTCCTATCCTTGGTTTAGTTCACTGGGGAATAATTCCTTATTAAGTACATGTGAAATCCTGGGTTACTTTGTTAGCATCTGTGAATACATGGTTGTTTTGTCTGTGAAATACCTCTGAGAGTCACTGTGTCAACATTTGTTGTGCAACGCTTTTATTTGCTGTGTAACAGGGTGAGAACAGCAGCGGGTTTTCCAGTAAATGTGACATTTTTCTTGGCTGGCACAATTTGCAGAGCCCTGCCAAGAAAAAGCTGGGTAGCGACTGTATTCCTTCCTGGCCAGATGGGTGCACTTGGGTATGCATGCAGGTAAACTTCTGCACACATGCACAAAAACTGGAGGGACTGAAAACACTTTAGCACTGGACAACAGGACCACGTGCTCCCCTCACCAATATAACCCTGGATGTTGCAGTCTCTGTTCAGGCTACTTAGATAACAGAGAGACTTCATGAAAGACTTCAGTCATTCTTGCCCCCATAGGTTCAAACTCAGTGTCAGCACTTTGGCTTCCTTTTAATCCCTGCGATATATGTCCTCCTTTTCTGAATTCAACAAGACTTGTAAATACTGAGAAATATCTTAAGTGAAGCAGCAAAACATCAAGAGCAGTCAGTCCTTGCCAGATGCAGTTGTGGCTGGCACTGCTGTCCCTGGCTTTGTATTTGTGCCATCTCTTCTTAGCCTAAAAGCTGGCTGAAGTCTCAAAGCGCTGCCCTGTGCTCAAATTAATCCATCCTGATATCCCCAGGGCTTATTAGCTCAGCTACTGTATTACCCTAGCTACCTGGTCCTCAGATAAGGCTATCTTGTGTCTAGACAGTTTAAAGAGCTGGGAGAGTAGATATGCACAGCCTAAGGCCATCTTTGGGATTTACAGGGATTTAGTCTTCTTGAAAAGTCAATTTATTGATGAGCTTCCATAAAATCTGGTAGAGGAAATAATGTAGAGAGAGAGAAAAAAGAATAAAACTCCAACTATTCTGTAGATAATACCCCAAATCTTCCCACTGAGAGGCACAATACTTCTTCCTCTTGCTTCAGCCGTTTTTTCAAGGATTAGAAGCAGTCTGTTTGCATCTTGCTGGGAGCTTCATGGAGAAAGACAATATCCAGTATTTGTGTGCTATGAGCAGTGGTATACACAGGAACAAAGACGGCAATCCTGCTTTCAAGTAGATATAAGCATGTACATGACTGGGACATGCTCCAAATAAATTCATTCTCCCTCAAGAAATACCAGGTTTGGTGTTGGGTTTTTATGGGGTGCTGATTTGTCTGTATGTGGTTTCTTTTTTTTTTTTTTCTTTCTTTGTTTTCTATTTGGAAAGTATTTGCAGAGGTCTTTGCTGCTACATGTTACTGGACTGAATGCACAAGTAGAATGCTATAACCTGCTTTATTTATGTGACAGTACTTATGTAGATCTCCTCATCAAAGGATTTGACCACCTGAGTAACAGTTCTTAAAACACAAGATTATAACTTGTGTTTGTTGGTTGCCTTTGGATCAATAAGGCCTGTGGTAAAGGCAAGTTTGGTTGTTGTCATACATTGTGTAATTGTGCAGGAAGTGAATACTAAAATTACTGTAAAAATCTTGGTATAATTGTTGTTGATAATAAAACCTAAACCCATGACTTCAGCTTTACCAGAAGCTAGTGATCTAGTCTGGTTAAACTACTGCTCTGCCCTAAATCACTATTTGCAGCTATTTTTCTCTGCTTCCCACTTGCTAAATTTCATTTTGTATATTCACATTTAATACAGTTCTTAGAGACTTAAATATAATAAAAATCAGTTTATGGGAGTGCTAAAGTCAGTTGATAGTTTCTTGCCTGCTGTGAGGCAGGACTCTGCCCACTGGCCCGTGACCACAAGAAGTGAAAGCAGCTGCACCAGGACCTGGAAGCTGAGCTCCAAGCAATTAACATGTCTCCTGAGTTTGGCAAGAAGATGCAGGGTGCCAGCACCATCTTTTCACTCGTCAGAGACAACTTTTCTTGTGTTTTGCAGTAGAGGGAGAAAGAAATCAACAGCAGTTGATATTTTTGCACCTTCTGACACATATAGTAACGTCTCCAGTGTGCCAGTGGTGGCTTGTCACAGGGAGCAATGCAGCAGAGCCACAGTGAGGTGGAAAGGGAGCTGGCCTGTAATAATGCATGATGAATATGGTGATGCAATGGCTCTAGATGGTGATAAGATCAAGGAAGGAAGTTATTGATCAAGCTTCTGTTTGGGCTGGGGAGAGAACAAATAAAGAAGCAATACAACAGCTCCCAGCTTGGGACCCAATGGGGAATCACCAGGTATGATCTGACCCCAAAGAAATTTCAAGCTTGTTTCATCAGGTTATGAACTGGTGGGAGAGAGACAGTAGCAAGTTACATCCTATGAGAAAAGGGGTAGAATAAGTGTGCTTGAACCCAGCTGTCTGAAGAAGACATAAACAGAATAGGAAAGCAGAAGGACTTCTCAGTAGCAGGGAATAATATACCTTGTAAATGTTATTTACACAAGGGTTTTCAATGTTTTCAAGTTATGTTTTTCTTCCAAACATTTTTTATCTTGGTGATGTTTTGCTTTAGGCAGGGCACTCAATTGAAGATCAGCTGTCAGCCTGGGCTGCAGGACAGGGAGTGCTTTGGGAATCACAGCCTCCCACTTCATGCAACTCTCACACTGCAAGGTGGAGGATAGCTATGGGTGCCAGAGGATGAGCTCAAGTGCCTATGAGAAGGACACCAAGGATACACAATCTCCAGTGAAAAAGAGATTTTCAAAAGATAGATTACATGATCAGTGCTACTATTATCAGTTTAACAACAGCAGGTTGGTGGACATTACTTGCTGTTCTTCAATTAGTCTCCAGATGCACATTGGTATCAAATCTTTTCCATGCAGGCAAACTCCCATCTGGGAAGAAAATTGGGAACTTTCTCCCACATCACTGTATAGGAAGACAAAGTATCCTTCACTCTTTAGGCATTAATTTGCTGCTTCCAGACTAAGCAAAGGTTTATCAGAAGGGTGTTATTTTTTCCTAAGTTTCTGCTAGCTTGTCTGTTCTGGTTGGATTCCATGTCTTATGCTTAACATGGAGCCACTACTGCTCTGTGCCAGTCCTGCTTTATCATTCCCACCTCTGCTTCTGGGGCATCTCCTTCTTCCTTTTCCAGCTTGCTGTTTTTTCCAAAGGGGGGTCTGTCACAAGACCATTTGAGCAGGAGCCCATCTACTTGTGTTGTCACTTCAACACTATTTGAATCTGTTGTCTACCTTTTATGAACATGTGACTGAAGATTAGACATCCCAAAAGTATTGATTCTTTAGTATATTTCATGAAAATATGCAGCTGGGTAGAGAAAGATCCCCGCTGCGTGTCTTCCCCACATGTGCTGACTTGTTCTTATTTATCAGAGCATCTATTAAAAAAAATCCTAGAAAACTAGATCTTGATACTTCTGCTACTCAGGGGGGATCACTTTTTTTTTCCAAGGAAGCAACCAAGGTTGAATTTCTCTCTGCGTACTTGTTCTGTTTACCAAATAGTTTTAACTAGGATATTTTTTTTCAGTATTGCTTTTTAATGAAAGAAGTCCCTCCACTCTGTCCTTGTAGTTGCTGCTGCATCAGGCAAGAATTTATACTGAGCAGTTTGTGATTATATCTTCCAAGTAACTGGCCTCGGATGATCCCATGTCTCTGGCTCATCAGTATAGATAACAAGTTTACCTTACCTTGATCTGAGTTAAATTTAATCTGCCACAGCATCTCTCCGTTTCCCAGTTGGTTTCTGTCTCTTGGCAGCCTCTTACATGGTAATTAGTTTGGTTTTTTTTTTTTTTTTACTTGAATGTCATTTGCAGTTCACACAGTTCAGCTGCCCAAATTTCAGGTCATTTTATATTCAATTACTCCCAAGTATCCTGACATGTGGTGATTGGGCAAATGCTCACAAAAAGAAGTGTGTGGTCATTAGTTCAGGTAAAACAAAGGGGCTTACAACCCTCTGATAAGCTGATTGACTCCATGGAACCATGATCCCCTCTTTGTTCTTCACATTTGAGGCTAATTCATTTGACTTCTTTCTCACGGAGTCCTGCAGTTCCTTGTTCAACAGCAGTATGGTGAAGACAGTGACTGTAGATGTTTCTTTACTGAAGGGGCCAGAGCTGTGCTCACCACAGGAATGGATGAACAGTTGGAAAGACTGTCATCCCAGCCACTGGTCCTACATGAACCTTGTTTTCCAGTCTACGGCTTTGGAGAACACTCCTAACTACCCACTTTCTTTCTTCTGCCCTCTGAAGCAGCATTAGGCAGTCAGTTGGGTGTTTTTATAAAAAAAAGCATCATGTCTCTTTTAAAGTGCTCTAAGATGACCTCAGATTTTCAGTAGGAATGGTGGAGCAGAAGTGCTTTCTAACCTGTGTAGACACAAGACTGAAAATAGTATATAGCGGAAATCAGCCAGGGAAAGGGGAAAAGACTGTGCTGGTCACAGTATGTAGGGGAGCAGACCTTTGACGGGCACCTACAGGGAGGTGGCTGGGGGGAAAGGGTCTTTGAGGTGTCTGTAGAAAAGGAGACAGCTGGGCTCAGGAGTAGAAAAGATGGAGTGGGTAATTAGAAAGAAAAAGGAGAGGAAAAGCATCTCTGCAAAGATTTAGATCATATAAAACAGTGAGATGTCAGGGACTGGATGAAGCATTTGAAATGCAGCCTTCATTAATATTTTGTCTGCCTTATCTCAGACTAATTTATTTTATGGACATGGAGATCTGTTCCTGCTGATGTATTGAGATGATTATCAGGAAACCTTAATGCTTGTTTGAACTGTTTCTTAAGTAGGGATTTTCAACATTTCTTGAGGCCCTGTGCCTTTTACATTTCCCTACACTTGAAGATATGAATCACCAACTCACTATTATTTCTGTGCCATCTATCAGGAAATTTCCAGGTGATTTTCTCTTGCGTCCAGCAGCTATGGAAGCTATTGTTACCCAGTGGGCTCACAGTCCAATCACATGCTGTGCCAGTTGTCCCAAGAAAGAGGATAAGAAAGGATAAGAAAGTTGGAAGTAACCAAGGGGCAAACATCTGGCTGGTCTCTGAAGAAAGAGCAAACAATATAAGCAAATCACTGATTAAATTAACTAGGGTTTTATTCCACTTGTTTTCATCTATAAACTATTCACAAAAGTTTATGATTTGCACAAAACTCCCCAAAAAATAACATTAAGCTCCAGACAGCATAAAGATCAGCAGGTCCTTTCAGTCAGTGTAGTGGCAACCTTCTGCCTCATGCCCCCACCAGAACAGCTGCCCCCAGGAGTGGGAGTCTCCAAGGGAAAGTGTGCCACTCCCCTTCTGCCTTAATCCTCATTGTCAGCACCACAGAAAGTAAAGCTTTTCCATCTGAGGGTAGGGTTTGTGTGCGGAAACTACAGGTACAAACATGACAACTGAGAGAGATGTTTTATCTGGTAGATATTTATTGATCCTAAGAAGTACAATCTGCTGTCTGAAAACCATACAAGCTTCCTGCAGATAGTACTGCACTTGTTCGATCAGCCCTTTGTCCATGTCTGCATCAGACAACAGTCAGAAAGGATCAGACTGCCAGCATGGGCCCCTGTGCAGACTCCCAAGGTACACAACATTTGAGTGAAGAGGTTGCTGTCCAACTACACTAGACATATGTAGCATATGTAGCTGTGTAAGGAAAGAATGCAAGAGACCTCCTTCATTCAGGAACAGTCTGTCCAAAGGTACCACATACTGAATATCCCGAATTTCTGTGAAGATACACTGGCCCTAAAGCTGCCTTTGAGAAAGTTTTATTGTGGTAGAAGGCCTCTGTGCAGAGTTCTGGAAGCAAAGTGGTCTTGGCACAAACATAAAGGCAAATGTGTTACCTTCACTTCCAAATACAGCTCATGATGATAGTTGTGACAATGTAAAATGGCAATCTGTCATGAAGTGGTTCTGTGTACAAGAGGCTGCAAGCATGGACATCTTCTCATTACTTTAAGCCAGCTTTGCTGTTAATGCACGTTGTTTTGATATTTAAGCGTTTCAGGCTCAACAACAGGTTCAGTGCTGTGCAGTATGTATTCTGCTTGCTCAAATGAGTAAGGCACAGTAGGAAGAAGCTCCTTTGTTAAAAGAGAAGAATCATACCTATTACTCTGTAAAGACTATTCTTTTAAATTTAAATCTACTCTGGGCATGCATATCTTTGTGTGGCTTTAAGAAAAATGTATTTACAATGTCAGGCACTGCAGTCCATCACTATAAGTGCTACTTTTGCAATTCCACTCCAGCAATATTTTAAAATTCTGATGGAAATGTGAAGTAAATTTGCCAGTGCTGGGGCCTAGGCAAGAGCCCTGTCACAAGTGGTAGCAATGAGTGCAGCTCTAGTGAAGAGCCGAGGGCCCTGATTCACAGCCAACCAGAGACAATGCCCACCATCCCATCAGCCATGGTGGACTTCACAGCAGAGCTTGCCATTGGTAGAGCAACGTTCAAAGAATGTCCTAGGCGAGAGCTGACACATTTTGACATATCCCACGGCAATAAGCAAAATGAACCATAACATATCTTATTTGCTCTGTGCATCACAGGGCCTTATGCTGACAAGGGTGACAGTCTCCCCCTGGCATTTCAGCTGTCCGGCCTCGCACTCGGTCATGGTCCGACGGACACCAGAGGCGCTCACTTCGGCACAGATCTGTATGCCTCCTTCCTCGCATGGCCCATCTTCATCACAAACACAGCTGTTGGATTGCGCTACGCAAAAGCACAGAGAAAAAACACTCAGGATGGCATCTGACTCAATGAAAGCCAAACTAAAATGTTTCCAGCAAAACTGTTGGATTGACAGCAGCTTCCTGGAGAGTGCTCGGTACAGGAAAGATACAGGCCTGTCAGAATAGCTCCAGATAAGAGAAAGGACATGGACCTGTTGGAACAGCTTCAGAGGAGGGTCACAAAAATGATCAGAGGGTTGGAGCACCTCTCCTGTGAGGACAGGCTGAGAGAGTTAGATTTTATCAGCCTGGAGAAGAGAAGGCTCCAGGGAGACCTTATTGGAGCCTTCCAGGCTTATAAGAAGGCTGGGGACAGAGTTTTGAGTACAACCTGTACCTACAGATCAAGGGGAAATATTTTTAAGCTAAAAGAGAGTAAATTCAGATTAGAGATAAGGAAGACATTTTCTATGATGAGGGGGGTGAAATACTGGCACAAATCACCCAGAGAGGCAGTAGAGGACTCATTTCTGGAAACATTCAAGGTCAGGTTGTTTGGGGCTTTGAGCAGCTTGATCTAGTTGAAGATGTTCCTGCTCATTGCAGGATGTTGTACTAGATGACCTTTAATGATCCCTTCCAACCCAAACCATCCTATGAATCTTTTCTAACCAGAGTATTACCTGATATTCAGTGGAAAAACTAGAAGTGGAGTGGTGCACTGCTGAGGCTCCCTCTGGTTGTGCTTGTGGGAAAAGCTTGCTTAAGGTGCCTGAGATATCTCTCTCAAAGACTATTCTCATGTTACTGCTTGAAGCAGTTTGTGTATCTACTGCTCCACAGTCCAGATAAGATAGGAGATTTACTTGGACCGTAACAAGCTGATTATGCAGACACTTTCAGATAGTATTTTTATTTACATACAGGCAGTTTCACTAAGCTAAAAGGATCTACTCCTAGGAATAAATGTATGTAGTTGTAACGAGCTAAATAATCAGATAAGAAGCTGCTCCTATCTGAGATTTATTTTTCATAACTGTGTCTTTGTTTTGGTGCTGTATGTTTATTTTATTTTTTGGCTGTGTTTGTCTATGCTGAAGCTCCAGCCAGTTTTGATTATCCTTCGTTATTATTTTTGTCTGCCAAAGTCATCTTATCAAGTCATCTTTTATATTTTCAAAATATGACAATGGTTGTGCCTCTGTTGCACTTCTAAAAACCCAATTTACTTCTTTATCTTCCCATTTCTGGCAACCCTCCATTAAATGCAAGGTAGTATAGGACACTCAGTGAAATTAGATCAGGAAATCAGAAAACTTTCACTGAAAAAAGGTTCCAACAGACTGGGACTATTTCCTCTGAGGGAAGACACATTCACCTGCGATCATGATATGAGAAATTCGGGATAGGTGGTGAAGTACAAGCAAAAGTAAATGGCTTTCATAGATACTATAGAATAAGACATTCAGTTCCCTGCCACAAGATGCTGCTGGGGAGACTGTTCTGCAAATTTCAAGAAAGGATAAGCTGTTCCTGTGGGCAAGAGGGACTACAACATTTATTGTCTTAATGAATTTAAAACAGGTGGACATACAGAAATAAGAGCAGGGCAAGGGTGTTGCCTAAAACTTACAGAGGACCAATGGGGTAACCCACTTAACAGGGACTAGGAATAAGCTTTCTCTGTAGATTGTCCATTTTGTTACGATAGCCCATGGGATTTTCTTTTCCATGGCTGGAGCTTGCTGCCATGGTTGGACACCAAACACTGGACTGAGGGTTTGAATGAACTTAGCAATGCACTGTGCTTGTGGGAGAGACTGAAAATACCATAGTAGGACAGACCTACAGCTAATGCATAAACTGGGGATAGATATTCCATTTTGATCACATAGACAATTTTGCTGAAATTGTGAAGAACCTCTTACCATCACATTTTTCCCACGAACGGCATGATCCACATGGTATTTCACGTGCCTGGGGCATTTTGCAGTTTTCTGCATGAGTAAGAGAATATTTTCTGCCCATGCACTCCAAGGCATGCATCTTGCAAACAGTTAAAAGCGTGTTTCTCTTGTTTCTTTGATCTGTAGCACAGGTGTCCAGAGAAGGACTGAAAACAAAAAGAGGGATCTTGCTATTTAAATATGCTTTATCTTGGTACCTCTTAAAAATACCCAAGGGAGTATAAAGCATTCAGGGTCCAGTTTCATTTACTCCATTCATTGAGGTATCTCCTCAGAGTGCAGAAAGGGAACTCAAGACATAGTGGTAAATAATTCAGGCTTCTTCCTTGATGTGGCACCTCAGCAGAGCCAAGGATGTGTTCCTTCTGAAGGACAGCAGTGTTACTGGGTATATGCCAATGACCTCAGTAGCAGTGAGACTGAAACTTCAGTTAAAGAGTGTTCAGACTTCAATTATTCTGTAATATATTACACATACACGGACTGAATTGCATACAGAGAAAACATCTTATCTACATATACTAAAATATAAGTGTTCCTTAGTTACAAGAGATGAGAATATGCCAAAAGACTTTTTCTCTGCTGTGCTTAAAAGCTTCATGTTTTACCAAATAAGATGTTATCATCCAACATCAGAGACCAAAGATATTTCTGAAAATATGCATATATCTCTACAGAAACTTTATGAAAAACCTGCTTTATTTATCCAGGGATTTTGCTTGTTTACTTCTTGAAAATTGGATAGTGTTCTAACACCCACAAAAAAAAAATGAGCTTGTAAAAGTGGTAATAGCAATTCTTGGACAACCTTAAATAGTCTTTGCTTTGGGGACAGTTCCAGGAAATTGTTATCACTTGTGTTTCATGCTGTAAGTGTAGGAAGAGAGGAAAATGCTCTTCTGTTATTTCTGGATTTTAATCCCAAACCCCAAACTTCTCCATTTCTTCAGTAACATCTATGTGTAGTGAACAAAACAGCTGCCTCTCCAGAGCAGGGCATGCCTGTGCTCTCCTGGCCACACTTTACAGCTATGGGTAAGATGCTGTGCCAGGCACAAGAAAGCAGAGACCCACTCCTGAAGGATGGAGAGCCTTGAAATACGTCTCCAAAGGCTTATTTTCAGCACAGCTCCTCCATTTCAGTTCACAAATAGGCACACAGAAACATTTAGTGTCTAACATAGCAGTTCTGAATGCACACCTCAGCTAAAGAGGTGTTTGGTGGTGTAGAGAGGTCAATGAGGTATGGCCAAATGGCCCTAATGAGCTTCATGGGGCTGTCTGAGTTGGGGGGGACAGTCTCTGTGAAAGTGGCTTGTCAGTGTAGAGAAGAATTTGGAACAGGGAAGGGATGGTAATAAAGTCCTGATTCACACCTTGCTCACTTGCTAGCCAGGTGTTAAGGTAATTTTTCATTTTTCTTCCCCCACCTCCCCCCCTACAATCTCTAGCTACTGTATACTGTCTTGAGAGGACTTCACATGCTTGTTATGGGTGGATCAGCTGAGAGAAAGCCAGTGGAAACCAACATGTTCAGATGGGTAAGAAAAAGGATCGAGAATCTCTGCTCATAAGAGAAATTAGTAATTTGCACTCACTGCTGAGAAATAGTATCACAGAGCTAACAGCATGACAGCAGTGCAACAAAAAATATTAGAGGCAAGGAAAAATCCTTGTGTAAAGTGAGTGTGAAGAATTCAGTACCTTTCACCTGAAAAAGCAGGCTTGTGTAAGGACGAATTTTACTAAGGCACATATTGTGACAAATATAAGTCAGCAGATGTCTTTTCTCCCTTTCACCCGCAATAAAAGGTGGAAATAGTCTTTAGCTGGAGGCTGAGGTTACATCTGTGTTAATACACTGACTGTGCTCTGAACCCCAGGGACAACTCACACAGAATAGCTAGTGTCCATTCTGTTAAACTCTGTCCCCCAAAAGATGAGGACCACATCCGACTGCCTGCTAGGAATTGTCCCTGACCCTAGTAACTTCTGTGCTTTGCCTGGGAATTGTTTGGGAGATGGGCCTTGTCAAAGCTCTGCCAGGAGCTGCCTTAGCAGTTCAGCAGCTCTGGTGTCCAGGATTGTTCCCCGCTTCTAACTGATGAGGATAGATGTAGCCTAAGGCATCACGTCATGAAGGACAGATTGCTGCTCACCATTCTAGTATGGGGTATTCATGCTGTCCCTGGAAATCTCTGTTGCTAGTCTCTTAGTAATTGAAAGGATGTAGGATGGGTCTGAAACCATAGTGTTCCTGAATTCCCACATGAACACTTGTCCCCAGGTCTTTTCCCAGCAAAGGCTGCTGCTGAAAGTCACTGCCACAGCAAAGCAGGCCAAGTTACTTCTGATCTCTTGAGGAAGGATCTGCTTACATGCCTTACTCCTACAGCCTTAGCAGACTGGCAGATTAGTCTGCTTTGACAGCTGATGATTTATCCTTCTATTATTAGATGTGTTATTTCAAGACGGAGTGAAAAGATGGCATCAGGTAACACAAATGACTGTTATCTATCTTCCTGCCAATTTGAACACAATTATAAAAAATAGAAACAGGCAAGTAGTAGATTAATTATAACTGAAGCCTGAGTGCATAACTGAATGTAATTCATTTAACTCCCAAGGTTATTTTGAATATGCCCAAGGCCTTCCCCAACTTTGTGGACTTCCCTTGTCTTCCATGTAACTATCCTCAACACATCCATGAACCAGAGGAGGAGTTGCCTCAGTTTAATGAGTATTGAGACATAATACATAAAGAGTAGGACCGGATCATTTAAAATATTAAGTTGTTTAAGGATAGCATTAGAGACTTAGCAGAGTTGTTACAAACCCAACACAATTGCATGCAAGACAATGGCCTCAGAGCCTATGGAAGTAGCCAGTGGATCTACAAAACCTGAACTAAGCTCACCCATCTTAATTTTGAGATGTTCAAGTCTGCTAATTTTGGCTTAAAGCAGTATCACCATAAAGGGCACTCTTCAAGCATGTGGCTGATGGAAAGTACACCTTCTCCATTAAGCAGTCTGGGTACCTTGTGAACACTTGGGATGACTTCAACATTTCTTCCTCTACTACATAAGAACAGGAAAAATATGGTCTGTTATCCTAGAATTTCCAAACTGCTCGGCTCCTGCTATGATACAAACCTGGCCAGATTTCATATTCAGAGCTCACACCCACTATAATGACAAGTACATGAAGTTTCATCCAGTCTGAAAACCGGACCAGATGTTGGAGTGCTGAGCCCTTTGGCACATCTGGCCGTTGATACTAGGTGGTATCAGGTACCTTCTTGTTACTCCTTTGTTTTGGTTCTTTTATCTCCACATTCAGCAAGGAACTCAGCTACATTTCTCCTGCATTGTTTAATGCAGAACATAAGCTTAGATCAATCAGGAAACAATAAACTGTGCTCTGAAAGTCAAGAGGCCAGGAAAGGTGATGTGACTGGTCTGTGTAAACTGCTGTGCAAGTGGGAGATTATATTATTGTTCCTTTCATAACTCTCCAGTCTCTCAGCAGGGAAAAGAAATCTGCTTTATTTCACAAGCTCACTACTTTGATGGTTTATATCCCAAGGGTCTCTGTTCAAACTTTTTCTCAGTCTTCTAAATCTTCAAAATATCATTTTATCTTTTTCCATCTATTTCACAGATCAAGTGGAGCTGAAATTATCCCTTCACCTCCTGTCATCTAACCAAATTCCATCACTGCTAAGCCCCACTGACAGCTCTGACAAGGCAGGTAAGTGATGAACAGGACATTGATTGAGCTGTAAAGCAAACAAAGCACTATGCCTTGTTCTCATATGACTAAAGGTTTCTCATCTGTCATGGGCTGAAGACTTAAGAAATTTAATTGGTCTTGGAGAAAGTCATTGCCAAATTCAGTCTGAACTTACCCACACTCATAGGGCATTTTGCACACACATTGTGACTGCTGCACTTTCTCCCATGGCTGACATTTGGGCTCTGTCACTTCGGGTTTCACACTGGGCACTGAAGTAGAAGAACACAGACAGTGCTATTAAGGGTCAGAAAAACAAGGGCTGTTAAAGGTCTAGTCTGAAATTATCCTATCACTTAGGCTTAAAAGGCACTGAATTTTACAATCATGACATAAAGTCACATCCTGCATGTTCATTAGAAGTTCCTATTGCATGGAAGGAATCAACACTATTAAAACAATGATACACTTTGCAAAGTTACTGATCAGTAATTTATCCATGGGTCATGAGTCAGATGGAAGGAGACAAGTACTGCGTTCAAGCTTAAACATTCATCTCATTTCTGCATCAGTTCTTTGTTTCTGCTAAACTTAGTGGTGCTGAATCATAGCTGACAACAGTTTTATCGATGGGTTTCTGAGTTACTGGCTTCACTGTTTTCACTAGAAAAGCTAAGGCTCAAATAGCCTATGTAGAAATGTGAACCTGAGTATCTTTATGCACTGATGGCAATGAAAACTAAAAGTTTCATCCTTAATTCTCAATCTGCACTAACTTTAAAAATAAAAGCAATAGTCATTCTTGGAGAATTTTCATGATTGTACTGTTCTTTGAGTGCTTGAAAATAAATTCCAAGCTTGAAAATGAAATAGATCTTTGCTAAACATTCCTCTGGAGATTTCTGTAGCAAACAACGACAAGACATTGCTAAATCCATACAGAGACACTTTCTGAGAAGGCTTTTTCCTGATTTTTGTTTTAGATTAGGTGCCTATAGTTTTCTACTTTAACACAAAACTTTAGTATCCCTGAATATTGTCACTTTTAGGAAAAAAAAATCAGCCCTCCCTTATGGATTAATACTTGCCAAGCACACTAGACAGGAAGAAATTGCTAGAAAAGAGAAATAAAGCTAGTTGCAGTGCATTGAAATACAGACACTAGGCACAGCCCTATCTTGCTGCAGAGGGGAAATTTCCACCAAAAATCACTGCGTTGCCTCCATCCCCGGGGCTGCTGGGTATGCTGCATGTTACTGCTGAGTAAATGCTCTCACCCAAGCATGTGTGCACTGCTGTATCTGTGCATACATATTTTATAATGTTTTACCCTTCTTATCTCATATTCCTTATTTTTTTACCTGTTGTTCTAATTGCTACTCTAATCTAATTGTCCCTTTTTTGTTTTGTGGGGGTTTTGGTTTGTTTTTGTTTTATTTTTTACTTTTGTACTTATGTAATGCTCTTGTACAGACAAGCACAAACTGTTCTTAATGATAGAAGCATTCAAAACTGTTTTCAGTTATTACTGGAATTTGAATATATGTGATATAACAGAAAGCCAGATGAAAATCACACGCTGAGGCTCAGCCTAGGGAGTAACTGGCAACAGTATTTCTACACTGGTACTGCAGCAACATTGAGCCATCTTTGTATGGCCATGTTACTACTGAAATCTTCACACTTTCTGTGCATGTGGATATGGTAGTGGCAGAGGACTTATGCTGGGAATCTCACAGGACCATTGCCTTTTGAGATCCAAGCCTGACTGTCAACTTCTTGAACTTGAAGAACTGATTTCCCATTGGTTCCAGTTCCTGGAAGTTTATTCCATATCAGTTGCGTGACCATCAGATGAACAAAGGAGTCTCCAGCCCTTTCCTTCTGTGCCAGGAGAGGCTGTGCACTGAACAGGTTCCAGACAGAAAAACCATACCACTAAGGTGCAGCTCATGTGGAGGTGGTGTTACACAACATGGGTGGAAATGGAAGATACATGTATGGTGGCAGAAGTGGCACCATACATCCCAGGCAATCTCTTAAAATACATGTTATTGAAATAACTTGATAGCAATTAAGGAGAGGCGAGCAAAAGGCTCTAAGGAAATCTCACAAGAAATGCCTTAAGGCATATTGTTTCAACAACCCAGAGAAAACACACATTTCTCGTGCTTCCTGCTGGTGATATGAGTATGGCTTCTTTATCACTATATCACTAAATCAGCTATAGTTATCTGTATCTTATCTACATCAGCCATAGTCTGTTCAGGAAACAAACTTCTGCATTGCACTTGGAAGACTGCAGTGGCTTACCTGCTTCCTTGCATCGGATAGTCTTCATGTCAGGAGACCACTTGAGACTGGGCTCACACAAAATAGACCGTGCACCTTCTAAGTGCATGTCACGTGGACAAGACAGAGTTATTCTCTCACCAATCTCATACACAGGTTTCCATGGCTCTCCTTGCACACCCCCTTCCAGGGACGGAAGGAGACAAGCAGTTTCTAAGGATTGAAGCATTTGAGATAACCACCATGAATCAGTGGATTGCAGAAAGCAGTCACATATTTTATCTTCTCTGAAATTCCTTAACAAATTGAATATTAAAATTAGCTGACTTCCCTGAAGAAATGTGTAATTCATGTAAGCACAGGCTATTAAGTCATCACACCAACCAAACTTGTGCAATACCAAGGACAGAGTGACAATATCTTCTCCTACTGCCTCTAGGTCCAATCCTAGCTTGAAGAGACCTTCTCTGTTCTTAGGACCCATGATTTTGTTGATGATTCATACTAGAGAGTAACATCAGTAATAGCAGAGAGAGGATGGGAGGACCCTGGGAGACCATTCGCTAATACAGAAAGAGATGACACTTAAACAGCGTGGACTAGCATTTGTTGGGTGGTCAGACCTGGTTGGGAGAAGGAAGGATGGTGTTACAGTGCAGGTCTGAAAATTCTTGAGTCTATCTGGTCACAATCAAAGTTGACTCACAAATAAAATGTGCAAGGAAAAATTAAAGAAACCCTTTGGTTACTGGCTGGGTTAGAGGAAAAAGCGAAGTAGGGAGATCATCCAAGATGTAAAGTGATACTTAGAGTTATGTTCTTATGACAAGGAGGTTCTTTGAGAACTTTGTGGTTACCCAGTGCTGCCCACTGGACCTTTTTGTCAGTTTGCTTTAGACATAGTCTCATCCCCATTGCTCTTGATTTAGCCACAGGACTGAATTAAGCACCAAAGTTTGTTTCCACAGGAAGTAACTGTTGGGCTGGAATTTATTCTCCCAGACATCCAGCTTTCCTTAAACCAGACTTTATGGGCATATTTCTATTTCAGTATTTCAATAGCTAGATTCAAAATAAAACTCAATTTAGACTTGATTATGTCTAGGGAACAGGGAAGTGCAGGGGTTGTTTTTTCCACTATTGATGTTGCAAAGCAGACATTCAGAGATGTTTCACTGGAATTGGAATTCAGGAATGGAGTTTCATTTCAAAACAAGAATCAGTTACACATACCCTTGCAATATCTGTCTCCAACTTGCCACTGTAAATTACTGCCACACTTAGCAACAGGATCGCCAACAAGAGAATATCCATGTCTGCAAGCATAAATAATGCTTTTCCCAACAGGGTATGAGTTTTCAGCATTCTGAAAGAAAAAGAACAAGTGAAATTTTGTATACACAATCTAAGAACAATCAGCAGAGTTGGACTTTTTAATTCTGGGATGCAATAGCTGACGACAGTGAGAAATATTAATGTCACTCTACAATGAATCAATGTGAGTGTCTGGAATATTGGGGGCAATTCCTGTTATCAATAGTCAGTAAATGGGATCAAAATGGGAGACGATGCTGCAAATAAGTAGAACACAGAGTAAGTGGGCTGTATTAACTTAGCAAAGGGGAGGGTTAAAGGTTAAGGTACCATGCAACAGGGGTCTGGCAGTGGTATGTCAGTGATGGAACAGTGCTCTATGCCAGTGTATAAACTGACTCTAAACATGGCTGTTACCAAGTATTATAGGTGGAACATAAGATTTTGATCAGTTTTCCAGGGGAATCAGTGGAGAGTACATGGCTTTGCTAATTCTTAGGATGCCTTGTTAACAGCTTGCTAAAGGTCAATGTGATACGGTCACTTAAAAGAGCTGGACTTGGAAGCCACAGCTCTTTTCTCATTTTATAACCCATTCTCTTATAAGGAGAGAATTTATTTTAAATTGAGACTACTCCACAAATGGCATGGTTTTACCTTTAGTTTGTGAATCAAAGATATCAGTATAGGAAAGAACTATTGATTACCCCCCAAAAAAAAACAAAAAGAAAAAAAAAAGACCAGCAAAAGATAGACACAAGGTGTTGGATCTTGGCTTGGGTTGCATTTGTGTGGAGACTAATGGATTTTGAAATAATTTTTTTGTTGAGCAAAAAGAACCTTGAAAATCTTGTAACATGGAAAAGGCATAATTCATTTTTCCAAGGAAGGAATGAGTCTCCTTTGTTAAATAGGTCAAAGTTACAGTCAGCCAAACAACTTATCAGATCCTAGTTTCGCCAGGGTACAAGTGCAATGGTGAGTTACTGGGTATAGAGTGAGGACTCCAGAAGTCTGTTTCTAACTTTGCTATGGTCTTGCCAGATAACCTTTCTGTGCTGGTTTTTTCTCTGGTTTCCTGTGTTTTAATATGTAATTCATGTGGCAGATTTTTTTTTTAATATGCTTATAGGGTAAAGGACAAGAAGATTACTTTTCTCTATAAGTACCATGGTCCAGAAAAACAAAGATTTTGTTCTGCTTTCAGGTGGAGGGCTTTTTTGTTTTTCTTTTATTTTTAGTAAGAATTCTTGGCTAATATAATGTAAACAACAGCCAGGGAGAAATGTTGAGAAAGCTGCTATAAAGTAGTTCTGATGCTAAGCTTACCAACATAAATCCAAATTTGCATGTGAATATTTGTTTTAACTATAGTAGAGACACTGCAGGTACAGATAGGAAAGATTACAGAGGACTAGAAATAACTTACTTGAACAAATCCATTTTCCAAGAGAGGAGGAGGTGAACAGAATTCTGTAGGGGTTATGGATAAATCAAAACAGTGTGGTTCAATCAAGCTAAGAAGTAAACAAATGTTATGATTTAGTTTGAATTTAGCCTCCCTTCCTTTCAAAATTCTAAATGTCAGAGTCAAACCCATTTTCAAGACTATTATGCATCCCATTTACATTGCAATTATACTTAAATCAGTGACTTTCCAGGCTCAGAGAGTGCTAGAGTAGTGTCAAGTTTATTGGCTTTTGCCCCATTTTCTAGTATTATCCTCCAGGTGCAACACACCTTGAGGTGTGTGCAGTTGTGGGTGCCACAGTAAGAGGGACATGAAACTATTGGAGAGTGCCCAGAGCAGGGCGATGAGGATGGGGAAGGTTCTGGACGGGAAGTCATACAAGGAGACACTGAAGTTACTTGGTTTGTTCAGCCCGGAGAAGAGGAGGCTGAGGGGAGACATCATCATGGTCTATGGCTTCTTGATGAGGGGGAGTGAAGGGGCAGGCACCGATCTCTCTGGTGACCAGGGATAGAACCCAAGGGAACAGCATGAAGCTGAAACAGGGGAGGTTTAGGTTGGATGTCAGGAAGAGGTTCTTTACTGAGAGAGTGGTTGGGCATTAGCACAGGCTTCCCAGGGAAGGGGTCACAGCACCCAGCTTGGCTGAGTTCAAGAAGCATCTGGACTCAGTCCCATGCTCTGACTTGGCTGTCCCATGTGGAGCCAGGAGTTGGACTTGTTGTCCTTATTGGTCCCTTCCAACTCAGGTTATTCTATGATTTTATGATCTGATTCACAGCTTTCTGAACTTCATTCTGTTTCAGCTTAAATATGAAATCTTAGTAAGTGATCTTCTCCCTGAATTCAATAGCTTATGCACCCTTCTGAAATGACTTTTTAGATGTTCCTGTAGTTATGCTTCAGATGTGTCTTTTCTGCTTACCGGAAATGCTCCAACTCTTCATCTTCACATGGTCTGCTTTCATGCTGCTCTCCTATGCAGGCCTTCCCTCCACCACGGGGCGAGGGGTTGTTGCAGGCTCTACTCCTTGACTTCCTTCCCCCCGAACAAGCACTCCAGGAAGACCAGCAGCTCCAGTGTCCATCAACTCCACCTACGTAACATTTGGAAATATTTCACATTAAACCACTTTGGAGGTTTGTTGTTCTTTAAGAAAAGCAAACAAAGAAATAGCAAATATTCAAATCTAGTGACGACCTAAACTGTGACCTTACCAAGCCTTACAAATAATTCCAAATTGCCATGATCTAATCCTACCCAAACTTATCTTTTACATAAGTATAATTTCATGGAGTTTGTAAATTAGCTAATTTTACATTCTCTTAGATTCTGATATCAGGTATGAATAATTAAAAAGAGCAACAGTAAAAAAGAATCCTTAATTTAGTATGTATGCTTATTGACGGAACGGTACATTTCGAGTGCTTAGCATCATCCACTGCATTTAGAAAGAACAATACAAACAAACATTTGCTAAGCAAAGTCTCAGGCTCAGCGTGTCCCTCCCCATGCTTTGTGCTTGCAGCAGTACCTGACCCTGCCACTGCACATCAGCCACTTTCAGGACGTGCAGCAGGACAAACAGAGCCTGGAAAAGGGGAGCACACTTTGTCACTTCTAAACACGAGTTTAAAGAGTGCTGACCTGGCTGATCTTGCACGAGAGTTCCCAGCTCACAAGCTGCTCCAAAGGTATAAGGCCGGCAGTAACACACACACTGAGTTCCTTCCACAGCTGCCTCACCACCATTCTGGCATGGCTGACATTTGCAGGGATCGTTTTCAGCCAAATATTCTTCAATGGCTTGTTTTAGGTAATGCTTTTTGACTGAGGAGCAGGGCACTTCCTTTACAAGCTCATATAATGGTGTTAGCTACACACAGTAGAGAAACATTTGTGTTAAATAGTTATAGTTGGGATATAAGAGTTTATGAGCACATTTTGCCATGTAAAATAATCTGCAGTGTATTCTCCTACACACGGGAGTTCATAGATGCTCTAATTTGCCAGCTAGATAGATAAACTTGTATGTTATTATTAATATTAGCCTTTTTTCTGAAAAGTCAGCTCTGCTTAACAGCATTTCTTAAAGCTACTGGTAGTTTAGTCGTGTTCAAACATATTTGAGCTATGAGACACAGACCACTGGTAGGCAGTAACCTAAATTCTCACCTGGCTATTCCTAGACTAAAAAGCTGGACATTTAAAAAACCCATTGTGTTATTGCAATGAGTAGTGATTGAAGGTAATAGTAAGTGAAAACACTTCACATTTCCCTCGCCTATTTTATGATAATCTATACTTTCTCATTTAATCAAACACTTCCCAACAGAAATCTTTTCGGTGTGTGCCTTTCTTCAGCGTGTGAGCATCTCTCAAAAAGGACTTGGTCAAGGTAGTAGTGAGTACAGTCCTGCCCAGTTTAGAAATCTCTGGCTTTCCAGAATTCCCAGTTATGCCAAACTTAGAGATGCAAAAAGAAGGAAGAGGGATAGAAGGGATACATAGAGCCTGCAAGCCAAGTGGAAGCCACACAGACACGCCAGTATGCATTTCAGAAAGGGGATCTCTGAAATCCAGGCTTTCTCTGTTGTTAGTGTGACTCTCTTTTCTTAGGTAGGACTTCACTAAAGTCACTTGCAGGTTCTAAGATTGTAGGCATTGACCTGTCAAAGGACCTAGATTTGTGATGAAGCCAATCGCATTAGTGTCATGGAATTTTCTTCCTATGTATTTTTCTTTTTTTTTTAAGTGATCTGAAACCAAAATGATTGCAGAGTGCAGCCTGATTAATCACCAGCTATAGCTTAATCATTTCTCCCCTTGAGGTGATCCCATCTGCTCATCTCTGCTTCAGGAAAACAGCCTTACCTTTTTTTTAATTACTCTGGGATAGTCTGTTACTGATCTGGCCCAAAAGGAGTATCTCTGACTGTTCCCAGCAGGATTATTCAGCTCAAGGTAACTAAGGCCAGCAACAGCACCTGGGCTTCCTCCTTCTACGTAGGGTTCTCCTTTAATCTTATTACCACTGCTTCCTGTAAATTCAGGATGGGGAATACAGAAAATATCAATGTTGCTGGAAACAGAAACAATACATGCAAAACCTATACTAGGAAGTAGTGAAAGGACTCATCAGCACAGAGCAACAACCTGTGCCTGGATCAAGAGTTCCAGCGTGGATAACATATATGAAGTATCTGGCTCTGCAGGTGTCTTGGCAGCCCCAATTTAGGACATCCAGAAGAGTAGTAGTTACTGGGAAAGAGTTGGCAATGATTGATGGGTAATGGAGAAGCTTTTAAAAAAGGTACTTGGTGTCTGGGTTCAGCAAGGTAAGACAGAGTTCAGCAAAGCTATCAACATCTGCTCCTCATTTTGACTGTTACTTAGGAGGAGAAGAAAGCTGAAGACGTGACAATGGTATGAGCCACTGTTGAACATTTACCTGAAGAAGTCTGTAATATTTCATCCAGTTTGGAGCACTTTACTTTCTTCTTTTTCACAATTAATGCATTCCAGCCTGATGTAGTGCACTCATACATGTCTGTTATGCTCAGACCTGCAAAAAATCAATCCACAAACAGCACTGTACACAGAAAGCATGTTGGGTTAACTTCCAAGTTTCCCATTGACTTGAGATGTGTTTTAGAAAGGAAAGAACCATGAAGTATTATGCTAAAAGTAGAAGGTAACTAACTAGCACATACTGTGGGAAGGTCCAACTGTTCCTAAAGCCTATGGATGGAGGCTGAGATATTGGAGGTGCATCTGGGAAAAGTTTATTCTTTCCTTCCCCTCTTTTCTCAGCAGTTCCTAATCCTACAGCATCTCCCCACTGAGTACCATCACGTGTCACTGTAATTCCTCTGTAATTTATGCTGCTTTGCACAGTTTTTCTGAACATTAATCTCCAAGTAATTTTTAAGCTTTATCATAATTCAAGATTTAGATTGGCAGCAGAATTCAAGTTTAGCCTGATGAGATCCTGAAATAACCTTCAAATCTTTGCTATCCTGAGCACTGCAGATCATAGATGCAGATCTAGACTAAACATTGTGGTCTGAGCCCTTTTTATAATCTTCTTTATTTGTCCCATGAAGAGAATGTAGCAAATAGTAGAAGTCTCTTACTTGATTGTAGATAGTATCTGGTAGAACATGCAAAGTAATGTTCATTCTTGTTTATTAATTTTGTTTCTTGTAAGAAAAACTCTTGTACCCTACCTTCCTGTTGGATTTTTTCGGTATCCATATAAAAAATAACTTTGTAATGTCCTCCTAGAGATCCAGAACTTAAGAAATGAGTCCCAAAATGTTCGATAAGTCTTCGGTAGGCACTATACTCATAGACAACGGGAAGGTTGGCCAGTTCCTTCCAGAAGGGCTCCGCAAGATTGAGGAATTCTGGGCGGTTGTTAATGAACTGAGCAACTTCCACACTGTTCTCAACAACCATCAACTGCTTGCTCTGGGGGAAGAAAAAGACATCAGTCATGATCCATGTCACACTCAAGGTGGTTCCCACTAGCCAGATGATGTGCACCCAACACTGGTGCTACCTGCTACCCAATATTGGTGATACTGGCTACCAAACAGCTTTACAGAGCTGTTATAGATGTTATATATGTCTAAGCCTCAAGTTAGGAAGCATCTTTTAGACCTTCATTTTTAATTGCTGCGTATTTATAATTGCTGAATGATTTTCTCCTGTGTAACTGAAAGCTAACATAAGGAAAAATAAGAGACAAAAAAATATCACTCTTCAAAGCTAATGGTTGTTTCCATTATCTGGCAGTAGCAGATTAACAAACCCTGTCTGAAAGGAAATGAGAGGCACTAGACAAGTTGTCTTTGCACCCTGCCCTGTCTAGAGGAGCCTTTCTTTGTAATGGGCTCCAGACATTTTTAGGATGCTGCTGAATTTTAAAAAGCTATATGCCTATACAAAAAATGGTCAACTCAGCCTCTCAAAGTCGCTTCTAAACTTTGTTATGCTAAGTCTCAACATACATAACTGTTAGTGTGCTAAAAATAAGCTTGGGTATCATAAGAAGTGTAAATTTGTTACTTGATTTTATTTGCTATAAAATAGAGGTTATACTTCGTAATTGAGAGTTACTTTCAAATTCTTTATCTACCACTGCTTTTTAAATAAGTCAAAGGTGCAAGCACTGCAACCTCCTGGCTGTTTAAGACAACAGATCTGTCTCTTAATGGGCTTCTACTATTGGAAAATGTATCCTGAAATAAACTAGCTTTAATCACAGAATTATGTCATTTTTAATTTTTTTTTTTTGCTCCAAGATACTGACAAAGGAGGTAATAAAATAAAATACAGCAAATGATTAGAAGAAAATGGAAAATACTAGTCAATTATAAGAAGCTAATGTTTTTGTCCTCAAATAGAGAGGAAAACAGCTTGTACATAAATAAATTAGTAATAAAGAGGTAAAATGGAGAAAGTAAAACCAGCAGCCAACCCTTCTTAATTGCTAATGAAACCAACGATCTCTTTGTAAAGGTTTTATGAGGTTTTTTCTGTCATGGACTTTGTGCCAAAATTATCTAGATAAAATAAATATTTGTATCTCACTATAAAAGCACATGGAAATAATGATGAAAATGCTCATGCAAAATACTAAGCCACAGTGGCAGCCTATACATACCTTTTGATTATGTTGCAGAATTTTACTCTGTGAATAACTGTGTCCACTGTTTGAGTTCTCATACCTCTCTACGTGTTTCATGTAGGACCAGCTGCTGTTGAAAAACTCATAACTGAAATCATTCTGAATTTTAACCTAGAAGATGAAAAATAGAGTTCATCTATATAATGACCTTCAGGAAGGATGTTAAAAATAATAACACATAGAGTAGACCAAGTCTTCCTGATGCAAAAAATCAGGCTGAATCCATTTCAGATTTCATAAAAAAATACTGAACACTATTAGAAATGCATTATGTATTTTTAATATTTATTTGTATATTAAGTATTTGCTTTATGAGGTCAAGTACATTAAGAATTGCTTGGAATGCTTTTGATAAATGTGAGACAACCCAAATCTCTGAGTGACTTCAAACAAAGCATATCTCTGGAAGATCTCCATAAAGTACTCCAAAGCCTTGTGCAGATAAGATTTCTTTGGGTGATCCAGGCCACTACTTGTGCTAAGGACTGGCTTTACTCTAACCATGAGAGAAATTAGACATCACATCCAAGCAACTGTAACGTATTCCCTTCCATTTTAGCAAGATATACACCAGTTTGTATTTCAAAATAATAAGTGACCACAGAGAGGGAACACGTGTTGTTCAGCTGTGCTTAGGGAAACTTACCTGCCAGGAGACCCAACAAGCTTTGCATCCTTCTCCCATTTCTAATCATGACACTAAATACAAAGCTGTGCTTAATGGAAACATACCTGGAAAGTATAAGCAAGAATGCTTTCGCTCAGTCTGTAGTATTCTCTACCATCACCACTAAAGACTTTTCTGCATTGTGCTCCAAAGCTTTTTGTGTGAATGACTCTTCCCCTAGTCTCACCAGTAATGGCATTGAAGCTATGAGAAAGAAAACATGGAAGATCACTATGAGATTATTTTACAGGAGGTGCCTGTATAACTGAATGCTGTATCTGCAGATTAAGATCACGAATAGATTTAAGCAAGAAAAGGGAACATCAACTGTCAGACTTCTACACCTGCAGAGCGTTTTACAATATGCAAAGAAAAATGTTGCTCTTCATTTGTAAACAAAAATGAACACATATCATTATCTTTTAACATGAAAACATTTGTATTTTCCAAACCGATTTCTATGAAGTTTCATTGTTCCAGTGAACAATGCAACAGCGATAGAACAAGGCATCCATTCCAAACTGGTTTTGTATTATATGTGAATTATATCACATACCAACTGATATGACTATGCAAAGAAACTTATAATAATTATTTTTCTAGGCTGCAGATGCGATGTACAAACAGAAATCCAAAAAAAATTCAGAAAGAATGAGTGTTGCTGGCTCATTTTTAATATGACAGTGATTATACATTTTTGGTTGACATTTCATTTCAGATGTTTTTAAATAGTAGGAATGAGAGTTAAAAAGCTTTATTCTGTGCTTCAGATCAAACGGCCTATACATCCTGGCTACACTGAGCCACTGGCATGATGGAGGTGGTTGTACTGAAGAATTCTGCATGGATATTATACCATAGGCCGAGGAAGTCTATCTGTACAGCCAGAGGTTGTAAACACAACAAAAATGTAAATGCATCTGGCAGCAGTACTACTGAGCCTGACACAGAACATTACCCTGTTCCTGTAAGTTCTGAATTCGGAGGTGTTTTATCAGTATCACATGCAGTTGTCTTCTCTTCACATCGATCTTCATCTGCACCATCTTCCTCACAATCCTGATCTCCATTGCACACAAGAGATCTGCTAATGCACTGACCTAAATCGGAAGAAAAATGCATGGGGAAAGGAGAAGCATTTGAAAATATATCACCCCAAATCAAGGCAAAAGTCCCAGTTATCTACTACATCAATTAGCTTGTTCAATCCTGTAATGAAGAGTTGGTACACAGGAGGGGTTGTGAAACAATAGTAAATGTAGACATGAAGAAATAATGTATAGCACGCTTCAGAGAACCATAGTCATTCGACGTTTATGATATATTAGTAAAACAGTGGACTTTTAGATTTATTTCCTGAGCTTTCATCCTTTGACCCTACCAGATGTGATTAATTGTGATTATCTCACTGGCAGCACCAAAACATGTTTATCATATTCCTCTATGACAAATGTCTACCTACTCAGGTAATGTGCATTCTTGTGAAAGTAATGGAGGCTGCTTGGATACTAGCACTGTTTTAGGGGAGGATTAGTTTCCATGACCTAAATGATTTCCATGATGTTTGGATATAGCCTAGAACATCTTTGAATAATCACATCTACATCTGCATTTCTTAATTACCTTCTCTTAATGAAAAACCTGTAGCAAATCAGTAACACAGATTGACTTAGAGAGAGTACCAGGGCTACAGCATATTATCTGAAAAGCTTTGCAACACTACAGATGAAATTAAAAATGTGTGTAGTACTCTGAAAAAAAAAAAGAAATATCCTGCTTAACCAAATTATCTGTAGGTCCGGGGTTCTGCAAAGCCTTTGTCCATTTAGTAAATTTCAGAGGATAACAGGATAACAAGGCTATCTTCTGAACTTTATGACCAGAAAAAGGTGCAAAACATCTTGGATGGTACCTGAGAAACACCTGAACCGATCACCACAGCCATCCTCTGTTGGGCATCCTCTTGTGGGCGTGCATGGTCTCGTTTCAAAGGCATCCCCAGAGCAGGGGTTTCCCCCATACTGGCCGTAAACTGCCACTGTCCGTCTACGAATCTGAATGCAAGTCAAGGGAGATCTTAGCAAATCCAGATGCTTGCGAGGAATAGGTTACTAGTGTCACAAAAATGCTACCACTCTGCTATGGTAAGGAAATAAGATACACGATATTTTTCTGGGAACAACCACACTTGGTATCACCAAAATGTGGTAACAAACTCCCAAGCTAGTAAATATCAGCTATTTTATATGTAAGGAATGTGGAATGTTGCATAGGCTTGGCTTGTTTGTTCAAAAATCTAACAAGTTACTGAAGCCAAAAGAAAAATGCTGACACATTTCAGTTTTGGTTTACGTTTCTAATAGGACCAATCATGCCTAACACAAATTTGCTAAAGTTCTTGAAAGTAAACAATGTCATTAAGTAAGATGGTAAAATCTAACATCAAGTGGGCTACCTTTTGCTTTTAAAAAGAATAAATACAGTCTCATGGTGCATCTTTAATTTTGATTAAACCCTCTCAAATTGATCCCACATCAAAGTAAATGAGAAGGGAGCATCTTGTACATCAGAGTTGCACTGCAAAAGTCACCAACTTGTTTTCATTGAGGATAATACTTCATAACCAGGATTTCTCTCCTTAAGATGTGACTCCACTAATGCAAGATCAACGGAATGGTACAAACCAACATCGGGGGAGGAATGAGTGGGTGAGTCAAGTTTTTTGAATAATCACTGAAATAAAAACTGAA
This sequence comes from Gallinula chloropus, assembly GCF_964237585.1. Lineage (NCBI taxonomy): Eukaryota > Metazoa > Chordata > Aves > Gruiformes > Rallidae > Gallinula > Gallinula chloropus. The sequence continues at coordinate 74,328,283 of NC_140089.1, forward strand.
CAAAATATTTTACAACATGAACCCCATAGTTTTGAAAGGGAACAGAGAGAGACAGGTTAGAGAATTTCCATTCTGAGTTCTTTGCCATTGATCCTTCCCATTCTGCTGGGTTTTTATCTGACACCTGATTTAGGGTTTTAAAGATACAGTGGCTCCTTAATTACTGGGAAAAAAGTGTATGTTTGTGAAGTCATGAGTATAGAAAAACTGTGTCTGTCTATACCTGTTTTTGGGTACAGCCATCACACTCAGACCATGGGCCAAAAGAGTTCCAGCGGCAATGGACTGGAGAAGGGCTGCTTCTGTAGTATTTTTTTTTTCATTTAAAAAAAGAGAAAGAAAAATCATCACAGATCTCCATCCATAAGCATTAGTGCAAAACTTTCCTAAACAGCAAAGTAGACCTTTAGTAAAAAACAGGGGCAAGATCAGGCTCCTTCTGAAAGCACTGGGATTTGCTTGTCATGGGTAAGAAAGAAACCTGCTCCTGCCTGTGCTTTCTGATCGCTGAACGACAGAAGGAGCCAGGCACGTCCACCAGCCCAAAGATCAGCAAAGACTTTGTGCAACCGTACACTAGCTTCAAAGGTGGGCTTGGCATCACAAAGCAGAGAGAGGCCAGATCACCTCGGGGGTCTGTCAGGGTGCTGGCAGGGGCTCACAGGGTGCAGCAGACCTTCCTGCAGCACCTCCCAGCCAGTTTGCCAACGGGAAGCACCAAGGGTGCAACCTGCTCCCAGCATGGGGGCTGGCTCAGCATCAGCTGTGCTGTGCTCTGCAGGCGTGCGTCGCTGTGGCTCATGCCACCACTGCCCGCTCTCTTCCCGGAGCGTGGTTGGCTCCTCTGGGCATAGGTCAGGGACACACTTACGCCTCACTCTTGTCACCACTGATCGCAAGGGCAGCAGTGTCTCGTCTCCCTGGAAGTATATCTGAAGACCCCTTTAAGTCTCATCCTGTGTCACACACTAGAAGTCACCTGTTAAATTATACATGCTTAGTCTTCAGCATTGTAATTTATTAAAGAAATATTCACCTGGAAGGAGTGGGAAAGAAGCCTGAAACTTCCAGCAACAAAAAAATCCCCAGCACCTGAAAAAGAGGAGCAAAACCAAACTTGCTCTGCTGCCACACTCTCCGTGCTAGCTTGTGCAGATGTTCTAACTTCTTGGAGCCTTTACACTAGACAGCTGAAGAAATAGAGGAGAACATCTCAGCTTTGTTGTGCAAGCTGTTGTTTTTTATTTTCTTCTTCCTTGCAATGCTGCCCAATTCCATTTTCAGCTAAGTATTTCTTCTTATAAATTAATGTTTCATTGCACTTGCCATATTCACTTCATCAGTACAAATTAAGTAAGCATCTTACCTTCATGTTAGATGAAATACTCAGATATCCAGCAATTACCAGGGAAAATGCACTTCCACTCAATTCAGCAACCAAAGGAGTCAGTCAGTCTGTCTGCTACTGTACGTCTCTTTTCACTCTGCCTCGCAATTCTGTTTTTCTTTCCCTAAAAAGGCTGAATATTGCTGAGGAATTTTAATCTTAACCCATCCAGTCCTCTCCAGGGACACAGCCTGCTTTGGGAGCTGTTCAGTGTTTTTAAGACATATAAATCAAGGCTTGGATGTACTGTCTGGGGCTGGCACAAAGTTGTGAAGAGAGCTTACTGGAAGAACAATCATCTTTTCCTTATCTTCTCTCTCACAGTTTCTTTCCCCTGAACACAACTTTTCAGAGATCACAGGCCAGTCCTGGTGTCAAGCTCACTGCGCCAGAGCTGAGTCCCCTGCTTCAGTAGGATGAGCTGATCTAGAATTAATCTGATGATGCCAAGGTTTAATTTTGATGATGAATCTTCAGTCACCAATTCTGCAGTCATAGTGATTTTTTTATATCAGTTCTCACACTGAAAATCAGCTTTCCAGAGCTGAACCATTCCTGTAAATGCAAGAAAATACCACTGCTGGTTATCATTACTTTATCCTAGAGGATTCCAGGTGAGGCCCTCCTGGAAAAGCAGCTTCCCTATCTGACAACTCTTCATACACTACATCTCATCTACTATATCTATTTTGAACAGTTTAACACAGTCCTTAGAAAACCAAATGCTTCAGGTCACAGCATCACTGCCTGGTGACTTTTAAACCCTGAACTTTGTTGGCATGGTCTGTTTTCCTTAAGAAGATGCTGAGACAGTGGGTAATTTATTCCATCCTTAAGAAGGAGGCCTGTATCCACTCCTCAGAAGTTTGCAACCCCAGAGCCAACTTAACCAAGACAGAGCCTGTCTTTGGGACTTGCCAAGTTTAGTAACTATGAACCTCTTTGATAATGTAATTCATACTCTTTCATCACTTCTGTATGTATTTTAACACTTTTGATCAAAACTCTCAGGGTCTTATTAAGTTTTATGACCAATTTGTGCAACATTGTCAGTGGTTATTTGGCTATGAAAGTCATTATTAGAATTGAGTTAAGCCCTTTAAAAGCTGGACCAGAATCCAGGAACACCAAAGAATATTTTATCTCTCCAGGCATATATCCTGATCTTTCAGGTTGCTGTTTTAATGGCTCAGATAGCTATTTCTATGAGATAATGTAAGTATCTCATTAGCTATAATAATCCTCAAGATAAAGATATACTGTAATTTGCTCACAAACAAAACATGCAAATCAATAGAAAAGAGGAAAAATACAGCTAGCAAATGAAGCATATATAGCGATGGGAGTGTCTTCTCTTAATTAATGGACAACAAAATCTTTGATAGCAATAGGTATCATATTCAAATCTGTTTATATTGATGGAATGTCTTCGTGTAAGAAGCATTTCAGCAAGACAAAAATGTTGCTTTGGCAGATGCTGCATGATCACTCTTTTAGCACACATTTTCCGGTGCCTCAGTCTAAAGACTGTACCTTCTGTCATTTGGAAACGAGATCCTATGTTTTTACTGACTCTGGATTCAGCAATGACAAAAGCAAAGAGACTGAACCAACATGGTGCACAATGGAGGCGGGTTAGAGCTGGACTTGTGTGACTACTAAGTCCATGAGTCCACAGGTCCTGTGGCAGTTCACTGGCTTGCAGAAGATGAATGTTCCAACTCCTCTGCAACAGTGGCACTGTAAATGGTTGATTCCTTTCTCATTTCACAGGGTACTTAGAGTAACTTTTTTCTACTTAGCATTTATGCTCTGGACCATTTATATAGTTTCCTACTTTTGTGTGTTAATTATACTTCAGACTATGAGGAGTTGCATGATAATCTGTTTACAGTCCAATTTTGTGATGAGGGACAATGCTGGACTGAGCCCAGTCTGAGGCTGGCTGATGTGCACTTCTACAGTAACACATATTATAATAAAAGGCCTGATCGAGGGAGCTCACTAATTGCTTTGCCTGACTGCACGCTATTGAGGGACAGAGTGCAACTTACAGAGAGAATGGAGAAGAATTTCCCTTAAGGTTAGTGAAAATGGCAACAATCTACTAACCATTTCACAGCTAGAAATGTAGTTTATCACAGCAACTTCAAGTTCTTGCTAAACTTTTCTACAGTCTGTTCAGAAATAAACTGTCTTTAAGCTTAAAAATGCTGCCTTAGGGGAGTGAAAGAGGGATAGTTTGAGAGACACAAAGGGTTAGCCATAAGGTAAGGCATTTCTTGCCCCACAACAAATGGTAATTCTAGCCCAAGAATTATTAACTCAAATCTTCACTTGCTGAGATAATGATGTCCTGCCTGGTCTGGAGACAGCACGAAATGGTATTGCCTGTATTGTACTTCACACTAAGGTCAGCCAGAATATAATTATATCAGCAATATTTCCCTGTAGACCTTTTATAGGATTGATACTAAGGTTACACAATAGTTTACCAAGCTTTAAATAGTCTTGTGTCTTCATTGTCCAAGTTCATTATGTATTGCGACCCTAAAGACCATCTGTGGTCTCTGACTGCTGCAAATGCCAAGGATCCAGTGATAACTGAGTGGGAAAGAACATCTTGTCATTATGTTTTTAAGTTGTGAAACTGACTTGCAGAGTTTTTGGATTGGTTTCTCTTTGCTTATCCATCTCACTGTTGGGTTTTTTTATAAAGCATTTTAATTGCCTGTTTTGCTTTTAATCTATTTGTCATGTTTCAAGCATTAATGACAATGCCTTGGGATGTGTCTCTATGAAATATGTCAAGTAGTATTAATGCTGTCCTAACTGTAATGCGAATAATTTCCTCATGGGACTTCGTAGACAGATATTGCCTTAGATACTGGAATCCACATGCTTCAGAAACTACGCCAAACAAACAATGAATGAACCAGGGTGGAAGGTAAGAGCTGATGTTATTATAAGTCAAATTTCAGACAGATTTAGCAGTGTATATGTAGTAAGTCAGAGTTTTCTAGAGCACAGGCATTTCATCTGGTGTGCACACATCGGTCATCACTGGGCAAAGAAATAATTACTGTTCTTTAGAGCTATGTTCTGATCTTAGAACACAAGACATGGTGAACAAATTCACAGAGGGTTTGGAGCAGGCTTAGGTCCATCCCAAGTCTTTCTCAACCTGAAATCATCCCCACACTGCTCACAGGGCTAGGGGCTTTTGCACAAGCTCTTCTGAGAGCTCACCTGCCAGCTGTGTGCAGAAGCAGCGGTACCTTATCGCTCACATGGACATAAAATAGATCAATTTCATGAACTAGAGAGCTGGCCTAATGATTTTAATACTTTAAATAAGCTATCACAGAGAGAGTAACATGAAACAGACTAAAAGGGAAGTACTACTGCATTCCTGTTAACAGTGACACAAAACCACACAGAGCGCACAAAGGGCTGTATCAGAGGCTAAGTCACATGGAGGATTGCAGATCCTGCTCCTGCAGATTTATCCTCAGAGCCAGACAAGGTCAAATTTTCACAAGTATCCAATGATTTACGACTGTTGGGGTTGTTTTTTTTTGTATTCTTCTACATCATTTAACTATTACTTTAATTCATACAGTTTAATAAAATCATAAGCTGCTTTATATGATGTCTGAGACAGCAGTATCTCAAGTTGATGATCCAGATGGTGTCTTCTACCCTAGTGTCTTGGTGCTTTTCAAAATAGCATCTCTGACTGTTCCTTATCCAGTGAATAGAATGTCAAACATCAGCCATTAGCAGCCTTGCCCATGCTTTCATATTCATGGCTCTTTCTGAATCAGTGGTGTACGTGTGTTACATATTATTGTAGCTATTACTGTAGCTAGTTGGAAAGATAAAATGCTTCGAATAGCAAACTTTGAACAAAAATCCTTCATCAAAATCCATCAGTGTCCCTCTGAAAATTTACAAGTATCTTGAAATTTAAACCTAAAAAAATTTTCAATAAGCAGAACAAAGACTCCTATTCTATAAAGGAGAGTTAGAGAAGAAAATGAAGGCAGAACTTCAAAGAAACAGATCTTATTAGGATGTCTTTTTGAACTACAACTTTTTAGGGCCATGTGAAATTCATTAAAATTTTTTCAGCTTACTCAAGAAGTCAGTAATTAACCCTAACTGCTACTGTGAAGCTTTCTAGAATGAGCTGTTGTACTATCTTCCAGCTCGAACCAAAGTTCAACAAATAAAGTAAGCTTTTGCAAACTTCCAGAGACAATGAAGATGCAGAGCATTGTGACCTTTTTACAGTGCTACGCTCCCTCAGGCATTTTTCCCTTCTCAAGCAACCACTCAAGGCTACATCTCTCTGTGACATATGTACAAGCCCAACTGAAGTACTATTTCTAGTTTACAGCAACTAACTAACAGCTACTAACTAATATGATAAAGCACATCTAAAATCCTACGTACTGGCATGTTCTCCACCATTGAGAGCTGGCAAAGCCAAGCCTGCCCTGTTTCACTCAAAGGCAGCCTTCAGGGGCAGAAAGGTGCAGCTCTAGTCACAGACATTTTGGAAAACCTCTCTGCATACCTCCTGCCTTGGAGGGCAGAGCAGCAAAGCAGCAAAGCTCCATTTCTTTCCTGTGTCCTCTTTGCACACACTAATAAGGCTGGGCAACATTTTGTCCTCTATTTTTATTGAAGGAGTAGAAGAGGGAAATGGTGCATGGATGTTAGGGGAGTTCCCCGAGGGAGACAGTATGCCTCAGTTCCAGTAAACACAAAGCTGAGAATGCCTGATGCAGGGAAAACATACTCCAGAATAAACAGAAGATAGTATTTGTAGCTGCAGAGTTGAGCTGACCTTTGTTAGCAGAGCATTTGTACTTCAGAAAACTTCTCAGCTGGTGAAATAGGGAAGTACAACAGTGGTTTTGATGAAGGAAGGCAAACTTTACATGGGGAAACAGGCTTGATTTTCAGTAAATACAGAACTTGCATCTCCCCACTTCACCTCACTGCAAAGCCTTTTCTTCTTACAGTTCATGTCTCACATCCAAATATTAAACACAAACCTCGCAATTCCAGCCTGGGTAATGAGTGCTGTACAGGTGATGGGTTTTCCTGCCTTATAGTGAGCTTACATTTTTATTTCTGGAGAAGGGACAAGGTGACCAGGGAAAGCATTCATTTGCAGTAGTCCCTCAGCATGAGAAATGTAAATGCTTTAGAATGCCTGAAGTGAGATGTGAGACAAAGTAAACAGCTAACAAGTAATACAGTAGGCTTATTTTACTACTTTCAGATTAAACAAGTGCCAGAGTTTTCTCCAATGTTTTCTTCCCTGACCTTCTACTTCACTGCAAACACATTTTCCCCCCTGCATATTAGATCTAAAGAAAAGCTTGAAATGCATGAAGAGTAAATATTTGTGAGAAGTAAATACGTATTTCTAAAAGAAAATCATGGCTTTCTACTTATGCACACCTTCAAGTACTTCTAATGGCACCATACATGAAAACTTTGAAAATGCACCATACCATGTACAGGCTGCACCAGTGCTTTCAGTACTAACAGGTGCTAAACCTGGTTGGATCTTGTAGAATTAAATACTGGCTAACCTTTGAAGAAAGGAGGCACTGTAAGGCATGTATGTGCATTTCTACAGCCACCTAGAAGTATTGTGGGAGGACAGCATTAAGTCATGTTCTAAGCAATGGCTGCTGAAATCATTCATACATGCACTGGAAACATAGCTGAGTAACACAGAGGGAACGTGATAGCAGAGATGTACCCAGGCAAGCAATTCCACGTAAGAATGAGAAAATTGACAGAGCAAGGTAGGCAATTGTTTGAATCTAAGATGGCTTCTTCTCCTGAGCTTCAGGCAAAAACTTTTACTTCAACATTTCTGCAGGAAAGGTGTTTTTTTTTCCCAAGCAGTTGAAATCATACTCCTTTTCCAAAGAGGATGCCCATGTATCGCTCATACCGGAACATTTGTAAGTATAAATGAACCAGGTTAGTAAATTTCATCCGTAGTCTGTGCTTAGATCTAGGCTGTGTCTTGCTATGAATCAGACCAGATTTTGATATGTTTTTAGTTAAAAAAACCCCAACAAAAAAAAAAACAGAAAAGAAAGCATTGTTAGTGCCACTACTGCTAATTGAGTACCATCCATGTGTATGTGCCTGCAAAGAGATATACACATATATATGCATGTGATTGGTTGATACTTGCATTTCTTTTGTTCAATCATAAACCTTTTGGGTTTAATGTGCTTTAGAATAATTCTCCATTACTCTGGAATAGTCCTCCATTACTCCAGGGAAGGACAGATATTTAAAGTACAGGCCTGTCAGCACAAGGCAAGTTTCTAGGAGAGAGGCCACAGCATTTATTTAGCCAAACACCATGACCAGAAAAACAGGTAACATTTGAATGCAGAATTTGTGAAGACCCAACCTTTTATTCCAAGCATAAAATTGGTCAAACGCCTTTGTGTGAGAACACAACAGTGAGGGAGATGAGCAGTACAGTTCTGTGCTCATACTGGAGGCCTCTATAAAGTCACAGCATCACAGGAATTGGCTGGGAAGAACCTCAGATCATCCAGGCTATCTGCCTCAGCACTACAAAACCCACCACACACAGGCCATTTCAGACACTCTCTTCTCAAAAACCCTGGTACCACCCCAAGGAAAATTAAGTCCAGTGCCTTGCAGTGGACCAGTATAAATTTTTTCATAATGACTAACTCAGTATTTTCTGTTGCAATGCAAGGGGAACGTGGTTAGAAGCTGGGCCTGGGATGTGATGCAGACTACAGTTTCAGACTGTGGTGCCTCAAATGCTTTTTGTGCATCTCCAGGGAAAATTCTCTTCTAGGCTTGTGTGTGCATATACTTGTGCATGAATATTGCAGCAAAGATTTCAGACAACACTGTCAAACAAAACACAATCAGTATAAATTGTTTTTTTATCAAAATAGTGCTAAAGAGACAAGAATATTTTGTTGTTACACAACTGAGAAGAAATTGGCTGTCACCTTGTAGAGGAACCTGTGGCCTTCCCCCATGCACCTTCCAAACTGGCAGGCAACCACCTCTGCAAGCTTGAGGTCAGCCAGTGAAACTCCCTCTGAAACCCACCATTCTGCAGCAGTGATGCACTACAACCCTGTGATGCATCTAAGCATGAGCATTAAAAATAAAGGGAAGTTTTAAAGTTGTGTAAGAGGCTGTTGCACTGTGAAATAGGCATGTCCCAGGTTTGTAGGTACCTCTGCTGTACACAGGTGTGCTGGCCCCATTCTCCTAGCTGAATGGACCAACAGATTTCTAGCTCTGTATTGAGAAAAACACTTGGACACTTTTCTTTACTGTGAGTTCAAATAACTGATTTTATTATTAAATTCTGGCATTGATTTCAATGGGCTATATCCGAGGTCATATATTGTGCTGGTTTTTACAGTAAAAAAAGGCTCAGAATGCCTGCAAAGAGCACACAGTTGTGATAAAAGGGCTCATCCCTTCCTATTCAGGACTCGCTATAGGGAGCAGCAGTATCAAATGTATTTTATACACATTGTATAAGCTTTGTTATGCAAAGAGGTTTTGTAACTTTTCAATCATTTCCACTACACTTTAACAAGCAATTTCATAAGTTAGTGGCAGCTCTTTAATTGTCTTCTACCCATTTTCATTTAAAACAAATAGAAAGCCTATTGTATTATAGTCATTAGTTTCTTAGCAGGATGCAACAGCTTTTTTCATAAGCACTGCTGTTTGCTCATACTTGGTGTTACTGGTACAGAGATTTAAGAACTGCACAGATAGTACTGTGTTCAGTTTAGTCACCACTGTTACCATGTAGAGAGTTTTTACCGAGTTACTAAAGAGAAAACTTTTCGTTGAACTATACTGCCATCTTGTGGTAACCAACGTTCCTGGTTCAAATGAGAACCAACACACAGACACATACAGCCAAAGACACAGGCAGACAGACAGACAGACTCTCTGTCTCTGTCTTTTTTTTTCAAGCCAAAGAACATGGATACCATATAAGTAAAGCTACATTTCCTGCAGCTGCTTGGTAACAGATATCCTGTACAGCTTTTTTCCCCAGCTAATCCCAATGAAGATCTCTACTTCTGCAAATCAGGATCATATCCAGAAACATAGGCATGCAAACCAACCTTCAAGAAAATGCTGTCCTTTCATTCCTCAGTTCTCCTGCAGCCTTCCTGAGCCCTTGTTACCTAGGTCAAAACGATCAATATCCAAGCAGATACTGAAAAGCGTTCCTTTGATCTAAGAGATCACACTTAAAGACTTCAGCTTGGCTGCATCTCTGAAAATAACTGGTGTCAAGAATCCACTAGCTTCCAGCATGTATCAAGCTTGAATCTGCACTGTTCCTATTCCTTGAAGTCATCCCTGCTTGTGCAAATGGCTCTACACAAGCATAAGTAAGTGATGCCACATGACATTAGACAAAAATTGCTTCAATATCAGTTTTGCATTTGCCCCACACAAGTGCTCAAGTTTCTGTGACCAAGTTCAACTACTCTACATCAGTGCAAATCCCACCACAGTCACATCAGGGACCGTACAGCTGTACTGCACACTGGTGGCAGTGTAGCAGCACGACACCAAACCTTTGCAAAACAAGTGCTCCCAAGGGATGGAAGAAAATATGGATGGGCCAGTGTTTCATTTTGCTTCAGCTTTTCAACCCCAACCAGATCAGACAGGTTGCAAAACACAGTGCTAAGGATGCAGAGAGGCACTTGCCTCCACAATATTCAGTAAACACAGATCTAGATGCTTAATAGCCTCAGTGTTTGCCATGACAAATAGGTTCTCCCACAGCTGGACCTGGCTGGAATCAAAGTGCTGGGTGGAAGCTGTGGCGGGACACTGGCTGCAGTGACAGACTATTTCCAACATCAAAAAGACAGCCCCCAAATCCAGGTGTGTCACTTTCCTAATTTTGGACCGCTTCCTATGCATCAAAGAAGAAGGATGAGTTGGTCTGTGCTGAATTTAGGCTGGTGCCATTCAGCAGCTGCCAGTACATGAGGCTGGAGTTCAATGGGGTCAGTGAACTCTACCCTCAGCCAGGACCTGCAACAGGGATAAGAGCTTCTGTGGTGCTACTGGGTCAGCCACAACTCTGCCGTTTCCTTGCCCTAAAGGTGTCAAGTGGTTCTGAGTACTAAAAACAACTGCATGAGGATTCAAAAATCTTCCTTCCCAAACAGGTTTGAAGACATGTAAATGAAGAAAATTATTTTTATCCCACAAAGGACAAGAATAATTCCTCTGGCAGCATATCCTTGCAGGCAGCCAACCCCAACATATTTCCTTTGGAGGCTGTTGCCATGGCATCTGTCCAATGTCTTCACAACATCTTCCAGATTTCTGAGATCTAACAAGAAAGGAAAGAGGAAAGGAGGCACTAGTTAAAAGACACACAGCAAGGCTGCTGGGAGATATATGACCCAGTCCAGACTGTAGGATGTATTCATACTGTTTCAGTTAATTGTGATTCTTTTTTTCTGTATAGCATTTCATCCATAGGACACCAAGTTTTCTCTTTTGATTTTTTATTTTCACAAGGAAGACAGAACTGCCATAAAAATATATTCTTTAAGTCAGTCAGGGCAAAATTCATCTTACCTAACTTCATTCATCTCTGTGCCTAGCCTGAGGGGGGCCGTCTAGGCTCCTGTTAGAATTAATAGAAGGCGAAGGTTCTTCCCAAGGATGATTTTTCCAGCTTATTTTAGATACCTAATTTAAGATTGGAAGATCTACCCTTTGAAACCATTCATCCCTGCCCTTTAGCTACAGTGGGACCATGGATGGACTCTGTGCCATTTTACCTTCAGGTGAAGTAAAACAAGGTAAAATAAATACAAGCAAAGACCTGTGCCTCAGGTGTTATTCTAGTGATTCAAATTACCAATCAAAATAAAAGTGACCACTGAACAGCCTGGGCCCCACCCCCATGTGTGGGGAAACAATGAAGATAAAGTCTAAATTTTTTTTTTCACAACCCTTAACCTTAGTAGAGGTCAAAAGCCTACCAGCATAGAAATTAATGCCTAAGAAATTCAGCAAGAGGCCATGCACAGGAAAGGAGTGAGGACAAAATAACAATGAAACAACCGTACCAGGCTGATCTGTCCACGAGTGAAAATGCAGCAGGCACAGTGTCACTGCTTTGGGGATTGTGCCATGGGATGATCCTTTTTTCTGGACAGTGACCACCATGTTAAAGGGGTTCAACTGTGCACAGACTTACCACATTTGTCAGGGTAGGGTTCCTCACGGTTTGCAGGCATGTAGCAGACAACCGTACTTCGGAGTAACTGTATTTCTGGCCAGTGAACCAGAAGCAGGAGGAGTGAGATCTAGCTCGACAGAAAAATACATACATCTATGAAGAGCTGTTAGACAAGGTTATGTCACCCTACAGTCGGCTGAAACAATGAAGTGTTTAAGTAGTAAGATAAACACAAATCTCTTCCATTTCCCTCTGTACACATGATTTCCTCTTAACAAGACAAAATTGCATATAGACTGTGAAGGTGTGTGGCAGGCTGGCATGTGAGAATTCAAATGGTGCACCCGAAAGGAAAGATGACGTGGCACTCCCTGACGCGCACCATGGTACTTAGGACGGCAGGCAGGCAGGCCGGCTGCGGCACGGTGCAGGAGGCCTGGCAGAGCGCACAGGAGCCGCCTGTTGTTTAAGGCACCCTGCTTCAACAGTACCCGCTAAAGCCCCGAGCACCCTGTCCCGAGCTCCGCGCGTTAAATCCATGCCTAGTAAGGGCGCAGGCAGAGCCGGGGCTCGCCTCTGCGGATTGCAGCAGCTCCGGGGGCACTCCGAGCAGCGCGGGCAGCGCCGCACAAAGGCCGCCTGGGGGTAAATCCCGTGCGCCCGTAGGGCAGCGTGGGGCCGCCCGACGCTCCTTACCGGGCAGGGGAGCGCTTACACCCCTCAGCGCTCAGACGTTCTTCTGACGTACGGAAACAGACTCTGTAACTCGGCAGTTATAAAGCAGGTACGTTTATTGCGCGCAGAGGCACAGGGGATCGCTCCCCCACAAGCGCGCATACCCGGAGTAGCAAAACCGTCCCGTATTTATACAACGGAACAGTGAATGTTCAGTTGATGCCTACACATATTCATTACCTACACCCGCCTACTCCCGCTTCATGTGCTAATTAGCTTATCAGCCCTTCGCGCTTGTGCAAATTCTCCCAAAAATTGTGGGCAAGGGTCTCCGAAACACAGGCAGTGGTCCTTGTAGGTCTTCCTCATGGTGTACTTTTTCACCCTTTGCCTAAAATGCGAAGATCCTGCAAGCTTGCAGTGTTCTTACCAGTCTGAGCTAATTCATGTCCTTCTTAACCATCTGTTTTCCTTTAGCGAGGATGTTTATTGACGTATTTGTGGTGGATGTCATCTGGTTTTCGAATTCTTGCTCCTTATAATCACTCCCTTGAGATACTGCGAGTCCGTTTCTTACTCCTCACAAGTAAACCCTTTGTCAGGGAGAGAAAAACAGACTTCCTCCTCCATTAGTTGTTTTCTTCAAGCTATGTGACTGAGTTCTACGGCTATATTTTTTGAGTACACATATATAGTTGTGATTAACTTGTTGTCCCTATTTCTATATGGTCCCATATATCAATTTCGGAAGCAGTCGGACCACAGCCTAGGCCACACCGTGACACCCCGCTCACCGGTTTCGGGGCGCTGCCGTAGGGGGCAGCCAAGCGCTGGGGGCCCAGGCCCCCAACGGCCTCACCCGGGACACCGGAGACTTGATGGGGGCGACCGGTCCCAGCAGGCCAGGCCTGGCTTGAGGGGGGCACCGCACGCACGGCTGCAAAACTCAGCTAGGCCGCGGCCGGGCGGGGCTGGACGCTGCCGTCGCGTCCCGGAAGCGCTTTCGGGGCCATAGCGGAAGCGGGGCGGGGCTCGGTCTCTTTGGTGCTGGCGGCGGGGGAAGATGGTGAGCGCTGGGGAGCGGGCGCGGGGTGCCGGGTGGTATCCGCCGCCATCAGCTGTCCTGCTGGGTCCTGCGGGCCCGCGGACCTTGCCTGCAGCGCGGGGCTACCCTGCGCCATGCTGCGGCCGGGTTCGGCGGCGGGACGCCGCTGCGGGACCGCCGCTGTGGGGCCGGGGCCTGGACCTGGCGGCGGGCGCTGCTCCTGCCTCGAGTGGGGTCGCGGGCTGGTTTCCTCGTCCCGGGCGGGGAGGCCGCGCTGGGCTGCGGGGCCGTGCTACCTTCGGGCGCTTGCCAGGTCCGCTTCGGGCCGTTCTCCGCGCCTGCTGGGGTTCGGCCGCCTCTCCCCCGCGGCTGAGGCCGCCGTGAGGATAACGTAGCGAGCGGGTGGGTGTTCCGGCGCCGGTCTTGTGAGTGCGCGGCTCGTCTGCCGCTTACTGTTTGTCAGCGGCGGCTCGGGGGATGAGGCAGCCGGAGATAAACCGAAGCCACGGCGCGGTTATCTTGGCTCTGGGAGAGGGGAGGGCATGGCATGGCGACGAGAGGAAATGATCTCCAAAGATGGAGGCGACTTCCACGCTAATCTTGAGTTGGTATTTCGGAGTTAGGTGTGTTTTTGACGTGTTTATTGGGCTTCGTGGTCGGTCTTCTTTCAGTTACGTAACTTGACGTGCAAGTGTTCGTTCCAACCTGTCATGTCTTGAAATACTTTTCAGACGAAGGGTACATCATCCTTCGGTAAGCGACGAAATAAGACACACACCTTGTGTCGCCGATGTGGGTCCAAGGCGTACCATCTGCAGAAGTCTACCTGTGGGAAGTGTGGTTACCCTGCGAAGCGTAAGAGAAAGTGTACGTAACGAACTTTTAAACTGCCTTGAGTTTAAAACGTGTTGCTTTGCCTTCAGTATTCTGGGGTTTTTTTTCCCAGCCCAAAAGGAATACTGTGCCCTCTTGCAGTGCTTGGAGCTTTTCTCAAACTGGCGTTGACTTAACTACATTTTAGCTATCATGCACTACTTCTACAGAGAAACTGACTTCACTTGTAATGGTATTTTTTGCTTCTGTCAGGTTGAGTAATTGTGCTGTACAGATGTAACGTGCAGCTTCACTGTTCAGTGTGGGTGGATAACAGTAACTTGAATTTTCCAGATAACTGGAGTGCAAAGGCAAAAAGGCGCAACACCACTGGTACTGGTCGCATGAGGCACCTGAAAAAAGTCTACCGTCGGTTCAGGTATAACCTTTTACTACAAACTGATGTGGTGAATCCTGTGTAGATTTCACTTCAATGTAAAAGTCATTGTTCAAATTTAACAGTTTTATTTAGTACACTTAATGTGGTATGGTTTTATTAAATACATAATTGAGTTGAGGATGCCTTACACAACTGTCTGCATATTCTTTTCAGGATAACAATGCACTCACTGTTAGTATATGGGGTGTATAACAAGCTCTGATGTTTCTGTTAAGTATAGATTGTACAGAACACAGGTGTGGGCGCTTTATTACCGTAACTCTTAAAAGTTCTGGTTTGTGTAGTGTTGTCTTGATTTGTGAGTCAGTGAAATTCCCACTTGCGCTCAAGTGTGGGTTTTTATAAGAGGCGAGTCTTGAAATGTATTCCTGTTTCTTGCTCACAAAAAGAGTTCAGGACTGGAGTAACTTAAATAGTCACTCTCTTAGTTGGGAGTTCAGTTAACAGTATATAGGTTTAATATCAGATTCTGGTTTACAGGTTTCTAAAACTTATTACACATCTTTGACATACTTGGAATGTAACAGAGGGGATACTGTACTGTTAAAACTCGCTAAGAATTTCTTTTGTATGGCTTTCCATGTTCTTTAACTGAGCTCTCTAGCTTTCTCTCCTAAAAGAGACAGCTGGATGAAAAATACAGAGCAATTCAAGATCCTTGACATAAAAACGTACATTGGATTTATAGTGAAACATAGTAGGAGTCTTTCAAGTCTCAGACCTGCGTGTAATTGAGGGATACAGTCATCTGTTCTTCTCAGTGCAGTCTTTTCCAGCAGCAGATGGAAAATGCTGTACAGGGTGCAGCTGTAGCCTGCTCTTCACTGGCTGTTGCTGAAGTAAAAATTCCATATCCAAAATCAAGCTTGGGTCCAACTCTTCAAATCTCTGGTTGGAGGCACAGGATTTCTGTAAGATGTTGCCTTGCCTTTACAAAGTTAAATCTTCTGCTGAGTTGCTTATTAGGAAGATAGAGGAAGGTGTTCCTTCAGCAGGTGTGCTGGATCTGATGCAGCCTTGCAGTGTTCACTCAGTTACTGAAATATTCCTGTTTGAAGAAATCAAATTTACTTCAGCATAAGAGAGCAAAAGTCATATACTGTTTATTCCAAGCACTTCAGTGTTAATAAGATAATTCTTACTTAATAATGTCTGAATGTATGAACTCTGTAGTGATTCCAGTCTGTTAGGGAGATAAACTGAAAGAAAAAACCCCAACCTGGTGAACTCAATATAAAGCTTTACTTGTTAGAAAATAACCACAGCAGGAATCATCCTTTCAAAAGTGGTAACTGTGTTTGTCCTTGTAGGAATGGATTCCGTGAGGGAACCACACCGAAGCCCAAGAGAGCGGCTGTTGCAGCCTCCAGTTCATCATAAAGACTCATCTATTTGTTAAAATAAATGGTCTTATTGACAAAATCTGTTGCTTTTTATATGTCTTACTTCAGTAAACTGCAAGATACCTGAAAATACATTTATGCGCAGTTTTTAAAGGCATGCATGGAAGTGATTCATTAAAGACAGTCCTTTAAATTTACTTTCTCATTTGATGGTGCCTTCTGCCTTGAAAATCACAGAATCACAAGGTTGGAAGAGACCTTTAAAGATCATCAAGTCCAACCGTTCCCATCCTATGCTAAACCATAACCATAAGTACCTCATCAACCCTTTTTTTGAACACATCCAGGGAAGGTGACTCATCCCCTCCCTGGGCACCATGTTCCAGCCCCTGACAACTCTTTCAGTAAAAGATTTTTTTCTAATGTCCAATCTAAACCTGCCCTGGCACAGCTTCATGCCATTTCCCCTTGTCCAATGTCCTGTTACCTGGCTGAAGAGACCATCGCCCACCTCTCTACAACCTCCCTTCAGGTAGTTGTAGGTGGTGATAAGGT
Source organism: Gallinula chloropus (assembly GCF_964237585.1). Taxonomy (NCBI): domain Eukaryota; kingdom Metazoa; phylum Chordata; class Aves; order Gruiformes; family Rallidae; genus Gallinula; species Gallinula chloropus. The sequence continues at coordinate 74,344,846 of NC_140089.1, forward strand.
CTCCCCTCAGCCTCCTCCTCTCCAGGCTAAACATCCCCAGCTCCCTCAGCCACTCCTCATAGGATTTGCCCACCAGCCCCTTCACCAGCCTGGTTGCCCTTCTCTGCACTTAACGACCTCAATGTCCTTATGGTGAGGAGCCCGGAACTGGACACAGTACTTCAGGTGTGGCCTCAGCAATGCTGAGTCCAGGGGCACAATCACCTCCCTGGACCTACTGGCCACACTTTTTGATACAAGCCAGGATGCCATTGGCCTTCTTGGCTGCCTGGGCACACTGCTGGCTCGTATTCAGCCTGCAGTGAACTGACACCCCCAGGTTCTTTGCCTGACAGCTCTCCAGCCAGTCTTCCCCAAGCCTGTAGCACTGCATGGGGTTGTTATGTCCCATATGTAGGCCTCTACACTTGGCCTTGTTAAACTTCATCCCGTTGGTCTCAGCCCATCGGTCCAGTCTGTCCAGATCCCTCTGAAGAGCCTCCCTACCCTCAGGCGGATCAACACTTCCTCCCAGCTTAGTGTCATCTGCAAACTTACTGAGGGAGCATTCAATCCCTTCATTGAGGTCATTGATAAAGATGTTGAGTAAGACTGGACCCAGGACTGAGCCCTGGGGCACGCCGCTCGTGACCGGCCTCCAGCTGGATTTGGTTCCATTCACCACCACCCTTTGGGCCCGGCCATCCAGCCAGTTTTTAACCCAGCTGAGGGTCCACCTGTCAAGGCCAGTGGCAGCCAGTTTCTCAGTCAGAATGCTGTGAGAAACTGTGTCAAAAGCTTTACTGAACTCCAGGTAGACACATCCACAGCCTTCCCCTTGTCTATTAGGCGGGTCCCCTTGCCATAGAAGGCAATCAGGTTAGTTTGACAGGATCTACCTTTTGTAAACCCGTGTTGACTGGGCCTGATCCCCTGGCCATCATGCATGTGCTGCATGACAGCTCCCAAGATAACCCTCTCCATGATCTTCCCCGGGACTGAGGTCAGACTGACAGGCCTGTAGTTCCCTGGCTCCTCCTTCCAGCCCTTCTATATAGGTGTCACATCTGCCAGCCTTCAGTCGAGTGGAACTTCCCCAGTCTGCCAGGATTGCTGATAGATGGAAAGGGGTTTGACAAGCACATCTGATACCCTTGGGTGAATCCCATCTGGCCCCATTGACTTGTTAGAATCTAACTGGCTAAGTAGGTTCCTAATCATTTCCTACTTAACCATGGGAATTTTTCTATTCCTCCCCTCTCTGTTAGCCAGTTCCAGAAAAAGAACATTATCTAACACAACTTAAGAAGAGGCTTTTATGTGTTTCTCTAAAGAACTTACCTGCAAGTTAAACAAAGTACTGGCACCATGAACTTGCCCTGCTTGACTCTCAGTTTCAATGTGCCCTGGTAGGGAGACTCAGGATTTTCTTGGGTAACAACTTGAATGATGGCTCTGCCTGCTGTTCTGGGAGGCAATCGTTAGAGGGAGTCCCAGTCTCCACCCTTTTTCAGTGCTCTGTGGCACTGAAAGGCCTGCAAAAGTACTGCTTGCTCAGTGGGGTGGTTGATTCTTGGGCATAAAGAAACTCCCAAGCCCAGAGCATGCACACTGCCAGGGTGTCATGGTTTTACCCCGGCTGAGAGCCGAGATCCACGCAGCTGCCTGCTCCCTAAAGGAAAAGAGCAGGGGAAGGGGGAAGGGGGGGTGAGAGGCAAGGGAAGGGAAAAGGAAGGGGCAAATAACCCCAAAACCAAGAAACTAAAAGGCCCGTAGGTTGGGATAAGGATAGTTTACTAAAATAGCAGAAAGATACAATATAACAATGCTAATAGGACTTCAGAGCAAAAATCTATGAAGCTGTTGATACACAATGCAGTTTCTCACCAAACCCACAGCTCAGGCCGTGCCACCCAGAGCCGTCCCGGAACCCGACCGTCCCCCAAAAACCACGCGTCCTGGAGCCTCCTGCTCCTCCTCCCATCAGCCCCCCTTTATACTGAGCAGGACGTAATTGGCATGGAATACTTTCCTTGGCCAGTTTGGGTCACCTGTCCTGGCTTCATCCCCCTCCTTTCTCATTTTTTCACAGTGAGGGTGACAGAGCCCTGGGACAGGCTGCCCAGGGAGGTGGTGGAGTCTCCATCTCTGGAGATATTCAAGACCCGCCTGGACGCCTGAGTGATATGTCCTAGGGAGCTGCTTTGGCAGGGGGGTTGGACCCAATGATCTCTTGAGGTCCCTTCCAACCCCTACAATTCTATGATTCTATGATTAATAGAGAAATATGAAGAAAGTCCTTGACTGTCTGACAACAACTAAAAACATCAGGGTGTTATCAGCACTGCTTTCATTTTAACTCTCAAACACAGCATTCCATCCGCTGCTACAAAAGAAGTTAACTCAATCCTGACTGAAACTAGGACACAGGGCAAAGGTAGTTGGGATCTCCTGTTGTTGGCACAGAAGTTTCCCAAGTGGTCTGGGGAGGCTGGTGTGGGGTGGTGACATCTGTAAAGGGCTGAGTATGTGCAGTGGTTTAATCTGGCTGGAGGCCAGATGCCCAGTAAAATCTCTGTCATCCCCCTTCTCAGCTGGACAGGTGTGGCAGCTGGCAATGAGCAACATGCAATTCAATACGAATTTTAGGTGAAGCTGTTTATTGGGTGAAATCACACAGATTATATACCTTTGTTACTGCAGACGTGGCAACCTAAAAAACTGCTAGTTGGTTACATACACTGTTTACACCCTACTGATTGGTTAGTGATTATAACGAGTTCTGATGAACATATAGCTAAATATCATTAGTTTACCTTTGATGCCTAAAAACATACGTGCATTGGCTGTTTTGACCATCTTATTATGGCTGTTTCTTAACATGTTCCATTCCTCCCAAGTTATTCCCATAACAACTTACTGGTTTAGGGTACCCCTATCATCAAGGCCGCTGTGTTTTGAGAATGTGATTATTAAGTTCCTCTCAGCATGAATAACTTTTTCCGCCTCATGGGAACACAAGGACATTGTCATGACCTAAATCTTGGGTGAAGAGAGCTAGGCTGCTGGCAGGCCTGCTGTCTTCCCCAACAGACAGGGGAGAAAATATATACTGGAAGGCTTAGGAGTGGAGATAAGGACAGGGAGAGATCATTCCACAGTTGGTGTCATGGGCAAAACAAACTCAATACAGTATGAAAAGTGCATCTAACTACCACCACCACCACCCCTTACCAAGAAGGTACTCGGTGAAAACATGAGGATAATGAGAAGTGAAACTCAATCTTAAAACAATAAGTGCCTAACAATCTTCTTCCCCCAACATTTTCCTCTTAGAGCATTTCACAGTATGTTAGGACCAGCTGGACAGGAGACAACAATGTACTCTCATAGCCCAGAAGGCAAATTGCATCCTGGGTTGCATCAAAGGAAGGCAGCTAACAGAACAAGGGAGGTGATTCTGCACCTCTATTCTGCTCTTGTGAGACCCTACCTGGAGTACTGCATCCACCTCTGGAGCCTTCAGTACAAGAAGGACATGGACCTCTTAGAACAGGTCCAGAGAAGTGCCACAAACATGATCAGAGGGCTGGAACACCTCTTCTATGAAGATAGGCTGAGTTGGGCTTGTTCAGCCTGGAGAAGAGAAGGCTCCAGAGAGACCTTATAGTGGCCTTCCAGTACCTGAAAGGTGCCTATAGGAAACCTGGAAAGAACTGTTCACGAGGGCATGTGGCAATACAACAAGGGTTAATAATTTTAAACTCAAAAAAGGTAGGTTTAGGTTGGATATTAGGAAAAAGTTCTTCAGTCTGAGGGTGGAAGATAACTGGAACAGGTTGTCCAGAGAGGTAGTGGAGGTCCCATCCCTGCTCTCAGAGCTTGATGGGGCTCTGAGCAACCTGATCTAGTGAAGATGTCACTTCTTACTATGAGGGGTGGGAGTAGATGACCTTTAAAGGTCTCTTTCAACCTAACACATTCTATGATTCTATGATGCCAAATACAGAGGGAGCTGGACAAGCTGGAACAACAGGAGCATGTGAACCTTATGAAATTCAACAAGGCCAAGTGCCAAGTCCTGCATCTGGGTGGGCAAGCTCTGGTATCAATACTGGCTGGGGGATGAAGGGAGCCAGAAATTTTTGCTCGCAGCCCAGAAAGCCAACTGTGTCCTGGGCTGCGTCATAAGAATCATGACCAGCAAGGCAAAAGGGGGCCTGGTTGTGCTCTGGCTGCCCCAGAGGCAGCCTCCCAGTGTCACTGATGGTGGCTTCTTGTGGGCCTGGGAGGGGTTCTCAGGGTGACAGTTCTCCTCTTTGTGGCTTGAAAGGGTCTCCTGAGGAGCATTGCTTGTCCCATCTGCATGCAAAGGGCCCAAGTACAGCCTTCTCTGGGTCCTCCTGTGGCTCTTCTTGCTCTCTGTGGGTGGGAATGAGGATGCTTGGGGGAGGATCCCCCCAAAAGGCTGGGCTGGAGGTAGAAGACTCTTCTCAGGAGGCAGGGTGGCTGGGAATGGACTCAGAGCTGCCGTCTTGCCCTCCAGCATCACGAGCATCCTCAAGGCCCAGGTAATATCGTGCCCGCCTGCTGCACCGTTGCACAGCGGTATTCACAAGCCGCTGGACAAAGATCCTTGTGTGCCTACCCAGGAAGACCTGCAGCAGGTGGATCAGAGCCTCCTTATCCAGACCAAAGAAGCGCAGGCTGGACAGGACAAGGCTTTGCACTGTTGCTGCATCCTGGCCAGGCTCCAAGAGCTGCTGCAGCTCCTGATGGAGCCAGGGCAGCAGAGGATGGAGGACAGCAGGGTAGACACGGAAGATGGATGCCCAGACATAGGCATAGAAGCCACCCAGTGGCAGTGGTTGTTGGGGTGCTGCAGACTGATGGGGGGTGTGGGCGGATGGGTTTCTGGAAGCTCCTCCTGTCTCATGGACGACAACTGATGGTGCTGTAGTTGATGGGAGGACATACTCCTCAAATTTGTTGTCTGCCTGCACCGAGTGCAAGATGGACCTCATCTTCCTCTTGCAGAGGGGGCACTTGGGCTTGCTCTCAGCCCACCGCGTGATGCATGGGTAGCAGAATTGGTGGAGGCATGGCACGACGTAACTGGCCTCCTCTGATCTGTCCAGACATATTGGACAGCGGTCTTCCATTACTGTGTTTTCCATGTGCTGTGGTGAGCTGGAAAGAGCCAGGGAAGTCGAACCACTCCCTCTCACAGGTTCTGCAGCAGTGGGTGTTATGCTGGAAAAAGAAAAAAGAAGCAACAGTCATTTGTTAGTCTCATGGAGGAGTGGAAGAAATGTCCAGGACACTCAAGAAAGAAACCCTCCCAGCTCCCCAGGTGAGGTTTCTCAGCACAGCTCACATCTGTGAAGTGCTGCAAGCACACCTGAATGCACTGGCTGCCTGAACCAGGCAAGGCCAGGAAAAATCTTTCAGTGGCTCTGGGTTGGGCACTGAGAGTTTCAGTGAAGAGCTCCCCAAGCACAACCTCAGCTCCAGCAATAGCCTTGTTCAACTTCAATTACTTGCTCAGCTGGAGTGTAGGCAGGCATGAACCGAGTGACTCTTGGTTCATATAAGCAGTGAGGGACATGTGATCACAATCCATTGCTTGGGGCTGTGATAGTCCATCACTTGGAGATGTTGCAGTCCATTCATTGGTGACATCAGAAGCCATCACTTGGTGATGTCACTGTCCATAATTTGTTCTACCTGGAGGGGGAGTAAAGTGTATGGCTTTTTGTGTGTGTATGGCTGCCTGCAGCCCCAAGCCCAGGGTGTGCGTTTGCCAAAGGTTGTTATACTGGGAGACACCACAGGACAGGACAGAATCATAGAACAACAGAATGGTTTGGATTGGAGGGGACCTCAAAAATCATTTGGTTCCAACCCCCCTGCCATGGGCAGGTACACCGTTCACTAGACCAGGTTGCCCATCCAGCCTGGCCTTGAACACTGCCAGGGAGGGGGCAGCCACAGCTTCTCTGGGCAGCCTGTGCCAGGGCCTCACCATGCTCACAGTAAAGAATTAGATAATATCTCATGTAAATCTACCCTCCTTCAGCTCAAAGCCATCACCCCTTGTCTTATCACTCCATGCCCTTGTAAACAGTGCCATTCCATCTTTCCTGTAGGCACCTTCAGATACTGGAAAGCTGCAAGAGGGCGTCCCTGGAACATTCTCTTCACTGAGCTAAACAAGCCCAACTCTCTGAGTCCAGAACTGCCAGTGTGACCCAGACATTTCATGTCTCTCAAGTCCCTGCCATGCCTGGGGCAGTGCCTGGAGAGGGATTTGCCTGTTTCCCCAAGGGTTGCATCCTGCTCTCTCCATACAAAGCGTGGCCCAGCAGCACATGGTGGTGGGTGTGTCTGTTCCATCCTCCTGAACTTCTTTGGTGCACTCTGGAAGCATATTTGATGAAATGCAGGAGCTTGGTCTCAACACAGCCTGTAAGACTAGAGCCACAGGAGCCCATGGACATGCAGCTAGGATAGCATCAGCAGGCCCTCAGCTCTGGTCTCTTTTTAATGCTTAGCCCTTCTTCCTGCTCTCTGTTGCTCTGCCCAAAGGCAGTCTTTGATGGGCGTCTCTTCCTGGGAGAGTGGGGGAAAGAAGGCAACCACAGATGGTCCATCTCCATCATCTCTGGCCTCCAAGCCATAAGCTGCTGCTTCCCTAGAGAGAAAGCCAGTCACTTTTTTAGGTACTCTCTGCCCAAGGTACCTCCATGCTACCCATGGTAAGGAGCACCCAAAAGACACAGGCAGGACCCAAACTGCCTATGGCATCAGCCAATGGACCTGGTGAAAACATGGTGAAAAATCAACTCTGGAGACTCTTGGAGGCTGACAATCGACCTGGGAGTGGTCTTCCTGTTGCCTGCTTCTCTGCCCCACTCTCCAGTGCTCTGCACATGTATGAGGATCTTTTCATTCTGGGAAGGTGGAGAAAGGCAGCCAGACTTGGAGGACAATGCTCTGGTGAAAACGAAAACCAAAGTCCTGAGCAGGAATAAGGTCGAATTACTGGAGGAGCTTCTGGGCCCATGCAACCTCCCTGCAGAATGCTTTCTTCTCCCCAAATGCCCAATGGGCGCTTTGCAGGCAAAGGAGGGGTTTATAGTCATCAGTCAGCACTGGGGCTCTTCTTTTCTGGAGCTGTGTGTGAGGCAGGCTGGAGAAGGGCATGCCACAGTGTCTGGAGACAGTGTACTGCAAGGCCTGAGAAGCATCTGCCAAGGTGTTCTGAAGGGAGATGACAACAGAAAGCACCATGTTAGCATCCCTGTTTAATCAGTACCCATGCAGTGAGCCATAGAGATGATACATATAATCAGTCACTAACTCAAATACCATCAGGAGAAGCCCAGGAAATCTCTGGACCATTCTGGTGCTCTGAGGAGTATCTAGGGGGTAATATGAGCATGTACAAATGAGACACTTGGAAATTCAAAAAGGGAATTTGTGCTTTTGCACATTTCTGCATAAGAATGAAAACAGGTTTCTGATGTTTAAAATTTTCTTATACAGTAACTCCAGCAAATGACAGCTAAGAGCTGCTGGGGTTCATGGCCCCAGGTAAAAAAGTTATCAGCTTTCCCATCTTGCCACTCATCTGCAGGAGCAGCACTTTCCTCTAATTGCTTAATCAACAAAATGAACCTTGCATTTCAGTATCACTGAAGAGGTATCAACAGACTCCATTTAGCCCAGAATAGACTATTTCTGTGTGAAGGAACCTCCCACCATTGTCTAAGTCCAGCTGCCTGACCAAGTCAGGGCTGATCAAAGGTTAAAGCACATTGTTAGGGGCATTGCCCACTTGCCTCAAACGTTGACAGGTTTGGTGCACTGACCACCTCTCTAGGAAACCTGTTGTGGTGTTTGACCCTCCACTTGGTATAGAAATGCTTCCTCATAGAATCGTAGAATCATAGAATTGTTCTGGTTGGAAGGAACTCTTTAGATCAAATCTAACCATTACCCTAACTTGCTAACCACCACTAAAACATGTCCATTAGCACCACATCTAACTGTCTTTTAAATACGTCCAGGAACGGAGACTAACAGCGCCCTCCGTGAAGAAGTTTTTCCTAATATCCAATCTAAACCTCCCCTGGCATACATAACTTGATGCCATTTCCTCTTGTCCTGTCACTTGTCTCTAAGGAGAAAAGGTCAGACCCCATTTCTCCACAAACTCATTTCAGATAGTTATAGAGAGCAATTAGATCTCCCCTCAACTTCGTTTTCTCCAGACTAAACAACCCCAGTTCCCTCAGCTGCTCCTCATAACATTTATTCTCCATGTCCAGTCTGAGCCTCCCCTTGTGCAGCTTTGAACCATTCCCACGTGTCCTGTTACTGGATTGCAGAAAGAAGAGCCCAGCACCTCCCTCTCTCCTCCTGCTTCCCAGGAAGCTGCAGAGAGCCTTGAGGTTGCCCTCAGCCTCCTCCCCAAACTAGACAAGCCCAAAGTTCTCAGGCGCTCCTCGTAGGATATGCCTTTCTGCCTTTTTACTGGGATTTCTTTTCCTCCCCTGGGCACATTCAAGGATCTTCACATCCTTCTTACAGTAGAGAAATTCCTCTTTGGTTTGAGAACTCTACACCAAAAGTTCAAAGGGCTCTTCCTTTCCCTGGCCCACAACATGATTATGGGTATGTTGTCACCTCCTGCAGAGTCCTGAGCTATTGTTGTATCACTCTTCTAATGAAGATATCACAGGAATGAAAAAGGGGCTGTGGACTGTACTGACTGGGAAATAACCCATCATATTCTCCTCTTCTTCCCTCTAGAGTCTCAGTGCCTGATGCTGCACCAAGGCAGTCTCCCTTGGGCAGAGCTTGAGCAGGGAGGAAAGTGAGAGTAGAACTGTCTCTATCTCTATTCCTGATCTGGAGATAAAGGTGAGGCAAAAAGTGTTTAGGGCAAGACCAAAACCTTAGAAAAGCAAACTCAGGAGTTGTGCAAGCAATTGGTGGATGGGACCACATGGCAAACTACCCCTGGGATGAAGGAGCAGCAGAGAGCTGGCAGCTATTTAAAGCTCTTTGTTACTTCACAAGAACTTGATTTCCATGTGCAAGAAATTGGGCGAGGAAGGCAGGAAACCAGCATGGATGAGTAAGGACCTCCTGCAGAAACTGAAACACAAGCAGGAAGTGCACAAGCAGTGGAAGCAGGGACACACATCCTGGGAAGAATACAGAGACACTGCCTGGGGGGGCAGAGATGGGATCAGGAAAGCTAGGGCACAGCTGGAGCTGAATTTGGCAAGAGATATAAAGAAGAATAAAGAGAGCCTCGCCTTTTGATTTCAGGAGTACTGAAAAAATTGTCTGTGGCACTGAATTTGGGCTCTTTGCTTGCACAAGTGGGAGATTGGTTGCCTCAGCTCTTACAGTTCAAACAGTGCTTCTTCCCTCAAACCACATGTTTTGTATTGGTTTGGTTTTATTTCCCTGTTCAGAGAGTGCTTCCAGCCAACAGTAAATGCTTGCTGGATCTCTCCATGCAGGTGAGTATGGGTTCTCAAACCTTCTGAGAGTATGTGCCATCCCACCATTTTATGGGTAAAGATGCTAACCTGCCTTGGTTCTAGTATTAATCCCTAAAATGTGCTACTTGTACCTTGCTACAGAGTCATTCCAAATAATCTGTGAATGCACAATTGCTTTCAGATGCCTGGTAGCATGTAGGTGCTGTTCACTTATTAGCTTGTCATCTTAATGTCCAAGCTTTCCCGTGCCAAACACACACAAGAGACAAAACCTCAGCACAGTGCTTTCAGAAACTGAAACACCCAACATCTCAAGGTACTTGTAGATCTCTTACCTTAAGGCACCTTCTCTGATTCTGAAGATGAGCTCTGATGAGGCATTCAGGTCTGTCTCCAGGGCGACTGCTGATAATCACTTTTTATCATCTCAGTTGAAGGCTTGAGCTCCACATATCACATTAGCAGCATGTATGGGTGCTTGATCCACCTGACACAGGCCATGTAGTGGTATACTTGAAACTAAGGATGGCAGGCACTCGTAACAGCCAAAGCTTTGCAGGTTCTCTTCAAGACATTGTCATGCTGAGCCACCAGGACTTAGAAAGCATTTGTCTTTCTGGCCCCTCTTTAACTGCCTTCAGCAAGTTAAAAAAAACTTTGCTTAATCTCTAAGTTGTGTTTCATTTTGAAAACAACTTCCTAGGGAGATTGTTCTTCAAGTTTCTCATGCCAGGCAGGCTGCTCTGCCTTTGAGGGGCAAGTCAGAGCTGGCAACTAGTCCAAGAGTTGTGTGCTCCAAGTGTGGGCAAAGCTACAGTCACCATGAGCAAGCGGGGACAGAACAGTGGACCCCAAAGGAAGTGGGGAAGATGGCTGGCTGCATCCACACAGCACCTGACCCAGACGCCAGCATACCTCTGGCAATGGCTAGCCAATGGAGTGGGCTGCAGGCCGTGGTGCTGTGATGCTTAGCTCTGTATCTAGGCCGAGGGAAAAACATGGTGAGTCTGAAACTGGCAGGAATGGAAATATCACCATGATTCAGTCACCAGGTGGCGACTGCTTGATCCCTTTTAGTTCTATTCTGAATTCTGCCTGAAAACAGCTGCTTTTCTGCACTCCGCTTTCTCAGACTTTCAGCAGCTAAAAGGTCAGAGGACAGTGTGACTTCACAAAAGCCTTATCTGAAGTATGCTGGCTTTCAGAAAGGAGGGTCAGCATATATATGCCACTTGTCTTAGGGAAGGCTGAGTGCTTGGGACACAACTTTCTCTCAGATGCACTGCGCTGAACCACTGGCAAGCTCTCAACTTCTCTTACACTGCCAGGTAACTATTTCCAAAATCAGGCATTAAGGAATTCAAGAAGTCTTGAGTTATGCACTCCTGCTTCAGTGACATCACATACATGCTACATGCTGTTGGCTTTTAGTGAAATGGTACATTGCTTTAAAATAGACAGGGAATTTGAAAGAAGAAACTAATGTATGGATCTTTTCAAAATGACAGATGTGGTACATGCCTATGAAAAAAAAACCCCACTAAAAACCTGAACAAATAATTTGGAGTTTTCACAGCTAGATGTGGCCAGAACCTCATCAAGCACTGATTTCAAATGAGAGATCATAGTGGTATGCCCAGTGTGACTCTTCATTCACATCCCTGAAAAAAGTCTGCCTTAGAAACTACTGAAACTCTGTTTGATGTACTCTATAGAATCACAGAATGACAGAATAACCTGAGTTGGAAAGGACCCATAAGGATCATCAAGTCCAACTCCTGGCTCCACACAGGGCCAGTGAAGTCAGAGCATGGGACTGTGTGCATCGTCCAGATGCTTCTTGAACTCAGTCAAGCTCAGTGCTGTGACCCCTTCCCTGGGGAGCCTGTGCCAGTGCCCGACCACTCTCTCAGTAAAGAGCCTCTTCCTAATATCCAACCTAAACCTCCCCCATCGCAGCTTCATGCTGTTCCCTTGGGTTCTATCACTGATCACTGATCACTGATCACTGATCAGCACCTGCCCCTTTGCTCCCCCTCGTCAGGAAGCCATAGACTGCAATGAGGTCTCCCCTCAGCCTCCTCTTCTCCAGGCTGAATAAACCAAGAGAATTCAGCCTCTTATAAGATTTCCCCTCCGGACCCTTCCCCATCCTTGTTGCCCTCCTCTGGGCACTCTCCAGTAGTTTTGTGACCCCTTCCCTGGGGAGCCTGTGCCAGTGCATTTGTAAATAGCTAATCAGCTATTTACTGTTATCTATCATTATTGTTGTTATTTTTGCTATTCTCTTTTTTTTCTGCCCTTTTAAACGCTTTCTGTCTCACCCCACAAGTTTTGTCGGGTTTTTTTTTGTTGGTTGTTTTTTGGGGTTTTTTTTTTTGTTTGTTTGTTTGTTTGTTTTTTTTTTGATTCTCTCCCCTATCCCACTAGGGGGCAAGGGAGCCGTGTCATTGTTCTAGCTGCCTGTCAGGTTACATCACAACAGCCTGCTATATCCAAAACCAGAGGCATTTGATTAAATGAGTGGCACAGACAAAAACCACTGCCACAGATGCTTTGAGATATACCTGCTTTGGTGAGGACTTATTCACAGCTGCAGAAAATTCAGGGTGTCCTGCTCCCACGTGGATTCATCCGCTGGTCACAGCCCCTTTGACTCAAGTTCACACTGGAGTTTCAGCCTGTCCAGTGCAGCAGCACAGATACAGCAGCAAGGGGCATCTGGCAGCCCAGGTGCACAGCCACTGCTCTTACCAAAACATTCCCAGGCACAGCACAGTAAGATGATGAGCAGTACAGCACCGGAGCAAGCAACAAAAGCAAGTAGCTGACACAAATGAGCACTTAACTCTACCACAGAGTAAAGCAAGGAAACACCATGGCAAGCACAGGAGCCTGTCAATTCATAGATAAACAGCAATGACAGCTATAAATTTGATCTAGCACATTCCAATCAAATCTGTCATTATCTCAAACCCTTTGTGCTCCAGACTGGGGAGGCCAAAAAAGGTCAAGGTTTAATCCCAGCTGGCAGTTAAACCCCATGCAGCCTCTTAGTCACCCCCCACCAGTGGGATGTGGTAGAGAATTGGAAGAGTGAAAGTGAGAATGCATGCATTGAGGTAAAGACAGTTTAATAAGTAAAGAAAAAAGCCACACACACAAGCAAAGCAAAAGAAGGAATTCATTCACCACTACTCACGGGCAGGCAGATGTTCAGCCATCCCCAGGAAAACAGGGCTCCATCATGCCTAACGTTGACTTGGGAAGACAAATGTCATCGCTTCTTTTTTTGCCAGCCCCTTACATTCTGAGCACAGTATCATATGATATCCTATTGGTCCACTGTCCCGGCTGTGTCCATTCCAACTCCTTGCGCACCCGCAGCTCATTGGCTGGTAGGGCGGTGTGTGGCGCAGAAAAGGCCTTGACTCTGTGCAAGCACTGTTCAACAACAACCCAAACATCTCTATATAACAAAAACATACTTTTATTATCAGTGTGAGTTTCAGCACAAACCCAAAACATAGTGTCATACTAGCTATTATGCTGAAAAGTAACTCTATCTTAGATGAAACCAGGACACTTTGTTACAGCATAGTGCTCTTCAAAACTTTGTATGAAAGGGCTGTTTTACTCTCAGAAAATTGCTGTGTATGGAAAAGAAACATTTCAGTTTATATTCCCAAAACACTATGGAATGTTGAACTGACTGTTTCTGGGCTGTGTAGTCTTGAAGCTCTCATGTCTGCAGCAGTTTGAAAGGAAGTCTAGAACCAAATCACACATGGTGTAAATTGCTCTAAGGAATAAATATGCATCAGGAGAAGCTCCATGAGGTGTGAGTGTGTGGTGGTGCACTGACTCTGCTGTGACCTGCAGTAGATGTTGATTCAGTTCTGTCTGCACAGCACTGTGTAAATTGAAGCCACTTATGTCCATATAGAAAAAGTTGGTGCTTCATTCTAAGCAGCTCAGCTGACAGGTGATCACATCTTCTGGGTTCTTCCTTGATTGTTCAGCTATTCTGTATCTCTAAGGTGTGCATAGCGAGATTCCTTATGCTCTGACCCTCTAGAGGTCAGATACCTTTAAAAATACATTTCTGATGTGTATCATAGAATCATAGAATCATAGAATTGTAGGGGTTGGAAGGGACCTCGAGAGATCATCAGGTCCAACCCCCCTGCCAAAGCAGCTCCCTAGGACATATCACTCACATAGGCGTCCAGACGGGTCTTGAATATTTCCAGAGAAGGAGACTCCACCACCTTCCTAGGCAGCCTGTCCCAGGGCTCTGTCACCCTCACTGTGAAAAAGTTCTTCCGCATATTGGTGCAGAACTTCCTGTGCTCCAACTTGCAGCCATTGCCCCTTGTCCTATCCCCACAGAGCACTGAAAAGGGGCTGGCTGATTCCCCCTGCATCCCCTGCTTCAGATAATTACAAACTTTAATTAGGTCCCCCCTTAGTCTTCTCTTCTCAAGGCTGAACAGTCCCAACTTACTCAGCCTTTCCTCATAGGGAAGATGCTCCAGCCCCTTAATCATCTTCGTAGCCCTTCTCTGGACTCTCTCCAGGAGATCCCTGTCCTTTTTATACCAAGGAGCCCAGAACTGGACCCAACACCGAGCCCTGGGAAACACTGCTAGTAACAGGCCTCCAGTCAGATTCTGCTCCATGAATCACAACCCTCTGGGCTCGGTCCGACAGCCAATTCTCAGTCCACCTCACTGTCCACTCATCTATCCCATGCTCTCTCAGCTTTGCTATCAGGATGTCATGGGAGACAGTATCAAAAGCCTTGCTGAAGTCAAGGTAGATGACATCCACTGCTCTCCCTCCATCCATCCAGCCTGTCATGAGATCGTAGAAGGCTATGAGATTGGTTGATCATGATTTCCCCTTGGTGAATCCATGCTGACTACTCCTCGTGACCTTCTTCTCTTCCAATTGCTTGGAGATGGCATCCAGAACAAGCTGTTCTGGTGAGGCTGACTGGCCTATAGTTACTAGGTTCCCCCTTCTTGCCCTTTTTAAAGACTGGAGTGACATTGGGTCTCCTCCAGTCTTCAGGCACTTCTCCTGTTCTCCAAGACTTGTTGAAGATGATAGAGAGCGGCTCAGCAATCACCTCCACCAGCTCCCTCAGCACACGTGGATGTAACCCATCTGGGCCCATGGATTTGTGTGCATTAATCCCTTTGAGCCGCTCCTGGACCTCCCCTACTTCAACCAGAGGGAAATTCTTCATTTCCCAAACACTGCTACTTTCATCCAGTGTCTGTGGATCCCGGGGGACCTTTGAAGTGAAGACCGAAGCAAAGAAGGCATTCAGTATCTCCACTTTCTCAGCATCCCCCATTAGCAGGACACCCTCCTCATTCAACAAGGGACACAAATTATCCCTGGTCATCCTCTTACTATTCACATATCTAAAAAAACCCTTTTTATTATCCTTTATGTTCCTTGCCAGCTTCATTTCCAAGAGGGCTTTAGCCTTCCTAGTTGCATCCCTACAGGCCCTGACCACATTCCTGTATTCTCCCCAGGTGCTCAGACCCTTTTTCCACAATTCGTAGATCTTCTGCTTGTCTTTGAGTTTACTCAATAGCTCCATGTTCATCCATGCAGGTCTTCTGCCTCTCTTTCCCGATTTCTTGCTCAAAGGGATGCATTGTTCCTGTGCTTGGAAGAAGCACTGTTTGAATAACAGCCAGCTCTCACAGGCTCCCATTCCTTCAAACAGCAGAGGAATGCTTAAATCAATCTTGGAAGCAGAATTCAGGATGGACTTTCCCAAACCCTCCTGCAGAACATTTCTTGGGGAAGCACCTGAACCAATAATCCATGTAATCCAAAATGATGGAGCTGGGAAGGGACAGAAGGCATCTCCATGCAGGCCTTCAGACAGCAGTCCTCTATGTAGAGCATCTGGGATACCAGAACAGAAAGGATGTGATGCAACACAAGGGACTGGAATGTATGTGAGCAGTGCAGTACCACTCTTCTCAGATGAAGGGTATGATCTGCCCATGGCACACTGTCACTTTGCACGAGCACAGAGAGTACTGTGCAGCGAAGACAAGCCAGGCTCCTGTGGCAGGCAGCATGCTGGAGAATGCACCAACATGTCACAGACAGTAAGCAGCATGAATACTAATCAAATGGAATTTCAAACCTGGGGAAAAAACTTCAAAGGTAATGCAGCATTTCTCCTGTCAATATGTAGCATTAAAAGCTTAGATCCAAGCTGGAAGTGTTGACAGGGTAGAGGTTTCATATCAGCTTTTTTAAACAGAGATTTGTTTCCAATATCTGCCTGGAGTACAACAACACTTCCTGAGGGAAGCAATAAGTGAGATAAAATGTATTTTCACAAGCACTGGAAATAGTCAGCACTTCAGGTGCACTTATGTGTCAGACCTTCCTGAGGGACCTGGGCTTAGCTGAACATTAGAAAAGTAGGTCCTGCTATACCATGTTTCTTGTTTTTCATCACTCTTCTCTAGGGCCTCTGGTCTTTTATGACTGACCAAGGTGTAACACCTTGGCAGAAGTCATTTCTAGCACCTGTGTACTTGAATATTTTCAAAGCTGAAGCTATGAAAGCTATTTAAAGCAACTTTAAATTTCATCTGGAGCGGGGCTTACAATAGACTCAATGGCAGCTTTTGAATTTACTGTCAAGAATATAAAGCTTGTCTCCTTCCATGTGGCAGAACAGTGAGGAGAAAGCATGCCACAGACACATCTTTCTATCACCTCCCTTACAGTGGGCAACACAGGGGAGGTGCTGACCTCCTCTCTCTCTGGTCACCAGCAACAGGACAGCAGGAAATGGGATGAAGCTGGGCCAGGGGAAGTTCAGGCTGGACATTAGGAAAAGGTTCTTCACTGAGAGGGTGGCCTGCCCCTGGAACAGGATCCTCAGGGAAGTGGTCAGGACATCAAGCTTCTCAGAGATCAAGGAGCATCTGTACGAGGCTGTTAGGCATATGGTTTAATTTCAGATGGTCCTGTGAAGAGCAGGGAGTAGGACTCAATGATTGTGATAGATCGCTTCCAACTCTGTACCACAAACTCATTTTCAATAAAACTAGGTGATACAAGCCACATTCAGTTTTTCTTTGCATAATTTTAAATATGCTAAAAAAAGAGTTTACACTGATGACAGCTCTATTGTCCTGGACAACATAATTTATAGGTATTTCCTGGTTAAACACCACATTCGAGTTTCATATTTGATGAGCAGAAAGCTTTTACTTAATACATTCAGACACATGAATGCTAGATAAATATTTCATTGATAAAAATTTCTATGATTCATTAAAGCAATAAATTGAAATTAATTAAATAAAACCCAATTTGGATACAAATCCCCAAGGTGACACAGGTGGTGAGGGGACTGGAGAAAAAAATGTTATAGGGAGTGACTGCGGGAACTGGGGTTGTTTAGTCTGGAGAAGAGGAGGTTGAGAGGAGACCTTATTGCTCTCTACAACTACCTGAAAGGAGGTTGTGTGGAGACAGGGACTGACCTTTTCTCCCAAGTGACAAGTGATAGGGCAAGAAGAAATGGTGTAAATTTATTATTAGGAAAAACTTCTCCAGGGTTGTTAGGCATTGCAATGGACTGCCCAAGAAAGGGGTGGCATCTCCACCCCTGGAGGTATTTAAAAAATGGTTAGATGTGGTGCTGAGGGACCTGGTTTAGTGGTGGTTGGTGGGTTAAGGTAATGAGTGGACCTGATGATCTCAAAGGTCCCTTCCAACAAAGACAATTCTATAATTCTATAATTCTATGATTCCATCTCAAAGTTCATTATTACACACAACTTCCAATATTCAGGATGTCTTTATGGTGGCACAGTCTATTCAGTAAGCATTCTGTCTTGCTGATGAAATGTTTTTGGTTTACTGCACACAAGACAGCAAGACATGATTGGGATCTGCAGTATCAGAGGGGCCATTCTTCGGCTTAAGACCAAACAACTGCAACCAAAGTGTACACATGATATAGAGAGCTGTTGAAAAACGTAGTCTTTGCTGGTTCATATTAGCTTCAGCAACTATTTCCCGTCTGCAAAGACTACTCAGTGTAGAATACTTTCATTAAACATGCAATCTCAAAACGATTTCCATTTTTAATGGATTCTCTTCATATTGCAGATGTAAATTTGAGAAGAGAAATTATGTCAAAGGGTAAATAAAGACTCAGGAAAGGCAGCTTCCAAAATGTGTTGCGATTATCTCTGGGCAAGCACATGTCTACAAATTGTAAGGAACTTAGCAAACACCAAAGCTTGTGAGCAGGAGTGTAAGCTAGTGTAAGATTGAGCAATAACAAGGCAAAGCAACAGAATAAAAGGTCTGCTCTATTGGAGTGAATTTTCATATTTTCAAATGAGCAAAGGGCACATGTTGGTGCTGCCCAAGACCTGAGCCTGGAGGGTGGCTTTGTTTGCTTAAAGCACTTTTTCCCTGACTAAAGATATGTTTTTTCCTGTTACCAGAACAGCAATGTCACTTGTGGCTCACAGGGATCATGGTGGTGGCTGTTATTTATTATAATTTGCTGGAATGAAAGCTACTGTATAGATCCTTACTTTGCTAGGAGAACTATTGCAATGTTAGCTACCCAAAAGTATTGCTGTGCTGCCAGAAGCTCCATCTCTGATGAGAGGTTTTACACTAAATGAAGGTACTTCTCCATGCGTGAAGCTTTATTCTTAACATAAAGCAGCTTCATAACCCGTGTTCTGCAAGATGGAGGTGCAAACCTGAACGAATCCACTTCACAGTACTCACAGGTATGCATTCTGTCACAGAAAGACTGGTTTAAGGCACTGAGTAGGAATTAGAAGCTGATTAAAGAGTGAAAGAATGGCAGCTATTCATGGATCTTGGTAGAAGGACCAAGAATGACTAGAAATTGTGCAGCTGTTGCAGAACTGTGCGTTGTGGGGTTTTAGGATGAAGTAAAGCCAACATGTGAAAAATAACACAGCAGTACAGCACTAGTAGTTTGATTTCTCAAACGTAGGCAAGTTCTGTATGGGGAAATGGTGCAAATATTTTTAGAAATAAAGGTTAACTTTTTTACTGAGACAAAGAAAGTTTTTGGTATAAAATATCAAGTAGTTTAGTACTTGATGAGAAAAGTTCTGGAATCAAGGCCTGATTTAACAATTTATTAAAATAGTCCTGATTTTTATATCTTCACAGTGTAGTTTTCTCCATCAAGGGTAAAATTAATGACACTTTGAAAGCAGTGGGAAGTGTTTTCAAACAATGTTGCCGCTGTTTGTAAAATCTCAGGTCTTTTTTGATTTCTTCTCATCCCAGCATCTTGGCTGTAATGAAGAACAATTCAACAAACTGAGAACTTTCAGTAGACAATATGACGGTAATGGTGGGTTTTGTTTGTTTGCATTTCTTAGTGATTGGTCTGGGGAGCAGAAAACCTCTCATATATACTAATTAGTTTTCTCAGTAGGCCTACACATATAAAATTAACAAACTTTTTTTTTTTTCCCCAAGTTCTGTACGAGATTGCTAAAGGGATGGAACCTTTGAGTTGTGCTTGAGTCATGTGGGAAGCTGAAGCAGCTTAGTGTAGAGAAGGAAGAAGTAAAGAGATTCCGCAAAGAACTCCCTAAGTTAGTATTCTTCTTAAGGACTTGTAGTTTACAGATCATCCACAGTATCTAGGCTATAGGTATTCATAGACTAATCCTTACTGCAGTTTGAATAACAGTAACTGAGATTATTTTTCAAATTTTGTCTCATTTGATTGAGGATTTATAATTTGTTTAGTCACCTTTACAATAGCAGCCTTTTCCACCTCACACAGAAGATACTGCACTAGTCTTTTATTCCAGAACTGATCTTATTAGTGTGGTTGATAATGTGATATATTCATGGATTCACAGAATTGCAGGGGTTGAAAGGGACCTCAAGAGATCATCAGGTCCAACCCCGCTGCCAAAGCAGGTTCCTTATGACAGATTGCACAGCTTGGTGTCCAGACAGGTCTTGAATACCTCCAGAGAAGGAGACTCCACAACCCCCCTGGGCAGCCTGTCCCAGGGCTCTGTCACCCTCACTGTGAAAAAGTTCTTCTGCATATTGGTGTGGAACTTCCTATGTTTCAACTTGCAGCCACTGCCCCTTGTCCTGTCTCCACAGAGCACTGAGAAGAGGCTGGTCATTTCCCCTTGCGTCCCACACTTCAGATATTTATAAACATTGATCAGATCCCCCCTCAGTCTTCTTTTCTCAAGGCTAAACAGCCCCAGTTCATTCAGCCTTTTCTTGTAGGGTGGATGCTTCAGGTCCTCTGTTTTTCTTAAAATACTTTTAAAGTTCATACATGACGTCATATCAGAAATCCTGTTAGAGTGCAAAAGGAAAAAAAAGTGAAAAAATTTTACATTTTTATATGAAGTCCAGACACTTTTTTATACTTATCAGTAAACATAACTATCATGCAGTCTCCAAGTATCATTACCCTCAGCAGTGCAGACATGACTAATTAATTCTGTAAATTCAGTTTTAAGCAAACTAATCTAGCATAAATTCAATTTCAATTTTAATTTTATTGAATTTATGATAGATTAGTTTAAAGGCATTTTTGGGAACTTTGATAAACAGTTAATATCTATTAATTATAAAGATTTTAAGTTGGTTTATGATAGGCATAGCAGCCGAAACTCTCAGGATGTTCCATTACCTTTACTGCTGCTATTTGGAGACTGTATTTCAAGACAAGCAATGGCTGTCAGAACATGAGCATCCAACCTCAAACCTTTCTGCATAGGAAGAGGGAGAATGTCACAGAAGCAGCACTTTTTTAAGCTTCTATGGTAAAAGCCTATGTTCACTGAAATTAAAATGTCATTTTGATTCAGCCATATTTTGTGCCAACAATTAGAGGTGTTCTGAAACACAGGATGTAAAGTGAAGATTCTTCTTTTGATTCATAGAAACATAGAATCATAGAATGGTCTGGGTTGGAAGGGACCCCAAGGATCACAGAGCTCCAACCCCCCTGCCACAAGCAGGGCCACCAGCCTCCAGGCCTGGAGCTACACAAGGTTGCCGTTTTGTTCCATTGGGATATTTGAACCAACAACTTATCAGTGACTTTTGGTCAGAATGTCATGAAGTTGCATGTATTTACATGTGTAATGTGTGCATGTGTAAAGAAAACAAAGTAATTTTTTTTTTTTTTTTTCCCAGGAGAATCCTGGAGTGTGTGCACTGGGAAGTACAAACCAGAGATTTGACTCAGGGAGTGCCAGGAGACAATAGAGAATAGGAGACTGAGAAGACCAAAGCAGTATGGTTCTGCCTTTCAAACAAGCACGCACCCACGGTAGTGTACAGATCTTTGAGACCTTTGCATTCCATGCAAAGTGAAATTCAGTTTTCACTGGACTCTACTGTCACTTTCCTTTTTGCATTGGCAAGTGGAAGCATTATGTTATTAGGACAAAAAGTGACATAACAAGTCTTTCACAATTTGCAACAAGTCTTTCACAATTTGCAGTCTGCAGCATAGCAAAGTTACAGATTTGTGTAGATGCCACAATAATATTTACTTTTCAGTGCTAGTTTCTATGCTTCAGTTCATGATAAGATACTCTGACTTCTTGGATTTTGCGATGGAGAAACACATAAACATGTTTTTATCACACAACCCTTGTGCAGAACATGCTATCACAGAAAGTAATGTTGTGTCTCTTCTTGGCTTTTTTTTTTTTGGTTGTTTGGTTTGGTTTGGTTTTGGGTCACTTTTTTTTAGGATGTTAAGTCAGTTAGATCAGGAGTAGTCATTACAGATTTTGCAACTACGTTATATGCATACGGAGCAATTACGGCCTTTTTACTTAAGAGGAGTAAGACGGGAAAAAGAAGTGCACATTGGCCACAATCTCTTGTCATCTCAAGTAGGAGTATTAAAAATTTCGGTTTTAGTTGTGTAGCTGTTTGAATGTAAGAAAACCACTTTGACATTAATGCAAACTAGTCAGCACAACTAATGACAACAATAATAATGACAAAAATAGCATTACTGACTGCTTCCTTATTCTGCCACTCTGGCATTACATGTCCTGCCCCTCTCCCCCACCCCCCCACCCCCCCCTTTTACAAAAGATCTCCACCTTCTTCCTCAGATTGTATGTAACAGTGTGGAATAATTACTGGAGGTGACTATAAATTAAGCTTACATTCACACTTTAAGAAAAGCTTCAACATTCTTTCAGGAAACTTCCAGGGTGAAGACCAGCTGACATGTCAACATTTCATTTCACAAAAAGTTCCCTAGGTGATCTAGGAGGCTGGCAACATCAGGAGAGCTTGATGAGACAACAGTAGACAGAGGGTAGAGTGGAGTGGAGATGCCACCACTCGGCTCCGGGACCTGGTGTGCTATTGTGCCAGGAAGCTGCATTGTTTCTGCCCTGAGTGAGAACTGAACCAGAACTGAGCTAGCAGTTCATCACTGTCCTGACAAGATCGTGTTCTTCATGTCAACTTTTGCTCAATATAATATCATTGTAATACAAAAGCACACCTTCATCCAAAAAGCTACCCGCCTCCAAGGTGCGGCCACCCATCACTGAGCCTGTGCTCTGAATTTCTGTTAGGCCTATACATTCGAACATGAAGCAAGGAAAACTTACACCAATTACAACAAAGATATGTGTGACTACAGTCACTTAAGGTCCACCTGATATATAAATTGCTATATTGCTCAAATAGTTTTATGGTCCTCAGGGATGAGGAAGCAGAACAGAGCTGGCAGATCTTTAAGGATGTTTTCCATAGAGCACAAGAGCTCTCAGTTCCCAGATGTAGGAAGGGAAGAGAACAGCTTGGCTGAGTTGAGACCTGCTGATCAAACTAAAGAGCAAGAGGCAACTGCACAAGCAGTGCAAGCAGGGACAGGCAACCTGGGAAGAATGTAGGGATTTTGCCCGGTTGTTGTAGGGATGAGGTCAGGAAGGTGAAGTGCAGCTGGAACTGAACTTAGCAGGGGATGTAAAGAATAACAAGAAGACCTTCTGCAGGTATGTCAACCAGAAAAGGAAGGTGAAAGAAAATGTACCTGCTGTGATGAATGAAAATGGTGACCTTATATCAACAAAGAAGGAGAAGGTTGAGGTACTCAACAGCTTCTTTGCGTCGGTGCCTCAATCTTCACTAGGAACAGTGCTCCTCATCCCTCCTGGGTCAGTGGACAGAAAGATGAAGCACAAGACTTCCTCCTATTGTAGGGGAAGATCAGGTTCATGATTACCTGAGGCACCTAAACAAACATAAGTCTGTGGAACCTGATGAGATGCATCTGGAGGGATTTGGCCTATGTGGCTGCCAAGCCACTCTCCATCATATATCAAAAGTCATGGTGGTCAGGGGAGGTCCCTGGTGACCGGAAGAAGGGCAATGTTGTGCCCATTTTTAAAAACAGTAAAAAGGATGACCCAGGGAACTACTGACCCGTCAGCCTCACCTCTGTACTTGGAAAGATCATGGAACAGATCCTCCTAGAAACTACGCTGAGGCACATGGAAGACAGGGAGGTGATTTGAGACAGTCAGCAAGGCTTCACCAACGGCAAATTCTGCCTGACCAACCTGATGGCTTTCTATGATGGGGCGACCGCATCAGTGGACACAGGAAAAGCAATGGATGTAATTTATCTGGACCTCTGTAAAGCCTTTGATACAGTCCCGCACAACATGCTTCTCTCTAAACTGGAGAGATATGGATTTGATGAGTGGACTATTCAGTGCATAAGGAATTGGATGGTCACATCCAGAGAGTAGTCATCAATGGCTTGATGTCCACATGGAGATCTGTGACAAGTGGTGTCCCTTAGGGGTAAGTACTGGTATTATTTAATATCTTCATCAATGACATTGGTGGTGAGGTTGAGTGCACCCTTAGTAAGTTTGCAGATGATACCAAGCTGAGTGGTGTGGTTGATGTGCTAGAAGGATGAGATGTCATCTAGAGGGACATGAACAAGCTGGAGAAGTGGGCCCATATGAACCTCATGGGGTTCACCAAGGACAAGTACAAGGTCCTGCACCTAGATTGGGGCAATCCTTGCCAAGAATATAGGCGGGGAGATGATGTGATGGAGAGAAGCCCTGCAGGGAAGGACTTGGGGGTACTGGTGGATGAGAAGCTTGACATGAGTCAACAACACACACTCACACCCCAGAAAGCCAGCTGTATCCTGGGCTGCATCAAAAGGAACGTGGACAGTAGGTCAAGAGAGGTGATTCTTCCATTCTACCCCACTCTTGTGAGACACCACCTGGAGTACTGTGTCCAGTTCTGGGGTCCCCAACATAAGAAGGACGTGGAAGTGTTGGAATGGATCCAGAGGAAGGTTGTGAAGCTGATCAGAGGGCTGGAGCATCTCTCCTATGAAGACAGGCTGAGAGAGTTGGGGTTGTTCAGCCTGGAAAAGAGAAGGCTCCAGGGAGATCTTATATCCTGTACCTGAAGGGGACCTACAAGAAAGCTGGGGAGGGACTGTTTGTCAGGGAGTGCAGTGATAGGACAAGGGTTTTAAATTGAAAGGGGGTAGATTTTGATTGGATATTAGGAAAAAATTATTCCCTGTGAAGGTGGTGAGGCCCTGGCACAAGCTACTCAGAGGAGCTGTGGCTGCCCCCTCCCTGGTAGTGTTCAAGGCCAGGCTGGATGGGGATTTGGGCAACCTGGTCTAGTGGAGGGTGTCCCTGACAATGGCAGAGGGTTGGAACTTGATGATCTTTAAGGTCTCTTCCAAACTGAACCATTCTACAATTCTATGATTACATATGTATGTATAAGCTTCTGCTTGATCTTTTTTAATTTCTAATTTTATTAAAAGGACTTATAGTAATTTCTAGTAATTTCCAGAGTCATTCTGTTATTTTTTGACTCCTTGTTCCGCTATTTTTTGGCTGTCACGTTTCACTAGGCGACCCCAACATTATTCCATATTAACACAAACCAGATGGACATATATCATACTCTTTAATTACTCAAATAAAACCCCACATATTACTTTTACTTTCCTTGTTTTGACTACTTTACATTTTACAATGTTACTTTGTTCTATGTAATGCAGATTTTAAGGGAGTAAACATTACAGGCAATCCCCACGATGCCTTCCACCCTATGTTTTGGCTCAGGCTTATTTTAATTACTTGGTTTTATCAAGTTTGGTTTTGGCTTGTGTTTTGGGTTTGTTTGGGTTTTTTTTTTTTTTTTTTGGAGGATTCTTTGTATTTACTTTGAAATATTTCAGAATTTCTATTCCATAGCAATGATAAGTGAGGCGTAATTGGTTTAATCCCATCAGGGTAGAAACACGGTTTAATTCACCAACAGTTCACACAGCACTCAGGCCACCCCTCCGAGCCGCAATGGTTCCTGCCCGTGGAGGGCGGGAAGGCGGTAACTGCGGCGTTCGCTTCCGGGTTCCCGTGAGGGCGAGCACTTTACAGCTGCTCCTCCCCCGTCGGCGCTCCGTCCCCGCGCGGGCGGGCACTATGCGCAGACTCGGCCCTTGGCTCAAGATGGCGGCGGCGGATAAACAGAAGCACGAGCACGGGCGGGTGAAGATCGGGCATTATATCTTGGGTGACACGCTTGGCGTCGGCACCTTCGGCAAAGTCAAGGGTGAGTGTCGGGGAGCGGGGTCTCCGCCTGCGCCGCGGGGTGGCTCGGCCCGGCCCGGGTGTTGGGGAGCGGGCAGCGCGCGGGGCGGGCGTGTCGGTCTGGGCAGCGGGGTCTCTCCCGCCGCTGCTGCTCCGGGGTCGTCCCGCCGGGGGTGGATAGCGGTCGAGGCCTGTCCGGGGCGGGGGAGGTGGGCGCCACGCACACGGCCCCGGCTCGGCCTCGGTCCGTCTCCCGCCCGGAGCGCCGCGGCGGGCTGAGCTTCGCCCCGGGGCGACTCCGGGAAACCTGAGCTGCTGGGCGCTGCCCGGCCGTTCCCGCTGGGCCGGGTGAGTCACTGGGCTGCGGCGGCGCTGGCAGCGCGGTCCGACGGGGGCGGAGGGAGAGAGCGAGTGCGGGGTGGCCCGGGCAGCCCTCGGGAGGCCTTTCACGGCCCGTTAGCGCGGCGGCTGCGGGGTGGGCGCCGGTGCTCGGGAGACGGTGCCTGGCGCCCTGCGGGGGCCGCTCGCAGAGGGGAGCGGTGCGCCGGCTGGCCGGGGGCGGGACCCGCAGCCCGCCGCGGGAAGTAACGGCTGGGCAGGGACTGCTTTCCCTTCCGCGGTGGCGGAAACCGTTCCTAGAAGCTAGCGATGCTGCGCTTATTTAAAACCACCGGATGCGTAACGAAAATAGGCAGTCGAAGTTCTTGAGCTGCTTGCACATGGCGTTTTGCTGCTGAAGTGCGGCCGCTTTATGTCCTTATAAGGAAGGCAAGCCTTCTTCCTTCTCAGAGGGAGAAGTGAGCATGGAAAGGTGAGCCTGGGATTGCCTGTGTCAGCTGCGTTGCCAGCTAGTCACAGACATGGAGAGACTTTATGCAGATCCACCTAATCAGTGGTTATTGAAGCTTTTTTCCAGCTCCAGCTTTAAATAAATTTTTCCCAGATGCCGTGCAGCAAGTTTGAAGCCTATTAGAAATAAGATGGAAATGAAAATCTTACCTGATGCTGTCCAACGCAGGTGGTGACACTGTGCCTTAGCTTACACTGTTCTGCAATGTTGTGAGAGATGTGTTCAAATATTGGGGCATGAAAAGTGAAAGCATTCTTTCACAACTGGGTTAGGCTAGACTCAAAACTTCATAGTAAGTTGGGGTTTTTTTATTATTAACTGTCCAGGTTTTCATCCAGGATACAGTTAGCTTTCACAGGAAGCTGTGAGGGACACAGCCAGGATAGCTAACCCAAACTAGCCAAAGGGATATTCCAAACCATATGATGTCATGTTCATTATGTAAGGGGGCAAGGAGTGAGTGAGTGGTCAAGTGGTGCTCAGCTGCTTTTGGGGGCTGAAGCACAACAGGCTTGTTTGGCACCCAGTGTGGGACATGAAGGTCATGAAGTAGTGACGGATCAGACCTGAGCATGTTAAAACAAATCTCTTACAGGCATTTGTGATATTAGTTAAGTAGCTGTTGGTCACAGTGGTGTTTTGCTTGTTCGTGTGATTGTATTATGTAAACCTGTGTTTGGTGTATGTGTTCATTGTGGCACTGTTTATCACCTCTGGTAGAGGGGTTTTGCATTTTGCTGTACCACGTAATATCATCTTATACATAGAATCACAGAATCATAGGGGTTGGAAGGGACCTCGAGAGATCATCGGGTCCAACCCCCCTGCCAAAGCAGCTCCCTAGGACATATCACTCACATAGGCGTCCAGACGGGTCTTGAATATCTCCAGAGAAGGAGACTCCACCACCTTCCTGGGCAGCCTGTCCCAGGGCTCTGTCACCCTCACTGTGAAAAAGTTCTTCCGCATGTTGGTGCAGAACTTCCTGTGCTCCAACTTGCAGCCATTGCCCCTTGTCCTGTCCCCACAGAGCACTGAAAAGGGGCTGGCTGATTCCCCCTGCGTCCCCTGCTTCAGATAATTATAGACTTTAATTAGGTCCCCCCTTAGTCTTCTCTTCTCAAGGCTGAACAGTCCCAACATACTCAGCCTTTCCTCATAGGGTAGATGTTCCAGGCCCCTAATCATCTTCGTAGCCCTTCTCTGGACTCTCTCCAGGAGATCCCTGTCCTTTTTAGACCAGGGAGCCCAGAACTGGACACAATACTCCAGATGGGGCCTGACCAGGGCAGAATAGAGGGGGAGGATCACCTTCTTGGACCTGCTGGCCACACTCCTCCGGATGCACCCCAGGATCCCATTGGCTCTCTTAGCCACCAGGGTACCCTGCTGGCTCATGGCCAACCTGTCGTCTACCAGGACCCCCAGGTCCTTCTCCACAGAGCTGTTCTCCAGCAGGTCGTCACCCAGCCTGTACTGATACAAGCGGTTATTCCTTCCCAGGTGCAAGACTCTACACTTGCTTTTGTTGAACTTCATCTGGTTTCTTACTGCCCAGCTCTCCAGCCTGTCCAGGTCTCTCTGGATGGCAGCGCAGTGTTCCTGCGCGTCAGCCACTCCTCCCAGCTTTATATTGTTGGCTTACTTGCTGAGGGTGGATGCTATTCCCTCATGATAACATCAGTGGTCATGAGTATGAGCTGGTACTTGTGTCTTTGCTGTTATGCCCATGCCTCAGATGACATCTCTCAGAATTGATTATTAATGGTACCCTATTGATGGGAAATACAGGGGGTACTTTCTCTTGTTGCTTCATCTCCCCTTTTTCCTTCAGGATGGTTATATCAGTTTTTGATAATTTTGAATACCTTTTATTATTCAAACTAATATGCTCTTATATCTCTGTCTCCTGAATGTGTTCCAGGTCTTGTTTAGGGTTACAATAAGCTCTTTTAAGAATAAGACTCCGAGATCTGCCCTGAGGCTGGATTAGTCATGAGTGGCATGGCACATGGGAGAACATGGGGAGGTATCTAGAGAACTTCTCACCTTCAGTGGTTTGGAACTTCACTCCTGAAAAACTACAGGACCCCAGTGAAGTGTTATAATGTCTGAAAATGCTGTGGCTGTTCCAAGGAAGTACAACTTCCTGCACTGTGCTGGGCTCAGGCTGGTATCTGTCACACACGGCTTGGTAGGAGACAGCACCATCAGCCCAAGAGGGGGAAACCAGAGTGGCAGCCACTGTGGTGGTTACTCCAACCCTGGTGACAGGGAGTGCAGCTGAACAAAAAAGGAAACTAACCCATGCCAGTGTCAGCCTATACAGAAGAAGAAATGCACTAGAAATAATTTTCCTTAGTAAGGGATGATGATGAGCCAGGGCCATCATGAGAGTGGGAGGAAGAGGTAGAACCAGAGATGATCCCTGTTTCTGAGTGAGCTGTGAGATGTGAAAAGCTTGCAGCTGCCTTCCAGTAGAGCGCATTATGACCTGGCTGCTCTGATGCTGGGATAACGGGGCCAGTAACCTGGAATTAGAGGGTAGGGAGGCCACACAGCTGTCTAGGAAAGAAGGTATTGACAAGGTGATTGGGGAAAAAACACACAAGCCCTCAGAGTCTGGAGGTGACCTCTGTCAAGCGTGAGGGAAGCATATCGCCGAATGGAAGATGTATGTCATCCGGGCAACTGGGCCACTACAGAGTGAGGTATCCAGTACCTGAGGGAATTAGCCATGCAGGAGATGGTTTATTATGACCTGGACAAATCACACATGCCATTGATCCCGATGAAGTCCAGCGTACACAACCCACGTGGCAGAAATTTATATGGAGCGCACCACTGTTGTGTACCAACTTCTTGGCAGTGATGGACTGGAAAGGTGAATAGGCACCAACAGTGGGTGAAGTGTCTGGCTGACTCCAGCAATATGAAGAAAGTCTCCCTTCCTTGTCTCAGCTGTGGGAGAACTGTTGCAGGAGAGCCATCAACTTGGAGAGAATATGTCCTATTCCCCACCTGGGATAGATGGGGAATGGAGACATGGAAGATGCCATGGCCTGTGTTAAAGCAAGCTCGTGGTAGGACCTGCAGCCCATAGTGAGAGACAGGGAGAAAGACCCACACTGAACAGGTTTGCTGGGGGTGGGTGTGTGTTGGATGTGGGCATTATGTCAGTGGTATAGAATAAGGGGTGGATTCTGTCCTGGTTTTTGGCTGGCATGGAGTTAATTCAGAAGAAGCTGGAGGGGATACAGCCAGGACAGCTGACCCAGACTAACCAAAGGAGTATTCCATACCATGTGATTTCATGCTTAGTATAGAAGGTGAGCAGCAGTGTGATTCTTAGTTGCCTGCTAGGGCTAAACCACACGAACCTAAGGGATTGTTCATAATTATAACCAGTAAAAACCCACTGTTTATCCAGTTATATCTGATACGCTAGATCTTCCTGTTGTATGTTCTCTGAACAAGCTCTTTCAGCTATTGGTATCTTCTGAAGAAATTAATGATGTATGGAAAATAAGATGTTTGTCTCTATCTAGGAAAGCAGCAGGTAACGTTTTGAGAATAGAGCCCTTCAAGTCCCCTCTTTTCAAGACAGGTTTATACAGTTACATCCCCGCTCCCAGCACTTTAGGAGCAGTGGCCACACGCTGGCAACTGAGTTACAGTTCCTTTTCTTGGGAATTTAGCATCTTAAATAGAGAGGAAAGGGAGACAAGGCAGAAGGCAGGCTTCAGATTATCTTTCTTTGTGGAGAGGCTATGTGGTTGAGGGGAAACGTTTGTGTGTTGGTTGTTCTTTTTCCTGCAACTGCACTGCACAAAGCTAAAGTTGTCGTATCCATAAATGGTTTAATATGCTCTTAAAATTATAGAGAATGCTGTTGCACTACTGTGGCTGTTCTCTGCATTGGCAACAATGTGTCTGATCTTCAATCTTTGAAAGATGGTCAATTTTAGGAGCCATTGTTATAATCTCGATATATTATTGAACATTGCTTCTATTAATATTTCATTAAATACAGTTAGCTTGAAAAACTCTAGTAAAAAAACCCCACAACCTTAGGGTTCCAGTTTTATTACTGCTTTATTTCCATAATATCCCTCTGCTTGCCTTATTTGATGTTAGGTGTTCTTTTAGGCTGCTATCGATTATGTAAAGGTACACACATGCATGTATGAATATATTTTTATTAAGGATGGGGGAGAAATCACCTTGTGGTGAAATGCAGCATCATTCTGTGTACTGAATACCTGCCTTTAATGGCTTGGGAATTTATTCAGCATCTAGAAGCAAGTGTTAGTATTCCTGGACTAATGCTCTGTTTCCGTTAAAAAAAAATGCTTTAAGTATTTTTTTTTTTAATTTTATCCTAGATGATGTACTGTGTTATTTTGCCTTGCTTTAGCTGTACTTAATAAAGGGCATATTTTATCTCTGCTGCACTGTTTCTCTTCTAGAAAACACATTTTCATACCTTTACCAGATCTATGAATGTTTTCCTGCTGTCTTCAAAATTTTCCTTCTCCGGTGACTGATATGGTTTAATCAATTGACAGTAAAGTGAAAGACTTTAACAAATGTGTCCATTGTTTTGATATTCACATGAGCTTAAGGAAAACCCTAACTGGTGTGGTGTGTCAGGCATATGGCATCTTGAAAGTGGGTCTTTAATTTTTAACTGTGGTGACAGCTCGAAAATATGGAACTGAAGAACTAGTGCTTTACTTAATTATGTGATATCTACCTTTAACAGCTATTCACCCTGACACTTGTTTACTCTTCTGCCCTCACAGATAACTGCTACTGATCTAACGGGGTTTTTTCAGTATAACTATTCATCTGGCTGTACTTGACTGTGCCTCATGTGGACATTCATGGAGGAGACAGCTGTTTCTAGTCCATACCTAGGCAGAACTAAAATGCTACAGAAGTGAAAACTTAGGGTAAAAGAGAGTACTAGATCTAAATCAATTATGTAAGTAATATTGTTACTTAAACTTTACCAGGATTCAGTGTGAAACTTCTAGTCCTGTTTTAATTTAATTTAAAAAAATAATCCAAACAAAACACTGTTGGGTTTTGTGCTGAAACCAAATGCAAACTTTATTTAAAAAATCTGGAAATAAAAGCTAATTTTCATAAAAGCTTCCTCTCTGGAGATATTCAGCACCCCCCTGGACACTCTGTTGTGCAACCTGCTCTAGGTGATCCTGCTCTGGCAGGAGGGTTGGACTAAATGATATGCGGAGGTCCCTTCCTACCCGTACCATTCTGTGATTCTGTGGAAAGGAAGAGTAGTCTGTCTTCCAGTGACTTGTACTGAGAAAACAAGGGATACTGCTTAAATACATGATGCTTGTTTCAGTCTGTAGAACTAGTTTAAAAACCGTGTTCTGTATACTGCAAAACCAATCTAACTAGTTAGATTGCAGTCTTCTGGGTCAAGGCAATGATCATAGAATCATACAATTCTATGATTCTAGGGGTTGGAAGGGACCTCGAGAGATCATCGGGTCCAACCTCCCTGCCAAAGCAGCTCCCTAGGACATATCACTCAGGCGTCCAGACGGGTCTTGATTATTTCCAGAGAAGGAGACTCCACCACCTCCCTGGGCAGCCTGTCCCAGGGCTCTGTCACCCTCACTGTGAAAAAGTTCTTCCGCATGTTGGTGCAGAACTTCCTGTGCTCCAACTTGCAGCCATTGCCCCTTGTCCTGTCCCCACAGAGCACTGAAAAGGGGCTGGCTGATTCCCCCTGCATCCCCTGCTTCAGATAATTATAGACTTTAATTAGGTCCCCCCTTAGTCTTCTCTTCTCAAGGCTGAACAGTCCCAACATACTCAGCCTTTCCTCATAGGGTAGATGTTCCAGGCCCCTAATCATCTTCATAGCCCTCCTCTGGACTCTTTCCAGGAGATCCCTGTCCTTTTTAGACCAGGGAGCCCAGAACTGGACACAATACTTCAGATGGGGCCTGACCAGGGCAGAATAGAGGGGGAGGATCACCTCCTTGGACCTGCTGGCCACACTCCCCCACATGCACCCCAGGATCCCATTGGCTCTCTTAGCCAGCAGGGCACACTGCTAGCTCATGGCCAACCTGTCGTCAACCAGGACCCCCAGGTCCTTCCCCACTGAGCTCTTAATGATAATGCTAACTGATGGTATTGTGCAGTAGTATGCTTTTACACAGGGTTCACTGGGTCTTTTGGGTTTGGTGAGTTTTTTATTTTTTATTAGTGAAAATGATTTAACTCCTAGTTTAAAGACTACTGTTCTCTGAGCCTTGGCTTGGCTTTTCAGCCTGTTGCGAAATTGTTCCCTTAAATACAGCATATGCTTGTTCAGCCCTCTTTTCTACAAACTTCATGACTGCTAGCTGTATTTCATAATAATGTTCTATTTACTCTGAGTGGACTGGTAATTAGTTTTTTTTCCAGTTGAAGACCAGTCTGAAGACCTGCTGAACTGAGTTTATAAACTGTTGCTCCTACATTTCAGTTGAAAGATGTTACTGGTGCTTTGAAACTGTCACTGTATTGGAAACGCTGGTGTGATACATACCCATAGTGAAGCTTGAAGGCCATTGGTATTGTCAGATAATAAAGGAATATAGGGCGATAATAGGTCTGTAATGTGAACTTTTTTACAGTGATTGTTTTTAAGGACTGGAGGCTGGTTGCAGATTAGGGTGACTAACAAAAGTTTTGATTATTCATAATTTGTTAGCCTTCCCTTCTGTAGGTAAAACTTCTGTCAAGAGATACTACAAAATAGCTTTTGGAAAGGTAACACTGGCTTCTCTTCTAGCTGATGTTATCACCTGAGGTCTCGCTTTCAGGGATGTCTTTATTTTGAATTCAGTAGTCAGCAGTCTGTTACCAGGTAGTGCCTGCTGTTTTGCTCATAGCAGGGATCTTGAACCATATCCAATAAAGCAGTTTTATTTCATGAAGTAGATGTTTATTGGAAACTTGTATCTTTAAAACTAGATTTATTATAATCTTAAATTGAATTTTAAAAAGGGAAGGAAAAATTACTAAATAAAAGATTCAGCTTGAAATGTCTTAAGTGAACAGGCTTTTTGGATTTTTTTTTGCATCTGCACAAAACCACAGTATGTTTTCATTGCAATAATGTATTCAAAGTTGGCAAACAGAGTTGAAGAAGCTGAAAAAAAATGTTGCTTTCTTCCAGTCAATGAATAAAATCAAGGCTTGAGGCACAGAATCTTAAAAGCCGTGACAGCTAGGATTAGTTTCAGTCAACTGCAGATGTTGCTGTTTAATTACTTTGAAAAATGCGTTTTTGAAAAACTTTTATGTGCCTTCCATGTTGAACATCAGTTGTTATAGATAATAAATTACTTTCTAATGTTTTTCTGAGCTTTATTGAAATTCTAGTTTGTTGAAACTAAACTGACAAATCAGAAACTAAACAAGTTGGTTGATAAATGAGTCATTATAACAAATTGCATGTCAGAACTGAGTATTTATATTCTAAGCTGTGTAATTGCTACTACTTACTTTACTTTTTAAAGCAAAGGAAGATGTAAATTTGTGTGCCTTAGTTTCTAAGAGTTGTTTATTACCAGTCAAACAATGTTAAAATTTAACTTAGTAAAGATTATTTTTTGCATTTCTTCAGTTCACTATTAGTAGGCAAGGACTCTGTAATTCAAAAGGAATAGTTGTTTTTCTGATGTTTGTTAATGATTCATTACTACTTAAGGTTTGATTTGGCTTCTTTAAAACTCAGCCACGTTTGAACTGAAGAAAACAAAGGGTGTGTGACTAATTGTAGGTCTGGTTGAAAGCAAATAATCCTCATAGATGATGGTTGATTTTTACAGTTCTGGGCACTCACCTACCAATACTTTGTGGTCTGTGTAGAATTTGGGATGGATGTGGGCTTTGTCTGGCTTTCCTCTGCAGTGTAGATGTGCCTGTCCAGTGTTGGCCATTGTGGTAAATTTTAGGTAATAGCTCCACTGAATGAGGGGATTGTGATGATCCGGGGTTTTGGTAATCCACTACTTAGTTGCTTCCCTGCAGGAGTTTGTCTTAACTGCTTTATTTTGCACAGTGACTATCTCTTTGTTATAAGAACAATTGCTTTTCTTCATTTTTGTCTCTCAGCGAAAAATTTCTTCTCACATTGTTTTTTATCTCAATGCAGAAGCAAAAGGTCTTTAGTTGGGAATGAGATTTACAGATTAATAGGTGTTTGCTAATTCTATCAAAATTATCAGTTGGCTGCAGGAAGAAATTTGTACATCACATTTTCCCATGGCTTTATTTAAATGAAGCTTGAAGCCCAGGTTTACTTAAATTCTTAAGTGAGAAAAAGCAAGGTAGGTAGGGAGGTTGTGTAGTGGAAGAGATACTTGCAGTGGTTTTTCGAAGAGGGAGGGTTGCAAATAAGGAAAATATTCTTTGCAACTTTGTTTCAGCTACTTCCAAGAGCACTTGCAAAGTTGAGAACTTTGAGTGGTAACTGTTGCTGAAATATTGTATGCTTGTAAGTTCCTCTGTTGAAAGAAAAGTTAAACTCTCCTGGAAATAGCAAAACCGTGAGGTTTCATGTTTACATTGCTGATTTTAATGAATATTGGCTTTTATTTTGTGCATTTCCCATAGCTTTTGTCACTTATTTTATATAATAAAGCTCTGGTGTTTGCTGCACAGAATGTGGAACTTATATAGGGTTAGACTGCCCTGAGTACAGACAGATAATTGGACTTTTTTTTTTCGACTAAACTGATCAGATACTGTGGAGTAATTGCTGAAACAAACAGGCTTGAGGGTCAGATGGCAGTGACTTTTTTCAGTGGGGACAATCCTTGCAGATAATGTAGAAGAGGTGCAGGAGAACATGTCAGAATGGGTTACCAAGGGAGCCAGAAGCTTGGAGTGAATCGCACAGGACGAAAAAATGGTCTTTCTAATTAGTAAGGATGACAGTATTTTGGGATATGCTTTGATAGTGGAAAAATGTTATGCTGCAAGGCTCCTGAGGGTTAGGTTTAAAGTTTTTGTTAGATATTCATCTTCTAGTGATAGAATTGTGGCAAAAATTGCACTAGGACTGAAGAAATTACATCAGGTTTTCAGTGGGGGATGTGGAATGCTGACATCTTCACTTGTATTTCTTGACTGCTGGCAAAATGAGTGAATAATGTCTTTATGGAGCAATTGAAAACCCTGGCTAAATACTTCCTTGTTCCTTGCAGTTGGCAAACATGAGTTAACCGGGCATAAGGTTGCAGTGAAGATCCTGAACCGACAGAAGATTCGCAGCCTTGATGTAGTAGGAAAAATTCGCAGGGAGATTCAGAACCTCAAGCTCTTCAGACATCCTCATATAATTAAGCTGTAAGTTGTGCTTGCTCTAATAAAACACTTAAGCAGTAATCTCTTTTTGGTCTCACTGATTTGAAATGTGTTTAATGGTCAGTACTGCTGACAGTGTCTTGACAGAGAAATAACCAGCTTCCAAGTATGTGATGTTTTCAGTGTGCTCTGTAATGCGTTTTCACAAAACTGGTTTTCTCTGCAGGCTGTAAAGCTTCCATTATGTCTCTGCTTACGGATTCTTTGGACTAGTATGTAAAAGTAATGGCATGATAGTTCTGTTAGCATCCGTCTCTGTTTTTGTCTGCTGCTTCAGTTTTCTTTTTCTTGTTACACTTAATCCTTTTTCAGCTCAGAAAATGAGTTAAAAACAAGATTGTGAAGGGCATTTCTACAGTAAGTTTATTGGGTTTTCTTTCTTATGTTTTTAGTGATGTGCTGGTCACTGGTCTGCAGTTTTTCTGTGTATGTTGTGCTCTGCAAGATTTTTCTGAAATAAGGATGTGTAGTTCGTTAAATGTGATAGATCTCTCAGAATTCTTCAATATAGCTGCTACTACTTGTATAAATGTGGTATTTACAGTGTGCTTGTTGGTCAGTAGTCCATCAGTGGCGTTCAGAGTACAATTAAGTATATCCCAGAGTAGATAGATCCCTTATGGGTGGTCTGAGGAAATACAAATAAAATTGATATTTTTTTTTTAAACTTTCATTTCCTGTAAGGTTAACCTGCACCTTCAGAGTGTGGGTGGCTTTCACTGTCTGAAACATGATGTTGATAGTTTTTTCTATTGTTAGTCTTAGGACCCTGGTGCCACTAACAGATGCCATCCATGTAACACTGCTTTTAATTTGGCAGCAGCTCTTACTGAAGCTAAATTCGATTGTGTTAGATCAACTCATTAACTTCTTCAGTGGGTTAGTTTTCAGAAGACTATTGAATTGTTTTGGCTGCAAAATTGCTAGTGCTGCCAGTTAGAGTTCATGAATGAGTCCAAAGGACAAACCTGTAGCCAAAACAAAGTAGGAAGTGTCAGTGTACTGACTGAGAAATGGGGGTGGAACAGGAATATTTGCTTATAGTGTTGCTACATTGTTGAGTCAGGTTAACACATTTCAGATCTTTCTGGGGAGAATTTTTTTCCTCTTGCATGTGGAGAGAGGGGATAACATATAGGATATAATGGGAAACTTCATGGATCCCCAACTTCTCAGTTGGTCAGACTGCTTTTCTTAAAGGAGAAGGATTATTAACCTGTGTGCAAATAGCATTTGAGTTTGATACTGTTGTACAGGTAGACTTGCTGGTAACTCAGGACTATTCTGCTTGTGCTGTTTGGAACCGGCTTGGCGAACTCCTTGATAACAGGTTTTAAGATATGTGGGGTAAAGGTAAATGTTCAGCTTAATACTACAAATTAGGGTCTACTTTGGAACATTGCTGCACTTCATGAGAAGTTTCATACACAGCTCTAGCTGTATATACAGTTGCAAGCCTGTTGCAATAAGACTTTCCTTCTGTAATGTGCTTTAAATAAAAATCCTTTGAGGCATCTCCTCTGTATTTTTTTACCTCTAACAATAGAATGCATCTTGTTTTCCTACAGAGAATTGCCTCTTTTTGCATTCTGGTCATCTTTGCTGTGTGGTTTGATAACCTTATTTGTACTGTAGGTATGTAAGGGTTCCACAGCCTCATTTTCCATAAAAAATGAGATGTCTGTAGGGAACAACAGCTGTAACAGGGTTTAAAAGGATTAACATACTATTTCTGTAGTAGTGAGTTTTGAAGATCTTGTGTTGATTACTTTCTCAGAAGGATATTGAGGTTATTGAAATGTTACACCATAATACCAAGCTGTTATGAGATACATATATGTGCACACACATTCACTTGGATAGTCTGAACTCACTGCTATCTTTGGAGTTACAAATAACGTGTCCCACGAGTCTTCCTGAGTAAGCTGAAGCATGTCTGTAAGCTGAAGCACATCTGTGTTCCCCTTTGCCTTAGAACTGGCATTTTGAAAAATGTTGCAGTTGTTTATTTATGAATTTTGTTATTTATTACAATTCAGATATTTGCATGCTTTAGTGAGGTACCTTGAAACACTTCTCAACCCATTATTGCCTCCTGTCTTCTCACTGTATTTGATTTTTGGATGAAGTGTTACCAGTGTTCATTTTCTTGTGCCATTGAACACTGAAAACTTCTGACTTCTGTAAGGGGAAAAGAATTAAACAAATTTTAGTTAGGGATTTGTGGAACGAAAGTGTATATTTTTGAGACTCTATCAAAGTAGTTTTGAATTCCTTTCTCACTGCACCAAGCTTTCTGCAAGGCAGCACTTAGGACTAAGTCCTCTGAAAGTCCGAAGACTGATAATCTGGTGGGGATACAAGTTTCCTCTAGTCTTAGCAATGAGGTCATCGCATAGTGAAAGGAGAATATGTAGCTTCTGAAAATTGCTGTCAATTGGCTGATAAATATTTTAAAGTTCATGTTTGTCTGACTTTTTGCACAACTTTGGTTTTGACTGGATGTAACTAGCATCTTTTACTGAGTGCATAGACTAACAGATGCCTTCTCTTATCAGGTACCAGGTCATCAGTACACCAACTGATATTTTCATGGTGATGGAGTATGTTTCAGGAGGAGAACTGTTTGATTACATCTGTAAAAATGGAAGGGTAAGAAGTAGTCCAACTCTACAGATCAATGACTTGCATTTTGTTACTGCTTTTCCAATATTCCTGTGTCACATGACATTGAGGGTACAGGCAGGTTCTTTTTGGGGCTCACTGGCAGAATGGTATAATAAAAACTAGTAGGGTAGCACAGGATTTATCATTAGAGAGTACAAGTAGTTTAAATACAGTACAACTTGTAAGTAGTGTAAAACAATTGACAATACAAGTTGATGTATGATTTCTAATTACATAGACCATATGCAGATGGGGTCAAATATTAATATATGGTTTACTGTATCAATGTAACAATCGCAGTCTACACTCAAAATTCATATGAGAAATGCAAGTTGCTTGGTCCTCGAAGGAGAGGACAGTGGAGGTGCACCTGGGACCTTCAGGGCCAGTGAAGAGCAAAGTAGTGTGCTTGGTGCCCAGAACCTTGAGGGAGGGCAAGAAAAAAATGTGTGGTTTGTCTGCTTGGTTCACAGAACCTTCAGGGCTGAGTGAAAGGCCCAAATATGTGACTTGTTTGGTCACAGAATGGCTGCTTACCTCATAAAATTATGTTAGTTATGCTAACCACATTACTGGGGGCTAGGAGCAGGGGGTACTGGTCACACCCTGTTAAATGAAGGTTTGGTTCATGTATTCAGGATTCATTTTGCTGTTAGCAATTAAAGTATACTTGATGACTATATCTTGTTCTGATGTAAAAGTGTTTGTATGTTAAACCTGTTGCAGATCTGTATGAATTAATTTGTCATAGCATTTTTCCTCAGTACTGATACTCATATGTTAATTTGCAATTACTGGTGTACAAACCAGATGGATGTGTTTTCAGCTGCAGTAGCTGAAAACTTACTTCTTTAAGATAACCAATTATTATGGAAAGGTCTCATTCTGCCCTTGTTACCTTTGTTGTCTGGGAAAACAGTTTTTGTGAGAGCTCTGAACTAACTTCTGACAAACTAGATAGCCAGGGTATTTTTTAGTTCGTTGTTAGAACAGACTTTGACATTGTTTAAGGCATGTTCCCAGTTGTTGCAGAGTGGCTTGAGAAGCAAGGCCATGAGCCTGTGGAGCAGTTGTTCAAGCAGTCGCCTGTGTAGTTCAGTAAGACTGGGCCCCACACCGTCTTGGTGAGAACAGAAGGGTCAACAATCGGTCAGCGTTATTCTTGTGTATCATACAGCATGGCCACAAGATGTGGGAGTAGGAGGTGTGATAAGGATTCAGTGCTCCTGGGACTGAGAAAGAGACATGATTCCCAGGCTGCAAGATGGGTGGAGTATGTAAATGTAACCTTTAGTTAAGAGCCTACTAGAATACAAGTATAACATGTGGTAGGAATAGTATAAAAGGAAGTGTCTGCTTCCAATAAAGTTGAAGTGCTTTATCAATCACATTGATTTGCAGCATTCTTCCCTCTGCGCTGCCACACCCAGTTAGTGGCCATATAACTCTACTGTTTGGGACCAGCTGTTAGCAGCATAAATAGCATCTAAAATACCACTTCTGTGCTGCATGTCAGCAGCTTTTGTCAACTTAAATCTTACACTGTGCTTAAATGTCAAAGTTGATTGATATTGCAGTTGAAGAAGGTTAATGTTTGGGTGCTGATGTTTCTAGCTACTGAGTATGTAGCATCTGCGTAAGCAATTTCAGAAGTGTGATTGGGAAATTTCAGTGACTTTCTGAGTTGGTGGGCATGTTTTGTTTTAGTCTTTTTAGAACCAAGATGGGAACAAAATGATGCAAGCTATGAGGCTTTTTCCTGCGAGTTCTGGCAATCTGTTCTGTGAAACTGTAAATGAGAATTTGGGGTCATGTGAAAATTTCCTGTAATCCATATAAACAAAAATCAGGTTATCTTCCACTGTCTCATAATTATTTAAAACTCTTGTCCGTTTTAGCTTGATGAGAAGGAAAGTAGACGTCTGTTCCAGCAGATCCTTTCTGGTGTGGATTACTGTCACAGACATATGGTAGTACATAGAGATCTGAAGCCTGAAAACGTGTTGCTTGATGCACACATGAACGCCAAGATAGCTGACTTTGGTAAGCATTGCTATTCTATATGTGATCACTTTTCTGGTGTTCAGTTCCTGCTAATTACTATGGGAAACATTTAATAAAATGTGTATACTTTAATACGCTTTTGGTGGGACACAATGCAAGAACCTGAAGAGTAAGAATGTAAAGCAAAATCATGTTCCTGCACACAGCGTTGTGGCAATCAGTTAATCTTGACTAGTGTATTAAAGAAGAGCTTACTAAATGCTTTTGTGTTGTGGACTATGAAAGCTGTCCAGACTGTATTCTTTTCTCTCCCCTGCTCCTCCACCCCTCCCCAGCCTTAAAAGGCAGACTTCCTTGGAGACTGAGTTCTTTTGTTTGTGGTAATCTTGATCATGTAACTGACTGTGAGAACAGTAGAAGATATTTCCTACAGCTCTTCTGGAAATGGAAGTTCTTTGGTACTAGACTATACTGAGAGTTGGTGAATGAAGATGGTCTAGTTCTAAAGTGCGCTTTAATTACTAACAGTTATGTAAAATACAGCTGCTGAACTGCAGTGGATCAGGAACCAGCTGAGCAGTGTTGGTGTCTAAATTGTAATGAAGTAATATGTGCTACTCAGTCCCTTTATTCTGTGTAACATCTAGAATTTTAGGCAGTTCTGTGGTAGCATCTTCTACTTTGGTGTTTAGAAGTGAATGTGTTTTTTAAGATTTTCTTGTTAATGAACAAAACCCTATCATGCTATTCGGCTCCATTTATCTTAGAGCAACTTTGTTCTGTATCATGCCGATGACATCATAGGTTTGAACTGGTTTTGTCTTGGAATTAATATGTTCTCAAACATTTCTAGGTTGTGTGCTGTAATGGCTTGATGTTACTCAAATTTCTGGTAAACTAAATGGAGGATTATGGGGTATGCTTATGTAAAAATTATAGTAATGCCAAATAATGTTACTTAAATTTGTTAGTTTTCTAACTTCAGTTACTAGTGATTTGTTCTAGGTGGTATATACAGTGTGAAATCATTTTTGCTCTCTGAAGATTTAGTAGTTGCTCTTGTACACTTTCAGGTCTATCAAATATGATGTCAGACGGAGAATTTTTAAGAACAAGCTGTGGTTCCCCTAACTATGCTGCACCAGAAGTAATTTCAGGAAGGTAGTTTCTTTTATATTGGATACATCTGTGCATGTACTTCAGCCATTTTACTGCTTGATTCTAAAGGCTACTATTGACAAGCTTGATACAGAGAAATTGTGGGCTGAATTTTTAGTTGTCTTGCCAACTTTTAATTAGTACTTAAGGCTTCTAAGAACTAGCTTTGAATAGTTCTTGTAAGGTGGAGGTGATGCCTAGTGTCCCAAATCCATCATGTACAGTGTGCCTGAACTGGTTTAAAAATCTCACTTACAGCTCAGGTTTTTGAATTAGAGGTATGGATAAATTACAGGTAAAATCTGTAGTTGAGCAGTGAAGTAACTGATGCAGAGTAGATAGTCAGCATGAAGATAACTTGTCCTTTTTTTGGATTTTATGAGTGTTGAATCTGCTGCTCTTGGCTACCCATCCTAGCTGATTGGAGGCCAAATGTCTGTTTTATTCAGGCACTAGCACAGAACATGTGACAAGTTATGCTTTATAAAGTTTTCAGCCTCCCAGCTTTGGGGTATAGATGACTGAACAGATTTCATTAAGAGGGAAATAACTACACGTAACATGCTTTCTTAGTAGTAGGTGTGAGTTTCTTTCAGTTTGTCATTGTCTTAAATTGCATTTGTGAATACAGTGTTACACAGGAGAGAGGAAAACTCTGCACTTGTGCCCTGTTAGGTATTTGAAGGAGAAGGATACTAAAGTTCAAGGGAGGCATAACATAGAACTAAGAATGGTATATGCTTGCAGATGAATTCTCTCAAGTTCATAGAACACACTTAATTACTATGATAGAATGTAAGAAAGTAGACAAAAAAATACCTACTTAAATGTATTATACACAAATCACTAATAGTTGACTTTTTCCCAGGTTGTATGCAGGTCCAGAAGTGGATATTTGGAGCAGTGGAGTTATTCTCTACGCTTTGCTGTGCGGAACGCTTCCATTTGACGATGACCACGTGCCAACCCTTTTTAAGAAGATATGTGATGGTATCTTTTATACCCCTCAGTACCTGAATCCATCTGTAATAAATCTCTTGAAGCACATGCTGCAAGTGGATCCAATGAAGAGATCAACAATCAGAGACATTAGGTAAAACACTCATTACTGTCTGATCGTGGGGTGCTGCAGTTATAATCTCAGTGCAAATATGCAGAACAAAGAAATCCTTCATGTAACTTGTCTGTGTTTTACAGACTGAGATGAAAAATTCAAGTTCAGGTGGTTTGACTTCAGCTCTGCTTGTTCTGAGCTCCAATCACCAATTAAGTATCTCTTGGAGGTCACAATAAAACAAATAATATACATTATACATAGAAATTCTCATAAGCTCTGGGTTTAGGACCACGCTGTAGCAAAGCTATTTACCTGCAGGATCATTTGCAAAAACAACACTCTATTGACTTATCTGGGGAATAAAAAGAAGTCTTTGCTGTTAAGAAGCCGCTATTCTGTACTGTAAATGTCTGAGAGAAAGTTACAGCTCTTTAATAGAAGTGGTAGTTATCGGATTAATATTTCTTCAGAATGTGAAAAATCATCTGTTACAAGTGAATAATCCACATGAAAGACAGCACTTTCTAGCTTCGAAAGCCTTGGCATGAGTTTGTGTATGAGTGATAGTTACTGTGTTGAACACTGGTAAGTTAAAGCTTGAGGACATTCTGAAGAAGGTGGCTGCTTTGACAAGTGTGCAGTGGATTGAAGAAAAAAAACAATTGGTAGTTGGTACAGCTGTACTTCATGCAGCAGCTTAGTTGGGCTTTTGTTTCCTTTCTGATAAGCTCTAAGCAGAGAGCTCAAATATATACTACCTTAGTGAAAATGCTGCTACTTTTAGGGTTGAAAATTAGGAAATGGGCGACGTTTGTGTTCTTTCAGTAGAACAAACTGTGATGTGTTTATCCCTTGCTACTTTATTACAGTGGGTAGTACTTTCATGCAGAAATCAAAACACTGAGATCTCAGCATTGTAACATTGGAGTGTATAGGAACTTAGCTTACCTCAGTCAAGGTAAATAAGTCTCAAAGAGAAGTGGTGTGAAAAAAATGTTGAAAAACATTGGTTAGAGAACATTGGTAGATTTTTTGATCCTAAACAGTTCAAACCTATTAGCTATAAAATACATCACCTCTGAGCTTAAACAACAAAATGAGTTTAATTAAATACCTTAGTTATTCTGGGGGACTGTATGTGCATACCAGAGGAGAGGCCTACTGCAATGAATAGTAATAATAATTCCTCTGGGTTCAGTCATGCAATTAGGGCTGTGGTTTGTAGTGGTATAGGAAAAGCTTTTTCTGCTTCCAAATTACCTGGTTGCTTCTGATGAAAGTGTATTTTGCTCAGTGTGTTTGTTGTGAGGCATCAGGATCATCACACTGGTGAGAACTTTGCTTGTGATTTCTTCATAGTAGCTTGTAAAGGGCCATGTTTGGGATTTGTGCTGAAAACAGTTTGATCATGCAGAATGTATATTTTTTTTTTTTTTACTGTTGAAC
Source organism: Gallinula chloropus (assembly GCF_964237585.1). Classification (NCBI taxonomy): domain Eukaryota; kingdom Metazoa; phylum Chordata; class Aves; order Gruiformes; family Rallidae; genus Gallinula; species Gallinula chloropus. Next base: position 74,388,604 of record NC_140089.1, read on the forward strand.
AGTGCTTGTGGGATGTCAGGGCCTTTTCTGTTCATCACACTGCCTTCTCAGTAAGTAGATTGGAGGTGCACAAAAACTTGGGATGGGAGACAGTTAGGACAGCTGACCTTAGTTACCCAAAAGGATTTTATTTTCTATCATAGAACATCTTGCTCAGCAACAAAGCTTGGAGGGAGGTTGGCATGGGTGAGCTGCTGCTTGGCATCAGTCAGTTGGTAGTTTTCATTTCTTTTTTCTGTGTTTTATTTTCATCTTTTTCCTTTTTCTCTTGTTTTTACAATTAAAAAAAAATCTAAGTATTAGTCTGTTTTTATCTCAGCCCATGAGTTTCTTTCTCATTTTTACCCATCTTTATTCTCTGCCCATCCCTCTGGCAGGGAGTGAGCAAGTGGCTGTGAGATGCTGAGTTGGTCTTTGGGGTTAAACTGCAAGAGTCCTTTTTGGTGCTCAGTGTGAGGTTTGAAGGGTTTCAGATAAGAGGTTTTGCTAGAGCAGATGGAATTTATAATTTTTGTATCTGTTAACGGTGGCTGGTCACAATACCCATTTATCTGTTCTTGATATCATCTGGTCTGTGCCATGTTCCCTCTTTTTGCCCTGCAAGGCTCATTTTGGCTCCTGCAATTGGCTCTTTTCTGTAGGCCTTAATGATGCTTTGTCTGGGAGATTGATTGCTAGAACACTAGCCCTGAGCTTATCTGGTGTTTGGGCTTTGTACTCAAGCCATGACTGGGTACAATCAATTATGCTTTTTGTCCAGGAGGGCTTGTTTTTTGTGAGTATAGTGTTTTTTTTGTTTCGGTGGAGTGTTTTTTGGGGGCTTAGGTTTTTTGTGTGTAGGAAATGTGAAAGGGACCTTCACTACTAACTTCTGTGATGTTTTCTCCCTTGTTACAGTAACTCTTCAGTGTGTTGAACATGCTGCTGGTATTTCTTAGAAAAAGCTGAAACAATATTCCTAAGATTTTTAGCAATATTACCTGGGCCCTATGGCAAGGCATACGGGAGAATATGGGCAGGTATTCAGAAAGCTTCTCACCTCCGATTGGTCTAGGACTTCACTCCTGATCAAGTGCAGGATCCTGATGGAGCAGTAGAATGTTTGAAAAAAACATGCCCTGACTATTCCAAAGAGTTACAACTTATCACACTGTTCTGAGGCCTGCCCCACACCTACCAAATGCTGCCCAGTGCTACGCAGGCTGTCATGGAGAAGAGAGGGACTGTGGACTCAGACTCAGCCTTCAACTGTATCAACCACGCCTGTAATTAAAAAGAAATGATCAAAGTGGGAGGTCAGCTCATTTAGTAAGGGATGGGAAAGCTTCTAAGGGGGAACAGGAGAGAGAATCAGGAAGGGCAGCCTATTCTGCAGCAGAGCAGTCCCAAGAACAGGAGGAAGAAGAGACTGGAATCATAAGTAGAACAGAATCCACTCTCTTCCTAAGTAATCTGTGAGGTTTGCGTAAAGACTTCAGCTGTCAGCCAGGTGAGTTAATTCTCAACTGGTTACTCTGGTACTGGGATATTGTGACATGTAGTCAGGAATTACAGGGTTAGGAAGCCCAACAGCTGGGATTCCTTGCCTAGGGTTAAGGCCATGACAAAGGGATTGTGAAAGGGGCAGAAGTTCTCTGTTTTGGAAGCAACTGCTGTCTAGTGTGAAATACAGGTATCCATCCCTTCAAGGAAGATCTTGTAAATTCCCATAGCAAAAGAAGGGAGGTATTCATATCTGTGGTGGAGGTGATCTATAACAGCCTAACTAATGACAGGGCTTCCAAAGACCTGGATGAAACCGGATACATTGCAGTTCACGTGTCATAAGTTTGTACCAAGTGCACTGACATACATCTGCACCCTGGCAGTAATGAGCTGGACAGACATGAAGGCACCAGCTGCAGATGTGTTGGCCAGACAGCTCCAGTAATTTGAAAATCTCACTTCCTCCTACAGGCCAGCATCTCTGCTGTGGAGAATCTCGCACGTCTCACTTGTTCCCTTCTGATTCTCCCCTCCACTGGGGTTGGGCAAGTGACAGAGCAGCTGTGATGGTGGTTAGCTGTTGGACAGGGTTAAACCATGACATCTGTATAACTGCTCTTAAATCTGTAGCAAGTTTTTATGCTATAGGCTAGAATACTTTCAAAATAATTACAATGCCATACCCACTGGCTCATTTAGCAACTTATTCTAGGCACACATGACAACAATCTTACTTTTTCTGCATGATTGGGCAAGGTAAGTACTTGGTTCTTTCTGTATCTTTCCCTTTTATGAATACTGCCCATGGATACAGTAAAGAAGTACCATTTGGTGGTTTCACAGCTTCCTTCAACTCTTTAAGTCTTGAAGGGGCAGCTGGGGATGTTCTGAATTACAAAAAGGATAGCTTGTGACTTTAAGGATGTTAAAATCTGTGTGCAAGCATGTACCAAAAGAATTGCTTGGTATCTGCACTTCTTCTGTTATGTATTGTTATGTGTGTACTTGAGGAGGGGCAACTCAAGTCTACAGAATAAGAATTTCAGTTGAAAATATCTCCAAACTAGCATAGCGGCAGTAAAAAATACGGCCGTTTGTATATAAAGCTTGTTGATGAGTTATACAAAGACATTTCTCCAGCTCAGGTAGTTGAAACACTTACAGGAAAGAATTTTTTTTTTCCCCCAGTCTCCTGCAAAATGTCTATCACAATTCTGTGAAGGAGGGGATTGCTTTCCATTATGTGCAGCTTCATTGTCTGTGCTGCATAGAAGGAGGCTTGGACTGACAACTTTGGTTCTTTTTCTACAGATTCAAATTAATGTTGTTTTTTTTTAAGAATTAACTATTAGAAAGGTTTGGTTTATTTACATATACTTAGAATTTGTGTATTTTTACATCTTAGGGAGCATGAATGGTTTAAGCAGGACCTTCCCAAATACTTGTTTCCTGAAGACCCATCTTACAGCTCTACCATGATTGATGATGAAGCCTTAAAAGAAGTATGTGAGAAGTTTGAGTGCACTGAAGAGGAAGTGCTAAGTTGTCTCTACAGCCGAAATCATCAGGACCCATTAGCGGTTGCTTATCACCTCATTATAGATAATAGAAGAATAATGAATGAGGCCAAAGACTTCTATTTGGCTACTAGCCCACCTGATTCCTTTCTTGATGATCACCATCTGTCTCGCCCCCATCCTGAAAGGGTGCCATTTTTAGTAGCTGAAGCACCACGTCCCCGCCATACTCTTGATGAGCTCAATCCACAGAAGTCAAAACACCAAGGTGTCAGAAGAGCCAAGTGGCACTTGGGAATACGGAGTCAGAGTCGACCAAATGATATCATGGCTGAAGTTTGTCGAGCAATTAAACAGCTGGATTATGAATGGAAGGTAAAAGAATAAAGTATCTTTACAACAGACAACAGTATTGGGTTTTTTTGAGCTGTGTTTTGTATAGCATGCGGTGCAAGAAGGGTTTTGGGGGAGGCTGTGCATCCTGACAGGAAAAACAGTCTTGCTAAGGTGTATGACATTTCTGTTGGTGGCTGTAGAAATGGTTTTGGTTAGATTTTTTTTTTCCCCATTACTTAAAAAATCCCAAGGTAAACCAAAGTAAAGCTGCAATAGGTAAGCCTGAATTCTCTCCATACTAGTGAGTTGAAGTGACAAAACCAATATGCAATGCTTCTCCAGCAGTTCTGGTTGCTAACTCAAATCTCTTTTGTACCAGGTTGTAAATCCATACTACCTACGTGTTCGAAGGAAGAACCCAGTGACAAGTGCGTATTCTAAAATGAGTCTGCAGCTGTACCAGGTGGACAGCAGGACATACTTACTGGACTTCCGTAGCATCGATGGTACGTGAAGGCTTGCATTAGTTAATGGGGCTCTACTGGAATGAATCCTAAATGCAAACATACCTTTGCTCGTTTGTTTAGAGTGAAGGAAGTGTTGGGCTTTATGAGATTAAGCCAATCGAAGATCCCTGTTAGAGTTAAGTTATTCTTGCCTGGTCTAGTGTTCTTGTGATCAAGATTAGCTGCTTCATCCCATAAAATAGTAGCTTTTTGGCTGTATCAACTGAAGTGCTATATTTTATCTGCACCAGCAGGAACACTTCTACTGCAGAAAGGGGAAGGGCTATGAGAGGTGAGATTTGGATCAACCTAAACTTCCTTTGGAGCCTCACCCCCAAATGTAAACATTGATTTAGATCTGAAGTGAGTAATACTTCCTCATGAAGGTAAAGCTTGGTATCTAGGCATTTAAATTTCACTTGGATTGTCCGCTGCGGTGCTGGGTCTGGCTGAGATGGAGTTAATTTTCCTCACAGCACTCAGGTTTTAGTAAGAAATGTTACTTTTTACACTCTGTACAAAAATGTTACTTTTAGTCACAATGTTGTGGCTCTTGCTGAGCAGTACTTAGATAGTATCTAGTTTTACTTGTTCCTAGGCTTGGGGTGAACAAGGAATTGGTGGGGACAGAGCCTGGGGAGCTAGGCAGATTGGCCTAAGGGATATCCCATGCCCTGTAATGTATGCTTAGCCAAGAAACTGAGGGGATGGACCTTTGGGGGGAAGGTAGCCTTGAGAATGCCTGGGTATCAGTCTGCTTTTGGAGAGGTAGTGGGTGGTTTGCATCTCTACTCTCTCGTTCTCCCTCATTCTCCTTCTCTTTTGCTCTTGTTGTCTCCTCTTATTCACATTCTCTTGTTTGCTCTCATTCTCTCCCACTTTCTCTTGTTCCTGTTCTCATTCTCTGGTTCTTGTTCTCACCTGGTCTTGTTCTCAGTTGCTCAGCCTTGTTCTTTCTCTCTCTATATCTCATTGTTTTGTTCTCTTATTAACCTATGCCTGTTTCCACCCATGAGTTTTCTTACTTTTGCCCTTCCAGTTTTCTCCCCTGTTGCACCGAGGTACAAGCTGGTGGGCGGAGTCAGTGTACCAGTCCTAGGAGTAGACAAAATTGGAGGTAGGAGTTGTACCCTTGCAGTGAATGAAGTCTTGAAAGGTATACCCCATGGAACGAGCAGTTTTGTAGAGTGACAGTAACAGAACGTACCTTCCTTAAAAAGTCTGGAGGAACTAATAGAGACTGGCTGTAATGCTTGTTTGTGGGCATCATAAACTAAAGTAGTATTCCCTCCAGCTAATGGAATAGATTACGTGCCTGGGAGAAAACAAGCGGCATGGAAAAAGGATTTACCGGAGTGGCTGGATTATAGTCTAGGGTGGCTAAGGCCACATCTTATGGCAGTGTAATCTGATCTGACTTGTTTGTGCAGTCCTTGCCTTGTTCCTTCTGACAAAGGCACCTGACTTGCTTAGATCCAGTGATACTTGGTGTGCTACTGGAAAGGTTGGTTAATAAACTCTGAGACTCAATTTTTGAGCTTTAGAAAGCAGATGTTCTTCATTGAAGCCCTGGATGAACCAGGGATCACTCCAACATAATGTGCACACTAATTCATGAAAGGTGGTTTGTACATTCACTAAGTCATTTACATATACATCAGGTTTCCTGGAATGGTCTTGGAACTAATCATAGTATTTGCATTTTCATTACACATGCACTTTTAGTCTCTGAAGCTCTTCTGTGAAGGTCTCGGCTGGTCCTTTCATGTTCCCTAGTGGCTGTTTGAAGATCTTTGTGTTCTCTGAGTCTTTTCTTTCTTACATGGTCTTTCCATAGTTCACCACCTTCCACTGGTCTATCTGCACCCCTCCAGGATGTGTCAGTCACAGTTGTGAAATTTGTCCCTTCCATTTAATGTGAGACCTCTGTGTCTTTTGTGTGCTTCCTTCTCAGCCTGATGTCCCTCCTTCTGTTTTTGATAGCCATATGTTCTTTTCCGTTACACAACTACAGCTCAAGGTTTCATATCTATTTGTTATCTACTGGTTTTAAAGTTCCTTAAGCAAACACAAACCAGGCACAACGGAACTACTGTCAAGGCCACAATGGAATCTTTCAGCCTCTTTTCAAGATATCAGATGCAGGGTATGAATCACTCTTCTGCGCTGACCTACTGCAGTACAGGACAAATGCCATCCCTGTTTACTCGAGATGCCTGCTTAGAGACATACGGCTGGGGGAGGTTGCCGTCTTGGCCTCAACTCTTGAGGAAATACAAGCCAAGAACATGGACTTGCCGTCTGTCTTCCAATAGTGAAGCTGATTTGACTTTCCTTTCTCTCCACCATCTTTAACTGTTCTCTGTTTCTCTTACTGAACTGTAGTTTAAAGTAGCTTTGATGTGAAAATGCAGTCTTTCCTGTGTTCACTGATTTCTCCTGGAAATAACTTTTCTGGTGCCAGGTGATAGTCAAACTTACCTTTCTTTTCACTTTAAATACTGAACATACTTTGGTAGAATATTGCCTCTAATATGAAAGTATTTCCTCATACTGAAGGTAAATTTAAGCTGCTGCAGCTCAAATACACAACTTACTGAGAGGAAGAACTTCCAGAAGTGAAGACTAAATTAAACTCAGTGCTAGCTGTTAACGTGTCAAGGAGCTATAATAAAATTACAACTAATAATGGTGTTTAAATAACCAAATACAAAGAAAACAAAAATAGATGCTAGCAAAGAGCATCAGCAAAATGTTTGAACTGTTACCGGATTCAACCTTAGGATGCTGTCCTGTTTTTGTTAAAAGTATTGAGAACATGTTTGCTGTTACTGTAACTAGTTCGGTATTTGTACCTAATTTGCTTCCTCTCTTCCCTTGTCCCCAAGATGAAATTACTGAAGCAAAGTCTGGGACTGCAACTCCACGGAGATCAGGTTCTGTGAGCAACTACAGATCCTGTCAGAAAGATTCAGATGCTGATGTGCAAGGAAAATCTGTGGATACATCACTTACCTCATCGGTGACCTCTTCACTTGACTCTTCCACGGCTGACTTAACTCCGAGACCAGGGAGTCACACCATAGAGTTTTTTGAGATGTGTGCAAATCTTATTAAAATACTTGCACAATAATTTTGAAGATGGGCTTATTTCTTTTACAGCAATAAGCATGCCTAAATCATAGTCAGATGCTTCCAGTTATAATCAAATTAAATTAACTAAGGCGCTGGAAAAGCTAGCCACAGAATGCAGTTTGCACAAGGATTGAAATTATTATGGGCAGTTCCATGTATTACTTTGAAGCTGGAGTTAATTCCATTTGTCTGCTGTCCAATAGCATGATACAGGTACAGGAAATCACGTGCCCTTTGGGACAGTGTTTGTAACATTTTACATTGAGTGCTGTTAGGCTGCTTTAACAGCGGAGTTAGATGGACCTCCTTGGGTTTTCTCACTGGTAATATATAGCTCTGATGCACTGTAAGGAAATGTACACTTCCTAGTTCATTGACTTAAGTATGACTTTTTGGTCACAATCTATAGTTGTGCCTCAGTTGGTCAGAAGTATCAATAACATCTAACAGTAACGTGTTTAAATTGCTGTGTTTCTTCCCCCTTATTTGACAGTAAATGATAAAGTAGTTTAATGCATTATAATGTACTACTTCTAGCAACTGATAAATTCAATTTAATGCATGCAAATCTGCAAATCCAACCAGTTGGAAATGTGTGTAGGTGCTCTGTCATGCACTGAGGGAAAAGGTGAGAGTTAGTGCTGAGAAGACTTGGCACCCCATGAGCTAAAACAGAACCTGGAGCTGTGAAGGAGAATTGTCAGCCTGATTCGTGCATACATTTCAGTGTTGTAGCAGCACGGCAGCTCCCTGCTGCTTCTGCAGGCTGAGAATCCTTTTTCTTAGAAACATGCATGTAGTTAAGAGCACAGCTGAAGGGCTGTTGCATGCTATTCCAGAATCTGAAATTGACAGCTTATAAAAATATATGTCAATACTTTGATAGAGCTGTTTATCACATGTTAACGTAGCATATACTATACAGAATTCACTTTGCAGTTAAAACTGTATGCATAGATTAGGTTTTCCCAGGCTACCTTTATAAAAACTTTTGCTATTTGAATCAATTGTGAAATTATATAGTACATCTTTTCAGTTGAACATGGGAAACTGATCATGACAACCTGACTGGTAATATATTGAGAGTTTTCAACAGTAAGTTGTGATTACCAGTAAAAGAAATCCTTCTGCATTTATAGTTTTTGCAGTGTTTCTGGAAGAAAATGGAACCTTTTATGTTAAAATCACAGCTAGTACTTGCACAAAAACATTTAGTCTCTTGTAAATTTGATATAATTAGTCACAGTTCCGTTTTCATCTAGCACTAATAGATATAATCAGTAAACTCTGTCATAAAGTATTTAGTTCTGCATTCAAGAATTATGTTATCTTCAAAGTAAACTTCATGACCTGCTTGGTTTCAAAGGTTGCTCTCCCAGGGAGAGACTGGAAATCAAGACATTACTATGAACAGTTAAACCTGAACTCTTAAAACTTATGGGGATTCCTGCCAATCACTTGTGAGCCTGAGACTTCATCCACGGAGAACTGCTATCTATGGATAGAAGAACAGTTTGATCCAGGCCAGCTGGCTTCAGTCCAGAAGTTCATCTGTTATGAACATGCACAGAATCTGAAGAAACATAAAGCTGCTTTAAGCCCCAGAACTGCTGTAACTGTGTTCTGATCTGGGCAGTTGTGTGGTCTGTCTAGTGTGTAGGTACAAGTTAACAACTGTAGATGCTTGTCTTGAAGTGTCACACGCGGTCTCTGCAATGGAAGGTTGTATTGCTGTATCTCGGCGTGGAAGACTTTCCTTGTGTAAAGCTTGGGATTCAAACTCCTGAGGTTGAGATGTCAGCACGAGGGACCAGCTGCAAATCCTACTTTGACGTTCTGTTCTTAGTCTTGTAAGAATTTGATCTGATGTACTGAATAAATCAGTGTGTCATTTTGTTACCCTTCTATTTTGTAATTGCTAAATAGTGCACTTGTATAAATATAACAAACGCACAGGTTTTTTTATTTGTAGTAATTCTCATCTAAATCTGGTTTGGGATCACTTTTGTGTATGTTAAACTAAATGTAAATGGTATCTGCTCCTGGTTTGCAATGTGACACCTTGCACTTGTGGTCAGCATTACAAGGTGCAAATAGCTTTTCATTTTTATATATATTTTTTTGGCCCTCTTGTGCATTAAGACAGATACGTTCTTTCCTCTGCCTTGGTATCTGTAGGCTAAAATAAGTTTCTGGCGGAAGTATGCTGTATACATAGTTTTAAATAAAGTAAACTTTATTGATATGATAAATCAGTTATAATGGCCAAAAGTTTTCTTATTGAGATTTTTATTAAAAAAAAATGGGGATGAGCAAGGAGAAAGGGGACTGGCAGTCTGGGTGAACACAGAACAGTTGTCTGTATTGTGACTTTCCTCTGTAGCTGTTGCTATTGAAATGGCTTTCTTCACGTGGTCCTACTGATGGCACAGGCACCGCACGGGTGTCTTGCCCACAGGCTGTGAAAAAAAATTTCACTGAGAAAGTGGTCGGGCTTGTAAGGAGGCAGTTTATGCAAATGCACAAATTGATCCATTATGTTACTCTGTGTTCCTGAGCTTACTCCTCTTGGAGTACGCTGAATGATCTTGCCTTTGCATTGTAATTTTTTTCAAAAACATGGATGAAACTGATTGTCCATGTGCAATATAACTCACTTGGTAGTGGATAAAAAGTCATCTTGGTGGTGCAATATTAAAAAAAACCCAACTTTCATGTTTGTCTTGATATGAGTGTTTGATACAGAAGTGGAAATAAACTTTATTTTCCCAGTTAATTACCATTGCAAGAGATGAACAGATGTGCCTCCTTCCTGTGTGAATTTCCTTTGGCAAAGCTGATTGGCAAAACCGCTTGTTTATAACTGTGTAACTTTTTAAACTTTTAAAACTAAGTAAACATGAAATGCTGAAGCATCCTGTGTGCAGCCGTGTGTCTGCTGTCTTGTGGCGTGGCGCGTGTTCCAAATGACCAGACAAGGGCTGTTACACTTGCTGGAAGAACCCTGGGGCAGCAGCTGCCTGCGGCGAGCACGGCTGGGCAGCCTGGCCCCCACCGCTTCCCCGGGAGCCCTCCTGATAAAAGCCCCTGGGGCTGGAAGGGGCACCGAGTGCTCGGTGTCAAAGTCCCAGCTACCCTGCGCCGCCTCCCGCGCGCCTGCCACCCCTTCCACGCCCCGCTGATGCTGCTTTTGCCTTGGAGTTTGCCCCTGGAGCTAGGGGGCAGCCTGCCGTTCTTCTTCCTTCTCGGGAAAACAAAGCCCAGCCTTGTGTTCGCCGTGGGCGTGTTCGGCGTGGGTGTGCTTGGCGTGGTTTCTCCCGCGCGGTATTTCCTGCCCGGAGCCGCCCGCCCGTGGGGCGGTCACTGCGCTCTCGGAGCGGTGGGTGACCCCAAGGTGCGGTACCCGCCAGCCTGTACGCGATGCCTGCTGCGCTGCGGCACGGCGGCGGCCAGAGCTGCGGAGCTGCACCGCGCGCCCCTCCCCTCCCCTCCCGCTGTGCGGCAGGTACCGGGGCAGCCGGCATCGCCCTCAGCGCCACAGCGCTCTCCTACGGCGCCCGGGCACCGCCCGCTGGGCTATGGAAAGCTGGGTTTCAGCTGCGCTTGCGCACGCCCTCCCCGAGCCGTTGCTGGGGAACTACAGCTCCCAGCGGCCCCGGCACCGCGAGAGGTGATGGCCGCTGCTGCCGGCCCGCCCTTCCGCTTCCTGCCGGCCCGCCTTTCCGCTTCCTGCCGGCGGGGAGTCAAAGGCCGGGCGTACGTTCCAGCAAAAGAGACGTGTCTGGAGGGGAGCAGAGGGTGGGTGCCTCCTGCCTGGGGCTTCTCCCGGGTCTTGAACCTCGGGACCGTGGCGCGATGTCGGGGCCCGCTCCGGCGGCAGGCAGGGTTGGGGTGCGGGGAGCCGAGGCAGGACGCGGCGTGCCTCAGCCCGGCTGCCTGCTGGTCCCCTGCCGCCTCCCCGGCCGCGGGGCTGGGCCTCGCTGCCGGCCGCGGGGCTGGGCCTCGCTGCCGGCCGCGGGGCTGGGCCTCGCTGCCGGCCGCGGTGAGGCCTTCATGGGGCTGGGCCGGAGGCGCTTCGGGCGCCGCGGTCACGGTTTGCGCGCCCGTCGGTCCTTGCAGCGGTTCTGGCCGGCAGCCGCGCCTGGGATGCGTCGCTCGCCTTGGGCCGGGTCGTTCCCTTTCCCTTTATGTCAGGTGCCTGGTGTGTTGGCTCCAGTGTTATAAAGCTTTGTGGTGTGTCCCAGCTGGGGCCTCAGTGGCACAGGGCTTGGGTGTGGTTTTTGGTTTGTTTTTTCCCCTGTTGTTTTCCAGATAGAGATTATCCTCCAGCTGGGCTCAGAGTTCTAGTTTCCTGCCTGACTTCCCTGATGAAGCAGGCAAGCAGAACTTAGGTAGAAGTCTGTTGCGTGTTATTGTTCTAAAATGAGTGAGGTGCATTTTTTCCCTCTCTCTGTTTAAAAGCCAAACTGCTTAACTGCTGAAAATATATTTCTCTCTAGTGCTCCAGATGGCTTCGTTTGGGTGGAAGAGAAAGATTGGTGAGAAAGTTTCCAAAGCCACTTCTCAGCAATTTGAAGCAGAAGCAGCGGATGACAAGGATCTGGCCGATGATGATGATGCCAGCTGGGTGCATGCAACTAAGAGGAGAAAGGAGGTTCTCTTAGAAGACTGTGTTAAGAAAAGTAAGGAGCTGAAGGATGAAGGCGCAAGTTTGGCTGAAAACAAGAGGTACTAGTGTTATGTTACTGTTTAGTTGACTGAATAAGCACCAAATGGTATTTTAATTCCTTCTCTAAAGATGAGGTAATTTGGTAGCAACTGGTTTATTTTCGGGTTTGAAAAGGGATCATTCCTTTTCTTGTACCTATTCTGGCTGGTACGAAATGAACTGTTCCTGTTGACGGTATTGGCAGCAGTGAAATTAGGTCTGTATTCCATCTTGGTTTTGTGTGTTCACATGAAAAAAAACATCATAGAAGGAGAGAGATGAGAAATAGATTAGACAGGAAAGTAGAGAGTGTAAGTAAGGTAGAATGATATAAGCTCCACTATAGGTAATGCTTTAGCTGCTCAGACTTCTCTCTCATAAACGTGCCTTTTCTCTTACTACATGTAAGTTTATTTGCAGTGCCTAGGCAAATACTAGAAAGCAGATAATACATCTTTCTGATGCCTTTAGAAAGTCAGGTTCAGGTACCTGCTCTGAGCGTCTTAGTGCAGTACTGAGCCTTGAAACGTCAGCAGTTTTGGAAGGATGTTGCAAAGCTGTTCCATTGTCCTATCGTGCTTATAGCAGAAAGTACCTTTGGAGCAGGGTTAGAAGCAGGGAAGAGGGACTATAAATTAACTATGTAATTTGGTTTGATCTTCTCTGTAAGTGGACAAATCACTTTCAAGAATAGTCTACTTGAAAATCTTGAGAATGCTTGACATCTAAATCTGGCTTGACATTACTTGTCTGAGCATCTCATTGTCTTAGATCAGATGTAACACTATTTTCCTGGAAGAAACAATTCCAAATTGTCAATGTGTGCTCCTGTGCTTCCAAACTTTTTGTGTTAAGAAAGTCAATGCTAAAAGGGTTTCCTGGGCAATATGGAGGAGAGAATAACATTGGCATTTAAAGAAGGCAAATTTATTTGTGATAATAAATACACTGCATGTGGTCTGGTCTGATTTAAAAAAAAATGAATAAAAAAGTGTCTTTGAGGAAAGACCTCTGTTAAAATATTGAAATACAGTTTCTTCTTTACTGTTCACTGTTCAGGTGGCAGCGATTCACTTCTGTACCTCCCTTTGTGTTCCTGAGTTCTGGAATCCCTGAATAAAAACTTGAAGCCTTTGTCAGTTGACTTTAAATTGAAACCAAATATATCTAAGTCAACCTTATGCAGTTACTGCATTATAGATACTAATATAGTGGTAGCATGCTTAAGTCAGTTACATTAATATTGGAAGCTGAAAACTGGAAATACACCAAGTAAAGAGTCTATTATTATTATAAGAGCTACTAAGAAACACTGAATAGCTTATAGCAAGTATGATGAACAAGTTACAAGAAATAAAAATGCACCTTCTGTGGGGCATATCCCACTCATGTTAACACTCCTATTTAATTCTGAGGCTTAAAGGAAGTTCTAACTTGAAATTATAGTTTCCATCAATTACTCCTGCCCACTGTATAGTCTGGGCAGTTATGGTAGTACGGTGCTGTCAAAGTACCTACCTTTCAGGCAGGTTTTTCTCTTAAAAAAAAAAAAAAGAGGAGGAGAAAAAGATTAGGGGCTGAACTGAGAGTGGGAGAGTGTAATGCTTTAACAGGTGGAATAGCTGACATACCACCACAGGGAACCTGAAGCAGCCTGAAAGGAATGTTTACTCTAGTGGAAGGTGGTTTCTGTAATTGTGCTTCAGACTTACATGGTCTGTTGCTTAAATATACATTCCTCTATGACATAAGCAGATTCAAGTGGGTAATTAAATACTTAATGGACATTGTTTCTTGAAATATCAAAGAATGATAACAGTTAAAGGAAGATTTGAGTTGGGTTGTGTAGCATTCAGATGAAAGGATGGTATCTGCTCTGTTGAAGAAACTCAGAAGAGAAGCGAAGACTTGATCACTGAAGGGTAACTAAGGTGGTATCGTGGTGCTGGAGTGGAGTGAGGAAGGGGATCCTGAAAGGAAACAGACTTGGGAGGAAGCTGGAGGATAAATAAAGGAAATCATGGAAAGCAGTACATTCAACTTCACTTTCATCGAAAAGAGACTCTGAGGTAATGTGCATGGCAAAATCAATGTGAAGAGAATTTTCTAAGCATATCCACTGTTACCTAGCTGGAACAGTGATTGCCACTTGTGTGCTTAGTTACTCTGTTAGGCTACCTTTCTGGTAAGGCAAGGCAGCTGTGGTGTTGCACCCCTGCCATGATTTTGTTATGCTGCATGTATGCAGCGAGTCTGTGAGTGAGGGAGATGTGATGCATTTGTGCCTGTAATGTGAGACTCGGTGCTTCCTGGGGGAGAGGAATTAATGGGCTGCTTGGGTGTCAGGATTTGTACAGACTGTTTTCTTTGCCCACTGGCAGACTTGGGAGCGGCACGGGTGAATTGTTATGGAGGTAGCAACCCTCTGTGGATTTTCAGTGTATGTGGGAGACATGCACAGAAGAAAAATGGTGCTGAGGAGAGCAGTTTCTGGTCCGTATTTTAGTCTTTCAGTGGGTTGGGAAGAAGGAGAGAGACTACCAGGAGCAGGTGCTGAATTAGCTTGGTTATCCCAGCAGGTATGTTACCATGGAAGATGTCACCCTGGAAATTTTAACCTAGAAACTTGGTCTGTAGGCAGATGCAAAGTTGACTTGTGGATAAGTGATGTCACTGTCAGAGCAGGAAGAAGAGACAGATATGTGGAAGTAGTTGTACATTTGTGTGCTCTTTTGGTGTGTGTGAGGGAAGAAGTAAATATACACATGGTCTTTTGGGAAACAGTGGAAGAAATGGAGAGTATTTTAGAGGAGGAATTAGTTTTGCTTGTATGGAACTTAGAAACGCTGGCATTTCGTCCAGCTTGAAACACCAGTATTGGTGTGCCCACATACACTTGGACTCAAACAAACCTAGCAATTCCTCCTGCCCTCTGGAGCCCCAAGCAAAGCTGGAGCCATAATCCAGGTTACATTTTCGTGTTGACAGTCCTAGGCTGTTCTAAATACAACACAGTCCAAAAGGATAAAAGTTTACATGCTCAGCCTCAGTATTTTAATCACAGCTGTTGGTAAGCACGGTGTGTTTTGACGTGTAGGTAGAGTAGTCTTAAGAGCAAGCTTAAGAACAGGTTTAAGTGAGATGAGACAATGAAGTACAATGACCTCAAACATATGGTGTGTAGAGACCTAACAGCGATGGCAAGAAAAGCTGCTCTCAGACTGGTATCTCAGTACAGTTGAGTTGCATATTCGTATGAATGGCTTTGCCATCCCCTGTGCTACAGGGGCATCCACAAACTACCAGCATTCTGTACTGGTCCAATAGGTGGAGACAGACGACTTCTCAGCGGAGCCTGGGTGTGGAGGAATGCTTACCTTCGAACTTCCCTTTCTTTTGCAGACAGACTTTATTAGGTTTAAATTCTTACTGATTTCTGTTTGATTTTTCAGTTTTCCTAAATAAAAAATGATACTTCTCTGTCTTCTGATGATATTTAATTACTATTTCATGGTGCGTTTAGTAGTCTCCATCTCCAAAGGTAATACTGATTTGGGAAGATCATATTTTCAACTGGAAGCCTTACGTTTTGGCTGAGCTTATAGAGATTCATCTAAGCTAAAATAAGTAGTTGTGTCCATTTGTCAGTTGATGGGTAAATTAGACTGATTAATAAGGTTTTACTCTTTCCTTCTGCTTTTGCAGCAACAATTTAAGTAAGGACATGTGAAATTGCTATGAGCAGACCACATAATGGGTCAATTTTAATGAAATTTTTCTGGAGGAATTAATAATTAATAATTACTTAATTTAATTTTGTAAACTGTTTTAAAAAATTTAACTTTTGTAAAGTGGTATTTATCCAGCATTTTAGCAGTTGGACTTTTTTTTTTCTGATGCTAATATGCCAGTGTGATTTCAACATGTGTAACTTAGGATTCCTTACCTTTATGAGCTGTAATAGAGTATGTCTTTTTCACTAGGCATTGTAAGGAGTCTCTGTCAGATGAGAGGCCTCTTCCTTGAAGTAAAGTGTGTTTAATGTAGTGGCAGGTTAAGTGTTGTGAAAATATATTTAGGAGATGGAGCATAAGAGTAATACCTTTCTAAAAACAAGTTGAAACACCTTTCTGTTTTGTTCTTACAACACTTGTATTTGTATATGTCCACATGGGACATAACAACCCCATGCAGCGCTACAGGCTTGGGGGAGACTGCTGGAGAGCTGTCAGGCAGAGAAAGACCTGGGGGTGTTGGTTGACTGCAGGCTGAATATGAGCCAGCAGTGTGCCCAGGTGGCCAAGAAGGCCAATGGCATCCTGGTTTGTATCAAAACCAGTGTGGCCAGTAGGTCTAGGGAGGTGATTGTGCCCCTGTATTCAGCATTGGTGAGGCTGCACCCCAAGTACTGTGTCCAGTTCTGGGCTCCTCACCATAAGAAGGACATTGAGGTCCTTGAAGGAATCATGAGAAGGGCAGCCAGGCTGGTGAAGGGGCTGGAGGGCAAATCCTGTGATTTGCTAAACAGCTGGGGCTGTTTAGCCTGGAGAAGAGGAGGCTGAGGGGAGACCTTATCACCACCTACAACTACCTGAAGGGAGGTTGTAGAGAGGTGGGTGATGGTCTCTTCAGCCAGGTGACAGGAGATGGGACAAGGTGAAATGGCATGGAGGTGTGCCAAGGCAGGTTCAGATTGGACATTAGAAAAAAAATCTTTTACTGAAAGAGTTGTCGGGGCTGGAACAGGCTGTCCAGGGAGGGGCTGAGTCACCTTCCCTGGATGTGTTTAAAAAAAGGGTTGATGAGGTACTTAGGGATATGGTTTAGCATAGGATGGGAATGGTTGGACTTGATGATCTTTAAAGGTCTCTTCCAACCTTGTGATTCTATGATCCTGTTCAGTTTACCTGTGTATTTCAGGTTTAGATTGTGATAAGCACTTTTTTACACTGATTAATAAGTTAGGAAAACACTGAAGTAATAACATTACTTTCAGAGTATCTTGATAATTTGTTTTGATGCAACTAACATTTCAGAGGGCAGACATAATTATGTCACAATTGCCTTTCAACTTTAAGTCAATAAAATTGAAGTTGCTTAGATAATGTAGTGTTAAAATAGTAGTTTACCAGGAGTTCTGACAGTTTTTTAGGCAGAAACCACTAAGCAGTTTAACAAGCAGAATTGCATTGCACAGTAGCCTGTGAAGTGGGGTGTGTTAGAGAAGAGAGAGGTTTAGGGATCTGGTTGCTTTTTTCTTTTTTTTTTTTTCTTGCCCATGTTATCTCCTTCAAGCTCAAGAGTGGCTCATCTTGATGAGTGGTAAATCAAGAAAAGGTGATAGGAGTCCTGAGTGGAGGTACAGGCAGTTCCTGACAAAATCCAAACTTGAAATCAAAATGTACAAGATACAGTAGCAGCATCAGGAGACTCTGCCTGAGTATGCAGGGAGGTGGTTAGAAAAGCCAAAGACCACCTGAAGTTGAATCTGCTGAGGGGTGTGAACTGCAAAAAGGGTTGCTTTGGGTGTAGCTGGTGTAAAGCAACACTGTGAAAAATGTGGGTCCTCTCCTGAATGGTGTAGAGAATCACAGAATGGTTTGGATTGGAAGGACCCTTAAACATCTAGTTCCAACCCCCCTGCCATGGGCAGAGACACCCTCCACCAGACCAGTTTGCACAAACCCCCGTCCAATCTGGCCTTGAACACTGCCAGGGAGGGGGCAGCCACAACTCCTTGGGGCAGCCACAACTCCTCTGGGCAGCCTGTGCCATGGCCTCACCACTCTCATAGGGAAGAATTTCTTCCTGATGTCTAACCTAAATCTACCCTCATTCAGCTTAAAGCCATCACCCCTTGTCGTATCACTACATGGCCTTGTAAACCAGTCCCTCTACAGCTTTTCTGTAGGCCCCTCCAGGTACTGGAAAACCTCCCTGGAGCCTTCTGTTCTCCAGGCTGAACAAGCCCAACTTTCTCAGCCTGTCTTCACAGGAGAGGTGCTCCAGCTCTGATCATCTTTGTGTCCCTCCTCTGGACTCACTTCAGCAGCTCTGTGCCTGTCTTCTACTGGGGACCCCAGAGCTGCACACAGTACTCCAGGTGGGATCTCAGGAGAGTGGAGTAGAAGGGGCAGGTTAACCTCCCTTGGCCTGCTGGTCATGCTTGTTTTGATACACCCCAGGACACAGTTGGCTTTCTGCTCTGTGAGCTCAAATTGCTGGCTCATGTTGAGCTCCTCATCACCCAGCATCTCCACGTCCTTCTCCTTAGGGCTCTTCTCGATCTGTTCTCAGCCCAGCCTGTAGTTGTGCCTGGCATTGCTCTGACCCATGTGCAGAATCTTGCACTTGGCCTTGTTGGACTTCATTTGGGCCCACGTCTCAAGTCAGCCCAGGTCCTTCTGGATGGGATCATTTCCCTCCAGCAGGTTGACCACACAACACAGCTTGGTGTCATTGCAAACATGCTGATGATGTGCTCAGTTCCACTGCCCACATTGTGAAGAAAGATGCCAGATGGCACTGGTGCCAATACCAACCCTTGAGGAACACCACACATCACTGAACTCCACTTGGACATTGAGCTGTTTACCACCACTTTGAGCACAACCATCCAGCCAATTCTTTATCCACAAAGTGGTTCATCCTTTCAATCCGTGTCTCCCCAATTTCAAGGCAAGAATGTCATGGTGGATGATGTCAAATGCTTTGTGCATCATCCCTTATGCACCAATTCTGTAAACCATTCATAGAAGGCTACTGAACTCATTAGGCATGACTTGCCATTAGTGAAGCCATGTTGGCTGTTACCAACCAGCTCCTTATTTTCCATGTGCCTCAGCACATTTTCCAGGAGGATCTGATTTATCACAGAATGACAAGGTTGGAAGAGACCTATGATCTTGCTGGACACAGAGGTGAGACCAACCAGCCTGTAGGTCCCCAGGTCTTATTTTTATTCCCCCTATTTTAGAAATGGGTGTTACATTTTCCCTTTCCAGTCAGTGGGAAATGTACTGCCATGACTTCTCAAGTGTAATAGAGACTGGCTTAGCTCCATTGTCTGTCAGGTCTCTCAGGATCTGTGGATGCATCTCATCAAGTCCCATGGACTTGTGCAACTTCAAGTTCCTTAGATGTGACCAGAGCCCTTGCTGGTAAAGAGTGAGGCCAAAAAGTTATTGAGTAACTCGGCCTTCTCCATATTCTGGGTAACCAGGTGTCCCACTTCATTCCAGAGGGGGCCCACATTTTGCCCTTGATGTTCCCAGCCAGATCAGGGTTTTAACTTTCCTAACTTGACCCCTTGCTGCTCGGACAGTTTCTCTGTATCCCTCCCAGGCTACACGCCCTTGTTTCCACCCTCTGTAGGCTTCCTTTTGTTTGAGTTTGCCCAGGATCTCCTTGTTCATCCGTGTAGGCCTCTTGGTGTTTTTGTGTGATTTCCTCTTTGTTGGGATTAAAGGAGATGATCCCTGAATATTAACCAGCTTTCTTGAGCCCCTTTTCTCTCTAGGGCTTTATAGTGTGGTTATCTACCAAGCACATCCATGAAGAGGCCGAAGTATGCGCTCCTGAAGTCCAGGATAGTGGGCTTGCAGTGGTCCTCCTTGGTGCCCTGAGGATCTCGAACTGCACCATTTTATGGTCACTACAGCCAAGGCTGCTATTGAGCTTCACATTCCCTACCAGGGTTTCCATGAGGTGAGAATAAGGCTTAGCACAGTACCTCTCATTTTCTCCCCTATCCTTTGGAGGAGGGAGTTATGATGAACGCAGTCCAGGAACCTGTCCTTCCTAAAGAGCCCGTATCCTTCCATTTCAAGACTCCAGCCATAGGAGCCATCCCACCATGTCTCTGTGATGCCAGTAAGATCATGCGCATCTCCAACTCCTCTTGTTTATTCCCCATGCTACCTGTGCTTGCACAGCATCTTTTAAGTTGGGCCCCTGATAAAGCTGGTTGACTGGCTGGAGTGGCTGGAATTCCTTTGAGGTATTTCACTGGTGTTTCCCTGTTGGCTCCTGTTACCTCAGGAGCCCCTGGCTCATTTCTATAAGACTTCAGGTGTGCTGCAGTGTATCCAGTATGTCTCTGAGCAGCAGTCTTGAGAGCCTACCCAGTCACTCCAGTCTTGGCATGTCATCCTACAGCTTGTTGCAGGTAAGCCTGACATTATCCCCTTCCACTTTCAAGCCTAGTTTAAAGCCCTGCCAATGACTTCTGCAAGCTTCTGAGCAAAGACCCTCTTTTGTTGTAGTGACAAACGGTACAGAACAGAACGAGATACTCAGTGTCTTCTTTGCCTTGGTTTTTACTGATATGGTTTGCCTTCAGGAACCCCAGGCCCGTGATACCCAAAGGGAAGTCTGGAACAAGAAAGACTTACTTACCCTTGGTGAACGAGGATTAGACTATGAAATATTAGACAAACCTGAGAAACATGAGTTCATGGGACCTGATGGGGTTGATGAATACTGATGGAGCTGGTTGATGTCATCACAAAGACCCTTCAACTGCATTTGAAGGATCATCACAAGTGGCAGTCTTTTCTGATGAGTGCTAGAAAGCAAATGTCACATTTTCCTGAACGGTAAGGAGGAGGTTTCAAGGAGTTGCATGGTCATGAACCTCAAATCTGTCCCTGGGAAGATGATGGAGCACATGATTCTGAAACATAGGAAGTACAAGAAGGTTATTTGGAGTCTCTGGTATCAGTTAGAAAAGGGGAGATCATGCTTGGCCAACCTGATAGATAACAGATTGACCAGAGGATGGTGTGGACTTTACATACTTGTTTATACTCAGAATCCAAGTAGACAATGACCTGAGCAACCTCTTTAGCTGACCCTGCTTTGAACATGGTGTAAGACTAGATGACCTATAGAGGTCCATTCCAATCTTGGCCATTCTGTAATTATACCACATTAAAACTGCAGATGCATTTTGAATACAGACAGTTGTTCCTTAAATTTGGCTGTACAGGTTGCTGGTATGGAACCTTTCTTGGTGAGTGGGAAACTTTTTTCAGTTGCCTTTTTTTTTCCATTTTGTTTCATTAATCTATATGTCTTTGGTGGAATGCTGTGGGTATAAAGAGAGATGGGACAAAATGAGCAGTCCTTGCTCTGCCTTCTTCCCATCTCTGTCTGCTAACTGTCCTAATTTAAAGCAAAGATGTAATATGAAAGTTAGAAAACTAAAAGGATTGATTCAGTACATAACCTGTGAGTATGCAAATTTAGCTTTTACTTCTGGCTCCTGTCTAAAGTTCTGTTAGGCTGCTGATATTTGCAACAGTGTTATGGTTTAGCCCCAGCTGGCATCTAAGCACCATGTGGCCACTTCCTCACTCCTCTAATCCAGTGAAGAATCCAAAGAAAAAGGTAAAAATCATGGGTTGGGATAAAAAGTTAGCTAGGACAGCAAAGGGAATGGAAAATAACAACACTGATCCTTACAAAAGAATATACTATATACATGCGCGATGCAGTTTACTCACCTCTGGAAACTGATGTGTAGCCACCTCCTCTGTGTCTGGGTCCCCTTATGTGCTGAGGTTGACATCATATGGTATGGGATACCCCTTTGGCTAGTCTGGGTCAACTGTCCTGGCTGTATCCCCTCCCAGCTTCTTGTGAAAATTAATTCTGCCACAGCCAGAAACCAGGACAGTGGCCACCCCTTATTCTATATCGTATGTGTCATGCAGAGAACCTGTCTACGCCTTCCATTTAGTCACTATCACTCTTCTGTCTTTTGTAGATACATATATATGTGCATATACAATTCCCTTAGTCTATAAGACATCCCTCTAAAATGTCCACTGAGTTCATTTAGTCCATGACTTTGGCCTCCATCTGTCGCAACAGTCTCTGAGGGTGGGAGAGATAGTGTGGGGGGTTGTCCTGTTGCATGCTGCATCTGGAGCTCACTGCTGATAGCATCTCTTCTATACGAGTAGTCTGATAGCCTACAAAATTGGATTTATAATTAAGTGTAGGGGACATAGTTTCATCATAAGCATTTTCCAGCTAAGACAGTGTAGTAAGTACTCCCTTCTACTGTTCCTTGTAGGCTGAAAGTAACTGTTTGGTATCAGTCAGTCTTGGATATAATTTGCATGCTGGACATGTCAGATATGGCATGGTCTTCCATATAGTGCTTGGCTCATTTCATAGTGAATAATTAATACCAGTGTTCTCCAAATAAAATGAACATTTTAAATCTCAGTAATTACTAGCTTTGATTAGTTTGAGTGTTTTCTAAGGTCAGTTATGCAAAAAGGCAGTGAAAATAGGTAGGCTTATCACTTCTCTCTAAGTAAAGCTGTAAAGTATGAATAGGGCCTTGATTAAAATTGTTTTGACCTCTAGTCAAATTACCTGGTCACTTTTTAGTGTTGTTCAATGGTTAGCATTACTGTTTCTTGTGTGTAGGTATATCTACCTTCCTTGCTGTTAGCTTCCTGGAGAATGTCTTTCACATGACACCCTCACTAAACCGAGACAGAAGGTCTGTGAAGTGTAACCTGGGTGCAGAACATATGAGCTGAAACAGAGAAGGCTCTGAACAATTAAGGAAGAGTAACTTCTTCCTCTGTTTCTGGGGGAAAAGCATGTTGCAGCTTCTCTTGTTAGTCAGAACATACAGTTTGTTCTGCAGACCTCTTAACTTTTCTATAGAACAAAACAAGTGTAGAGAGTTTTAAAGTAATTAATACCCCTGTGTAAACTGCCATGTGAAGCAACACCTTAATTTTTGTCTTTATTTTTTATTGCAAAGAGTTGCTTCCTGGTGATGTATCTAGTTGTCTTTTCTCTCTGAGGAGGAAGTTCTATGCACAGTGTTTGTTTAAAGAAGTTCCTCTGTTTAAATTGCAGTTTATCATTAATATAGCTGTTTTCCCTTTATTCAGGCAAGCATTATTTTCCAACAACTGGTTATGAGTTGGCAAAGCAGGAGTTCAGTATTGAGATTGTTACTAATTTAGCACAGATTTTTCTGGGAGTGACTATAAGAAGAATTGTAGATTATTTAAGCTGTACACAGAGTTGGAGTAATTTCATTAGGATCTTTATGTTAGAATTATTGTTACTTGAGGATGTTGAATGTGGCATTGTAGCACCCACCTGTCTTGAATGAGTGTATTCAAAACCCACCTGGACATGTCCTTGTGTGACCTAATCTTGGTGATGGGGCTGCTCTGATGGGGGTTGTACTAGATGATTTTTGGAAGTCCCTTCCAACCCCTGACATCCTGTGATTCTGTGAGTGTGTACTTGGATAGGTATGCATCTGTAAATAGAAACAGAAGGAATATTCATAGAACAACTGCAGTCTGTGGAAATGTTTTTTTGTTTTTTTTTTTCTATTTTCCTTGAGTAGAAAATGTAGATCAATTGCTGCCTATGTGCCATGCTATGTAACTTGAGGCCTTCAGTGGAGTGAGCCAAGATACGGGTCTCTATTTGTTCAAGATCTCTTCACATTGTAAAGAGAAAGAAGCATCAACATAATTAATCTCATTTAAGAGCTTAAACTGTGATTTTGAGGTTCCTTTTGCTCACTGTTTACCCTATAGATGTGTTACGCATGTACTAGGATCATTTTGTGATGCTTTTCCTTTCCTGTACAGGTTGGCTGTGGACACACTGTGAGGGTGCTGTCTGGGCACAGCCGTAGCATCATAGGCTCACAGAGTGGTTTGGGTTGGAAGGGACCTCGAAGACCATCTGGTTCTACCCCCCTGCCATGAGCAGGGACACCCTCCAGTAGACCAGATTCCCAAAGCCTCTTCCAGCCTGGCCTTGAACGCTGTCAGGTATGGGGCTACCACAGCTTCTCTGGGCAGCCTGTGCCTGTGCTGCATCTCCCTCACAGGGAAGAATTTCTTCCTCATATCTAATCTAAATCTACCCTCTTTCATCTTAAAGCCATCAACCCTTGTCCTATTACTCCACGCTCCTGTAAACAGTTCCTCCCCAGCTTTCCTGTATACCCTTGAGGTATTGGAAGTCCACAATAAGGTCTCCCCAGAGCCTACTCTTCTCCAGGCTGGAAGAGCCCAGTTCATTCTCAGCCTGTTCTCAGGAGGACAACCCTCTAATCATCTTTGACACCCTCCTCTGGACTCACCCCAACAGGTCCATGTCTGTCTTGTACTGAGGATCCCAGAGCTGGACACAGTGCTCCAGGTTGGTCTTCCCAGAGCAAGGTGGGGGTCTCATGAGGGTGACATGCCAAAAAGCACTCTGTCACACTGAGAGTAGCACTGCTCAGGTGCCTTTGTCCAGGGACGTTCCCCAGTACTCTGTGAGTACAGATACAGCCTGTGAGGCCACAGGGTGACAGAAGCTGTCGTGTCAGTGCTTTAGGTTAGATACATAAACTTCAGTGGTATAAACTGGGTCTGACTACTAATATCTGTTAGAGATGAACGATAGTTTGTGTTTTACCTGTCTTTGGATTTAAGTTTAGAGAGTCTATTTCTTCTATGGGTGAAACATAATTTACAGAACTTTTGAAGTTAAAAGCTGTTGTAATCATCGGACACTTGTTATGAAGTGTTTCTTTGAAAGTGAACTGCTTGGACATGTGTCTGTTTACTTAAAAAAACCCTCTCACACTTAAATATGTAGAATATGTTACTGGAATTCAAGAAACCTAAAAACTTGATTAAGTATATATTTTATATATATATATTTCTCTATATAGAGAGGAGTCATGCCTGACAATTTCTTCTGTCGTTCTGATGCATGTGCAGTTACTGGAAAATAAAGAATAATTGCCACTGATTTTTACATTTAATTAAAAAAAAAGTAATCTTGGTAATTGGTAGGGCAGGAATTGATACTTCCTGAATTTTTACATTGCTAGCTGATTCTTTGCTTCTGTTTCATTCCTAGCACTCTTTGCAGACGGCTTTTTTTATTACCTTAATATTTGCATCTAATCCCAGAATAACTCTGTGGTACTACTTAACAGGAACTACATAACATGGTGGAGTATAAATAAACGATATAAAACATAAATATGGTCATTTTATTATTTTTGTTATTTATTATGAAAATATTTTACACTTAATTTTTATTACTTGTTATCATAGCTGTGCTTGGAAAAGTAATTTAAAAAATAGGAAAGTACATGTGCTGGAATATGTCTTGTAAATTATACACAAGTAGACTTAATTACTCTTTTTATTATTATTTTTTTATTCTTTTGACAGTCTGTGTATATCCCACTCAGTCTTTGAGATCTGTTTTCTCAGCAACACTTGGGATGTTTTCCTGGGTGTGAGGGATAGTAAGTATATGCAGCAGAAGTGCACATGGTACATTTCGTTTCCTCTCTGTGCTGTGTTGAGATGAAGTTCCCCACTCTGAGTTTCTCTAATAGTTGGCTTATTTGTTTTCAGAGTTGATCTCTGAAGCTGTCTTCATTCTTTTGCCCTCGCTGCATCTTGATGTTATAAACTCACTGGGGCAGGAACCATCTTTTAAAATAGCAGGCACGGTGGCAGCACTGTTGCTGTCCTGCAGAAACCAGTTTCTGCTAGCAGGGCTGTGCTGGCAGATGGCAGCTACTTTAATGCAAACAGGTACCTAGCAATTAAAGAATGTGATTCTGACCTGAGCTAAGAGATGTTGGCCATAACTACAATTAGACATTCTAATAACACAGCTATTAAATGTGGGGGATTCTATTACGTATATACACAGCATAGCAAAATCTAGTAATTTGCATTAATAATCTCAACAGATTTTACAAATATAAGATGCTGCACCTTTCACATCCCTTGCTTGACAGACAGTGGCAAGAGTGAAAGTGCTGCTGTTAACACAGAGAATCCCAGATAGGGTAATGAGATTGTGTATTGCCATTTGGGTCCTGTAAAATGTGATTGTATAGGATTTTTTCCAAGTTACAGTTTTTGGTTTGTTTTTTTTTTTTTTTTTTATTGCTCAGCTCTGCTGATATTTTACTTGAATAATAAAAACTTTTTATTTAGAAATATTTTTTTCACAATATTATTTCTCTTCATAGGGGAAGCTGCAGGGAAAAAAATAAAGTTGCGTCTTAATTTCATACCTTGGTCCAGCTGTTCTTAAACAAAGCCTAGTTATTGTTACTGTCAAAGGTAATATTCCCTTCCACCCCCTTTGCTTTCACTGTCTTCCTGGTTCATGGAATTTCATTTTGAAACAGTAATTCAGTATCTCTTAGATGATCCTCTTTGAACATGATGCATACCTGATGTCCATATCTTATAAAATGGAAATGGTCTGAATTTAAGAAATGATAATTTTCTATCAGCACATATTTCAGGAAGAAGCAGCAGGGCAAACAATTTGTTTTGTTACAATGATCGTGGTTTCTAGACTATGTCACCATGTTTTCTACCTCCCTAACGATGTCCATTTATTTGCTGGTGTGTTATCAAAGTATCTTTAAACTGGTAAAAATGCTTGGCAGTAAAGGCTCAGAGTAAAAACTCCTTCGGAACAATGTCTTGTTTGGTCAGGTCTTTTGAAAGGTTAGTTCAAATGGTGGGAAACGTCAAGAACACTAGATTCTCTTTTTTTCCCCCTATGGAAATATTTGATGTAATAGGAGTACTGTATTGTGTATTATCACCAGAAAAATTACTTGTAAGGATCTTGTATGCTAACATATAGTTTTCAAATTAATAATAAATTGAATTTATTGTGGATCTTGACTTTCTCTACTGCTTTTTGTCTTGTTCATTTCTCTACATGGGAGTCAACTATTTAGTACTTTTGTAGACAATTGTTAAATTATATCAGAGCTGAGACAATTGAAAGCAAGGGCTGGTATACATGCTACCTAGCTTTGGTTGCTGATAGGTCAAGTACCTAATCATAGGTCACAGTTCTGTGTCAGGTTAGCTGATTTCAGTCAGGGCCAATGCAACCCAACCCTCTTGGCCTCTCATTTCCACCCCTTTGCAGTAATCCCATTTTTTTTGTCCTGCCTTCAGGAGGAGACAACTCAGATTACCAATTTCTCACTGGACTGGAGGGGAAACCTAGCTGTAAAATAGCCTCTTCCTGGTTGCTGGCTCTGATTTGGGTCATGCTTTTTTTTGCCAAAATAGGCAGGAAAATGGGTGTTTTCCATTATATAAGTGGCCAAACAGTAAGGGAAGTGGAGACAGGTTAGTTAATTTACGTGGTATTGTTGTATAGCTGTTGCCCTTGTGTTACTGCATTGTACCTGTAAATTGAAATGGCTGGCTGTGTCTCTTCACTTGCAGGCTAGACATGTCAGGTTTTACACTTCAAAGTGTTCACTCCTTCAGAGTGAGTCGAATTCTTCTCTCCGTTTATCACAATACCTTGAACAAATTGCCCTTACTTGGTGTGTAAGGGATGGTGCTCATGTGCAGTGCACTAATCCCATATAGTGACAGAGGTAATGCACCCCTTCTCTCTTTCTTTCTGAACAACAGTCACTGAAATTTGAGTTTAGTGAAGAAGTGAGGTTTTTGTTTTGAAGCCAGTTCAAACAGCTAATTTTTACAGGCAGCCATTCTTAGTGTGTCTTGGGTATGTTTCCACACAGTTTTACTTGTTCAACTAACTTGCATATCAGCTGGGAATAGAAACCTACTGTAGTAGACCATGGCTTAAGCCTTTTGTCCCTTGCAAAAATTAAGAAATGACAGCTATGACAAAATGCAGTTCACAGCTGTAGGGGTTTTTTTAAGGAGGTTCTCTGAATAGATGCTGGGTCCACTATCCTGTTTTCCTGTTAAAAATGGAAGACACACTTTGAATATGTTAAGTAGCATAAACTTAATGAAATGAGTTCTGCTCTCAAGGCTTCTCTGTAGGAAGCTGTATTTGTCTGGAAACTTTAATACAAACCTGCCTTTTCCTGGCAGTTGGCTCTTGTGGTGATTATAAATTCACCCTCAGTGGATTTGGATGTTGACATAGATGTTTCTATTTGTCTTCAGTCTGTTGATAAAATCGTTCTGTTTGTCAGAAGGTCAACATTTTCTGGTGTTGCTTACATGTAACTTACTTTCCTGGATATATTATTCGAAATATTGCATGTTCTAGAATAGAATTGTAGTTCAGATAAGTATTTCAACTTTCAGTCTGCAGAGGGCATTTCTGATCTAAAGTTAAATAATACCTATAGAGATTTCAAAAGGGACATAAAAAAGCAACTTAATAAAGAAAACACTTGCCTAAAGTGTTCCGGGGGCGGGGGGGGGGGGGGTAAGGTCACATACTGAGATTGAAATAAAATTTTTCCAATATAGAAAACTTTGTTTTGCTTTTGCTAGGCAATTTTTCTCCCATTGCCAAATAGAAAAAAACTATTCATAGAGTTCTCAGTATGAAGATAGTAGGAAGCTATTTGCTTAGGATGCCATAGTGAATTCAGTTTCATGACTGTCACATATGTCTTGTAAGGACTATGAGGTCCTCCAAAACCCAAACATATATTTGAGATGATAAAATTTAGCTATCGTGTAAAGCCATTACAATATAGTGGTGTCACTGCTGCCAAAATAAAGCACTCTTCTTTGTGTTTGTGCAGCCAAATTACACTGGTTGGTGTTTTAAAGGAAACTAGTATTTGGACAGGTCTTCACTGGATCAGACTTGTTGACTTGGTTTAGGAGGCAAGAGCTGTTTTGTTGGTGCAAAGCAGGGACAAGAAAGTAGACTGAGATGAGGAGAGTGCAAAGTTACTTTCAAAAACTCACAGTGACTTTACAACTTCTCTATTTGCTTTTTAGAAATGTGGCAGAATTCCGATGCTTCTGTATTGTAGGTGGAATAAAATTAAGAGGTTTCAGATATTATTGTAGCAGATGATTTTTTTTGTAGTATTCAAAGTGAGAAAGGAATTCCATGGAAGAAGTGTTGTTAACACTAAATGCTAAATGAATACTAAAATAAGAATAATAAATGTTAAAATTTCTGAGTTAATTTACAGAATAAATTGTTGTCATAAAACCTAAGGAAGTTTTAGGTAAATTACTATTATAAACAGCTATTACATAAAGCATTGCAGAAATATGGGACAAAACTTTATCCTGTCTGGTTTTGTTTTTTTTTTTTTTTTGGGTAATTTATAACTTTGGAATATACTTTAACTGATTGTAAGATGTCCAACTTACTTAGTTTTGGTCATCATATTCTGATAATAAATTGAGAATGAGAGAATGAAATTTTAAATCTTGGGTAAAGCTGGGGAAAACCACCAAGGTAAGTGCATTTCTCAGAGTAAAGAAAACTTATTAAGTTTGTGGATAGTAGCTACCACTACCATCGGGGAAGAGGATTTGTATAGAGATAAGGCTTTTGCTGGTAAAATTTAATTATGTTTATCTAATCAGTGTTTAAAGAGAGAACGTAGTAAGGAATGTATGTTAAAGGGCATATTTTCCTAATTAAAAGACATGGATCCTTTCTCTTAATGCAGCGCTGGAGCTATCAAGCTCTGAGTGCTTCCTTTTTTTTTTTCTTCAGGAGAAGGATCTTCCAGTTCTCAGATCCATTACAGCTGTGTGTGCTATTGCAAAAAGCTAGTGTCAGTTGTCCTGTTTACTTTTCTGAAAGTGTTGTAAATCTGTAAGTAGTTTAATGGAAAGGGAGTCCTTCCAGAACTAAAATGCTCTTTCTAGATGTTTTGTTAGGTAAAGCATAGGCTTTGAGTCATAAAATATGAGGAAGAATTAATTTTAGAAGTTAAGATTCAGAGGCATAGGATGTTGTGGACTAAGTTGCCAAAGTATTACTATTCAGTAATTAATGTAGATAAAACCACCTGAAATATTAATCTTCTGTTGAATCTTTAATGTTTCATTTTGCATGTCATGCTGTGCTCTGGGAGAAGGAGATCATTCAAACACTTCTTGCTGTTACTGTCTCTTGATAGGCGCTATTACGTTTATGCAAGATCATCTGCCAACAAAAATCATCAGTCTGAATCTACTGGTTCTTGTAAAGGTTGCTTATCAGTAGAAACACAGCAGCATTGTACATGACTAACTAGCTCTGTCGTGGGAATTTGAGCACAAACTTGCCTCATCTGTCCCTTTAGAGAACATTTTTGCCTAGTGACGCTGAGACTCATGACCGCATGTCTCTGCAGTGCTGGTAGTGAGAGTTCCCACTCTCCTTGCCACTTTCCTGTGTGTGATTTGCATGTTAGTCATCTTGGGGTGTAGAAGTGTCTGATACATTTCTTTAGATCTGGATGGTGACATCCAGTGTCTATACAATCTGTGCATGCGTTTGTTTTGTTCTAATAGGTAGATTGTGTTGCTTGTTACACATCAGTATTCCACTTACTGTGGGAGACTTGCTGGTTTCTGCTGACTACTATACGCATTGGTGTTTACAGTCATTTTACGTCAATAGCTTCTAATAGTTCTATGTGGGGAGGTTTATAGGATATCTGTCTACTTAACTTATTGGTAATTTCATGAAAATAAATGAAAATTGCCCTTTACGTCTCCAAATGCCACGTTTCCTCTGTCTCTATATCTTTCTTTCTGTTTTTTCTGTATAACTTCTGTCATTATTACTCTGTGATGTTGACATCAGTAAACATTGTAAAGAGGCCAGAAGTAATGGAGGGAAAGAAAATGAAGGGGAATTACATTATTTAGTAGAGATAAGAAGAGCATGTCAACTAGATGAAATGGAACTGCTCAGAACAGAATGTGAGCAGCCTATTGCCTTTTGTGTGTCATCTCTCCCAAAATGTTTTGCTCTGTTAATACCCTGCCCTTCAGCATCATATCTTGACAGTAAGTCATTTTGGGGAAGATAAAGACTGGCATCTAAATACAAGAAACTTTTTTTTTTTTGTGCTTTTTTTGGTGCTGTTGACAGCTTTTGACTTCTTGCTGTGGTTCTGTGACTGTTTTCTGAGAACCAGTAGGATCATGACATTAGGTAAGAGCGACAGAGCTGTCAGCAATCTGTGGACAAAGAATTAAAAGGTTAAAAGGATTAAGTGCCTGCTCAAGTAAGGAAAAAAAACCCAGATGACACCCATCCTTCTAGCTCTACTACTGTGTTTTTAAAGGCTATCTGAACAAATAAATCTCAAGACTGGAATATGATCCCAAAATTGCTTCAAATGCAGCACACTGGTTTTCCTTCTACATTATTCTTGCTGCTTTCAGAGGAACTACTGTTGAAACTGTTTTGAGGAACTAAAGCTTTGTATTTAAAATTTCAGCAATACAAATACATTACTTCTCTGTGAATACTGAAAATATTAAAACTACTGCAAAATGTGATACTTCATAGAATCACAGAACCACAGAGTCACAGACTGATTTGTGTTGGAAGGAACATTAAAGCTTGTCTAGTCCCAACCCTGCTACCATAGGCAGAGACACTCTGCACCAGACCAGGTTGCCCGAACCCCATCCAGCCTGGCCTTGAACACTGCCAGGGAGGGGGCAGCCACAGCTTCTCTGAGCAGCCTGTGCCAGGGCCTCACCACCCTCATAGAGAAACTTTATATTAATTTTTAGCTTCTGTTTAGGAATCTAAAGTAGTGAATTTGTGTTACTGAAATTATACATTTACTCCTCTTCTGAAGCTTTTAAGATTATGATAGTCAGTTCTTACTGCTTAAATAATGAAATGGCAGATTCAGGAGTAATAAAACTTGTATTTCTGTTCTTGATTTCAATTTGCATGTGTAAACCTCCGTTCTGCTCCTATTTGGCAGTGTTTATTTTGGCTTCCTACAGAGCACTCTCCCATAAAGTGACAGTCAATACCTGATTTTAATTATGATATGTTTACCCAGAACACTGTGATTTATAGATGGTTGTGAAGCAGCTTCTAGACTCTGCAAAGGGTTCCTGAGGTGTTTTTGTTCTAACTAGCTGTCTTATTTGATGCTAATGTGGAACATGAAAGCATTTACATTTTTTAATGTTAACTTGTGTTTATAATATATAATCTATATTTTTCCTTATAATGCTCTTAAATGATCACCATAGTTCTATGACATACTAAACGTTTTCTTGTGTGAGAATATTTCTCAGTGGTGTGGAAGGTCTTGACAATTTCTGTTCGTAAGCACTAGTATGACTTACAGTATATGTGAATATAACAATTATTTCTTCCATATCAACAGTGCTATTCACAGCACTGTCTTTTTAAATAGAAAAATGATTCTCCTGATCTGTTTTTAAGACAAACAGGTGTGCTATATCTGTGTAGTCATAATTGAAAATTATTTTTAGTATAGGTACTGGAGAAGTACAGGTAAAAGGTTTCAAATGTGCACTGTGATGAATTAAGATCTGTTGCAGAGCTTTTTACATTCTGCTTTGTAACTACTTGACAGTTTTGTGTTAATATAGGTAGAAATAGCTTATTTCTTTTGACTCCTTGCAGTGGTTTGACCCTGGCTGGAGGCCAGACACCCACTGAAGTCACTCTTATCACTACCCTTTTCAGGTGGACTGGGGAGAAAATATATATTGAGTCTTAGGATTCAAGATAAGGACAGGGAGAGATCATTCCGCAATCAGTGTCACGGGCAAAGCAGGCTCAACACAGGATAAAGGAAAGGAAACTCATAATTTATGACACTGCATTGCACATCCAGTGACACCAGAGTCAGGTAATGAGAAGTGTGACCAGATCTTAAAGCACCTCTCTCCACCCCTCCCTTCTTAGCAGACTTGGCTTTAGTCAGGATTTTGCTCCTCCCTCACCCATCCCCCCTTCCCCCCTTTCCCCTTTCCCCCCACCCCATGCCACCACCCTGCATTGTGGCATGGGGGGGGAGGCGGGGAATGGGGATTTCACTCAGTTCCTCATGTGTTGTTTTCCTTCTTAGCTGGGTTGGGGGGGACATTCCTGATGCCCTTCCCCTGCTCCAGCGTGGGGTCCCACCCACAGGAGAGACTCCTCCACGAACTTCTCCGACATGAGTCCTTTCCCCTGGGGCTTCAGCTCTTCCCCAGCAGCCCCAGTGTGGGTCACTGCTATGGGTGCAGTCATAAATCATAGAATGTCTCTCAGGCCCAGACTGTTCCAGCCTCGTCCTCCATGGGGTCACAATCCCTGCACCCTACCCTCCCCCTCCTGCCACCCAGCAAACCTATTCCGGTGAGGGTGTCTGTCTCTCTCCATCCTCCATCTGCAGGCCCTGCCAGTGGCTTCCTCCAACGCAGGTCATAGCATCTTCCACATGTCTCCACCCGTTCCAGTATGGGGCCTCTCCACAGGCTACAGGTGGGGTCTCTGCTCCCCATTACCTTCCATGGGCTGCGGGGAGACACCCGCTCCACCATGGGTTTTTCCAGGGGCTTCAGGGACATCTTTTTCTCCAGCACCTGGGGCGCCTCCTCTCCCCTCCTTCCCTGGCCTTGGTGCCTGCACAGTTTATTACACCTTCTCACTCCCTTCTCTGGGGGCAAAAACTGGCTGCTTGCATTTTTTTTTTTCTCCTAAATGTCATTCCCAGAGGCTCTGTGACCATCGCTGATGGGCTCGGCCTTCTTCAGTGGTGGATCTGGCCTTGAGCCTGCTGGTGTTTGCTCTGTGGGGCCTGCAGAGAGCTTCTGGCTGCTTCTTGCAGAAGCCGCCCTGCAGCCCCGTCCTCTGCCAGAACCCTGCCACACAAAATCACAACATTCCTTCCTAAGGTCAAGCATGTATCCATACTGTAGTCTTTAACTTTTACATGGTAAAAATCTACATACTGCTCACTGTAGGTTATTAGTTAATATTTCTATAGGTAATCAGGTATTCAGGTAGAGATGGCATACAGTCGTCTTGTTTTCATGACAAAACTAAACCAGCAAAACCACCACTTAATTGGAGGAAGCATAATAAATTCTTCCAATTCTGTTGCTCCGTTCTGAATCATAGAATCATAGAACTTTAGGGGTTGGAAGGGACCTCGAGAGATCATTGGGTCCAACCCCCCTTGCCGAAGCAGCTCCCTAGGACATATCACTCAGATAGGTGTCCAGGAGGGTCTCGAATATCTCCAGAGAATGAGACTCCACCGCCTCCCTGGGCAGCCTGTCCCAGGGCTCTGTCACCCTCACTGTGGAAAAAGTTCCGCATGTTGGTGTGGAACTTCCTGTGCTCCAACTTGCAGCCATTGCCCCTTGTCCTGTCCCCACAGAGCACTGAAAAGGGGCTGGCTGATTCCTTCAACATCCCCTGCTTAAGATAATTATAGACTTTAATTAGGTCCCCCCTTAGTCTTCTCTTCTCAAGGCTGAAGAGTCCCAACTTACTCAGCCTTTCCTCATGGGGGGAGATGCTCCAGGCCCTGAATAATGTCCTGCTGTCTGAGTTAACAGCTTGTACATAGAACTTGTTCTATTAACCATTCTCAGTTACAAATTACACTACAAAGTTCTCAATACTACCAAAATTAATTAAAATTAGCCGTGTAAAATAAAGTATCAGTTCTTTTGACTCTTTGGGGCATTTTTATAGTATCATTTGAAAAGATGAGGCCTTTGTGATATCTTTGAGATTCTAACCATCTTAAGGCGATCTTATTGCCTGTAAATAAATTCCTCTTTGTTACATAAGCAGACAGTGTCTAAAATTTTGTGATTGGCATGTTTAAGATTTTGTTTAGTAGTATGCAAGTTGTTTGGGGTTTTCCTGAATGTAAAGGTGGTTCTTTTTTTTTTTAAAAAAAAAGAAAAAATACGTGCTCTGGCCCTGCTTAAACCAGTGTGTGTCAGTCAAGTGGATAATCCTGTATTAGAGTTGAAGTAATTATTTCATGTTTGAAGAATAAACATGAGCATATGCACATACATACTTTCCGAAGCCCTTCTTAAGGACAGAGCTCTGAAATCATGGCCACTGATAGCACCAGACTACAAGGGACAGACACTAAATTAGTCTTCAATTAGCAGGAAGAGAATTGATTATCAGCCGGATGTGTTGCATTTGTATGGCAAATTTTCTGGTCTCCATACAGATAAGTGCAGTATCTGAGTGGGGTGGACCATAAATCACTTATTACCAGATTGTAAAGAAGAGTATAAAATAAGTCAAAGGTAGCAGGGCCCTCAGCTTACAGTTCAATATAAAAAAATATTTGTGAAAGACATCTTATGGCAGACTGTAAAGGGTTATCACTGTTCACTCCCCATTGTTATCTAGTACTGTTCCATTAACTCCTCTGTAAAACTATTTACTGCGGAATATTCTATTTCTGGGTCACAATAAAATAATTCTAAAGTAGTAGTGAGGTTTTTTTTTGAGGTTGCTTTTTCATGTTGCATGTGAGGAAATTAAATGTTATTCCCACATGAGAAAGGAAATCTGTCAGAGGCAGTACCAGAGTCTTGATTTTGTGGCTTTTGCTTCTGTGTATGTTACAAGAAATCTGTCTCCAGTACTGTTTTTTGTACCTTTTCTTCAATAAAGATCACTTCAAAACTGAATTTGCCTAATAGATGCAGAGATAAAACGTATCCATATTTACATATGTGGCTGAAATTAAAATCAGAAAAATAGCAAGTAGAATTTATAATCCTAGAGTGGTAAGACATTGGAAGAGGTTTCCTGGGGAAACTGTGGCTTCCCCCACCCCAACAGTATTCAAGACCAGGTTGGATGGGGCTCTGGGCAACCAGTCTAGTGGAGGGTTGGGACTAGGTGGACTTTGAGGTCCCTTCCAGCGCAAACCGTTCGATGATGCTATGATCTTGTAGCTTAGCGCAGTGACAGGTGGTAATTGCTTTTGGCATGTGATGAAATGGTATTTTCCCATCTGTTCTTCCGGGGAAGTTCTTAAGTAGGTAAGTCTATCTAAAATGTTTTGGTAGCTATTTAATTTTGTGTTCTATACAACTGATTTACATGCAACAGAACTTTATATTTGCTGTGTAGGAAAAGACTTAGTTATGTAAATTGGACTTATTTACCAGCGTTAGCGGCCTGATATTGGGGGCGTCTATGTGCAAGAATGGTAACTGTGATGAATACTTCGCTTTGAAATGATGTCTATTAGCTACGTTCATGCTGTTGTTTCAGTGTAGCTTCTCAAAGGGCAGTTACAGCACACTTGTTTGTTTATGCATGCATATGGTCAAGTGCCGTTGAAGAATGGTCATGCAGCTCTTTACCTGTGGTGATTAGTGTGGCCATACCTAAATCTGTTTATTAAATTTAAATGTTTTAGGGGAAGTTTTAGTAGATGATAAAGCAGTAAGTTTTAACTTTTTTCTGCATCATCAGAAGTAATGTATGGCATACTCTTTACCATAAAGCAGCTGTGCCTTTGAGCTGCAGTAGTGATGATTCATAAATAGTGTCAGAATTGTCTGCAGTTTAAAAAAGATAAATGGTAGTGTTACTAAGGCTTCAAAAGAACATTTGCTATCGTACTTCATGTGTTAAAAGACCTACCAATCTTGTGAAAGTTACAGATGGGTTTAAACATGCTGTATGGCACTAAGTATGGACAAGAACTTTCTGTGCGCAGTTAAGCAAACAATTTCCTTTTGCTGTTCCTGCGTACTGTTCTTCTCCAGATGCTTCTATAAAGTGCCATACACCTTCCTCCCCACCCCCACAGAGGAAGTATGTTACTGTTAGAGCCTATCTGGGTTAGAGGACTGAAGTTGTGAAACAAAAAAAAAAGCCACATTACATTAATTTTCCTTTATTTTTAGCTTTTTCCTTCACTTGTTCTTTGAAACTGTTCTTCCACAGTCCACACCTGCTTCATCTTCCTACTTAAAAAGAAAGTCTATTCCTGTCATCAACTTCTGCTTTGCTTTTCATTTATCTTTCCATGTACTCTGCATAATTACTGACCAGTGTTCCCTTTCTCTAGTTTCCACCAAAGTCTGAATTCGACCCTACACTAGATTAAAATTGTTCTGGCTGGGGTTTCTGATGGCCACAGACCATTCACGTTTATCCTCTATGATACATTTGACGAATAGCTGTATTCTTTTTTTTTTTCTCTTGCCTTCCTAGCTCTGCCTGACCATGTTTTCCTCATACTCCTGTAACATCTGATTGCAGGCATGCCCCTCCTAGTTTCTTAAGGATTCCCAGGGGTTAAGTTGCTTTATCCCTTCTCCTGACACTGTAGTCCTGTGCTTTGCTATTCTCCTGCGGGACTGCCTCATTTTGCCTGAATTTGATTCCCTGTAATTTCTTCAGTGTATCTCCAGTATACTTCCAGCATCATGCTGACCATGCCCCATCTCAATCTGCTCTTGAAGCATCAACTGTGACAAGCCTGTCAGCTGCAGGATTCTTATGTCCCACGTGATCTGTAGTGATGTTTTTTAGCATTGTATGCGTATGTATGATTCACAACCTGATCTCTAGTGTAACTTGAACAGGGTTTGGGTTTTCTTGTTGGGTTGGGTTGTTTTTTTTTGTTTGTGAGTTGATGGGTTTTTTTCTCCTTTGTGTTGTTTTTAACCCAGAAGCCTCCAGTTTAAATAAATTCATATTCCCCTTAAAAATATTTAATGATTTTGTTTAAGAGCTCAAGAGATCCTGTTTTCCCAGAAGTGGTGTTAAAAAAGTGAAGTGTAAGCATGAGATGTTTGTTGCAGAAGTTTAGCAAGCTGTTGTAAAACGTGCCAAGTCTGTATAGCTCACAGATGGTCAGTATCACATCTGAAGAGAGCAGTTTTAGTACTTTTGGGAAGCTATGGGATTTCATTTGCTGTTAAATAAAAATTAGTAGGATCCCTCAAGACTTCTACACTGAAGCCATCCCAGTTGTATCAAGTTCTAAATAATTTATTCCTTTTTATGGCATTGTGATAAAGAAGGAAAAGTTATAATTAAGTTCTGGTTGTAATTGTACTTTATTTTTTTGTAGTGAGGTGTACTATTTAACTGAAGGACTAAGTATACTGCACTTCTCTACTCATATAAATAGTAGTCTACTACTTCAAAATGTCATAGTATTTTACTTAAAAATGTGTCATATTGCTGGAGTTTGGTGCTTAGTTGCAGTGTATGTACAGGTTAGGGTTTTACTTTTGCTGCAAATATTAATTGGATATTTTATAAAATCAAGATACGGTCATTACTAATATCCTATTACTAATATTTGTTGACTTCTTTACTGCTACATTAGATAAGTTTTTACAGGCTGATATTTCAGTATCATATAATCCCAAGGAGCCTCAATTCAGGCTTTTTTCAACTCCTGCCTAAAGCAAGGTCAGCTAGAGCAAGTAGCTCAGGACATTGACTAGTAGGGTTTTGGGTATCTCCAATGACAGAGATATGTTTGAACAGAATTTCCTGTGCTTCAGTTTGTGCATATTGCTTCTTGTCCTGTCACTGGGCATGACTAAGGAGAGTCTGGTTCCGTAATCTTAACTCCCTGCCCCCTTTCTAAACTGGGTATTTTTACACTTCAGTAAGATCCCCCTTGACCGGTCCCTTCTCCAGGCTGCATAGTGGCATCTCTCTCAGCTTCTCTTTACGTGACACATGCTCCAATCTCTCAGCCCACTTGTAGCCCATTGCTAGACCCACTCCAGTACAACCATGTCTCTGTCATGCTGGGCAGAATGGAACTGGACCAAGCACTGCAGATGTGGCCTCAGCGGAAATGTAGATCACCACTCTGTCTGCTGGTGGCACGAAGGCAGCCCAGGATGCTGTTAGGCTTCTTTGCAGCAAGGGCACATTGTTGGCTCGTTGTCAACTTCTTGTCCCCCAGCACCCCCAGGGTCTTTTATCTGCAAACCTGCTTTCCAGTCAGTAGACCCCCATCCAACTGGTGCATGGGCTTAATCTCCACTTGGATAAATATTGAAGGCTTTTGAAGAAGGTTTATAACATCGCCAGTGGATGGACCTGTGGTTTTTGATTCTCATTCTTGTTTCTCAGATGTTATTTTTGAGGCAAATTAATTTTTAAAATGCTAGGGCTCCTATTTTTCTGAAGGGACATAAGATTCAAATGCATGCTGCTCTACATCAGCTGTGCCACAGCATGTGTTCTGACCATGTGTCCGTATCGGACATGTGGGAAGAAGCTGATGTAGACCTCAGTGAAACAGCATTGAGGTGGAATTTGTTACTTCACTGTTGCCAGCCACGATATGGCAGTTCTTGCAGCTCAGCTAATGTAGCCACTCACCTCTGTAAGCTTATTTACTTGGTAAGAAGAAAAATGGGAATAACAGATGGAATGTTCATTAAATTTGTGTTAATTAAACCCAAACTTCATATTTATATTGAAATTTTCATTTTCAAAACTAGTACTCCCTCCTTATAACAGTAGAGGTCCCATGCAGTTCAGCTCAAAAAGTTAGTGAGAGACAGTAACATGATCTATTTTTAATTATTTCTTTTACCACACTACCCTTATGTTAGCTCACTTCTTGTTTCAGCCAAGGTTTATGGTTTTCATAAAACATTCACTGGAACATTGACTTTACAGCTATATCTTTTATGCCCAGACAACTTTTTTTTTTTCAGTAAGGCACTTGATATTTAATAGAGTATATAATCTTTTCCTTTGAAATAATAAGGTAGAAAATTCTTGGATTAATGGGCTGTCTTCATAGAATGGCTATTTTTCCTACATTTGCATTACTAGAACAAGCATTGCTGGGATTCTTTTAATCAGAACAGTGTCCTTAGTTTTTCTGGGAATAACAGAAGATCTTTTTTCCTGAGAATTTAAAAGAATGGTCATGTTTTATCAGAATTTCTTAAGGAAATATATGCACTGAAAAGGTCAGTATTTCACAGCCATGTGGGTGTGTGATATACAGCAACCAGTCTTTTTGAGCAGGCAGTTTAGCGTGTACCTGCAGACAAGTCTTCCTTCTCCAGCCCTCTCCCATTGTCCTCTTAGTCCTGGGAAGCAATTCCAGGATTCTGTTACCACTTCTCCTGGCTGGGGATTTCCTGAGTCTCACAGGCAGAGTCGAGTAATTTACTATTCAAACACAGGACAGAAGTAGCTCAGCATTTCTGTGAATGGACAACATCCTTTCCCTTACCGTCTTCCATCTGTTGGCGGACAGTTGATAAGCTGGCAGCAAAGCTCAAGAGGATTTGGAGGAATCTGTGCTTATATTTAGCACTCCCTTCAGAGGCAGCATGTTCTTGCTTTGAGGTTTTATTCCATTCAGATTAAGACTTGATCTCCATTTAAGTAGAAATTAAGATTCCTGAAATGCAGACTTCTGTATTTTTTTATTCGCAGAATACAGGTGTGGTTCTTTCCTTTCTGGTCAGTGATATCATTTATGTATTTGTTCTGTTTTCCAAAATCACCTTTTCCTAAACTCTAAGCTCACAGTATTGAGCTTTGCTGCACAACTGAGCTGAGGACATCCCTTACTCAGGTAGATTTTTATGCTGTGCCTGTGGTAGGTTGTGAACAAAACTATACTCTTCAACTCAAAAAGCAGTTCTTGCTAACAAAATGACAGCTTAAGGCTTCTCCTGACATATGTAGAAAATCTGGTGATGTGAACACTTGCCCATGGGGAATGAACTGAGGTGGCAAATGCACAGCTGGTGGCTAACCTTTGTGAAAATGTGAAATGTATTCATTGAAAGATACTTTCCTTAGTCCTCATACTTGCCAGTGTTGTTTAGAAACTAGCGATACCTGAATCATAAGAGTGAGAATTTCACTCCAGTTGCATTTTTTTTCAAATTTATTGTTGTATTTAGAACTTTCTGAAGCTTTTGTGTGACTGCTCTGGAAAACTTGGAGACATAATATACAAGCCAGGGGACTGAGAAATGAGGAAGCAAGACTGGGGGAAGATAACTGTTTCCATGTGAAGCGTGTATGAAAATTACTGTAGTTTTACGTATACAATGTTAAAATTGGACTTTTAATACATCTGAAATGTATCTGTTGAGTAGCTTTTCTTACATTTGCAGTGAAATTTATATAAATATTGTAGTTCCTACACATTTAGGTAACAAAGGTGGATATTGAAGCAGATTCTGAAAACTCGTGGTGTCTCACAGACTACTTCATGTTAGTCCGAGGCCACCTCTAGAGCTGAAGGACTGAGCCCGTGTAGCAGAATCTTACTGTACTGTTACAGTTCTTCAGTGTGGTGCAAAACCCTAGTGTGCTTTTGTCCAAGTTTTGCCTTTTTGTTTTGCCTACTTGGTATTGTCTTTGGTCGACTCTTCTGTTTTGTTCTGTTTTCAAGGGAAGGGGAACAGAACATATTACCGATCTGCTGTCTACTTTCCCCCCAAAGTGGAGTGATTTCAGTACCGCTGTTTACTTTCAACTTCCTTCCCATATTTATATACCAAAGATACTCAGATGTCTTGGCATCTCACAGTACAGAAAAGCAGGAGGGCCACTCTGATGTTTCAGCCTTTTGAGACTGAGAAGAAATTTTAAATTATGACTGTAACAAGGCATGTTGGCTTCAGATTACATTTCTTTGTGCCTGACTAAGGATGATTTTGACAATGAGTGGAATTTGGCTCACTTCAAGATTTCTAGTTTTAAGTCATTGCTTTGCCATGGGTTCCCTATGTTGTTTTGTATCTTCACTTAAGGGCAGTTGTACAGCAGTACTTAGCATCTATTTGATCAGATAGTTATCCAGCTCCTGAAAACCGTTCAGCGTGTCTTACAGGCAAGTGGTTAGAAAAATAGCACTTAATTTAGCACAATGTCAGGATATGAATAGAAATATCTCATGTCTTTTTAAACATAGTGAGACTGTAATATTGTTTCAACTACAGGTATCGAGAGGCTATTCACAAGTGGGATGAAGCAATTCAGTTAACTCCAGAAGATGCTACGCTTTATGAGATGAAATCACAGGTAAAGCATGACAGTAGTTTATTGGTTTAGAAATTAAAAAAAAAAATTGTGCTTGTGAACAGATACTGTGCAATGTTGTCTAGTTTTAGTTTTTCCCCCCACAACAGGGAACATGAATTAACACAAAGTAATGCTGTTATCGCAGTCGATCACATTAAACAACATGTATTTGTTAGGACGCGATTTAGGCTACTAATAGGTATGAAAATATTCTGTATTAAATAAAATTGCTTTTCTGCAAAACTAATTTTAATGTAGGTTGAGGATGAGAACAAGAAAGATATGGCTTCTTACATCCATGTGATAACACATGTGAATGTGATATGGAACTTTTAGGAAGCTTCTGTGGTGTTTAGTTTTAAAGTCTTCATTGCTGTTGTTGTTCTTTTCTGGTATAAAAACCAAGACCACAACCCCATCCCAAACAACCCAAACCAAAACCCGAGTGCCAAAAGAAACCCCAACAAAACCCAAAGAGCAAAGCTGCCTGTTTTCCAAGGTGTGGTGACTGTTCTGTTTTTCCCTGCGTTCTATCACATCTCCTCACAGTCACATTGTCTGTGAAGAAGGTCTGATTCTGCAGAAGAGTTAATTGAATAATCATAAGCTTATTTCAATAAGTAATGAAGGATGCTTTCATTTTATTCAGCTGCTGGATGTTTACATCTTACTTGGTTTTGTATTTAGCTTGATAGATACTGAATTGTTTTTAAAGTTTTTCTTTGTGAATTAGTTTGGGGAAGTGTACTTTTGGATTGTTTTATCAACATACATGTGCAGAAGGGAACCAGATATACTCTGAAGAAGAGCTTGGGGAGGGGTGTATATGAAGGGCTGATTTCTGACTCGATTTGTTAATTTGAATGATGTTGGTCATAAGATGACTAGTTACTTTAAATTTACTTTCAATTTTTCTAGTGCAATTCTCTCATTCTGTGTCCTACATGATGCTGAAGAGTGGGAAGTTTTCTCCCCGCTTTCTCACTAGGCTAGATTTGTAGTCATTCAGTTCTTCCTAACCTCTGAAAGAGGAGGCATAGAATCATCCAGTCATCATGGTTGGAAAAGACCATCAAGATCTTCAAATCCAACCGTCAGCCCTACACCACCATAACCTGTAAGCCATTTCCTGAAGCATGGCATCTGCCTGTTGTTTTCGAACAGCCCCAGGGACAGAGATTCCATCACCTCCCTGGACAGGTTGTTCCAATGCTTCACCACTCTTTTAGTGAAGAAATTTTTCTTAATACCTAATCTGAATCTCCTCTGGCACAAGTTGAACCCATTCCCTTTTGTCTTGTCACTAGTTCCTAGGGAGCAGAGGCCAGCAGCAGCCTCACTACCACCCCCTTCCAGGTAGCTGTAGAGAGCCATAAGGTCTCCCCTCAGCCTCCTCTTTTCCAGGCTGAAAAGCCCCACCTCCCTCAGGCTCTCCTCATAAGACTTGTTCTCCAGACCCCTAATCAGCCCAGTTGGCCTTCTCTGCACCCTCTCCAGCACCTCCATGATTTAACTCTCTTTAACACAACTCTTTGGACCTGGCCATCCAACCAGTTTATTATCCAGCAAAGGGTATGCAGATCCAAGCCACGAGCAGCCAGCTTCTCTAGGAGGATGCCATGGGAAACTGTAATCAGCAGCCTTGCTAAAGTCAAGGTAGGAAACATCCACAGCCCTTTCGTCATTCAATGTGCAGGTCATCCTGTTACAAAAGGAGATTAGGTTAGTGGGGAAAAACAAAACCAAACCCTCACTTAAAATATCTTTATACGTATTGTTTAAACCTTGTGGAAGTCCTGCAGTGGCGCTTTCTCTTAATCTGGGAATACTTAGAATCAAATCTGTGTATTATTTATGAAGCATACTAATATTTATGGATCTCCTATATGATTTAAGTGCTTGACTCTTACGCAGTTAGAGTTCTGTGGTAACAAAACATTTTACACATATAAAAGTCAATTGAATATTTACTTCTGTTTGGATGCCTTTACATCAGTGC
Source organism: Gallinula chloropus (assembly GCF_964237585.1). Taxonomy (NCBI): domain Eukaryota; kingdom Metazoa; phylum Chordata; class Aves; order Gruiformes; family Rallidae; genus Gallinula; species Gallinula chloropus. The sequence continues at coordinate 74,432,110 of NC_140089.1, forward strand.
TAATCTAAACAAAGGGTCAGTCTAGCCAAGTATCCTGACAGCATCCAACAACAGATGGCTGGAAGAGTCACACAGATAGTGCAAGCATGTAGCAGGACTTATGCTCTGGTACTTTTCACACCCTTCAGCAAGCTTTGGCTTTGGGACTTCACTGTTTTTAGAGGTGCTTCAAAGATTTTTCTTCAACAAATATCTCATGGTTTTCTGCTGTCTTGTAAACTTCTAGCATCTGCAGAGCAATGTGCAAAGGGGTTCCAAATCTTAATTATGCACTATTAGAAGTGATAGAAAAATTTAATTCTGCCTAATTCAGCTTTCCAGTTTGCTGTAAAGTAGCTGTTCATTTGTGGGTTTAATCTTTAACCCTGCTATTCCATTCTACTAAGATGTGAAAATAGGATTGGTCCTAGAAGTTTTTTTTATGCTATAAAGATTTAACTCTGTTTTCCATAAAAGAGACCATCTAAGGTGGTTTCTGCTAAGTTAAAAGGAAACAGTTTATATGCCCTGATGCTGGCTTTTTAACACAGAATGTTTTGAAGCCTTTGTTTTTCAAGTTGATTTTGCTGTTGTTGACTTAGAACAGTGTTGAAAAGGACAGTTACATTCAGTGGGACAAATTAGTGAATACCTTTCTTCAAAAGTACTCTATTCAGTTGAAATTATACAAATATTTTTACAGTGGAAATGACAAGACAACAGGGAACTATATAGCTTATCAGAATCCAAACTATGATGCAGTGACTTATGCAAATGCATACTTAGTAAAAAACATCCTTCAGTCGTCACTGCAGCTGCAGTACCTCATGCTGAGGGAACATTGCTTCCTTGGCACCCCAGGCTCTGTGTTTCAGCTGAACGGCAAAGGTGGGTTGGAGGAATGAGGTCCATGGCTTTCCTTCTGACCTGGAGGAGCTGAAAATCTGTCAGTGTGACTCTAGTTCGTCTTGTCTGTGTAACGAAACCACTGGAAAGCTGAAATAATAAAAGAACTTGGGCCTGTGCTTTCACTGTGCCTCTGCTTCCTTTCCTGAGGGGGAGAAGAGTGCTGGGCAGTTGCACTGTGTGTCTCTGGTTTCAGCTTCTGATACTGCATAACTTTCTTGTTGTGGTTTTACCCCGGCTGAGAGCTGAGATCTGAGATCCACGCAGCTGCCTGCTCCTTAAAGGAAAAGAGCAGGGAAAAGGGAAGAGGGGGGGTGGTAAGAGGTAAGGGAAGGGAAAAAGGAAGAGGAATGGGCAAATAACCCCAAAACCAAGAAATAAGAGGCCCGTGGGTTGGGATAAGGATAGTTTACTAAGATAACAGAAAGATACAATATAACAATGCTAACAGAACTTCAAAGCAAAAATATATGAAGCTGTTGATACACAATGCAGTTTCTCACCAAACCCACAGCTCAGGCCGTGCCACCCAGAGCTCTCCCAGAACCCGACCGTCCCCCAAGAACCGCGCGTCCCGGAGCCGCCCTCGGCCTTCCTCCCGTCAGCCCCCGATATCCTGGGCAGGAAGTAACTGGCGTGGAATACTCTCTTTGGTCAGTTGGGTCACCTGTCCTGCTTCGCCCTTCCTTTCTCATGAAGAGCTGAGACAGTCCTTCACTGTCTGACAGCAATTAAAAACATCAGGGTGTTATCAGCACTACTCCCATTTTACTCTCAAACACAGCATTCATCCGCTGTTACAAATGAATTTAACTCTCTCCTGACCAAAACCAGGACATTTCTTTATGCTGTGAATGAGAACACAAGAAAGGTTTATATTCAAAATACTATGTATTTATACAATTATATAGTCTTTTTAACAAAAGCTCTTACCTTGAAATTGGTAACATCTCTTTAATACACACAAATAATTATTACAGATTTGTTGTGGTATGACTTAATGCCTACTGGACGCCGATTAGTGTGTAATTCAGTATCCTTCTACTTTTAAAGACACTAATGCCAATTGTAAAAATCTGTTTTTGCTAAAAGTATTTTGCTACGTAACTCAATTTAAAAAATACTGTATTATTATTTAAATTAAACTGTCTTGGAGCTAACTAGTTATTCCAATTGAGCATACCAATTACTGCAGCTATTGCTGTGTAGCTAAATAAGAAAGCTTTGGTAGCTCCAGAAGAACTGTACAGCAGCTTCAGCAAGGGGTGCTGGACCAGCATTGGGCCTGCGAAAATCTGCCTGCCTTGGTAGATGAGTCACATTCTAGAGGAGGTGATTGATGTTAAGAATGAGCTTGAAATACACAGGGTCCTTATGGTCTATACTGATGTTCTTTCAGTGAAGAAGAGTCTCCTCATGAAGTAGTTTCTTTGGAGAATTAACATTGGTTGGATTGCTTTGCACAGACTTGAATTTCTGTGTATCATCCTACATTATTAGGATGGTCTTATGCGGGGTTGTATGGCAGCTTCCTCCATTGTTAGTATGTGCTTTCTCAGCAGCAGAGTTACATTTTAAATACCCTGTTGTTTAGTGTGCACCTCAGATAAATATGCTAATGACCCCATAGGAATCTGTAAATATTTATGGCAAGTTCTTAAAGATCTGTATTTTAACAGATGTGGGGCAAATGTCTTCTCAATATTACTGAGCAGCGGAAATAGTGTTTAAAATTCCCAGTTGTCAATGACACTTGCAGTAAGTGTGTTTCCAGACAAACATATGGGAATTGTGGAATTGCTCAACTGCTTCAAAAGCCCATAAAAGTTGATGAGATATTTTTCCATTGCTCTCAACTACTCTTTGATCCATTTAAAAACAGATTGATTGTGGTGTGTGGAGAGGTTAGGGATGCACTTGAGCTGTTCTTTGCGTGCAAGATCTTTCAGTGTATATACTAGATATTCCATCACCAGCCTAAAGTGCTTCCCTGTTGCAAGCAGAGTGACTGGCAAGTAAACTTCTATGCAAGCAGTTAATTTCTATATTTTTGTTAAAAAAAATCTTTAAAAGACCTCACAACAGTCTAGTGTTGATTGTAGTTACTAGATAATTAGTATTAAAGTGTATTGAAAAGAGCATATGAAGATTACCTCTAGTAATGTAGTCAGTTTGAAATTTATGAGCTAAGTTTCTTAAACATTGACTGGACTATTTTATTGCTCCTTTGAATTACAAAGCTGGAGGAAAGGACTTTGACACATCCTTTGAATTTGGGTATGGACGTTTGTGTACTGGACCATGTGATACTACTTCTTGGGCGAAGAAACATGTTAGTCTCTTGGGAATCAGGCATTCTACTACTCTACACCACTCATAAGATTTTTCCTGAATTGCATTGCTTATCCAGTGATACTTATGCCTCAAATTTCAGATAACATTGTCAAACACATGGTGCAACTCTGATAGGATCCCTGAAGTACACATGATTTTTTTTAATAGATATTTATAGAAACAAGTAAATAGAAGCATAAACAGTCGGGTTTGTCTCCATTTAAAGCAAATTTTGGATGTTGGAGCAAGTCCAGAGGAGGGCCACAAAGATGACCAGAGGGCTGGAGCACTTCTATGAGGACAGCCTGAGAGAGTTGGGCTTGTTCAGCCTGGAGAAGAGCAGGGTCTGTGGTGACCTTATTGGAGCCTGCCAGTACCTCAACAGGCTGACAGGAAAGCTAGAAAGGAGCTGATTACAGGGGTATGGAGTGACAGAACAAGGGGTAATGGGTATAAACTAAAAGAGGGGAGACTTAGATCAGATCTGAGGAAGAAATTCTTCCCTGTGAGGGTGGTGAGGCCCTGGCACAGGCTGTCCAGAGAAGCTGTGGTTGCCCCCTCCCTGACAGTGTTCAAGGCCAGGCGGGACGGGGCTTTGGGCAACCTGGTCTAGCTGAGGGTGTCCCTGCCCGTGGCAGAGGGGTTGGGACAGGATGATGTTTAAGGTCTCTTTCAACCCAAACCATTCTCTGATTGTTTCGTTCTCTATTTGTCATCAGCTGTCTGAGGATCCAGTTTCTGTACAACCATCATCCTCAGTTTGCATTCATTGAACAGGACCAGCGTTTCATTTATATCTATATGTTTTTAACAGACCAAACCTATCAGACTCATATTCAAGCCATTCCATTTCTGTTCTCCTAAAGATTTTCTTATTCTCCAACTCAGTGAATAAATAATATCAACTTCCACCCATGCTTCTTCCTGCTTTAGGTTCTCAAGACACAATCAAGACTCTCAATCCCAAGTTTACATTATAATAAATCAACTAGTAATTGATGATTATTGTTAAATGGTAGGTTTGGTATTTGTTGTTTGGTTTGGTTGGGTTGGGTTGGGTTTTTTAACTGGCAGGTAGTGAGAGTTCCCCTCAGAACTTTGATACACACTCCAGAACGCTATGTGGCAAAAAGCATTGCTGTGTGGTGGGAATTGCTTCACAATGTGGATAAGTGTAAACTGCTTATGGGCGGGAAGAATTTTATTCATCAGTGTTTTAAAATGGGGTTTTGGATGGAAGAAGGAATTGGGTCAGTTTCACTGAACTTGGAGTGTATCTACAAGCAGTGATTCACATTCCAACCCGGTGAGCCCATCTAAAACCAGGACTTACTCAGATTCATAACACTTCCAAACTATTGTGGGTAGGAGAGAATGGGTCATTCTGCTGCCTGGATTTTTAATACTTGGTCAGTTCCCGCTGGCAGTTGCTAAGTGTAATTGGGTTTTTGTTTTTTCCTCACCGAGTTCTTCTAATTCAACTATGTTTTTAGAGCTAGATCTCTCCAACTTAAGCCATTGTAGTGGCATGGATGTTCCTTGTAAGTTGATGTTGGAATAAAATTAAGTTCTGAAAATCTACCTACCGAACATCAATATAAGATATTTCCTTCTAGACATTTTAAATATGTATGTGCCTGAGAGTTTTGAGTTGTTTTTTTCTGCTTTTTAAGATTTTGTGTATTGTTTGATTAGTTTTAAGAATGTATTCTAAGGAAGTATTATCAATATAATTGCAAACAAAATCAAATATGCAGTGGGATTACTTAATTGTGAAACTGGAGTGCCTTCCTGCTAATAAATTTTGCAAAAGAAAAGTTATCTGAGAAACTATTTAGAGAGCAACAGGAAGGGAATAGAATCTTAGTGTGTCAACTCTTAAAAAGGTGTTCATAAGCAAACACTGGTACCCTCATCTTTGATTCTGGCAAAATAGCCCTCTCTTGTCAGCTTGCCTCAGGAAAGAGCTGATTAAAAACCTGTTTTGCTTCTAGGATCATCTTTTATGAAGGTTTTCTCCAGCAAACTTTTGACAGGCTTAATATCTTCGTGCTGTCAAATGACAAAGTTGTATTTCTGCATTTTCCTTAATGTATGGCCATCTAAAGACTCTTTAAGTGGATGCTGAAACATAGAGGAAGAGGGATTTAAATGTATTTTTCAGTCATACGTAGCTTCTCTGTGAAGCATTGTGCTATTTGATCATTGAAGAATATCTTAATGCAGCTGAACTAATTCCTCTAAAAAGTAAACTTCTGTTTAAAAAGAAATATTCCATATTGTCTGTTTTAATGGTTTGCAGTCTTTTTAGAATAATGGTTACTTGTTCCTGGTTTTGCTCGTAGTCTGAATGCTTTCCTGGAAGTAACTAGCAGAGGCTGACAATTCTCTGCTGTCCAGAAACACCCACAATATACACACTGAAATTGGTGTGAATGTAATTGGTATGGAAAGAGACTGCACGAAGTTACTGGTGAAGTAATGCGGTTGTATGTGGATCTCGATTGATACTGGGGATAGCTTGCAGTTTGGAGTCAATTGTACTGAAGCAGTCAGTAGGGGATTAAAAGTGGGTCAAGAGTTTGTTGTATTAAGTACAGTAGAGCTCCCCAAAACAAACACTACCGACACAGAGGAGTTCACTTTGCTCTTTTACTCAAAGAATGTGCTTATCTTGGAGGGAGCCTTCGTGTGTGTCTTCTTTCTTCTGTTTTCTACAGAATTAAGTGTTTAAAAACAATTACTGAAGTTAAATGCCTCAAGTGTAGAAAACTTATAAAGAAAAGAAATTATGATGAGAGAAGATTGTGGAAAGGTAAGAGTAGCAGCAAGCATTCTGCTCAAATTGGGTGTAAGGACTGCTACTGGTTTCCAGATTCATGTTTTGATCACACATCTGAAAGAAAAAGATTACTAATTTTCTGATCAGCTCAAGTATTTCAAGCATATGGTCTGAAATTCAAGAAGACCCGAGGGCATGTTTGTAAGAGGCAGAAAAATAGACCATTACGTTGATGCCACGTTGGAGTAAATAAAATAAGAGTAATCTGTTAAAAAGGGGGTACATAAAAGGAAAGAAATAATACAAGTTGTTAAAACAAGGGAAGAAAATTAAGTTGTTTACAGTAGAAAGTGGGGGCAAGACTTTGAACAAGACATTATAAAGTCTTATTTTCTACAAAGTCAAATGGAATTTGGTCCATTATGTGCGATGTATAGGGATCAAGGACCAACAATAAAAAGAACAGGTAGCAAAATAACCTTGCTTTTAAACACAGCAAAAACGTAAATTTATGTAAAGGAAGAGAAAATAAGAATGAATCTGTCATGGTAATGACAGCACTACAGTTAAATGGCAGTAAGGTCATTTATGAAGGAGACAAGGAGTTTATAATTCTAGGTATGTTTAAATTAGCAGTGAGTTGCGCAAGAAGATCTGAAATACAATGCAGGTAGTATTTAGGAGTAGCTACATCCTTGAAAATAAGCCTCACACCTTCTATTGTCATGCAGAACTCAAGATTATTACATTATTCAAGTATGTATAAATACCGATTTATATGATGTATGGAATTAGAAGTATGGTTGTGGGTTTTTGTTATCCTGAACCAGCTTAACATCATACCAGTCTAAGAAATGCATGTTTTGGTGAAGGCCACTTCCCTCTTTTTGGAGACAGCCTAAGGAGTGACAATAATCCCTTAGGTACTTAAAATGGAGACCACACTAGGCTGTGTGTAATGGGGGGTTGGTGTGCATGCACATAGATTTGGTGCTTGACATGCCTGTATGCCAAGTATGCCTCTAGCACACTGCACAACAAAGGGGGCTACAGCACACATGGTCCTGTCTGGCTTTGTCCTGGCCATGAGGCCAGCCCCAGTGAAAGGACTGAGCACCTTGTTGTGGACGTGCAGGAGGAAAAATGATGCTGGCAGTGTTGGGTGTTGTTTTTCCTTTTCAGCATGACTTTCTAGATGCAGAGTAACTTGAGTGTTTGCTGGTTCTGTTTCAAGTAGCAGTGGTATCTAGCATACAGGTGTGTGTTACTGAATTGATAATAATATCACAGGGAGAGTAACCCTCAATAAGGTTGCACACATTCAGGTCTGCCAGCATGTGTTAATTTTGATAATCTCTTCATATGAAAACAGAAGTGTGTGAAAGTAGTGTCTTTAATGAGTTTATTCTTTCATAATGACTGACCAGTATAGCTGAGTCATTCTGTTAACTGAAAAAACCAGCCGTGCTGGGCAAAATGCATGCAAATTCGAATTGCTATTTGTAAGTTCCTCAAGAAACTTAATGCTGTAGTTACTAGGAGCACAGGAATTATCACCAGCATTTTTAAAGCAGCTGTTCAAATTATCACACACATCTGCTATAAAATAGATTAAAGTACAATTGGTCTTTTATTATTGAGGTCAGATTCAGTAAATAAAGCAGTACAATTCCTTTACAATCTACAAAAGATTTCCTAAACGTATATATTTTGTTACTCTCTTGCAGTAGGAAGTACTGGTAGGAAATACTGAACACTCTGGGCACATAATTTTTCTGTGAGTGTATCTTTCGATTTGTTTTCACTCAGGAGAATAAACACATTACAGGATTAATGTGAAAGCTACCTCATGGGTGCAGAATCAGTCTTAGTAGGATGTACACCTATCCCGCTAGCAACAGTTTGATTCATTTCACAGATCTGCTGCAGGTAAGAGAAGGTGCACACAAAAATGCAGCTGAGCTGAGAGTTTTGGAAAAATACACGTTATTCATCACAAACTGTTTACAAAGCACTGTTGAGGATAAAAGGAAAAATTACATACACCTGTGGGTTGTTTTAAAAGACTTTTAGGTACTTATAAATTCCAGTGTACAGCCTATTAAATAGAAATGAAGAGAAGCCATAGGACTAGTCTTCAGAAAAATTTAGTCTTATAAACAGCAGGAGTAGGGATCCAATGAGTTTGTCAGAAGCTACACTTCCCGTGTTTCTCTGGTACAGGATTACCTTGCTGCAGAAAGCTACCCCCCCCCCCCCCCGCCCCCTTCTGTCCTCAAGTGAGTGCAATACAGGTACTTTAGGTTAATGGAATATTAAGATTATTGCATTTGAATCTTCCTGTACTCCACAGTCATATTTTTTCTATTTAACATATCATAGAACAGCCAGGTTAAATGCTTTTTATACTTCAGCAGAAGTCCTAATACGTTCTAATATTATTCATCATGCTCGTGGGTCAGTTGGGATGAAAGTGGTTGCCCACACATGAGTCTCACTCCTGTGGTTGACATTCTCATCATTCTGCAGGAATGCAGTTGTCATTTGTTTCTTACACTGGTATCTATCACCATAGCATGTGGGTGTCTGAACTCATGATCTCAGAGTGATGCAGGTCCTCAGGTAATGTGCCAATCTCATGGTGGTCTTGGAAAAACAAGGCAAGATTTGAGCCATATTGTATATTAACTATGATTTACAGGCTCAGTTATGCAGATCCAATACAAGGAGTAGAAAACTATGGTAACAGGCTGTCACTAACCTGTACTGCTGAGTAAGAGAGATTTCCACATCCGGAAACCACTTTTGGGTGTTGTTTTTTTTTTAAACAGTGTAGGTGACTTCATGTCTAAGTTAGGCTTTGCTATTGCAGAATGCTTACTTTCCAAATGCAGCTGTCATTGTTAAGGGCTGTTTCCATGCTGAATTACAGGGATGGTTGCTATAATTGTATCATGTGCACTGCAACTGTGTTGGGTAGATTCCAGTCTGCTATTAAAAAGCAGAACCCAGGAGTTTTGTTGAAAAACTTGCTTATATATCGTTTTTAATTCTCACTGTGTGTGTCCTTCAGAGTACTCTGTTATGCTTTTACAGAGTATAGGGGTTTTAGGGAGGAAGAGAGGGGAAGAGACACCTTCAGAAGCAGTTCATCTCCTTCTCATAGAATTGCTGAAACAGATCAAGTGAATCATCTTCTAGCAAGCCTGTTTCTCTCCATGAGCTATGGGATGAGTGGGGGTAACGGTCTGGGATTATACAACTGATGTTTAAACAAGGGGAAAAAAACCAAACAAGAAGGTCCAGCAGGTCCTTGGGCTTTTTATGTTGGGGTCCCCGGGGACAGGAACCCATCTAGTGTACTGTGTCCTGCTCTGGGGCCCCCAGTGTAAGAAGGGAATGGAGTGAGTCCAGAGGAGGCCACAAAGATGATCAGAGTGCTGGAGCACATCTTCTGTGAAGACAGAGTGAGGGAGTTGGGCTTGTTCAGCCTGGAGAAGAGCAGGCTTTGGGGTGACCTTATTGCAGCATTCCCATACCTAAAGGGGCTGACAGGAAAGCTGGAGAGGGACTGTTTACAAAGTCATGTAGTGACAGGACACAGAGTAACGGGTTGAAACTGAAATAGGGTAAATTTAGATTAGATGTAGGGAAAAACTTCATTCCTGTGAGGGTGATGAGGCCCTGGCACAGGCTGCCCAGAGAAGCTGTGGCTGCCCCCTCCCTGTCAGTGTTCAAGGCCAGGTTGGGTGGGGCTTTGGGCAACCTGGTCTCGTGGAGGGTGTCCCTGCCCAGAGCAGGGGGGTTGGGCCTAGGTGATCTTTGAGGTCCCTTCCACCACAAACCAGTCTATGATACAAAGGTAGGTGAGATGAACTCTCCTTGGTTATTAAAACAATGGTGGTTGCCTGGGTGTTCCCAGAAAATGTAATTCTCTTTCCACTTTTGCTTATTCTTGTTCCTTTTATTTTTCTTCTCCTCTCATAGGTCTTGATGTCTTTACATGAAATGTTCCCAGCAGTGCATGCAGCAGAGATGGCTGTCCAGCGAAACCCACGTTCTTGGGATGCCTGGCAGACTTTGGGACGTGCCCAGCTTGGATTAGGAGAGATATCACTGGTAGGAAAACAGACAACATTAGTACACTGAACCTGTAAGCTGCATCTTCTGAGTTGTGTGTGAATGAAAGCATGGAACTACTCAAGGTAGCTGAATATCCTTATGTAAGCTGAAAGTAAGCAAGAAGGTGGTTGTTGTCTCCAGTATTGCCTCCACTTCATTGTCCTTCACAAATGCTTCCTGTGTGGTTTTGTTGCTGGGTTTATGGAAGCCATTTGTGTTATATAATGTGTTTATGGGGTAGCTTTGTGCAACAGAATGACTGTGGTGACATAACTGCACATACTACATTCTGGGTATGGTACTGCTACAGCACAGCTCAGCACAGTTTAAAGATGAAGGTACTGTGAAGTCCCAGTCAATATTCAGGCTCATAAATTTAAAAGTTCACTCATAATGAACTTGTAGTTTACTCATGGTGAACTTTTAAATTCACTCATAAATGCTAACAAATTCCAGAATCTTGTTTCCCCTGGCTCCTACTTTTTTTGCTTCAAGTACAGCAAATCATACGTGCTCACTCATTCATGCTTTCCTCTGTCCCCTTGACCCTGAATGCTGGCTAAATTGGCTGAGATGCTCTGCTGTAGCTGGAGCTATATGGCACGGTGCTGTCTTGGCCATTTAATGTGATGCAAAGCGAGACTGCCATGTCAGATCACACTCTGCCTGTAGGCTACACACCTTTAGATAATGTCAAATGTGTCGTGTAATAGTTTGCTACTAGTTAGCATGGAAACATAGTGAACTTTTAAATTCAGACGCATTCATAAAAGCTCATCAGAAAAATAATTCTTCATAAACTCCCAGTTAGAAAAAAGATACCATTTAAATTTTATTTCTGATAAAAGCACCTCTGTGCTGGTTTGGTAGACATACATCTGTTGTTAGAGTGTTTTTGCAAAGTAACAATGTTTGGATAAAACATTTTCAAGGAAAAAAGAGAATTTGAGAGATGCTGCAGATCATGTAGTAAGGAGCAGTATTAAATAAACCACAAAAATATCAAACCCCAAATGATGAGAATAAGAAGACAAAAGTTGTGTTGCAGCTGTGTAGCGTGCTACCTTATGTTGTTGCAGTATCATAACATTAAATATTTAATATAAGTTCATGTATATCTGCATCACATAACTGATGACATTCCATGGTTTCTGTGATAGCAATGATAAGAGTATGTCGTCTGTCCTGCCTGGAGTTAGAATTTGTAAATATTGTTTTCTTTTTAGGCATTTTAAATTGTTGCTGTAAATTCTGAGGGTTTAAAATGCATTCAAAGTTTTATTTTCTGCAGGAATCTTAGGTAACTGATGATGCTTATTCTTTAAAAAATGCTACAATGACTGTAATGTGAATTTCAGATATTGATATGCCCATATTAGTTATAACACCTGGTCTGCTCACCAGATCCCATAAACTTTGTCTACTCTGGCACATCACATCACACCAATAGAAGTCGTTAACTTGAGTTAATAGTGTTGGGGACCTGGTACTCACACATTATTAATTTATTTTACTTCAGAGTAGCCCTTCAGGTGCTCTCTTGGAGCACATTGTCGAGCTTAATCAGAAAGGAATCTAATTTTTGTAGCTCAACATTATTCCATGATGCAAACCAAAGCTTTTTAAATGGGAACAATCACAGCACATTGTTCTTCTGGAACGAAATGCTTCTATAGGTGCCTTTGTAATTGTATTGACTTTACTGTCTGTGGAGAGAGGGAGGAGGAGTTATCACCTGGTAGTCTACCCTCTGAATGTTTTTGTCTCTGAGGAAGCAGCCCAGAAGTGCCAAAAAGACCTGTTGGTGTCCCAGTGCCTTAGTACTGGCCCTGAGTCATAGAATCACAGAATCATAGGGGTTGGAAGGGACCTCAAGAGATCATCGGGTCCAACCCCCCTGCCAAAGCAGCTCCCCAGCTCATATTACACAGACAGGCGTCCAGACGGGTCTTGAATATCTCCAGAGAAGGAGACTCCACCACCTCCCTGGGCAGCCTGTCCCAGGGCTCTGTCACCCTCACTGTGAAAAAGTTCTTCCAGATGTTGGTGCAGAACTTCCTGTGCTCCAACTTGCAGCCATTGCCCCTTGTTCTATCCCCACAGAGCACTGAAAAGGGGCTGGCTGATTCCCCCTGCATCCTCTGCTTCAGATAACTATAAACTTTAATTAGGTCCCCCCTTAGTCTTCTCAAGGCTGAACAGTCCCAACTTACTCAGCCTTTCCTCATAAGGGAGATGCTCCGGGCCCTTAATCATCTTCGTAGCCGTTCTCTGGACTCTCTCCAGGAGATCCCTCTCCTTTTTATACCAAGGAGCCCAGAACTGGACACAATACTCCATGTGAGGCCTGACCAGGGCAGAATAGAGGGGGAGGATCACCTGCTTTGACCTGCTGGCTACACTCCTCCGGATGCACCCCAGGATCCCATTGGCTCTCTTAGCCACCAGGGCACACTACTGGCTCATGGTCAACCTGTCATCAACCAGGACCCGCAGGTCTTTCTCCACTGAGCTGTTCTCCAGCAGGTCATCCCCCAGCCTGTACTGATACAAGCAGTTGTTCCTTCCAAGGTGCAAAACTTTACACTTGCTTTTGTTGAACTTCATCTGGTTTCTTACTGTCCAGGTCTCTCTGGATGGCAGCGCAGTGTTCCTGCGTGTCAGCCACTCCTCCCAGCTTTGTATCATCGGCGTACTTGCTGAGGGTGGATGCTATTCCCTCATCAAGGTCGTCAGTGAAGATATTAAACAGGACTGGACCCAGCACCGAGCCCTGGGGAACACCGCTAGTCACAGGCCTCCAGTCAGATTCTGCTCCACAAATCACAACCCTCTGGGCTCGGTCCGACAGCCAATTCTTAACCCACCTCACTGTCCACTCATCTATCCCATGCTCTCTCAGCTTTGCTATCAGGATGTCATGGGAGACAGTATCAAAGGCCCTGCTGAAGTCAAGGTCGATGACCTCCACTGCTCTCCCTCCATCTACCCAGCCAGTGATGAGATCATAGAAGGCTATGAGCTTGGTCGAGCACAATTTCCCCTTGGTGAATCCATGCTGACTACTCCTCATGACCTTCTTCTCTTCCAATTGCTTGGAGATGGTGTCCAGAACAAGCTGTTCCATTACCTTTCCGGGGACAGAGGTGAGGCTGACTGGCCTCTAGTTACTAGGTTAATTACACCAGGTCGTTCATGTTGCTCTCAGCCTTTGTGAACTCCATCTTGTCCATGCCCTCGCCAGCGTACCAGTGTAGGAAGGCCTTTCAGCGGAACATGACAGTGAACTGCTCAGAAATGCGTTTGAACAGCTCCTGGATGGCTGTGCTATTACCAATGAAGGTGGCTGACATTTTCAGGCCACGAGGTGGAATGTCACAGACTGCCTTTCTGACTTTAGGCATATTGAACTGCCTTCTGCTTAACATATTCTCACATACAAAGAGGCACTCGGGGAGTTATTTTGAAATGCAGATAATGTTCACTATTTATTTTTGAACCAGGCAATTTTTGAGAAATCTTACAAGATTAAGATTGGAGGAGTCTTAAAACATAGAATCAAGGAATGGCCTTAGTTGGAAAGGACCCATAAGGATCATCAAGTCCAACTCCTGGCTCCACATAGGACCAGACAAGTCAGACCGTGGGACTGAGCGCGTTGTCCAGACGCTGCTTGAACTCAGTCAAGCTGGGTGCTGTGATCCCTTCCCTGGGGAGTCTGTGCCAGTGCCCAAGCTCCCTCTCAGTAAAGAACCTCTTCCTAATATCCAACCTAAACCTTCCCTGTCCCAGCTTCATGCAGTTACCATGGGTTCTATCTCTGGTCACCAAAGAGAGAAGATCAGTGCCTGTCCCTTCACTCCCCCTCATCAGGAAGCCATAGACTGTGACGAGGTCTCCCCTCAGCCTCCTCTTCTCCAGGCTGAACAAACCAAGGGACTTCAGCTGCTCCTCATAAGACTTCTCCTCTGGACCCTTCTCCATCCTCATTGCCCTCCTCTTGGCACTCCCCAATATTTTTATGTTCCTCTTGTACTGTTGCACCCAAAGCTGCACACACAGGACTCAAGGTGAGGCTGCATCAGTGCAGTGTAGAGCTGGGCAGTCACCTCCCCGAACGGGTTGGCCATGGTGTGCTTGATGCACCTCAGGGTAAGGTTGGTCGTCCTGACTGCCTGGACACACTGCTGGCTCATGGTTAACTTTGCTGTCGACCAAGACCCCAGATCCCTCTCAGCATGGCTGATCTCCAACATCTGATCCCCCAGCCTGGGTGTGCAGCTAGGGTTGCCTTTTCTCAAGTCCAGAATCCGGCACTTGCCCTTGTTAAACTTTGTGCTGTTGGTGACTGCCCAGCTCTCTAATCTGTCCAGGTCTTTCTGTAAGGCTTCTCCAGCCTTGAATCAACAGCACCCCCCCAGTTTGGTGTCATCTGCAAATTTACTTCAGACACCCTCTAGTCCTGAGTCCAGGTCATTTATGAAAATGTTAAAAAGAACTGGGCCTAAACTGGAGCCCTGGGGAACCCCACTGTGAAAGGTCACCAGCCAGATGTAACCCCATTTACTGTCACCCTCTGAGCCTGACCTGTCAGCCAATTGCCCACCCCAAAAAAGCTTAAGTGATTTCATAATCATTGAACCTGTGCAGACTTCTTGATCAGGTGATCTGAGTCATAATTATCCTTTTCCAATTAGCTTTTCAGTACTGTAATTTTCTAAGCTTGTCACTGCATTATATTTTTTTGCAAAAAATGTTAATAGTCAGGGCTTTTTAGTAATGCTTTGAGATTTTGGAATTACTACCCCTCTCAAGAGCAGCTTCCTCTCTTTGTTTCATTTCTCCCCCACCAAATGTCTGTCTTCACTACCCACATCCTGCCAAACGGTCTGTTGAAAATACGTTTATTACTTCACAATGGATGATGTACTACTTCTTCTTAGGAACAAAAGAGTTTACTGTATTTCAAGTTTCCCAGGTCTAAAATAAATCATCAAAAAAAAGTCTGGTTTATGTTGTGAGCCGCATAATATATTCACTTTTTTGCAAACAAAGGAAGCTTTGGTTTGATCAAACTTGTGACAGAGTAAGAAAAATTAGCCCCTTTCTATTTAGCTTTTATAAAAGCTGCTGTTGGCTCTTGTTTATGAATGTACTAAATAGGGTAATTCAACAGTAATACTTAATTAAATACTTGAAGAAAAAGGAAGTTCTGCCTGCCCACATTTAACTTTATTTCTCTAAAGGCTGAAATTCCTTGAATTCCACAAATTAATTTGCAAGAGCACACTTGTGTAAACTTTGCAGTGTGATGTGGGAACTGTAGAAATGTGGTCAGGCTTGCAGTATCTCTACTGTGTTGGTGATGAGAACTAAGGCAGTAAGTTTCCTACTCACCTTTCATTAGAACAGTTTTGTCCATGAGTCTGGGTGAGCCCTGCACTCAACAAAACAAAGCAAAAGCAGCATTAAGAAGTGGCCAACTGGAAGCAACTTGAGTCTCCCTCCTTGGAGAAATTCATAAGCCATCTGGACATGCTCATGGGCAACCATCCTCTGCTTGTTGGCCCAGATAACCTCATCTGGCCTAAACAGTTCTGTGATTCTGTGACTTAATCTTACCACATTGTGGCTGGGCCTCCATGTCAAATCTGGGATATTTAGGATTACAGAGGTGACCATGCAGATGTGTAAATATGAACCTTTTTGTTTGATGCTTTGAAGTAGAAGCCTTGGCAGCAGGAGTCCTCACATCAGCCATTTTCTCTTATTTCTCTTGAAAGAAATAGTTTCTAGGTGTTTCATGTAAAGATGGGACTATGTACTAGTAGATAGATTCCTGCATTTTATTGGAATGCAGCTAATTAACAGAACTGATTATGAATTTGAGAGAATTTTCCAAAATGTTATTAATGTACATGTGTAAAGATTTTGATAATCAAAAGGAAACAGGTTGGCTTTCTATTGAAAAGCATGTAGGTCTGTGCTTCAGGTTCTGTTCCTGTTAACTTGATGGGATAAATAACTCAGATTATTTTTTTTAATATAAAGTTGTATGAGAATAAAGTATTTAATTACACTGCTGTGACTATCATCCTCCTAGGCATGACAAAATGTGTGCATTATCCTATAGCAATGGAATATTTAATCTTATCATTATATTATTATAGTTGACTCTTCTTCTGTTCATAAATGAACAGAGAAAGGGGCAATGCAATTTTACAAATCTCTGTTTTATGACTTTGGCCTAGAATTTCTTGTTATTCCTTTACAATGTTTGTGTCATGGTTCAAATGATACTGCTTTCCTTAGCAGGATTTGGTGAAAGAAAGTTCTTTTGAGAATGAAACATGTGACAGAGCATTTTGCTGTCTTGCCTGTTCCATCTTGAAGTACTCACCAGCCACATACACATTCTTGTGCATAGTATTGGGGAGGTACTACATTAGAAAAAATTAGAATTACTTTTGTCAGTTACAGTAGGATTGTGTCAAATTATTTTCAACAGCTTGAAACAGTCCTACACAGCTATAGATAATACCCAGTAATATGGGCTTTCCCAGGTGTCCTCTGCTAGTCAAGCAGTCTCCAGCTACTAAAGTGTCATTTTTTTTTTAAACAACCACTCTTGGGAGTCATAAATATATTTTGATAACCCACCTAATGATTTGTGTTTTTAATGCACAAAAGTATCTTCTGCTCAAAAGCAGTTTTTACTTTCAGTCAAGTAAACAGAAGGGCAAGCAAGTCTCCTATGGTTCAAATGACCTTTCTGCTACGTTTCTTGCAGGGGTGCTCGGTTCTTCTGAGCGTTGCCCACTGACTGAGCTGGGGCCTTCTGTTACTTATTCCTGTCAGATGCTCAGACATTTTGAGCTGTGATGATGAAGTGTGTCTTCTCAACATTTAGATGAAAAGTATTAGCTAGAACAGGTGCAGAGTAAGTGAGAAACTGTGATTGGGGAGAGAGTTGTTTGACCATTGTAATAAATTTTGCAGTATAATTTGGTAACAGGTCAATGTTTTCCATCCTACTGGGTTTTCCTGATTTGCAAGTTAAGACCACTCTTATAACTGCAGGCTATATTTTCTTGGGCTCAAGATGACGATTTGTAGGATGTGATATTTTTTGTTGTTGTTCCTTCGATCATTATGTCCATGCCCGCAGTAGAGCACAGTGTACAGATCTCTGGTGGAAGCAGCCTGAAGCAGTTAATTCCACAGAGCAAGCTGTAGTGTCTTACAGGGCTGGTCACTGAGGTGTAAAGGCAGACAAAGCAGTAAGTGATGTGAGCAAAGAGGGCTGGAAAGCAGTGAGCTGGTGCAAAAGGAGACCTGGGAAATGGGAAAACATCATCAAAGCAAGAGAAAGTACAAGAAGGCGATAAAAACTTCTTCAAAGGAAGAGGAAGAAGGAAGCTGTGGAAGTGAGGAAGAGGCACCTTGAAGAGAAATTTGAAGTGGACAGAGGCTGATAGGAAATTTTCTGAAACTCTAGTTAGTAGAGAGATCACAGAATCGTAGGGGTTGGAAGGGACCTTGAGAGATCATCGGGTCCAACCCCCCTGCCAAAGCAGGCTCCCCAGGACAGGTTGCACAGGTAGGCATCTAGACAGGTCTTGAATATCTCCAGTGAAGGAGACTTTAGATGTGTGTGTCGTGGTTTCACCCTGGCTGAGAGCCGAGGTCCACGCAGCTGCCTGCTCCTTAAAGGAAAAGAGCAGGGAAAGAGGGAAGGGGGGGGGGGGGGGGGGGAAGGGAAGGGAGGGGAAAAAGGAAGAGGAATGGGCAAATAACCCCAAAACCAAGAAATAAGAGGCCCGTGGGTTGGGATAAGGATAGTTTACTAAGATAACAGAAAGATACAATATAGCAATGCTAACAGGACTTTAGAGCAAAAATCTATGAAGCTGTTGATACACAATGCAGTTTCTCACCAAACCCACAGCTCAGGCTGTGCCACCCAGAGCCGTCCCGGAAACCAACTGTCCCGCAAGAACCGTGTGTCCCAGAGCCGCCCTCGGCCTTCCTCCCGTCAGCCCCCCGATATCCTGGGCAGGAAGTAACTGGTGTGGACTACTCTCTTTGGTCAGTTGGGTCACCTGTCCTGGCTTCGCACCTCCTTTCTCGTGAAGAGCTGAGAAAGTCCTTGACTGTCTGACATCAACTAAAAACATCAGGGTTTTATCAGCACGGCTTTCATTTTAACACTCAAACACAGCATTCCATCCGCTGCTACAAATGAAGTTAACTCCATCCTGACCAAAACCAGGACATTATCCACCCCTTATTCCATACCATTTACGTCATGACCAGATCCAACCATTTCTTTTTGTGTACAACCAGTTTCTTGTTTCAGACACATATATATGTATATACACATGTATACACACACATGTGCATACAGGTATTATTCCCTTTCTCTATGGACCATTCCTCTGAGTTTGTTGAGTGAATGAACATTTAGTCTATGATGATTTTCAGGCTTCATTCGTCGTAACAGCCTCTCATGGTGTCAGTATGCGCTACTGGATCGTTGCATGCTGCATCTTAGGCTCTCGACTGATACACCTGATATGGTCCATGTTCATAGTCTGTGAATCAAAGATGTTCATTTTCAAAGGGAAGGAGGAAAAAGTTCTTGGAATACCAGGTCTTGGTCCCGTCATCGCGGCACTCTTCCTTCATTGACTTGTATGACTCTGGCTGTAACTCCTTTGGTACAACATGTAACAACATACAGCAATAATAGCAATAATGAATGTACAGTAATGGGTTATTTAGCAATTACTATAATACAATTTCTACCTTATTAATTATATTGGCTATTCTCACCTAAAATCAAATCCCTTTGAGGTACACATCGAACTTCTCTATCCTTCTGCATCACCCACCAAGTACAACCAGGTCCTTGAGCAAAAACAATCTCAGACATGGGTTTACCTTTGCCTGAAGCAGGGATGACCCAAACCATCTTCCCTAATAAACTCTTCATATGCACCACTGGGACTCTGTCTCCTTCTACAGTACGTGGAAATTTTGACTGGGCAGGACCAGCTCGATTGGTGGATACCCTAGAGTTAACTAACCACGTGGCTTTGGCTAAATGTGTATCCCAGTATTTGAATGTTCCACCACCCATCACTTTCAGGGTAGTCTTTAAGAGCCCATTATATCGTTCAATTTTCCCAGAGGCTGGTGCATGATAAGGAATGTGGTACACCCACTCAATGCCATGCTCTTTGGCCCAGGTGTCTATGAGAGTGTTTTGGAAATGAGTCCCATTGTCTGACTCGATTCTTTCTGGGGTGCCGTGTCGCCATAGGACTTGCCTTTCAAGGCCCAGGATTGTATTTCGTGCAGTGGCATGGGGTACAGGATATGTTTCTAGCCAGCTGGTGGTTGCCTCCACCATTGTAAGCACGTAACGCTTCCCATGGCGGGTACGTGGGAGGGTGATGCAATCAATCTGCCAGGCCTCCCCATGTTTGTATTTCATCCACTGTACTCCATACCAAGGGGGCTTCAAATGCTTAGCTTGCTTGATTGCGGCACACGTCTCACACTCATGCATAACTTGTGCAATAGCATCCATGGTTAAGTCCACCTCTCAATCTCGAGCCCATCTATATGTTGCATCTCTCCCTTGATGACCTGAGGAGTCATGAGCCCATTGAGCTATCAACAATTCACCTTTACGTTGCCAGTCTAGATTTACCTGAGCCACTTCAATCCTAGCAGCCTTATCTACCTGATGGTTGTTTTGATGTTCCTCCATGGCCTGACTCTTAGGTACATGGGCATCAACGTGACGTACTTTTACAACGAGCTTCTCTAACCGGGCAGCAATATCTTGCCGTAAGTCAGCAGCCCATATATGTTTTCCTCTACGCTGCCAGTTGTTCTTTTTCCACTGCTGCAACCAACCCCACATTGCATTGGCTACCATCCATGAATCAGTATAAAGGTAGAGCATTGGCCACTTTTCTCTCTCAGCAAAGCCCAGGGCTAACGGTATGGCCATCACCTCAGCAAACTGGCTTGATTCACCTTTTCCTTCATGGCTTCTGCTACTCGTCTTGTAGGATTCCATACATCAGCTTTCCATCTTCGATGTTTCCCCACAAGGCGACAAGAGCCATCAGTGAACAGGGCATATCGCTTCTCATTCTCTGGCAGTTTGTTGTAAGGTGGGGCTTCTTCAGCCCGTGTTACCTCCTCATCCTCTGGTGACATCCCAAAATCTTTGCCTTCTGGCCAGTCTGTGATCACTTCCACGATTCCTGGGCGATTAGGGTTTCCTACTCGAGCCCGCTGAGTAATTAGTGCAACCCACTTGCTCCACGTAGCATCAGTGGCATGGTGTGCAGAAGGGACCTTCCCTTTGAACATCCAGCCCAACACCGGCAGTCGGGGTGCCCAGAGGAGCTGGGCTTCAGTTCCAATTACTTCTGAAGCGGCTCGAACCCCTTCATAGGCGGCCAGTATTTCCTTTTCTGTTGGAGTATAATTGGCCTTAGAGCCTTTGTAGGCCCGACTCCAAAACCCCAGCGGTCGACCTCGAGTCTCCCCTTGTGCCTTCTGCCAGAGACTCCGGGTAGGGCCATTCTCCCTGGCTGCAGTGTAAAGCACATTTTAAACATCTGTCCCTGTCCGGACAGGCCCAAGGGCCACTGCATGGACTATCTCGCGTTTGATCTGCTCAAAGGCTTGTTGCTGCTCAGGTCCCCATTGGAAATCATTCTTCTTCCAAGTTACGTGGTAAAGTGGGCTCACAATGGGACTGTAGTTTGGGACATGCATTCGCCAAAAACCTGTAACACCTAAGAAAGCTTGTGTTTCCTTTTTGTTGCTTGGTGGAGACATAGCTGCTATTTTATTGATAATGTCCATTGGGATCTGACGACACCCATCCTGCCATTTTATTCCTAAAAACTGGATTTCCTGCGTAGGCCCCTTGACTTTGCTTTGTTTTATAGCAAAGCCAGCTTCTAGAAGGATTTGAATTATCCTTTTTCCTTTCTCAAATACTTCCTCTGCTGTATTGCCCCATACAATGATGTCATCAATATACTGCAGGTGCTCTGGGGCTTCACCCTCTTCCAGTGTAGTTTGAATTAGTCCATGGCAGATGGTGGGGCTGTGTTTCCACCCCTGGGGCAGACGATTCCATGTGTATTGGATGCCCCTCCAAGTGAAAGCAAACTGTGGCCTGCACTCTGGCGCCAGTGGTATTGAGAAGAAAGCATTTGCAATGTCAATTGTAGCATACCACTTGGCTGCCTACGATTCCAGTTCATACTGCAGTTCCAGCATGTCCGGTACAGCAGCACTCATTCCTGGAGTGACTTCGTTTGGTCAGTTGGGTCACCTGTCCTGGCTTCGCCCCTCCTTTCTCATGAAGAGCTGAGAAAGTCCTCGACTGTCTGACAGCAACTAAAAACATCAGGGTGTTATCAGCACTACTCCCATTTTAACACTCAAACACAGCATTCCATCCGCTGCTACAGAATAAGTTAACTCCATCCTTACCAAAACCAGGACAGTGTGCCTGGGCACAGAGAAACTGATGAGGAGATCTTTTCCTATCAACTGCTTCAGGCCATTATCTTCCTATTCCATTCTCATACCTGCAGGCTCAGCCAGAGGACATCTGCTGAGTCACTCCAGGGGTGATGCATCTTCATCCACACTACAAATTCCCTGCAGTAAAGAACTTCCAGCCCAGGAGGATTAAGCTAGCGTTGTTTCACAGAGATGTACCAAATGGAAACAAAGACATTCATGGCCTTATAACTTGACCAAGTTGCAATAGGTATATTTAGTCTTCTGCATCAGGAAAATTGCCTACTATGTTTCAAGTGCTTTCTGAAAACATGAGAACACCAGAACCTTTGAATAAAGGGTTTAATAAACATAAGAACCACAAAATATTAAGTGTTCACTTCATTTTTTGAAGACAGAAGAATTATTTTTTGCTTAAAATCAGTTTCCAGATAGAAACTGAAACAGAAACTGAACAGAAAAGTTGCACAGAGAAGTTCAGTCTATTTCAAGTTAAAATAGATAATACCTACCATTCAGATTATATGATATAAACTATTAAATTAGAGTAGAAACATCTGAAATACTTGATTTTTTTAAATTTAAAGAAATTTAATGAGGACTCTTTAAATAAAAGTAAAATTTCATTATGTTTACTATAAAAAGTTGTTATTTTTGTTCACAGTGAGTAGTGGAGGAATTTAGAGAAATTCTAATAAAATATTATCATAGAATTGTAGAATGGTTTGGGTTGGAAAGGACCTTTAAGAGTCTCCTAGTCCCAACCCCCCCTGCAATGAGCCAGGGACATCTTCAACTAGATCAGATTGCTCAGGGTCCCATCCAGCCTGGTCTTGAATGTTTCCTTGGGGCAGCCACAGCTTCCCTGGGCAACCTGTTCCGGTGTTGCACCACCCTCGTAACAAAAAATGTCTTCCTAATACCTAATCTAAATCTACACTCATTCAATTTAAAGCCATTTCTCCTCGTCCTATTGCTCAGTGCCCTTGCAAACAGTCCCTCCCCAGCTTTCCTGCAGGCCCTTTGAGGTACTGGCAGGGTGCAGTAAGGTCTCCCTGGAGCCTTTCCTTCTCCAGGCTGAACAAGCCCGACTCTCTCAGCCTGTCTTCATAGGAGAGGTGCTCCAGCCCTTTGGTGATTTTTGTGGCCCTCCTCTGGACAAGCTCCAACAGCTCCGTGTCATTCCTGTACTGAGGACCCCAGAGCTGGACACGGTACACCAGGTGGGGTGTCACCAGAGCAGAGTAGAGGGGCAGATTTGCCTCCTCCTATCTTCTGGTCATACTTTTTGTGCAGCCCAGGACAGAGTTGGCTTTCTGGTCTGTAAGCACACATTGCTGGCTTATGTTGAGTTTTGCAGTAGATTTTGTAGCGGTCTTCCCTACAGAAGCAAGAGCATCTATGTGAGTACATACAGATTTAAAATACCTTAGTCCTTACGTGCAGGGTCTCAAAGACCACAGCTGCTGTTTAAAATGAGGCTAGAAGTACCAAGTTTATCTAGTGCCATCACGTGTTACTATAATGCTAGACGGGGGAAGGAGATTTACATATCCATCCATTGGAGAATTACAGCTAGCCCTGTTATTTTTTTTCTTCTGAATGTATAAAAATGAATGGCTGTGGAAGCAGTTTTGGTGGCATCATGAAGTTTTTTGTGGCTGACAGTTCTCTCTTTCTTAGTGTTGCACTGCTTCTTTAAAATTAATTTCTCTGCTTTTTTTGGCCACACTTGAGATTTAATTTTTAATTATTATATATTAATAAAAATGTCACACATTAAATCCTTTTTGTAATAATTTACTAAGATGATTGTGTTATGCTCTGTTGTATGAATCATCAAGGCAGCTTCTAAGCTTATCAAATGTTACTTCACATTTGATTACTTTGTTTAATGTTCTTTATTGTGTATTAACATAACTATATAGGCAGGTTTTAATTAGGGACCCTCTTTCATGGAAAATATAAAAGCAGATGGTGTTTGATTACATTTTGTTTTCAACAGAAATTAAAAAAAAACCCGACTATTTATTGTTTACTTGTAGTTCATCTATCACTGGGAAGCTAGCAAAGTTGATAAAATAACACTGTTTTGCAAGAAATAAACTGCAGTCCTTCTTCTGTTCAAAGTTCAGTATGCCGCGACGGAGAGAGACAGGGCACAGCTTGATGCAAGCAAGAGTCGATTTATTGTAAAGAATCATTCCTTTTTATATGCTCTGCAGACGGCTGCTTTCTTTCAACCATACGGTGTTCGCGGGCTACATCTGATTGGTCAATGTTTTGCTGTCGCAGCAGCATCTCTATCTTATCATGCTAATACACCACAAATAAAAAAACCGCCATTATTTATTGTTTACTTCTAGTTCATCTATCACTGGGAAGCTAGCAATGTTGATAAAATAACACTGTTTTACAAGAAATAAACTGCAGTCCTTCTTCTGTTCAAAGTTCAGTATGCTCCTACTCTTCAGAACTGGCTGTGGACCAATAATAAAGTATTTTTTTTTTTCTAGAACTAAAAGGCTGCCTATTACAACACCATTAATACTGACAGCATAATCAGAATTTCTTAAATCTGATTTGTGTCTCTTGTCAGCTGCATTCACATCATGCAGAGTTCATACATTAATGTGTGCCAGCAGAAGGGTGAATTGGCCGTTTCTGTCAATGTACATGAATGGTTGTAATTTTTCCAATTAATTTGTATGCTTTAAGTATTTATACATTACACCAGACTATCTAATTCAGCAGTTGCTCCTATGTCTTTGAAGTGTTTAAATGCAGAATCCTTCCCAGATACAGTCCAAATCCATTTCATCACTGTTTTCCCACCCTATGGGAAGGATACCTTGTCACCCAAGAGTTTGGTCACTCAAGTGGCCGTTTCCATTACTCACCAGGCATAACCAGCAGTGTAAAGTACACATAACTATAAGTGGGTAAGGTCAGTCATGACCTTTTCACTGTTAATGTAGGTATATGTAACGTACAGTTGTAATTCTTGGTCCAGCATTTTTCCAGTAGTGCATCAAGCTCTTATTTTTACTGAATATCACATTTACTGGATTAGTCTTTTTTTTTTTAAATATTTATCAACTAATAGTCTCCCTGCACTTCAGTCAAGCCTTTGAGACAGTTTCTCACAGCATTCTGACTGAGAAACTGGCTGCCACTGGCTTTGACAGGTGGACCTTCAGCTGGGTTAAATACTGGCTGGCTGGATGGGCCCAAAGGGTGGTGGTGAATGGAACAAAATCCAGCTGGAGGCCGGTCACAAGTGGTGTCCCCCAGGGCTCAGTCCTGGGTCCAGTCTTGTTCAACATCTTTATCAATGACCTCGATGAAGGGATTGAATGCTCCCTCAGTAAGTTTGCAGATGACACTAAGCTGGGAGGAAGTGCTGATCTGCCTGAGGGTAGGGAGGCTCTTCAGAGGGATCTGAACAGACTGGACTGATGGGCTGAGACCAATGGGATTAAGTTTAACAAGGCCTAGTGTGGAGTGCTGCACATGGGACATAACAACCCCATGCAGTGCTACAGGCTTGGGGGAGACTGGCTGGAGAGCTGTCAGGCAGAGAAGGACCTGGGGGTGTCGGTTGACTGCAGGCTGACTATGAGCCAGCAGTGTGCTCAGGTGGCCAATGGCATCCTGGCTTGTATCAAAAACAGTGTGGCCAGTTGGTCCAGGGAGGTGATTGTGCCCCTGGAGTCGGCATTGGTGAGGCTGCACCTCGAGTACTGTGTCCAGTTCTAGGCTCCTCACCATAAGAAGGACATTGAGGTCATGGAAGGGGCTGGAGGGCAAATCCTATGAGGAGCGGCTGAGGGAGCTGGGGATGTTTAGCCTGGAGCAGAGGAGGCTGAGGGGACACCTTATCACCACCTACAAGTACCTGAAGGGAGGTTGTGGAGAGGTGGGCGATGGTCTCTTCAGCCAGGTGACAGGAGATAGGAGAAGGGGAAATGGCATGAAGCTGTGCCAGGGCAGATTTAGATTAGGTGTTAGGAAAAAATTCTTCACTGAAAGAGTTGTCAGGGCCTGGAACAGGCTGCCCAGGAAGGGGTTGAGTCGCCTTCCCTGGATGTGTTTAAAAAAGGGCTGATGAGGTACTTAGGGATATGGTTTAGCATAGGATGGGAATGGTTGGACTTGATGATCTTAAAGGTCATTTCCAACCTTGAAATTCTGTGATTCTGTGAACTTCTATGTTGAGCGTTTTTATTTGTGGGACTTTTCTGAGTTGAACTGAAAGACAGGAGAAACAGTATCCGCTGTATTTAGTTGTATCAATATGACATGATTTGTACAATTATAGGAGCTCTTTCTTAGAGCAGCTTTCCGAGTTGGGAATTTGTCTATTTTTCCCTGTTAAGTGTGTTTGCAACCACAGATCTGTTAGAGAAACTGCTTAATATGAGGGATGTAGGATTGCTGAAATATTAGTGCTGTATGTGAAATGATTGTGTGCTAATGTAAAAGCAGCAACATTAGTGATACTTTAAATCCCAGTCATCCCTTTTCTGCATTTCTTTAAACCATACCCGCCTGCTTTTGCCTTATCTTATATCTGATGACAGGAAGAAAGTGAGACAGGGAATCACCAAAACAGAAATTATTTTTGCTTTTACATTTTTAGTTATAGCACTATTTTTGACATGTGAGCTTTTATTTGTTCTGTTGTTGCCAGGTTGTTCATAACTTCTTGGTAATTTCAGACATTTGGACGCACGGTGGTTTCTGGGTAACGCTGCTGTTGAACTTAGCTGAGGGAGAGTTGTTCCGCTTTTGTCTTTGCTTGAATTGTTTTTTTTTTAATTTCTGTGATGAATTATGAATGCTTTAAAGTCTCCAATCCTTGTTTCTTACATATTCTCTTTACAGGCAATCCGAAGTTTCCAGGTATCCTTACACATCTTTCCAATGAACCCTGAATTGTGGAAAGAGGACCTTTCCTGGGCAAGAAAACTACATGAACAACAGAGGGTAACAAAGACTGAGGCAGTGCCAGCACTGGCAATAGAAAAAGAGATTGCACAGGAATCAATCCCAGACTATGACTTTGAAAGTGATGAAATTGTGGCAGTGTGTGCTGCCATTGCAGAGAAGGAGAAAGCTCTTTCAGCAGCTAAAACAGTAGTGATTGTGTCTGCTTCTGGCACAGTAGAGACTGTTACTGAGAAGGAGAATTGTACTACAACCCCTGATGAAACCCTTTTCATCAGAGCCCGATAGGTCAGCCTTATGGGTTGCCATACTGTTTTAAGAACTAGTGTTATTTATTGTATCCAGCTTGCTATGTTTTTATTTAAACAGTGGGAAAGCCTACAGAGTTTTAAAGAATTGAAGCTATTTTTCTTATGTAAATTGAAAAAGCAGTGACCTGAAATGTTCCATGGTTTTGGAGAAGAAAGCCAAGAGTTGATTCCAAAAATCTGATGAACAAATGCAATGTTAAAATGTGTAACTACATTCTAACAACTGCTTTGATCTTTATGTATTTCATAATTTTACAAGTTAATGTCTGCATTTTCCTAGTAATTAATAACCTTTTATTTAAACAGTGAAAGAAAAAGGGAATTTTAAAAAATCAATTTCAGTCCTTGTTCATTAACATTATTTTTCTTCCAGTTAAAGTGTGAACTGTTCTCTGTTATTGAAAGTCTGTATTTTCATTAGGTTTACTTTTGCAATAAGGAAGTTCCCTATGAAGCAGAGTCAGATTATTACTTCACTCGTATGTGTGTGAGAGAGACCTGGCATTTAACTTGCAGTCAGATGAAATTGGTGTTAGCCTTTATGTTGCTTTCATAGGTGAATGGGTTAACCACTTTCTGATTAGACGTAAGGAAATGCTACACCAAACAAGCCCCTGAATGCTTAGCTATTACTGATTGCTTCACCAGAGGAAAGAACATTCAGCTGAGACAGAAACTGGCCTTTGCTTATGTGGTGGTTTAGCCCTGTCTTAACACTACACCACAAAGAACAGTGAAACGGGAGTCGGGAGCGTGACCAGATCTTAAAAGAAACGCAGATCTTAAAACACTTTCCCCCCAACACTCCCTTCTCAGCCGACTTCAGTCAGGATTTTGGTCTCCTCTTCCCTCCCCTTCACAGGGCAAAACAGACTCAACACAGAGTGAAGAAAAAACCCACTTTTTTTTATTAACACTACACCACAAAGAACAGTGAAACGGGAGTCGGGAGCGTGACCAGATCTTAAAAGAAACGCAGATCTTAAAACACTTTCCCCCCAACACTCCCTTCTCAGCCGACTTCAGTCAGGACTTTTGTCTCCTCTTCCCTCCCCTTCACAGCGCAGGGTGGGCAGGGACTGGGGAAAATGGGGTTCTTGGTAGCACCTTCCCCCCACCCCTCCATTCTAATCAGACTTCCCTTTAGCCATTATCTTGCTCCCTTCTTCCCCCACTAGCAGTACAGGGTGTCAGGGACTGGGAAACGATGGGGTTCTTGGTTACTTCTTCATGAGCTGTTTTCCTTTTCCAGATCTTAAAACACCTCTACCTCCCACACCTCTCTCCTTAGCAGACTTCACTCTAGTCATGACTTCACTCCCTTCTCCCCTCCAGTTGCAGCACAGGGGGGCAGGGACTGGGAGATGGAGGGGTTCAGTCAGTCCCTTGCAAGTTGGTTTCCTTCTCGGCTTGGGGAGCAGGGGAGGCATTCATTCCACACACCCCCCCTGCTGCACTGTAGTGTCTCACCCACGGGAGACAGTCCTCCACGAACTTCTCCAACATGAGTCTCTTGCCCCAGGGCTTTATCTCTTCATTCAGCTGCCCCACCGTGGGTCACTGCTATGGTGGGCAGTCATAAATCACAATGTCTCCCAGTCCTCTGTGGGGTCACCAGCCTCTCCATAGCAAACCTGTTTGGTGCAAATCTCTCTCTCACTCATCAAGTGCTGGCAGGGGCTTATCCCAACATAGGGTCACAGCATCTCCTCTATGTCTCCACCTGCTCCATCCAGCGTGGAGCCCCTCCACGGGCTGCAGGTGGGGTCTCGGCCTTTTCCATGGGTTTCTCCATGGGCTGCAGGGGCATCTTTCTCTCCGGCACCTGGGCCGCCTCCTCCCCCGCCCTTCCCAGCCTTGGCGTCTGCACAGCTTGTTGCATCTTCTCACTCCCCTCTCCGGTGGCAAAATGCGCCTGTCAGCAGGTTTTTTTCTCCTATATGTGATTCACAGAGGCGTTATGACCAGCTCTGATGGGTCAAAAGCAACTTTGGCCTGGAATTTGCCATTGTTGGCCGTTTTGAAGCTGGCAGAAACCTGTAACTGCTGCTTACAAAAACTGTCCCAGCAGCACAGCCTTTCAAAACTGCAACAGTTTATCACAAGTGCTGTGCTACAGGCATGGCCAAAAGCAAAATGGTGGGAGTTGGAAGTAGCTGTGTCTGGACTGTATTACATTTGGCCTTTTCTTGCCTACTGAGGCTAATCTGATAAAAGGAGCCAATTTGGTTTTCCTGATTCTTGTGACCTGCTGTTTAAAGCATGTTCCTAGTGAACCAGCTTTTCAGGCCAGCATTTACCGAGTCTCGCTTTTTATCCTTTCTGGATTTTGGGTGCTGTGATGGGTGTTCACATTGTGGTAAGTTAGAGGCTTTGTGGAGGAGGTTTGTTTAGTGTTCATCTTTCTTCAGAGGAAGGTGGACGTTGGTTCCTCACACGGGCAGCTCAGAGAAACCGTGTCAGGCTGTTTCTGTGTGCTGTCTGCTGAGACTGCTCTCTTTTCAGTGTCTCAGAGACCCTAGTGTAGAGATAGATGATCGATTCCTAACCAGACTGGAAAAACTATCACCTGGGGGATTCCTGGAAAATTCAGGATTGGGAACATGTCCTTTCTACATGATTTTGATAACATTTTGCTTAATAAAAACATATTGAATAGTAGTTTTGAAGACAAGCAAAATCTTTTGAAGTCAGTCATCTTTGCATTCATAAAATCTGATCTCTCTTTTCAAAGTAACATATTTTTAAAGGAAATAATGCTGCTGAAGAAGCATAGTGACTTTTGTAATAGGACATGTAAAAAAACCTTATCTCAGATGATACTTTAATATCTTTATTTAAGATGACACTGTCTTTAGAGAAATTAATTATCCATTTCAAAAACTTAATTGCGATGTTGTACATACTAAGTTTTCATTGTTTTTTGCAAGATTCTTACTGAGTATATTTTTCTATGTATATGAGTTTTTCGAACTGTGCTTGCACATGTGTACACGAAAAGTTCACACTTTCTGATGTCTCCTGAGCATTCATTAAGTACAGGGACTAAAAAAATATGTTAGGAAATCTAAACCATAATCATGCTACACTTTTATTTGTTCATTCAGTTCAGAAATAGATCTTAAGTGCTTACGGAGTAAGTATTTAGTTAAGATACCTTTTGACATATGATTTAAATTGTTCCAGTTGAAGAATTTCTTGATCTTATTTTTCCTCACAACTTAAATAAGACAACCCACTCAGCCACGGGAAGAGTTAATATTAAAAGTATTTGGACAGATTTCTTCAAAAACACACCCTTCTCAGCCGACTTCAGTCAGGATTTTGGTCTCCTCTTCCCTCCCCTTCACAGGGCCAAACAGACTCAACACAGAGTGAAGAATAGACCCACATTTTTTTATTAACACTACACCACAAAGAACAGTGAAACGGGAGTCGGGAGCGTGACCAGATCTTAAAAGAAACGCAGATCTTAAAACACTTTCCCCCCAACACTCCCTTCTCAGCCGACTTCAGTCAGGATTTTGGTCTCCTCTTCCCTCCCCTTCACAGGGCAAAACAGACTCAACACAGAGTGAAGAAAAAAACCACTTCTTTTTATTAACACTACACCACAAAGAACAGTGAAACGGGAGTCGGGAGCGTGACCAGATCTTAAAAGAAACGCAGATCTTAAAACGCTTTCCCCCCAACACTCCCTTCTCAGCCGACTTCAGTCAGGATTTTGGTCTCCTCTTCCCTCCCCTTCACAGGGCAAAACAGACTCAACACAGAGTGAAGAAAAAACCCACTTTTTTTTATTAACACTACACCACAAAGAACAGTGAAACGGGAGTCGGGAGCGTGACCAGATCTTAAAAGAAACGCAGATCTTAAAACACTTTCCCCCCAACACTCCCTTCTCAGCCGACTTCAGTCAGGACTTTTGTCTCCTCTTCCCTCCCCTTCACAGCGCAGGGTGGGCAGGGACTGGGGAAAATGGGGTTCTTGGTAGCACCTTCCCCCCACCCCTCCATTCTAATCAGACTTCCCTTTAGCCATTATCTTGCTCCCTTC
Organism: Gallinula chloropus; assembly: GCF_964237585.1. Lineage (NCBI taxonomy): Eukaryota > Metazoa > Chordata > Aves > Gruiformes > Rallidae > Gallinula > Gallinula chloropus. The sequence continues at coordinate 74,463,115 of NC_140089.1, forward strand.
TTCCCCCACTAGCAGTACAGGGTGTCAGGGACTGGGAAACGATGGGGTTCTTGGTTACTTCTTCATGAGCTGTTTTCCTTTTCCAGATCTTAAAACACCTCTACCTCCCACACCTCTCTCCTTAGCAGACTTCACTCTAGTCATGACTTCACTCCCTTCTCCCCTCCAGTTGCAGCACAGGGGGGCAGGGACTGGGAGATGGAGGGGTTCAGTCAGTCCCTTGCAAGTTGGTTTCCTTCTCGGCTTGGGGAGCAGGGGAGGCATTCATTCCACACACCCCCCCTGCTGCACTGTAGTGTCTCACCCACGGGAGACAGTCCTCCACGAACTTCTCCAACATGAGTCTCTTGCCCCAGGGCTTTATCTCTTCATTCAGCTGCCCCACCGTGGGTCACTGCTATGGTGGGCAGTCATAAATCACAATGTCTCCCAGTCCTCTGTGGGGTCACCAGCCTCTCCATAGCAAACCTGTTTGGTGCAAATCTCTCTCTCACTCATCAAGTGCTGGCAGGGGCTTATCCCAACATAGGGTCACAGCATCTCCTCTATGTCTCCACCTGCTCCATCCAGCGTGGAGCCCCTCCACGGGCTGCAGGTGGGGTCTCGGCCTTTTCCATGGGTTTCTCCATGGGCTGCAGGGGCATCTTTCTCTCCGGCACCTGGGCCGCCTCCTCCCCCGCCCTTCCCAGCCTTGGCGTCTGCACAGCTTGTTGCATCTTCTCACTCCCCTCTCCGGTGGCAAAATGCGCCTGTCAGCAGGTTTTTTTCTCCTATATGTGATTCACAGAGGCGTTATGACCAGCTCTGATGGGTCAAAAGCAACTTTGGCCTGGAATTTGCCATTGTTGGCCGTTTTGAAGCTGGCAGAAACCTGTAACTGCTGCTTACAAAAACTGTCCCAGCAGCACAGCCTTTCAAAACTGCAACAGTTTATCACAAGTGCTGTGCTACAGGCATGGCCAAAAGCAAAATGGTGGGAGTTGGAAGTAGCTGTGTCTGGACTGTATTACATTTGGCCTTTTCTTGCCTACTGAGGCTAATCTGATAAAAGGAGCCAATTTGGTTTTCCTGATTCTTGTGACCTGCTGTTTAAAGCATGTTCCTAGTGAACCAGCTTTTCAGGCCAGCATTTACCGAGTCTCGCTTTTTATCCTTTCTGGATTTTGGGTGCTGTGATGGGTGTTCACATTGTGGTAAGTTAGAGGCTTTGTGGAGGAGGTTTGTTTAGTGTTCATCTTTCTTCAGAGGAAGGTGGACGTTGGTTCCTCACACGGGCAGCTCAGAGAAACCGTGTCAGGCTGTTTCTGTGTGCTGTCTGCTGAGACTGCTCTCTTTTCAGTGTCTCAGAGACCCTAGTGTAGAGATAGATGATCGATTCCTAACCAGACTGGAAAAACTATCACCTGGGGGATTCCTGGAAAATTCAGGATTGGGAACATGTCCTTTCTACATGATTTTGATAACATTTTGCTTAATAAAAACATATTGAATAGTAGTTTTGCACACAAGCAAAATCTTTTGAAGTCAGTCATCTTTGCATTCATAAAATCTGATCTCTCTTTTCAAAGTAACATATTTTTAAAGGAAATAATGCTGCTGAAGAAGCATAGTGACTTTTGTAATAGGACATGTAAAAAAACCTTATCTCAGATGATACTTTAATATCTTTATTTAAGATGACACTGTCTTTAGAGAAATTAATTATCCATTTCAAAAACTTAATTGCGATGTTGTACATACTAAGTTTTCATTGTTTTTTGCAAGATTCTTACTGAGTATATTTTTCTATGTATATGAGTTTTTCGAACTGTGCTTGCACATGTGTACACGAAAAGTTCACACTTTCTGATGTCTCCTGAGCATTCATTAAGTACAGGGACTAAAAAAATATGTTAGGAAATCTAAACCATAATCATGCTACACTTTTATTTGTTCATTCAGTTCAGAAATAGATCTTAAGTGCTTACGGAGTAAGTATTTAGTTAAGATACCTTTTGACATATGATTTAAATTGTTCCAGTTGAAGAATTTCTTGATCTTATTTTTCCTCACAACTTAAATAAGACAACCCACTCAGCCACGGGAAGAGTTAATATTAAAAGTATTTGGACAGATTTCTTCAAAAACACACCCTTCTCAGCCGACTTCAGTCAGGATTTTGGTCTCCTCTTCCCTCCCCTTCACAGGGCCAAACAGACTCAACACAGAGTGAAGAATAGACCCACATTTTTTTATTAACACTACACCACAAAGAACAGTGAAACGGGAGTCGGGAGCGTGACCAGATCTTAAAAGAAACGCAGATCTTAAAACACTTTCCCCCCAACACTCCCTTCTCAGCCGACTTCAGTCAGGATTTTGGTCTCCTCTTCCCTCCCCTTCACAGGGCAAAACAGACTCAACACAGAGTGAAGAAAAAAACCACTTCTTTTTATTAACACTACACCACAAAGAACAGTGAAACGGGAGTCGGGAGCGTGACCAGATCTTAAAAGAAACGCAGATCTTAAAACGCTTTCCCCCCAACACTCCCTTCTCAGCCGACTTCAGTCAGGATTTTGGTCTCCTCTTCCCTCCCCTTCACAGGGCAAAACAGACTCAACACAGAGTGAAGAAAAAACCCACTTTTTTTTATTAACACTACACCACAAAGAACAGTGAAACGGGAGTCGGGAGCGTGACCAGATCTTAAAAGAAACGCAGATCTTAAAACACTTTCCCCCCAACACTCCCTTCTCAGCCGACTTCAGTCAGGACTTTTGTCTCCTCTTCCCTCCCCTTCACAGCGCAGGGTGGGCAGGGACTGGGGAAAATGGGGTTCTTGGTAGCACCTTCCCCCCACCCCTCCATTCTAATCAGACTTCCCTTTAGCCATTATCTTGCTCCCTTCTTCCCCCACTAGCAGTACAGGGTGTCAGGGACTGGGAAACGATGGGGTTCTTGGTTACTTCTTCATGAGCTGTTTTCCTTTTCCAGATCTTAAAACACCTCTACCTCCCACACCTCTCTCCTTAGCAGACTTCACTCTAGTCATGACTTCACTCCCTTCTCCCCTCCAGTTGCAGCACAGGGGGGCAGGGACTGGGAGATGGAGGGGTTCAGTCAGTCCCTTGCAAGTTGGTTTCCTTCTCGGCTTGGGGAGCAGGGGAGGCATTCATTCCACACACCCCCCCTGCTGCACTGTAGTGTCTCACCCACGGGAGACAGTCCTCCACGAACTTCTCCAACATGAGTCTCTTGCCCCAGGGCTTTATCTCTTCATTCAGCTGCCCCACCGTGGGTCACTGCTATGGTGGGCAGTCATAAATCACAATGTCTCCCAGTCCTCTGTGGGGTCACCAGCCTCTCCATAGCAAACCTGTTTGGTGCAAATCTCTCTCTCACTCATCAAGTGCTGGCAGGGGCTTATCCCAACATAGGGTCACAGCATCTCCTCTATGTCTCCACCTGCTCCATCCAGCGTGGAGCCCCTCCACGGGCTGCAGGTGGGGTCTCGGCCTTTTCCATGGGTTTCTCCATGGGCTGCAGGGGCATCTTTCTCTCCGGCACCTGGGCCGCCTCCTCCCCCGCCCTTCCCAGCCTTGGCGTCTGCACAGCTTGTTGCATCTTCTCACTCCCCTCTCCGGTGGCAAAATGCGCCTGTCAGCAGGTTTTTTTCTCCTATATGTGATTCACAGAGGCGTTATGACCAGCTCTGATGGGTCAAAAGCAACTTTGGCCTGGAATTTGCCATTGTTGGCCGTTTTGAAGCTGGCAGAAACCTGTAACTGCTGCTTACAAAAACTGTCCCAGCAGCACAGCCTTTCAAAACTGCAACAGTTTATCACAAGTGCTGTGCTACAGGCATGGCCAAAAGCAAAATGGTGGGAGTTGGAAGTAGCTGTGTCTGGACTGTATTACATTTGGCCTTTTCTTGCCTACTGAGGCTAATCTGATAAAAGGAGCCAATTTGGTTTTCCTGATTCTTGTGACCTGCTGTTTAAAGCATGTTCCTAGTGAACCAGCTTTTCAGGCCAGCATTTACCGAGTCTCGCTTTTTATCCTTTCTGGATTTTGGGTGCTGTGATGGGTGTTCACATTGTGGTAAGTTAGAGGCTTTGTGGAGGAGGTTTGTTTAGTGTTCATCTTTCTTCAGAGGAAGGTGGACGTTGGTTCCTCACACGGGCAGCTCAGAGAAACCGTGTCAGGCTGTTTCTGTGTGCTGTCTGCTGAGACTGCTCTCTTTTCAGTGTCTCAGAGACCCTAGTGTAGAGATAGATGATCGATTCCTAACCAGACTGGAAAAACTATCACCTGGGGGATTCCTGGAAAATTCAGGATTGGGAACATGTCCTTTCTACATGATTTTGATAACATTTTGCTTAATAAAAACATATTGAATAGTAGTTTTGCACACAAGCAAAATCTTTTGAAGTCAGTCATCTTTGCATTCATAAAATCTGATCTCTCTTTTCAAAGTAACATATTTTTGAAGGAAATAATGCTGCTGAAGAAGCATAGTGACTTTTGTAATAGGACATGTAAAAAAACCTTATCTCAGATGATACTTTAATATCTTTATTTAAGATGACACTGTCTTTAGAGAAATTAATTATCCATTTCAAAAACTTAATTGCGATGTTGTACATACTAAGTTTTCATTGTTTTTTGCAAGATTCTTACTGAGTATATTTTTCTATGTATATGAGTTTTTCGAACTGTGCTTGCACATGTGTACACGAAAAGTTCACACTTTCTGATGTCTCCTGAGCATTCATTAAGTACAGGGACTAAAAAAATATGTTAGGAAATCTAAACCATAATCATGCTACACTTTTATTTGTTCATTCAGTTCAGAAATAGATCTTAAGTGCTTACGGAGTAAGTATTTAGTTAAGATACCTTTTGACATATGATTTAAATTGTTCCAGTTGAAGAATTTCTTGATCTTATTTTTCCTCACAACTTAAATAAGACAACCCACTCAGCCACGGGAAGAGTTAATATTAAAAGTATTTGGACAGATTTCTTCAAAAACACTCCCTTCTCAGCCGACTTCAGTCAGGATTTTGGTCTCCTCTTCCCTCCCCTTCACAGGGCAAAACAGACTCAACACAGAGTGAAGAAAAAACCCACTTTTTTTTATTAACACTACACCACAAAGAACAGTGAAACGGGAGTCGGGAACGTGACCAGATCTTAAAAGAAACGCAGATCTTAAAACGCTTTCCCCCCAACACTCCCTTCTCAGCCGACTTCATTCAGGATTTTGGTCTCCTCTTCCCTCCCCTTCACAGGGCAAAACAGACTCAACAAAGAGTGAAGAAAAAACCCACTTTTTTTTATTAACACTACACCACAAAGAACAGTGAAACGGGAGTCGGGAGCGTGACCAGATCTTAAAAGAAACGCAGATCTTAAAACGCTTTCCCCCCAACACTCCCTTCTCAGCCGACTTCAGTCAGGATTTTGGTCTCCTCTTCCCTCCCCTTCACAGGGCAAAACAGACACAACACAGAGTGAAGAAAAAACCCACTTTTTTTTATTAACACTACACCACAAAGAACAGTGAAACGGGAGTCGGGAGCGTGACCAGATCTTAAAAGAAACGCAGATCTTAAAACACTTTCCCCCCAACACTCCCTTCTCAGCCGACTTCAGTCAGGACTTTTGTCTCCTCTTCCCTCCCCTTCACAGCGCAGGGTGGGCAGGGACTGGGGAAAATGGGGTTCTTGGTAGCACCTTCCCCCCACCCCTCCATTCTAATCAGACTTCCCTTTAGCCATTATCTTGCTCCCTTCTTCCCCCACTAGCAGTACAGGGTGTCAGGGACTGGGAAACGATGGGGTTCTTGGTTACTTCTTCATGAGCTGTTTTCCAGATCTTAAAACACCTCTACCTCCCACACCTCTCTCCTTAGCAGACTTCACTCTAGTCATGACTTCACTCCCTTCTCCCCTCCAGTTGCAGCACAGGGGGGCAGGGACTGGGAGATGGAGGGGTTCAGTCAGTCCCTTGCAAGTTGGTTTCCTTCTCGGCTAGGGGAGCAGGGGAGGCATTCATTCCACACACCCCCCCTGCTGCACTGTAGTGTCTCACCCACGGGAGACAGTCCTCCACGAACTTCTCCAACATGAGTCTCTTGCCCCAGGGCTTTATCTCTTCATTCAGCTGCCCCACCGTGGGTCACTGCTATGGTGGGCAGTCATAAATCACAATGTCTCCCAGTCCTCTGTGGGGTCACCAGCCTCTCCATAGCAAACCTGTTTGGTGCAAATCTCTCTCTCACTCATCAAGTGCTGGCAGGGGCTTATCCCAACATCGGGTCACAGCATCTCCTCTATGTCTCCACCTGCTCCATCCAGCGTGGAGCCCCTCCACGGGCTGCAGGTGGGGTCTCGGCCTTTTCCATGGGTTTCTCCACGGGCTGCAGGGGCATCTTTCTCTCCGGCACCTGGGCCGCCTCCTCCCCCGCCCTTCCCAGCCTTGGCATCTGCACAGCTTGTTGCATCTCCTCACTCCCCTCTCCGGTGGCAAATTGCGCCTGTCAGCAGGTTTTTTTCTCCTATATGTGATTCACAGAGGCGTTATGACCAGCTCTGATGGGTCAAAAGCAACTTTGGCCTGGAATTTGCCATTGTTGGCCGTTTTGAAGCTGGCAGAAACCTGTAACTGCTGCTTACAAAAACTGTCCCAGCAGCACAGCCTTTCAAAACTGCAACAGTTTATCACAAGTGCTGTGCTACAGGCATGGCCAAAAGCAAAATGGTGGGAGTTGGAAGTAGCTGTGTCTGGACTGTATTACATTTGGCCTTTTCTTGCCTACTGAGGCTAATCTGATAAAAGGAGCCAATTTGGTTTTCCTGATTCTTGTGACCTGCTGTTTAAAGCATGTTCCTAGTGAACCAGCTTTTCAGGCCAGCATTTACCGAGTCTCGCTTTTTATCCTTTCTGGATTTTGGGTGCTGTGGTGGCTGTTCACATTGTGGTAAGTTAGAGGCTTTGTGGAGGAGGTTTGTTTAGTGTTCATCTTTCTTCAGAGGAAGGTGGACGTTGGTTCCTCACACGGGCAGCTCAGAGAAACCGTGTCAGGCTGTTTCTGTGTGCTGTCTGCTGAGACTGCTCTCTTTTCAGTGTCTCAGAGACCCTAGTGTAGAGATAGATGATCGATTCCTAACCAGACTGGAAAAACTATCACCTGGGGGATTCCTGGAAAATTCAGGATTGGGAACATGTCCTTTCTACATGATTTTGATAACATTTTGCTTAATAAAAACATATTGAATAGTAGTTTTGAAGACAAGCAAAATCTTTTGAAGTCAGTCATCTTTGCATTCATAAAATCTGATCTCTCTTTTCAAAGTAACATATTTTTGAAGGAAATAATGCTGCTGAAGAAGCATAGTGACTTTTGTAATAGGACATGTAAAAAAACCTTATCTCAGATGATACTTTAATATCTTTATTTAAGATGACACTGTCTTTAGAGAAATTAATTATCCATTTCAAAAACTTAATTGCGATGTTGTACATACTAAGTTTTCATTGTTTTTTGCAAGATTCTTACTGAGTATATTTTTCTATGTATATGAGTTTTTAGAACTGTGCTTGCACATGTGTACATGAAAAGTTCACACTTTCTGATGTCTCCTGAGCATTCATTAAGTACAGGGACTAAAAAAATATGTTAGGAAATCTAAACCATAATCATGCTACATTTTTATTTGTTCATTCAGTTCAGAAATAGATCTTAAGTGCTTACGGAGTAAGTATTTAGTTAAGATACCTTTTGACATATGATTTAAATTGTTCCAGTTGAAGAATTTCTTGATCTTATTTTTCCTCACAACTTAAATAAGACAACCCACTCAGCCACGGGAAGAGTTAATATTAAAAGTATTTGGACAGATTTCTTCAAAAACACTCCCTTCTCAGCCGACTTCAGTCAGGATTTTGGTCTCCTCTTCCCTCCCCTTCACAGGGCAAAACAGACTCAACACAGAGTGAAGAAAAAACCCACTTTTTTTTATTAACACTACACCACAAAGAACAGTGAAACGGGAGTCGGGAACGTGACCAGATCTTAAAAGAAACGCAGATCTTAAAACGCTTTCCCCCCAACACTCCCTTCTCAGCCGACTTCATTCAGGATTTTGGTCTCCTCTTCCCTCCCTTCACAGGGCAAAACAGACTCAACAAAGAGTGAAGAAAAAACCCACTTTTTTTTATTAACACTACGCCACAAAGAACAGTGAAACGGGAGTCGGGAGCGTGACCAGATCTTAAAAGAAACGCAGATCTTAAAACACTTTCCCCCCAAAACTCCCTTCTCAGCCGACTTCAGTCAGGATTTTGGTCTCCTCTTCCCTCCCCTTCACAGGGCAAAACAGACACAACACAGAGTGAAGAAAAAACCCACTTTTTTTTATTAACACTACACCACAAAGAACAGTGAAACGGGAGTCGGGAGCGTGACCAGATCTTAAAAGAAACGCAGATCTTAAAACACTTTCCCCCCAACACTCCCTTCTCAGCCGACTTCAGTCAGGACTTTTGTCTCCTCTTCCCTCCCCTTCACAGCGCAGGGTGGGCAGGGACTGGGGAAAATGGGGTTCTTGGTAGCACCTTCCCCCCACCCCTCCATTCTAATCAGACTTCCCTTTAGCCATTATCTTGCTCCCTTCTTCCCCCACTAGCAGTACAGGGTGTCAGGGACTGGGAAACGATGGGGTTCTTGGTTACTTCTTCATGAGCTGTTTTCCAGATCTTAAAACACCTCTACCTCCCACACCTCTCTCCTTAGCAGACTTCACTCTAGTCATGACTTCACTCCCTTCTCCCCTCCAGTTGCAGCACAGGGGGGCAGGGACTGGGAGATGGAGGGGTTCAGTCAGTCCCTTGCAAGTTGGTTTCCTTCTCGGCTAGGGGAGCAGGGGAGGCATTCATTCCACACACCCCCCCTGCTGCACTGTAGTGTCTCACCCACGGGAGACAGTCCTCCACGAACTTCTCCAACATGAGTCTCTTGCCCCAGGGCTTTATCTCTTCATTCAGCTGCCCCACCGTGGGTCACTGCTATGGTGGGCAGTCATAAATCACAATGTCTCCCAGTCCTCTGTGGGGTCACCAGCCTCTCCATAGCAAACCTGTTTGGTGCAAATCTCTCTCTCACTCATCAAGTGCTGGCAGGGGCTTATCCCAACATCGGGTCACAGCATCTCCTCTATGTCTCCACCTGCTCCATCCAGCGTGGAGCCCCTCCACGGGCTGCAGGTGGGGTCTCGGCCTTTTCCATGGGTTTCTCCACGGGCTGCAGGGGCATCTTTCTCTCCGGCACCTGGGCCGCCTCCTCCCCCGCCCTTCCCAGCCTTGGCATCTGCACAGCTTGTTGCATCTCCTCACTCCCCTCTCCGGTGGCAAATTGCGCCTGTCAGCAGGTTTTTTTCTCCTATATGTGATTCACAGAGGCGTTATGACCAGCTCTGATGGGTCAAAAGCAACTTTGGCCTGGAATTTGCCATTGTTGGCCGTTTTGAAGCTGGCAGAAACCTGTAACTGCTGCTTACAAAAACTGTCCCAGCAGCACAGCCTTTCAAAACTGCAACAGTTTATCACAAGTGCTGTGCTACAGGCATGGCCAAAAGCAAAATGGTGGGAGTTGGAAGTAGCTGTGTCTGGACTGTATTACATTTGGCCTTTTCTTGCCTACTGAGGCTAATCTGATAAAAGGAGCCAATTTGGTTTTCCTGATTCTTGTGACCTGCTGTTTAAAGCATGTTCCTAGTGAACCAGCTTTTCAGGCCAGCATTTACCGAGTCTCGCTTTTTATCCTTTCTGGATTTTGGGTGCTGTGGTGGCTGTTCACATTGTGGTAAGTTAGAGGCTTTGTGGAGGAGGTTTGTTTAGTGTTCATCTTTCTTCAGAGGAAGGTGGACGTTGGTTCCTCACACGGGCAGCTCAGAGAAACCGTGTCAGGCTGTTTCTGTGTGCTGTCTGCTGAGACTGCTCTCTTTTCAGTGTCTCAGAGACCCTAGTGTAGAGATAGATGATCGATTCCTAACCAGACTGGAAAAACTATCACCTGGGGGATTCCTGGAAAATTCAGGATTGGGAACATGTCCTTTCTACATGATTTTGATAACATTTTGCTTAATAAAAACATATTGAATAGTAGTTTTGAAGACAAGCAAAATCTTTTGAAGTCAGTCATCTTTGCATTCATAAAATCTGATCTCTCTTTTCAAAGTAACATATTTTTGAAGGAAATAATGCTGCTGAAGAAGCATAGTGACTTTTGTAATAGGACATGTAAAAAAACCTTATCTCAGATGATACTTTAATATCTTTATTTAAGATGACACTGTCTTTAGAGAAATTAATTATCCATTTCAAAAACTTAATTGCGATGTTGTACATACTAAGTTTTCATTGTTTTTTGCAAGATTCTTACTGAGTATATTTTTCTATGTATATGAGTTTTTAGAACTGTGCTTGCACATGTGTACATGAAAAGTTCACACTTTCTGATGTCTCCTGAGCATTCATTAAGTACAGGGACTAAAAAAATATGTTAGGAAATCTAAACCATAATCATGCTACATTTTTATTTGTTCATTCAGTTCAGAAATAGATCTTAAGTGCTTACGGAGTAAGTATTTAGTTAAGATACCTTTTGACATATGATTTAAATTGTTCCAGTTGAAGAATTTCTTGATCTTATTTTTCCTCACAACTTAAATAAGACAACCCACTCAGCCACGGGAAGAGTTAATATTAAAAGTATTTGGACAGATTTCTTCAAAAACACACCCTTCTCAGCCGACTTCAGTCAGGATTTTGGTCTCCTCTTCCCTCCCCTTCACAGGGCAAAACAGACTCAACACAGAGTGAAGAAAAAACCCACTTTTTTTTATTAACACTACACCACAAAGAACAGTGAAACGGGAGTCGGGAACGTGACCAGATCTTAAAAGAAACGCAGATCTTAAAACGCTTTCCCCCCAACACTCCCTTCTCAGCCGACTTCATTCAGGATTTTGGTCTCCTCTTCCCTCCCTTCACAGGGCAAAACAGACTCAACAAAGAGTGAAGAAAAAACCCACTTTTTTTTATTAACACTACGCCACAAAGAACAGTGAAACGGGAGTCGGGAGCGTGACCAGATCTTAAAAGAAACGCAGATCTTAAAACACTTTCCCCCCAAAACTCCCTTCTCAGCCGACTTCAGTCAGGATTTTGGTCTCCTCTTCCCTCCCCTTCACAGGGCAAAACAGACACAACACAGAGTGAAGAAAAAACCCACTTTTTTTTATTAACACTACACCACAAAGAACAGTGAAACGGGAGTCGGGAGCGTGACCAGATCTTAAAAGAAACGCAGATCTTAAAACACTTTCCCCCCAACACTCCCTTCTCAGCCGACTTCAGTCAGGACTTTTGTCTCCTCTTCCCTCCCCTTCACAGCGCAGGGTGGGCAGGGACTGGGGAAAATGGGGTTCTTGGTAGCACCTTCCCCCCACCCCTCCATTCTAATCAGACTTCCCTTTAGCCATTATCTTGCTCCCTTCTTCCCCCACTAGCAGTACAGGGTGTCAGGGACTGGGAAACGATGGGGTTCTTGGTTACTTCTTCATGAGCTGTTTTCCAGATCTTAAAACACCTCTACCTCCCACACCTCTCTCCTTAGCAGACTTCACTCTAGTCATGACTTCACTCCCTTCTCCCCTCCAGTTGCAGCACAGGGGGGCAGGGACTGGGAGATGGAGGGGTTCAGTCAGTCCCTTGCAAGTTGGTTTCCTTCTCGGCTAGGGGAGCAGGGGAGGCATTCATTCCACACACCCCCCCTGCTGCACTGTAGTGTCTCACCCACGGGAGACAGTCCTCCACGAACTTCTCCAACATGAGTCTCTTGCCCCAGGGCTTTATCTCTTCATTCAGCTGCCCCACCGTGGGTCACTGCTATGGTGGGCAGTCATAAATCACAATGTCTCCCAGTCCTCTGTGGGGTCACCAGCCTCTCCATAGCAAACCTGTTTGGTGCAAATCTCTCTCTCACTCATCAAGTGCTGGCAGGGGCTTATCCCAACATCGGGTCACAGCATCTCCTCTATGTCTCCACCTGCTCCATCCAGCGTGGAGCCCCTCCACGGGCTGCAGGTGGGGTCTCGGCCTTTTCCATGGGTTTCTCCATGGGCTGCAGGGGCATCTTTCTCTCCGGCACCTGGGCCGCCTCCTCCCCCGCCCTTCCCAGCCTTGGCATCTGCACAGCTTGTTGCATCTCCTCACTCCCCTCTCCGGTGGCAAATTGCGCCTGTCAGCAGGTTTTTTTCTCCTATATGTGATTCACAGAGGCGTTATGACCAGCTCTGATGGGTCAAAAGCAACTTTGGCCTGGAATTTGCCATTGTTGGCCGTTTTGAAGCTGGCAGAAACCTGTAACTGCTGCTTACAAAAACTGTCCCAGCAGCACAGCCTTTCAAAACTGCAACAGTTTATCACAAGTGCTGTGCTACAGGCATGGCCAAAAGCAAAATGGTGGGAGTTGGAAGTAGCTGTGTCTGGACTGTATTACATTTGGCCTTTTCTTGCCTACTGAGGCTAATCTGATAAAAGGAGCCAATTTGGTTTTCCTGATTCTTGTGACCTGCTGTTTAAAGCATGTTCCTAGTGAACCAGCTTTTCAGGCCAGCATTTACCGAGTCTCGCTTTTTATCCTTTCTGGATTTTGGGTGCTGTGGTGGCTGTTCACATTGTGGTAAGTTAGAGGCTTTGTGGAGGAGGTTTGTTTAGTGTTCATCTTTCTTCAGAGGAAGGTGGACGTTGGTTCCTCACACGGGCAGCTCAGAGAAACCGTGTCAGGCTGTTTCTGTGTGCTGTCTGCTGAGACTGCTCTCTTTTCAGTGTCTCAGAGACCCTAGTGTAGAGATAGATGATCGATTCCTAACCAGACTGGAAAAACTATCACCTGGGGGATTCCTGGAAAATTCAGGATTGGGAACATGTCCTTTCTACATGATTTTGATAACATTTTGCTTAATAAAAACATATTGAATAGTAGTTTTGAAGACAAGCAAAATCTTTTGAAGTCAGTCATCTTTGCATTCATAAAATCTGATCTCTCTTTTCAAAGTAACATATTTTTGAAGGAAATAATGCTGCTGAAGAAGCATAGTGACTTTTGTAATAGGACATGTAAAAAAACCTTATCTCAGATGATACTTTAATATCTTTATTTAAGATGACACTGTCTTTAGAGAAATTAATTATCCATTTCAAAAACTTAATTGCGATGTTGTACATACTAAGTTTTCATTGTTTTTTGCAAGATTCTTACTGAGTATATTTTTCTATGTATATGAGTTTTTAGAACTGTGCTTGCACATGTGTACATGAAAAGTTCACACTTTCTGATGTCTCCTGAGCATTCATTAAGTACAGGGACTAAAAAAATATGTTAGGAAATCTAAACCATAATCATGCTACATTTTTATTTGTTCATTCAGTTCAGAAATAGATCTTAAGTGCTTACGGAGTAAGTATTTAGTTAAGATACCTTTTGACATATGATTTAAATTGTTCCAGTTGAAGAATTTCTTGATCTTATTTTTCCTCACAACTTAAATAAGACAACCCACTCAGCCACGGGAAGAGTTAATATTAAAAGTATTTGGACAGATTTCTTCAAAAAATGAGACATTCTCTGGCTAGCAGAGGAAATGTGTGAGAACCTGTAAGGTGTGTGTTCATTTTGAAGGGCCTTGTCTATCCTCCAACATGTGTATTCTTTCATTGTACTTACATTTGCCTCGGGTTTATGTATTTACTCGCGCAGGAAGGGCTGCCTCCCTTCTTTCCAGAGCTCTGTGTTATCACAGAATCTGTTTCCACCAAACTGATCCATAAAATTCCTAGTGACTTCAGCACTGCTGGGCCAACCTAATGGGGAGGTGTGTGTCTGGACCCCGTGCTGGCTTCAATGGGGGGCTGTTTCCATCCCCCGTACTGAATGTGTTTTCCTCTGAGTAGGTTATGAGTTCTAGGTATTGTCAGGATCGTAGTGTTTTGTAGAGCACTGTAGAGCAGGTAAGTTCGTGTGACACTGTTAAACTGGGAGGAAGTTCAAAGATTGGTGATACCAATGTTGTTTTTGTACAGCATGCCTTGTTTTGCATGTATGGGATTTTTTTGATCTGTTTGAATAAAATACTGACTTCTCTGCTGCTTGCTGATGCCTGTTTTTTCTCTTGGTTGTAACAAGAGTCAGGGTTACCACTGACCATTTTAGAATGTTACTCAATCAGCTGCTTCTGTCTCTGCTGAACATGTGAATGTCTTATAGTAAAAGAAAAAAGCCAAAGATATTTCAGGAAAAATGTTTGATACAAAATAGTGCTCAGTGCTTTTAAGCCTGTCAGGGGGTGGAAGGCCTTTGTTATCAAAAATATCTGCAAAGCACACTCCCATTTTTTGCCATCAGGAATGGTCTTTATCATCACTGTTGGTCTTTATCATCACTAGCGGCAGTGGCTGCAGTAGATTCCATTTGTTTGTCTTCCATTTGAATCATATATTAAAGTGAAGTGTTGGAACTATTGTTAAAGAAATAATCTCAACAATGGTAGGTTGATAAATTTTGCTCAATTTAAAATCTATAATAAAACATCTAACTATAACTTCTTCCTTGAATCCCTCTATAAGCATTGGAAAAAATACACAGCCTCAGAGGGCCATTCATGTGCCTTGTGTTAGATAAATATCTTAGAATGAGTTGAATCAGCCTCCCAAGTGCCTAATTATTTCCATTGACTACAAAGAAAGCTGAAGGTAACTGACTGGCAGAAACAGGGCAGATGAATTCCACTCTTACAGATAGAGATAAGTATCTTTAAAAATCTTAAACATAGATTATACTGAGAGACAACGAGTCTGGCAGTGCTAGAGGGTAAAAAAACTTATGGATCAGATAACAGTGTCTCTTAATTTGATAATATCATGAGAAATTGGATTTTTAAAGTAGTTATGGAGGGGGAAAAAGCAAATACAACAGTTTCCTCGATTCTTCTAGTTCCTGAAAGTTGTCTGAATGTCTGTTGGTGTTGGGGATCAAGGTGATGGTAGTACCATTAGAAACTTACCTGGTCATAAAGTAGATGTGTTCCCCCCCAAATTTAAAGCCAAAGGGCAGTCATGGAATAGCTATGAAATTATAATAAGCATAGTTAGGACTAGAGCTGAAGGAAACAGAAGCATGTGTGCTTGGTTTGTTGGCAGGTTACAGACACCATGTGTTTGTTGTAGGTCGGTATCATGTTAACATCTTGTTCTCAGGTGGACTGGAGTCCTTGGCCCGTGGTATCTCCAGAGAGGGCTGGTTTAGAAGCAGGAGGAGCTTATGACCATGAATGGTTGCTGGATGCTGCCACAATGTGCTGGCTGATTTTCTAAGAACCACAACTCTAGGAGATCTAAGAGTTATCAAGGATAACTGGTCAAGAAAAAAGATTAGAGATGGGGCGTGAGTTGACTATTTTGGTTCAGAAAGCAGGTGATGTAGACTTCAGTTGGTTTCCAGATCTAGTAAAGCCTGCAGATCTATAACAAAACCTAGGAGTGGAATAGTCCGGTGGCAAGTAGTAGCTCTAGTAGTAAATCTGCCTTGAAGTATAATGCAGTTGCACTTGTGTCTAGGAGCAGAACTAAAAACTTTGTAGAAGGTTTAGGATGATGGCTGGCACCATTTGAAGACAGTGGATTACACTGGATTGATGCAAACCATTTGGCACTCTCCCACATGACATCTTTGTCTTGAGATTGGGGAGACATTGATTGAATGCAGTGCATAAGGAATTGGCTGGATGGTCGTACTCAGAGAGTTGTGGCCAATGGCTCAATGTCCAAGTGGAGATCAGTGACATGTGGCATTTCTCACGGGTCAGTGTTGACACTGGTGCTGCTTAATATCTTTTGTCAGCAGTATGGACAGTTTGCCTATGACACCAAACTGTGTGGTGTGGTTGACAGGCAGGGGGGAAGGAATGCCATCCAGAAGGCCTTGACAGGCTGGAGAGGTGGGCCTGCATGAGTCTCATGTGTCAAGTGCAAGGTCCTGCGCGTGGGCCAGGGCAGTGCCAGGCATAACTACAGTATGGGTGGAAAACAGATTGAGAGCCCCGAGGAGAAGGACTTGGGGGTGTTTGTAGACAAAAATTCAGTATTACTCAGCAGTGTGCACTTGCAGCACAGAAAGCCAAACACATCCATCACAAGAAGTGGGACAGCAAGTCAATGGAGGTGATTCTGCCCCTCTGGTATGGTGAGACCCCACTTGGAGTGCTGCGTCCAGCTCTGGGGTCCCCAGTACAAGAAAGACATGGACCTGTTGGAGTGAGTCCAGAGGAGGCCACAAAGATGATGGGAGGGCTGGAGCACCTATTCTGTGAAGACAGACCAAGAGAGAGTGTTTACAAGGTCATGTAGTGTCAGAACAAGGGGTAATGGGTTTAAACTAAAATAGGGTAGATTTATATTAGATGTAGGGAAAAATGTCTTCCCTGTGAGGGCAGTGAGGCTCTGGCACAGTCTGCCTAGAGAAGCTGTGGCTGCCCCCTCCCTGGCAGTGTTCAAGGCCAGTCTGGATGAGGCTTTGGGCAACCTGGTTTGGTGGAGGGTGTCCCTGCCCATGGCAGGGGGGATGGGGCTAGATGAGCTTTAAGGTCCCTTCCAACCCAAACTGTTCTGTGATTGGTTTTGGCATTGTGTGTATAGCACCAATTTGGGTTAGGCAGCACTGGTGTTGCAGAGATGTGTAATCTTGGTGTAAAACAGGATCCCACAGCCTCCCTTCAGGTTCTGCCCAGAAACTGCCTCCAGAAGAGGGCTGAGTACAGCAGAAACTAATGCTGTGGAAGCAATTCACAGAGCTGTGGAGTTTAACCCTCATGTTCTAAAGGTTAGAGTATTACTCTGTTTCCTTCTGGACCACTTTTTATTGTCTTCTGAAAGAAGCCATGTTACATTATCATCTTGTTATTGAAGCCTATCTAGTCCCATGTTCTCTTGCAACTGGTTATAGCTCCAGCTGCTGTTGAGTTGTTAAACACACCAGTGTTTATATCACCAGTGTTTGGTGGTTAGCATTAGTTGTTTGCAGTGGATGATGATCGAGCAAGGTTTTTTTCTGTGAGAAATTTAAACTCAGAATTTCTAACTTGATAGAAAGTCCAGTACAGCCCAAGCCCTCTGTCAGTATGTCCTACAGTCTAAACCTAGGCCCAGTCATAATGCCCATCTGTTACTGTTCAGAGAATCAAATTTATCTACGAACTTCCATAGAACCCACTCTAGTCTTGCCGGTGGTGGGTTGATCCTCCAAGCCCTGCCACAGGGCAGGGACTTTGAGTTAGGAGTGAGTTATTGGGGTGTGCTATGTGGGTGTGAGGTTTAGAAGTACATCTGGATGGAAAGGGTTCTGTGAAACTGTGGTTTGGGGCGTGTGGGCAGGACAGGCTGCTGGAAGTGAGGATGGGACTGCCAGTCACAGGACTAGCAGGATGGAGTCAGGGAGATAAAATTCTGGTATGAGGATTTTTTTAATGGCAAATTAGTCTATTTTCTGCGACCACAGAGGACTGGGGAAGGTAGATAGAAATGACAGGCTGTTTTGGGGCCATATGGATCTCAAGACAGAGTGTGGAAGGGAGCTATTCTGTGGGCGAAGGGAAGCCCTTTTGAACGTGTAGTAACAGCTCATAATACCTAGGAAGAAAGTGGCCTTTTAACTGCCAAACTAATCTCTACAAACTTCTGGCTTAATTCTACAAGAATTGCTATGCTTGGTGAGGCTGAGGAAAGTAATTCAGTAATGTGCTTGTGGTCAGCATGGAGGAGCGTGCCAAAGTTGAGTGGGACTGTCAGGCAGGTGAGGAGGTGTAATAGTCTGTCACCCTTAACACGGGCACACTTGCCTGGTCCTTTTAGCTGGTAAAGTCCTTCCGAATGCCCGTCTGTGTGTGCAGCAGGCAGCAGAGGTGCTCCCGTTACATCTCTGTGCACTGCCAAAGCCATGGCAGGCAGCTCTGGTACTGCTCAGGAGACTTGGTAATCCGTGGTCTGGTTGAGAAGGTTGAGCTTGTTACTGGGGGAGTTAGTGTTACAGTGTGTGTGCTGTGAGCCAGTCCACTACTGACAGAGCCCAGTGCGGTGTGCAGGAGGAACACCTGGGGCTGAGGTTTGCTGAGGGATGCTCGAAGGTCAGCTACTTAAGAGGGTCTGTTCTTGTGGCTCTCCCAGGCCACATGTATTTGTCATCAGTAACAATGACAAACAATAAAAAAGTAATTTTAATAATGAAAATAATAATTGTAAGCACTTGCATATGTAAATGCTTGCTATGCTTAATTCTGCCATTGCATGCAGTACTGGGTGTGCTGCTTCAGGCCAGCTGCGAAGTGTGGTCCAGTGTTGGTGCAGGTGGTGTATCTGCAGGTGGCACCTTCCCACTCTGCCAGGTACTACTTCCTGTCTTGGGAAGTACGATGAGTTATTTCTATTTCTTAGTCATTAGTAAGCAAGAGACCACAGTTAAGTGGTTTAATTGCAAAGAATTCAGGCAGATACTCAGCTGGAGTAGGAATGTGAGTAATACTGTTCTCCAGCTTAACTGGTGGAAAAGTGGCTTCTCTTTGTGTAGAGATTTAACCTCACTTTCCACATGTATCAAAGCTCAGGTGCTCCTGTTAAAAGAAAATAATGGAGCAGGCCCGAGGTTTAATTGTGTATAATTTTTCTTATTTTTGTTTGTTTTCATGGCTCTGTGTCAGTGCTCTGGGGCACATTCCTGAAGGAGGCTGCCTTGTGCCAGTGGTGATCATTCAGAGGTGTTTTGGGAACCTGGAGAGCAAAGTAGGTTTTGACAGCAGCTGAGTTACAAGTGGAAGGCTTGTTAAGGTGAGGAGTTAGCACTGAATGGCACACTCACAGAAACTTGTGAGATAAGCAGAACATTTCCATTTAATTGTGATCTCCAGTACAACTGCTTAAACATAACAACATAAGGCTCAAGATTACAATAAAGCATTTCACATGAAAACACTTTAAGCAGCATAACATGCTTAGTATTTGACAAAACATCCTCCAAATATCTGTACACAATTATTTTCATAAACAGTGTTTCTGGAACAAGATCTAACCCTTACAACATAAAACACAAAAGTCCTTTTTGTCAGTGGTTAACAGCTGGTTTTGGTGATGTGTTTGCCATTAAAACTCTAGGAACAAATGATTTTCAAGGGCTGCAAGACAAGGATATGTTTCTATATAACCTATACTTTTAAATGAAGATTCTGCTTCCATGGTTTTGTACATTTATTGGATGGAGTATCAGATTACACAGTCATAAAATTCTATTTACTATTTAAAGTAAAATGATAAATGTTATGAAAAAATACCTTTATTACATCAGTGATGCTTTAACTAAAGTGAATATTAAGACTATTAACCAGGGGTTGAAAGTTTTTGGCCCTGATACTGAAAGCACTTCTATATGTCCTTAACTTTACATGTAAGGAGTCTCCCGGGCAGCAGAGGGACTACTCTGATGGGCAATGTTAAGTGTGTGCCTAGGTGTGTGCAGAATGTGGGCCAAAGTACTCAGAGAGGCGCAGATGTGTTATACAGAGAAACGTTCTCAGCACATAAAGTCTGGCTTTTTAGTATGTACATACACTGAAAAAGAATATTCTTAACTGAAAAGATGTGTTTTCTTTTTCTCTCTTAATAGCGCACATATTCCCATTTCACTCAGAAAGTGCTTGTGTATTCCCAGCTAGAGAATTCTCTCATCAGCTGTGGATAACCAAGAATGTCTTATCAGCAGGAAATACTGGGGGAAGAGAAGGCTGGCAATCGTTTCTATATACCTTGTATTAATAAAAACCCTTCTCACAGAGAAGAATAGACTTTTAAATATTTTCAGTCCTGATATATATACAACGGTAAAAATTCACATTTTCACACTTTAGTGAGACACTTTAAAATCTTCCCCAGGCAGCTCTCAGAGTAGCTGGGTCTGGTTCCTAGCAGCTGCCACACGTTCAGCTCTAGTACCAGAAGCTTAAGCTCTTGATAGCTGAGCAACCATGGGGAGAGAAAACACAGTTCTACCAGATTTGGAAAGGGAAAGAAAAAAAAAAAAAGAAAGAAAGAAAAAAAAAAAAAGAAAAAAGAATGTGATGGGGCTTTCTATTTCCAGAGGCCCAGTAGCTCTCCTGTGTCCCAGAACAAGACAAGGCAGTTCATGTTTCTGATCCCGTTAGACCTGCCTTGTACCATTGCTGATGCAGTGTCTGTTCCACACAGTCCTCAGTAGTCTAAAAGAAACATACCCATCACATGGCAAGGAAAAAATAGCCCTTTGGAGCACAGCTGAACTCCTCTCCCCTCGAACAGGCAGAACACCTATCTATTGCACCAGTTTTTCCAATGTACCAGGAAGTATCCCCAGGGTTGATGCCTTTCACGGCTATCTATATACACTTTTCTGATAAATTCAGTGTCTCTGTGGGAAAGGTGACCTGGAGAGGGCCACCCTTGGAAGCAGAGGTAGCCCCGCCACCAGACCCAATTTCGTTCACCAGGAAGACACTCTCAGAGTCCTGTCCCTGTGAGGAGTCCGAGGTCTCCGAGCTGCGAAGCGTCCTTACTGACGTGGTGTCGGACTGAGCCAAGCTGGCACTGGGGCCTGGAAGCAGCACACGACCCCCAATGCTGCTTTCGCTTAGCTCCGGAGGATAGAGCAGCGTTTGTGAGGTGCTGCTGATCTCCCTCAGCTCGCGGGAGATGAAGGAGGGTGACTGACTTGACATGGCAGAGGAGGTCCTGTGGCCATCCACGCAGTTGAAATTGCTCCCCGAGTGCTGCCTCCGAGCCCCTCCGATGCGGCAGAAGAGGCACTTGATCTTCTCGATGGCTTTGCTGAGCACTGTCTTGCGGAGAAGGATGTAGACCCATGGGTCCAAAATGGGGTTCACCGAGGCAATGCGGATGGCTTGAAGGTCAGGGTTTTGACTCACATCCTTCACTGAATCTGGCTGGTACAGCTGGTTCACAAAGACACGGACCTACCCAAGGAGATCGGGGAAGCAAAAGGCACGATTATACAGTGACATCAGGAAATAAAAGCACACTTCAAAGCAGAGACCTAGATTTGGTACTGCAAGCTGTGACAAGAGAAGGAGCCGTCACAGGCAGGCTTCTCAGATTGACAGCCATTAGGTTGTTTTTGGAAATAGTAAAAAAATCAGAGAGATGAATCTGCTGTAAATTGGCCTTTGTTACATGTAGAAAAGGAATGGCTCGCTCTCCTTCCCCTCATAATTAGTCCTTTAATGTCCAACTTCTGTCTGGTGTTTATAAAAATGCCTTTTCCTATTAGAACTCAGGAGCAAACAAGTAGCCTTGTATCCTGCTTACTTTATATACCAAGTCTGCGCTAGCTGCAAAGAGATACCTGACTCCTGAGGCCTAGACAATCAGTTTCTCTAGCAAAGGTCTAATAATAATTTGCTTAGAAACAAAATGAAAAGCAGATTATAATCCAAATACACTAGATTCTGGAGACAAGGCCAGAGCTGTTGATTCCCAAGTTTAGAAATGCATTTTGCTGGTACCCATCCTTACTGGAATTCTTTGCATACTCTCAACCGTCCGCTTGCTGCACCATGGCTTTAAAAAGAGAAATGTTAAAAAAAAAAAGGTAAACAAAAGTCCCCCGGATGATAGGAGATTTTTAACAGGTCGAGATGATGAGATGATTGCAGCACTGGACTGAAGTGGTCTGCTCTCCTATGTAAGCCAGCATTTTGGTTCTACTTACAAATGCATAAAACTACAGATAAAGTGGCCAAGAATTTAAGGTGTTGAAGCTGCTGCATGAAATGACCAATTAAAGATTTTATTTTATCCTACACAAATTTAAGACTGGAGGATCCTGTCTTCTGCACAGAAATCTGTTCTTCCTTTGAATCCACAAAAAAAACCCAGTAACCTGGTCCCTCTCTCGGTTTAGAATCGACTTTTGTAAATGCTACTGTGAGGTAAGGCACAGTCCAAATCTTCGATGCCGGTTTTCCGTGTCACTATGGAGGATGGCATCATACTGAGCTTATGTTGACCAGTGCCAAATAGCTGTTCTCCATTTTAACAAGGCCTATGCTGTGCCAAATTACAGGAAAGTCTAGGAAAGACACTGAAAGCAACTGCTGAGGGAAGATGCTGTTTTCTTCAGATTCCTTACTGTAAGTTAAAATAAATCCCTTCATTATCTTATCTGATACAGTAAAAATGTAGTAGTAAAATTATGAGGTTTTAAAAATCTCATCCTTGACTCTGGAAATAATCAGGTCTTCCCTAGCCAGGATACTAGAGACATGGAGGCAGACAGGCATTTCAATAAACAAGCCAAACTACAAGAGCCCTCTTAAGTCACTGCAAGCTCAGCACGTGAAGCCATCCAAGTCCAGTGAAAAATCTCACGATTCCCTTTGAGGAAATTCTCCTGCAGCAAGACAATGTGGTGGCAGTCGGCTTCTCCGAGTCCAGAGGCCGTGTGCTCCGAAGTGCTGGATGACATGTGCTGACAGTAACGCCGAGTCCCTCTCTGGGAGCCCGATGCACAGAGTCTCTCTCGAACCGGTTTCCCGATTGCTGTATTCACTTTCTCTGGGTTTATGGGTAACAGAACCTGCCCACGGAGTTAAAAGTGTGGGAAAACCCTGAATTTGTACAGCTATATATATATTCTCCATTACTTTCCTAATGGTTTCCAACACTGCAGGTGCCCTTTTGGCGACTGATTTATTGACCTTATTTTCCTGTTGAGCCGAAGACCTGAGTCAGGCACTCAGAGGAGCACTCCTGTGGCCGCTGCACCTCACGGTACTGTTTCTTCCTGGGTTTGGTTTTTCTTTTTTAATTAAGATTTACCCACCCTAATTTATTTATTTTCAATATTGGTTTTATATTAGCCCCCCGCCGACACCCGTCACTGCGGGGTGCAGCGAGAGGCCCAGCCCCGCAGAGGCCGGCACTACCCCGTGGAGGGCACCCAGGGACCCCGCACCAACGCCCTTAACCGAGGTCTGTAGCGACTCGCTGGGGGGTGCGCCGGGGATGGCGGCCGGGAGCCGGCCTCTGCCTCACCTGGCCGGAGGGAGGACACCTTCCCACCGCTAGGTGGCACGGCTGTCCCACGTCACAGCCTGCAGCCCCAGCGTCACTGCGCATCCCGTCCCGGCGCGGGACAGCCAACGGCCGGGGGCAGCCGCGGCTGGATGCTCCGGCTCGGGAAAGGAAGGGAAGCCGCCCGCTGCCCGCCGGAGCGCGGCAGCCGGGGTTCCCGCTGAAAGAATACGGTAGCGTGACGTCGCCTGGCGTCGGCGATACCCGCTCTGGGCTGCCGGCCTGGCCGTTCCCGTGAGCTGCTTTCTGTGCCCCCCGCGAACCGACCGGAGGTCGGGCGTGCGGCTGTGCAAAGGCCGGCTGCTTCCCCAGGGGGTTTAACCTGTGACGTGACGACGCTTCCTCCCACAGCGCTCCTGTTGAGTTTCTGCAGCGCCTTTTCCTTATGACGGGGGGTACACCCTGGCAGTGCGTGAGTGTGGCCCTGCGTGTGTGCGGGCGATCGTTGGACGGGTGCGTGCCCCGAGAGCCGGGAGTCCAAAGGACAGCGCTGTGGGAGTGGAGGCCTCCCAGCAGCTCTCAGGGCTCAATGCAGTCATTACCAGGAAGATTAAAGGTGTGACAGGGAGGGGTGTTTGCTGATAAATTCACCCAGATCACAGAACCAGAAGGCACACTGTGAGGACTGCTAAGGAAATGCACGGTTCAGCTTTGGAGACATGACTTTTTGTCGGGATTTCTTTCTTTAAGTATTTTTTTCCCCCAACTTTGCGCTGTAGTTACACGTCAGGGATTTAATAGTGGGATTGGTCCTTTGATAAGCATCGTGTGGAACTGCGGTACCTACTTCACCTCTCTGTGCCTACCTGGCAGACTTTATGGAAAGACAAAAATGTCTTTTTAAGTGCTGACTCTGTGGCTGAAAAAGACAATCGCTGACTGCACAGCACAACTTGCTTTATGTTATCCCTGCATGCTTTAATTCCCTTTAACAGACCTGAGGCACGTACAGGTTAAAGATTCGTAAAGTGGATCTATTTAGTGAAAAATTACACTGTACAAAACCGTCTCTCCTTTCCAGAAAGCTGCCCCAGAATGTCCCATGCATTTATCAATTCAGACCTTTGGCTGGGATTACATACTAATCACAATAAGCTAAAAATTAATGTGTCGGAATGTAAATTTTATAATGCCTTTTACATGGTGGTGAAACAGCATTTACTGACATATCATCTACAAAAACAGCAAGAGATGTATCATGTTTTGGCTACACGTCTTCTACTGCAGGAGGTAGCACAATAAAGGATATTGTCTTGCATCTTCCAAGTCAGTGCCAACTAAGTGGAATCCACCACTACATTAGCTAATCTGATGCTTGATTTGAAACCCTAATTAAAGAAAGAAGGAAACTAGAACAATTCAGACATCAAAAGGATGAGTTTTGCGTGCTAGTTGTGTAGCTGCAGAATTCAGGCAATGCACCTTAAAAGCACTGGCAGCTTGTTTGCAGCTGCGTTAAGCAGCACACAGTGCGAAGGTCTGCTGAGTTTATGCTCAAGTGATAGGTACTTGTAGGATCAGAGTCCTGTGTGCTGTTCGGTGATTTTCCTTATTACTAACTACAGATGGAAATCATTATTTCAATTCCCATGAAGTACAATAAAGTGACGTTCATAGTTAGGCAGACTGATAATTCTCTTCGTAGCTTCTACCTGCCCTCAACCCTCCCCTGCTCCCCCACACTGACAGGTTAAAGCTACAAACTGTATTGTATTAAGCAGGAACAAGTTTTTTAGCTTTACAAGCCTTTGCTTTTCAAGCACTTAGTGTCTGCTCGGTGTCTACTCCTCTGCTCAAAAATCCTGCCTGCCACCTTGCTGTTGGCTGTGTACAGTCCCTGATGTAAGATAAGTTGAAAACAACCAAGCTGAAAGGAAATAAAAACTTTTTGATCAATTAAACATTAAGTTAGAAACTCCTAATTATTTCACGCAATCAACCAGATGTACAACCTGAAATAAAATGTATTTGATTTCTTGCTTCGCTGTAATTGAACAACAAATATTCAGTGTTCAGGATCACAAAAATACCACGCCGTTAAAGAATCCTGGAAGTGTCTGGCACACTGCTGGAGTGAATTACAGACTTCCCAGTAGCGTGTGCCTGTTCACTCCTGAAAGAATTTGTTTGTTTTTTAAAGGCCAGATAATAACTGCTGCTCTACTCTTGACAAAATCCCTCCTAGCGTAACTTACTCCCTACTTCTAACTCTATTCAATTCTGTTTTCTAAAAATTCACAGTATTTTAAACCATGAGATAACCAGTGCAGGCTGCAGAAAAGAGTCGGTGCTCAATTTATGTGTTTTTCTTATTTAATCTTTAAATTATTGTCAGATTCTTCTCCATGCCTTTCACATCACTTCCTGCACATTGGCAACAGATCAGGTTACATCAAAATATTCCTCTCAATAACGTTTTTCATTGTGCTTTTCTTCCCTTGAAAAACTTGATCAGCCTTCTCCGACAAGTTTACTCAGCATTTTGCACAATAACCTTTAATTTTGTTATAGCACTTGTTGTCACTGTAAAAATTTGTTGATTTTATGAATAAATCATTAAGACACTAAGCAACCCTACTTGCAAACTAAGTGCTAGAGCATCTCATTATTAAAACCTGCTGTTCTCTGTGACTCAGCTTGCTGTTCTGTAACCACTTTTTAAATCAAGGCAAGCCTTTGCTTATTAATTCAGGGCTATTTAATATTTTAAGAATTGAATTTTTTTTCCCAAACCCTAATAAAGCCTGCTGGGTTGCCTCTGTCTGCTGTTTCATTATGTTGTACAAGTGTTAATTCTAAAACGTTGGAAGTTGCTTTACTTTGACTTAAGTGATGGTTTATTCAGCTGAAATCATCAGTAGGAAGTCAGCTCACCAGAAAACTCCAGTCACAAAGCACCCTCTGAGCCTGCTTTGTGTATCTGAATCACGCCACCACCACTTTGCCACTTGCATGTTCCTGATGACTGCCAGGCTGTCCCGTTATAGAGGAGCCTCTCGCTCGGTGACAGCTCCCTAAACCCCCTCAGAGTCATGAAAACGTGCAACTATATTAGCTCTTTACCTATCTCTGCTAGTGGCTCCTTCTAGAGTTGCGTAAAGGTGTCAGCAATCTTAGTTCTTATCTCAGTTCTTAACCTCAGTCCATATGCAACCAGAAGGCTTCATACAGTGGCACACGCAGCACTACATCATGGCACAAAGAAGCATATAGGGCTATACCTTACTCCTGCAGAGCGGGCAGGCAGATGACATATAACGACTACTTAACAATTAAGAACTTCAACCACACTGGACACTGTGATGATGTGTATATATGTGGTTGTGGTGTTTGCATTTTTAAACACAAAGTTTCCTTTCTTTTCTTAGTCGCCCAACTGAAATGACAGCCTCCTGCATCGCTTTAGATAGAGATGTTTTGCTTTAGCAGGGAAAAGCTAACTTATGCAAACACTCCCAAAGTAACACTGTGACTTTATAAGTAAGTAGTGAAATCAATCAGAGAGCTACACAACTTCATCACCTACAACTTCACATACCTACTGTTATATACAAGTTTTTCCATTAGCTACTGTTTAAATAATAAACTTTTTGCCCCACCAAGGTTCATTAATTTTAACTGTCAGCAATCCAGTTCCTTTTCTAGTAACGCCTCCCCCTTGATTTTTCCCTTTTTTGTCTTAATATTCTGTAAAAAACTGCCTGGCTCCAAAAGGCTGCTTGTTTTTTTCGGAAAGTGCTGAACTCCATCAGCTGATAATCCTGTATCACATTACGACAGGGTATTCAATTCCCAAAAGCTGTTCTCTGCCTTTACCAGCATCTCTCTTGAAAACACAATATTGTTCTTTTGAGAAGTAGCTATCAGAATATCAAATTAATAGAACTAAATACTGTCAGCCCACGGCTTTGGTGCCTCTGTGACCTGGTGCAGCAAGCTGGCTTACCCCTGCAGCTTCTGGGGCTGGACTGCAGGGCAGGTTGTGTGCCCTTCCTCCACCTGAGACACGTGCACCTGCCAGAGACACCCTGCGTGCCACTCGGACGGCACCTCTCCGCTTCCCTGGGATGTCGAGCACCCCACTCCATGGCACCGCGCTCGCTTCTGCCGCGGCACAGCACAGAGTGACCACGCCGAAGGACAGAGATGGCCGTGGGTGACAGCCGGGGCACTGGTGCTCCAGCACAGCCACACTCCACTGGCTCCTGTTTATGTCAGTAATGTGGCAAAACTGGCCCGAGCCTTGTGATTACAGGTCCTGTGAAGCAGGGGGCCAGACTCGCTGGCCTCTCCAGTCCCGCGCACATGTGCGTCTCTAAATTTCCTTATGGTGGTATATGTGCTGCTGGTTTTGTGTCTGCAGCTGGCCAGCTGTATTTCACACACCTTGTAGCCCCTCTGTGACAGAGAGAGCACCCTACTGACTATAAACCCTCTTAAAACCTTCCAAAAGCACTTTCTGTGTGACAGCCACTGCTTGGCTCCCTATGCTGTTTTGGAAGGTGGAGAATAGGGCAAGCCAGTTATTTGTTTAACGTCTCCGAGCCAAAGGAGGCGAGAAGTTCACCAAGCTTTATTACAGTGGGTGGTAAGCAAGAACTGAACCTACAGCTAGTTGGGTTTTTTTTTTGTTTTCCTTGGAGATAAAGGTGGAGGAACATAAGTGGATCCTGCATGTTCAATTTACTGACGCTAATTGTATCAGAAAATTAGCAAATGGCTAGTGGTAATGTTGTTTGACATTTTGGTACAGTCTCCAGGATTATGTGGGCCAAATTCCTCCCAACTCCCATTTAACTCAGCATTACACTGATGTGTGGTTCCACCTACTTCTCCCACAGTGGGGAGGTGCTGGAGGGATGTCTGTGTCAGATCTGCCCCAGAGCTGGTGGGTGATTCCCTCAGGAGGGGAAGCTCAGCTCAGGTTTTGGGTGTGAAGCACCTTGTGCGTTGCCAAGCAAACAGAGCTCTGTCCTCCTTCGGCACTTCAAGGACCGCTGTACCCTTCAGCAACAGCGTGCACATTTTTAAAATACAGTAAACATCCAGAAATGCATGCCAGACCCAAACCTCACTTATCACGAATTAATTTTGGAAGTGAACTTTGAAGTGCCTTTAGCTCCCAGTAAAATTTCTTGCTGTGTGGATTCTATCTGAACAGTGGAAAAATTACTGAGAATTTTTGGCCCTGTATTTTACCCAAAGGAGCCTAGGACTTGGGATAAGCATGCTTCTTTTCTTGTAAATATAAATCAACACAAGTTTCTCTCACCATGCATGTATGCTGACAGCCTTTAAGTCACTCTAACAGTTTTTCAGCACCAGCTAAGTAGGAGTCTGCCCTATAAGCACAGACTAGGAGCAAAAAAGACTCAGCAGTGTGGGTGATGGAAAAGAAGGGCTGCATAACGTTACTCACCACCAGAGGAATGGAGCAGATGACCACCACCAGGGAAGTGGCAATGAGCAGAATAACCATCTGGATCTCTGCTCCAGCCATCCGACGGAAGCTCCGGCGTCTGCGAAAGTCAGATAAACGGCTGGAGGTGGTGTCTGTCCCCAAGGATGTGCGTCGCATGAACTGGCGGTGCATGCGAATGAGGGCCACGCACACCAGGATGTTGCAGATCACAGTGACCATGATTAGGAAGGAGCTGAAACCGGCGTACATGTAGGAATATGCTGCATGGGTGGCCTCCTTCGTTTGCCAGTCTATGAAACACCAAGTGTAAGGGTACTGCAAGGTAGATTTGCCGAGCCCCATGCTAGGGAGGG
Source organism: Gallinula chloropus (assembly GCF_964237585.1). Lineage (NCBI taxonomy): Eukaryota > Metazoa > Chordata > Aves > Gruiformes > Rallidae > Gallinula > Gallinula chloropus. The sequence goes on from NC_140089.1 coordinate 74,492,104, forward strand.
CGCAAAACAGCACATTGGAGGCATAGATGGCAAAGAGCGTGAGCCCTGCCAGCTTCTTGTCTACATAATGGTTGTAGAAATAGGCATGGTTGATGGCCAGGTACCTCTCTATAGACATGGCACAGATAATGCTGAGGCCAGACAGTCCAAAGAAGAGGAGGATGAAGGAGCTGTACTCACACAGTGCTGGTCCTCCCGGCCAGCGGTTCTGCAGGTAAGTGGCAATAGTGACCGGACTCACCAGGCAGGTCCCCAAGAGATCGGTGACCGCCAGCCCGCAGACCAGAGTGTAGAAAGTAGTCTCCTTCTGCTCCTTCCTGGATTTGCAGAGCACTACGATGGCTATAAGGTTGCCCACCATGCCGAAGATGAACATGACGGTGGGGATGGTGGGGGGCTTCCCGCCCTCGGCTCCACCGGCAGTGTCGTTGGCTGAGCCGTTCGCAGGTGGCATGATGGTGGAGTTGAAGGACATGATGCCCGTGCTGCTGCCGGGGAGTCAAGCGAAGGCAAGAGCAGGTCCAAAAAGGAAAGGCAGGGTAAGGAAGGGGAGGGTATAGCCTACCGTGAAAATAAAAACTAACAAGAGGGAGAAGTTTAAAAAAAAAAAAAAAGTGCTGTTTTGTCGTTAAAAAAGAAAGGAAAAAAAAAGTCCTAAGAAGGAGCCGAAGCCGGGTGCCGTCCGGCAGCGACCGACTGCAGCCGGCGGAGCGGGGGCTGGGTCTTCCTGCCGCCGCTTCCCCGCGCACACCGCAGCGCTCCGCCGCTCAGCCCGGAGGGGGATCGGGGCGGCCCGAGCGCGGAGCGGAGCCTCCTCACCGTGTCCCGCACCGACCAGCGGGGAAGGCTCAGCACGGCGCTGGGGCGGCCCTGGCCGGGCGGACGGCGGCTCCAGGTGCCCCCGGGGGCGGCGCGGGAAGTGCCGGAGAGCGGTGGCCGCCGCTCATTCCCGGCCGGCGCGGCGGTGCGGTGCGGTGCGGTGCGGGTCGCGGACGCCGTCTAACTCCCCGCGGTGCTCCCGCCGAGTTTCGCCGCGGAGGGCGGGGGCGGCGAGGGCAGCTCCCGCCGCTCCTCCCCGCCCTCTCGCCCCATTGGCCGTGCCGGCGAGGGCAGGTTGCGCGGGGCTGGGCGCGGACACCTCCGCCCGGGGCTGCCTGCGGGCGAGGCGGGGCGCCGGCGGGGGGAGGCGGGGGAAGGCGGCTCTTAGTGGCCGCGGCGAGGGAGCGTGCGGCGTTGCGCGTGCGGGCGGCGGGCAGCGGCCGAGGGCACCTGCCCGTTGGGCCCCTGCAGCCCGGAAGCCCCGTGTGTCCCCTCGGCCGGTCCTTCAGTCGTAAGGGGTGGTAGCGAGGTCTCCTCACGCGTTTCCCCTGCCGGACAGCGGGGCTGGACGGGTGCCCCGCGGCAGCCGCGCTTGCCGAGGCGCGGGCCTGGCTCGCCACGCTCCAGCGCCGCGCTCCGTGCTCTTGCTCCGGTCCCCCGGGGCAGGAAAGGGCTGGAGCCCAGCAGCCCTTCCATCGGCTGCTGATTCACGAGCAGCAGCTGGGAGAGACCGCTGCCGGGCCGTTTATCACGAAGATAAGGCAGGTGCAGTGGGGCGATACCGCAGCGAGCACGACAGCTGGCAGCGGGCACTTCTGCTTCAGGCGAGCGTGACCAGACCAGCGTCTCCTGCTGCCGAGAGACCTCCCGACGGGGTGTCTCTGCCTGGCCTCTGTCAGGGAGGTTACTAAACACAGGAAGGGTGTGTGTGCGTTCGAGGGAAGTGTTTATGTGTTTGTTTCGAGAACTTGTTTTATCTTGACTGAGAGTGTATCACGAATGAGCTGGAAATGGGGTTTCACTTGCCATCGGAGCCTCACGTTCATAGTTCAGCGTTCACACCTGGGCTGATGGGGGGACAGCAGTTGCTTTCATGTGGTGCTTGTGTAGTGGCTTTCACCCAAGCAGTGCTGGAGTCCCTCGTACAGAAATGCCTACAAAAACCTGCTGCCCCAACAGATGGGCTCATGGGTGTTTCTGCTGGAGGGGAAAGGGACCTGTGCCAATGCTCTTGGGTCGGGAATGAAGTTCCACACCGTTGTTCCGGGACAGACACCTAGATCCAGCTGGTCTAATGCCCTTTCTTGTATGTTTGGTGACACCAGTTACTACAAAGGATGCAAAACCTGTGCCCTGGAGCATGGTATTTATACCCTTATACACATCTCTTCTCTGACATAAAGGCAAAATGTAATATAAAAACCTTTTGTTTTATCAGTCTTGCTGCCTTCCCCATTCCCCTTTTTTAAAGTCTGAAAGTGATGCTGACGGACCTAGTAACACTCAGTAAAGTTACGATAACATCTGTGTGCATGGACAGCAGAAGTACTGACAGAACAAAACATACAGAGGAGAACAAGTGTGCGCTGTGGGAAAGACAACAGTTTCGGTTTTAAATGCTGGATGAGCAAACAAGAAAAAAGCAGGGGTTTTATTTGATCAGCTTTTTAGTATTCCCTAACTGCTTTGAAAACTAAAACTGTTTTAGAAAATCAGTCTTGAAATAATGTATATAAAGAAATGGTAGTGGTGGTGGTCTGTTCTGCTCAGAGAAAATAGGGTTTTTTTTTGCTAGTATTGACAGTTCACAAATTGGAAAACTACAAAGTTGGAAAATCATTCTGTCACAAGCATAAAACTACATGTGGGAGTAGAGGTTGCTCAATTAGGTTTGCCTAATTGTCAGAAGCAAATTATAAGCACTTCAAAATACTTTCAGAAGAAAGCACAGCACAAAACAGAGGTGGGTTGTGTTTTGTTGGCTTTTTTTTTCCTTTTAAACATTTTTTCTGACTGTTGCAGGACAGCTGACCTAGGTACAGAGCATGCTCTGAATTCAGGTGGTGTAATTGCACATGCTTACTCAATACTTCTTTCCTACAGGGTGAATTTGGTGCTCTGGTATTAGAGGCCATAATGTGGGATTAAGATAACGCAGGTGCAGCAGTCATTACTGGTATGGGAGAAGAATTAACCTTGCTTCCCTGCAGTGGTGCAAAGGGTTTTAATGATGAAGGGCAGAAAAGATCATCCTTGTTTCTTTGTTGCTGCCTTTTGAAAACTTTTTTTTTTTCTTACAAGCAGATCCAGTTGTATGAGGTATTCTGACTGCCCCTTAACAGTCTAGAGTAGAGGGTGCTTAGGACCTTCTGTGGGTATGTATGCATGGGAAGGAGTGAATTTTTGTTCTGTAAGGTCTGTCTTACAACAGAGACATATAAAGAAACTAATTAAAAATGCAGGAAAGCCAGGAAAATCAATGAAGAAACAGAAAAAGGATAGTTTTGGGGGTCAGGATAGTAAGCACAGTTTTGTGAAATAGTCTTAGTTCTTCAGAGAATGTGGTAGAAGTCAGTCACAGAATTGTGGGACAGGTTGCATGTGAGCTTACTGTATATACCCATTGTGGAATATCTTTTAAATTTATTAGAAAATTTCAGTAACTTCTGGAAGTTTCCCTGAGAACTAATGGTTCAGATATCTAGGACTAGATCTAGTCAAGATGAAAAGGTGTAATTACCCAAAAGCCTTAGTCTTCACAGCATAGAGGACTCTTAAAGTATATTGAAAAAAAATTGAAGAAATTCCACTTGCAACGTGACTAGTCATGCTGTCATAGCACAGTGTCGCACTTCATAGCATCCAGTAACCACCAAAGAACTTCTCTTTCAGTGGAAACCACTTAGGTGAGGAGCCAAAGTACCATGAAGAAAAAATGAAGGCTTTGGAGTGATAATAATGGGCAGAAAACAACCCAGTTGATTTAAGAAATACTAGACTAGGAAACATGGTGACTGAAAGTGATCAGGATGAACTTTTACTTGCCTCCGAGTAAACAATTTCTGATTTTAATGTTGTTACTACTAATGAGTCAACTACTATAGCTTGATTAGTTGGTCTGTGTAACTAACTTGTCATATTTCTAGGTTGGTAAAAGATTTAAATTAAAATACTTCTTTTTTTTTTTTTTTTTCTGCTTTCATGGTGTGGGAAGAGGGTCATACTTACTTTGTGTCTCTCAGCTGCCGTGTGTTATCCCTCAGAAAGCTACTTTACCTAGCTGATGGTTCCAAAACCTTACTTGGATGTGCTTCTGTGAGCTCTACTTCCAGAGGCACTGTGTGTTCAATGCAGCCAGTTTTGGAAACTTCAGACTGCTCTTAACATACTGCAAGTCTGAAAAAAGTTTTGCATGTTAAATTCCAATGAAATATCAGAAGTTCAGTAACATTCTTGACTTACTCAATAGTTAATGTTTCATGTTGCTTTTCTGCTTAATTTTTGTTCAGACATCATGCTTTTGACACAAAGTTTTTCAGGAAAAAAACAACCACTAGACTAAACTCTATGCCAAAATAAAATCATTATTAATAAACAATGGAAAGAGACTGAACCAAATGTTACATAACAGTCTTTCTTTAGTTAATCATTAGAAAAGAAAGAGTATAGAAGAAGTTAAAAAAATGTTTACAACAAAGTAGGGAATTCTGTAATGTAACTTGACTAGAAATAGCATGGTAAGTAGATAAAAAAAAAGTCTATTTTAAAGCATGTAAAACTTTCCTACCCACATATTTTCATTTATAATCACAGATAGTAACTATTAAATACATTTTGAGAGTTCTGGTTATTACTAGTATGACTAGCAATATTACTAGTACTGGCACATTTCCGTTGTACCTGATAAAGCATCTTGATGGATGGGAGATTTCCCTGGGTGGGGGAATTCTTTGGGGAGTGAGAGCAATCCACCCTACCCCCACTCCCACTCCCCCGCCTCTTCTCGTGGCATGACTGTCTAGGAGAGAGCTGCACACTGCCAGGGGATCTGATGGTGTACTGGCATGTGAGGCACCTCTGCACTCCAGTAGGATGCTATCATGCCAAAAACCACAGCTATATAATTTACTCCACAGTCATGTGTTCCGTATTAGTCAATCATGCTACTGAAGATTGGATTTTTTTTTTCCTGTTTAAATGATGCTGTTAATCTTTATAGTACACTGAATGACTTTTTCCTCTGTAATAACATTTGTCACTGCAGTGGTACGTGGTTCTATTTTAGCAGTTATGAGGTCTGCATTAACAGTAAAAATACTTTTTTTCCCCCTAATCTATTTCTTTGGAGCACTACAGATAAAATTAGCTTCTTCCATAATTGTTGCTTATACTGTTTTTTTTTTTTTCTCATTTCTTTTTTTTTTTAAGCTTGGCAGTTCTTACTTGCCTTTCAGAGGCCAACAGCATAAAAGGGAAATTCATAGAAGAGCCCTAAATAAACCAGCTGTCCACATATTTTCTTATTTTAGAGCACTTAAAATATTTTTGCCTGTTTCAGGTCTTACCTGCTGAGTTACAAGTAGGTAGCTAAGTCAGACCCTACGCAAATAAAAGTGCTATGAAATAAATTCTTCTTGGACACAAACTCTGGCACTTTCCCTCAACTGCACTGAGACCTTGTCAGACTGCTAGCTTGATTGGTTTTACAGGGAACTGTAGAACATGCTTTGTAAACATCAGCGATTGGAAGGCTTTCCTATTGTTTCTGCTTTCTGCAGTTGGCTGTGTGTGGCGGTTGATTCTGTTGTGAGGAGGTATGGTAATTGGTGGCAGCGGTAGGAGCAGAAACAGGCCAGCATTGCACAGGAAGTCATTATCTGGAAGGCTCTATTCCAGGCTAGCTGTCCAGCCCGTTTTCTGTGAGAGATCTCAAGACTCTTTCCAAGGATCCTGACTGTAACCCTGTGATGGTACCTGTGTGCCAGGGACTTCAACAAAATGTTAGGCTTTATTCTGTGGTGGGTGTTTGGGTTTTATTTTTATTTTTTCCTGCAGGTGTGGTAACAGGACCTGGGAGTGTGATAAACAACCATATTCTGTAGCTCTGAAGAAAGAACTGAAGCTGTGCATTTCCTTTTCAAAGCTGAAACTTTTATCAACTGTCAAAAGCGGCGTACCAAAGGCACCTGTGATGGAATCAGCAGACCTGTAATTTTTGCAGCCAGATTAACAGTCATGGAAGTGACTTAACCCATGATACGGTTTTGTAGCATTCCTTTCTTTGTTGTCATACTTGGCTCTGTGGTTGTTTTTTTTTTTTTTCTTTTTTTTTTTTTCCCAACACCTTGTAAAATAAACTGAATTTTCTTTGGAAAATGTGCTGTCTCTGTACAGATTGTGTTCTGTTTCTGTCCTGGTGAACCCCTCCAAGAATACGGTGAGTAATTTTGAAGTGAAATTTGTTTTGTTCTGTGAAGGTACCGAGACCATCTTTGGAAAGGGCAAAGAACACTTTGTAGTATTTGCTAAGGCTGCATGCTCTACCTCTGCAGCACGCAGGCTGCCTTGGGCATGTGATCCCAGGCTCGGTGTGAGTTACGATCAGCTGAAAGTTTAATAGAAGTTGCTTCTTGTACCATCCTGCCCACTATGGGGCTGGGCTTGAAAGCTTTTCCAGCTGTCAGGTTGGATTAACAACTAATAGTGCTGTGCAATGGCTCTTTCTTTGCCCAGTGGAAGAGCTCTCCCGATAAACGCAGAGGCTTGGAAAGGATGTTTCCTTTTTATAAATGTTTGCTGTTGCAATTATTCAGAAAGCTTTTGTACAGTTTTTTAATTACTGTATGTAATCAAATCTTGCACAAAGTGAATTATATCACCTTAGGCTTTCAATTCTGTAAGATTCCAGGACCAAGAAAAATAGCAGAAACCATGAAGCCGCTGTATACAATGTGTAAATCCAAAACTTGGGTCTGAGAAAAAATTCTATTTAATTGAAAAAAGGCTAATTTTGTGGGAATGATTCATGTATTTAGGTGAGTCAGTTACCTTTCACTAAGAGGTCGCTGGCTACAAAATCACTGGAATATACCCCAGCTTTAGTAGGCCTGATGCAAACAAAAAGCTGTATTCGCAGAGCAGTGCTTTTAAAAAGGCTTGCAAGAAGTTTCTAAGGAAATGTTTCCTTGCCTGTAAATTCTCTGTTATTCCAGCAGAGGGTAGTTTATCCTCTAGGAAGCTAGGTGTGTTGAAGGAATGATCAGGAAAGGTAACTTAATGATTCCCATTTCCTTTCATTTGAGATAGGACAATAAAAATTAACTGCAACAAGACTGACCTCATCAGATTAACAAATGCTGGAACATGCTGTTAGGCTGTGGTATGTTCTTAGGCTGGAACTGGAAAAGGTGGCCAAATTCAACAGTACTCCCACTTCTGTCCTAAAACCAAGCGCTTCGTTTGCCCATTAAGAATTACTACAGTTTACTTATGCTGACAACAGTTGTATTATCAGCCTACTGCTTAGAGCTGCTTTACTTTCATTTGTCAGCTAGTAAAGTAGATGCAACGTGAAACTTTTTTAATACCAACTGGGCAAAACCACTAGTTGAAGAATACTCAGCTTGTTTGTAGTTGCTTAAAAGCTCTGAGATCTGGACTGATGCAATTGTGTATGATTTTAGCTCTTTACTCTTAGGGCGAGGGTATCTTAGCTGTATGGTGAGACACACCACTGACAACCTGGTACAAAGTTGGGAGTGCATCTGCTGGGGGTAGTATATCTATCAGCCTTCTTTCTGCTGTTGTACTCACTGCTATAGCAGCTGCTGATAAGGAGAGTACATGTTTGTGGATTGTTATGATAGTACCTGCCTGCATCTGCTGTCTGCTGTACGGATAGCATGTGATGACTAGGAGGATGCTCTTTCTAGTTCTGATTTTAGATCAGTCATCAGGGAGCAGCCCTGCCAGTAAGCTTTGGTGGCTGTCAGTCTTGTAGTGCAGCACAACTCTTCTGATCTGAAAGCAGAGGAGGTGTGGTGGCCACCAAATCTGACAGGGTACCAGAAGGGATGGATGGATCTGCAGCTATTCTGTTGCCATAGTTCAGTGAAACCCTGTTGCTCAGAATTTGTTTCTGTTCAAAGCAGTGTTTCAGCTTCTCATGGATACAAACCTTTTACCTGATTTCTACAAAAAATAGTTTGGTACAGGGATCGTGGAATGAAAAGGCAGGAGGTACTGGGGCTGTACTTGAGGCTGCTGTGGGCCTCTGCAGATCTTGCTGGTGACACGTGACGTTTTTAACTCAGCCACTGATAAACCACCTAACTGAATAGTAAATAACAGCAACTAATATTTTTTTTTTTTATTCATCTTAGTCACAAACCTAATATAAGCAGTACTGTGCTGCTTATTTTAATCTGCATCATTTGCTCTGGAAAAAAAACAGGCAAACAAAAAAATGCTTCCATAGCATTACTGTCACTCAGATTTTTCCCTGTGATGTATGGGACTTTTTTCTTTTTTAAATTTATGTTAAAATCAGGTAGGTCTGTATGGCAGATCTAGCTGTATCTCTCTCTGTTACAGCCTCCTCTTTCCCTATCCCCCACCCCCTTTCTAGTTCTGAGTGTGTTTTCAGAAATGACACATTGCTGTTTTCTATTCATTGGGGAAAAACAGACTATATCATGGATGAATACTGTATCTCAATTTTTTATTTTGGAGAAATACACTTAGATCCAATTACTTGGATTGAATTTTTAAAGTCATATTCTACATCATCAGAGGAATACAAAAAAGCTTTTATGTGGATCAGTAGATTTATGTCATGCTCTCCAACGATTATACAAGAAGCCTAGGCAATTTATCTCTTAAGGCAGGAACTTTGTTTAGGTATCTCACTAATGTGGGACGATTCCGGGCTTGAGTACCAATCCAAGATCACTGTTGCCTAAACACTGAATAGACAAATGAAGGTGGAGGAACCTGGGACAACTTTTCCAAAGTCACACAAAGGGTTAGTGCCAGAATAGCTACTTGCCCATCTCTTGTGATCTCAGTTGACTCTGTTGCCTTCTCAAGTGGAAGTAGCTTGGTCTGGAGGAGACAGACCCATTTATAATTGATTTAATGTATTTAGTTTGAACTTTGTACTGTTTCACTGGTACACAGTTTGCAAAGGGCTAATGTCTGATGAATTGAGACTGTAGGCTTGTCAGAGGTGAAGATTGTATGTGCTATCATTTATTATGCTAACCACCCACTGCATTCTATAATAAACAGTTCACCATTTATTAAAGGTATGTATTCACTTAGTAATGTTTTTGAGCCATTTATGAGTGAATCCTCATATGTACATCTGCTGTTTATATATCCTATACATTATTATGGCATCTGGCAGTGGTAGAGTCACAGACTGGAACAAAAGTGAATGCCATTTTCTTTAGAAATGTGGATAGATAATAGTTTTAAATAATATACAAATTGAATTCCCGATGCTGTTTTCTTCAGCAGCTGGAAAGCCTCTCACTGTCAGAAAGGCATTCAGCGTGTTTGACATCAAGGGTGGGGGAATGTTTGTGTAATTATAAATGTTAGACTAGCAAACACGCCTTTTGATTGCAACAGCCTGAACTTCCACATGTCAACACGAATCGTAACTTTTCAAAAGAGAAACCTTCCTTTTTGTACTTTGGCATTGTTGCTGCTCTTTTTTATACCATTTCAGTACGTATGTCACTAAATTGTAGCTGAATTTTAGATGTACGCATGTTTCAGATGAGACGTTTAGATAATGTTAAGTGTTCTTGACTAAACATTCAGTTGCTACAGCTACTGTATGCAGCTGTAACAGTTTTGGTATTGTGATGAAAGCTCAAATCGTACTGAGTATGACTAATTACCTGTGATCACACAGGCTTGTGATATCTTGCGTGGTACTGCTGAGCCCAGTATTAATTTTAGTAAGGTTGTTCATTGCTGAAGTCGGAACACTTTCAGGGAACTCTACATGGTTCTTCCTAGTTACGGCACAAAAAAGCTTTACAGTGCTTCACAGGTGTTTTTGTGGTGGTTTTTTGTTCGGTTTCAGCTGCAAGAATTATTTTAGAACTTGAGGATATATTAAGAAATGGAGTGGCTGCGGTCCTTAACTAATCTGAGGAGGAAGAGGGAAAGAAGATTGAAACTACCATCATGCCGTGTGAAGGACTGCACTTCAGTTTGGCTTAGTACGGTAAATGAAGTGTCTGTGTACTTCCCATGCTTTTTTAGCTAAACTGACTTTCACATGCATGATCTGTTGTTTAACCCTGGATATGATTGAGCAGTTCTCAGAAAAATGGTAACTCAGGATGTATAAAGTTTTGTACCAGGTATTTCTGTGCTGTGGCAGACCCCTTTAGACATGCCGACAAGAAAGAAAAATGAAAACAATGCCAAGGAGCAGTGTTTCTTGTTGGATGGTAGTAGCCTATGGAAATCACAAAGGTTTATGCCACCTTGTTTGCAATTTCTTCCCACATGTGTATCTGCAATGAGCTCAGTGCAGTAATGTTTCCACCACACCTACCTGAACAGGTGCAAGTGTAGCAGTGTTGTGGGACACCGTCTCTGACATCTCAGATTTGGAAGGAATGTGTGTGATGTATCACTAAGTTTATGGACATGTATGCCATGTGGAAAACATTCCTGCATAATGCCCTGATGCATATTAATTAGACAAGCAAGATACTCATGTGATGTAAATCAGATAGATTCTTGGAAATGTACTGATTCATATCACAGCCAAGAATCTAACCAGGTATACCTAATTAGGTTTTACAAATAATCCAAAATAATTTTATATATGTTTAGGGAGAGAGATACACATAGAATGCTTTATTTTAATGATTAATCATGTTAATTCTATTAATGTGACTAGAGAATGGATGTTATCTATAAAGCTGTGGAAAGATGGCAGCTTTCAAGAAGACAGCTGGTGTGGCATAAAAATTGTGGGAGGTTTGGGGATAAGACTGGAAATGGTGGAAGAGAGGAACACGACAGGGGCATGGAGGGGTAGATTTGGAGAAGGCTTGTTTTGCAGGAGCACCTCTTCTCTGAAATTCACTGTTTGCATATCCAAAAGGTTTTTTTCACTACACTTTTGTGAGACTTTCTGTTGAAGTGCTGGCATTCTGTGCTGCTCACTTTTAAACTCCATTGCCTAGCATCCACCCAGAACCGTGCTGCCACCCAAGCCGTAAATGTACTTCCCCACTCTGGCAGCGACACCTTCCTGCTTGATCTTTTCTCTAGCTCCCTGGGGACCACACTCACAAAGAAAAGCACAAGTTAGTGCATCTCTGAGCTTTGCAGTGCGTAGGTGCTTGCTGTTAGTGAATTAACACCATTAAGGTTAGCTGCTCCAGCAGCCCTTCTGAAAAGGAGCGTTATATGGCAAATCCCAACAAGCTGCCCAGGAGAGATCTTGAACAGAACTTCAGATGGAGTGCTCTGTGCTGAAATTAGCCATATAGCCTTTTTTGTTCAAGACTCATACTCTTCTGTACCTTGTCTGCCACTCCCAACGCGTGCTATGCACTAGCTCAGCAGTTAGAAGGCAGCAGGCCTGTGTTTGGTTCCTTCCTCTGCCTGAGGGAGCTCTAATCATCGTCTCCTATCTTCCAGGAAAGTATCCTGGCTATAAAATACTCTGAGGTGGGATGGTTGCAGTCTCTCCTTTTGAAGGTGTTTTGCTTTGCATGGAATAATTAAATATTAATTTGAAGTGCAAAAGAAGATCAGGTTACAGATTAGCTCACACATCTCAGAGTGAAGAGGCATAGGTTTTAAGCTCTAGCTCCAGGGAACACTAAGACTAATTGTTATTAGTCTTACGGTCTGTCTTCAGCCTGGTTTTCTGAAGATGTCCTTGAACAGGGTGTCACAGCTGAGGGAAGCAGAGGAATGTGGAACTATCCATAGATACGAACAGAAGTGAAACTGATGAAAATTAAGATGGTACTGGAGATGTCAGCTATCTTGAGCAATAGCAGCTGAGTATGCTGATATTCAGGGTGAAGTAGGAGTGATGCTGCTGAGTATCTAATTTTGGAACTAGTACCAAATCAGGTGTCTAAATCCTACATGCAGTTTACTTACATAGCTCTAACCATACATGGCAATGCTGAGAATGTCAGGTATTTTAAAACCCCCTTGGAATCTCTTGTGTTGCTATCACTGCTTTGTTCCTTTTTGTGTGCATCTCTCAAACCTCCTTTGTGTCTGCTGTTTTCATGGCTTCCCATTTCTATATAAGTTGCCACTTAATTCTTGCAAGAATCTCTCCAATCCTTTTTGCTAGATTCTGTGTCTAAACTTGCTCCTTCAAATATACTATGTCATATATCTTTTCAAAGCTGATTATCTTACTGGTAGTTTCTGTAGGTTGTGTTTTAGCATTCACCGCATTCTTTTTGGAGTGCTTTCCCATACTGTATTAACCAACTTGACTAATGCATGATTGTGATAGCATCAATGTTTTTTCTGCTTACTTTTTGCTTCCTACAGGAATTAGTTGTTTGGGGTTTTTGTCCCTAATCTATTTTATCTGAATGATTAACCTAGTTTTTGTTCATTATTTTATTAGATAGTCATTAGTAGTTACCTTTTGAGATATTAATGGCTAAAGCAGTATTTTATACAAATGTAGACAGATTTAAATAGTAGAAGTTATATGTACCAGTCATATTTTTATCAGTGATCTAAACTTTTCGGAAGTCTGAGAACTATGCAGATTATAGGACTTCATTATATTTCTTTAATAATTATCACCATAATAGAGTTTTATTTTCAGAAGGGTTCAGAAGGAATTGTAATCGTAACTTAATTGTGGTTTTGAGCTATGATCTGATTTTGTTTGTGCTAAGCATATACTGATGACTTCAACTGTAAAAACTGTGGTGGGTGTTAAAGTTAGCACTTTACTATGAAACACTTTTTTTACACTTTTTTTTTCCTTTTCTTTTTTTCTTTCTTTCTTTCTTTCCTTTTTTTATACTTTTATCCCTGCCATGCCCTGCCCTCCCCCCATCCCAAATCCAGAAGATGTCTGGAAGGCTAACCTGGTAGCTTGCTTTCACTGGCACAAGACTGCTAACTCTGTGTTTGGTACAACTCTCCCAGTAGCTAAGAAAACCCCACATAAAACCTCAAATTTCTGTAGTAAAATATATGGCTTCTGTAAATGTCTGTTATCTAGAAATTGTTAATACAAAAGCTGATGTTGTAGGCATCAGTTTTTGGAGAGTTCATATTCAAGGAACTTACATGCCAGAGGAATCTGTAGTGAACAGTATTTTGAAAAAGTGTGTCTGTTCCTGTAGAACCTTACCGGCAGTTCGAAGCAGTGTTTTGTCTGGGAATAAGAAGAGAATGTGTTACAGCCATACCTAATATTTTATAAACTATGAAACCCATTCTAAAGTCCATTATATTAGTAACCAGAAACATATTTAGATATATGAAATATCACAGCGTGGCAGATTAATGGGGATTTTAGTGATACAGATAACTGTGGTATCTATTTTAGTAGACCAGCATGAACTTTTCAGAATGCTAGTTGTTTTATCTGCAGTACACAGAGATATTAATATCAGGCCATTTTAAATAAAATTTATCATCATGACATTTCAAGAGCGCCAGTAGAGGTGGTTTTGACTATATGCTTTCCTACTGATTTAAGAGCATAATACATTTTCACCAGCCTCAAGATAAATTATCTAGCCTTTTTATCTGTACAAAGTAAGGAACACTTATTATTTTAATACTTTTGTTAAATGTTTGCAGTACTATTTAATTTTTTTCTCCGTGCTGCATCAAGGCAACAATGGTAAGTATAATGTATAGTTTTCATTCAGACTGACATACTCAGTTACTGTACTCAAGGTGTTTAGCATGGCAATGATTTCAGATATCATAATTCAAAACTGAGTTAACTGCTTCTTTGTTTTTTTACTATTCAGCTCCCAAATTATTTAGTATTAATAAGAAAATCTGATTCCCTTTGTGAACTTAACCGGTACAGAATGAAGCAGTTGTAATGCTGGTCTTAGGGGATAAAAGCATTCAGATATTTTTGGAATTGCCCAATTAGTAATTTCTCTTTAATTTCCCACTACCAGAGAAGAGGTCAGAGGGGTTTTGATAGCCAGCCAAGAAAGTTGCTTCATAAGTGTTTTAAAATGACAAATAAAATTCCATTAATTGTGACCTGTTTCTGTGAAACTGTAGTGATGCACTTAAGTCAAAATGTATTGAAGTCATGCTGTGCTGTTCCTGGGTGGTGTTTTCAGGGTATTTATGTTAGCAGAATATTTTCTAACCATGGCTGAATTGAACTTATGTTGAAAACTTCATCAGCCATTGTTACGATGAGTTGTGCTGATGGGCTCAAAGTTCCATTTTCTCTTTGTCGGTTTTCCCTTCCTGACAAGATGTATGTTATGTTAATCTAAAGCTTCTTCTATGTTCTTCATGTCATTCTTCAATTCAGGGTTTTTTTGTTTTTTTTTTCAAGCAGCCTCAAATTCTATTTGAACTCTGGTCTGTTCAGTTGTGTTCATGTCTCAGGGATACGTGAATAGGGAGTAAACCTAGTATAAATTAATACTGAGTAACAGCTAGTATAAAGTAATGTTGGACAACAGCTAAAATCCCTGACTCAGAGCTTCTTGTTTCATTTTGAAGACTGACATTTTCCCCCACCCTTTTTCTTATGTTGTGTGTGTGTGTTTATTGCCACTGAAACTGCCACTTTAGGTTATTCCTGGAAATGTTGATGCAATTTGTATAGGCTGCAAGGGAGTTAAAGCTAATCTGGATCACGTGCCCTGTCTTCAGATCATCAGTCTTAATGCCATTTCTGATCTACAGTGGGGCATGTGGTTTTGAAGAAGATTGTAGGGAGGCATAAAAGAAGAACTGCATTCTAAATTTACACTTAATTTCTTCCATGTGCTTGAATTCAGCCTTCAGAAGTTTGTTTAGCAGAGTGGTTGGTAGAGGCAATAGAACTCTTGAGCACTAATGAGGAACAGAAAGATAGATACACTTCATAATAAATTCATGTTTCTATCCACTCAGAACAAATTCTAAGGAGGCAAATGAAAATTAAATATTTATAAATAAAATGAACTGAATTGCAAAACAAATTTCAATCTTTAAGAGGAAGGGGAAACCTTATGAAGGCTAAAATTGCTGTTACAGTAACTGGAAGGCTCAAATATTGCACAAGAGATTTAGACTGACAGCAGATTAACAGTTTAGGGAAATGAACAGCAGACCAGCTCTATTTTCACTAGATGTAATAGACTCAGCAGATTACTCATGGACATTATATCTTTAGGATTGGAGGGCTATTAAGGTGTCTGATTCTTTTGTGAGTCTTAAGCCTTAATGAAATACATTTAAAAAGCAGACTGAAAGATACTGCCCCTAGTTTTTAAACTCTAGTAGGATTTATCTTCTCAGTTGGAGTGCATACTGTCAGCCTTGTTCTTTGGTTTTCAAGTCACTTTTCCCATTAGATATTCAACTTCTTCCTAAGCCTTTGCCATGATGGCTGGATGCTTTCTTTTTGCTAAAAATAACTTGTTATTTAAGAGAAGTTTAACAAAGAATTTACATGATGTACTGCTGAAATCTGCATTTCAGAAACTTCTGTCTAGCTGGTTTTCACTGATAACTTAAGCCTTTCAGCTGTACTTTGTTGAAAGGCAGACCTTTGTCTTCACAGAGATTAGATCACAAAAAAAGTTACTAGTATGGAGATTTTCACCCCAGTAATGACTCCATGCAGATCTTTGCAGATCTTTTCCCATCTATACTTGTTGATCTGTACTGTAGGGATCGATAACAGTGATAATCTACTTTGTGTGGTATTTAGCTGAGGATGACAGACTGTAGAAGTATCTGAGAGGAAATTCATTGCTTTTTTTCAGTATGGCTTTTCAATGATGCAATGAAAGACAGATTTTGAAATTACTACTCTGTTAGGTAGCCTCAGTTTTGCTTTCCAAGAATGTTTCCCTTTTAAGTCCAGCATTTTCCTCTTTCTCTCTTGAGTCAGAGGGCTACCCATGTCACTATTTCCTTGGTAATTATAGGTCTTCTGCAAGTTTCTCTATCCTTTTGCATCTGAGTAATGCCTTCTCTTGCCTTCTCTCATGCTCTTGTGCTTTTCCCTTTTGTATCTGTTTCAAATTATCTTCACTTGTCTGAGGCTACTGTGAACACTGACTGCTCTTGGGTTTGCCTCAGGTCTCTGGTATCTCTGATGGCCTGGATCTCTGTTCTCCTGGATGCCATAAATCAGAAAAACAATATATAGTCCTTTTTGTTTGTTTTTCCATTTCCAGATTTGCAAATACAGATCTGCTACTATTGCCATACTACTTGGTAAGGTAGACATTTTCTATGTATATGTTGCTTATGATAGCTTTTGTTTGAAAAGAAATCCTGCTTTTTTTTTTTTTTTTTTACAAAGTTAAACCTTCCTGAACAAGATGAACAGATGAGAAAGATGGATTGCTAAGATTTTGTGTGTGCCGCCAGCTAATTTCTGACATTAAAATTGAGAGACAAGCACTCCCAACAGAACTAAAGAACATTCAGTTATAAACACTCAGTAATTGTATTTTTTTTCTAAAATCTTTCTTTTAAAATCCACTACAGTTATCAGATCAAGTATGCCACTTGTATGTAATCAGGGCAATGGACAACATCCTGGAACAGAAGTGAAAGCAAACAATATGACTAAGGTGGGATAGTCATTTTAATTGCCTAATATTGAGTGTATGTCAGCAAGAGAGACAAAAAGAAGGGACATTGGAGGCTCAGAATGGGTGTTGCCATATAAGTGGGCCAGCTTTTTCAGGGACTACATCTTTTTAAGCATGTGAGTTGGGACTAATGCAACTGGGAAAGAGCACATCTACCTAAAATAGCAATTCTGAGACCCAGGAATAAAAATAGGTTTCAGATACGTGCTTTGAGAGGTAATACCAATACCTTAAATGGTTGCTGTCCACTAGAAATTTCTGGAGAATGGACAGAGAGGGTGAAGTCCCTCACTAAGGGGTAGGGTCTGCAGCCTGCCTATAAAGGTTTTTGAGAACCTTGTGGCAGCCTCAGACTTGATGCGCTGTGGTCTCAGGGTTATCTAGTATGCCTGAAGGCCCAAATTTAGTACTTTGTCCTCTGGTAAAGCTACCAGTATGTCCCTGGCATTGACAAGGTCGTACGTAGCATGTTTTCTGTGTTTTCTCAGCCACCATCATACTGATTTACTCAAATAGACTGTGCTTTTACATTTCTTGGGGATTTCTGATTTACTCAAATAGACTGTGCTTTTACATTTCTTGGGGATTTCTGATTCACTCAAATAGACTGTGCTTTTACATTTCTTGGGGATTTCTTGATCATTGTCTCTCTGCAAAGAGCGAGGAGACTAGGGACCATGCTGTGAGTCTGTTTGGTAGCACCAGGAGTTAGCATGGTGCAAATCCAGGAAGACACACTCTGTAAGCTCAGGGACACAGGAGTAATTTGGTTTTTTGTTGCTAGACTGGCTGGTGGTAATAGGTTTCAAATGTGAGATACATGCTGGAGAGGCATTAAAGTAGCATAGAATGCAACTGTAACCACGTGAACGATGGGTCTTGCAGCAGTTAGCCACATAGCTGTTTACTGGATATATTCATGTAATGAATTTTGTCCAGTTTGCACTAAGGCATGCTGACCACTTATAGGAAATCTCAAACGTCTGATGTTGTTTTTTTAATCTTTATTAATAGTTTGGGAAGTCTTACAAAAATGAGAAATAATACAGAAATGATGGAAATAGAAAATTCAAAAATAAAGTTTTATTCTTTCTATGATATTTATGTATTCTCAGGTTTAAAAAAGCCCCAATTCTGCTTTTTCATCTGAAATATGACAAATTTAGTCTGTTTACAAAGATTTTTTCCCTAGAAAAATGGTATAATAATTTTGTTAAGTATGAGTAATATTAATACTATTAATAATTAAGGTAGAACATTAATAACTAAGGTATAATATTAATAATTAAGGCATTAAGTAGAAGAAGCCTGTTTGTTCATTTGTTTGTTTTCTGAAGGGAAGAGTTTAACATTTGAGGAGTCTTGCCGTATTTGGAATATCAAATCTCAAAAGGTTTATCATAGGAATTGCAAAAATATATGTACCAGGTTATTTGGTGTAGTTTCTGATGTATACATTTTTTGTTTGTTGGTTTCCTTCCAGTGAAGCTGTGGAGAATGATTGGATTCTGCAGACTGCTACCCATGTGGATAACACCATGAAATGAACAGCTAGAAAACTTGTGTCAAACTTCATAGTGAGCCCACAGTCTGTGTCTTTAAAGTACTGATGTTGAATCCTGTGCCTTCAGTAAGCATTACTGTCTTTGTACATAATAGGGCAAACAATGCACTGTTAGTTCAGGTATTTGTAACTCCCCTTTTTCCTTTAGTGTCTGTGTTTCTTATTGTTTCTCCGCTGAAATTAGTTTAATTTCCCAGCTGAGTATTTTGTCTTTTAACATTTCCTGAGCAGCTTTTGCAAGTCTGCAAGATACATGATGAAAATAGAAGGGAAAGTTGTGGGGTTTTTTTCTGCAGTGTGTTTTCCCAAGATCAGTTTGCAAACATCAGTCTTCTTTTTTCAATGGAAAAAATACTTTCTTGATCCTTGTAGGAAGCTGACAGTGCCTCAGTCACTGTGAATAAAAAAGCATTATATGGTATTCTTTTACAAGATATTGTGGGTTTTTTATGCTGTAAACACTATAAAGATATTAGTCATTAATCAGTGGCTGAGACTGAGTTTCAGCTTTTGCTTGCAAGTCTGTTCCAAGGAATTGAAGGGGGATGGGTTGGAAGGTTTTTTGTATGGATGTATCTTCTGGCCAAGATGTTTTTTTACCATGGAGGTAAAATCTTTGTGTGTGATTTGGCTCTTGTTTTCAACTGCTCATTGTGGAGAAATGAAAGGAAAGAAAAAACAGTCTTAAAGAAGCATGCTTTTGACCTGAAGACAACTACTATTGAGCTTCCAATTTTCACCGTAATAAAGAACAAAGAAACTTCATTGAAGCACTGGGTAATAAAATGAAATAATGGAAAATGAGTCCGTGAGGTTAAGCTAATTGTAGTAATACAAGACTGTGAAGACTATGCCAAGGTACAGAGGGACAATTTGTTCTTAGTCTTTGTTTCCAGTGTCCTCTGTTATTAAACACATCTCACTAAAATATTATCTCAATATCAAAAGAAACATTCTTAATGTCTGTCCTGCATGTGGTAATACTGATTCAAATCTTTCTTGTCCAAACATATGGCTGGGGCCTGCAAAAATCATGTGTTCAGCACCTTATCTACAAATAGACAATTCTTGTTCCTCTTGTTCAATATCAGCTGGTATAAATTTTTGGGGCAGGTTAACATTGCCATTTAGGCTGAATTGCTTCCTGCATACGTAATGGTGTTGATTCAAATAGGACCAATATGTGTGTTCTATGGAAGAAAGAAGGAAATTTTCTTAGCTGTCTCTGATAGCAGAAATCACTTTATTTTGTGCCTTTTAAGAAGGCAAGTTCATTAAATCCCAGAGTCTATTATCATTCTGTGCCTCACAACTTTTCTATGTGTGGTCACTGAAAAATAATTTGGTCGTTCCAGCAACTGACATTTTCATCTCAAAATGCAAGAACATTTGTAGCTAAGGGGTTGTTTTCTGCCTGTGTTACATCTGTGAAGCTACAACTACATTCTCAAAGTCTTAGTTTTTCAAATTTTTACATTCTTGTTTACCTGTGGTGTGTTAGCAGCCATTTTCTGTACTGTCTTTTTATTTCAGGTGACAGGTAGAAATACCTCTACCAAAAATTGTTTGGAAGCCTCGTTTTACTGAAGTCAACAGCAGCTACAGCTGTTAAGTGTAGTGGGACTGGTATTTCAACATCAGCATCCTCTTGGAAGAGGATTCCCATTTAGAAGAAAACCATCATAAAATTTTTCTTCAGAATGAGTTTTACTATGGATCAGCACAAAGGCTTAAGTGGTACATAAAGATAACAGTTTAGTCTGGCTCTGAACCTGAACATTCCAGAGATGTATTTCATCCTCTTTAAACTGCATGGCAACTTTCTTGATATGTACTTTTCTTGTTGATAAGTCATTCTAGCACGATAGATATGGAAAATGCTTCATTGAAGCATTCTTTTATTGTTTTAGAAAAAAAAAAAACCAAACAAACAACTGGCATTCACCTCTATTTTAAATAATGGTTCATGTCCTTGATTGCCTGTGATGGGCCCAGTTATGATTAGGGTATTGATCATTGATCTGCTGTACTGGGTAAATTACATTTGTGGCTGTAACTTTATTAGGAATTTCAGAGGTGCAGAGTTGAACAGCTAGGTTTTTTGTTTTGGTTTTCTTTTTTAATGTACTATTTTTTAACAAAGTGGTATTACTAGATTATTGTTTCACTTGACATCTGAGTTGTTTCAATTTTATTTTTCCCTTTTAATGGCTTGGACTGAGGATGCCCATACGAAAGGAGATGAATGCAATAAAGGAGTTAGTTTCACTTAAATAGTATGAATGTATTTTAATGGTTCCACTTACTTTCACAGCTGCTTTTTATTAGCTTTGTTTCATTGATGCTTCATTTTGGAGAATTATGGAAAGAAGCTTGCCAAATAAGGCCAGTACAAGCATTAGGTATACAAACTTTGCACTTGACTCAGTCAAGTTTGCTGTTTGCTGTAAAAGAAAAATGGAACAAATATTTATTTTGAACAAAAAAAATGACAGTCTGCACTTGTAGGCTTTGATTCAACAAACACAGATGGTGTTTGCATCCTTGAAGCCACTTGAGTTGCTTATTGTCTTAAAGTTAGCACTTCCAGGTTCTGCTAGGTTAAAGCCCCAGAAATATGCCTGAATATGTCTGCCCATGGCAGGGGGTTGGAACTATATGATCTTTGAGGTCCCTTTACACCCAAAGCATTCTATGATTCTATGAATATCCCCTACATCCCTTGCCCACTTTCATTTGTACACTGAAACATTAGGTAACGCAATCGTAAAATCATAGGATGGTCTGGGTTGCAAGGGACCCCAAGGGTCATAGAGCTCCAACCCCCCTGCCACAGGCAGGGCCACCAACCTCCAGGCCTGGATCTACACAAGGTTGCCCAGGGCCCCATCCAACCCGGCCTTGAATTTCTATAATTCTACATTTTAGGAAGTGTACTAGAGCCTTGGATCTTCCCTCTGATCCCCTCTGGTCAACAAAGACCTATGGATTGTTGAAGAACCATGGATTTTTTCACCCAGAATAGATTCCTTTTGAATATCAGCACTTACTGTTCCCAAAATAACAGAATCTCACACAGGAAATTAATTAAAAATATCTCTTTACAGTCTGAAAATGTGTAGCGTCATCTTGGAGTGGGTAGATTTCCTGTGGCCTTTTACATACTAACTGCAATAAAATAAGCATTTTTTTTTTCTGTTTAGGAAATTAAAGCTCATGCAGTTGTATTTCTATGAGTAAGATTTATGGTTATGTGTAATAAAAAGTGCAGACCAAACTGAGTCATAGAATTCCCTATAATGAACAGTACAGTATGATGTGTGTATATTACTATTGTCATCAATGGGACTATTCAGTCTCAGGAAGTGTTGAAGGGATGGGTTTTTGCAATAGTCAAACGCGTTGGAGTTTGTTCAGAGTGGATATTTTTGCACTCATTTCTGGCAAAATTAAACTGTCCCACACTGAGGGGGATATTATATAAGGTAAAATTTATTCTGTGCAGCTTGATGTTGTGCTCACTTGCTCATGTCAGGAGTTTGTGTGTCAGAGTGTATACAATATGTTCACACAGATCCTTTACATGTGTAACACAATATTAATTGTATAGATACATCTATAACACTATATATATGTGTGTGTATATATACATGTATAACAATATTCATTCAAAGGGTCTGAAAACTGAAATAGGTCTCTGAATGATCTTTTTTGCTTTTTCCTGGCTGAGTGTAGACCTAATTTATTGTCTAATGGATCAAAGTTTTGTTGCATTGGAATACTTGGTGTGTAGCTCCTGAGTATCAATATTAATCAGTCTCAAATATGAATATATACAATCTGTGTATGGAAGAGCAAACTATATAGTCCCTCTGGCATGGGATATTATTAGCACAGAATCACAGAATCACTTGTTGGAAAAGACCTTTGACATCATTGAGTCCAACCATACCTGTCCTCTACTAAACTGTATCCCTAAGCACCTCATCTACCCATCTTTTGAATACATTCAGGGTCAGTGACTCAACAGCCTCCCTGAGCAGTCTGTTCCAATGCCCAATAACCCTTTCAGTGAAAAGCTTTTTCCTGGTGTCTAATTTGAACTTGTCCTGGCACAGCTTAAGTCCATTCTCCCTCGTCCTATCACCTGTCCCTTGGGCAAAGAGACCAACACCCACCTCTCTACAGCCTCCTTTCAGGTGTTAGTAGGCAGTGATAAGGTTTCCCCTCAGCCTCTTCTCCACTTCTGCTCTCTTTCATATAGTTTTGGAAAGAATCTGCTGGAATCGTTTAGGCTGCCAGTGTTATGATTTATGAATTAACAATACTTGCTGTTTTCTTTTCAAGAAGGCAGTGGGATATCAGCTGTAATGTAGGGTCAAATCTTGTTACAGAAGTAGCCAGTGCTAAGGCTTTCATTGGTGTTTGTGGAGCAGGGTTAGACTCTGAACATCAGAGTGTGATTGTCATGGCACTGAGCAAATCTTTGATTTCATGCCACACAGACCACCAGTAACTGAGTTGACTGGTGCTGCTCATGCCTCACCTTGTACATTTTACAGGGGATCCACTCTCACAAAGCTCAAAGGAGGATTGCAACTCAAAATGAGATGATCTCACAGGCAGGAGCTCTGCCTCTTAAACAGCTACTGAGCTTTTTTCAGTCTGATTATAATCTGGGTGGTTAAGTATTTTCCAGCCTTTGCAATAGAAAATAATACAAAAAATTTGAGTTGACTGCAGGCTGAATATGAGCTAGCAGTGTGCCCAGGTGGCCAAGAAGGCCAATGGCATCCTGGTTTGTATCAAAAATAGTGTGGCCAGTAGGTCTAGGGAAGTAATTGTGCCCCTGGACTCAGTAGTGGTGAGGCCACACCTTGAGTACTGTGTCCAGTTCTGGGCTCCTCACCATTGGAAGGACATTGAGGTCGTTGAGCAAGTCCAGAGAAGGGCAACCAGGCTGGTGAAGGGGCTGGAGGGCAAATCCTATGAGGAGCGGCTGAGGGAGCTGGGGCTTTTTAGCTTGGAGAGGAGGAGGCTGAGGGGAGACCTTGTCACCACCTACAACTACCTGAAGGGAAGTTGTAGAGAGGTGGGTGTTGGTCTCTTCACCCAAGCAAGAGGTGATAGGACAAGGAGGAATGGGCTCAAGCTGTGCCAGGGCAGGGTCAGATTAGACATTAGAAAAACATTCTTCACCAAAAGGGTTGTCGGGCATTGGAACAGGCTGCCCAGGGAGGGGTTTGAGTCACCTTCCCTGGATGTGTTAAGAAAAAGGGTTGATGAGGTACTTAGGGATATAGTTTAGCTTAGGATGGGAATGGTTGGACTTGATGATCTTTAAAGGTCTTTTTCAACCTTGTGATTCTGTGATTCTTATATCTGAATTAGGGAAATGTACACAGATGCAGAATCCTGAACAAGTAAACATTGTTCCTACTAACTTTTATGTCAAATTACCCATTGATTCATTAGGGCCAGGAATTTACCTTGAAACAGAAGTTGAGGTTGAGGTGGAAAGACTAATTTGCAGTAGCTGTACTTGTCAGCAGTGAAAGTGTAAATGGATTTTCTAAAGCACAGTATTATCTGGCATATATGGCATGCTGTGGTAGCATCCTGAGTGCAGTATGCATCACCCTTTCATGTTACTCCCCCTCATTTTTAATGACTCGTTCTGTATATTAAATGTGGAAACTATTCCAGCAGTGAGACTGGCACATTCTTTACCCAGCTGAATTGACACGTCTGAAGCTGCCTCTGGCTACTGCTTGTAGACTGTCTTGCCCTTCTTCCATGGAGAATATGTTATGCCTAATTTTAGTCATGCAAATCCCGCAGTATGATGTTGTCATAAGTCCTTACGCAGTAGAAGGTGGCAGTCTGCCTTGTCCATATATGGTTTTTATGTTGTTGCCAAGCACTGGTTCTCATGTAACCTGAATATCACGTGCATTTCATTTTCTATCAACTACGTGCATCAGAGGGAGGAAAAAAGGGATTTCTGCAATACAGAAAAATATATATTCACTTCAGACTTTGATTTTTAATAATAATAATACATATTATTTGATTTTCCCTCTGTTGTGAAGAAAATATACAACCAAAAGTTAAGAAAAACCCAGGCCAAATGCTGGAAATCAGAGGCAGGGGGACAGGAGATGCTTTACCCTAGCAACCAGTACTAGGGCATCTGCTCAGTACAAGGACTGGGTCTTCTCTGCTGCGGCATTGCCAGAACAACCACCACTGTGCCGTGGCCCAGGCCAGCTGCCCAGCTCCCATGAAATTCCTGGGCAGGATTTGGGAGTTGGTGCTGCCCAACATCCATTTCTAGGTTGTGCCTCCCTTTTTCTGCAGTTTAAGGCACTTGAGTTCAAGGCAATGAACCTCAGTTCATTGCTAGTTGCCCCTAGTGTCCTGGCCACATGTACTTTGACAATATAGATATATATTTATTTTTCATATATATTTACTTTACACACATATATATATGTGCACATGCATAAACAAGCAAATGCACATGAATATAACCAAGGAATCTTGGTTCTATCAAGGGGAGATTTGCAAAGCTTCATACATGATTACAGACTCACATAATAGTTTGGGTTGGAAGGGACCTCACCCCCCTGCCATAGACAGGGACATCCTCCACCAACCCAGGTTGCCCACAGCCCCATCCAGCATGGCCTTGAACACTGTCAGGGAGGGGGCAGCCACAGCTTCTCTGGGCAGCCTGTGCCAGGGCCTCAATACCTTTACAAAGAAGAATTTTTTCTAAGTATCTAAATCTACTCTCTTCTTAAAGCCATTACCCCTTGTCATATAACATTCTTGTCTCTAAGCTGGAGAGACATGGATTCAAAGGATGGGCCGCTTGATGACTGGATGATCACAGTCAAAGAGTTGTGCTCAGTGACTCAGTGTCCATGTGAAGGTCACGTGAAGGTCTGTGACAAGTGGTGTTCCTGGAACTGGCACTGTTCAACATCTTTGTCAGTGACATGGACAGTGGGATTGAGTGCACCCTCCAATGACACCAAGCTGTGTGGTGAGGTTGACATGCTGGAAGGAAGGGATGCCATCCAGAGGGACCTTGACAGGTTGGAGAGATGGGCCTATGTGAACTGCATAAAGTTCAACAAGGCCTAGTGCAAGGTCCTGCCTGTAGGTAGGTGAAATCCCAAGCACAACTACAGGCTGGGTGGAGAATGGATTGAGAAAAACCCTGAAGAGGAAGATTTAGGGGTGCTGATCAATGGCAGTGTGCGCTAGCAGCTCAGAAGGCAAAGGTGATTCTGCCCCTCTGTTCTGGACCTGTGACACCCCACCTGGACTACTGCGCCCAGTTCTGGGGTCTCCAGTATAGGAAAGACATGGAACTGTTGCAGTAAGTCCAGAGGAGGGCCATGAAGATGATCAGGTGGTTGGAGCATCTCTCTTATGAAGACAGGCTGAGAGAATTGGGCTTGTTGAGCCGGGAGAAGAGAAGGGTGTGGGGAGACCTAATTACAGCCTACTGCTACTTAAAAGGGTCCTACAGGAAAGCTGAAGAGGGACTGTTCATCTGGGAGCACAGTGATGGGACAAGGGACAATGACTTCAAGCTGAAAGGAAGCAGGTTTAGATTGGATGTTAGGAAGAAATTCTTTACTATGGAACAGATTGCTCGGGGAAGATGTGGAAGCACCATCCTTGGAAGTCCTTAAGGCCAGGTTGGATGGGGCTTTGGGCAGCACAGACTAGTGGAGGGTGTCCCTACCCATGGCAGCAAGGTTGGAACTAGATGATATTTGAGATCCCTTCCAACCCAAACCAGTCTGTCATTCTCTGATCACTCCATGCCCTTGTAAGCAGTCCCTCTTCATCTTTCCTGTAGGCCCCTTCAGGTACTGGAGGGGATTAGCAATTAGCCGTTTATTTGAATATCAATGGGACCTAAAAGTGCTCTTACTGTCCCTAAAAGATGTCCCTAAAACTCCTCCTGTTTCCCAGCTTCACACTTTCAAATGCAAGATACTGTTGTAATTGCCTTTGTATAGCCTCAAACTACTAACTCTGGGAGTCACTTTCTGCACTCAGTTGTTTCTCCCACTTGTTTCTAGCACATTAACACAGTTCTAAAACGTGAAAATATGCTTTTTTTGAGGCCTGTGCCAGCACTGATATAGTTGACCTTAGGCAAAGCACAGTTTACTGTTTTCACCTTTAATGTTTAGTTAATATGGTGAGAGGCCTAGAATGAGCTTCCTTACTTAAACTTGACCCCTGCCAGTTGCATATTCACATCTTTGCCTTAGAAAAACTACTTTTTTCCTCATGTTTTTAGTTGTGTTCAGGGCATCCTTGTTCCTTCCACAGTCAGCAGTTTTAGTCTAGGAATCCTGTCATTCTTAAATTAAACTTTGATTAATGGGTTTTGATAATCTCTTATAAACTGCTTTTCACTCTTTCGTTCCTGTGGTGATGTGCCATTTCCTAACAGCTACTGTCTTAGCATCTCCATTGCTGATGAAGAGCAAACATAGTCCTTCGTCTCACAGACTCATGGGAGGTGCTCAAATAAGATCATTGTTGTGGTTGGTTTATGTTGAGCAAGTTACAGTCAAACCTGGCCATTGCTGGGTAGCTGAGGAAGTACAAGAAATTGCTCATAAAACAGAGGGTAATCTGTGTCCTAGGTCTGTCTTACTTTTTATCCCTAATTGGTTTACTGTTAATCTAAATGTTAGCACTCTGTTCTCTTTTTGTTGTTTGTTTGCTTTCTCCATACTTGCTCATAAGTGTACACTTGTCATCAATGGTCTGTCCCTCTCAGAACTTGAGTATTTTTTTTCTTTCATCCTTACTGATTTTTGTATAAGAACTTTCCAGCCCTTTGCTAATTTGCATTGTTTTTCTCTGAATCCTGCCTAGCTCTGCAGTACCCTTTTAGAAACTGGGTAACCAGAAGCACATACTGCATTCCAGATGAGACTCCACCACTGATTTATATCATGGCATTACAATACTTTCTGTATTATTCACCATCCTATTTCTTATCCTTCAAAACATCATGTCTGCTTTTTTACCACAGCTCAGCATTGAGCTGAGGTCTTTAATGAGTTTTCTACAGTGATACCAGACTATTTTCCCAAGTTCACACAGTTAATTTAGTATGATGAAAGGATGCTTTTCCTTTTTTCTTCTGTCCAATGTGGGTTATTTTGTATGTACTAGCATCAAGTTTCATTTGCCATTTTGGTGATTACTTTGGTTTCTCTGGTAAACTTCTCACAGTCCTGTCTGAACTTGACCACCATAAATAACTTTGAAACACCTGCAGTTTTCCTTCCTTACTGCTGAGCCTTTGTGCCAGTCTTATTTCAGTTTAACTTAAAAAGAAACAAACAGCTTGATCTTATACTGATCAACCTACTTTTTCAATAAAGAAAACTGACCACTTATTTTTGATCCTTTATTTTTTATTAGCCAATTTTGTTTTATGACAATACTTTGCATATCATGTATTTAGTATAATGCTTCTCTACTTATGTTTTGAAAGAAACTTGAATGAAGGAAGAGCATTTATTTATTTATTTATTTAAGGTGTATTTGATGCTCTGTTGATTGCCTTGTGAAGCTCTGGCTTCTCAGACTGCTGCTGAGTGAATCCACGTCTCTAATCGTCACACCTTTCTCAAATTTTTTAACTGTGAAAAGCGGCCTTGAGTTCTGGCAGTTTAGTAGCAGAGGGTCAGCCGTAGCAAAGAGGGCAAAGTTTGGTTAGCAGTGAGTCATCCTGCTGATTGAACTTTACTGTCAGAAAATTTGCCTGAAAGTTTGCAGGCTTTCTTGTTACTGAAACCTTATCACTGCTCCAGAAACTTCAAGCAAGGGCTCCTTTGCCTGTTCATCAAATACATGGAGGACAGTGTATCCCCTCTTTTTTGCATTAATGGATTATCTGTAATTTGCATTTCAATTTCAACTTCACTCTTTTCTTTTGGGTAAACATTCTCAACCTTTTTTTTTTCACAGATCATGCTGTCTGGGCTGTGTTGTTTCCATATACAACTCTGATAAAACGCAGTTCCTCTGACTGGACACGGGTGACACTTTTCCAATGCTGAGCAGAGCCAAAAGAGGTAGTCACATAAAGCTTATCTCAGGAAGGCAGTTTCAAGCATCAGAAAGCAAAACCATTGTGAGTGTCAAAGAGCAAGAAAGTCTGCTGTTTGTTTCACTGACACTTCCAGTATCGATGTTCCAGGAGACCTGTCATCAGCTGACATCCTTGGAACTTGATTTGTCTCCTGGGACTTTGCTGATCAGGAATGAAAAGTGTGCTTGCTGTGTAGGGGTGGCATCAATAGCCTCAGCAAGCCTGGCTTTGTTTACTTTTATTTGTCATTTTCTATTGTGATTTTGTTAAACCTTCCCGCTGCTGTTTTCACTGTAGAAATATTACTGCAGTATTAGTGTTAAAGGTTCTGTGAGAGGACTTTGCTAACTATGTTGGGCTTTTAACAGCTTTCAAGGATGAGATTATGAAAAAGAGGAGCCTGCCCTGCTTGTATTTTCTCAGTGGGAAGATTCTTCTGTCTTCTTTGGGAGGTGACAATGGTAGAGAAGAAAAACCTAGCACCCATGCCTTCAATTGTGAAATTATCTGCCTAAACCTTTTTTGTGTGGTACAGATTGGAAGGAAGGGGAATATTTTGTGAGTATTTTGGGTTTTGTGATTTTAAATAAATGTCAGAATTTGCAGAATCCTGTGTTTGTTTAAATTAAGCAAGCTAGAGCCATTTTATAATTCAAGTGGGTAGTCTGCAAGTATGAACACCATGCTGTCTGTGGAGTGCATTGTGTTTTGATGAAGCAGGAGTGACATGGCAAAGAGGTAAAGTATGTAGAGTTAGAGGAGTGGGGTTTACAGGAAAAAGTTAAACAATTAAAGGAAACAGTCTACTGTGATCTGGAATGACGAGCCACTGCCCACATTATTTAGGTGTGCAAAGGTATTCTGAGCTGTGCAGGTGAATACCAGCCCTTGCCCAGTGAAAGCTGTCATCTGGCCCACACAGTAATGATGAAACTAAAAGAATGAGGCTTTGCTGAACTTTCTTGTTCTCTCCTACAGCTCTTATTTATTAAAAAATATTTGAAAGAAGGTAAAAAGTACTGAACAGTGTCTTGCAGGAGAGAGTGCAGTGTGACTTTCTGCAAGGACTTCAGAGCATTTCTTTGAACATCTTTGCTTTTCATTTGCCTTCTGGAGCACCCTGACCAGCATTCTTAACTAGGTGATCATTGGTGAATGACACTAACTGAGAACCAAAAATTGTTATGATTAGGCCATCTTTGCACAGTCCTGAATTTTAATTGTTCCCCACCCCCATTCCCCTACTTTGTCAAATTGTCTGGTGCTTCTCACAGCATTTAATCTGGATTATTTTCAACTCTGTAGTGTCATCTGCAGATTTTGCTGTTGCATTTTCTCAAATGATTCATTTTAATATGGAAGACAATGTCTCACCTTCAGCTTCTTAATGTAGTTCTGTGTGCTTTTATCTCAGGTTCTTTCTGTACTATGTCAGTGTTTTTCAGCTGCTCATCCTGTATGAAAGTTTCTTGTGAAGACTTGCATAAAGTTTTTCTTAAATGTTTACTTACAGAATTAAAAATTTGCTGCAATTCACATCTTGACAAGAATTTTCAGATGGCCAGAGGTTAATAAACTTAGGCTCTAAAGTTTCACCAACTGCTATTCAGGTCTTCTTGTGGCTGAAGGGGGAGGAAGGATCTATGTTGAAGTCTTAGGTATGACAGCAATTCACACCAACATGCCCAACCTGAATTAAGTAGCACTGATGCTGATAACCACATAACTGTGGTAGTGTGGAGCTGAGGGTGCAGTGCAATGGATGTCTGGAAAATTATATAAACCTCAAATGACCAGCCAGCACAATGCAGTTCCTTACCCCAGTTAGTGCACTGTCTGGTTTCAAGCCAGATAATTTCTGTACATAAGCTAAAATAAGTCTTTTAAATGCAGTCTAAATATCTTGAAGTGTTTTAGTAGTACCATCAGAGGATTTTTATTAGGACTATATGATAATTTTTATTTTTTCTTTTAAATGTGTAGGTATTTTTAGGAAGATTACTCTGTGGTTCAGACCTCTCTTGGATGGGTTTGTAGAATATGCTTAGACTTGGCATGTGTCTCTGCTCACACCACTTGGATATGAAAAGTCTAAGAACCATACTAGACCAAAGGTACTCCTGTTACAGCATGGATAATATAGATTAGATGTTCTTTGCACGTGCTACACCGTAAATATTTGTTCATTATGATATGGTCTTTATAAGCCCATGTACCATCTGCTTTGCTTCTTGCACAGTCAGGTGGTGTGGCTGTCTGAGAATCAACAAATTATTTTACCTGGTAGCTTCATCAACCTTGGTTTTCTGGGTGTAAGTCTCTACTCCCTTTTCTAAACATATCCTGATAGTCTTTTTAACTGTAGAATTGTTTTTTATCACCTATGAGCTCCTACTGAAAAAGCATACATGACTTTTTAAAGATTAAATTCTCCCACTTTTCACCGGGTTGAACATCTGTGAATTTTGGCTGTCTTTATTTATTTATTACCCTTAGGACAATGTTTTCTGAAAGGGGACATCCCTGCCCAAGAAACATACTGATACAACACAGCTTGGCAGGTACCCAGGCAATTGCTGTAATTAAGAAAGGAGAGTCTAGTGCCTAATGTGCATGGAAGCACATTCAGAACAAACTGCTCAGCACTGGATTTATTCTGTGACCATGTCCCAGCTGCTAGCATTTTGCATATCTCTGAGATTTCAGTGGCTCTGTGCCAGCTTAGAGCTGCTGAAAATGTGACCCAAGGAATTCAATGCTTATTTTTCAGGAAATGACTCTTACATATGGAGTCTGATGGTCTCCCTCCTTTCTCCTTTCCTACAGCTAGCTTTCCACTAGCTTGTCAGACTATGGTCTCAATGGGGAGGAATGACCATGACTACCAGCTTGGTATGAATTGGAACATTGCCTTGAAGAGCACTGTGATAGGGCAGTTTGCTGCTTCCAGTACTGGAGTTAGCTTGTGTGGAGGTATTTCAGTTCTGTCTGCATGGCAATACTTTCTCTGTATAAACACACTTTTTGTATCTTTCTTCCAACTTTGCTTTTAATCCCTGGATCAGCCTGTGCTTTCCAACTTCTGCTATTATCTGTTTCTCTACCTGTCCAGGAAAAGATCATCTTTTCAGATCCTGTGGATACATGGAAGAGGGTTTATGCCGTCATGTGTAACATCTATTCCATACTGTTGGGGCAAAATTATTCAGCTGCTAGGATTTTTTAGCCAGTGTATTCCAAGATAGATCTTACTGCAAATGCTTAAAATGGTAATGCTATAAAATCCAGATGTGAGGTGCAGGAAAAAACTCAGAAGTACTGAAAGATAAGAAATACCCATTTAGCAATCTACATACATTGACTCACACAGATGATCAATGCAGAAGCTCTTTATTTTGGCATCTATTCTCCCAGAGATTTATAATACCACTATTGTTTAGAGATAAATTCAGGACAAGCAGGATCATTTAAAATCAGATAATTATTTAGGACTGATGATGTTAGGCAAGCTAGGTTTATTTTTTTTTTCAAATACACAGTCTCATTTTTACAAATGCAGTTTGGTGGTGTTCCAGTGGAGTCAGCATAAGACCTCCTGTGACTTTAACAGAGTAATGTCCTGTCTCTATGAAATGTATTTTATGTAAAATCCTTGAAAAGTCAAAAGGAGCTATCTGAGTTTTTCTTTGGAGTATTTGAGGAAAGGCCACAGACAAAATATATCTGGAACATGCATTTGTTAACAGCTTCAGCAATCAAGATACTTCCTGTACCATAAATTCATGGATCTCCTGGTTTTTGTCATCAGACTTTGCAGAGGTATTAATCTGACCATAAAAAGTCTTACAGTGGTGTTTGGGAATGGTGTATGTAGGCTGGGAGAAAGATGAGGAGGAAGTATTCCCATTAATAGTGCCAAGCAATATTTAACAAGTTAAAAAAAGGTGTGCAGTTAAAAAAAAATTAATGACTTTTTACATTTAAAAAAAGTTTTGGTTTAGTATTTTTGGTCAGAAATTATTTCTAGTTACCCACAAGAGGCCATTCTAATTATGGCTGCTCCTATATTGATGTATTACCATATGCAGTTCCTCAGTGGTGTTATTGCAGAAACCTACCTGACTAAAAATAATTCACTCACCTTCATGTTTGATCAACATATTGTTTCACTGCTGATGGATCAGGCTTTAACAGACCTCAGTTTTATAGACATGCATGGTTATTAACCTATGGAAGGCAGGGAGGACTGCAGTGGAATGTATACTAAACCAAAACACAGATTTGAAGGAAATGGGATATATTGATTCCACTGCTCAAGGGACCACCCATGCACTGTCAGCAAGTTTGCTGATGACACAAACCTGGGAGGAGTGGCTGACACACCAGGGGGTTGTGCTGTCATCCAGTGAGATCTGGACAGGCTGGAGAGCTGGGCGGGGAGACATTTAATGAAATATAACAAGGGCAAGTGTAGAGTCTTGCATCTGGGGAAAGACAATTCCATGTACCAGTATGGGTTGAGGACTGACCTGTGGGAGAGCAGCATAAGTGAAAGGGAACTGGGGGTCCTGGTGGACCTTTCAAGGCCCCTTCCAGCTCCTAACATTCTGTGATTTTGCACTCATATTTCTGTGTTTGCAAGCATCTGTTACTTCATAGAATCACAGAATCACAGAGTGGTTTGGATTGGAAGGGACCTTGAAAACCATCTAGTCCCAATCCCCTGCCATGGACAGGGACACCCTCCACTAGACCAGGTTGCCCAAAGCCACATCCAACCTATTCTTGAATACTGCCAGGGAGGGGGCAGCCACAGCTTCTTTGGGCAGCCTGTGCCAGGGCCTCACCACAGTAACAGTAAAGAGTTTTCCTTCCTAGTGTTTACTCTAAATCTACTCATTCATCTTAAAGCCATTGCCCTTTGTCCTATCACTCCATGTCCCTGTAAACAGTCACTCCCCAGCTTTCCTGTAGGTGCCGTTTAGGTACTGCAAGGGAGCCTTCACTTCTGGAGGTTGAACAAGCCCAACTCCCTCCACTTGTCCTCACAGGACAGATGCTACAGCCATTTTGTCATCTCTGTGGTCCTCCTCTGGACTCACTCCAACAGCTCAAGGTCTTGTACTGGGATCTGCAAAGCTGGACGCAGTCTTCCAGGTGGGGTATCACAAAAGCAGAGGGGCAGAATTACCTTCCTTGACCTGCTGGTCATGCTTCTTTTGATGCAATGTACATTACTGGCTCATTTTGAGCTTTACAGCAGTCACAACCCCAAGCCTTTCTTCTCAAAGCTGTACCCAGGCTGTAGTTGAGCTTGGAATTACGCTGACCCTGGTGTGAGAGCTTGCATTTGGCCTTGCTGAACTTCATGCTGTTTGCTTGTCCCTTGTCTCAAGCCTGTCCAGGTCCCTCCAGATGGCATATCTTCCCTCTGACATGTGGAATATAACACACAGCTTGGTTTAATTGGCAAACTTGCTGAAGGTGTGCTCAATCCCACTGTCCATGTAGCTGACAAATAAGTTAAACAGTGCTGGTCTCAGTACTGACCCCAGCACACATCAGTGGTTGACATGAACATTTAGCCATTGACCACAACTCTTAGAGTGCAACTGTCCAGACAATTCTTTTTCTGCTCCATCCATCAAACCCATGTGTCTCCAATTTAGAGACAAAGATATTGTGCTATACAGTACAAAATGCTTTGCACAAGCCCAGGTGGATGACATGAGTTACTCCTTCCTTATCAACCAATGCTGTAACCCCATCATACAAGGCCACCAAATCTGTCAGGCATGACTTGCCCTCAGATGGAGCTATGTTGGCTGTCACCAATCACCTCCTTATTTTCCATATGCATGAGCACATTTTCCAGGAGGATCTGCTTCATGATCTCGCCTGGCACAGAGGTGAGACTGAACTTTGGAAGACAAAGGTCTTCCTTTGTTCCCTTTTTAGAAATGGGAATGTCACTGGACAGCCACAACTTCTCAATTATGATGTGTAGTAGCTTAGCCACTTCATATTTGAGATGTATAGGTCCCTCAGGACCCGTAGATACATCTCATCAGGTCCCATGGGCTTGTGAACCTTCAGGTTCCTTAGATGGTCTCAAGCCTGATCTGCTGCTGCTGTGGGCAGTTCATTCTCTCAGTCCCTACCTTTGCCTTCTGTATCCTGGGCAGTGTGACCAGAGTCCATGCTGGTGAAGAGGCCAAAAAGCCATTAAGTATCTCAGTCTTCTCTGTATTCTGGGTAAGTAGGTCTCCTGTTTCATTCCAGAGCAGGACCACTTGTTCCCTAATCTTCCTTTTATCAATGAAGTACCTGTAAAAACTTGTTGCCAGCCAGATTTAATTCTATCAGGGCTTTAACTTTCCTAACTTGACTCCTTGCCGCTCGGAGAGTTTCTCTGTATCCTTCCCAGGCTACACGCCCTTGATTCTACCCTCTGTAGGCTTCCTTTCTGTGTTTGAATTTGCCCAGGATCTCCTTGTTCCTCCATTCAGGCCTCTTGGTGTTTTTGTGTGACTTCCTCTTTGTTGGGATGCATCACTCCTGAGCTTGGAGGAGGTGATCCCTGAATATAAACCAGCTTTTTCCCATGGTTCTTTGCCAAGCAGATCCATGAAGAGGTCCAAGTATGTTATCCTAAAGTCCATATTAGTGATCTTGCAGGTCTTGCTGCCCTGAGGATCTTGAACTGCACTATTTCATCGTCACTACAGCCAAGGCTGACATTGAGTTTCACATTCCCT
Organism: Gallinula chloropus; assembly: GCF_964237585.1. Taxonomy (NCBI): domain Eukaryota; kingdom Metazoa; phylum Chordata; class Aves; order Gruiformes; family Rallidae; genus Gallinula; species Gallinula chloropus. The sequence continues at coordinate 74,527,219 of NC_140089.1, forward strand.
ACCAACCCCTACTTGTTGGTGACAATAAGGTCCAGCATGGCACCTCTCATCATTGGCTTGTCTATCACTTTGAAGAGGAAGTTATCATCAACGTGTTCCAGAACTTCTTGGATTTCTTGTGCACTGCTGTGTTGTCCCTTCATTAGATACTGCAGTGGTCCCCTGTGAGGACCAGGGACTGTGAATGTGAGGCTGCTCCTATCTGTCTATAGAGGGACTCATCTACTTAGTGTGCCTGGTTGGGTAGCCTGGAGCAGACCCCCCACTATAGTGTCCCCTGTCACTGCTGTCTCTTTAATGCTGACCCATAAGTTCTCTGTCAGCTCCTTACCCATCCCCAGATGGAGCTCCATGCACTCCAGCTGGTCATTGACATATTGGTTGTCTCCCCTGCCTCTCCTTCCTTAAGAGCCTGTATCCTTCCATTCCAACACTTCAGCCACAGGAGCCATCCCACCATGTCTCTGTGATATCAATAAGACATTTTTATCTATTGCTACTTGCAGTCTTTTAGTTGGGCAGGTCTGACTTTTTCATTAACAGATTTTACTATACTTCTTAAAATACCAGGAAAATGATAATGAGGACTATTGTCTAATCAGGAACTCTTCAGGTTTTTTTGTGAAAGCAACAATTGGTTCTGTTGGCTTTGTTGCTGCTGCAAACACTCTACTTCTAGTGCAGTTAAAGTTTGTTTCTCACACACAGCATCACTTTATAACAGATTTTACCACAAATTTTGGTATTCTTCAGCTTAGCAATTTAGGCACATAGCAATATAAATACATTTAGCCAAAATGAGAGTAATGATACATTTACTAACTTGGAGCGTCTGGGAGTTGGTATCATTTTAATCAACTGGCTTGTATGATTTATTCTTTAAAAGGTGATATAAGAATTCTATACTTAAAGATAAAAAATAGTATCAGCTCCTGTAACGTGGCAGCTCTTTTTTTTTCCAACAGTGGATATTGATAAGAAAATAACTGTTTTGAAACTTTTAAGCATATTAATCTACAGTTTGCAAAGAAGTATTTTAAATCTTTTTGACATAGGTCTGCAACATACACTTCATATTTTTTCTGCTCATGCCATTAACAAATTGTACTTTGGATATATTCAGGTGCTAGTTTATTATGACAGAAACAATGTATCTGGCAGCTAAAAAATTTAAGGTGAATTTCTATTCATGACCTGTGCAGCCACAGGGTGTAAGTGGTATCTAGAGAGATGTATAATTTAATATTTATTGAGCAAATGCACAGATTAGTGAACATAATTTCATTGGCCTTAATGGGTAATTCATTTTAGCCTTGCCACCTGGGTAAAGCTTGTGCCTTGGCCAAATAGTTTATAGACACTTGTGTAGGACTCTGTACAACCTGGAAAAGAAACTTCTGTAAATCTCCTGGACAATCAGAACATCTCAGTAACTGTCACTTTCCTGTCTCACAGCGGTAATCCTCACTTGCATTTTAAATTAGATGTAATCTAATACTTTCTCAATTACAGAGGGAAAGGAGATCCACTAGAGTGGCATCATCTGAAGTTGTAATGTTCTGCTTTTGGCTAGGATAGAGTTAGTTTTGTCTCTAGCAGCCAGTGGATTGTCATGTATGGTGTTTGGGAGTTGGGATGAGAGCAGTGCTGACAACACACTGATGTTTTAGCTGTTCCCAAGCAGACAGGGGCTTTTCAGCTTTTCATGCTGCCCTGACAAGAAGGTGGGGCGCACCTGGGAAGCTGGGAGAGGACAGAGACAGCCAGGACAACTGGCCAAAGAGGGTATTCCATTGCAATTACGTCATGCTCAGCATAAAGGGACCTGGTAGGGGGAGGAGCACTCAGCTCCAGGACATACGGTTTGGGGACAGTCCGGTTTCAGGATGGCTCTGAGCTTTATGGCCTGAATCATGCAGTTCGGTAAGAATCATAGAATCATAGAATGGCATGGATTGGAAGGGACCCCAAGGATCATAGAGCTCCAACCCCCCTGCCACAGGCAGGGCCACCAACCTCCAGGCCTGGATCTACACAAGGTTGCCCAGAACCCCATCCAACCTGGCCTTGAACACTTCCAGGGATGGGGCATCCACCACCTATCTGGGCAGCCTGTTCCAGCACCTCACCACTCTTTCTGTAAAAAACTTCCCGTAATATCTAATCTAAACCTTCCTTCCTTTAGTTTTAGTCCATTCTCCCTTGTCCTGCCATTTTCTGTCCTTTTAAAAAGTTGATTCCCCTCCTGTTTGTATGTTCCCTTCAGGTACCGGAAGGCTGCAATGAGGTCCCCCCACAGCCTTCTCTTCTCCAGGCTGAACAAGCCCAGCTCCCCCAGCCTCTCTTCGTAGAGGAGGTGCTCCAGCCCTCTAGTCATCTTTGTGGCCTCCTCTGAACTCTCTCCAACAGTTCCACATCCTTCTTGTGTTGGGGGCCCCAGATCTGGACACAGTACTCCAGATGGGGCCTCACGAGGGCAGAGTAGAGAGGGACAATCACTTCCCTGTCCCTGCTGGCCACCCCTCTTCTAATGGAGCCCAGGATAGCGTTGGCCTTCCGAGCTGCAAGAGCACACTGCTGGCTCATGTTAAGTTTCTCATCCACCATGACACCGAAGTCCTTCTCAGCAGGGCTACTCTCAAGGAGCTCTTCTTCCAGTCTGTATCTGTGTCTGGGATTCTTCCGTCCCAAGTGCAACACCTGACACTTCGCAGTGTTGAACCTCATTAGGTTCCCCTGGGCCCACCTTTCCAGCCTGTCAAGATCCCTCTGGATGACTTCCTTTTCTTCTGTTGTGTTATCACCACTTTCATACATTCTGCTATAAAGTTCTACTATTGTTATATCTATCTCTCTGCTATCCCAGCAAGCTAGCCTTATCCTAACCTGCAAGGTTTGGGATTTGTTGGTTTTCTTTTCCCTCCCTTCCCACTCTCCCCATTTCACCCTACACCCTCTGAGAGCGGCTGCTTCTTAGGTCTCAGTTGGGGCAGAACCACAACATATAATAAGCCAAGTATTATCTTATAGCAGGTCTGTCTTTATGCATTGTGTTTTAACTGCAGCCTTTTCTTTTTGTCTTCTTTGTGTATTCCCTGTACTTCCCAGCACATGGTCTGAGATCCTTATGGAATTTGAATGCATCCTGCATATCGATGTACCACGTGTTTGTTATGCAGCTGGGTCATCATTTCACTATGGAAGTTATATTCTGCCAGGTTTCTTGCACTGAGATGTTCAGTGTCCTTTTTCCCAAGAACATTTATAGGACTGGGCTTCCACAAGGAGGAAGCTAACTGATAACCAGGGAAAAGGAAGTTGGTGGTAGTGCAAGGCCAGGTAGAATGCCAATTTTCTGCCCGCCAGCCCTTCAGGTATTAGGAAAAGGCAATGTGATTTGAAATAATATAATTTTTTATGTTTTCATACCTTCATAAATTACTTTCCCCTTTGCTATAATGAGTGGATTTCAGAGGTAAAAGATAAGACTGTCAGTCTACACGGGGAATGAGACAATGCATTTGTTTTGATTAACTGAGTACTTACCAGCTTTATTTCAGTACCTCAGATCACAGGTCATGGAAATGCAGATGTACCTCTGAAGGTTTTTAGTCAAAAATAGTGCTTCAAGAAGACTGGCGTTGACATTAAGTCAGCCATGCCTTAGTCTGACCAAGTCCAACAAACCTTTAGGGATGGAGATACCACAACTGCTTTAGTTGCCTGCTCCAGTGCTGCTCTGCTGTCATACATAAAGGGCCTTTTTAGAGCAAGTAAAATTCACTGCTGTAGTTTAACTAGTACCAACTTCAAAAATATTTCTCAGAATAGAGAACAGATACACTAAATTCGTGAACATTTTAGTCTGGCATAAGCCAGTGGTACTACTTAAGGAAGTCACATCCTCTGCCTATTTTCCTGTGTTCATCCCTGCCGAGTAAAAATTAAATGTGACTTTTCATGTTAATCAAGTCTCCAATCTGTGTTTATGCTGATGTGCAAGCCCTGGTGCTATAGTGAAGTTGAATAAGTGGCACGCCGCTTAAAAGGAACAGGTAATGAAGGACCAGTTTGGTTTATTATGGGAGAAGTACAGGATTATGCCAGTATAAAGGGCTTGTGTAGTACAGTCTGAGAAACTGTGAGAACATGTGGTACAATGTGGCATGATAACAGTCCCGTTATCCATTTCAGTTCCAAATTTTGACAAACTGTTAAGAAACTTTAAATCCCATGAAATAGACTTTGAGTTACTACTGGCAATATCAAACTGCCATTTCTTAAATAAATTGGAAATTATGGTGGAAAATATGTATTTCAAAGGATTCAAAGGATTTCAAAGGACTTTGGGATACTGGGAAGAAAGGTATTTTATTCCCGTTTTGATAGCAGCATATATTGCACATCTAGGAAGTCAAAATAGTGACACAAAATGCTGGGTTTGTCCTGCCTTTTAAAACCAGCAATGCCCCAACAGAAATAGTTCTGAAACTTCTTCATAGTTTTTGTGCATCTGATAAAACATTTTGAAAAGATCCTATGCAACTTAGTATTTAGGTCTCTTGAAGTATTTCCTGTCCTGCAGGAGAGTGTATCTTACTCTAACCTTGACAACTTGATTTATAAACAACGATGATGAATTATAATAGGAAAAATGCCATTCCTTTATGCATATTCTTTTATAATGAGTATCTGTGTTCTTATCTTTTGTTCCTAAATTTATTGTAACTCATGCCTCATTTGAATTCAAGACATAATCTTTGGGCTGAAAAAAAACTCAACCCTTTTCTAGGCAACCTTTGATGCATCAGAGTGAAAATGGAATGAGGTGATTTTAAGAGCAATTCAGAGTGCAAGCACTACAAGCCAAAGCCTAGAAGCTTTGGTGATGAGACAATCACTGTTTTCATATTTACTTGTGGTGTAGCAGTCACTGTGCCCTCTGCATCTTGTTCCTAGAAGAAATGATAACAATGTCCTACAATTCATCAAGGAGGTGTGCATGTGTTTTCCTTCCCTGTGAAGGAACAGAGTCTTCCTTACTGGCTAAATAGCTGGACCTGTTATGGTACCCCAGCTGCAGTCCTTATTCTTGTGATTATTCAAGATCACAGACTCCCTTTTCTTTGTAATTAATTATCTTTAAGGATATGATCCAAGAGTTGTTAGAGCCAAAGGAGAAATGGTGCTCATTGAAAGAGATTTATTGCCATAAATAAACTCCATGAATGTATGCATTTCCAAGGATGAAGCCTAGTCAAGGGTCCACTTCGTGGGCAGCATTCTAAAGTCCTTATTTTAAATTCTTAATGGTGCAACTAAGCAGACACTATACTTCAGAAAAACGTAGAGAACATGTCTTGCTAAAACAAGATTATAATCTGCCACAAGATTTAGAACAGAGTAATGAACTGAGCATATCCTTCACCATAAAGTAGTGTTGCTGTGCTAGCACAGTAGTCTTTGTTAATCATTGAGGAAAATAAAGTAACATCAGAATACTAGAAGAACTCTTGGCCATTTACAGTAATAGGTTGGCAATACTTAGGCTTTCAAGCTGTATAAAAGCAATTCCAGAGTTAGTAATTTATTATTACATTGAAAACCCTTTGACATCTTCTGTGTATTACAGTTAGTGTTTGCATTTGCTTTCCATGGGCTTGATGTTCACCTAATGCCGTTCTCCCGTGAGTATTTCTCATTGGGCTGAACTGCTGCCAAAACAGCTGAGGCTGTATTAGTTCTAGGCAGTATTATCTCCAGGAACTGTGTGAAGCTAGGTATCTCTTCAATTTAGCAAGTCAAAACTAGACTTTCCAGAAGCAATATGGTTAGTGTTTTAGGAAAGGGCTATCACTGTATTTTAAAATTAACACTTCACTAAGGAGCAGGTATGCATGAAACTTGCGCTATCTTTGTTATCTTTATGGAACATATTCTGTCATGATGTATGAACTAGCGTGATTTATACTAAACATGATTTATACTAAAACCAGTATAGTTTGGAAGGAGTTTCCTGGCACAGGGATTGCTTCTAGATTAATAGTTGGTGGAAAATGTCTTTAAATAAGGTCTTGTGAAAATATCAAAATGCAAAAATGCAATCCGTATGTAATAAAAATTAATACAGTTTTAAAAACTCGAGAAATTAAATTTATCTTCCTACTACCTTCTTACATTGGGAATGCTCTATATAGATGATGCAGTTGACAAAAGTCCAAATTCAGTCCCAGCATAGGAGATAAACTTGATTTCAGTGAGTGGAACAAACATTACTGCCACAAACTTAACACATTGGATCTTACTGCATAAGCTGGACGAAGGCAGAATCACAGAATCGTAGGAGTTGGAAGGGACCTCGAGAGATCATCGGGTCCAACGCCCCTGCAAAACAGGCTACCTAGCTCATATTGCACAGATAGGCATCCAGATGGGTCTTGAATATCCCCAGAGATGGAGACTCCACCACCTCCCGTGCCACCCTCACTGTATAAAAGTTCTTCCACATGTTGTTATGGAACTTCCTATGCTCCAACTTGCAGCCATTGCCCCTTGTCCTGTCTCCACAGACCACTGAAAAGGGGCTGGCCATTTCCCCATGCATCCCATACTTCAGATATTTATAAACATTAATAAGGTCCCCCTTAGTCTTTTTTTCTCTAGCCTGAACAGTCCCAGCTCACTCAGCCTTTCCTCATGGGTGAGATGTTTCAGGGCCTTAGTCATCTTCGTCGCCCTTCTCTGGACTCTCTCCAGGAGGTCCCTGTCCTTTTTATACCAGGGAGCCCAGAACTGGACACAATACTCCAGGTGGGGCCTGACCAGGGCAGAATAGAGGGGGAGGATCATCTTCTTCAACCTGCTGGCCACACTCCTCTTGATGCACCCCAGGATCCCATTGGCCCTCTTAGCCACCAAAGCACACTGCTGGCTCATGGCCAACCTGTCATCTACCAGGACTCCCAGGTCCTTCTCCACAGAGCTCCTTTCCAGCAGGTCATCCCCCAGCCTGTACCGATTTAAGCAGTTATTCCTTCCATGATCCTTTCAATTTTTTTGCGCGTATAGATATCAAAGCTAAGTGGTATACAGTTGCATGAACTGCCAGATGCAACAGTGGCACTTCACTTACTATAGCTTTAAATGAGAACAGAAAGTAGTAGAAAGCAATTCTCTTTTTTCTTGGCTTTGTAACTTGGGAGAACTAACTACCTTAGAAGTTTGAACTGGTGGGAGAGCAGCATTGTAAGATGAGAGAAAGGGAGAGAGAAAGCCAAGCCACAAACAACTGTAATATTGTGATCCCTTAAGCCCCACAGTTAAGAAAGGAAAAAAAAAAATCTCCTTGCTGAGAATGCAGAGAGGGCAGAAGGAAAAAAATGGATGAACCGCAAGATGGAAAACCGGTTCCAGACTACGATGTTCTAGTGACGCAAGCTGAAAAAGGTGCTGCGGCACAACTGCGCTCTCCTGAGACCCAGCAATAGTCATTTCTACAGGAGAAAAAAAACCACATGAAGACAGTGAGTAAGGGAAATTTTAATACTAAACTAGCCTGGAAGAGACTGCAAAACCGTTTTCGTAAAGCAGTTCTGTGTCTGAGTGGAAAACAATGCGGCCTTATCCGCAACTGAAATGACGATAGAGCACAGGGCATTCTGCCGAACAGATAAAAACGTAAAGGGAAAAGAAGTGGAGGGGAAAAGGTAAGCAGTCCTGTAAAAAAGCACAGTGCTTGGGTGAAAGGAGCATGGGAGTAGGAAAGGTTTAAAGAATATGTTTGTAATGGACATGGGTATACAGATCATAGCAGATGTTTCTCTTAACGAATCATAGAATCATAGAATGGCATGGATTGGAAGGGACCCCAAGGATCATAGAGCTCCAACCCCCCTGCCACAGGCAGGGCCACCAACCTCAGGCCTGGATCTACACAAGGTTGCCCAGGGCCCCATCCAACCTGGCCTTGAACACTTCCAGGGACGGGGCATCCACCACCTCTCCGGGCAGCCTGTTCCAGCACCTCACCACTCTTTCTGTAAAAAACTTTCCCCTAATATCTAATCTAAACTTTCCTTCCTTTAGTTTTAGTCCATTCCCCCTTGTCCTGCCATTGTCTATCCTTTTAAAAAGTTGAATCCCTTCCTGCTTATAAGCTCCCTTCAGGTACTGGAAGGCTGTAATGTGGTCCTCCCTGCAGCCTTCTCTTCTCCAGGCTGAACAAGCCCAGCTCCCTCAGCCTCTCTTTGTAGGGCATGTGCTCCAGCCCTCTAGTCATCTTGTGGCCCTCCTCTGAACCCTCTTCAACAGTTCCACATCTTTCTTGTATTGGGAGCCCCAGATCTGGACACAGTACTCCAGATGGGGCCTCACGAGAATGGATCAGTTCCTGGATCAAGTTCCGGATCAATTATCTATCAAAACTTGTGTAAAAACAGAGGTCCTTTGTGAAGGATTGGTAATGAATTCAGAGAAGTTACATTTTCTTTATCAGGTAAAGAAGCCTGGTGCAAATTAGACAGTCTGCATCAGAGACTGACAAGAGATGTGGGAGCCAACTTTTTTCCATTCATCTTTATCGAAGGCATTTTCCATGAAAGTTTAATACAATTCTTGAATATGACTATTGTAGAAGGATGGATGACAAGTCATCCCTGTCTGTAGGTGCCAATAAGAAATTTCCCATGTTGGTTACTCTGAATGTTTTTTACCATGACATCAGTGAGAGGTGGGGAATTTAAGAGTCTCTGGGACAGATTCCCAAGACATTATTTTCTTCTGAGATTTTCACATGAAACCCATATAAACATTATATAGCTCCCTCATTTGAAAGCCACTGACCTGTAAATTCTTTTCTTTCTTATTTTCTTTCTGTTCCTTTCTTGACTACCTGAATTTTTGTTTAGAACTCACAATAAGCAGTTAAATGGTTAAATCCTTTGTGCAAGATAACCTGCTTCCTTGAGATGGCAAACTTACATGTGTGATCTTCCCTATGAAAAAATGAAAGTTCTGTGCCTGGCATGAAGCAATACTTGTGCTTAATACTTAACATTTGGAACCAAGTTTGTGGAACCAAGTTAGGATGCACATGAGGAACAAGCAATCTCAAATGAAATAATCTGTTAAGAACACTCAGTTCTAAAATGAGAGCTAATTTACCACAGTGCTAACAAAACGTAAATTGTAATGAATGTAGTTGACATTGATGACACATTGCTCAAAACAAAGTAAAAACTTCCTATAAAAAGCCTTTAATACCAGAAACCTTGCCATGTTTGAACAGGCACGTACTGTTCCTTAAACCAATAGAGAGTTTTTCAGGTGTGTGAAGGACATACTACTTCTAGTTTCAGATTGATCCTAATTCAGTGTTATATTCTAAATTTTTCTGCCTTTAGAATTCTTCCATGTGAGCAGGCAATAATCCCAATTAACCTTGGGAAGTTCCAACAAACTCCAAGTAGGTCTTTTCCCAACTCTGTGATTGTCTGCTATTCAGTATGTTCCTAGTGGTGCTGCAGTGGAGAGGCAGTGTGCTCTTTGTCCTCTGATTAGGAAAAAAATCATGAAAATTACACACACTGTAGACTGAGAATTGGCATCTGAAGGTCACAGGCATCTTGGTCTTAAAAAAATCCCCCTATGATTTCTTCTTGATTGATACGCTAACATCAAGCAGGATAAACAGAATGACTGAGTATGGAAATAAGCCAACTATTTTTGCCGTAATCTTCACATTAAGGGAAGCCTTAGACGACCATGCTTATATCAACCATATGTTTAAGTTTCAGATTTAGATCTTGGTACCAGGCAGATCTAATTCCAAATCTGGGGTTGTAATTCTGTCAAAGATGGGGAGTTATATTTACTGTCTGGGGACACACTACATAAATGTCCCTGTTTCTCTGCAGAGGAACTCTCCCAAACTTCTGTCTCCTTTTCTGATCAATTTTTGGCATTTCTTCAAGTAATCCCAGTGTCTCTGTGGAAGATTGGAGTCTTCTACTGGGAAGCTCATATGTATCACAAAGAGACAAGTTGATCTCTCCAGGTGAAAGAGGAATGCAGGTATCTTACCAAGAGAAATTCTCAGGTGGTAAATAAGTTGGAATGGTTAAAAAAACATAACACAAGATGGTGTCCCTTCCCACACTGTTCACGCACTTTTAAGGTAGGTTCACCACTTATGTGTTGATCCTAAAGCTTAATCCTTGATTCTGGATGGAGCCTAAGTGCATGCTCAACTGGAAGACTGAAAATTTAGTTTGTTTTGTGTGATATCCCAGTAAGTGATACTAGGACTAATCAGAGGATTAAAGCTAGTTATGTATGGAACTCATTTGCTGGATTTGAATACTCTAGAATTCCAGGAGTTAAAGTTAAAAATGTTTAACTGATGATACTAAAAATACTGAAGTGTGGTTTTAAAATACAGAATGATCAAGTCAATATAACTCAGTAAGTGGAAGAAAAAGAGGAATTCTTTATAAGAGATTACTGAGAAGTTTATGTATATAACTTGTTCCTTTTTTTTTCAACCAGTTAGATTTAACAGTAAGTTGTTGCTAGCTCTATCAAGTGACTTTTTGTGTTATAAACACCTTAGGAATTAGACAGAGTATGTATTAGTGGTTATTGATGTAATGCAATGCGAAATAAACATTTTCTCTGTAAAACACACATTTTTTGGTATACAGTCAAAATGCTTAGAGCTAAGCAAATCTCATCTCAAATTTGTTCAGTATGTGATAGGAAAATATTTTTATTCAACTATTAGTAAACTAATTTAGTTAATACTTAACACACTATGCAAAGACATAGGATAAATAATACTTTCACAATTTTAACTGTAATTAAGTTTTTATCTCTGTTTTTGCTCTGACACATTTAATCTTGGTAAAGATACAAGGAGCTCATTTTTGAATCATTAATTTGCATTTTTCTCAGCTGAAACAAGTGGAAAACGCAAATATTTGGCAGAAATCAATAACAGGGAGAATTATGGGAAGTTTAAATCACTTGACATTGTATCTGTTTATCATTCTGCACTGTGGCAGCCAAAGACACTTCAATTATGAGAAGCTCAAAAAGGAGAAGATATGTGCTAGAATAGAATCTTAACCGAGATTCATTCCCTTTGGGGCAGAGGGCACAGAGAGTGAGAAACAGTAACCCATAATTAATTTCAAAACCTAACAGGCCAAGTAGGCCTACACAGTAAATACAAGGAATAGCTAATAAAACCGTTCTTGGAGGAATATAGGAAGGAAATCCTTTTATGCCTAGTGCACAAGGAATCCAAATTCTTTAGGGTTTACAAAGGAGGGCAGCCAAAGAGTTTCTGTGGAAAGCAAGCAAGGACTGTATTAAGTAAGTGCTTGCCTATGAGAATGAAACTTGTAGAACTGCATAAAAAGAACAATGTGTAATTTTAATCTACATAAAGATCTGCATAAGTACAAAAGCACTTAAAAACAATTTAATTGAATGTGACAGAAACGTTGCTGCTGACCTCTGTGTACTTTGGATTAACTATAACACTCCTGAAGAAAAGTTCCTGTTATGTGGTGTTCACTTTTTCATAGCTTTAGACAGCATGACTCACTAGTAGCATAATATAAATAACAATTGGGGAGCGGGGATTTCTAACTTTTTAAACCTTAAAGTTAGTTTAACAAATATTATAGTTAACCAGCAAAGTTCCACTTTAATAGTTGAGAACCTAAACCAGTCCTCAATTATGAGTAGTCATTTGCAATTGTGTTAAATGTTTTAATAACACATAAAACTTGTCAGCACATGTTAAATAGCAGGCAGTTTATTTTAAATTCCCTTGCCTCATGGCTTTCAAGATGAAGTCACATATACAGTTATTGTTATAGCGTAGAGATGGTCTATGTCTTTTGATTGTCGGGATTGTCTCTTTCAACAAACCCCGTAAGAAAATTCACATGCAAGCCTCTTGTACACAACAGCCTGCTTGCATTAAGCAAATGTCTCTCTATGTTATGGGTTGCAGGGGCAGTGTGAGGGCAGGAGGCTGCCATGTAAACTGGGATTCAAGAAGGTAGAGTTAATGCTGGTGATACGAATTGACTGAAAATAGTGCTCTCGTACATTTATTGCTTGAGTCCCAGTCCTACAGATGTTGCTTTATGTTATTCCCACAAAATTCCTGAAAGAAAAGTAGAATTTTCTCTCCCTCCATCCAAGTATGTGTATGCTTAGCTGTTTATGTAAGCACTTGTGAAGAATTTCAAAACCATGAAAGTGAAATATTACCGGAGATGCTAACAAGGATAATTGTTTAAATTCCTCAATCAGTTCCTGAAATAGATTGAAAAAGATATTGGGAACTTGAGAAGCTGTTCAACCTCACACAACGCAGGCATGCTTCAGTGTCAAACACTTGGCACTCTACATGACTTTCATGGCAGTCTTTATTTTGTGAGTAAATTAACTTACACAAAGTAAGAGAATGTTCTGGAGCTCTAGCACATTCATTCTTCTCTTCCATTCTTTCCCTTTCACTACACCTAGAGAACACTTACCATGATGTTAGTTGAACTTTTCTTTCCATCACTGAAATCTCCTCAGAAATTAATCTTGCTACTGTGTTTTTTAGTCTTGAATTTTATTTTGCATCATCTCAGCTTTTTTCACTATATTGCCAAAAATAAATGAACTTCAGAGAAGTTCCTTGGCTGAAGTTTAAATCTCTGCATCCTGACTGTCATCCTCTAGATTCTTTGTATCAACTCCTAAGAATTACTCCTCAAGAATTAAGTAATTCCTTCACAAATCTGTTTTCTGGCAGTTCAGATAATATTTAAGTCACATTATAACGGCATTTAGATAAAATAGCTTTAAGTAACCATTCTTAAATTAATGTATGTTTCCCAGGCCCATGAGATTAAATGTTATGCTTTGTGGATTCTTATTTTTCAGATCTCTACAGTAATTCAAAAGGGGAAAAAAAAAGTATTTTAATACTCTATTGTCAGAAACCAATTTTAAAAGTCAAGTGCTCTCATTTCTATATCCTAGTTCCTTGGGCAATGTCTGTCTTTATTTCGGCATGGCAGTTTTGCTGTGTTACAGCCTCACTTACCATGTTTCATTGGCTGAGAATGTAGAACATGTGGTTTTGGCTGGAATCATTCCTGAGTTAGCTGAGACACTGTTGCATAAAGCGCCAGGGGTATTACTCTGTTGTATCATCCACTGACCTCAGAGACACGAGTACTGAACCAGTTCTCTTGTACAAGTGGTAATGCATGTATTATGGTTTTGCTTGGCTGGAAAACTCCTTGGGCACATCACAATTTTGTCCTGGCAGAACAAAGCATGAAATGTAACAAGACACTTGGATAACTACTAGTCTTTGTGTGTGCATGCCTTTTCTCTTTTCTTTTCTTTTTTTTTTCTTTTTTTTTTTTTTTTTTACCCTAGAGAAGCAAATGGAAGACAAGAAGATGCTTTACAGATCATTGCAACTATTCCTTAGATGGAGCTGATGGAAAATCCACTAAAGACCATTTTAGGACTCTGCTTTAGTGATGGGTGAAGTACTAGAATATCCTCACATGTAGCTCCTGATCTTCAGTATGGACAAGAGCTGGCAGAACTTAATTCTGGCTGCCATGCATTTTTGTACTGCCCATTCCATTTGTCCACTACTATCTACTCAATGTTTCCTTAATTTTCCTAATACAAGAAAAGGAGAACTGGAATAAATATTGAATAATATTTTCATATGATCTCTTGTAGTGAGTTGTTTCCATGTGCATCTGCTTGCTTTATGAGCTGAAAATTCAATCATGGTATTTTTTCAATAACTGTTGAAATTCTTTCATAGTCTCCAGTGGCAGTCTGAAATAGTTCTGAACACTGCATAACTCCTTGTCCCTTACCTTGTGGTTAAATAGCATTTAGTTATTTTTCTGTCTGCTTGAGAGATTCAAAGAAACACTTAAACTTATTTGCTACTCAGTAATTCATGATTATTTAGATCTTGCACATCTAATCGTAAGTAATTCATTTATACCCATCATGGTCTGTCTTATCAGCAAACAAAACTGTAGATAATGTATCTTTGTACTGTTTAATCTTTATACTATCCAAATCTATGCAAACTTTACTTACAAGTTTAGTCCTTGCTTTTAAGCCTAAAAAATGTGCTGGATTCTAGTATGAGCAGTTGATATAGTAAGTTTGTGGATGCACAAATGTATATAAGTACATTAAAGTGCTAGGACTGTTTTCTGGCACCAGCTTACATGAGATAGACCAGACAGTAACAGTATAGGCAAGTGAATCCTTCCTGGGATTGTTCACTGGATCTGTTTAATTTATGAGCATATATGTTGACTGTATGACCAAGCTCTTGTTTAACACCTGAATTCCACTCTGAGCTATTTAAAAATTGTTCCATTAGCAATGGATTCTGGCATTTGACCTAGTCCTATCAGTGCTGGAGACTTACCAGAAAAGTAATTATTAACTTACACTAAACAGAATTACAGGCTAGCTAAATCTCCCTCAACAGCAACACAGAAAAGAAAGCAGTTCGAGCTACGGATAAGCTCAAAAAGACAAGAAATGGGGAATCTATCCCTGGTAGGAAAGATTTTGAAGAAGAAAATACTTGAAGCAGTAATGATTTTCCCAGCCAGACTCAGGGTCACACAGTCAGCCAAAGAACAATGAATCAATGCAATATATCAAGTTCTGGACAATGTAAGTAAAGGAACTCTCACAAATGACGTCAATCAGGATTTTGACATTGCAGTGATTTAAATCCCTATTCAGCACATGCTTGACTTCAAGTCTGTGAGTCAGTCAAGGGAATGGGATTAAAATTAGACAGATTCTGCAGAAAACTTTTGAGAAGCACTATTTATTTTCCTATTAATGATTTTAATTTTATTTTCCTTCCCCCCTTCCTTAATTAAAATGCAAAAGCTTTCTGATTAATTGTGGTTAAGAGATGCATGTTCTTCCAATACTACATTTTTGTCTTTCTATACCCTCATACACTTACACACCCTTATGCTTGTAGCATACACACATCAAGGGCACATGTGCACATTGCTTTTTTTTTTTTTTTCTGATAATGAAATGTAAAGCCCTAAAGTTTTCAAGCTGTGTTAAAAATAGATTTTCCTTGTCATGCCACCTCTGTTCTCCATAAGGCTAGGAGGGTTGAGATTTAGAAGGGAAGCGCTGCTAAGACACTGCTGTTGATCTGGAACCAGGTGGCTTCAAGCACACATCTCCTACAGTGCATCCAGCACATTGTGTGGTCTTTGGCTAGTCTCTTTAATCACAGCTGGGATTTACTTCGGAGCAGGAAGGGCAGAAATCTGGCATAAGTGAAATGCTGCTTGTGGCTCAGACTTCTCATGGACTCACACAGCTTGTAGTGACTCCATTTGGTCCCTGTTCAGAAGTCGTAACTTCTTTGCCACTCTATCAAATCCGCCATAAGGAAGAGTGACCTCATGAAACTCATTTGTAAATAGAGCTATGCTACTAGTGTGGAGCAATAGCTCTCATAATGCATTTGGAATATTTTTTTTATTTTTATTTTGAATTTGCTATTGATTCTGGTGGAGCTAAGGTATCAGATCAAGATATTCTGCTTTGTATAGAAGAAGGTACTCCTGCTGTGTTTTAGTCATTGCTTCTTTGCTGGTTGCAGCTGCAAGATGTACTTTGTTATCTCATAATGACCTGACCTGCTAATTCATTTGATTTAGTCTCTTGAAAAGGACTGTGTTGGTCTTTCCACTTAGAAAATTGGACTGTGTAAGGCTGAGGAATATGCCCACTAGCTTTGTAAACACATACCACTGGGACTGGATTTTTTTCTGCCTTTACAACCAGTTCTAGTATCTTTAAATATGGGATGCATTGCTTTATGCCCAACTGTTGTGTCTAGGTTCTGGTGGAGGAGGGGGCTGCAGGGCAGCTTCTGCAAGAAGCAGCCAGAAGCTCTCTGCAGGCCCCACAGAGCAAACACCAGCTGGCGCAAGGCTGGACCTGCTGCTGACCAAGGCTGAGCCCATCAGTGACGGTCACAGCGCCTTTGGGAATCACATTTAGGAGACAAACCTCACAAGCAGCTGCTTTGTGTCCCCAGAGAGGGGGGGAGATGTAAGAGGTGAGAAGATGTAAGAAACTGTGCAGACACCAAGGCCAGGGAAGGGGAGGAGGAGGCACCCCAGGTGCTGGAAAGGAAGGTGCCCCTGCAGCCCCTGAAGAAACCCATGGTGGAGCAGGTGTCCCCCCGCGGCCCATGGAAAAGGCCAAGACGCCACCTGCAGCCCGTGGAGAGGCCACACGCTGGAGCTGGTGGAGACATAGAGAAGATGCTGTGACCCACGTTGGAACAAGCCTCTGCCAGCACGTGCAGCCCATGGAGAGAAACAGAGACACAGAGATGAAAAGACCCATGCTGGAGCAGGTTTGCTGGGGGGGGGGGGGGGGTGGTGGTGGTGGTGCTTGTAACTCCGTGGGTGACCAGGCTGCAGCAGTCTGGGCCTGAGAGACTGAAAGACATTCTATGATTTATGACTGCACCCCATAGCAATGACCCATGGTGGGGCAGCTGGTGAAGAGCTGAAGCCCTGAGGGAAAGGACCCACGTTGGAGAAGTTCATGGATGAATGTTTTCGGTGGGTGGGACCCCACGCTGGAGCAGGGGAAGGGTGTGAGGAATGTCCTCTCCCTCTCAGCTAAAAGAAGGAAATCAGTTTGTGAGGAACTGAGCAAAACTGAGCGAAACCCCCATTCCCCCAGTCCCTGCTCCTCCCCGTGCCTCCCCATAGGAGGGGAAGAAGGGACCAAAATTCTTTCTAAAGTGAAATCTGCTAAGAAGAGAGGGGTGGGGGGAAGTGCTTTAAGATCTGGTTACACTTCCCATTACCCCACTCTGGTGTCACTGGGTGTGCAGTGCTGTGTCATAAATTAGAGAGTTTTTTTTCCTTTATTCTGTGTTGAACCTGCTTTGCCCATGATGCTGGTTGAGGAATGATCTCTCCCTGTCCTTATCTCGACTCCTAAGCCTCTCAATATATATTTTCTCTCCTGTCCATCTGAGAAAGGGAGTTATAGAGTGACTTTGGTGGGTGTCTGGCATCCAGCCAGGGCTAAACAACCACACCTATTATTGCTTATTAGGTCTACTGTGCAAATAACCTTTTTATGGCTGTCTAAACCTGAGCAATGTCCAAGAATCAGGATAGAGGACGAATAAAATGGCTTTGCTTCCAGGAATATGATGTGAAGCACAGAAAGATGCAGGATGGGAATTCTTGGTTGCAGCAGGTACCCTGTTACACATGACTAGTTACCACTGGAGATCCAAGTCTTTCTGGGAGTGCACAACTAGTTGAATTGTCTGAGAGAGGGCCCAACAGCCAGGTTTCATATGGCACAGACAACTCCCAGCACTGTATGGTATTGTAGCTGTACACAGTAGTACAGCAAGATCATTTGCATGGTCTTGTGATGGAGTGCCATCTAAGCATGAGCCAAGTTCTCTGCAGACTAATTCTCTGCTTTTTGTTCAGTTGATCCATATAACTTCAGTTTTGAAAGCTACAACATCCAATGAAGTCTGTTAAATAAAGCTAAAACTCAAGGGGACTCCAGCTTCCTTTATTATCCCTGAAAATGTCACTGATTCAAAGAAAAAACCAGAGCATCCTGGAATGTGTTTTCCCCATGGTTTTGGCAGTGTAATGCTACTGCTGAAACTCTCAGTCTGTTAAATGTCTGGAAGACCATGTAGATATTACACATAATTAGGGCAGCCACTTTGCTTTGTGCCTGATCCAGCAACAGAGTATGATTTGTACATCTAGTATGGCAGGAATTAACATGACACATCTGAGGAAACGTGAGACCAACCTCACAGCTAATAAAACACAAGATTGTTGATCAAATAAAAACATCTGCAAACGTTATTTTTCTTGTCTTTGATTAAGCATGACACAAATTAGGGCTGAGAGACTTGTAAGGTCTAGAAAGTGCCAGCTCTTAAAAGATGCTCAGTGTGGGTAGGAAGACATAATTATCTCCTTTCACCTCCTTGGTTTTGCCTGGGGAAGGAACCAGGCCAACTGCAGCGCATGCAACCTCCTTCCTTTCATCCCACAGGTCTTTAGAGCATCAGTGGTTAGCATGAGGGTTCTGTGGGTGAAAGCCATGCACCAGAGCACAAAAGCTGCTCATTTCACACCAAGAGCAGCATTAAATCTACCCCTTTTCTTGTATGAAAGCTCAAGAGGATGCTCTGCAGAATGCTTCCTGCTCCACTTAATCCTGGGGACCTTTTAACTCTAGGCTGTAAGTCTTAAGACTCAAACTTTAGTACATGTAAGGTAACAGAAAATTATACCCTGAGGTACTGGAGTAAAAGGGATCTATTTTCCACCAAGTATCATTTTTTCCCTTTGTGGGAATAGGAAGTAACTGATTTCTGTTCTGTCCATGACAGAGGTGATCTCTGCAGCACACCAGTTATTAAGTCGCTATTGGAGGAGGGAGGTAGAAGGCAGCATGCTGGTCTTCAGGAAAACATGCTGTAGCCTAGCTTCTTCACACTGGTGTTTTAGGAAGACTTTTAAAAACAACTGTTAAAGCAGTTCCTAACAGTCTAGAAGACCTTCTGCTGAGAAAGAGTTAAAACCTCTCAATAAGGTATATTAACCTACCATCTCACTTAGGTCTGCTTTACAACCTGCCAAAAAAAATCAAGATTCAGTGACCAAAAGGATTTCTTGTTTTGTGTGGTTACCCATTTGACCATGGGTAACTTGGCTACAAAGAGAGAAAAATAACTTGGCTTTTGAGACCTATGCCCAAGAGTTCTTACAGATTTTGCATGGAGTCATGGAAAATAAATTAATAAAGACCTTAATGACAGAGGTGTTCCAGACAGAAATGTGCGTGCCATTTGCCAGCAGCAAGAAATTCAGTATATCCGTCTGCAACTTGATACTTGTCTCCAGTGTTAGACTTTCTCAGCATTTAACCTGAATCCTTCTTTCAACAAATTGTTTCTTGTTTTATCTACTGTGACCATGGAAACATACTATGACCTTTCCTTTTGCAGGAAATTGGTATGTATTTAAAGATAGTTCTTACCTGCAGTATGGTATGCTACAGGTTAAACATTCCTAACTCTGTCCTTTCTCATACTTACTGTTTCTACAGCTCTGATAATGTTAATTTCTTTCTTGTGGGTCCTCTGCAGCTAGACCACATGTTTTTTTGAAGGGCAGTTCTGAGGACTGAATGCACTATTCCATTGAAGGCCTGAATGGTGATCAGTAAAGCAGAAAGCAATACTTGTGGATAAATGTCTGAGTTTGGTGTTTGTCTGGTTTTTTGCAAGAGCATTACTTTGTTGACTCATATTCAGCTAGTGATTCACTATAATCTGTTCTTGGACAAAACACATAAACAAGGCTTATCCCTAAGAATAATCTTATATGAGACAGTCCTATATATTGAGTTTTTCACTTCAAGGCTTAGAAAGCTTCTAATTCATGGGAAATCTTGATAGTATTTAGTTTTGGAGTAAGTTAAAAAACCACATTGTCTCAGTCCAGGTACAGGAGTCTGCAGCATTATTCAGTTCTTGTATGCTACACCACCACAAGCATTATTTTTTCTTTATGTAAGAGCGATGATATTCCAAACTGGATGCCATCCTGCATGCTGAAATCACTGTGCTGGTGAGTGGTCTGAGTTTGGAAGCTGATTAGCTTTTTTCAGCCTCTCTTTTTTTCTGAAAATCAAGGAATGCAGTGGGCTAGGGAAAGCCAGTGCATGTGTGTTGCTAAACTCTGCAGAGCTCACTCTTTCCTTATGCTAAACAAGAAAAATGCAGGCCTGGGACCTTCTGTTTGCCACAGTGGCACACACTGAGGGTCTCAGCCAAACAGTCTCATGATTTGACAACAGCAAGCTGTAGTATGTCAAGGCTGAGCTTGGAGAGCCCAGACGGCCCTGGAGTGATGGGAGGCAGTGTAGGGATGTCATTCCTCAGTAGTGCTACTGTTGGTGCTCAGGCACAGTAGTCTCTCAGAGCTAGCAGACTTAGATGTTGCAATGCTGGACATTGCAGCATCTCACTCTCTATGGGAATCCACAGCTGTAGTGATGGTGCATAACAAGATTTTAATGACTAATGAAAGAGGAAAAATAAGAGATCCTGTAAATCCTAGTGTCTCAGCTGCCTGCATCATAAAAAACTTATAAACTACTCATTGCAACAGGGAATGGAACTAAATCTTACTGGACCAACGAATATTCAATCTTTTAGGGCAGAAAAGTTTAAGGGGGCTACATATGTGAAAACCATCGTGATGGTGAAAGCATTTATATTGGTGGGGAAGATTTGTTCCCCTTAGGCACAGAAAGAAATTGAGTCTGGTTTGACTATGCATGAGAAGAGTGCTTTAGTCCATGATAAAGGAGACTTTACTTCCAGGTGTACTTACTGTGTTTATGGACACCCCTCCCCAAGTTTTCAATAAATGTTTCTTTGAACAAGACAGACAAGTTTTAGTAGTGAAGGAGTTACTCGGTGCATGCTGAGTCCCAGTAGTGTCCACAAGTTCAGTATAGGAGAGAAAAGAACAAGATGGATAGAATTGATACTTTTTCTTACCATTCCATTGTCCACCAAACAGTTTCAGCTCTGGAACTTCATGAGCTACACGTATTTCTATAAACCTGTCTGGTGACACTTAAATATATTTAAACTTTCAGCATTCTAAGCATCCTTTGGCAATCAATTCCGTGGGCTCAGGTACTTATTTTGCAAGGCATCATAGGCCTTGGTTTTTTTAAATCTGTTTTTTCTTGATTAATTTTATACTAGTATTTGTCTAAATTTGGGCAGTTCTGTGTAGGTGTAGCACCAATCTTCTATTGGACTATTCAGATAGAGATCCCAGGGTTGGAGCTCAGAGTTCGAAAATTCTGTTTGGGATTTAGGAAACTTTTGTGACAACCAGATGGCTTAGTTGGCTAAATCCTGTACATCTAGAGCTCGTCCCCTAAATAAATGTGTTAACAGGACAATTTGTGGGTTTGCTATTTGATTTACAGCGAGACTTGCACAATTTCACTCTATGTAATTTATGTTGGATTTGTTTTCTTCTTCTGTCAAGAAGTTGGGGATGCCTGTAACATCTACTAAATGCATAAAAGTAAATAGCAAATATATAGGTTTCTAACAGTATTGGCCTTCAGGACAGGTATTCAAGGGTTCACAAGTAAATTAACAGCTGTCCTTTCATAAGTGCATCACAAATGATTCTGAGAACATTGTGCAATTTAGCAGTGTACACTGTAGACAAAACTAAGCAAGATTTTAAACTATGTGCTTTTTAATTTTTACTTTTTTTCTCCATGTTTTCCATCAGAAAATCTAGATTTAAGTGTAAGATCTGAGTACTTGGAAATATTAACAATGATCTTTGTGACTGTGTGTCCTCATGCAGGTCACTGAAGGCAATCACAGTAGTTAAAAAGGCACCCAGCTGTTTCTGTCTCTTTTTCTTTTCCCACTTTCTTAGAGATAATACTAAATCTCATTATAGTATTAGCTCCAGGTTTGAAGCTTAAAAAACCCAAAGTGTTTAATTTCCAGAGTTGGTGGGAATTTGGAGCTGTATTGATCCTATGAGGATTGTGAGCAGAGCTCTGTGCTTACCACACCAATATGCTTCAATTCTCAAGTTCTCTGAAGTGTCTCAGATTTTGGACTTCCCTATTCAATCTCTCAAGAATTATGTGAAATAAAGAAGTTTTAAAATACATTTCTTACACAATTTTTTCCAGAATCATGCTCATTTTATATTGAATGTAACCAGAAACAGGAAAAAACCAATGAAAATGTTTTATTTTGTGATCTCAAGGTGCTGTTATCTCCAGTTCATATAGACAGGGTAGTTGGGGACAATGCTGGGACTATTATCATTAGGATCCCTTTTACGTGTTTACTTTATCATAAATTACCAGATACCCTTGGCATTATAACACAAACACAGGCTCAACTTATCAGTTATCTTGAATAACAGTCCTAGCAATGGGGATACTCTCCTAAAATGTTTGAAGCCTGTATATATTATTAGTTTTTGCTTTATTAAGTTCACCTTATCAGCTAATTCAACATCAATTCAGAGTGAAAATTAGTTACTAAAAATAAACTATTTAAATCTGGATACTAACATCCTGCTTTTTTTCAAGAATCAGCAGGTAGCTTCACAGGTCATGATGATTTAATCAACTACCCAAAGCCACATAATAGATTTGAGTGGTTATTGTAAATAGCCCAGAATTTCTGCTTGAACATACTAATTTTATTGGCAATAATTTTAAATACATAAAATCTACAAAAATAGCAATATACATAAAGTACAGAAAAAACCCAGGTATGACTGTTTAAGCTACTAGAAGCTTTTTTTGTTCAGCTATCTTTTCTAGGCTTTCCTGACTCAAAGATGGCATAAGCTTTAACTACTGTATTGTTTATTTGTATTTATATGAGGCTAAAGGGATATCTGGAAAATAGAATGTTCTGAGATAATTTGTGATGGATAATGCTATTATCAAAGTATTAATAAGACCAATTTTTAATTGAGAGTAAAATTCCAAATTGTACCTTCATAATGGAGTTAAATCCAACTGGTGACTGGTCACAAGAGGTGTTCCCCAGGGGTGCACCCTCTTCAGTATCTTTACTGATGATTTGGATAAGGGAATTGAGTGCACCCTCAGTAACTTTGCAGGCAGCACCAAGTTGGGGGGAAGTGTTGATCTGCTGGAGGGTAGGAAGGCCATCCAGAGGTACCTGGACGGGTTGAATTGATGGGCAGAGAGGCCAAAGGGATGAAGTTCAAGTTGGTGAAGTGCAGGGTCCTTCACTTTGGTCATAACAACCTTAGGCAAAAGTACAGGCTTGGGGGCAGGGTGGCTGGAAAGCTGCACAAAGGAAAAGGATCTGGGGGTGTTGGCTGGCACACACCTGAACATGAGCCAGCAGTGTGTCCAGTTGGCCAAGAAGCCAAGAAGGCCAACAGCATCCTGGCTTGCATCAGGAATAGTATAGCCAGCAGGACCAGGGAAATGATCTT
Organism: Gallinula chloropus; assembly: GCF_964237585.1. Taxonomy (NCBI): domain Eukaryota; kingdom Metazoa; phylum Chordata; class Aves; order Gruiformes; family Rallidae; genus Gallinula; species Gallinula chloropus. Next base: position 74,550,381 of record NC_140089.1, read on the forward strand.
ACCCTTGTACTCAGTCCTGGTGAAGCTGCCCCTTGAATACTATGTTCAGTTTTTGGGCCTCTTACTACAAGAAAGACATCAAGGCCCCGGAATGTGTCCAGAGAACGGCAGCAAAGCTGGTGAAGGGTCTGTAATGCAAGTCTTACGAGGATCAGCTGAGGGAACTGGGACTGTTTAGTCTGGAGAAGAGGAGGCTCAGGGGAGACCTTATTGTTCTTGACAACTACCTTAAAGGAGGTTGTGGTGAGCTGGGTGTCAGTCTATTCCTACAGACAACTAGTGATAGGCCAAGAGGAAATGGCTGCAAGTTGCACCAGGTTAGAAATTAGGAGAAATTTTTTCTCAGAAAGAGTAGTTGGGCATTGGAACAGGTTGTCCAGGGAGGTGGTGGAGTCATTGTCTCTTGAGGTGGTCATGGTGGAGTCATTGTCTCTTGAGGTGGTCAAGGAAAGCTTGGATGAACTACTTAGAAAATGGTTTAGTAAGTGATGTAGGTGGTAGGGGGATGGTTGGACTGGATGATCTTGGAGGTGTTTTGCAACCTTAATGATTCTGATTCTACGATCTTGAATGCTGAAAGTATGTTTCTAAAGTGACTTATGATTTTAAATACATAATCATACAATAAGATGTGGTTTTCTCTTGACTTATGAGACAAAGTTCGTCTAGTCAAATTCTTGTTTGGCAAATACATAATCAAAAGGAGCTCTGCAGGAAAAGCATATGGAACCCTTCAAATGCACTCTTACTTCAATTCAGAAACTTTTTTTAAATTGAAAATCCTGGAAGAAGTCATAACTTTGTGAATCTGAGACAAAAAGAATTCCTGGTAGACAAAAGTACATCTTTTTAGATCACTCCATCATCTAAGCTGTTTAGTCTGTTTCTTCTTATTATGCTTATTTTCCTGGCAAACCACAACTGGGAAACAATATACTATTTGGCAAGTCAAGTATGAAGAAAGAATCCAGGAAGCAATAATGGGGAATAAGTGGATGTTCTGTGAGAAGTTTTACTGTTAGTTATGGATTCTCATTAATTTTTTGATAGTAAATGCAAAAAGTAGTGTTTGTTCAGTTAGTAGTCTTGCAGTTTTTCATCTTCATCTTTTAAAATGTGACTTGTATTGTCTTCTTGGTATAGAGATATCTGTATCCAGGGAATGTAGTCCAGGAAACTCTTATTTCCAGAAAGTCCTATGTCCATACCTGATTAAATGCTGAAGTCTGTAACAAAGAATATGATCAGTGTGTGGATGAATGAACGTGGTCTGGTGGCGGGGAGACAGTTTGGCTTCTGCAAAGAGAAGCCTTGTTGTACTGACCTGCTGGAGCCTTCTGCATCTGTAAGTACAAAGATATAAGGGATGCATTTTCTTTGGATTTATGTTGTAGGTTATTAAAAAAGTCAGATGTCCAGAAGGTTGGGTGTTTTTTTCATGTACTGAAAGTTAACTAAGGGCTAGAAAGCAAAGAGTATGCTAAACTTAATATCTGTTTAAATCCTTCAGCCTTTATTATCTCATATATTTTTTATATACATTTATTTGTCCACTTTGTGGACAATTAGTTCTTTATGCATTTAAAGACTTTCCAAAAGGGATTGTGACTTTGGTTGCTAATTGTTTTCCTGCTTTCTTAATCTGGGCCCTTTGAAAATGTTTTGGGATATCTGTGCAGATATCACAAGATTACCGTGATTGGTAACAGCCTGCAAACAACTTGGTCACAAATGTTCTTATAAGGATTTTTTTGGAAGTACCTTTGTAAAATTATTGAAACATATAAATACTCTAATATTTAAAAGAGGTGTTCAGTTCTCCAATGTATAGATAAATAGGAGTGCTTATATACATTTTTAAAAAGTAAAATATCCTGGGTTGAACGTACAGTGTTAAATGTGTTCTGCCCATTACTGCTGTTCCATGAGGTCTCCCATACTGTGAAGTATGGAGGATAATGTTGTAAATTGATGCTTTTATGAACTCCAACAAAGTTTTCCCAGGGTTTTCGGTGTCATTTCAATAAGTTCACATAATAGCAGAGAACAAATAATATTCTATGTTGTCTATAACAATGTGTGTGTCATGTATGCAGGTTAGAAAGCATCATGTACAGAAGCACTGTTTAGAAAAGCCATTAAAATCTTCAAATATCGGGGTATTTTTCTGTGATAATATATTATTCATTTTAAAATATTAATAATTGGAATTTATGCATGGCCTTTTCATACACCAACTCACTTGGAGCTCTTGGGTAAGGGCAATGAAGTTTTTTCGTATATCATAATGACAAAACTAATTTACTTGAATATTTTCAAGGCAAATTTATTAGGGCAATGTTGTAGCAATTAAAAGCTTGTCTGTGATCCACAGACTTGGAAGTTACCAGCTGACATAGTTTCTTGCCACCACAACTATTTTTTTCCACCCGGTAACATTTTTCAGTAAAAACAATAAGGCAATAACAGGAGCTTGTGCTTGTCAAGAGCTGAAGACAGTCAGCTGTGTCTTGTGCTCCACAGCACTGCTCAAAAGAGGTTTTCCAAGGCAGAAATGTGATGGTTGGGTCATTGGGCTTCCAGCTTATTTTGGTTTCTGGTGCAGCAGCTGAGTCTAATGACCAAGCTGTGTCGGGGAGAAACATCAGGATTTTGAGGAAGAATATTTTGCAGAGATAACAACATCATACATTTAGCAAGAAATTTGAAGTTGTTTTTTGTTGGATTTTTTCTTTTTTAACTGTAGTTTATTGCCGTTTAAGAAGTCATCTGAAGCACTCATTATTAACATCCAGGCACTGGGTTTTACACACTCCAGGAACAGTGTAAGTGTTTTGAATGTATTTAAATTTGAGGTTAAGGGAGTCAAGCATCAGGAGCTTCTTTTCTCAAGAGCAGGAGTCAGAAAGTAATGAGTGTTGTACCCCCTGATTCTTTGTCCCTGCTTGTGAACTGCCTGGACTCTGTACCTGCTAAATTGTTTACGTCAGAAAACTTAAAATGTGCTCTCATTGAAATGCAAGGTTCTAGTGAGAAGGAACATGCCTAATGCCACAGATAAGACTATAGTTTTTCTTGCACTAGAGCCCTTTTTGAGTACTTGACCCCTGTAATATGATTTATGACTATGTTAAGACCTTGTCAACTGAAGAATAAAGGGATCCAGTGAAGACTCTAGGCCTCTTTGTTTCTTAGAAATGTTGCTTCAGAGATGTGTTTGGGGGAATTTTGTATATGAAAGAATAAGATCTTAACAAAACCCGAAAGAGTAATATTCTGTTCCCAACGTGTTCTTCATTTTCCCCTGTTGTTCTTAATGGTATTTCACTAGAAGTTTGTTTCATTATTATTTAAACCATGGTATATTTATAGGTATATAAACTCTGCTTTTACATTGCTAAAGTATCACTTCAGTGATATTCAATATGAATCTTCATAGTTTCAGAATTACCCGTTAATTTTAAAAGTGTTCACATGACTTCAAGTAAGAACATCTCATTCGGGTACTCCACATAAAGATACTGGTAAATATACTCCACCAAATTCCTTTTTTAATTTTCTTCATTGTTTCACAGAGACAATTTCTGTGTGACTCCCTCAAACTATCTCACTTCCCACAACTATTTGGCCAACCTGGTAGTTAAATTACTTTGAAGATTATGATAGAGAGTTACTGGCATTTAATTCAAGCATTGCAAGCATGCAGCTGTAGTACATAATTGCCATACTACTTTTAACCACTGAAGTGTATTTCACAGTTCTGGATAGCAAGAACTCATAAACAGTAGTGGTCCTCCATATGTGAACCTCCTCTTCTGATATGAAATAGGTCCACAAGCATCTGTTTGTGTAAAATCTACTGTTGTATGCACAAAAGACTAAATGAACTATGTAACCTCCAATGATTTTTTTCCATACCTCAATGCAATAATACTTCTGCAGAATATGTTTAGAACTGCAGAACAGGTTGTTTCTTAAATTACTAACTAACATCAATAAATATTGTTCAATAACAATTCTTAACAGGTTCAGACTCTGATATCCCATGAATAAGTATGTAACTCTTTAATTTTGTACACAGAAATAAGGCACAGATTGCATAAAATGGACACATAGACAAAGCCCCCAGAAAAAAAGTCATTTTCTAACAAATGTGACAGCAACTATCAGTATATGTTGGTAGCAGCTCTCCCTGCATAACAACTCTAAAATGAGACATTTTAGATGTTTTCTTAAGTGATCTGGGGGTATTTCAGTTATTTGGATGTTGATAACTACCAAAACATCATAGCGTTTACCCCAGCTTTCTTTAATGGTATTTCTTTAATCTTTTGTTTTAACTTTTAAGGCCCAACTTTTTTCCCACTGAAATCAGACAAAAATCCCAAAACAAAATACGTGATTTCATTTGGGTTATCCTAAATATTGCACAAGAGTATTTATTTTATATTTGGGGTTACAGAGAGGATAACCAATTGTAACGTTGGGCCCTGATCCTGTAAATCCTAATATGTGTCCATAGGACTGTGGCTTCACTCAAGTAAGTGAAGTTTGCTTGTAATCACAGATGCTTGAAGGCAAAGTTTATAAATGGCTGTGAGCTGAATATTACAGAATGTACTGCTCTACAAAGTTTTCAAGCAACTTCTGGAGTCACTTAAACACTCTTCATCCACTTTTCCTATTGATTATATGCCACTCATAAAATTAAGAAATGCACTTAATGGCATTAACACTTTTGGTTATTTTGAATAATAAAGCCTATCTAGCTTATGTTGAAATCACAAGAAGAACATGCATTGAGCGCAGAAAAGAATGCTACACTGTAAAGCAATCAGTAACTTGCTCCAGAGTATCCTCCCTTAGTAAAAACAGAACCAGCAAAACCCATAGCTAATCCACTAAGTTTAATGATCTAAAAACATGATTTAGCTGGGAGCTGAGCAATTCCTGCAAGATCTGGAGTTTCCAAAGTCCTGCTGCAGTTTACAGTCTCACAAGACACTCACATTCCTGCTCCGAGCTAAAATAAGCATTCTACCAATTAACTTTGGGATCAACTGACCACTTTTCACATGGGATTGTCTATGAAGGAAGGTTATTTATTGTTTTTAATTAATTACTTGTTTTATATAAGTTAGCTTTGTATAGAGAAATTATTGATTTTTTGTAAAGTAAAACTTGTAATCCTTGTTTTAGTTGAGAATTCTGAAATTTAAAAAAAAAATTAAAATTGTCCTTGAAAGTATTTTATAAAACTTTTTGTACTTTGGTTTTTTTTTTTTTTTTTTTTTTTTTCGAGCAGAAAATAGGGCTCTTTTACATTGTGGCACAATACAGTTTTGAATTTAAAAAAAAGTGTATTTTGGAATGACTATTGAATCTTGAAACTTGTGTTAAACAGAAAATAAAAATCTTGAATCGTAAGAACAGAATTTAAAACAAAGAAAGGACTGGTACAAAGTGATTGTATATTTTGCAACAATATTAACTTAAAGGTGCTGTGGAAATCATAGTTTCTGGTAAGTAAAGCTCTTACAGAATTTCTCCATTCTGAGTTTACATGGTTGAGAGGCACTATTTATCCCAGTTGTTTATGGTTAATGCGAATTTGTCTTGTTCTCATCAAAGTGTATGGCTGTTTCTTCTATGACTTCTGAGTCTTTTATAATGCAACTCTCATTATTGTAGATCTTTTCCAGAAAGTTATGTGATACTGCCTAGTTCTGGAAGTTAGTCAGTTAGCCTGTCCATTTTTGTTTCCTACTTCAACTGATATATTTACTTTTTTTTTTTTTTTTTTTGAACTATAATCATGTAAATGATAGCTTTAAAATACAATTTGGAAGTATTTTGCAAATAGAGTCAATCACCTTCATGTCAAGAATTCTGTAACCCTGACAAAGAAAATGTCTCACATGTAGGTATACTTGCAGTGCTGGTAGTTGAAAGAAAACTTTCATCACTACAGCCTTTGACTCTGTTATTACAGTCATTTGCCAATCTTTGTAGCATGACAGAACAAAATCAAATCCATGTTGTATCTGTTGATTTAAGACTTTTATGATTTAAGAAAAAAAAATAATTTTTTTTCTCAAGGAAAGAATGTTGTTAATCAGAAACATCAGGCGTGACCAATCCTTACCAGGAAAGGGCTTAGGTGGAACCACAGTGCGGTATTTTTTCATGTCGAGAAAAAGTTTTAAAAAAATAAGAAAGCCAGAAAAAATTTTTCTTGTTTTATATTTCTTTTGTTGATATTATTTTGAATGCATGGAAAATGCCATAGAAAACGTAAATATTTCATGACTCCAGAAATTGGAGTATGGTTTGCATGATGCTGATACGACGTTACTTCGTAGCTCTGAATCCAACTGCCTCTTCAGAACCTAGTTCAAAATTACTACTGCAGGTGACCAATAAACTCAAAAGCTGGCCTGAAAGAAACATAATACTGAGTGAGAGAAATGCAGAGGGATTGCCTGTTTAGAGAGCAGTTCGCCTTCCGCAGAGTTTACGGCTCACCTGCCTGGCTTTGCTGTGCACTGCTTCCTCTCTATCTTGGACGTACTGAGCTAAATGGCAAATACTAAACGATGACGTTCAATGTTCTCTGTGTACTTAATGTACACATAATATACAAATGTGGTTTATAATTTCCTGTGAGCAATATGTTTTTTACATGTCATTTACTATTTGTTCACAGAATGGCAAATTAAATATAGCAAGCGTTAAATGGAAAGTGGTATTCTTTCCTACTTAATGCACCAGGATGGTATTGTGGAGATGTAGCTCTACTTGTACTTCCAGTAACTTGTATAAGGTTGGCTTTTTGTAGCTTCCTATCTCTTTGCCCTGTCTTTTGATGTAGTCTTAAGAGCACATTTAAAAGCAAAAATGCTTTAACCTCTACAGTTCTTCTGGGTGCTGTTTTAACACACGTCATAGTGGTTGTACATCATTCTTGTTTATCTGCAATCACTTAATCTCTGAGAATCATGTGTCCAAGTTCCAAATAGAAAAATAAATATGACTCTAGTTTTGTTACGTTTATAATTAATTAATGTAATTTAAAAATAAATATAAGACTATTGATATGTCTTTATTCTAGCACTCCAAAACAGACCACTAAGCAACTGCTTAACTGTCTGCCAGAAGAGAGCTTCAGATCTTCCTGTTTCTCACCCTCACGGAGCTATGAATTTAGGATCAACTTGGACTGAACATAACTGGGAGCAAATATGCCCAGTTCCTGTGGTAGTGGTCATAGCAGACCACTGCACATGGCAGAGCACATGACAAAGCCCAAGCAAAAGCACTGAAGTTTTTATAGCTGATCTTCAAAGACTTGCAGGTAACAATGGTTGCTGCTTAACATCAGATTATATTAATTTAGTGCACACAAAATTCCTAAGGAAAAGAAAATACGTATCAGGTCCTTGTGAAAGAGGAAAAGACCTTGTGTATCCTTGGCTGCCTGAAAAGGCAGTTAAAACACTTGTTCCTGCAGAATGCAAGACAGAAAAATTGCGTGCTGCCATTGGGCAGGAATTTGGACAGAGAGTGCATGGAGTTTACACTAGCTGAGATTCTCCTCACAGCAGGGAAGTGTATCAAGTTATCAAGGAGGAGCTTACTCTGCCTGTCCAAAGAATGTCAGATAAGGCCCTCTGGGAAATGTCTGACTATTTCCCTTTTCCTTTTTCAGGCTGCCTCTAAGTACGAATTATGCCATCTGACAAAGACAAGACATCATTGATGACTCAGATTAATTTGAAATGTATTATAAAAGGTGGGAAGCAATGATTACATCATTCAGGATCTTGGGGCACTTCTCTCAGATTTCACCTCATTTTTCATGACAGTTTTTCAATGCCAGCTTAATCTTGCAGCCCTGCTGTGGGAGCTGATATCCTGTAAACTTGTAGTGAATTAATGGAACAGGAGGCACAATGTAAGGCCTTTAATTTAAAATGATGTGTACTTTTCCTTTCCAGTTAAAGATTTGCTTCACAGACATTTTGCCAATATTTGAATAAGAGTTTGCTACCAGCCTTCTTTTTTTCTCTTCCTGGCAAGTTTCCTTTAAAAAGTAGTATGCAATATGAAAAATGTATGTATTTGTGGAAAAGGAAGTTGGGGCCTGGAGAATGCATTCAGTTTAGATGCAAAAGAAGAGAGAAAGAAGGGTGTGTGTGGGAGAAATGCCTGGATAAGGTAAGTGCCATTAGTGTGTCCATTAAATGGACTCACTAGAAAAGTTTGTTTCAGAAGATACTGTTTGCACACTGCAAGTTTTGAAGTAAGTCTAGAGGATGAAAGGTTTGCTGATGATTCAAAGCATCTGGAAGTAGAAAGAAGTTTCGCAGCTCCTTGACATTCATGCAATAAAGGCCATTCCAGGAACAGCTGCTCTAAATGGGATAGTTATGTGCTGTTGGAATAATGGGTAATAATTCCTGAGTAATAGGAATGGGTAATTATTCCTTGGAATAATGCCTGCCTAAAATATGACCCTGCTCCAAACTCTTTACAGATACTGAGAAAGAATCTTAACACCGTATATCAAAGTGTCTCCGTTCTTGTTACACACAGTTCTGACACATTTTTCTTGTGCTCTCTAAGCCAGAAAGCATTAAGTATAAACGGAAAAACACTTGGATAATTTGTGTATTCACTACTAATGGTGTAGTTTATTGTTATCAAAAGAGTAATCTAAATACTGACCTGTGATGTTCTGTAACACCTGGCTTTGGGGTTGCTCAGCACCTTAGGCAGAACTGTGCAAATGCAGATAGGTGATCCACAGTAAACAATCACCTGCACCCAAACCCATGCAGATACACAGGAAAGGGAACCCTGTCCTGGTTTAACCCCAGCTAGCAACTAAATTGCACACAACCTACCAGGCCAGGTGGGTTGGGAGGGACATTTGGAAGTGTAAAATGTGAGAAAACTTATGGCTTGAGATAAAAAAAAAAAAATAATTAAAACCATTGAGAAATAAAACTTAAGAAAGACCAATGATGCAAATGAAGACAGTTGCTCACCACCAAATGACTGATGCGCATGCAGTCTATGATCAGTGCTCCCTCCCTGTCCCCCGCAGCCTTCTCCCTAGTTTAATTGCTGGGCATGATTATCATATAGTATAGAATATCCCTTGGGTCAGTAGGGATCAGCTGTCCCTCTGTGTCCCCTCAGAAGTCCTTGTGCCCCCACCCCAGCCTACTACTGGTGGGTGGTGTGAGGAGAATAAAAGGCCTTGGCCCTGCGTGAGCACTGCTCAGCAGTAACAAAACCATTGCTGTGGTACCAATGTTGTTTCCACGCACAAATCCCAAGCACAGCCCTGTGTTAGCTACTGTGGAGAACATTAACTCCACCTTGGCCCCAAAACCAGCACAATCCTCCAGAGTTCATAAGCTGGGACACCACAGACTGTTCTTCAACTCCAAGTGTTCCTTCTCTGCACATTGTCTTCCTATGGATAGGTGGGTTCTTGCACCCTTTTACTGACTAGGTGGCTCTCTGCTCCATGGGCTTTCTAGCTTGAGTCCATTCAGCAGCATTCAAGCAGGAGAGTCATGCTCAGCTCTCCGCTGGCTGAAGCAGCCTGAGGTAGTTATTATTCTGAGTTAGGATGCACTTATGAAGGGTTAAGTGTTAGGTATCTGAAAATAAACCACAACAGTAATAAGTTCTTAAGTAAATTTAGTTCTCAACAATCTCTATCTTCAGGTTTCAAAATCTGCCATTGAGTTAGAGTTTGGAACTAGTGAGCTAGTGACTGAGAGTTTCTTTCCAGTGCTTGCTAAGAGATAGGTTAGCTAAGTGTTGTGTGCTGCTCTCCCTCTACTTTTTTCTGGTACTTCTGTAAAAAAATCTGTGTCAGCACACAGGTACAAAGGAGGTAAGCCAACCTATATATTTATGTTACCAGTCTCACGGTTCACTATCATAAACACATTACATATCTTGAATTTCTTACAGAGCAGTTATGTGTTCTCTGCAAAGCCTTTTCAACTGAAACAGAAGAATCATAATAATAATTGTAATAAAATCTTGTATGTTGTGTAGTTTGCATGGCAATACTTATTGGAAGTAACTTGTGACCAGACAAGGACAAGGAAGCATCATGTTTTTTATGGTGTTGAGTTCCTCCTCTGATCTCAGTGTTAGTGTGAATAAGGGATGATAAAGTTCTTAGATTTGTTATGCACAGGGGAAGAGCAATGAACTAAGCGTTTTGCAGAGCAGCAGTGTAGTAATATTGAAAATTGTTGATTTGCACTTAGGGGAACATACTGGCTTTTCTCAGAGTATTCTGCTTTGCTAGATTGTGAAGCATGTTATTTGTCTTGTCTTAGTTTTTAGTAATTGCAGATGTTTCTTTTTTCTCTGTTTATTGTTTGATTCATGACAACTGGAGAGCTTCCAGTGGGGAACTGAATGGTGGGAGGATAATAGGCAGTTATACTTCCTTGGAATTCTCAGAACTCTTTTAACTTTGCCCTCATGCAGGTTCACAAGGTCTTCTGGAGGGGGAAAAAATTGTTTGGTGGGTTTGTAGCTATTGTACCAAAAGAGGATCCCATTTGAACGAGCTTTGTTTATCTTCCTGCACATGGCTGTAGGTTCTGACTTTCAGTGTGAATAAGAAATATGTTGGGGTTTTCATATGCATTACTACTGGACCATGGGCACTTGCCACAGACCTTGATGAAAAGAGATAGGACAGCTTTTGTTATCACAGCTGTGGGGCTGCTGGACTTCAGCTGACTCTTGCAGACTCCACAGCCTGATCCTGTCCCTGGCCTTCACTCTGCCAGTTTTCCCCTAATCCATGCTTCCGCCACCACCTCTTTCTTCTCTTCCATTGCATTTGCCAAGCAGCTACTTAAGAAATCTCAGCAGAATTGAGGATCTGGCCCAGTATTTCTGTTCGTTGATGTATTTCAGCTGTAGGGAAAATGGTAAGTCAGAGCCTGAGAAACAAGGAAGTGGGGGACCATGTTCAGTCTTTATGAGTAAACCTTGTCAACATTACTTACTTGCCAGATGGTGTTGCTTTGCTCTGAGGTGGGTTGAATTTCTTTAGAGAACAGGGCAGCAAGGATTCTTAATAATTAAAGACACGGAATATTTCTTTTTTGTTCCATTATCAGGTATCACACTATCTGCAGGTTTGAGTGGTTTTGTTAATAGCTGAAACTTAAAGTCAATCTGGGTTTAAATGATACAAAACTTGCACTTAGAACTCGGGGAATATGTAACCTCTTTTGTCATTTACTAAGGTAACAAAATCAGACCTTTCCCAATATCTACATGTATTTAGTAAATATTAATTAATCAATTAAATCTCAGCTGGGTCAGTTGAAAAGTCAAATGAAAACTGCTTCCACTGAATTATGCATCTTTCCTTCCTGAATGGTAAGGAAATTAGAAGAAAATTTACCCATCCTGTCTAACTCCCATGGGTAAGATGGGATTGTATAGAAATAGCATCTTGAATAGCAGTGCCTTCAGTTCATAAGATATCCTCATATGAGAAAATCAGGAAAATCAGGAAAAAGTCTAAAATCAGTATGTTAATGTGTGGAAAATATGTGTTTCCACAGATAAAGATTAAAATGGAACCAGAGCTGATGTTAGTTAATGTTGGTGGATCAGTAATTTTGCCTACTTCATGATTGCTGAAGTTATTAGTAGGCTGCTCAAAAAATAACATTATGTTGATGACCTAGCAATTGCTTGCCTTTGTATTTGTATATTTAAAATAAAGTTATGTGGTTTGATTTTTTTTTAGTAATAGTTTTTGCAGGTTGTTCTTTTCATACTTTTAATGTTGGCTGAGTGAATTAATTGTGAGATATTGATGCTTATTTGCATGAACCTATAATTTTTTTACATATAACATTGTAATTTCACTAAAAAGTAATTAAATATTTTCAAGCATGTCCTAGACTACCCAATGGATAAAAACTGGAGACTGTATTTCACTCTTCTGCTTTTGATCCTGGTTATGAAAAGTAAAGGAATTTCTCGTTCTTTGTAGCCATAACCAATGACACTGGTGAATTTGGATACATTTATTCTGCTGACATACAGGCTCTAAAGGAACTCTTCATTAAAAAAGCAACAGCAAAACAACAATCACTCCCCAACTTCTCAGCCTGTATTTTATATCATCAGAAGCTGGAGTGCAAATGAGCTTTTAATTAGATTTGGTGTGTTCTTTTTAATAATACTCTCTTGATTTGTAATTTATCTTCCATTAGTGTGTTGACTTCTCCTATTGATAAGGAGTGTCAGAGGGCTAATTCATTAAACAAATAGTTTCATAATTAAAACGTTTTCATGAGGGCAAAATGCAGAAAAATAAAACCCCAACTCTCCACATTAAAGTAAGTGGTCCACAGTAAGATTGGAAAGTCCCTCCCTGAAACCACATTATCTCAGCTGTGATAATCATCTTTGCTGAATAGTGGGGTTTTATCCTCACTCAGATATTTTAGACTTCTGTGAAACCTTTAGAATGAATGTAAGGACACTGTGTGGTTGATATATGCCGAATCTAACTATCAATTTAGACATCTTCTGAGAAGCAAGCATTTAATCTCTTTTCATGAAGGAGAAAACCAAGATCTCCAAATTTTCTTGACTCAAAATAGCTGTCCATTAAAAAAAAAAATCCTTAAATTCTACTGTATTTGTTCAGATGGTTTTACTAAATTTTTCACCTTGCAGGCTGTTCCCTGTTTGGGTTCTTGCCTAGGAGCAATAGATAAACTGTAAAGATTAATACTTTGCTCTTTAAATTTACCATGATGCTAAGGAATGCAGTTGTTAGGACTCTCATTGAGCAATACTATTTGTCTTTTGCTTGTGTCTTTTGCTTACACCAAGAAACATAAATCAAGACAGAATCCTGGGCAAATATGCTCCTTAAGATTTTAGACTGAAATAAAATATTTATGTTTACCTGAGTACTAACCACTGCAACAGAAATGCAAACTATAAACTGCTTATATAGTGTTTAAAAAAGCAAGCAAACAAACAAACTACATGGAATATGTAAAAAGCATGAAGAAATCTTTCAATTTATTTTTCTGACAAATCGATACACTAATTTGTATTTCCTGTACAGTGAAATAAACTGACACTAAGAAGAGAATATTTTCAGCCTGACATTGAAAATTTCAGAACACAAACAAGAGGTAGTAAGAGAAGTTGTTTCATTACAGCTTTAACTATTGACTGCAAGAAGATCATCCACTATGTTAAATTAATTATCAACAGGTTAGTCATAGGAATGTGACACAAAATGAACTTGTTCTGCTGAAAAGACAGTGTCTTACAAATCTCTCTTTGTAAGACAAAAATTTGACATTCTTTCATCAGCATTTGTGTTACTTTTGAGTTTTATGAACAGATATGAACTATAACAGAATACAGTTGTAAAAACACATTTTCAAAACAGTCCATTTTGCATCCAAAGTGTCGGTGAAATGCTCGGCAATATTTTTCTGAGTATGGAATACTCACAAGCGTAAGGACTTAAGGATCTTAAAAGTATTGGAACAAGAGGACAATTAAGAGCTTTTGTCAAATGAGAAAAAAAATCCCCTTATTGGAATGTTAGAGAAGGTAAACTATTCTGAGATTTCAAAATTGTAAGTAAGAATTTTTCTCAAGTTGATATCAACTGCAGAGAAAGAGAGCATTGGTCTAAAAGTAGAGAGATGATGGAAAAACAGACAGAAGGATAATGGAAAGTGTTTGAAAAAGTGTTTCATGAGAGAATAGTTCCTTGATAGATTCTAGAGAAAGGCTAGAGACTGTTTTTGAAATATGAAAGACTTTTAATGATAGCATATCATAAATCAAACTGTATCATTTTTATGTTTCTTCTAGTCTTTCGGATTTCTACGCAGCAGTCTTGTTGTTGTTTTAGTAATGAGCATATCAAAACTATGGCCTCTTGTTCTACCAGTTGCATAAAGAGACCATCTTGGTCACCAGCAAGTTAGTCATTTAGTCCAAAATTGGTTGTTTAGGTTATCACCGTAGTCTGTGGCAGAAGAGGGCAATTTATACCTTTGTAAGTTAGGTATCGAGAGTAGGTAGGATGTGTTCTTGGGAAGTCTCTCACCTGTTAACCAAGACAGGAATTTATCCTGGATGGGTACCTTTCACATGGCTAATATTTGGTGAGATGAGTCTGACCCACAGATGGGAAGACATCCCTTTTGTTATGCTACTTAGGAGCTAAATTATTATAAGCAAATAAAGAGGAGATGAAGGAGAACTATGATTAACTGTAATAAAGTTAAGTTTTTTCAGTTCACATGCATGTAAATCCTGAAGTTTGGTCAGTAAACTGGAGATGCATTTGCCTATGTAATACCTATCTGTATGTATTTCATTCCATAGTCATAAAATAGTTATCTCTGCAGGCAACCTTCTTTAGAAAGGCTGACCCTTTTCTTGTATGAAAGCCAGTAAGCTTTGGCTACATTTTCCCAGGCAATGCTGTTTTCCGAAACTCTGTATGTTATGACATGCTGATGAAAGCCAACATGATTCAGTAGAAGAACTTGTTCACAGAAACAGTCTTCTAATCCAGTTAGCTATTTAATTGCAGGTCTGGGAACAGCTTGCTTCTGCATATATTCAAATTTTAATTGTCTGCTGAGTACAGATCTTTGTATTATTTCTGAAATTCAGGAGCTCTATCATAATTGTACTTAGTCAGGCAGGCTACCGAAGTTCTAAGATGAGTGCACCTGCATGGATGTAGATGATAATGGCATTTAGACTAATACTATGCAACTGAAGCACTGGGCATGATAAATTCTCAAAATGTTTTGGAGAATCACAAGTCCATAGAAGTAGAAGTCCATTGAACACCCTCCCAAAGAACTTCCACATATTTTTGTCTCCAGCTCTCAGATCAGGTCATTGTATCTGCACATCTGATAATCCCTCTTTCTGTTTTAGCCTAGGAATTTCTGCAATCAGCTGTTTCCCTGGTCACACCTCTGAAACCCCACTGTTGAATTCCTTCTGGGTAGGCAGTCCTCTCCCTCACCGGTACCTCTTCTGACTCTTAGTCATCTTTTGCCATAGGGACTCTTCCCTTCTATTTGTTAGATCTAGCTCTGGACTCTGATTTTAATCTTAACTCTTAATTTCTCCCTGCATGTTTACACAAATGGGCTTCTTCTAGTCCAAGTTGCCTTGGGACCTCTCAGCCATGTGGGCACAACTGAACTTTGCCACACAAAGGATGGCAAGCAATGGCCAGGCTTCTACCTTTCTTATCAGGGAGGAAATAAAACCAAGACAGGGAGTGAGTGTGGGTGAAATCAGCTTTGTTTTTTCTACTTCTGCAGGTGTAGCCAAGAGAGAAAGGGAACCATATTTTTGGCAAATGTCACTCTGTTTTTTATCAAATCTCAATTCTGAGTTGGTGGTGGCATAAGGACCATTAATTGTTCCTTTCCAGTGCACTGTGAATTCATGGTTGCTGTGATACCTCCTGCAGAAAGCTGCCTTAGGTCACTGCCTTCACATTTGTCCACTGCTGGTCCTGGTCCTTTATGTGAGAAATGCACTATGCACAGAATGCCTGAATTCCCTTTGTGTAGATACAGAACTGCTTTATCCTGGCAGACTTAGCTTGCATAGCTCACACGAGGGAGGTCAGGGTATCTTTCTCCAACACAGTCATGCAGAGCCTTGCCAAATTAAGAGTCTTCATGGAAGTCCCTCAAAAAAGCTTGTTTACACTAAGCAAACAACTTTTTGGGGAGGAAAAAGAGAACAATCAGTTATTCATGCAACAGCATTAGTTTGCTTAGAAGAAATGTTCCTAAACCCTTACAATTGCTTTTTAAATCTAGCCAGTGTGAAACACAGGAGTAATGTTCAGTTAAATGCAATTTCATGTAGCTAGAAAAGAAGGAGCTTACCAAGGCCAAATGTCTCCAAGCACTTGGGGTACCAGACAGACAAAAAAGGAAGGTGCTTCTCTCAGACAAGCAGCTATGAACTAAAACTTTGTCATCATAGTACAGGCACAATTAACTTGAAATCCACAATATTTAGCCTACTTAGCAATTTTAAGGGTAATTTTAACCTGAGGCATATTTAAGATTATTCATTCTGTCTGATTTCTTTTATCTGATGTGTCTTTACCTGTCCTTATCTAACATGATTGCTTTTAATTAAAGCAATCTGGATATGGACTTGGAAGCTGTTGCAGTGGGGTAAATCACAATCATGCTCTTGTGTGTGGAGCTGCAGAGGGGAAGGAGGTGTCATGGTGCTGTTTTAAAACCGATGCATAGCATTCTGTATTTCCACGTTAGAGCTGCGTGTGTCATCAGCTTCACCTGATACAGCACACGAGGCATCTAAGCTAGGAGCTTACTTAGTGTTACCTTCATGTCTAAGTCTAATTGGACACCAATGAGCACCTCCAAAAGGTAATTCAGTCCACTTGGGACCTGACTGATCCCGTGTAGGGGCCCTTAGCTGACTCTTTCATCTATGCAGAGGGTGGAGAGTGACAATTTATGTGCTTTGTGCCAGTGTCTACAGTTAGATGGGGAAATTTAGTTCACTTTACTTCTTGGTTGCATTCTGACCCTTGTTTAGGCTCTGAGGCTTTGCATATATCAAATGGAAAGAGGTAGATAAATAAAGATGAAATACGTAAAAGCCAGCATTTTCTGCAGAGAATTGCCTCATCCAAGGAGAGCAGTCTATATCAAGGTCACACTGCTGTTAATACCTTAAGTAAGTCAACACTCCCAGCTCTAAATCTAGGTATGTCACTTTGCCCATGCCTTGTCCATATAAACATGGACATTGCATACTCTTTCCTACCACTGTCAGTGGAACAGGCAACTTCTTTAGGTCCACTTGTCTTCTTCAAGCCCTGAAGAAAAATCTGTGTTCGACTCCGAATCACAAACAGTGAAAATATGCCGGGGTTTCTCCTGTGTGTGGAAGTGCAGACTGTTCTCCCAAAGAGAAGCTTTTTTGTGGAATTATCAGATACAGCAGTTTGTGTTTCTGAACATGTTACCGACCTACTATTCTAGGCTTGAGGAGTTGTACAGCAAATTAGGCCTACATCCAAACAGGGATTTAGGTGTTGCAATGCTGAGGCTTGCAGTGCTGGGTGTTCAGGCACATAATCTCTGCAGTGGAGTCCAAAGCTGAAACTGGCCATTGGTTCCCTCTGCAATGCAAAAGGTGAAATGGTTTCCTGAAGTCAGATTTGTAACACAGCAGCACAGTAAGCAGGGACCCATACGCATCATAGGTGGGAAAGACCAAGGGCTGCAATGTGGCTACAGTAATTTGCTGTTGAATGCTAAAACAAATATATAGCATCATAGTTCAGAGTCCAGTGAAGGATTACTCTTATTTCTGAAACGGAAAGAGATAGCATCCTCTTCCTCTTTCCCCTGAGACAGCGTGTACCCGAGGCAATAGCGAGGCTGCCAGTCAAACGCGTTGCAGCCTTACTAACAGAGGCTGTAATTCCAATGAACGACAGAAGTACTTCAGCAGCAGGGAAAAGCCAAGGGGGTTCTTCCCAGAAAAATAACAAGCAAATGAGATGATGTTGGAAATAAGGCATGAGGAAACAGAAGCCGTGTTTGGTTTGTGTGTGAAGGTGCCGTTTCAATGCCTGTACAATTCCCACAGCAGACTTTCAGTGCCAGGAAGAGTGAGTGGGCAGCAATTTGGATGGGGGTGCTCACGCAAAGATCACAGGAGAAATGCTGGCAGCAGTTCCCCTCCTTTTGTTTGGGACTGTGACACAAAGTGGATGTGGTAGGATCAGTATTCAGGAGGGAGTATACAAATAATCCCTTGACTGAAAATAGTTCCACCAAGATGTTAGTCATCTGGGGTAGGACCCAAACCACAGCATACTGATCGAAGAAAGCTTGAGGCCTTGCCTAATCTAAAAAATATGAAACAGGAATAAGAACCACGGGCTGCCTGCTCTGCTGCTGTGCGTTGTGTGTGCTGCAGGGTACATTTAGATTTGCTGTTGTATATGTCTACATAGACAATGCCACCTACAAACGGAATAAAATGTTCTGTATTTATTGAACAGCTTCATAATATCTCCTACTGTTTTTCATAATTTTCTTTTCTAAGTGTATCTATTATTCTACTTAACAATTTAGATTTAAAAGTGAATTTTCCAAGGTCCAGAAAAAATTGCCTTTGGCTAAAAATAGCAAAACAAAACATAGAAACTAAGCTGGTGGTAGAATCAACTTCTACAGTGCTGATAGGGGAAACAAAAACCCCAAACCCACAGTGAAATAAAAAAATCATTAAAGCCCAAGCTTAAATGTTTTTAAGAGTCTGTTTGACTAGCAAGGATAATGCAACAGGATGTTGTTTTTTGTATGGACTTTTCGCCATGCTGCTGTCAGAGACCCAAACCTAAACTTGAAACACATCACATGATACTTGGACAGGTGATCTAACTACAAGTGCTCATGCAAAGGCTGTGCACTAATTTCCTTTATTCTGTGAGTTATCTTTGCATGCATGAATTTATACTATACATACCCAGGTACCAAACCTGGTTTTGCTATTAGTTAAGTTTGGAATTTATGTCTAGAAGAACATCACTGTACCATTACAATAGAAAGCAAACCTATGTCCCCAAAGCAACTAATCTGCATTGCAAAGCAGAAATCAGGTTCAAAGTCTCTCTTTTCTGTCTTTAACTGGTCTGATGGACAAAGGATAAATGGCATGCCATGTTGTCTGATTTTGATGTTATCCATATTTATTTTCCCTTAAGCAAACTGTGGAAATACAACCTAGATCAAGTCAGTCTATGCAGGTACTCACCTGATAATTATTTTGACAATATTTATGTGTTGCTGTCAAACTGGGAATCCATTTCAAGTCAGTGCTAAAGTGTCTCTTCCAGGCTCAAATAGAAGTAAATCTATAATTTCTGTTCTGAAGTGGAAATGTCCATTCTGCACAGACAAGAACACAAGCAGACAAAAAGGCAGAATTTTAACCTCTCATTTACATCATTACCTGTGTTGTCTCTTACAGAGTCAGTGCCGTCACCCATGCTTGCAAACTTCTCTTAAAAACTTTATGCCATCCTGAGACTCTGCAATGAGTTACAAAGCCTACAAATCAAACTCAACAAAGAGTTCAATTACAAATGCAGGAACATGAATTAGAGGACCGATGCAAGTATAAATAGTCTTGCTTTGATTTTTGAGATTTGTGTAAATCTGCTTGACATTTTGTTATAATGCTCCTGCTAGGGACTCAAAGGATAGTTCCCTGCCCTAATAAGACAGGAAAGAATTAATTTAATAATGGCGGGAGGTTGAATATTTGAGAATTATTGCTTATATAATTATTAGAAAAAAGAATATATTTTAAAGACAAAAAACAAAAAAAGGGTGCTGATCAAACAACTTCTTCTTTCAAAAGTTTCAGAAAACTGCACCAGTCCCAGGCTTTGGAAACACACTTGCATTTTTTTACAGGAATTAACAAGCATCGAGAGTGGGATTCTTGACTTGGCTTTCACTTTTATTTCAGTCTGGGGAAAGGTGATCTCAACTGCTTCTTTGTCTTTCAAATATTTTCTAACTTTTATTGGTGTAAACGAGAAGACATTTTAACCTTTTATGAGCAGCCCATATGCTTTTCAGTTCTGAAGGAATGACAGAAAATGCGGCTTTACACTATTTTCTGCTGAGTTCTCCCTTTTCCTGTATAGTAATTTCTGTGAGAATTAAGCAGAATGCCTAGTTTTAAATCTTACATTATATGTTACAAATAAGTGATGACACTTTATATGCAATTTGATGCCTCCTGCAGCTGTACCCGTAAGTGGGATTTGTTAAGCTGATGTCTGACATTGATCTTACTGAGGCATATTTCAGGCTCCTGCTACTTGTACTCTGCTCTGTGCATTTTATTGTGGGTTTTTTTTTGTTTTGTTTGTTTGTTTTTTTGAGAAACAAACTTTAAATTGAGTCATATGACTGACAACTCATTTTGCTATGTGTAAATTTAAAGATATCTAAAAATGTATTATATACATAATTGCAGTGTTGTCAGGCACTGGGGCTATTAAATATCTTTTAAAAAACATTTGACAATCTTTATACGTCTTAAAAAATGTTTAAGTCAGATTGGCACACTTTGTTTGCTGGAAATTTTTGTGTTAATTTAGCTTGCACCCTTGCAAGCAATACTTTCAGTACTCCAAGAATGTTGTTTTTATACTGAGTCAGCTCCATCAGGTTTATCTCAGTGTGAATCATATTTTCTTGCTGTTCAGCTGAAGGATATGTTCTGGTCATGTGGATGTTGGAAAAAAGCTGCTGGTGTTAGAAGCGATTTTGTTATATTTGCAGCATCGACACGAAAGGGATACTGTTAAGATTTTTTAATTTAAATTTAATTTTATTTTAATTATTAAATTTAATTTTAAAATTTAATTTTAATTTTAATTTTTTAAATTTGTGATTTAACTGAGATTGTTGTATTGCCAAACCCATATTTAAGTTCAATAGAATAATGGAATTGAAATACTTTATTAAAAACTATATTCCATAAAGAATTGCACAGTTCAGGGAATGAATAGAGTGTTATAGAGACTCCAAGTGGGTGTATTTGTACCTTAGCATGACTGAAAATCACTTGTATCTGATGTCTAGTCTGGTCTGTATGAAATGAGGTAGTTATTCTGCAATTTATGCCTATATTAAAGTCAGTGAGTGTTACTGATCAGGCAAATGGATTATAGTGGGTGACAAATATTTAATCATGGCTAAGAGCGAATATTCCAAATAGATGTAAATAATTCTTCCACCCACAAAACCCATCTCTTGTGGATAATCAGCATATCATATCCAAATGCCTTTTTCACATACATCTTAAGTCTATCATATAGGCTAATATTAAATTTGTCTGATGCTGATTTTTAAAAAAAAATACTAATTTTTATCTTTCTCAAAGGATGATTTCTTTTCTCTGTTCAAAAAATCTATGAAGCATATTCAGTCTTTATGCCACATTGGTTTACAATAACTTTAATTTGGCAGACTGATCAAAGTAGTATATGGTCAAAAAGGTGCTCACATTAATATATACCGTAGCAGAAGCAAACAGATGTGTAGCTGTGCTGACGGAATATGGACGGATAGATTAGCTAAATAAGCCTCTATTAAGACGCTTCTACATACCTCTGTAATGTGCAGATGCTGCATTAAAATCTACTTCCCTATGCTGCCCTTATGCTTGATAGTTTATTGTTATCAAATATATGCATATCATTCAAGACTTTTAAAATACACATCAATGCATATTACTTAAGTAGAATAAGCCTGGACCATAGCTTTTATCATTCCATTAGTCCTGAATTTGTAATATATGGTTTCAGGGTTAATCTATCTGAGAGCAGAATCAGGTCTTATGAGTACATTTATAGTATTATAAAATTGCTTGATTAAATTAAGGGTCATGGTGTCCCAGCCTTTTGTTTTGATTCACCAGAGTTAGTTATTTGATCTCAAGATATTTACCTTGCCATGTTCCAAAACACAATAACATATGAAAACAAGGGTTCACAAGTATG
Source organism: Gallinula chloropus (assembly GCF_964237585.1). NCBI lineage: Eukaryota > Metazoa > Chordata > Aves > Gruiformes > Rallidae > Gallinula > Gallinula chloropus. The sequence goes on from NC_140089.1 coordinate 74,572,048, forward strand.
TGGTTGGTGCCTGAAGGGACTCCTGTCTGTTTTGACTGTAAACACTCTGAGGATTGTATCTTAATATATGTTTTTATGTTGATATTGCAAATCTATATTTATATTAATAGGTATTGTGCTTTAGTCATCAGAGTCATGAGCCAGTCCTTCCTGACCTCTATTTGTTTCCAACACTCTGATTCTCTGTGACCAAAGTCTGTATGATTTTGTACTCTGCACTGATTAGGACTAAACAGAAGGCCAGGGCATTTGATTATGGAAAATATTATTAAAAAATTATTTGATTATTTGGTAAAAATAAACCTTTTTAGAGAGTGTCCTGTTTCTGGAAAGTTTGAAAACGTGTTTGTAACTTGTTTGGAATAACACCTGCCTCAATATAGTTTAATTTCAAAGTTTTATACAATTCTATGGCTGCTACTTTGTGACTTTGAAAAGACCCATACTCTGAAAATAGGACTAAGACAGGGACAGTATGATCAGAAAAGAGAATTCACATCTAAGTTCAATTTTGCTGTGCACATCAAAAAAAAAAAAAAATCCACTGTTGTAACATATTTAGACTTTCAAGTACCACATGGTAATGGCACTTACGAAAATATTCAGAACAATAACCGCATCATCATTTTTTCCTGAAAGTGGTTTTGTTTGTGGGAGGCACAAGCAAGGCAGATCATAATAGATAAAATTAATAACAAAGACAGGTATGACATTTTCTGAGTGCTAGAAGAGATAAGAGCAAGACTGAAACCTGCAAAATAAGCAAGTCAGACAACAGGAAAAGGTTGTAATGAAAGAAATGTCTCTCTTCCTTCTTACTAGTTCTAAGATTTTTCCCTTCTAAAAAATTAATAATCTTGCAAATGCTTTTTTACACATAGTCATTATTAATAGGTAGATGGAATTACAGCTTGACACTTCAGAAGTTGAAAAAAAAGCCCAAACTTGGGAAACTTCCTTGAAAACAATCATTTTTAATCCACTGTGCTGATAATGACCAGAATATTGTGGACTTCCTACAAGGTAAATCTAGTTGAACATGACTTTCCTTGGTGAAGAAAAGCAGTGGCAAGCTTAGTTTTCTGGGAGTTTCTCTTAGTCTGTTCCTTACTTTTCGGAAAAAGACCTATGTGTCCTCTGCTGTGTATGTCCCAGCCTGAGAACAGCACTTCTAAGCATGAGGCAGCCTTGAGAAGATGCCATGGCTTTTTCTGTGTGCTTGGGTGAGAGTGTGTTTGGATTTGGGTCTGTCTCTGCAGTGTAACACAACTCTAATGAATTTGTGACGTGTAGAAAAGAACTTTAAATACCAGACTCCAGAGTGCTTCAGGTGAAATTCTGGCCTTTGCTTCCTCGATTAGAAGAGTCTTTTGCAGGCATATAGAAAAGTTGGTATGTCACATACTAAATGGTGTTTTAATTGCACTGATATATTTAGAAGTTTGTTCTCCTGTTTCACAAAGCTTTGAGGTAGATTGTTTTTTAAGCACCTGCTCATACGATGAAACTTTAAAGCTATTTTCGTTTTCACTAAATTCAGTTCCAATGTGACAAGAGATGAGTCAGGATGTACCTTAGTAGGAACAGTGGCACCTACTTCAGATGAGATGAATAAAAACCAACTGGCAATACAGTGATTCTCATCAGTACAAAGGAGCTCACAATCCCTGTTAGTGAGAGGGAGAACGTGTTTCTGAATGAAGGATAATATGTCTGTGTAGCACAATGTGTCCAGTACAGCTCAGTACTGTATAGGATGTTCCATGATTTTCTAAATGACAGTGTTGTTAATGCTGTCAAGTTTGCCTTCTACATTACACCAATCTATGATGTCATCACTGGCTGGGTAGATGGATGAGCAGCAGATGTCATCTACTTTGAATTCAGCAAGGCTTTTGATACTGTCTTCCATGACATCCTGATAGAAAAGCTGAGAAACTATGTGATAGGTGAGTAGACAGTGAGGTGGGTTGAGAACTGGCTGTCGGGTGATGATCAGTGGAGCAGAGTCCGGCTGGACACCTATGGCTAGCGGTGTTCCCCAGGGGTCAGTGTTGGGTCCAGACTTGTTTAACATCTCCATCAACAACCTTGATGAGGGAATAGCATCCACCCTCAGCAAGTACGCCAATGATACAAAGCTGAGAGGGGTGGCTGACACGCAGGAACACTGCGCTGCCATCCAGAGAGACCCGGACAGGCTGGAGAGCTGGGCAGTAAGAAACTGGATGAGATTCAACAAAAGCAAGCGTAGAGTCTTGCACCTGGGAAGGAACAACTGTTTGTATCAGCACAGGCTGGGGGATGACCTGCTGGAGAAGAGCTCTGTGGAGAAGGACCTGGGGGTCCTGGTAGATGACAGGTTGGCCATGAGCCAGCAGTGTGCCCTGGTGGCTAAGAGGGCCAATGGGATCCTGGGGTGCATCAAGAGGAGTGTGGCCAGCAGGTTGAAGGAGGTGATCCTCCCCCTCTACTCTGCCCTGGTCAGGCCTCACCTGGAGGATTGTGTCCAGTTTTGGGCTCCCTGGTATAAAAAAAGACAGGGATCTCCTGGAGAGAGTCCAGAGAAGCGCGACGAAGATGATTAAGGGCCTGGAGCATCTCCCCTATGAGGAAAGCCTGAGTGAACTGGGGTTGTTCAGCCTTGAGAAAAAAAGACTAAGAGGAGATCTTATTAATGTTTATAAATATCTCAAGTGTGGGAAGCAGGGGGAAATGATCAGCCTCTTTCAGTGGTCTGTGGGGACAGGACAAGGGGCAATGGCTGCAAGTTGGAGCATAGGAAGTTCTGCACCACTATGTGGAAGAACTTTTTCATGATGAGGGCTACAGAGCACTGGAACAGGCTGCCCAGAGGTTGTGGAGTCTCCTTCTCTGGAGATATTCAGGAGCTGTCTGGATGCCTACCTATGCGATATGTCCTAAGGAACCTGCTTTGGCAGGGGGGTTGGACTCAGTGATCTCTTGAGGTCCCTTCTAACCTCTACAATTCTGTGTTTTTGTGATACCTGTTCTTCCAGGGGTACACAGGGACTACTGCATAAAGTGAATGATGGCACTATATGTCAATTTGTGATGCAGGAAGAGCCACCAAAATAGAAAGCAGACACTGCTCACACCCCATTTCCTGGAGTGTTGGTGATGAGTTGTGCTTAGTTTCTGTTTGTCATGGAGTAACTCACCTAAGCATTGCTAAGCAACATATGCTTTGAGCTGTGCTGAATCCTGCCATGCTCACATAAGAGATGAATCTATACAAAAAGAACAGTTTCTAAACTCTAGAATCTCTTTATGCAATGGCAGTGTTAGAAGTTCATTATGGAAACGGATACAAGTTCTATTAAAAACTCAGATGGCTAAAGTTCCTATTATTCTGTACCAGATGCAGTAAAGTTTTTTTTTAATCTGCTGATACATAGGATGACATTATGACATAAATCATATGCCATAACACCCCTGCCCCTTGTATCCTTTCTGTATTCTAGGGGTAGCCTGGACACGGTGTCTCCTTTTGCTACACTAGGCTCAGCCACATGACATACCATTTTCAGCAGAGCCTTCAAAGTACCATTGTAATAATATGTATACACATCAAGTCAGGTTTTCAACAGGGTTTCTGAAAGGAAACCTGAGATGATGGCACTGATGATGAAAACCTTGTCAGAACCTCTAGAATCAGTGAAAGGAAAAATTTACTATAGCTTCCCCATGAAGGTCAGGTTTCCCATATCGATCAGTCATTTGGATTGGCTTGAGCACATTAAAAGACCACCAGGCTCTGCTTTAGTTACAGCTATCTTTGTCACTTCTGTCATGCCCTCAACATGTTCCTAAGGGTGTGTTTTCTAAGCATGGAGACAGAGAAGCTGTGTTTAGGGAAGCAAAGCTGAGCTCAGAAACTCCCTTCAAATCCCCGCAGGTTATGCAGAAGTCAGATTACAGCTATCTGTGTGTTTACGCACTCTGCTTCAAGTGGGCTTGTCATTTTCCTAACTGGGCCAAAGGCAAATGTAAAAATAGGTTCTGAATTTATGACCTAGAAAACCAAGATGGTTAATAATGTAATCTTTGCAGCAATTGCATATGTGTTAACTGGGTCACATAAATTTGTGGTATGACAGCTCACATAAGGAAGTTATAAATAAATGTCAGGAGGAAGTAACATAAGAAGTGACAAATAGGAGGCAATAAGACAGAAAGGTGACCTTTTAATTCCGTTCTTCCTTTTTAAAAGCATTTTTTGTAAAAGATTTCCAAATCCCAGACCTCAATTTCATTAATGGAGAAAATGCAGTGATGGTGTGATCCTTGAGATGTACCCATCTCTGGTTACAACAAATTCAGCTCAGCTTTATGAAAGTTAGCAGGGATATGGATAGTAGAGAGAAGACAGTGTGGTTCAGAGAGTTTAATGAGAACAGCCCTCCTTCATTCTGTAAAAAATGTAACCCTTGGCATGTGGGTGCATCACTTCTGTGCTGACACTACATTTGCTGAATTGGAGACAGGGAATGTAAGATGTGCTGAGATCCTGGATGTTTCTGATTCCTCTAAGTGGCTGGTGAAGAAGAGAATTGAGAGTTCGACCCTGTATCTTCTCTAATATTCAGTAAGGCTTAAATCTGTAAGGACGTTTATTCCTATAAGCATAAGGAGAAAAATTGCCTGTCAAGGTGCAATCGTGCTGTTTGGAAAGCTATGGAAAGGGATGATTTTAAAATCAGACGAATACATCAAACCCTATAGCTATTAAGTCATAAGATTTCTGCCTTAAGTAATGGTGTTCGCTGTTTTACAGCCAAGAAACTGCTATTTGATTTCCAGTCCCAATGGGGAGGAAAGTTTTACTTCTCCTTTCATATGGAAGTAGCAACTTGTATTCCTGATAGTTTTGCCCCAGAAGTGTTTGCATGTTAGCAGTGACTACTGAGACTTTTTTGACAAAGCAGTCCAACATCCACTGGGTACAATTGGCATTTGTTTGCATAAAGAATGCTCCATAATCCACATATGGTTTCAGTCAACTTGTAAAGCCACACCAACCAGCGACATTATCTTCCACCACAGCATTTACAGTAGGTTTATGTAAGAGATCTTAGGTTTCATAAAAACAAGATGCTCAGCATTAAGCAGGAAATAATTAGGAGCTCCAAGTTTCCTAAACTTCTGAAGTGTTATGTGAATAATTAGATCTTCTGTGAGGCATTTTAAAAACGTTTTTAGACTTAGCATTGCAAATGCTTTATAAAGCAATAAAGAAGGGAATGAAGGGAATAAAGCCCAGTTTTCTTATACTGGTTGTATTCAAATGTGATATCTTGAAATATGGTGAGTTCTTGATGGTTTTACAATTTTTCTTTGAAGATGAATCTCACCTTGGTGCAGTGAGAGAGCAAAAGGGCAGATACTGCTTAGCTGGTGTTTGTGTGTATGCATTTTATACTGGCCAATTGCAAAGTTGCCTTATCTCCCCATCCTAGGACTTTTATTAGCTTTCTGTCACTGGCTTTCCTTGTTCAAAGTAATCTCTAATCCTCTTCATCTTGATTTTCCAATACTTGAGGGACTGCTTTCCTTGAGTCTCTTGAAGGCTTTGTCCAAAGCTCTGTGTAACTTATCCCTAGTGTGCAACGCAGCACGTTGCATGCATGCCTGAGCTAATAGAGCCCTGGAATCTGGAGGAGGATGGCCATGTCAGCACAGTGATGCCAAGCTCATTACTTGGGTGTGGTATCACACTGATGTTGCTATCCTGCTTCCAAGACACGAGCTGGCAACCTGGCACTCTTCTATGCCATGTAGACAGACCAGTTTGGATATGTGCTAGCTCAGGATCTCTGCTTTGCACACACTTGCACAATGCAGACATGCATTCTGATCCCGTTCAAAGGACTCTGCCAATCCCTAGCTCTACACTGTCTTTGTTAAAATCACACTGATACTAAATTTTGCTAGTTGTCCCATTGTTTGGTGTGTAAATAAGTCTTTTCTGGAATACAAAGTGGTGTTTTTACTTGCACTCACTTGAGTACTACATGCTGAGATGTCCTGGACATTCAGCCCTCACAGTGTTCCTGGCTAGCCACACCTCATTAGAGCATTTATATAACACAACTGCAAAAAGAGAGAATGTTACTAGATTACGCACCAAAGTGATTCATCTCAGGTGCAGAACTATGTGCAAAAGCCAAAGCAATTGTTATGACATAATTTCTTATATGCAGAAATATTTACGTGTTATTACACATCTTCTTGTTACAGCACCGATAATTATCCTGGATGGTTTGTCCATGCTGTTTGGTACAATGCACTTCCAAGTGGATGGTTTTTACAAGAACTTCTGTTTCCTATGAGATGTTTTGCCATTAGATAGACAATCTATGTTACTGTTTCATATACTAACAGAAAGCAAGACGGAAAAGTCCATTTTCAAAAACAGCAAAAAGCTTGATGGCTCCCACAGGCAGAATCCTGTGAGCTAAAGCTGCTCCCAGTCCTTGTCCTTCCTTACTTTACAATGAGGCATGTCTGATGGGACAGACTGGGTGGTAGAGTCATGAGGTACATCCACAAATTGCACCAATTTGTGATAAATCCACAGTCTGCACAACCACATGCCTGAGTGATGTACTATCTGATGTACAAAGCAGGATGACCCTGGCCTTGGTTCTTTCTTTGTGTAGGCCAGCTGGAATCACATAGAGTGGAGGTAAGGACTGCAATGGTACATGGAGAGAGTAGAGTGGCACAAGAGAGGAAGAGGGAAAAATCATGAGAAACTGAAGAACCTAACCGACAGCTTGGACAACCATGGTGGTGAAGTACAGTTTGATGTCAGAGTTCTGGGAACCACTGCTTTCTCATTGTGACTCAGTGAGTGATGTAAATCTACATGGTCTACTGACTTTGTTAAGCCCAAGTAGTTCGGCTTTCTTCTTTTTCTCTTTGTCCTGCCTTGCAATTTTCACTTCCCTCTTCTCCACCGTCCACTCACCACACAGTTAAATCACCTCTGGAGAGCCTTGCGCTAGATACTGGAGCATAGTTTAGAGCTGACTTTAAAGATGCTCACTTGACCACTCTGATAAAATGCTGTTTACAGGAACACAAGCAGAAAAGCAGTGAATGAGCTTAAGCTGTGCTCTGCCAGTTTTCTTTAGGTATGACAGTGAAGTCTTTTAAATCTAGCACACCTAGCCCTAAGGCAAAACTCTCCAGCGTAATGGTTACAACCATTGAAGTGGATGGCAGTCACTCCTTATGTATAGCAAAGACATTGCTGGGCATACCATGTGTCTCCAAAGGCCATTCGTGACCTATTCCTGTGATGTAAGTCTAAAGGAGGAACAAAAATGTCTTAAAGCTAGCCACAGAGAAGTCTGACTGCACAGTGCCCCACAAAGTGAGTGGTCAGAAAGCAGTCATCAGCACCAGTCTGGGGACTTTCCCACCCAGAAGGCAAATGTTGCAGCAGAAATAGTGACTTTCACTTCTTAAAGCAGCACACATATAAGGACAAGCACATGATGAGTTGACGTGTGACCATTTTATACTGACAGTGGCAAATTTGGATGTCTCAGTAAAGCAGACATTACAGAGAGCTTTATTTATCTCATTATTTCTCCCCTAACCCTTTTCTTTGCTGCTAGATATTTTGCACCATTTTGAAAATGTGAGCAGATTTTGACTGTTTTCTGGGTATGGCAGTGTGGGGAAAGTGAAAATTTGCCTTAGTTGAGCCCTTGTGCCAGTCATGAATCTTGAGAAACATTACAGTAATGCCAGAATTGATTTGGCAAGCATGGACTCTATTTTTCACTGCATAAAACTGATAAAAACACAGTCATTGTTCCACCAACTTTAGCATATGAAAAAACCCTACATTTATAAACAAAGAAATGGGAAAGGGAAGAAATCAGTATTTAAAAATAAAAATATGTTCATATTTTGACGACGGAGTTAAATAATAAAGAGGAAAATACCGGCTATAAATGCATCTGGCAATGTTCTTTTCACAGAATTTGGGATTCAAGATCTATTGAACTAAATGGAAAGACTCCATCTGATGTCCAAAAGCTCTAAGTAATGTATTGTACTCTTTGGACCAGTTCTATAGCCAGTGTTAATCAGCTCAACTCTACTGGCTTTGACGGTGCTGAGTTCTTTTATTATATCTGAGAATGCTGGGTTAGATCCAATATGAAATTCAGATGCCCACAGGTTTGGTGCCAAAGTAGCTAACTTTTACAGCATCTGGTTCCCACAATGATATTCTGCATGCAGATGTACTCATGTACTCAAACTTCCTGTACAGCGTGTGGGAACAACCAGGTGCCTGAAAATAGTATCCCCAAAACCTGTGGGTTGCTGAGCACTAACCAACAGAAAATGTTATGCATTGAGTCTATGGTCTCTGGCAGGGGGGGGTGGGGGTGGAGGGGTGGGTGTGTTGTTGAATCATAAATCTGGAGTTACTGTTTCAATTCTTTCCCAGTTTTTACTTTGGTATTGAAGGCTTTCACTGCAGGATATGCTTGGCATCTACCCTATTGAACATAAGTGAATAGTAAAGGTTTGTAGGCCATCTCTTATTTGAAAGAAAAGGTCTGTTGATAGTCTAGTAAAAATTAAGAATAAAGTATTGGAAAGAATTTAGTCCAGATTTTTTTTTTTTTTAATGTAAATGGTCTTTGTTTACTTGAGTTTAGAGTGAGGGAAAACTGTGCATGGAGATGTTTGCTGGTGACTCAGCTTTTTTTAGCTCTTTTTTTTCTTTTCATTAGTACTTGGTCCTCCATCCTTTGCAATCTTAGTTGAAATTCCAGTTACATGACAAATAGAAAGTACTTTGGGTGTGCAACACTATCTTCAGTGTTAGCCCACACCCTAGAATAGTATGCACACTTCCAGACATGTGTATGTACACTGGCAGAAGTATGTCAACTGGTCATGATAGGTACCAACACCATGCCTCACTCAGGCCATTATTAACATTTAGATGGTAATAAAAAATTCTTTAATCTGCTGACAGAAGTGTGGGTTGGATGTGGCATGTAAGAAGAGCACCTAGCAGCATTACACATACTGGGAATGTGTACCAGAACTGGATTCATGGAGTCACAAGATTCCTATTCTTAATCTTCTTGCTTTATAAAGAGATTGTGGGAAGGTTCATATATGAATCATGTAATGGTGTCATCCTTATTTATCTGTCAGTGGCCTCTCTGGGGGCATCCAGGTTGTTTTAGTGGGGGCCTCACCTGAGAGAAAAGGCAATTCGTTGGCTATGTTAAGTCTGTGGTACAACCCAGTGCACAGACTTAAAAGACAGCAAGAAAAGGATCCAGTCCAACAACTGGAAAGTATAGCCAAGTCGGCATCATGCTGGATCCAAACTAATTAGCTTTACTGGAAAAAGGGCTATTTGGCAATGAGGCAAAATAGCTTTCAGGGCCTGTGGTGGTTTTTCTGCATGGAGTATCAGAAATGCAGACTGCAATGCAATGCTCTCGTGTTCTCCTGTGTGCTGTAGTCTTATCTATATGCAAGATTGCTGACTGGTCATTAAATTTGGAACCCTGAGCTGTCCTAATTTCACTTGCTTCAAACCTCCTGCAGTGGCCTTATGCAGGATGTCACTTTGCAGTGAATTTGCACCCTCTGAAATCTGCTATAGTCTCTTCTACTGCAGTGTGCTGTTATGTGATGGTAACAGCATGTTCCCTCAGAGAATCCTGGGAAGAACACATTTCAGAATTTACAAGCAATTGATGTGGCTTGGGCATGTCATATCAAACTATTTTTTGTTGGTCCTTTGTAATGCTGTGTGACTGGCAAGGTGACAAATGACACAAGGATTACGACTGCAGAAACAATGAACAAGATATTGGAAGACCATCCCATTCTGATGTTCAGTGTAAATACTGAAAGACTGAAAAAGCAGACATTTGCATAAAGGCTATGCAGACTGCTGTCTGCCTCAGATGCCTTTGAAAGGTGATGCATATAATCCCTGATGACTGACAAGCTGCAAATGAAAACCTAAATTCAGGCGTAATTCCACATTTCATCTTCTCTCTGGAGTATTTAAACCAGCACTGGTTTCAAGGCCCTCCCATCTACTCAGGATCTTGAGCACGGTGGGTGTTTTATTTGGATTTTTTTGAATGTATGGGTTTTGTTCCAGTCATGAGGCTCTATATAAACACACTTATTGGGACTTCCCTGTCTGGCCCATTGTCCATGTGAGCATTTAGGAGAGGGTTAGACACCTGGTCCCAAGAAAGAGGATGTTTGTCACCATGCATTGGTACTTCATTCTAATACCTAGTGAGCTATGGTGCTTCTAGCCGGTGCTGAGAAGGATGCTGCCTGGATGCGTTACTGGAAGTGCATGCACAAATGCTGCCTACTTAGGCAGTTGTAGGTAGGTCTGATGTTGCTCTTTTTCTTTTAAGGTTTAATCCTAGATGAGATTACACTAATCAAAACATGTAAATTGCAAGGTCTGTCTTCTAGTTCTCTGTGCCTGAGTGGAAACTCTGAGCTCGAAGGAGGTCACTCATTCTCCCTTCGGCACAGGCAAGGAAAGGTAGTGACCTACTCTTGGTTCATCCTGGTTCACTGCTGGACTGGAAAGTCAGGTAGAAGAGCAGCAGCAGACTGCTGGCATTTCAAGGCCTGCATGTGACTAGGAGTATTACCAGAGCGTCACCACCTACCTTCCGTGCTGCAGGATCACTGCAGGCCTGCACAGTCCTTAACTCCCCTCTTTGGGATTGGACACTTCCACAGGCATCTACAGGGAAAACGGTGCACTGCTTGCATACACTGTATGCGCCAATGTATGTTGTTTCAGATTAACAGGGGTTTTACTGGAACTGCAATAGGTTGTAGGTACCTAAATTCCAGTTCTGTCACATTAGTATTTTGATTCTTGCTGGGTTTTTCATATAGAACCTGTATTTTTTTTTCTGCCTGTAGCATGTATGTAAATCTCATTAGCATTATTTTCCATCAGCAGCCCTTCCCAAAGTGTGAAAGGTTTTCTGGAAGACCTCAGAGCATCATTCCCTAAATGCCTGAGTTGGAAGGCCCATATTAAGTAAATACACAAAATCTTTGGTTTGACCTTTGAAAACCAGAGTAGCAGGCTTCATTGCTTAAGGCTACAGGAGATAACTGCCATGCAGTTAGGAGGGAGCCTTCACAGGCTTGCTTCTAAACTCAGAGAATCTCCCAAAAAGCAATAAAATATAAATAGAAGAGGAAAACACATACTCAAACTACCACTCTAACCTTTGTTATTTTTCTTATACAGGTGTAGAATATGATGTAAAAATTAAAATTCAAAAACAAAATGTCATCTCACTTAGGCTGGTAAAAAACCACCTTCCTTGGAAAATTCAGATTTCAAATATAATTTTGTTTTTCAAAACATTTCAAAATCCAAGGCGCTAGCTTTCTTGCGCATCCTCTGGCTTTTAGGCTTGTATGACTTCATTCTCACATCTATAACCAGAGCAAAGTATAAATGAAATATCCATGAATTATTACACAGTTTTCTTCCTAGTTGCTCTGTGAACATACTCATTTCCCAAACAACCTCGTTTGCCAGGTCAGTTACTTGTCTTAGACGTGAAAGACTAGATTTTCAGTATTTCTTGCAGTCATATCTAGACCCACATTTTGTTGAGATCAAAGCACCCATTGAGTCTTAAACTTTTTGTAAAAAAAAAAGAAAAAAGAAAAAAGAAAAGACCTGAATTGTCAGGGTGCTGTGACCCTGATGGGAGAGGTGACAGGGGGAGATGCAAGCTCCTCTGAAGATATGGACCACATGAGAGAGACTTATCCATGTTACTGTGATAGAAATACACAGTTATTGGTTGCTGGACAACAATGTCAACAAACTGTAAGGCAATGAAATGATTCAGGCTGACACTGTAAAATCAAGGTGCCACAACTGGTTCAGCTATATAGAATTTCCATAACTTTGTCCAAGTCACCTAAGATCATGCTTTTGTGGACAGGTATACAGAGATAGGAATTTACAAATCCAATAAGGTTATTTATCAGTAAGTTTTTTAGGGCCTAAAAATGTTTAGATAGACTTTCCCCTTAACCTGCTAATATTAATCTCTCCTTTCTCCCTAGCCTTTGTATGTGTTGTCTGCTTAGGTCAACAGGTCCTCAAGGTGGGAACTGTTCCTGATTCTGTTTGAATTGCCAATGAATGCCTAAGGATTTCACCTGATGTCTCTAGGCTTTTTGGTAATATAAAATATGATAAACAGTAGTAGAGAGATAGAAACTGCTGAGGAAAAGGTATAGGCCTTTCTTGCTGCAATGGTCTCCTGATATTATTTTTCATTCCTGTCATTGAAGAAATGACTGTTTAACTTTTTGGTGATATGCAAATAGGACACTGTCAATAGCAGCATCAGTGATATATTATTACCCGACATTTTCACTGATATTATATTGCACTACATTTTAAAGGAAAGTAGCAATTCCTATCAGAAGCTGCTGATATAGCACATCTGTTTTCAGTATATACATTACTTTCATGTATGTTCTTAAAAAAATCTTTTAAACTTTTACAGATACTTTTGGATATTAATCATTACTTGATTTATTGGATTTTTTTTTTTATTTGATTCACCTTTAAGATGGCTTCAGTGTTGGCAATGTGTATCCCCAAAAGGACAAAACTGCTCACTGTCAGACTGCAAAGGCTGTCCTGGCAGAACAGGGTAGTAGCAGAAAGACTCTTGGCGTGGCACCTCAGTAACCCTGAAGGAATTTCATGATACTCAAGATGGACAAGATAAGTCACCAGTGAAGTGTTGACAACCCTGAAATATTTAGTGTTATTAAATAAAGTCTAGAAAGCATAGGCCTTGTAAAACTTTTGTAACCTGATAGAGCCATGGGAGACAAAGAATTACATGCAGTGTTGTTCTTTTGTTGTATTCTAGCATTTTGAAATACTGCCTTGCAGTAATTTTGTAAGCTCTGAAATTTGACCAAAAGATAGCTGCAAGGCATAACAAAAGGAATTAGGATTTTTTAAATTTTGGGGGTTATGTTTGGCTTTTTTTAGTTGTAACTAGCTGTCATGAAACAAAGAAAAAGATCAAGTTTTTCATGCAAATATCAGCAAGATGAAATTTCTGGCTTGTATGTCACAACCCTATAGTTTTTGAAAGAGTTGGTGTTAGTATATTTTAGGACTGTAGGGTGAGGTTAGAGAAAGATTAACTAGCTAAACCTCAAATTAAGCCTAATATACACACAATTCATTGCTATTTACCTTGACTTAGTAACAGGCAGGGTTTGCTGTCGATTATGTCTGACCTCACTGTGATTTCATATTCTAATCAAACTTGTTTGAAGCAAGGTGTAGGATTTCAGTGAAACGGTTTTCACAGCAGATGAATATTCTGCCTTCTGCCAGCTGCTGTGAAAGCTGACATACTCTGCTGCCGTATCCTGCAGATTCCTGTGAAGTTTGGCAAATGTTTTTACAGTTGCTGAGGGTAAAACCATAAACAGAATTTACTATATTGTTTTCATCACAAGTCGACCCTGAAGTAAGCTGATAGAAGATGATCTCAGAAAGTTTCCAACACTGATTCTGAGACAAAAAGTATCAGAGCACTAACTCATATTCATCATATTTAAAACTTAGACTCACAGAGTGGTTTGGATTGGGAGGGACCTCAAGGACTGTCTGGTTCCAACTGCCATGGACAGGGAGACCCTCCACCAGACCATGTTGCCCAAAGCTCCATCCAACCTGGCCTTGAACACTAGCGGGGTAGGGGGTAGCCACAGCTTCTCTGGGCTCCCTATGCCATTGTCTCACAAGCTTCACAGTAAAGTTTTTCTTCCTCATATTTAATTTCAATGTATGTTCCTTCAGTTTAAAACTATTACTCCTCACCTTATCACTCCATGTTTTTGAAAACAGTCCCTCTCTGGCATTTTTGTAGACTTGATCCAACAGGTCAATGTCTTCCTTGTGCTGGGGACCCCAGAGCTGGATGCAGTACTCCAGGTGATGTCTCATGAGAACAGAATCACCTCCTGCAACCTGCTGGTCACGGTCTTCTTGATGCAGCCCAGGATACAGTTGGCTTTCTTGGCTGCAAGCATACATTGCTGGCTCATGTTGAGCCTCTTGTCTACCAACACCACAAGTCCTTCTCCTCAGGGATGCTCTCAATCCATTCTCCATCCAGCCAGTAGTTGTACTTGGAATCATGCTGACATGTGCAGGACCTTGCCCTTGGCCTTGTTGAACTTCATCAGGTTTGCATGGGGCCATCTCTCAGGCCTGTCAAGGTCCCCCTGGATGGTATCCCTTCCCTGCAGCATATTGACTGCACTTGATCCCAATGTCCATTTGTCAGCAAAGATGTTAAACAATGCCAGTCCCAATATCAGCCCCTTGATGAACTCTGACAACTCTGAACTGTACAGTTACCCTTTTAAAGTATTCATTAATTCCTGACATGGTTTTTTTTGTGTGTGTGGTCACCAGAGAGCATTTGTTATAAAATAGGAGTTTGCAATTTAAGTATCCTTTGCTGACAGTTTGATGTTTTAAATACATAAATAAATAAAATTAATTTTGAGGGTATCTGTAAAGATACATATAGATAAGTATTTCCATGTTATTTTAGAAAAGATCCGTAGTTCAGATGCAGTTTTCTCTTGGTGATTTCTTTTCTAGACTTTGATTTAAGAGAGCCCTCAGAACACGTTTTTTGAAGACAGGCGCTCCTTTTAAAGTGCTTTGCCTGTGACTTTACAAGGGAAGCTTTTGAACATGCTATCCAATATTTACTTATGGATGTCTGGCTGTTCATATACTTCTGACAAAGGTATTGCTGCCTCAAGCCATCTATCAAAAACCTCCAAGCAATGGAGAAAAAAGTCTCTTGGCATTGAGCCACCCTTTGAAACAGAATTTTCTGTAAAATAACAACCCTACATTGTTATCCTGCTTTTTCCCCCCTTCCCAATTATTTGTATGAAGTTGTTCTTTTAGTTGTCCAAAACTGAAACATGTTAATATAATTTAGAAGCCCAGATTAATCTTTCTGCTGACAAAAAGGGATTTCTGATGTTCTTATGTGAAGAATTCTTCTTAATTATTGTTTATAATCCAGATCTTCACTTTTGTAGTGTGCTGAATTAAGCTTCTAGAAAAGTAGTTAAAACCCATGTGTTTGCATTTTTAACAGCAGATTTGAAATGTTGTAGGTGGAAAACTTTATTTTTCTTCCTCTGTGTGTACTTCTCTTTTCATGTGGCAAGAAGCTGTGAATCACCCTGGGTACAGATTCCAATCACTTGTCTCTCTGCTCATCTTAATGCAGATGGCAAATAAGAGTCAATGTGGAGTATGTGCAGGGAAATACAACCCATGCAGGTGAATCAAAACAAAAATTTACTCCTCTTTTGGCATCAATTTCCTGTCCCTAATATTTTCCCAACTTTATGGGTATGATGATACTAACTGGCATTTGGTAAGTTCTGTAAGATTTCCAGTCCTAAGGCCTTGTTAACTGATGAACAGAAGAAAAAATAGATGCATTGTATTAACCTACCATTGCCAGATATTATGGCAGTGATTACATTTTTTTCTGAGCCAAGTGGGATACTTGCTTTTGCTTTAAGGCATTCAATGACAAACATACTAGTGAAGTCATCTGAAATTAAAGACTATCTTGGAATTCATGGGCTTGTGTACATCTTACACCTTTAAACTTTGATGTGCCTTTCTACTAAATTCCTTTGCAGCTTAGCCTTGTAAATATCCCAGATATCCTGGTTTACGTATTTTCATTTAAAGCGGGTTGCACTTGATCCGTCTGTTTGATGAGACTGTTGTGCTTTTGTCTTACTAGCAATAAAACTTCCATGGATAGAACATTTCATGTTGTTCTGGCAGTTGCAGGAAACATCACTAACTCCTGAACAATAGGTCTTTCTAAGGACTGCATAAATTGTTCTTTGTAGAGCAAGATAGCTAAGATTTCAGATAGTCATAAACAGTAAATAAAAAGACAACTTTGGGGTCAAGGGGCAAAAAAGATGACTCAAATTTCATCATATCTGAGAAAAGATACAGAAACTGCAAAATTGGTCTTTCCTTCAGAGGAAGCATGACATTTTCTGGAGAGAGACATTTTCTAGGGACTGCAGACTTCAGAGCATACCTCTGCCTCCTCCAGCTGCTGGGAATTTCTCTACCTAGCCAAAAGGCTGTGAATTGCAAAGGTAAATAATTTCAATTAAAAATACATTAACACTAGTCAGCATTTAGTGCAGACAAGAACAAGCCTTTGTTTAACAGTGTCCCAGTTGGAACGGCAATATCAGACTGGAAATGGCCCCAGCAGTGAAAGAGTCCATCATGCCCTGCATGCAGACATTGGAAAAGTTCCTTGTGCGTCACAGCCTTCTGCAGCCCATTATTCACGAAACATTTTCTGAAGCCTTTTAACAAGGCAAGACCTTTAGTACTAACCTCCAAAAGTCACAACAATGCAATTGGCCAAGGGAGGAGAGGAAAGATAACTGCCAAGCCAGGGTTCCCAGCTCTGCAAGAGCAAACTGTTTAGGTGAAAATGTCCACAGGTGCCTAGAGAATGAGCAAGTCCAGTTCTGCAGAATGGCACATCACTGCCCTCTCCCCAGCTGCCAGCTGGACTTGAGGAATACTCCCTCCAGGTTTAGTACTAAGAATATGAACATATAACTATGCATGTGATAAACTTTCAAAAAGTTTTGAGTTTCCTTTTCAACAAGGAGTGTTTTTCTGCTCTAACAAATATCTCTCTCTGTGACCAGCCTCTTGTGCTTCAGATCACAGTGGAGATAATACCATAACATCTCCTTCACCAGAATATGAGCTATACATAACAAGAAAACACATTTGTAATGTCTTTGGGGTGAACTATAAAAGTGCTAAAGCACCATAAGACATAAATATTTCGAAAAACACACCCTTGTCACATTTGTCTAAGATTACTCAAGTTTAGGTGTCTGTCCTTCTGCAACGGCTTTGATCCTCACACTGTGCAGATAACACTGGACATCCTAATAGAAATTTTCTTAACAGTGCTAATTTTTTTAGTGCATTAAAATAATCACAGTCTTTGAAGTAGCAATAACAACTAGTACCAAGAGTAACACTTCCACAGGACAATTGTAAGGAGTCTCATTGCCTTGCACTTTACAAGTTTAGAATAAAACAATAGTTTGCTAAAACAATGGCAAAGATTGTAAAAACGTTTTGCTTGGAACATGATGCTGCACATTCCATATGTAAGGAACTGGAGACAGCATAGTGGAGCTCAGTCTAGGGAGGAGAATCTTTTCTAGATGCTTCTGATGCATGTTGTTTCCAGGCCAGCCTGCCTCAGAAAGCATCTATCCATGTAGAAATATCCTTTGGGAAGTCAAATTGCATTAAAAGCATTTCTATTATCTTCTTGAGAACTTTTCTGCATGATGTAATTGTTCAACACATTGTGCTGTTTTTAGGATATGATGCATGGGAAAAAGATGAAGATTGCTTTGAGAATGCTGGAGAAAGCCATTTTTTATTCTTATGAGAAAACATATAAACCACAGAAACACATATATACAAATAAAGGACACATTATTATTACCATTTCAAAACACATTTACTCTTTGCAAGTATTCACCAAATATTCACAAAGTATGGGATGAGGTGAATTCCCTTGAGAAGAAGCCTCCCAACCCTGCATTAGCCAAGGAACTCCCAAGTAAGTCTTTCTAGTGCACCTCTGCCAGGGAGTTTTGGAAAATCTTAAACAATCCCTTTCCATAGCTAATGGCAAATTCGCTCATAAAGGCAAATTCTCTCATAAACTTAGCAAAGATTTTAAGTGAAGACTGGAAGAGAAGGAGACACATCTGATTAGGTAAAGAGGGAGAAGAAGCCTCCATATCTTAAGGCCTGGCAACAGAGATGATACTAGAGCTGATTTTGACTCTACTTTACTCCTTTAAAAATATTTCCTTCAGTGGTGAGATACTGATCAGCATGCTACAAATACCGCAGATAGTGCTGATACTGCTGACAGTGGTGGATCTAGGGAGAGCCACGGGTTTGCAACATGCCATACCAGTGACAGAGCTCTGTGTGGAAACTTTGTCATTTTTTCCTCATGCCTCCCTTTTGGCTGTGGATTTTTCCATAACAGTTAGAGATTCCAAAGGAAATAAGAGCACAAGCAAATAAATGAATGGACTGCGGTTAGAAAAGGAAATGTTTATTCAAACATAAGAATAATGCCAGTTGTAAATGTCTGGATGCTTGTATGTTGCTGTTTCTAAGGACATTCAAATGGGTAATGTTTGCTAACAGTGAACTGTATTCAAGAAGTCTTTGGGTTTAAACCAGATTAATTTATCTGTTCTCAATGTGCTATGGGTCTTTGCTGAAAATTTACTGCTCTGTAGGCTTGATCTGTGCATGGCTATTTGCACCCTGATTTTCTCAGCTATGGAGTATATTTAAATCATAGTTACTATGAATCAATAGAGCAGGCATGCTTTATTTTCTGTGTCTACTACTACTTTTTACAGCCTAATAAATCTAAGATATTACAGAACCACGTGGGAATGAATAAGAAATTATCTGCTTAAGTACATTTATGTATAGTGTCAATATGGTAGATGACATGCATTTTGCATATGTAAAATCAATATATTTGGAGTTAAATGTGCTGTAAGATACTTTTGTACACTAAAGTAATTGACAGTAATTTATTTTTTGGAATAACTAGAGATCAGCTTGGAAGAGAGCAGCAGTAAATTTTTTTAAAGAAAAAAATACGGTTGCTAACACACTTCTTGCCAATTTCTGTCACTTATGTTGGCCTCAAAGCCATGAAATTGATGTACACGGCCTGAGATTAATAGCAAAAATAAGAACGCTTGTAATAATAAGGTATATTGAGACTTGAGAACTGTTGCCACTAACAACATGAAGTTGAGGACAGGACTATCTTTTTTTCTGAGTGATTAGGGAGAACCACCCACCTTTAAATTTATGTACAATTGTTCTAGGTTCAAGATTCAGTTCAGAACATGTACACAAAAATTCCATTCTTCCTGGTAACCGATTTAAGAGAATTCCACTTTTTCTTGCTTTGGGAGGAGTTTACTGCAATTTTGCATCTGAATGACCCCTAAAATAATTCCACCCCCATCACCCGAACTCCCCCTTGTTTTACACAGTTGAGTTGTACAAGTTTTATTGCAAAAAATTGCTATGGTCTTATCTGATGGTGGACAAGGAGACTGACTTCAGACCTTCTGATCTGAAGGGCACTCACAATGTGTAGCTGGAAATCCTGTTGGTGAAACCACCTATTCTGGATGAAGGTGGGAAGGTTCTGTGGTCTGGACCTTCTAGTGTGGCAGATGACACCTTCCATGATGACACTTTCCCCTCTGCTGAAGTTTGTTAAAACATCCAGTCTTATATGATTGAAATAAATGCTTTGAAATCTTAGCTATTCTTGCTAGGCAGAAAGGTAATGGATTAAGTTGAAGGATGGTTGACATTGATTGTAGCTCTCACTCATTACACTTCACATTTTCCATGATTTTTCTTATCCATAAAGCAGATGAAGTAACTTTTTCTTTTCTTTTCTTTTTTTCTAAAAATGTGAGACTTCAATCCTTTTAGGGATTAATTAAATGACAGTTTTCTTGATCAAATGTAGTTTCTGTTTCAGGCCCGTAAAAAATGAATCATAGTAGTTATTTTAGATGATAAACATTTACACCAGCCATATGTATTTATAAAGGTATTTAAAACAAACCACTAAATGTGGCACCACCATTTTCAGACCTTTTTATTCTGCTATATTTTTGATCATGGCAATATAGTGCAACATGTTTTCAACATATGACATGGGAAGAATCCTGTTTCAGTATTATAATGGAGAAAAGTGGTGTGATCATATATTCCACTGCGTACCCTAGTTAATCAGATTTGTGAGGCACAGCAGGAGAAGTCAATACTCTTATGTCTTTAACAACATCAACAATGATGAAATAATAATAAACAACATCATTATCATCATCATCACTGTAACCTAAACTTTTATGTGCAAATCTTTCTCCAGAAGCACTTTAAGCAGTGTGGCCAAAATGATGTAGAAGGATGTCTCAGTCCAAAACCCTATGTTTAGGCATCTGCTTCACTTTCAACTTCCAACACTCAGCACTGCCTTCATGGCCCTGAAAAATCTCACTGCCAGGATGGGGTGGATTTTCTACACAAATCTATTAAAAACTCAGCGATAGGGACTTAACACATTGAATCTAGAACAGACAATGTGTTCTTGCTTATCCTGGCATATGAGCTTCTGGGATGTTGATTCACACTAATCTAGAAAAAGGTATCAGAACCAAAACTGCCCCACCCTGCATGCTGGCAATGCACAGCTAGGATGTTAGCTCTGCACTTCAACTTTGCTCTGTCTTCATGATAATCTGTCTGTGGTTTTAAAGTAAAATGGATCATTTTGTTTTGAGATTTTGAGTTTCTCTGAGTTTGAAAATTAGGAGCGGAATAAAGAAGAGCGAGAATAGCCAAATATCATGTTCGTGTTTCATACTCTCTGAGATTGGATCCCCAAAGACATGCCATTGGTCAAACTAATTTTTCCACTCCCAGATCTTCATGCCAGCACAGCCACAATGAGTGGCAAGATGTAGTTCTTCAGAAATCATGACCATTATTTATTGATGACTCAAAGAGCTGAGAACTCCTTGGATCCCTCCGGGAGCAGGGAAAGTGCAACTGAGCAAACCCAGGAAAAGAAACAAGAATTACAAGTTCTGTGAACCTGCACAGGAACCTGTCACACTGGTTGGACACACTATCATACCAGAGGGGTAGTTTTTAATACTGAAACCAAGCTATTAAAAGGATGACAAAAGCTTTTAAGCTGTACGTAGGCCAACTCTCCATGTTAGGAAGCAACAGTCATTAGAAATAAAAGCAGTTACATTTTAAAATGTTTCTGTGGAGTCCCTCAAAAAGGAATAATACTCAGATTTAGTTTATAACCAAATCATATATTGGGAATAAGTCTCCCAGTCTCTCTGAGTGGGAATGTGCATCCTAGGCTGGTTGGTGGGATAGATTTGTCTGAAAAAGTTGATGATGAAGGATTGTTGTTTAGGCTAAGGATAAAATGGTTTGAGGGTTTGTCTTGTAGCACAGAAGAGAAAAGAATTGTGTCAGTTATTGGTGCTGAAGGTAGAAGTCAATGTTCAAACTGGTGTAAAAATATAATTTCGCCGCAGAGAAGCCTCTGTTAGTCTGGTGAAGCACAGGGGCTAAGTGGTCTGATGCAGGCTTTCATACTCGTTAGGACAGTGAAGGGAACCCAGTCCCTGGCATTTATTTCTATGCTTTAGCACAATCCTTGATCAGCGTGGGAGCAGGGTGCAAGACCCAGGTTTTCCCTCTCTGTGGAGAAAGCACTGATTGCTGGACTACATGGCTGCATGCACACCCTCCTGCGCTGTCCCTTTCACCTCATGAATTCTTTTCTTTCTTATTTTACAGAGGCACAGATTTGCGGTTGGGGAAAAAGCTCCCTCAATGTATCAGGCTTACTAGCACATGCAGAAGCCCTCTGAGCCCATGCCTTTCCCCAGGTGTGTTTCACAAGCGGGCATCTCGCAGGTAATGACGCCTCTGACCATAAAAGGGAGTTTCTAACCAGGCATACAGTCCTGTTGCCTCATTGGAAAAGGACTCTCTGTGCATCCGCCCATTTTCCATGGCAACATTTGCATACAGATCTGACATGATCAAGTAAGAAGTGCAGTTTAGGTGAAAAAAAATCCCTCTATGTAATAATTACTTCCATGAAAGTAGATGCAAGGAGACGGGAAGGTCTTAAAGTGCTGCCAGGTGCTTGTCATGCTGCTAATGAACTGCGTGCTTCCATGTAGGGTTTTTTTTTTGTTTGTTTTTTTTTTTTTTTTTAATTAGGATCTAAAGGCAAAGGGATAGGGATTCTGCAGATCCCAGGAATTTTATAAACTATGTCTGATTCCAAATACTTCAGGTATAAGTAAAATCCCTAAATAAAATTGTTACCTCCATAGATGAATATAGCTGTAAAATCAGCTACATGACTCTTTCTGAACTGCACAGTTATGCAATTTTGTGTGTAAAATGTGATTTAAAGTAGAAACAAGATGGTGTAGTTTTACATGGCTGGGTTCTGGTGTAGGACGGGGCTGCAGGGCGGCTTCTGCAAGAAGCAGCCAGAAGCTCTCTGCAGGCCCCCCAGCAAACACCAGCCGGCTCAAGACGGGACCCACTGCTGATCAAGGCCGAGCCCATCAGCAACGGTCACAGCGCCTCTGGGAATCACATTTAGGAGAAAAAAAAACATAAGCAGCTGTTTTTTGCCCCAAGAGAAGGGAGTGAGAAGGTGGAAGGAACTGTGCAGGCACCAAGGCCATTGAAAGGGGGGAGAAACCCATAGAAAAGGCCAAGACCCCACCTGCAGCCTGTGGAGTGGCCCCATGCTGGAGCAGGTGGAGACATAGAGGAGATGCTGTGACCCACATTGGAGCAAGCCCCCGCCAGCTCTTGAGCAGGTTTGCTGGGGGGAGGGGTCTTTTTACTCCATGGTGGACCAGGCTGGAGCAGTCTGGGCCTGAGAGACTGAAAGACATTCTATGATTTATAAGTGCACCCCATAGCAGTGACCCACACTGGGGCAGATGATGAAGAGCTGAAGCCCTGTGGAAAAGGACTCACATGACAGAAGTTCATGAAGGACTGTATCCCGTGGGTGGGACTCCACAGTGCAGCAGGGGAAGGGTGTGAGGAATGCCCCTCCAACTGCTAAGAAGGAAAATAACTCATGAGGAACTGACTGAAACCCCCATTCCCTCAGTCCCTGCCCCTCCCTGTGCCACAATGGGGGGAAAGATGGGAGGGAAATCATGACTAAAGTGAAATCTGCTAAGAAGGGAGGGATGGGGGAAGGTGCTTTAAGATCTGGTTGCACTTCTTATTACCTGACTCTGGTGTCACTGGGAGTGCAGTCAGAGTTTCCTTTCCTTTATTTGATGTTGAGTCTGTTTTCCTGGTGATGCTGATTGTAGAATGATCTCTCCCTGTCCTTACCTCAACTCCTAAGCCTCTCAATATACATCTTCTCTCCTGTCCATCTGAGAAGGGGAGTGACAGAGCGACTTCGGTGGGTGTCTGGCCTCCAGCCAAGGTCAAACCACTACACAAGAGATACTTAAAAATTACAGATTTTCCCAAGTTAGGACCTGCGATAAAAACAGACCTTCATACCCACGTTATACAACAGCTATAAAGGTTTCCCCTTAAGTGCTCCTACATTATCTACGTGAAAAGAATAGAAGAAAGCTTGATTTCTTTTTCATACATTAACACTGAAGAAAGGGCATGTCATCTTCTAAAACTGTGACAGTACGTAGAAGTTTGTAATAAATACTGATTTAATTTTTACTATTTTTAGATGGCATAAAGTAATCACTATTGAAGTCAGTGGGAAAGATCAAATAAAAAGATTGCTGTGCAGTTTACATGGCCTTGCACTGGGATTGACGTCAGTGCTATCCGTCATTTGGAAATGTACATTCAATGTAGGCACAAGTTGATACCTCTTTGGCTACTGTATAAGGGAGCTGGGAGTTGGACTTTACTCTCATTTGTGATTGAGAAGTTGGATTCTGAAAGGTCAATAATGCACTACAGAAATTTCAAAAAACTGAATGATAAAAGTCTTAATTCAAATTGGCATGCTACAGCATATTAAGGGAAAAATCGCTCCAACTGTCTGTTAATATAGCTCATAGAAATCTTCAGGCTTGTACCTTTGTAATGATGCCAATCTTTAATATTTCTGAGGCAACATTAATTCACCTTTCTTGTACAATACTTATAATAAAAAATATTATTGACAATTAGTAACATGCTAAGGATTTTTTTCAATACAAAAGAATAAACTATTATTACCAGAGTAACAGTGCCTGAGAAATTAGATTTATGGTCCCTCAATGGACATCTGCATCAATACTGCTAGTTAAGTCATCAGCTGCTAATAATACCTTGATGTTTCATTCCGTGCATTATCATTATGCTTTCTGATTTACATTGTATTTTATGATTTGGGCTGGAGCTACTGAATCTTCACCTTTTTGCCTTCTCTTTGGAAAAGCAGGGATTGCACTGGCAAACTTCTAGTTAGGGAGACAACAGTGACTTTTAGGGGGATACTGCTCCTGGTGTCCTTACATCACTTCAGTGAAGTCTTCATCTCTTTGGCTTTGTAGTGGTAGCAGGGAAATGAGACAGGGATGCATGGGGGCAGGTGGAAAGGGAAAGCACCGCAGAGGGACAGAGCACTTGTGGAATGGTTTGCAGAAGTGCAGTCAGAGCATTTCCAAAGTGTTTCCATCTCAGGATTTATACATTTATTAGTGCTGCACCTTAACTTTCAGTTACAGTGGAATAAATCTCCCATCATTCAACTGAAGTTATATTATTATAAATTATATGTAAGGGTCTGTGGTACAAAAGCCAATGACTTTGTTATAGGATTAGAGCAATTCTGTTTGTTTCCAATTCTGAATACACATTATGAATAACAAGCTTTAGATACTTGTTCTCTGTGTTAAAATTTATGCACTCAAGTTTAATTTGAACATTTCCTTTAATGAGAAAGGGTTTTGCAGCCAAAGTTTTTAATCTAAAGTTCATTATTTAAATCCCTGTAAGTTAAATGATTTTATTTCCAGTGTTACTGAGTACCAAAATATGCTCACTGACCCCATACAGAGAGGAACCAACTTATTATTTAAGTTTATACATATCTAATGTGCAAATTAAAATGATTAATTCCTTTTATAACAACTGCAAGTGCATGCATTATTTTCATTTCTTTGACTTCATATGTGCTGATGTTATAAGAATAATCTGATTAAAGGAAAAATATCACAGTGTTAACAGCAATGGAGCAATAATATTGAACATTGGGATGCTCTCTTAAAGATATTTGGGGGAAAAATAGACTGTTAATCCTCCATCCTGTATAATATAGTTTGCACACTTAGTATGTTCTGGAGTAGTCAAATCCAGTTTCTTTATGGGTTTCTGTTTGGTTTTGTTACGACAGTAAAATTGCAACTTCATTTTTGATGATAAATTTCTTTATGGCAACAATTACTTCTTAGGAAAGGAAATGTGAGAAACATGCAAGTGTTAGTGGAGACAGACCACAGACCTGTGAAGCTTTGCTTCAAACCAGAAAGTCGTGTGGGAAATAACAGTAGGTTCCTAACTAGAAGCTTAGTTTCATTTGCAGCATGCTGCATGCTGTGAAATGAAGGCTTTTAAAGCCTAACCACTTCCTGTATTTTTATAGTATTAAACTCGTCACATAAGCACTTCAGGAAGCTAGACTACAAGGGAAATTTCCTTTTAAAAAATACATTGTTAGTATACCCTGCTGAAATGCACAGAATTGCACTTTGGATTTTTTTTTTTCCAAGCACCCCAAAAGTTTGTTCTGATGCATCTCATGCAACTCTATCTTGCAAAATCATTTGCAGTCAGACCTCATTTTGCCTCAATATCTGTCAGTTTGCTTAGGTGTTAGAATTTTGAGTCTTTACCTGCTTTCTTCCACTGTTTTTTGTACACTGACATGCAGCATCTGTGAATCTTTTTAATTACAGTGAAGTAGAGATCTTTGAGAAGTTTCTAAAGATAAAACTAAATCAAATGAAAATACTGGACATCATAGCAATTGGGAATTATATAAAAGTAATAGATAAGTGCTGAGATTTTTTGGTAAGATGCAAATTCATGTGTTACAATCGTTGAGAATCACTGTGATATTTGAATAACAAACAGTATTTGGCTATCTAGCACTGTATTTGTATGTGGCTTTTCCTGTCACTGTGGTGTCACACAGTAAGCTCTGAAAATGTGCATCAGCTTTTGCGGTGTCAGTTGAAAAGGAAAAAACACTGAGCAATGATGTTAAATTGACATCGTAAGCCAGACACGCACATCTCAATTTGATGCCCATTTGAGGAATGGGAGCTTGTTGACTTCAGAGCAGTAGAATATGTTCTTGTTTTCTTTCTTTTGATGTAGATTCTCACTAAACAAAATAACAATGGTGCAAAGGAAATATGCTGTAAATATTACTACCATGCTTGTAGCAGCTGTAGAAGTTCAATGTGTTCTCTTTTTCAGTGTCATATGTCTTCAAAGAGCGGGGAAGTTAGCTGATCAAAAGACAGATGAAATCATGCTCTTTGTCATTAATCTAGCAAAACAATCTATAGTGTGTTGATGTGGGTAGCCTGTCAAATAAAACAAATGCACAAAAGCTTTATGGCAGCATTGTGTACATGTATAGACACTTGCCCAAAAGTTACAGAAACATCCACTCTGGGTCTGTGAGGTTGCCTGATTTAAAAACATTTATTAGCAGATATTAGAGAACGACCTGAAATATTGCCAGTTTCAGAACTTCAGATATTCATAACACTTTACTGTAATATGGTCATTCCTCACCCAAAAGGAGAAAAGGCCTACCCAAACATTCAGTGCTAGATGTCTCCATTGTTCTGGGAAATAATCTATCTAATGCTTCTAAACATTAAACTTCAAAACATTAATGGTACTGTCTAGGCATCATATGTCTCACATATAGCTAGGAAATTCTTGAATGAAGAAGAGTAGACCAAAACTGTATAGAGTTTGTTTTTTAGGCAAATTGTACTTCTGTGCAGCTGGGAACAGCAGATATGGAAAGCAAGTTAGACTGGCTTCTGGGTTATTGTAGCAACCCACATGTGGGCAGACTGGGCACAGTGACTCATTGTCAAGCCTCCCTTTGCCTTGGGTGTAAAGTGCATAGTTGCGAGAAGTGTTAGGTGTTTTAGGTGTTTGATAACCCCAGATACTGCAGAAGCTCTTGTGTAAACAAAAAAAAGAGCTAAGGTGGGAACAATTATAGATTAACATGGGGTTGTTTGGCCTGGAGAAGAGAAGGCTGGGGAAACTTTACTGCAGCCTTCAGTACATAAAGGTGACATAAGAAAGATAGGGATAAGCTTTTTATCAGGGCCTGCAGCAAGAGAATCATAGAACCATAGGATGGTTTGGATTGGAAGGGTCCTTAAAGACCATCTGGTCCCACCTCTCATAGGCAGGGACACCCTCTGCTAGACCAGATGGCTCAAAACCCCATTAAACCTGGCCTTGAGCACTGCCGGGGTGGGGGAGGCAGCCACAACTTCTCTCTGCAACCTGTACCAGTCTCTCAGCTTCACAGTAAATAATTTCTTCCTCAAATTTAATATAAATATATACTCCCTCAGTTAAAAACTATTATCCCTCATCTTACCACTCCATGTCCTTGAAAATACTACCTCTCCATCCTTCTTGTCGGCCCTCTCCTTCAGGTACTGGAAGGCTGTTCTAAGGTCTTCCTGAAGCCTTCTCTTCTCCAGGCTGAACAAGCCCAACTCTCGGTCTCTCTTCACAGGATAGGTGCTCCAGTCCTCACATCATCTCTGTGGCCTCCTATGGACTCACTCCAACAGGTCCATGTCTTTCTTGCACTGGGGAATCAGGTGCTAGATGCAGTACTCCAGGTGGTTTGTCATGAAAGCAGCATAGAGGGGCAGAATCTCATTCTTTGACCTGTTGGTCATGTTTCTTTTGATGTAGCTCAGGATATGGTTGCTTTTCTGTGCTGCAAGCATGCATTGCTGAGTAATGTTGAGCTTCTCATTCCCCAAAGGATGATGAAACGCTCCCAGTCCATTGTCTGCCCAGCCTGTAGTGGTGCTTTACACTTACCCTGACCCAAGTGCAGGATCTTGCACTCGGTCTTGTTTAACCTCATGTGGGGTAATGGTTTTACAAGAGCTAATGTTTTTAAACTAAAAGAGTGTAGAGTCATACTAGATACTAGGAAGAATTTTTTTACAATGTTTTTGATAAAATACTGGAAGAGGTTGTCCAGAGAGGTGGTAGATGCCCCATCCCTGGGAACATTCAAGTTCAGGTTGGACAGGACTTTGAGCAACATGTTCTAGTTGAAGATGTCCCTGCTCATTGCATGGGGGCAGGTCTAGGTGGCCTTTAAAGGTCCCTTCCAATCCAAAATATTTTATGATTATATGAATTATACGCCAGCAGGCTGCTGTCTAGGCCTCCATCTTTTGCATGAGGAAATGGCAGAAATACAAAATTTGCAGAGATATGCAGGAAAATATCAGGTAGAACAACAAACTTTTTTGCCTTGACTTGTCTCTTTTCTCTTTGCCATCAGAGAATTTGATTGCCAAGCTAATTTGTCTCTTTAACTCATTTTAAGAGGTCATAAATGAAGTCATTGCTGAGGATGCAGCCATCCTAGAGGAACCAGTGCCAGGATTCTTATATCTATCTGTTGACTGCATGCTTCTGGAATAGCTGTCCAGGCCTTGCGCCAGGTCTACCCCTGCGTGGGTGTGTGAATGAGCAGGTTATTGCTTCAGTGGCTGGCACAGGAGAGTTGGCCTTTGCCTCCCACTAAGCTTAGAGATGTTCACCTTGAAGCACTCAGTTAAAGGAAATTGCACACAAACAGAACCCCTCCCCAAACACCTTTTAAAATTAGATTTCTATGCTCATATATGTAGGTTTATGTATAGGTGTGGTTTTTGAGTATGTAAGGCATTTTTTTTCAGAAAGTGTTAACTTTGCAGTATATAAGGGATTTTCTTTGCAGAACATGCTAACCCTGTTTGAAAATCTCATGATCTCCCAATGATCTTACGGTCACTGTACAATCCATTCTCTTATGTGCTAATCTGGATCTAAGTAAATTAAGAAATCTCAAGCTGTTCTTTTTTTAAAGAAGGATGAATAATGGATGTATAATGTAATAATATGCAGTGTAATAGAGGATGTATAATGTAATCTAATCTTGAACAAAATGTCAACGGAAAGATGTGATTTGTATGATATGTTCACAAGCCCTAGATAAGTCCCTAAATAGCTGTATGACTAACAACATTCTTATTTTTAGGTACTAGTAAATAAAGGATATCAGAAATTTTTGCCTTACTTTGTCTTCAGAGGTCTGTTTACTGTAAATAAATTCATAGAAGAGCAGAAGGACAAAAATCCTCAAGATGAGAACACAGTCCCATGTGGCAAAGTATAATGTAAAAAAAGTTAGTCTATATTCTGTTCAGGTTGAGGAATTATATCCTGAAAGTATATTGTAAATTAGTGTAGTAAATCCTGTTATGTGTAGGCTACCTCAATTTCATGTTTGCAAGCAGAAAAACAGTTTTATTCTCATACCTTATCCTAACACTATACTCTCCACACCATTAGTTTCCACCTGGATGTGAAATTATTTATCTTGCAAAAAAACCCAGAAATAAGTATCTCCTATATAAATCAATTGTAACTGCAATCTGCCTGGTGGAAATGATTAGAATTTATTCAGTGGTGCATGGAAGAAACATCTTTATCTCAGCATTCCTTATCTTGTCTCCTTTATCCTATATAGTATAAAGGTAATAGTTTCTAGATTAGTGAAGGAAAGTGAAAATAATCTTCTTCACTATTCATCAGAACAGTTCTGCAAGAGTGGATCTGTGGAGCAAGAAGATTGCTTTTCAACATATTCTCCAATTTAAACAATCAAAAATGATTCTATAAATCTAATTTTTCAAAATTCATATTGATGGATTGAGCCTTTATAAAATTAGACTAACAAGGCAGTCAGCTTTCAATGACTCTCAATTCTTCCCCACAAAAAAAACATTTGTCTCAAACAGAATCCCATTTGCTTCCCACGCAAGTAGATACAACAGTCCCTCCTATCCAATGTGCACATTTAATGAGGGCCCAGACTGAATTATTGTCTCTTTGGAAGGTGGGAAATGGAAATATTATGTTTCAAACACAGATCTGAAATCTTCCCCTACACTTCAAAATTGAAGCAGTTATTTTCCACAAAAATAAAATCATGATTTGATTATACCCCATATTTTTCCGCAAATCATTCCATGAAAATTTTCTTGTACGACATGCATCATGATGGCATAAAACTGCTTGGTGACAGGTGGAGATGTTATATGTGTGTGAACTATTGATACTATGAAGCTGATTTAGCTGTTCTGTCTTGGAAGTTATGATAATTTCAAAACTGTACTTTCCTTTGAAGTATCCTACTGCTAGAAAGCCAGTGCACAGGGATAACTCCATGGCAACCCATGCAGAGTTCAACATATTTATTTCTCATTGTCCAATGGACACAGAAGAGGTGCTGTCAGATAAGTGATTTACCCCCAGAACTTTACCTATATCTGCAGAGATGCCCGACATTTTTCATGGGAGATACCTACCAATCTCCTTTCACTGTAGTGGGAGCTTCAGCAGTTGCCCAGACCAGATGATGGGTCTCCCTAGTGATGCTGAACCAGCACCAAGTAAGGTGCACCTCATTTTGTATGATCAGAATGAAACAAGAGTGGCCACCTCTTCCTACACAAAATGATGTGTAGGAAAATTTTGAGGTGAAAGAGGGAGAGACAACTCCATGTATTTATGTGTGTGTAAAACAATAAGGTTTTAAACTTAATGTACATTCCACTGGTAGAAAACATTATTTAAGGTAAGTGCAGAAGAGGAATGGGAAAAAAATTAATTCAGCACTAGTTCTTTCAGACAGGAAACATAGTTTTGGGACATTTGAAAAGCAGAAGGC
This sequence comes from Gallinula chloropus, assembly GCF_964237585.1. Lineage (NCBI taxonomy): Eukaryota > Metazoa > Chordata > Aves > Gruiformes > Rallidae > Gallinula > Gallinula chloropus. Next base: position 74,602,908 of record NC_140089.1, read on the forward strand.
TCTATGCGACATGTCTGGTTAATGTGGATCCTCTGTTGACTGCAGGGCAAGTGCCACACAGTTGGTGGCTGGCTACAGAGAAGCAGCTACACACTACTTATAAAGGTCTAGCATGTCTTTCCACTTTGATGCATATTCTCCTTTGCAGTGTTTCTTGGTATTTTGCTTATGGAGTAAATTTTGTCATAATCATGTGGAAACAGAGACGAACATTTGGAAAATCAGAGCAAGTACACTGCATGAACCTATATCGTTTTATGAATAGGAGGAGAAACACCATATGCCAAAATAAGTGAGCAATATTTGGAACACTTGACTGCTAGGTAGCATGGACTAACAGTTAAAGGCAGAAAATTTCAGGATGGTACTCTAGGGGTACAAAAGTACCTACTTTTTCCAGCTGATCTGAAGTTTCTGTTCTTTGCAATAAGAAGCGGTCATGTTGTGGAAAGTCACAAAGGTTCTACGAAACTGTAACAAGATCCTATATACAAAATATTTTCCAGAAAAAAAAAAAAATCTTCTCTGATTTCCTTACTTTTTTACAGGTGCTACCTCTGTACTGACAAAGTTATTTGAAGAAGACTTTTGAAGGACAAACTCCCACTTTGACCTTGTATTTTTTTTATATAGCTATATTCAGTAATTATAGTCATAGTTGACATTATTACCAGAACTTGCTGATTATTTTTATTTTAAAGATAACGATTATCACAGGAGTTAAAGCCAGAATCTTTGAAGTACCAAGGTTTGTCTGTTCCTGTTGTGATTTGCAGTAAGTACCATCTCATAAAAATGGTGAAGCCTTTTACTGTATTGAGTGTTCAGTTGATGACCTAACTTTCATACCAGCTAACCACCTGCAGTGACTATTATATTTTCACAGCACCTCAGTACCTCTAAAATTGTACTCAGAGTAGTTGCATGATAGAGAACTAAAGATAAAGTTTATACAAATCAGTATGCTTCTAAAACATTTACTTGAAATTGTCCAGTGAAAGAAATCAGATGTGACTGTTATCCAGGGTAGTACCGAACCCTTTAATGGTTTAACCCTGTCTAGCAGCTGAGCCCTATGCAGCTGCTCACTCACTCCCTTATGGCAGGATGGTGAGAGAATCACAAGGGCAAAAGTGAGAAAACTCATGAGACAAGATAAGGACAGTTTAATAGGTAAAGCAAAAGACATGCATACAAGCAAAGCGAGATAAGGGATTAATTCATCCCTTCCCATCGTCAGGCAGGTGTTCAGCCTAACTGAGTTGGGAACACAAATTCTATCATTCCAAATGTGTCACCCCTTTCTTCCCCCTTCTTCTCCAGGCTCTATATGCTGAACATCATGCCATATGGTATGGGATATCCCTTGGGACAGCTGCGGTCAGCTGTCCCAACTGTGTCCCCTCCCAACAACTTGTGAGGTCCCAGCCTAGTCACTGGTGGGTGGTGTGAGGAGCAGAAAAAAGCCTTGGCTCTGTGTGAACACTGCTCAGCAGTTATGAAACCATCTCTGTGTTATCAACACTGTTACCAGCCCAAGTCCCAAAGCACAGCCCAGGACTGGCTACTGTGAAGAAAATTAATCCTATCCCAGTGAAACCTAGCACAATGTACTGGACTGTTTTTTCAGAAATTCAGTACAGATTTCTGCTTGACAGTACCTGGAAATGGGGATTTTTAATTTGCCAACTGGCTAAGCAGCAACTATCAAAATGTAAAAATATAGCTTTCAATATTGGTTTAGAAAACAGTACCAGATTATGAACTGAGTAATCATGTTTTATCCAGCTGCCTTGTGCAACAAACATCCTGGAACTAGTGAACGAAGCTTAATTTAGAAAATATTTGTTCTACATATAGCTTCTTATCTCAAACACATCAGCCCTGTATCATCAAGAATCTGGCACATATTTTTGGTTCGTTTTCATTATGGACAATATCTTACTTAGCTATCCAACTTGCTTTTTCTGTTCTATGCTGTACAAAACCAATCAAATCTAGGATACAAATTTAAGTCAAATAAAGCTCATGGAGTTTGTGATTGGACTAGTAGTAAATTATGTTTCCAAGATTCCCCTTAAGACTATTTTTGTGAGGGGTTTTTTGTTTATTTTTTCATTCATTCTGTGTCTTATGGATTTTCTCAAAAGGTCCTGAAAAGCAGTTAGAAGCAGTCACAGGATGACAGGGTTATAATCTAAAATGAACTTTAAAAAATTGAGATGCAGTTATAAAGGTCAGCACACAAATCTATGAGTACAAAAGCAAAAATTAGGTTTAAATAATCAATTGCACACATAAACAATGAGGTCAGCTATTGATATTACATTTCTTACATCTCAGTTTGTTGTGGATGCCGAGTTGAATAAGAACATCAGTATCATGTTGCTGTAAAATGATAAGCACCAGAGTGGTCTGCATAAAACAAGGTATGAGATGTACCTGTAATTTACTCAGCATGGTTAAGTCTTCAACTGGATTACTAGCTGTCACAGGTATGGAAGATTTAGATTTAAAGAAAGCATTATGAAGGACAGCAGTGAGAATGATTTGGGGCATACAAGGTAAAACTGAATGATCTGAGCGGTTTAACTTGAGGAAGATAAGATAGGGGTGGTTGGGAGAAAGGAGGCAGAATGGCACCAGATACAAAAAGGTGACAGAAAGATGAGCAACATCATTTTCCTCCCTCCTCCCACGGAACAGATCCTTTCCATGTCTATGTTTGTGACAGTGTCTGGTAAAGAGATATTTAACTGTGAATTTGCCAGAGCATCCTTTGTGACCTTAGCTTGACTTGTCTCCTTACTGAGCCTTTTACCTGAAAGCTGCTTCCAAAGAGTGTGATGTCTAGAAGTATAAATGTGCGAGGGTTTTGTGGCTGTGTTAGAAAACACCATGACTCAGGCCTGAGGAATTAAATCCTTGCTTCAATCATAGAATGAGCATAGGAAAGCAGCAGCATGCATTAAATGTGTGTGTTTAATTTCTGACATTAGCAGCATAACAGCTGTAGGGGGATAGCCTCAAACTACCAAGCTCATACTTACAGATTTTAAAAGGAAAATAATAGATCTGCTACCACAGTTTTCTTCCTAAACTGGCCCAGAAATACTGTGTGACTTCACTGACTGAACAGTCATAGTTCTGCATAAACAAGCACAGAGCCAAATTTGAACCAGGGATTTAGAGTGAAGATTTCTCTTGTTCCCATAATCATCCAACTTTCTCTGGATTATTTAATTATTTCGTTCAACTCTAATTAGTGTGTGTAAACAACAGAGTGGTCTTCCTGAATGAAGTATTGTAGAAGTATCTGCAAGATTTTGTGTTGTGAATGGTTTAATAAAAACCCAATGTTTTTAATGCAAATAATCAGTAAATTTCAGTCTTCTGGCTTAATACAGGTTTAAGAAGAGTCCATCTTCCAATAGTAAACACTGCTGTGCAAGATCGTGTGACACAGCTGTGGAAATTAATGAGACTCTTGGGTTAAAATCCTTAGGAGCAGTTAAAACACTGCCACTCACTGTTACCGTAACAGGGAGATGTGCTTCAGCGGAAAATGGGCTGAGAGTGTCTCCCATTTTCTAAGAGAATTCAGTTCATTTGTGCTGTGCTGCTTCTAACAACTATTTAGTCATTGGCCTGGTTCAGCCACATCTGACAGACATGAGATTTAACATCCCTGGTATTGTCCAACCTGCAGGATTGTGCTGACTGTGCAGAGACCACATGTCCTACTTGGCTCCAGCTTCACCAGGTTACAGCATGTGTCTTGCACCAGGAGGCAAAAATACTAATATTTTTACACGGTAAATACAGGCTGTGGAGAAGAGCTGGAGTCAGGGCATTAACAAGCAACCCCGGGACACTAAGCTGTGGGGAATCAGGTTTCATCTGAGCTGTTGCTGCTCATGGAGCTGTTTGTTTTTCAGAGATCAGTGAGTGTACCACAGAGGTCACAGATAGCTTTTCTGTGGGAAATCTTTACCTTTCCTTTCTGGAGGTTTTGGTTTGCATTCAAAACAAGAAAAGAGAAACAGGTCTGTATAACAAACTGGCTGAATGCACATCTGTGCTTCAGCTCAAAGGCTGAGCAGCTATTTATTCTAGCATTGTGTAGAGCCAAACAAATGAGACTAATTCTCCTTCCCATCCTGGCCAAACCCAGACCACTGAGCTTGGTGCCAGAGGGCTCCTGAGGGAGACAGTGTCAGCTTCCCCTGGGTCACAGAGGGTCCTTGTTTATGGCACAGTGTAGTTTTGAGGCTGTCACAGCCCTTCCTGCCTCTGTGCTCCTTCTGTAAGGAAAAAATGGCAGATAGTTAAACAGTAGAGCCATGTTTTCTGTTTTCCCCCTGCTTGTGTGCTCTCCATCTCTCTATCAACCCTCCAAGTTGTTATTCACCCATTTGGCTGTTCAGGGGGCCCTATGGGTGTGTTTAGTAATAACTGATTTTTTTTCTTAGGATCAATTGCTCAGGTGTAAACGTGCCCATGGTAGTGAGAAGGCTGAGGACAGTGCAGAAGCTGTGCCTCTGCCAGGCCTCTGTTACACCAGGGGTAAGGGAGATCCTGTGGCTGTGAAGTTGTGTAAATGGGAACAAGTGACTATTATGATGGAGAGTCTATTCAGGTATCCTTATCAGTGCTTCCAACCATGCTGCTTGGGGCAGTGGTACATCCCTACCTCTCACATGTTTGGTGAGGAGTAATTCATTGGGCTAAGACAATGTGGCATGCAGATGAGCACTTCTAGATGAACCAAACATGCAGGAACATATCTCTACTTATTTTTTATCTGCATTATTAAAGGTTGGAATGATCTGAGCATCTTGCTGAGCTCACAAATAGGCCCTGATTTGGACTGCTATTGTATATACCGTGAGAAACAGAGCAACTTTTATGGCACTTCCTTTCAGCCAAATAGAAATATGAACACTGTCCCCTGATAATCAATTGATCTGGTTTTAATTTGCTGTGAGCAAATCCCACATTTTTCTGTGGTGGAATTGCATCCTGCGGGGATGATTTCCCCCTCCAAACTGATGTTGCAACTGGAATAATACTTAGAACATTTACAAAGCTTTTTTTTTTTTTTTCCCCACGCTTTTTATAAACAGTCTGTGAACTGCTTTTCCTTTTCCAGTTTCACTGCGTGTATTTCCAGGCCACCCGGACAGACCCTTCCTCGTAGTTAGGGTTATTTAACTTCCTTTGAAACCTACCAGCGAAGGAAGGTTGAATTTTTTTTTTTAAAAAAATATTTTTTAAAGGGAAATAAATCCACTGCTTTGATTATAAGTTCAAAAACTGGCCAAAGCTGTAAATCATGTTCAGTGGGACTGCAATCAGTGCAAAACTCAACACAGCTTTTTCTGTCTATCCTGAACTCACTAAGTTCAAGATAAAAGACTTCCAAAGACTTTACGTCAGCTTTAAGGTAGGGCAGGATTTGACCCCTAATCTTTTGTTTACTTTAGGTGGTCTGATATTATTGCAGGTGAACTTGGAGAGTTCCTCCTCCCTCAAGCATATACTTAAGGCACAGAAAATTACATTAAGCTACAGCATGTTCAGTATTTAATTAGATTTAAAATAGCAGTCTTGAGTAGGAGCAAGTATGCTCATTGAATGTTTCATTGTGCAGCTCTCACTGTGACCCTCTCTTGCTGTCATTGCTAAGACATACCATTGTTCAATCAAAAAGCTTGCCAGACTCTTCATGATGAGTTGTGCAGATTATACATGTAAAGTAGTTGAAATTGGTGAAATAGTCTTGAATAACCTTATGAATATCTTAAACTAAACATAATGGAAAAGATAGTGTGAGATGCTGTGTTTGGTGAATAGACTAACCAGTCCCACTTCTATTGTTGAATATATTTGTGAGATTGTCCTTTTCCAGACTTTGCTGTTATAAAGAGGTAGGCATAAAGGAGTTTTAGATAACAAAGGTCACAAGAAGGCATTGTTATCAACAACTCCATTCCAGGCCAATACTTAAGTTTCACAATACAGTAAAAAATCAGATGAGCAACAATACTGCTAGAGTGAAAGAAAGAGTTGGAAAATATTGTGAGATTAACTCTGATCATAATATACCATTAAATGGCTTTGTAAGCCTTTAATATTAATTTTCCATGATACCTGACTTTTTTCTTTGTATGAATATATGAATGAAGTATATTTTAATTTAATATAACTACATACTGGAAGATTATTTTACATGTTAAGTTGGCGTGCCAAAATCTGTTAACTTTGTCTTGGTTGGTTAAATAAAGCAGGTTAAATAATACACACACATATGTATATATATATATTCACTTGCAAACCTCCTATACTCATCTGAATTCTTTCTCCTTCACACACAAATACAGACACAAACAGATTTAACATCCTTGATTTTCTTTTTTTCTGATTTCTTATGCCCTGGCAGCTCTTGCATATCTCACAGCCTAGTGTGGACCTAACCCTCTAGGGTGTTTTATGCCATAACTAATTGTTGGAAAAGATATTTACTGAGGTGGGTAAGACTTTTCCTTGAGGTAGAATCCACTTTTCCCAACTGTGTTGCCTTGAATGAAAATTTATAGGACAATAAAGGGACTTCTTACAGGGTTTTGCCTGTAGACTACTGAAGTGATTTTGCAAATAATTTAATTACTTTTTGAAGAAAACACAAAAAATCTTGTCTAACATAAAATGTCAGGCAGTTGGAACATGAGAGTTTGAAACCAGCTCTCCAGTAACAAAATAATCTGAATGACAAATACAACCATTGTAAATATCCATTCAAATGCTTACCTCTGTAGTGGTGAGTCACTGTACAAATACTTTTGACACGCATCCATTTCGTGAAGTTGCCAATTTATCTACACAGATATGCATGGCTAGGAGTGATCTCAAGAGATCCACTGAAGACTTCCTCTTGCTTGAAAGAGGATCAGCTTTATTAAGACCATATGTAACAGTTGCCTCTCTTAAAATCCTCTGGTGAAGGACTTTTTTCCAAAGACTGTAGGTAGCTTTGTCCAGTGCTAGACTTTCTTTAGTGTTAAAAACTTATTCTTGAAAGCAGCATTTATTTTCAGAATAAATTAAATTGAATTCTTTCCCTATCCTCAGTGGTCTTGAAGAACAATTGAATGACATCATCAGAGTGTTAGGATTTCTTCTTTATAGTCTTAACTTTCCTAAACTAGTCCAAGTATATCAAGCTACTCATCTTACCCTGAGGAAAGTCCTTAGAAAACAAACCAAATTTATTTTCTTAGTCATTGTCCAGTTGCTGGCATGGTGAGTGTTAAGCCTGAAGATGTTTTTACAGCACAATGAAGTTAAAAGAGCAACAACTGGTTTGCAGGAGTATCTTGCAGACCTAGCTTCATCAAACATTGACGTAAAACAGACATATTTTCCCAGCATGCAAGTATTCCTGTCTAGCTATTTCATCACAGCAAACTACGGGGACTTCAAACAGGCTCGTTATATCCTGTTTCCACTTTACAGAAATTACACCAACATAAGTGAATTTTTTCAGTCCCATAAAATGTTGTATTGATCTTAAACAATTTTGTTTAATCAACAAAATTAAGCTCTTAAGTTTTTTTAGACTGTTTAGTAGTCTGCAGGGGTCCTCACCTTCTAACATCTCACAGACTTCACAAGGAACCCCTATTTAGTGACTTCACTGTGTTGTTTAGGACATTGCTATGATTTTCTCCCATTTTTGTGCAATTTCAATTATTGCTGCAATTAAATTCAAGTAAGACTTTCCCTGTCACACTTCAGAGTTTGTCTGACCAGCCCCATGCCTAGATGCAGGATGATGCATGCTTGGTCCCTTTGCTGGAGAGCAGAGGTCACAGAGGCTGGATGCAAAGGAGTTATGGAGCACATAAAGAAGCCCCATGGCTGCCATGGGTGGTCTGAGCTCCTCCAGGCCCTGTGCTACTGTGATCTCATCTGAATGTGACTGCAGAGGGACATATAAAGAATAAAGTAATAGTGGGATCACTTAAAGCATTGGTTCCAATGCTTTTGGCGTGTCCTTTCTCCTGAAGACCTTAGCACATAGTCAGTTCCCCTCAAATGATTCATAAAAATGCTGAACAGCCCTGAACAAACAGACTGTATTTGAATGGAAAAATGATTGTATTAAAATTATTAACTTAAAGATATCTAAAAACTACCAACTATTATCAACATTAACTTTGGGCCAGCACAGTGTGTTGAAATGGTTTGCATCTGTGGAAGATTAGCTGTGTACTGTCCGGTTTGCTAATCCCCTTGTCTTCCTCCACAGAAGAGTCATTATAAATAATTCCTTAAATCAGAAATTTCCAATATTTAAAAGTGGTTTTATGAAGTGTCTTCTGAGATTGCAGTTGAAATAAGAAACTTGGAGCCAAACTGCTGCTAGAAATAGGTCAAATGTATTTAACTGGAAATATGTTTCAAGTTTCAAGTTTTAATATGTGTGTAACACCACAAGACTCTGAAATCCCACTCTACAAATCAAGAAATTCAGACTGAAGATTGACAACTTCACACTTATTTCATTAGCATTTGAAAAATTTATTCACTTCCAGGTGTTATGTGTACTTATCAGCCACCTTCCTTTTAGTTCCTACTTCATCACCACAGATACAAGAACAGTAGTACTGTGCATCTATTAGCTGATTTATCTTTGCACATATTTTTGCAGTGTGTAAACGGCATTATTTTTTATCTTAAACATTGATTTCTATTTGTAAAGCATGAAATAAACTATTAGTTTTATTTGTATCATCATCCATAATAGCATCCATGCCATACTTGCCAAAAGCCCCATTAAAGACATATGTGTTTTGACTCAGTAGTTCCAGTGACAGAATGTGTAGCAGGCCCTAGCAGCTGCAGTTAAACTGGTTACTGAAAATTAAACTAAATAAGCTGAGAGCTACTTGCAAAATACATGGGTTTGGTACTCTTATCTAGAGTTTTTCAAATTAAAGTTTCAAGTTGGAGCTTAAAAATAACTCTCCCTAAATCCTACTTCCAATCAGATAGCACCCACAGATTGCTAATTTGAGGACACGTTACTTGAATGCGGCTTGTACTGGTGATTGTGTGTTCACTTGATTCCCTCAGTAATATATAATAATTGGAAATGATGTTTATCTTCAAGCAACACTATTCTTGGAACAGTGCACCATGTGATTCATGAATGGAAATGAGAAGGAGGAGCACTTGCTTTTTTTCCCAGTAGCAGCCTTATTATTTTATTTACCCACTCCAATGGCTTGGGGTTGTGAGACTAGGTTATGGAGCAGATGAAAACTCCTGGCCTTGTATTTAATACCTATATTTTTCATCTAGGAAGTTCTTTACCAAGCAAACCGATGGAGGCTGGTAGGTAAAAACCACTTTGATTTACACCAGAAATATCAATGTGCCTAGTAAAATTCTTCAAAAGCATAGTACAATCTTTGAAAAGGTGAGATGAAATGAACAGGAATCTATTTCATGAACAGTCTGGATCAAAATTTACCAATGGCAAAGAAAAGAGTGGACTATGGAGGCTTCAGTGAGTTATAAACAACGATCAGAACCACTGCTCTGCTCTGAAGGCAACCCTAGTAATATCACAGGGGTTAAAAATCAAAATCCCAAATAAAGAATATCTATTTCAGAAGACATGCTGTCATTTCTTTCCCTCCTAATCACTATAATTTAACTTCTCACTACCACCTGCATTATATGAATCAATGAATTTGTACAAATCCTAACAGAACTGCACAGAGCATCGAGCTAGAAATGAGCATATTTTGCTCAGCTTGTGCATAGGTCATGAAATTTGCAAAACAGGTGTTCATCAGGTGGAAGAAAGAAAGACCAGCGGATGCAGATAACTCACAAAATATCTATTAAAATTTAGTAATACATTGTAAAATGCTTGCCTGATTGTCATTTTGAAAAATATTGTGATAAAGCAAATAAACCAACATAGAAAATGTCTGGAAGTTTACAAGAATTAGGAACTTGTATTCCACTGAACCGTATCACATCAAATTTTTAGCTCCCTTAACCTCAAGTCCTACCTTTTATTTCTAGTTTTATACAGGAAGATTTTTTTCCTTGTGATGATAAGCACTGCTTTCACCATGAAACTGCAGATATTCATAAACCCCAGAGAATGACTTACTTAAGAAGGTACAATTTTCCACAAACTCCACCAATAATGAAAATAAAATTAGATCTTATAGAGAATACTTTATGATCAGAGGAGCGTTCATTCCTGGTTTTGTGCTCTACAGGATGAGTAGTGGAGCTCAGACTGGTTCTTGTTTTATCTAGACAGGTTCATCTACATAAATGCTGTGTTATCATTTTATTGCTTGTCAGAGCACAGCACCACAGTCTGAATTTACAAAGTCAAGAAGAGTGTCCATGTAAGCATCAAGGAAAATCTAGCTAAGTTTTTTGTTATTTGCAGTTTAACAAAAGTAAAAATATTTATTTCTCTCCCACTTTTTAAAAATCCTATGTGCCCACATCAAACAAAGCCAACATGCTGTAGAAGTAAACCATGTGGGTTAGTGAGAATGAACTTATGCATCCAGTCCCCAGCTGTTTGGTGAAGTGGAAACACTGAGAGAACTGTTCTTCCCTGTCATCCCCCATGGAAGAAAGGCATTGCAGCTACACGAACTGCAATCTGTCTTGCAGACATCCAAAAATAAAGATGGAATGTAGTCAGTATGAACAGGGAACTGGAAAAGAGATGCCTTGTTGCTCCACAGAATTAATTGTCTTGGTTTGCTTTATCTACTGATGGAAATTTTAATAACAAAATGCTGTCTCACCATAATTGCTCACATTTTCTTCTTTAAGATAGAGTTGAGTACATTAATTTTTTTGTGAAAGATGGTTACTTTCAGTTATCTTTTTAAGAAAAGTCACCTTTAGTTTTCTGTTTTGTTCTTTTGACAGTATAGCTGTGTCATGCAACAGAACTTACAAGCCCAGATACTGTTATAAATGGATCTTTGTGTGATGGGATCTTGATACATCATCCATCCCAGATCTCAAGACAAAGCGAGATTATTCTTGACAATGTTCTTTAGAACCTTTTCTTCGTTGCCACCACCCAAGCCAGATGTTCCTATCTCCATGCAGTTGACACTTCCTGTCTCCATATTGTACCCTGAAGTTCTCTTGTTTATCATAGCTGTTTTGATTTCTCATAGTCTGCTCCAACACGGTAGTGATGACTGTCAGCTTGTGTCACTGCACCTGTAATAAACCTGCTGTCTGTTCTCCTGCCCAGTCATCAGTAGGAATATGCAACAGGACTGGGCCTTGCACAACCGCTAGTTGTTCATGTTATTACCTTCTTTAGGAATGTTGAGTTTGTGTGACAGGGTTTTGGTAGCAGGGGCGCTACAGGGACAGTTTCTCTGAGAAGCTGCTAGAAACTTCCTCCACATCCAGTAGTGCAAATATCAACCCGTTCCCAGACAAACCCTGTGCTGGCCAAGGCCAAGCCCATCAGTGACTGTGGTAGAACCTCCAGGATGACGTAGACAAAAAACCCTGCTCAACACCAACCGTGATTGCAGCCAAAGAGAGGAATAACATTATGTGAGAGGAACAATGCTGCAGACACCCAGGTCAGTGAAGGAGGACGGGGAGGAGGTGTTTCAGGCACCAGCCCCTGCAGCAGCCACTGAGGAAGACCACGATGAGGCAGGCTCTCCTATGGCAGCCCCTGTAGGTCCATGGCACAGCTGATACCCACTTGCATCTCCATGCTGCAACAGGTGGATGCTAAAAGGAGGCTGTGACCCTGTGGGAAGCCCACACTGAAGGAGGTTTCTGGCAGGACCTGTGATCTTATGGAGAGAAGGACCCACACTGACCCAGGTTTGCTGACAGAACTTGTGACCCTACTCTGGACCAATCTGCTCCTGAAGGTCTGCACCCCATGGAAGAGATCCATGCTAGAGCAACTTGTGAAGAACTGCAGCCTGTGGGAAATGACTCACACTGGTGAAGTTCATGGAAGACTGTCTCCCATGAGAGGCACTCCACACTGAAGAAGGGTAAGTGTGTGAGGAGTCCTCCCCCTATGGAAGGAAGGAGCTAATCTGAAATACTACTGTTTTGTCTCTGGTATTAGAAAGAAGTTTCTAGTGTATCTTTTTAGTGAATATTGATACAAAGTGGCATTAATAGCTTTGGCATTCTCAGCATTGTTTGGCAATAGGCTTCCCTCCTGCTAAATATCCAACCAGTGCTCCCCTAAGTTTTCTTTCTGTTTCCAGAACAAATTTCTTCAGGTCTCTTGTTAGCTGTATATCCTTTACTGACTTGCCCTTACTGTTTTTCAACAGTACAGCTTATTTACACCTGTCTGTAGCAATCTTTTGAAGTTTCCCCTTACTGCATATTTCCTTTTTGTGTTCGACCTTGGTGGAAGGCCCCTCTGCTTCTGCAACCTTATCATGTAATTAGGGCTTTAGTACTGCTCCCACTTTAACAGACTCACAGTTCTTCATAGCTTTATGCCCATGCACTTGTTTCTGTAGCCTTAGTCCCTGGGCTTTTTGTTTATTTCCTGGAGACCATTGATTTTCTTTTGCTATTACATTTTTTTTCCCTCTAAAATTAGTAATTTACTATTTTTCATTCTGTTTAGCCACAGTTTTCTTCTGCTCCTTTGTTAGGATGCAGCCAGAAAAATCTTCCAACCAGATTTTGGCATCCATAACAAAATGCTTATAGGCATTTGTGATGGTTCAGGAAGACAGATAATAACACAATAGCCAAGGGTTATCTATGCTAATGTGCCCACCAGACACTGGTCAGTGTCCACTGGCATATATGGGTGGTATGTAAATATGACTATGAGCTTACTCCATAAATAGTGAGCAGTCCAAGAGCCCGTTGAGCTCTCCTGAGATGACAGAGGGCTGCAAGTCAGGATCTCCCCTTGAAAGGGATGCCTCTCAAGGTTACTCCTCGAGGTCGAGAGAATCCTTGCCGCAACAGATCTGCAGCAGATCCTCAGTAAGTGAGTTGGGAATAAGTGCACTAACATTTGTGATCTTAGCTAAGAAATGTAAAGGATTGGTTGTATATATAATCCTTTAGACATAAGCTGTTGACCAAGTCTGGGACTAAGACTGCACCTAGGCTTCTGTCTGAGCAGGAGTTTAGAAAGCAAGGGGGTTCTTTCTGAACCTCGTGACTCAACGGGAGGGTGTCCCTGATGATTCATCTGACCCTGTTCTCTATGTACTAACTAATCAAGATTACCTTACCATTGAATCTTAATTATTGTCATGTTTATTACCAAACACCATTACACCATTTTGTTTTATATCAATAAACATATTATTGCCTCTCTCTTAAGAATGAAGTGCATCCCTCTTATCTATCCCATCTGCGACCACAGGGGAGAAAATATATATTGAGAGGCTTAGGAGTTGAAATAAGGACAGGGAAAGATCATTCCACAGTTAGTGTCATCGGCAGACTTAACACAGAATAAAGGAAAGGAAACTCTCTAATTTATGACACTGCACTGCACATACAGTGACACCAGAGTCAGGTAATGAGAAGTGTGACCAGATATAAAAGCACCTCCCTCCACCCCTCCCTTCTTAGTAGACTTTAATCATGATTTCTCTCCCTTCTTTCCTCCCATTGTGGCAGGGGACGGGATCAGGGACTGGAGAATAGGGGTTTCGGTCAGATCCTCACAAGCTGTTTTCCTTCTTAGCCCCCAGGTGGGGGGGGGGGGGGGGGTCACTCAGCAAACGTGCTCTGGAATGGGTCATTATCTCTCTCTCTTGCTCATCTCTGTGTCTCTGTCTCTTTCCATGGGCTGCAAGTGCTGGCAGAGGCTTGCTCCACCACAGGTCACAACGTCTTCTGCATGTCTCCAGCTGCTCCAGTGTGGGGCCTCTCCACAAGGCTGCAGATGGGGTCTCGGCCTTTTCCGTGGGCTGCAGGGGGACACCCGCTCCACCATGGGTTTCTCCAGGGGCTGCAGGGGCATCTTTCTCTCCAGCACCTGAGGCGCCTCCGTGCCCTTCTCACTGGCCTTGGTGCCTGCACACTTTCTTCCATCTTCTCACTCCCCTCTCTGGGAGCAAAAAGTGGCTGCTTGTGTGTTTTTGTCTCCTAAATGTGATTCCCAGAGGCTCTGTGAGCATTGCTGATGGGCTCGGCCTTCTTCAGCGGTGAGTCCAGCCTTGAGCCAGCTGGTGTTTGCTCTGTGGGGCCTGCAGAGAGCTTCTGGCTGCTTCTTGCAGAAGCCGCCCTGCAGCCTCCTCCTCCTCCAGAACCCAGCCATGTAAAACTACAGCAGCATTCCAAGTACTCTTTCAATAGTTCATGCTTTACTGTATCTTTCTGACAAATTTTCTTTTCAGATGTCTTGTATTACATTTAACACCTCTACTGCAGTGCAGCAACTATAGTATCAGTGTTACAGGAGTGAACATCTACTACATTTGGCAGCCATGATATAAGGCAGGAATTGGAATAATTTCTTATAAACAGTGCCACAAATTCAGGCAAATTGGCTGGAAGTATCAACCCTTTCTAAGCAAGTGTTGCAGAATAATACTGGATAGAGTAATAAAAATTCCAAAACGAGACACAGTCTGAACTGAGAGGGAATAGGGTCAAACACATTAATTTTCATAACAATTCACAGTCAGCACATTTTAGAACAAGTTTTCCTATTCCTTGAAATACAGGGCATAGGAAAAAAGAACACAAGTGGTAATTCTGTGTAAGAACACTGGGTAGTTATGGGGACGCTTTGAACAGAGGTCTTGAATTTATCTGGTGTCACATGCCTGCTATTAAATCCTCATGTATCAGAAGACTAAAAATAGAAAAGAAAGTAATTTTGCAATGCTTCTTTAGTGGGTCATGTGTTTGTTGTCATTGACTGACACAAAAGCCCGATGGTTAGTGGTGCGTGAAGGCTTCTTGTTTGTACTCTCATAACTAATTGTATTGAAGCAGCAACACAGGATTCCGTTCTGGTAAGACCTGCACCTGAAATATTTTGCTTTTAGGGTTTAAATGCCATAAAATCTAACCATTTAACTCAAAAAAAGTAATTATTTTTTTTTAAATTTGGATAGAATAGTTTCTTTTGGTGGATAGTTATATCAGAATAAAGCTAAAGTTATTGAGATCTACTCAGCTTTCAGTCTAGCTTTTCAAAACATTTTGTGAGAGTGGGAGGAAATAAAGCATATTTCATAAATTATGTGTGGGGCACATAAAGGTGCCTAAAGAGGGAGGGTGAGCTGGACAGGAGGCCCTGACCTCTTGTATTCCAAAAGCCAGCCTACAAACTTTCCACTATTTTATTTATCCCAACACACATTGTGCAAGAAGATACTATCTGCTCAGAAAATGATTTTTATGTGCTCATTCCAGAACAACCTGACTCACTTTTAGCAAGTGCTGCATTCCCAGTTTAACAACCTATACTTTACTTATTTCTTTTTTCTTTAAGATAGCAAAGGTACACGATTATTTTTAAATGTGATTAGAGCTTCAGTATTTAAATGTTAACAGTTGTTTTCTGATGGGGTAAAGTATAAAAAAACCTATCTGACACTGCTTTTAAATTAAACTACATAAAACATAATATAAGGCACTGGAAAAGGCTTTGTTATTATCTCATCAGTTATATTTAAATATTTATGCACATGCATCTGTTTAAGTGGAACCTGACAGCAATGTCAGCAGCAGTTTTCCGTAGCCAGTGCAGAAATACAATGCTTTTATGGGAAGTACATATGAAGAAAAAATAAGCTAATTTAAAGGGGATTTTCAGGAATTACAAGCAATAACAAAAATACTTGTATGTAATTCATAGGAAAACTTTCCTTACCGTAGCTAACTGAGGCCACCACAATTGTTAATGGTTATTTCCCACATCAATATTTTTATGAGTTAGGTACTGTAATTTCAATTAAAGTTAGTGAACTGAGAAAAAGAGTGGTTCAGAGTTGCTTTTCTTTTGTTATGATGTTTTGCAATATCTGCTATTTTGCTGGAGAAGTCCCAGGTCCTGGAAACATTAAAAGGACTGTAAATAAGAATTTGATCATGCGATGTGATGCAAAAGAAAAAAAAAATACCACCAAAACAGAAAAGAGAAGGCAAAATAACAAACAATATTTTCTCATTTCCTGATTTTTTTTTCTAGTGGAAGGTGAAATCATGCTAGGAAGTTTTGAATACTTTGTTGAGGTATCTATTCTGATTGAAAGACCAATAAGAAAGAGTCTTGACTTTAAATTTTTAAAGTTTTTTTCTTCAAGTTTGTTGAGGCCCTGAAATAACATTGTGATTTCTAACAGAACCATGGGATCATAGAGTAATTTAGGCTGGCAGGTATTACTGGAGGTTGATAATAGAATCACCTTCTCAAAGGAAGTCCATCTTCACAGTTAGCTGAGGTTGTTTCAGGCATTTGTTCAAGTAAATATTAAATATTATCAAGGATGGAAATAGCACAACCTCCTAGACAACTCGCTCATACCTAGCCATCTTCACTGTAAAATTTAGTTTGGTTTTCCTTGTTATAATGTGTGACTGTTCCAGTAACTACCCATTAGGTAGCTGAAGACAACAGTAACCACCTGTAACATTAACAAGTGAGGTTCCTCCTTGGCCCTACCCTCTTTGGGCTAAGCAAGCCCACCTCCCCTGTTGTCCCCTAGCATGGCACGGCATGGGTGAATAGTGGTGGCCCTTCACTGGTTTCACAGTGGCTTCTCAATGTCTGTCTTTCACTGGGAGCCTGAAATAGATGGTTCTATAGAAGAAGCTGCAAAGCTGAGCTGGTGGATATAATGGCTTCTACCTGTACCAGTCATGCACTTGTTAATACAGTCCTGCATGCCGTTTTCCTTCAAGCAGAGACTTCTTACAGGGGGGAGGGGAGAAGTTACAATGCAAAACTCAGATCAGATTCTTAAAGTTTATGTACCTCTATCTGTATTCAGGGAAAAAAAAAAAGTGTTAATTGAAGAGATATGTTTTCTCCGGAGTTCCTAAAGTCTTACAGTGTTCATTTGATTTGACAAAAAAAAAAAAAAAAAAGAAGTGCCAAATGACTTAAATTATATAGCTTCACATCTGAGCTTATTTGCTTCCCTTGGTGGACTTTGACAAGGAATAATCAGATAGTTTTAATCTTCATAAAATGGAAACAGATACTGGTTTTAGTGTAGCTGTATTCTTAAAGACATCAAGAAATCAACCCAAACTGAAACTGCAGATTCCTCTGTTCACATAAATGAGGAGTCAGTTGCACATGACATGTGAAAAATATTTATTGAATTGTAACCTTGCAGACACCTCAAATCATCCTGTCAGCAGATTATCTGTCCTAATGCAGGTTCAATCACAAACACTGCAGTTTCTGGATGGGAAAACTGGGTACATCAGCCAGTCTGGGGAAAAGGAGTATAAAAGTGTCTGGAAAAGATAAGGTCACCTGGTCCTCTAGATTTTTTTTTTTTTTTTATATTTTAAAGGATAATGCAGGAGTCTTAAACTGTGTATATGGAAATAAGGCTTATTAAAATCATCGTAATACTTCAGACATTATTGATGTTATACTGTTAACCACCCATTGAGCTGAATCAAAATTTGTCCTTTCCTGTAGTTAGGTTTTCAACCTGCATGTCTTTTTAAGTCTTCATTTCTTGGTGGAACTTAATTTCTGAAGTACCAAAACAACAGCAGAAAGATATTTTCATATATTTCTGATTTAGCCAGGGCAGGAAAAACTGAAAACATTACAAAAGGTTCAAGTGTCTCATGAAATTTCCAAGTTGGCTGACCAAAGAGCTGAGATGATTATGCAATCTGAACCACTAGAGAGTGTGTTTATCACTCGTCGCTATTAACAAATAGCACTCTCGTTAAACAATCATTGACTCATTCAGTTGACATAGCTAGAGATTTTAAATAGTCCTTGTTATGGCAATTGTACCTCTACGATTATGAAATTGTTTATGACTTGCTTACCTTGACTATTTTTTGGTCATTACTTGAGCTGAGTGATTTGGTACCAGATGTATGCTGGTACCATTTGCTCTTTTTGTCTGAATGACCATAATGTCAACTTTTCTGAACAGCAATTTGTCTTGTAATATATGTTATCAGATGAATGTCATGTTCTGAAAGTAATGGATGTTTTTGAGTATATAAATATTTGGGACCTCATAAAATTCAGGCAAGTGAGCCTGTGATTAAATACATATCCAGCAGATACCCACACTGCAGCCTATTGAGGACCCACACTGGAGCAGGTGGATATGCTCTTAAGGAAGCTGAAGCCCATGAGAAGCTAATGTAGGTGCAGGCTCTTGGAAGGACTTGTGGCCCAAACAACCAAAAACCACAACAATTTCTTCTTGACTTTCACACAGCTACTGAGGTACAGACAAATATACAAATTTCTAAGAGTGACAATAAAAGCCAATACATATGAGACCCCATAATTACCTCTATTCTGGTTCACTTTGCTAACAGGAGGCTGTGGGTTCATTTAGCTGTTATAGCCCAAGCAATTTTCCTGATACCACCAGGACCAGAAACCTGCTCCTCTGATCTGCAAAGCCCATGCCATAGAAACTCACTTTAACTAGCTCCTTTACAGCTTAATTTGTACTCCTGTTTGACCTGGAGAAATACAGGGGAGCACTTCAGTCTGCAGAAGTGAGCCAGCACCAGATGCAAAGGTCCATGTGCCTGTCTGGATAGTCTACATTGATGTTTGCCAGATGCTTTGAAATTGTCCTTATTCCTAGCCAGGTTAGGGTAATAGCAAGTAAAAGCATTTTATTTACAAAATCCAATCATAGCCAGCATAGTTAGAGAAGTTATGAACAAGGATGACTGGAAATAAAAGTAAGCCGTGCATGTATTTCTTTCTTCAGGGCTTTCACAGAATCACAGAATCATAGGGGTTGGAAGGGACCTCAAGAGATCATCGGGTCCAACCCCCCTGCCAAAGCAGCTCCCCAGCTCATATTGCACAGACAGGCATCCAGACGGGTCTTGAATATCTCCAGAGATGGAGACTCCACCACCTCCCTGGGCAGCCTGTCCCAGGGCTCTGTCACCCTCATTGTGAAAAAGTTCTTCTGCATGTTGGTGTGGAACTTCCTGTGCTCCAACTTGCAGCCATTGCCCCTTGTCCTGTCTCCACAGAGCATTGAAAAGGGGCTGGCCATTTCCCCCTGCATCCCATACCTCAGATATTTATAAACATTAATAAGGTCCCCCCTTAGTCTTCTTTTCTCTAGACTGAACAGCCCCAGCTCACTCAGCCTTTCCTCATAAGGGAGATGTTCCAGGCCCTTAATCATCTTTGTCGCCCTTCTCTGGACTCTCTCAAGGAGGTCCCTGTCTTTTTTTATACCAGGGAGGCCAGAACTAGACACAATACTCCAGGTGAAGCCTAAGCAGGGCAGAATAGAGGGGGAGGATCACCTCCTTAGACCTGCTGGCCACACTCTTCCTTATGCCCCCCAGGATCCCATTGGCTCTCTTAGCCACCAGGGCACACTGCTGGCTCTTGGCCAACCTGTCATCAGCCAGGACCCTCAGGTCCTTCTCCACAGAGCTCTTCTCCAGTAGGTCATCCCCCACCCTGTACTGATACAGATGGTTATTCCTCCCCAGGTGCAAGACTTTACACTTGCTTTTGTTGAATTCCATTGGGTTTCTCCCTGCCCAGCTCTCCAGCCTGTCCAGGTCTCTCTGGATGGCAGCGCAGTGTTCCTGCGTGTCAGCCACTCCCCCCAGCTTTGTATCATCAGGCACTTGCTGAGGGTGGATGCTATTCCCTCATCGAGGTCGTCAGTGAAGATGTTAAACAGGACTGGACCCAACACCGAGCCCTGGAGAACACCGCTAGTCACAGGCCTCCAGTCAGATTCTGCTCCGCTGATCACCACCCTCTGAGCTCAGTCTGACAGCCAGTTCCCAACTCACCTCACTGTTCACTCTTCTGTCCCGTGCTTTCTCAGCTTTTCTATCAGGATGTCATGGGAGACAATATCAAACCACTAACTAACTGTTCAGTTGCTCACAAAACCCGTGGCACACATCACAATCCTAAACCTGCAGTCAGTGAAGAAAACTGCATTTTAAAGGAAAGACAGGGTATTTTCTACCCAGTTCCTTTGTGGGTTAATCAAGGATTCATTTGGACTCATATCCGCTGCTACTCCAAACAAACATTTTACTTCTCAAGCAAAAGTATGTTACTTTTCTTAATTCAGAGATGGGTTTGACATACTTATGTTAAGATTCTTATATATACTTGTACTTATTTAAACAATTAGTAATTAATTCACCTTTCTATTTCATCAGTTTTTCTTTCTGTCCAGGGGATATTGATTCACAGCATTTCACACATTGTTCTTTGTGCAGAATATGTAAATTAACAATCACATTTACATGCAAATTAACAACCACATTTACATTACATCCAAGTAGGAATGTGGGTCACTGGAAATTCTTATTTGTGATTGGACCTGCCAATAATTAATAACACTAGGATGGTGATTCCAGGTGCCTGACATTTCAGGGTCTTTGTGCCTACTGCAGGTTGGCCTAATTTTACCATGGTTGCCACTTCTGTCTCTGCTATAATTTAGGCAATTTCTTCTTGGGGCTGAGCTTTCCTGGAGAAAATCACTGTCACCAGAAACAGCTCAGTGACATGACAGAGTTTTCCACACAGCTTGGAGAGTGAGGCCTTGCTCAAGGAAACTGGTGATTAATAGAGCTGAGGCAATGGTATCCAGAGGCAGGCAGCAGCTGATAAACTTGAAGTGCTCCACATCACCATCACTAGTGGTGTAACAACATCATGGGGATGTTCAGTGTCACAATCAACTCAGGACTGCTGTGGTATGTAAACTGCAAGCAAAAAAAATCCAATTGCTTTTTAGTCTATGTTGTCCCAAATTCATGAAAGGAGTACAAACAACAAAATATGTGTCCTTTGTCATTTATGGATTTTGGGTTTTGGTTTTTTTTTTCTGTTCTGGAAAGGAATGGCTAATGAAGCCAAATTATTGTGGGTTTTTTAGTGTCTTCATTACTCAATCATTTGCACTCCAGCAATCCTTGTGAAATTGTATGGAGTTTGTTCTTGCAGACTACGTACATAAGGGACCTTAAGCACACTAGTGCCTTTCATAATGCCCCTCCTGCCAGCATTTAAAATGCAGTGATTCATCCAATGGATCATTTAAATTGACTTAAATAAACAGAGACTTCCAGTAAAAAATGCAAATGGAAATGGGAAAGCTCAATCAGCAGCCTAGAATTTTCAAAAAAAGCCACATTTAATGTGTTTTCACCTGTGGATAGCACCGCCTGGAAATATCAGGACATGTAACAGCCAAAAAGTTAGATTGTTCCTCCTAACTTTCTCACAGATAACTGTTACATCATCACAATGCAGAGTCAAAATATGATGCAAAGTAAACTTGTCTGGACAGCTGGTCACTGTATTTCCTGGCTGGAGATGGAAGTTTTATTTTAAAAGTCTGCTTGGTTTGGGGTTTTTTGGTTTTCTGTTTGTAGTTTTGGGTTTTTGGTGTTTGTCTTTTTTTTTCTTTGTCAAACGTACCTGACTATAAATGGCTCTGTCCTCATGCACTGACTTCTTAATTTTTAACACTAAGGCCACCATTAAATTGTGATTTACATTTTGCTGTCATGTTAAAAGCTTAAGCTCATTTCAAACTTGGATTTTAACTTTGGTGCTGCTCACATGGCAGTACACAGACTTGCCATTCATCACCAGGATCGTCCCCACTGTGATGCAAATAGAAAGTGCCCAGAACCCATCTCTAGCAAGAACATCACCTTATCCCACCCTATCACATGACAATCCAATCAAGAAGTGAGACCATGCTCTGCCAACCTGTCATCCAACAGTCAGAACTGTTGAATATACCTGATTTTGGTCCCACATATTTTATAAATTCTGCTGGTTCTTCAGTTCATCCTTTCCTACTCTTAAACCTTTTGACAACTTCTAATCTACTTATTCAAAGTGTAACTGAAGAATGCAAAGGTATTGACTATGAAACTTTGTCCCTCAGCGCTCTGACAATGCACAGCAGCTTATTATTCATTTGCATTACAGTGGCATGTAAATACACAGAGGGTGCACAGGGAAGCCAGGACTTTGCTGCCTGTCTGGATACCTGTGTGGCTGCCTGATGATTCAGGTGCACTTGCTCTATGGCTGACGTTTGCTGACGGTGGTCTCTGAGCATGAAATGTAAATACAAGCTGACCTATATAACTGAGAGTGGAAGGTGTGTTTTATGTAACTTCAGTCAAAAACTCCTCAGAAATATTCTGTTCATACTTTCAGTTCCTTGTGAAGCAGTGGTAGGTGAAGTCTGGGTTTTGTATCACCCTGAGAGTGTCAGATGGTAGATGCAAAAATGGATAGGCTGCACAAACAGTACCTGGAAGACTACACATTCTGTGTGCTTTGAAATGGAAAGCATGCTCAAGGACACTACAGAATATCCCTAGCAACATTGACCAAGCTTATCATCCCATGTTTCTGCGCCAGGTTTGAGGTATCTGTGTTGGGTTTGCTTGGAAAGGTTTTGGTAGCAGGGGCGCTACAGGGATGGTTTCTGTAAGAAGCTGCTAGAAACTTCCCCACATCCAATAGAGCCAATACCAACCCACTCCAAGACAAACCCTGTACTGGCCAAGGCCAAGCCCATCAATGACTGTGGTAGCACCTCCAGGATAACATAGTCAAGAAAAGGGAAAAAAAACCTGCTCAACACCAACAGTGATTGCAGCCAGAGAGAGGAGTGAGAATATGTGAGATGCTGCAGGCACCCAGGTCCGTGAAGAAGGAGGGAGAGGAGGTGTTTCAGGACAGAGATTTCCCTGCAGAAGCCCCTGAAGAAGACCATGGTGAGGCAGGTTGTCCTTCATGGTAGAGCAGATACTCATCTGCAGCCCGTGGAGGAACCTACACTGGAGCATGTGGATGCCCAAAGGAGGCTGTGACCCATGGGAAGCTCATGTTGGAGCATGCTCCGGGCAGTATCTGTGGTCCCACTCTGGACCAGTCTGCTCCTGAAGGTCTGCATCTGTAGAAGGGACCCATGCTGGAAGAGTTTGCTAAGAGCTGCAGCCCATGGGAAGAACTCACTTAGGAGAGGGTCATGGAAGACTGTTTCCCATGAGAGGGAGCCCACCCTGCAGCAGGGAAAGAGTGTGAGGTGTCCTTCCTCTAGGGAAAGATGAATGGTAAAGACAACACATGATCAACTGACAACAACCCCTATTCCCTTTCCCACTGTGCTGCTAAGGGGGAGGAGGTAGAGAAATCAGGAATGAAGTTAAACCCGGAAAGAATGGAGGGGTGGAGGGAGGTGTTTTAAGGTTTGGGTTTATCTGTCATTATCATACTCTGATTTGATTGGTTATATATTAACTTAATTTTACCGGTCTGTGGTGGTAACTGGTTCTTTTGCTGTCCATATCTCAACCCATGAGCATTTTCTTATGTTTTCTTTCTCCTGTCCATCTGAGTAGGGGAGTGATAGAACAGCTTTAGTGGGCACTTGTGCCCTACAGGGTCAATGCACCACAGTATGTCCTCAGGTACTTTGGTCTGTTCTTTGCAGTCAAGCTCATTTTCATCTACTAGACTTATTCTTATTTAGGTAGCAGTGGAAAAACAATGAAAAAAACTTTTTTTAGTCATATGAAATGAATATAGAGGGCCAAATTATCAGCAAAGAAAAGACCAGCAAAGACAATTAAGCTGAGAGTTTGATCCAATACACCTAATAGAAACTTGATCCTGGGAAGTGGTTAATGTTGATACTGCTTAATGGGAGGAAATTAATAATTTGATTCATATTTTCTCCCAAAATAATGTGGCTCAATAAAGAAAAAAAGCTTATTTTATTAAATCAGCTGACTTATTTGGAAAGAGGTTAACTGAATAGTATATTATAGTTCAGTTTCAATTGATCACATTTCAGGGTTTGTAGGGCTATGTTTCTCTATGGTCTTTCACACAGCCTAGGCTGTGTTTTTTGATAAACACAATGTGCATTACTTATGGTTAGCTGTGTTTTAACTGTTGGTCTCTCTTTTACCTTGCCTATGGGAAGTGGCAGTGCACCTTACTGGGCCTGTTATCTAGACATACAGAGAAGTCAGTGTTTTCCAGCATAATTCTGGGGTTGGATTGGTCCTGCAGCTTCAGCCTGCCACCAGTGGGGATTCTCTGCCCCTCTGCCAATGTATTTTGGAGCCTCATGGATTCATGCTGCACTCTGCATCTCTTCATCTGTTTCAATGAGCATCCACAGTACCAGCCCAACCAGCAGCTGGCAGATAAATGTCTGGCCCTCCAAAACAGGAGGTGGGAGGTGACAGCTCCTTTTCTCTTTATGCACTCATTCATAGTTGTCCCACCAGAGTTTCCTTCATTTCTCATCTTAGAATATATGTACAGCCACTTGGAGACAAGGTCTAACCTTGCAATCTTCTTTCCAGTTATGAGAAAACCCAAGTTGACAGGTTAGGCATGTCGAGTATTTAGAAGGAAATGTTCCAGAAAATTTTGAATTGCATGTGCCATCTAGCCTTTCTGGGTAAATATTTTATAAACCAAGATGATACGATGTAAAAAGGAGCAGATTTAAAGTTTTTAAATGCTAACGTATTTGGGCTTTGTGTTTTATGGGAAATTTAAAATCTGGGGATATTGTAATGATTTAGGATTGAATGACTGGTTGCATTTTTCATCTATCAGTAGTTTTATCTACTCAATCTGCAAAAAACCTGACATCTTCATGCCTCTCTCAAAGTGGAATGGAGCTAAGCAAGAAAAACAGGATTAATACCTACTTTTATAAGAACAAGCAGCAATATCAATATCCAGTAGACTGCAGAGAGCAAAACACTAAACTGGAAATATTACAGTATGGCAAACTAGACATTATGATATTCATCAGCTCTTTGTTGTAGCAGGGAAGAAGACAAAATATAGGACAAAAGTGGGTAGACAATTTACTAGTCTAATGATGTGTCTCATTTTTTATTGCAGTAGTATATATAAAAGCATTTGTATTTTATCTTTAAAAGCAACAATTCAGCTATCAAAGGCGCACACACAGGTAGCGGTTAGGATTTTCTCAGAAGAATTCATATGACAAGTGTAAGCAGTTTAAAATAATAATAGACATAGCTAACTAAATTCATATCTAGCATTGAATCTTTTCAATATCTAGCATTGAATCTTTTCAATTTGATAAATAAATCCTATAAAACTAGATACAAATGGAAGAAAGATAAAAACACCAGAACAGAAAATTATACTCTTCCTCATTACAGTATAAACACCTCAAAATATGTGTAGAGATGTTCTTTCTGTAGTTAAATCAATAAAAAATATAACCCATGCACTTTGGATGGGATTTGTAATAGCATGTAAGTACGTTAAGAAGGAACACAGCCTCCCATGGAAATAGGAAATTTGCTTTTAAATGATGCAATCAATTTTAAAATTTTCTTCCCTTAAGGAGGAAAATCAAACTTAAATAATTTAATGTTAACTCAGTTGTCAATTTTTTCCCATGATAAAGAGGGAAGGAAAGCTTTTTGAGACTCCACCAGAAGTATACCTTTGCTTCGAAGCCATCACAAAAAGAGGTGTCAATCAAGTTAAGTTAAAGTAAATGAAATCACACATTACACATGCACATGTACAAAATCACATAAATATCTTCCGTGCCGCCAATGGTCAACCTGTGGAGTTCTCTTCTGCAATATATCTCAGTCCTGATAGGGATGTAAATATAATATGTATATCAGTACTTCTTTCTTACAGACTTAAGTACATTAGTATTTCAAAACAAGTTGTGGTAGAATACACAAGGATTCTGATGTTAAAAAATGGTAAAAACTTGGTGGTATTGGTGTGGAAAAAATGAGCAAGGAATATGCACTTATCATCATAGAGCTTAATGTTTTTAATTCCTTTTGGCCTTTCTTGGATGTTGAGTGGCTTCACATTGAAAATTTGTGCTCATATATCTTTCTAGATTTTTTTACACCTATTGGTGTCACCACTTTGCTAATGAATAGCTTCTCACTACACTAGAAACTGTTGTTGTGGGAAGAATATTCAAACAGCATATTTTTATAGAAAGAGTATTCAAACAGTATATTTCCTTTAATAAACCAATAATTATATCCCAGTGTTATTATTTTTTCCATTTTTGAAAAAAGTGTATGTTTCAGAAATGTCAGTCACCCCTACTATCTTCCAGAATATTTAACACTGTTTCTTTATTATGCCTAGAAACACAGTTTGAGATGCAGGATCTCCTGCAGAATATTTTAAAGGTGGATGTGAAGGGATCTTTATTCTATGTGGTATTTTACTATGGAAATATTAGGATTTTTAGATCTTTTCCTACCTGCCATTATTTTATTGGTTTAGCTTAAATGAGTTCCTTTTCAGTGAGATCAATTTAAACACATTATAAATTGAAGTGAGAGTCTGTGGCCTTCTGAATGGTTTTGACACTCAACTTTATTGTCCCTTCTTTGCTGTACAAAAAAGCTCTAGGGAGTTTTCAGGAATTTTACTGTGACCTGTCATGCCTTAGTTGAAATGGCAAAAGTATCAATCACTATATTGAAGTGGTTAAAAGTAAAAAACAAAGGATTGTGCACAGTCCAACCAAAAGTCAGGTTTCCTGTCAAATTGCTCAATTGTATTCTCTTTAGTCTATCATGACATCATCATTCAGCAGTTCCCCTGTCATCACAGAATCTTGGAAGAAAGACAAAACCTGAATTTATACTGCAAAAACAAGCCAAGTAAAAGGAAGAATTGTGTTTGTTTGTGGAAAAAACAAAACCAAAACAAACATGTTTCAGAACATCTTGATGTATTGCAAAAATACAAAAGGCTTGCTGGATCCAATTTCTTCTTTTTTCTACCACTGGAGAATTCCAAATAATATGAAGATTTTCCCTATACAAAGCACCCTAACTATGGAAGGAAACCAACATATCATGCATGGGCAGAGACGTAGTGAAGTCAGCGAGCCTCTGTGTGGGCGTACAAAATACATCACGGCGAACAGAGAACAATATTTCAGGGACTGTTCAGGGACTGTGTTGCAACAGGGCCAGAAGTCTGGGGATGAGGGTGTGCTGGATGCTTCCTGCCTTTGATCACTGCAGATTACTGAGACTGCCAAGCTCAAACAAAGAGACAGGGCTGATCTAGACCAAAGATTTAGAGACCAGCTGCAGAGACCAGAATTCTGATAAGTTGGGAAAATGTTAATCTTTTTTTCTTTAAGTGTAGGAACCAGGCAAATAAAACTAAGAGCTAATGTGACAGCAGAAGATGGCTAGAGGTAAAAGGATGCAAATAATAATAACAAAAATGGCTACAGAAGCTGGACTACAAAGTTTCCTGACAGAGATTATCTAGTTATGAAAGCTAAGGGTTATCCCCTATGGAGGAGAACACTTGAAAGCTAGGAATCTAGGATGGAGGTGATGGTGTGTTTAAAGGGACATTTGAAGACATGGTAGAGTGGAAAAGGGAAAATTCCACACAGACACTATGAGAATTATATCTGTTTATCTAAAGCACCTAAGACCACCCCATCAAAAGAGTTCTTATACTGCAGTAAAATTTAAATTTTTTAGCCCACTGGCATGGAAGGACTTTTAAAATACATAATCACCTTTTTGTATTCATTATTTTCACCCAAAATGTCTACACGACCAGTTTAAATACTTGGCTTTTGTGCCAATATTGGCCTGTAACATAAGTAGCCCTTTTCCGGTTTCCCCATCATTTTCCCCTTCATTTATAGACAGCAAGCAGATTTTTGATGCTTATTTACCCTTCCTTTTCCTAGGTTAGTCACCATCTATGTGTTTTCAAGTAAGAGTTGAAGTCCACTGACCACCTCAATAACCAGTCTCTGTATTTGGTCTGTTTTGAATCTTTGTTAAACATGGGTGATGGCAGAACAAAATAAATAAAATATAATCACTATATTGCACAGTTTAAAAAAAAAAAAGTTATCTCTAAGTGAATCCTGGGAATGTTCTTGACTTTTGTTATAAATGCATTACTTTGAAATGTCATTTTTATCCTGTGGTCAGCTTGTATCTGTAGGTTTTTGTCTTCTCAAGATGTTCACATCTGATCACAAAGCCTCTTTTTTTCCAGTCATGTACTTGATTGTCAGGCCTTGCACGTCCCAGAAATAATTAATTTCCCCCCATCTGTTACTCAGGTAAAGAATGGCATTTGTTCCTATGTGCTCTCTCACCTTTTGAGTTGAGTTTGTTACTGCAAATATTTAACAACCTCAGTCATGTGGCTGAGCATGGGAAACTCCAGTAGCATTCAGCCCAGTATCTTCTCATTGAGCTGTACCAACTGTCACACTTTAATATTCCTATCCCATATATCTGCTGAAGAATACAGCATCCAGCTCCATTCTCCTCTCCTCCATGCTCCTGCCTTCTGCTACCAAGTCAACTCCAAGTCACAGCACTCTTGTCTTGCTTTGGTTCCTTTATTAAAAATCCGTGTTCTCTTTATCATCTTCTATCCAGAAGCCTCAGCCATAACTTCCCCAGTTACTTCACGTTTTCATGTGGCTTTGTGGTAGTTGATTGTGTGGGATGGAAATCCTTTCCTGTCCTACTTCTTTTTATGATCCTTGCAGTATGGTTGTCCTGCTGTTGGCATCACACAGCTCTCTCAGCATTCTGCTCACACCTGAAAAACCTGAAATTTGTTTTTGAGTGACTTTCAGTACATCTATCATCCACTTCTCTCATTATGTTGACAGTTTCAGAGATGGCAAATTATGATATGGCCCATCAGATGAGCCATATCTGTCCACAAACAGCTCCCTGTTCACAGCAATATCCTCCCACCTATCAGCAGACTGTTTCTCATCTGATTTTCTCCTCCAGTCTGTATCATCTCCATCACTTTCTCTCATCTCAGGTATGTTCTTTTCTATCTGCAGAAAAGTTAAAGAAGTCATTTGTTGCTGCTCTTTTCTTCCGAGCTTTCTTTATGTTCACATTCCTTTAGTGTTTTAGTGTGGCACGTCAGGCAGAAATCACGCTATACATTTCTGTTGCCCACCAACCTGAAGTCACTTTTGAAAAGCTTTGAGACACAAGATCCATGATTTTAGAAAGTGCTGTGAACTAGGAGTACGTCTGTTGTACTGTCTATAAGTCTGGTATGAGGATGCTTGCCTGGGATGTTTAGAAGTACTAGGAGCAAATTATCTTCTTTGTCTGGGGCAGTGCAAAGGTAAGACATTTGACTAGCTCTTCCCCCTCAGCTGGAGTAGGCACGAGAGCAGCATTGTTGTGCCACTGTTTTCTGAGATCCCGGATGTATGGGCAGACAAACTGGTAGCAGATAGCCTTAAGGGGAACAGGTATGTTGCCTGCATATGTGTCAACTCTGGCATGTCATCCACTTGCTTGCTGGCATAAAATGGGCATATATGATGTATTATCACTGACAAATGCAGGACTGTCAGATATTTTATACTTTTGTTAATAAGATATTTTAAAATGTGACCTTTATGGTTGTGATTCCCTGTAGTTTTCTGATGTTTGATCTTTATGTTATTTGCATTACGAAGAACCAGGATATATCCTCTTATGGTTACCAACCACCCTTTTGGTGGTTTTCTATTCTCCTCAGTAAGTTAGTTTTATGTGTATTTGTTACGAGGCAGGGGATCTGGTGACTGCTAATGGTTTGTCCTTGCTTTATTATGATTTCAGAAAAGCAGCATAGCTGGCCACAATGAGCATGCAGTTACAACACTCTAATAAGCTCAAGGTTAAGTCCTAAAGATACATTGTAAGTGAATACCAATAAATCTCTTATTCTGTATTTTCAAAGGTTTCTTTTCACAGCTTATTATCATCTCTAAGAATGGCTCCACATAGGTTGGGTCCAATACAAGTTCTGCGTGACTCTTCAGCATCCAGTAAAAGTCACCACGTGAGCAAAAGCATTATGGAGAGACTGAGATCAAGCTCTCATTATAAGGGTCAATGCCTTCATCTCTACTTCTGTAAGCGAGAAAAATATGAACCTAACTATTGTCTCCTGACCACTGACAGAGCAGTCTCAGTCATAACATCTGAGTGGCAAAATAAGAACCTTATGAGGCTGTAAACACAATCTTCTAAAGAATATGTGACTCAGAGCTGATGCAAAGATTTCTAATTTCCTGGGTGAATAGGCAGTTTGGTTTCAGCAACATTCCTTCTGGATCCACTTAAAGTTTAAGGCTCTCCAAATAGAAATGCTGCTGAGAGACAAATAATCTGTATGCAGTAAAAACTACCTTGCTACCTTGGATAACTTTATTATTTCTCTGCCATTCTGTCATGCTTTGTGTTACTCAGGAGAACATGACTTTAAAATCCAGCATGTATTTAATGTAATTAAAACAAGGCATGATTATTTGAGGAGTATCTACCTAAGGAATATCTATTTAGGAAGAGAAAGCATTCTGTTTTATCCCTTTATTAATATTTCATCTCAGTCTAGAAGTCTTGATGTTGAAGCTGTGAAAAACATCCAGATTATTACAGTTAAATACAGTGACTCATCTTGACAAAGTTTCAAATAAAAACCTGGACTGTGATTTCCCCAGGAAAGAAAAATCTAAGTTAAGAAAAGAAAATCTAAGTTAAGTATTAAATAAAATTATATTTAGAAAGGATAAAAATCCCCACCAAAGCAACATCCCTACCCTAATTTTACTTAGGTAAAATTCCTGACCAATTTGAAAGCTTAAACTTCTGGTTTAGAATGTGATTAAGACTGCTCATGTCTTAAAAGTGGATTTATGTAGCTGATTCAGTATCTGAGAAAAATCTGTTAGGAATGTACTTTTAAGACATTTAAATATCTTTGCAAATCTGTTTTTAGATGTCTAAATTATTTTTTAAAAAGCAAATTGTTGATTTAACAAAAAATCTAGAGAAAATTCACATAGAACTATATTTGATTGTGTAGAGACCTGAACAGCAATAATAGACACACACTAAAACAAACACCTGTGTTGCTGCAGATACTTCTTAATAAAACCAAAATCACACAAAAGGTTTTTGGAGGAAAACAAAGTGGTAGGTCCAAGTATATGCTCATAAGTACAAGTTGTTTTATCTTGAAGATAGCCTGTTCTTCACCCAGAGTGGACATCATGTACATACAATTTTGTCTTAAAGACAAAACCAGAACAAACTCAATGTCTAGGCAGCCAAATCTATTTTATTTCAAATTTACAATTGAACAGCTGCATTAGCTTGTTCTTGTAAAAATGTAGCCAACATGCCTTAAATAGATATCATGTCTAAGTGAGACAGTCCATGCTGGAGTAAGACCATGAGGAACCAAACTCAGCACTGACCAGTGCTTCCAACAGGCACAAAGGCATCTTCCATTTGTATCCCAAGGATAGCTGGAGGACCTACTTTATGCAGAAAGGAACGAAGTCTCATTTTCAAAATGGTAGCTGAAAGTGTGTCTGTGCAAGACATTGTCTTTTTGTACGTGGTAAGGAAAATAGGAAGAAAAAAAGCACAACAAATTGATTTAAATTACAGGGTGCATTGACACAATGGCCTCTAAAGGTCATTTTAAGAGCAGAATGAGATATTCCTAGTTGCTCTACCAGGAAAGTTTACTATCTTCACAAAATATACAGAGGACAGACCAAAGGAGTCTTGGCTTCTCCATAGTGTCACATGCATGGCACAGGCATCCCTGTGCCACTTCTTTTCTTCACCACAAATACCATTTGGGCCTTCATGATTTATTGAAATCGAAATTATTTATGTCCACTTGGCTAATCTAACTTATGGAATTGCTAATTGTTGTGGTTCTGCCCCATACAGCCACTTGCTCTGGGGAAGGGGAAGGGGACAAGGAAAAAAAAGAAGGCAAACCTTGTAGGTTGGGATAAGGACAGTTTACTAGGACAACAGAGAGGGAAATAAAAATAATAGGACTTTTATAGCAAAAATATAGGAAACTGGTGATGCACAATGCAGTTTCTCACCAAACTGTGCAACTAAGCTGTACAGCTCAGAGCCATCACAAAAATGGACCATTCCCCAAAACGATGTGTCATGGAGCTGAGCGCTCCTCCCCCACCTGCCCCCCCTTATGTTGAGCATGACCTATTTGGCATGGAATACCTTCTTTGTGTCACCTGACCTGGCTGTGTCCTCTCCCAGCTTCCTGGGTGCCCCCCACCTTCTCATTAGCAGGGTATAATGAACAACTGAAAATTCCCCGACTCCTTGGCAATGACTAGAAACATCAGTGTGTTTTCAGCACTGCTGTCATCCCAACTCCCATACATGGCATTCCACTGGCTGCTAGAAACAAAATTAACTCTATTCTGGCTGAAAACAGGACACTAATATTCACCACAAACTTATGATAAGCAAAATCAAACTGGAGCAATTTTACTTGCGTTGAGAAGCACATCCTGAAATTATCATACCATTCTATCTGCAGAAAATTATTATATTAAAAATAATCCATCTCAAAACCAAAAACATTGTGTCTTTCTGAATGTTACTTAAGAGGACACTTTTTTGGCAGAGAGCATGTTTCAGTAAAAGATACACAAATGTGGCCATTTAGTAGGTCCATATTTGTTGGACACTAGAAGTGCACAGGACACCTCCTTCACACTTTTCTTTACTGACACCAGGAAGGATATATTTTAACATACTGCTTGGAAATGGTGGTAGGTGCTAAGGTCTTGAGTGTATGTTGGCTGTCATAGACATACACAGCCTCTCCCACTCCTGCCACCCACACTTGTAAACAGAGGCGAAAGGAGACATAACTGGCAAGAAGTTATAAAAAAAGTCAAAGCAAACACTCAAAACAAAAGGTGGCCTCTGTGAAATATCCCAAAGGTCACTGTTGTTAGCATAACAGAAGAAAGAAATCCCAGAGTTAACTCGTTTTTTTTAATCTTTGGCCCTCATTGCAAATTGATTCTAGATACGTCTGTTCCTTGAACCATGAAAAAATCTATTTAGAGTGTTTTAGAAGCCATTATTAACCTGTATTCAAACACAGCTTATTAAGATATCCTTAATTTCATATCTTTGGCAGCACTAAAGAGTTCCTGCTGCTCAGATAAATGTCCGGTGATTTATTTTAATTGTTTCTTGGACTAAGGATGAGCGTTGCAGTTTCTTCTTAAATAGAAAACAAATGTTACACTGATATATCATTATTTTATTAAGGCTAAATGATTTCTTTAAACTCTTTTGACTGCTTTAGAATGCTCCGTGCATTATTTTTTGTTTGTGTAGAGGAAGCAGGTTGCGTTTTGTTTTGGTATGATACAGACAGTGGTGGTGGTTCTAGGTTTGCAACCAGTGATGCCTACTTGGTGTCATGTGCCTAAAGCTGACCCCTCACTGCAGTAACGGGTCTCACACACACTGGCATTAAACTTCAGGATCCATCCAAAGGTTTTGGAGAGATAGATTGGAAAATGTAACAGAAATCTAGGTGAAAACTACCCTTCTGCTAGTCTGAGCACAGTCATTTGGAGCCAGTCCAGGTATTTCTGCTTGGCTCTAGGTTGTGCCATGTGGATGACTCAAGCTACTCAAGCAAAGCTCAGGCTGTGAGTGTCACCTAGCCAGGATGATGAAAACCCCAGGTTACAGGCAGAGCTGAAGTGTCTTAGATGTTGGCAGTGCTGGGAAACAACCTCCCTTCCTCTCATCAGTGAGGACAGGGATGACTGGAGGCCTCAGCCTGCAGAGGCTGATGGGCATGTAGCTTCCTTATTTTTAATTGAATATATTTTAAGAGGCTGTGGTAGCTGGATGTATACTTACGCAATCACTACATTTAATTTATACAAAGAAGCTTTCTGTCAGGAAAAATCTAGTAGTTAAAAGAGCAAGCAGAGGGCTTTTTACTACAAGATGTGGTAGGTCTGGCTTAGAATCTACAAAACAGAAATGATTAGGAGCTTATTCTTCTGGAAAATATCCTCAGGAATTGTACAGGTTGGTGTGAAGACATGGAAATGGAGTCCATTAGAAAATGTTGAGAGTCCTAAGATCTCTACAGGGCTGTCTAGGGAAAAGGGCTTGAGAATTCCATTCAGAGCTAGAGGTGGCCAGAAAGAGTGAAAGGAGCATGGTGCAGGAAACTGCACTCAAACCACAAGAGCTTTTTCCAGAGACACTGCTCAGCGAGCTATGTCAGAGCCAGGGAAAAGAGGAGATGGATTGCTATGTATTTCATCTGTCAGAAGCCAGCCAATATCCTAGGGATAAAACTGGGACAGCTTCAAGCAGCCAACAATCTCTCCAGGGCTTAGCTAGATAACCCAAGCAAGCAGGGACTGGTCTTGCTCCGATAATTAGGTGTTACAGAGAATAGTAGCAACACTGTACCCCTAGTTCTCCACCCCTCACCCATCCCACATTTATAAGGTCCAGGTTGGACCTTGTGTAAGCTCAAAGTCCATCCTGGCTGGATCTCAGGACTGCTTCTGTATGAAATCAACCCTGCTTTCAAATCACTATGCAGGCAATAAATGAGAAAGTGGTCACTTATGGTATTAAGGCAACTGTCCTTTTCTAATGAAGAAAGAAAGGAAAATAATTCAGAGTGATACCTGTGCTTGGTTACCAGAGGGTATCAGTCAGAAAGCATCCTGTTTTCAAGAGTGAATGAAGTCTTCTGAAGCCTAATGTACAGCAAATGGCATCACCATGTGAAACGCTAGCAGATTGCTCTTTGACACGTGCTTTGAACTTTCGTTTGTTGTTGTGGTCATTAAGAGAAAATGAAAATCAATTAAAGCAATTTTCATGGCTTTGTTCCAACTATGTTAACCTTTATGCTGAATCACATATCGTTAATGTTTCCCTAACCAGAATGGCACTAAAGTAACCTCTTGTTCCCTGCTGCCACAGCAGAGTGCTTTCAAAGGCCAGATTTAAAACATCTTTTCCCAGGACAATAGTCTGAGAATGGCTTCGGTGGCAGTGTATTGTAGGGACCAGATGCTGCTCTCCATGGAACTGTCTGTGATTTCCATTCCCCACCGCTGAGCAGAGTCAAGCCTGATCCCAGGTCAGATCCCAGTGCTTAAAAACTACCATCAACCCCACACAACTTCTTGGCTTGTGTTCTTCCTGTGCAGACTGACTTCAGCTGTTTGACATTTAAGCTGTATTTTGTAGCATTTATCCAAATCCAAGCACGTTTGCATATACCCATCCAGCTATTTACCCACTGAGAACACTGCCTTTGAGCCCGCTGTATTTACCAAAATCCAAGACAACCCTGCTTCTAGCACAAGCTTATAAATTACGAAGACTGGTTTAAGAAAATAAAAAAAAAAACACAACCCCACAAACCTACTTAAATCTGTTTCTACTACAGCAACAACAACATCAACAAATGTAGCAAAATAAAAGGAATCTCAAAGGGAGGTTGACTACAACAAATGGTACTGATTTCTCTGTGGGGAGGAGATCTTCACTCTGATAGGCAGCACTATGTGTTCCTGGAAAGGTGCTGTTTCACAGTGATGTAACATATCCGGAGTGTATGAGGTCAACTTGAAAAACAATATACTTCCCTCCTCACCCACTGCCCAAATGAAAGTAAATTTACTCTTTTGACCAAATAATCTTTTTGTATAATCCCAATTGTTTCCACAGTTTCCACTCAAATGCTTGATTCTTTTTAGTTTCCAAAGACATCTACATGTCTACACAAATACCTTTACAACAGAATTGAAAACAATCATAGTATGTTTTGGAAATAGAATTTAAGTTTGTGCAAAAGTATTTCATATCCATATGTAAAGAATAAAAGCAAATGCATTATGATATATGCAGAAACAAATGGATTTACAGTGCTCAACTTCATCACAAAAAGATGCTGATGAATTAATCTAGATTCATGTAGAATCCTTTTGAGTCATGGGAGTCTTGATGATTTTGGTGATTGTAACTTACACCTCAGAAAGAAAGGATTTTCAAACCTACCCAGGTAGCACCAGGGTAATACTTGCTACATATGCCTTCGGCAAAGCGGAAGGATTTGAGGTCTGCTAGTGAAGAGATACATACCCAACTACATCGTAAACCTGACTACCGCTTCCTGAACACCTACATTTCTTTCAGAGATGCATCGCTTCTTTACCTGGGATGTGCAGGTTGTGGTAGGACAGCTGCTGACTGGTGGTCTGCTGAGAATTTCAGCTCTCCACAATGCCCCCACCTGGTGCCAGCATCAGCACCAATGGCAGATGTCCCAGCCTGCTGCTTGTCATGGTGCAGATCTGAAACAGCAACTACAAACACATAGTAATTATTGTCTTAGTTGTGAAAGGAAACTAGAAAATAGGGATCAATAACAACCCTGTGGGGGTTGTTAGGTGCTCATCTGAAATGGTTGCTTCAGTGCCAAGGAGTAACGACCCTAAAAATGGATAGATCTGATTCAATCTCAGGTTAATCATGCATGCAGCATATTATCTGTTTGGCTTACTAGGAACTGCTTTAAGAGATCAAATATTACTGAATTTTTTGGTGTGGTTTGTGTTTGTTTTGGGTTTGTTTTTTTTTAAATGGTTTTCTTTTAGTACGGGCAAATCCTGCAGGGCCTGACTGGCATGTACTGAGGAGCAAACCCTGCTCATTGCCATAGAAGGAAGGAGATGGAAAAAAAAGCAAAAATAGGAAACACAAAAGCAGCATAAAAGAGGAGTGAGAAACAAACAACAAAAAAAACCACCCAAAGGAGTAATGGAAAAAAGGATTGGCTAGCACCCCACATTCCCTTATCTTTGTAATGAGCAGTTCATAAACACATGTACGCACTTTACACGAACAAGGAGAGATCCGAAATAGAGATGTGGTAAACAGTAAAAACAACATCCCACTCATGATGCTCTCAGGGACAGATGCCGTAAGAGCAGTTTCCAGTGACTTCAGGGGCATTTGTTTGCACACAGCTGATGCGGGCTTAGGGCTCCTTAGAGTCTGAGAAGGGGAAATGTGGCAGGCCGAAAGTGTCAGACCTAACTTCTCCAATTATGCAGCCCTAAAAAACGGTCCTGACTTCGAAACAGCTGCTTTTGGTACACACTGCAGCTCTTTTAAAGGAAAATGCTGTAATTCAGCTGACACTGGAAGGAATAAGCTAAGACTTGTCCACTCTTTCAGGCATGGCTTCACAAAGGGGACAGACCTTCATTCTGTTGGGATGCTGGGACTGCTACCGGCTCTGCATTCCCTCCACTGCTCCTGACCAAGAGACATCATTATAGCGCTGCTTGTTAAACTGCTTTTCACTTCACCTCCCTTTTTGTAAGTCTAGCTCATTTGTTTACCTCACTTACCAAATTAAAGTATAAATAAATGCAACTGAAGGAGAAGTCGATACTAATGTCTGTCCAGCATTAGCTACTCCTGTCTATAATGATTTATGTTACCAGTTGTAGGGGAACCAAAACCCTCTGCTGTGGCTGGTAGCTTTGTCTCCAGTGGACACAAAGGAAGAGCTATATTGCCCAAAGAATGGGATCAGCTATTCCACGTCTTCATCTTATACAAAAAAATATAAAATGTAAACAATTTTATTTCTTTATTTGTTTCTTTAAAGTAATTAATTCTTTCTAGCTTTTTCTCTTTCCCTTTTTCTTTTTCTCTTTCCTTTTTCCTTTTCTCTTTCCTTTTTCCTTTCCCTTTTCTCTTTCCCTTCCCTCTTCCCTGTCTTCTTTTTCATTAGGAAAATATTCCTGTCCTGGGCATTTTGTGCAGAATCAGGAGCACCCTGATAAATTTTCCCAGCTTGAAAAAGTTATGGAGGAGTTCCACAAGAAGGCTTCAATCAGAAGAAAGTTTGATATTGCTCCACAGTTCGTCATAGTTCAGGAGAGCCCAGTTATGGTATATTGATTTGTGATACTTAGCAGCAGAAAGAAGATGGTTTGATTGATATGTGTGAGAAAGTGGAGAGGGAGCTGGATGCCTTGATAATGTATTTACAGTGCAAAAAATCCCCTTTGCTATGGAGTCTTTGCTGTAGGTGAAACCCAACTGATTTATCCACCTTAGGCTTGTGTGCTATTTCACTGGCAAACCAACACTAATCTTGTATTTCTTTGTCATACGTGCAGGACCAGAGTGAATTTATGCATGTACCTCTTAAAATTCAACCTTGAAAACCAGTCAGTACCCAAGAAGGTGTCTTTTCAAGAGCCTCTCATAGAGGGCAGATGTTTCAATGCTTTCAGCAATACTCTCGATTCTTACAGATTTCTTTGGGATCTTGTCTGTGTTTAGCGGGTCTTTCACTGATAAATGACTCATATTGCTCTGAACTGAAAGCAACTGGCCTTTCCTCTGCACAGCTCCTGAATAAGTGCCAAAGAACCTCATTGCTCCACATTACATAGCTTGACTATATTTAGTATGTGCTATACCACAAACTGTAATAAGGCCTGAGAATCTTGTCTTTTCTTCAAGGGATGCAGTGATTGCAGACTATGCCCTCAATAATGCTTTCACATTTTCTTGTTGTCCAGCTTCCTTTCTTTCTTCCCAAACCTTCAGCACTGTGTGCCACTTAAGAACAAGGTCATTGGTTCAGGCACTGTGTGGGAATACAGGAGAAAACGCTAGAAAGACTTATTTTCAGAAGGCATATTTCATCAAATAAGCACTTTGGCAGACTTCTTCCCCACAGTTTTCTCCCTTTCTACAGAGGAGATAAGTGAGCGGTTAAAATGTGAATTAGTTTCTTCATTGAACTAGGGTAGTTTTTGAGGGCAATCACTGTGTGCTGGTATACCACTTGCTGTTTTGTGGTCTTTCATATTAAAGAGATTTCATTTTTGAAAGACAAAGGAAAAAATATGCTTGAAAAAATGAAAACTGGAGGATTTGTCACCAGCATGCTTTTATTTTCAATTACAGTGTATTTATTAGTGAAAATTGAAACATTTTATGGGAACATGTCCCAATGGAACACCGATGGAAAGCACACAGTCTTTCTGCTTATTTAAACATCTTATTTCTTGCCATAGTCTGGAAATCTTGGTGTGGTCATTTTGCTTCTAAACACTGACAGGTTCTTTTATCTTTAGATGGAGTGGAAATCTTGGTGTGGTCATTCTGCTTCTAAACACTGACAGGTTCTTTTATCTTTAGATGGAGTGTCCCAGAGCCCAGAGATCCCAAGCTCATAACTTCGCATTTCAGTAGTCCTGTTGACCTGGTCTATGAACTTTCAGGGTCTTGTGCCTTACTCTTTAGAAGCTTTTGGAAAGATAGATATTAAGTATCACTGTGATTTATGGGATCTGGTAATTCTTGTATGGTAGTTCAATAGAGATACATTGCATGACTTGAAGTAGGACTGTTGCTGTTGAAGTTTGAACTGTCCTTCCAAGTTGGAGAGCCAAGTTCTAGCTGATTCTGATTAAAACCTCATACTACTTTGCAGATTCCTAGTCCAAGCAATAAAGACCCATGGTTTGCAAATCCACATTATGCAAAATTGGTCTCTGAATTTGTTTTTAAACTGATCCATTTAAGATTGAAGGATTAGAAGGATCCCCTATATCTAAAGCAGCTTTTAACTGGTTTTGCCTTTAAAATGGAAAAATTAATCACCTGACTTCAAAAAGTGCGATCTTATGTAACTTTTTAAGGCCCCATATTAGGTATGAGCAAGAGAAGTCCTGGAAAGGTGGACCATATGGTGCAATAATTTGCGTTCTGCCTTGCTGGTTTTTGTAGAAAGGGGAAATCTAGTAAAATGCTTACATCAGCACACTTTAGAACATTTTACAATTTTCACAGTTTGTGCCTGGAATTTATGCAAGACCTTCCCAGAAATGGGTTCACAGAAACAGATTCCCAAAGTGGCATATTTGGAAAACACCTTGAAAATAATTACTGTGACAATTTTAGGAGCTCTGCTAAGAAACTTAGCAGCATATTTCAGTGGCTGGCACTGTCTTCTGATAGATTGGAAGTTAAAAACCTCAAAATTACACTCACAGTGGGAAGCTGATCTTCATCAGTCACTCCCAGCATCTTTCACTGAAGCATGACCATTAAAAGGGCTACGGCAGTTTCAGCATATCTGTGCTTAAGATTTTAACACCAAAATCATTCTATTCTTATTTAATCTTTAGTATCTGAAGAAACTCACAAATAGAAGCAGATGTCTTTTGAGAAAAAATATTAGTGGAAACAGTCCAGATTCTTCAGGAATCCATATTTTCTCTGTTGAGTTTGGAGGGTCCCACTTTTTGTGCAATTCTGTTAAAGGGAAATAGTGACTGCTATTGAACCAGCAAATGTTAACTTATTTGGAACCAATGCAAAAATGATGCCGCAGTCAGTAGACACAAAATCCCGTTTTAGAAAAGAAGCCCGTGTTAGTCTGTGGGAGAAGGTGGTGGCAGCACGCTGCTGCTTGGGAGAAGAACAGCTTTGACCTGCCCAGCAGCCACCCTTCTGGGTGACTCAGGAATTTTAATGATGGGTTTGGGATGAAGCCATGTTCATTCCTTGGCTCACAGGAGAGCCCGTGTGATGCAGGGAACTACTGAAAATGGAGAAGATAAAGTGGAAAAGACAAGGCTGTTTAAAAGAGGCTACAAATAAAAGTGTTCCTGTAATCTTCAAATAACTTTGAAGTGTCAGAAATTCCAAAATGTTGAGAGAAAGACATTAAAGATGGCATGGCTTGATGAAGAATGACATATGCTTTCCAAAATATTATTCACTTTCTTGGTGTGTATGGAGCTGGGCATGCATGCTTCCTCTCACTTCGTCTTGCCTCTCATTTTCCTGACCGTATGTAAAAAGCATTAAAAAGTTATGAATTAATGGAAATTACAGGAGAATGAATTAATGGAAAAGCTCTCTCTGTGGACTTCTATTACTATCCACAACCATGCCATCTGAGTGTGACATGAGTTATTCTGATTTACAATATTCATCTTATTAATCAGAATGAGTCATTTAAATGTAAGTTTGCAAATTAACATTGAGACTCTTTGTACATGGGTAACTCCTTGAGGGAAACACTGTAGTCCAACAATGCTGTAACCAGTGAGAAAATGGAAAAGGAGGAACTCTACAGACTAAAAGTTGAATTGCTATTTTAGCGCTTTTGTATGATATAATTTGATTTCCAATTTCCAGTAAATTAATGTGGGTAGTGAGTTCTTCCTACATATGCATTACCAGCTTTGTTTTTCATTCCTTGTTTCATTTTTGCATATAATGAGCTTTAGTGATCTTCCTAGACCCTTTTATTAACGATGATGGAGTGATTTGAGAGATTAAATAAAATTCCTTTTTTTGGTGCTAATCGTAATGAAATACAGATGTTTGGTGTTCTCCACTTTTATCAGTGGCTGCATTTCAGAAAGTTAAATCCACTAGCAGAGCTGTTAAAAGTATAACTGTTTTCCCAAGGGCAGGCACTTCCAAGTGCATTTGGTCTGAAACAATGCTTGTTTCCATTATTTGCTCACAAGAAAGCACACAATCAAAAGGCTGCTCATATTTGTGTTGTATGATCATTTGACCTTTCCCTCTCTGTGCTTAACTAAAGTATCATTTTTAAATTAGAAACATTTTTCCACATGTTACTAATTCCAGATGCTGTGAATAAAACAATAACATATCAGCCCACCATGTTTCCATGCATTTGTCATTAAGATTTCCATAATTAAATTATCAAGGGTTACTGAACCTCTCAAAATCAGCAGGCTCTCTCTTTAAGGTCCCAAGAGCAGAATACTCAGTGTTAATTGACTCTGTGAAAGCTAAGTGAAGTGCTTAAGCTTAAAGTCAAGTTAAATGGCAGTCAGGTTAAAGGAAAGCTACACATCTGATACTGTTCCTATAAAGCTGATGGGTATTTTGCAGCTGTTGGGAAGAGGAATAACATCTGATAAATATGGTAAAGGATTTTACTTTTGAAACCGATGTTTAACAGTGATTTTGTTTGCAGGAGGAAACGCTTGCATTCAGATATATTCCTGCGTGTAAGTTGTGTTACGCTCCTTTTCTGTGGCAACGCACAGGAATTTATATGAGCTTGGCATTTTTCTTACTAAGGCTGAACTAAATTGGATGACTTCAGCTCTGCCTAGAGCAGGGAGCATCCAACGCACAGTTACCCCAGCTCAGCCAGCAAACAGGAGCTTGCTAAAGAGTG
The DNA here is from genome assembly GCF_964237585.1 of Gallinula chloropus. Lineage (NCBI taxonomy): Eukaryota > Metazoa > Chordata > Aves > Gruiformes > Rallidae > Gallinula > Gallinula chloropus. Next base: position 74,645,320 of record NC_140089.1, read on the forward strand.
ACAGTGAAATCAGATTACTGATGACTGCCACAAGTGGACCAAAGCTTGCCTCTGCTCTGCTTAGATTTTACTTCTGAATCAGACCATTGCAAAGAGAAGAAAATGTGTGCCACAGGAGCCTGTTTAGACCTGAATGATAAAATACCTTATAATCAGGCTACACGGATGCCTGCAGTATTCCTTCTCTCAAAAATATTAGTTTTTCCTTGAAAACACACTTGTCAACACATCAAAGCTCTGTCCAGGGCTTGATGCATCCATGACAACAATTTAGGTACAGTTTTACCCGTGGCTGCTGATGTACAAGAAAACAACTGAGTTAGCATCATGACATTCTGCATCTCACTGCAGTGTTTCTGTGTGTTGACAGTTTATTTGGTGTTGTATGTGTTCCTTGCACCCTTAGCAAGTGCTCAGAGCACTCTCTTTACCCTGGCTTGCTGCCAGAATGCTCCAGGCAAGGGGGTCCCAAGCTCCCTGTCTGACAGCTCAGGGTGTCTTGAAGAGTCCTGGGAGTGCACAGGCACTGTGTTGGCACCACTGCTTCTCTGGGCACTGCACCATCACAGTGAGCTGCACTGCCACAAAAGCATGGTCACTGCACACGCCCGACGCAAGAAGTGCAATTTTTAAAGCCACAAGTGGGACAAAAGTGATACTTGGCATGTAGTCATTTAAGAGGCTTTAAGGTCATAGGACTGATATGCAATGCCATGGAGTGTTAGGGAAGACAGCAGCTGATTAATCTCATAACAAATCTGTTACAGATAAAACACAAAACAAATCAAAGTGACTTGCTATGTAAACCTGGGATTTTTTCATGCTTGCTGTTGGCCGGCTGTTACCCAGCTACTGCCTGGTGAGACAAACAATCACAGGTGAGCATGATTTCATCCAGCATCGTAATTCACTGTGCACATAATAAATATTGCTCTTCATTTAGATTCTGGGAAGTTGGTATTGTAATTGAAAGTTCACAGCGTTTTCCTGCCACCCTCAGTTAGCTAGGCATTACCCAATCTGAGCATGTATATTGTTTTGTGAGTTATTAGTCTTACTTTGCACACTTCTGGTTGTGCTATCTTTCTGCTTACATCTACTAAATAAAAATTATGCAGCTGTGCTCTGGGAAGTGAGCTATTGTTCCTTGATGTCTTTTTTGTCGCAGTGGCTAGGGGTAGGGAGCAGAATCACATATACAGCAGGAGCCATGGGGTCACTGATGTTTAACTGATCAATAGCTTCATTTGGCTGTTGTCTAGGATTTATTTTCTCTGTGGATTTTCCTTATATCCTTCTGTTTGTTGTATTCTTAATCTTGCCAGTTGTAGAAACAATTGGTACTGGGACGCCTGGAAGTAAGAAAGAATAAAGTCCACAGAAAGATAAATACCTCCAAAGACATGAAGAAAAAATTCAGATTCCAAAATGCAAATCAATATAAATCCACAGGAATTTTCCAGCATAAGATGAAACAACCCATAGGAAGAACTCAGGATGGACTTTTTATACTAACAAGAAATTTATTTTACATTTTGCATTACTATTGGCCAAGTTTACTACACTAAATGCCACTAGATGTAGATTTTTGGCAAATTACATTTCGTCTCTTTTTTTCCTTCTTTTTCTTCTAATTTCACAGTCTTTCTAAATTTAAGACTGGTTTCTCTCAGTTTGGCCTAGTGAAAAACTTAAGTGGAGCTTTTCATCTGTCACTGATAGACAAAACACCCTAAAGTATAGATCACACAGTGGACCCATGTTTATGATCTAATATGCATGGCATTAGTATGCTTGGATTTTTCATTAAAATTCTGTTTGCTAAGAACTAGATAATTTCATTTTGCTTCCTGGACAAAACTTTAGGGAAAAAAAAAAACAAAAAACAACCACCCTCTCTCTCCTCCCCCAGCCCCAACACAACTGTATTGAAATCAAATGGAATTTGTAACTTTGCAAAATTCCAGCGTTGAAAGGCATGCTACAAAATGTGGGGGGCTGCCACAGGGAGAGAAACCCAAGAATACTCTCTTGTGATCTGCACAGAAATATTTTCTAAGACAGAAAGTGAGAGGCAGTGAACTGTTAGGATCTTGAGAAGTGTTATAATAGCTTGGTAATGCAAGCCCCAGTGTGCCTTAATACAGTTATAAAATGGATCAGTGCAGCTATAAAAAGAATAAGTAAAAAGGATAAAACCTCTTTGAATAATGTCCAAGTCTGCATCACAAAAAGCTTATGTTATCCCCCATGATTATGAAGCAATAATCAAAGAATGATGATTCACCACTAGGCCATCAGATTTATGAGTTCACAGGGCAGTTAGCAAGAGAAAAAGGGATACAGGAATTTAGGAACTGCCCCCAAGAAAAAAATATCTTCCTTCTTTTCTAGTGTCTCAGGTCATGGAGTGTGTAATGCATGACACTTCAAAAGTCTCAAGGTACACAGTTATACTTAAGGTTAAAAAAATATAATTCTAAGCAATTTTATTCTGACTCAGGAAATTTTATAGCTGAGTAAAACACTAGTCAGTCTCATTTCTCAAAATGAATGCTACTTGCTTCAGCAGAAAAAGTCTTTGCTTCCAGAAAACATTGCATGTTTGAGAGCAGCTGGCTAGAATTGTGTTGCGTGAATGTTTATGACCTGTTCTGTTCAGCTTTTACTGCGTTGTTGGTATACCATCTCTTAATCTTCTCATCCCTTTTAGAATAAATACCGTGCTTGAAAAATCTCCCTGGTGTCTATTTCTTGCTCTTCCCTAGGCCTTTCTCAAGGATTCCTGAGGCTTTTCTTTTCTTCTTGAGATGAACTCTTCCCACTTACTTTTCACTGAATGCCCATTTCCACTCCACTTGTGCAATCTGTTTAACATATTTGAGGCACATACATGCTCATGACATTGTTCAAATCTTCTCACAGCATGTTTAATTTGATTGCAAATAACTCCTGTAATGTATAGAATACAATTTTCACTAGCTTCAGAGAAGTCATACAGAGTTTGAAGTCCAGATGGAGATATTTGTTGCTAGAATCCTTCTTTAGACACCTTAATCACAAAAGGCTCAACATCTAACTTAATTAAAAATGATACCAATGCAAAAATATCAGTAGAAAGGAAAATGCCCAAACATGTTTGCATGAAATTTGCTACAAAATTATAGTGTTTAGCAAATACTGGTTGTTTACTAGAGTGATTTATCTAGGAGTGAATTCTGGCTTGCCACATGCTGGACCCTCCCACACGGCTGCTGGCTGAGCTGCACAATCTCGGGAGAGCATCAGGAGAAGATGCGACTCCCCTGGGAGTGATTCTTTGGGTTTGCTGGGAGTTGTGGGGAATGCAGCATTTTGCACAAATGTTTCATTCCTTCTCTTGTACCCAGCAAAATTCAGAGCCATGACAACTCAGTGAAAATACAGACTGGTTTGTTTTATACAACCTGGCCATTGCTGGCCTTTGAAACACTTCTACGTGTCTACAGCAAGAAAGCAGGGAGAGAGGGAGCATTTGTTAAGCTTGCACAAAAGTGCTCCCTGATGCTAACAGGGACAGAAGGGATGAACTGAAAGGCATTTGTAGAGGCAGCAATAAAAAAAAAAAAAAAGGATTTGTTCTATTACATATCACCACTTCCCAAACTTATTTATATGTCAATGTGCCACTATTAATTAACTCTTCACAGGTAAAACGAGTGCTAATTCTTTGGGCTGCAGATGTTTCAGGCTCCACCAGTGTTCTGGAGTATCATCCCTTTTCTTATGGATCAGTCCTCCATGGTACTTTCTGCAGGTGAGCAATCTGTGCACCTGGGGAATTTTCTTGCCCCAATTCGCAGTGCAGAATTTCCCCAGTGGAAGTATGTGGGCATAAAAAGAAGTATCTGGGCTATGCCTTTTCTTCAAAAGAAGTATTTGCTAGGGGGAGTCCTCCACCAACACCCTGCAAAAGTGAAGAGCACTTTGTTCCTATGCGCAGGTTTAGTTACCTTCTAACTACTGAGTGTGTTAAGAATGGGACTGGTATGGAAAGGTATTGTTTAAAATACATTGTTAATACTTCTAAGTGGATTTATCCAGCACATGGAGAAGATAGAAATGAACAAAGCTGTTGGCTAATTGAAAATAATACGATCCATTATTGACTTTCATGGGCTTTCCCAAGGGAAATTTCCTTCCAGTAAATGCTCCCAGCTAAATGAGATTTAGTGAATTTTGTCTGTGCTGACAAGCATTAGTAAATGATTTAAAAATCCATATTTATTTGAAAAAAATAGCAGAGGTGGGTAAGGGAATGAAGTTCTGTGTCTGGAAGAAAGCACATTTTGGCCCTGATTCTGCTGTCAAGGAAGTCAGCAAGAGCAGGGTCACATCATGAAGGACTCTTAATTCAGGAAGTATATTCCTTAAAAGAGCTTTCTAAAGTCTTTGAAAAGTAGAAAAATTTTTGCAGTAATGGCTGTTGATAATTACTATTAAAACATGCATTCCCTTTTGCCAAACGTCACATTTACTCCTTTACATTATTGCCCTACTTCATTAGATGATTTATTAGTTACTTGTCTGGAATGTGACTTCTACTGTTATGAGAAAGTCCTGAGCTATGAGATTTCTTTCAGGGAACTAGACACCTAATATTATTACTCACTTATGGAGAAGTAGGGGGAAGAATTTAAAGACTCTTCTCCCTCTTTAGTTAAAGCTAGGGATCCATGTGACTGAGAATCCATTACGTGTTCTTTTAATGTTTCTGATGGTGCTATTCTCCTCACAGAAGCCAATTAAAGCCTACAGAATAACTGGACACAATTCTAATATTTTTCAGTCTCAGGATCTGTTAACAAAAATGTAATTTTTTGTAATTTTATTTTCCCCCTGAGAGCAGCCATCATGCCAGGAACCAGAACTGATGTCACCTTTCTGGGTGGGCAGTCATTTTTTTTTTTCTGCTTAATGCATCGTCTGGCATGTGGAAGTCCCTGTTGGTGACTAGGGCTCTTAAGTGCTGTCATTACACCGTGTGTAAATAATGATGGAAGCTGTTAGCAAAAGAAATTTTTTTTTTTGGGTAGGAAAGGTGGGGATGCTGCTGGTGTGGAAGGGAATTAAGGTGATATGAGTAGCCCCATGTAGTGGGTTGACCCTGGCTGAAGGTCAGATGCCCACCAAAGCCAGTGGTGAGGAGTGAGGAAGAGGCATGTGGTGTTCAGCTGCTGGCTGGGTCTAAACCATGGTACCTCAAAATGGGGATGAGACTTGAAGCAGCACATCCTTATCTGCTGACCGGTCTTCTCTGTCTGGAGTCACTGGAAGGAAGCTGGTGTCATGCAGCACCTAAGTGTCCACATGCCTCAGGAGGAAGAAGTAAAAAGTAAGGCACAGGGAACCAATATATCTCTGGTGTAGTTGTATCTGTGCTAAAAGTATACATTTGGGACCACCCACACATAAACAGATTTCTGGCATTCTTAGTGGAATATGTAAATAAAAGAGGTGAAAGTAATTTACTTATTTATGAATATGTCTGTGGAAATAAGAAAATATGCAGCATACATGTGATACATTGATCATTCCCAAAAACTTCCTTGTTGCCTTGAGAAAGGGAATGCTACTACCTCAGTAGTTCTAGTGTCAATAGCAGCAATATCTTCTAAGCAATGCGAGAGCCATAAACAGAAGATGAAAGAAAAATACATTAAGAAACCAAGAGTTGACTCCAGGAGGTAAAATTATGAGTCAACCATATGAGAAATTAAGGTCATGAAATACTTGCCTGCATCTTACTCAGGGAGTTGCCTGGAAGGTTAGCAATGAAACCTGAAACTATATGAAACTGGTTTGGTTTTATCCTGCATTGCAACTCTGAAAATCACAGCAGATTTCTCAAAACAGGCCACAAACGGCCTGCAGGAAATCTGTACAGTGCCATGACTCTTTTGGCCAGCAAAGACCAGGTCCAACAATTCAATGCAAGCACAGCATGTATCTGCTTGCTGGGGGCTGGCCACCATACAGCTACATTTGCAGTCTGAGCTGGGAGACTCTGCTGATAGACCACAGTGCTGTGTGCTCATAACCAAAGAAGTCATGAAGCAGGAGCTTGCAACTAGACAAAAGTACAGACTCATTAAATACTTGCATAAGTTTGGATGTGAGGCAATAAGACAACTTCAACAGTTTTTTTGTTTATTGGGTCCTACAACAGCATCTTCCAGTAACCTGCCTTTGCTGGCTTCCAGCTTCTGACATGGCTTTTTGGCAGACTCAATTTCCCTTTCTATTCATGAGAGATGTTTGCTTTCTGCTGAAACCAAGAGTCTACCTTTGATGGGATACTGAAAACTGAAATAAAATAAAGCCCTTCTCTTGCATGGTCAGAACAATCCTTAAAACTTTTCCTTTTGATCTTCCTAACATTTATCTTCGAGAACTATGTTGCCTTCTTCAAAAGCTCATATTATAACTCAGCAAATTCTGGAAAGATGCAGAACTGAGAGTTCATTCTTCGTATGTTGAACATTTCCAGCAAGAATCTCTACCTCTAATGCCATTGTTTAGACTGTGCCCAAAGGGAAATCAGGCACTTCCTGGGAACAATCATTTTCATCTTAAAATAAGCAATTTTAGATAGGTCAAGTGAATAATGTGCTAGAAGCATGTATTTCTTTCAATTGATTACAGAATGTTACACCTCCTCCAGAGATGTTGCAAATGAAGCCCACCTGCTCTCACTCTCTTTTGAAGTATCTGTATTAGAAATGTAGGAGAACCTAACCTGTCTCCGTGCAAGCCACGTTTGACTTCCAATACTGTAGATATCATCTTGAGACACTGTGTGTGTTCTTTGAAGGACTACTAACACAGACCCACAAATCCTGCCACACCCTCCAATTTGTTAGACTGGGCACAGATATGCATAAATTAGTTTTGTTGCAGATGTACATTAACCTGGCTTTTCACACTACCCTGCTCCAGTGTGGGGGTCCCTCTCACAGTCCTCCATTAACTTCTCCAAAGTGAGTCCTTCCCACAGGCTGCAGTTCTTCATGAACTGCTTCAGTGTGGATCTTTTCCACAGGGTAAAGATGTTCAGGAGCAGACTGCTCCAGCACAGGCTTCCCACAGCCTACTTCAGGTCTCTCCACTTGATCCATCCTGGGGTCCTCCACAGGCTGCAGGTGGAATATTTCCTTCCTACCATCCTCCGTGACCTGTAGGGGAACAGCCTGCTTCACCATGTTTTCCACCACAAGGTGCAGGAGAATCTCTGCTCGGGCACCTGGAGCACTTTCTCCTTCTCCTTCACTGACCCTGGTGTCCGCAAAGTTTCTCCAATCTTCTCACTCCTCTCTCTGCTGCAAAAGCTGCCGCTCCTTTTGATTTCCCTTCTTTACTATGTTATCCCCATGGTCACTGATTGTCTTGGCCTTGGCTAATGGAGGGTCCATCTTGGAGCTAGCTGGTATTGTCTCTGTCAGACCTTGGAGAAGCTTCTAGCCTGATGGCTCAAAATATTTAATGGCAATGTTAAAGAAAGTTCCTGAAAACATCTGCTATTATTGACTAGTTAAATGCAGCTTAAAAATCGCTATCTTATTCTAAGTTTATATAGTCTTTAATATGATTTCAAGAAGACTTCAGAACCTGATCCTTAATCCTATGAGGAGTGGCTGAGGGAGCTGGGGCTGTTTCGCTTGGAGAAGAGGAGGCTGAGGGGAGACCTTATCACCACCTACAACTACCTGAAGGGAGGTTGTAGAGAGGTGGGCAATGCCTCTTCAGCCAGGGGACAGGAGATAGAACAAGGGGAAATGGCATGAAGCTGTGCCAGGGCAGGTTTAGATTGGATATTAGAAAAAAATTTGTACTGAAAGAGTTGTCAGGGCATGGAACAGGCTGCCCAGGGAGGGGTTGAGTCACCTTCCCTGGATGTGTTCAAAAAATGGGTTGATGAGGTACTTAGGGATATGGTTTAGCATAGGGTGGGAATGGTTAGACTTGATGATCTTCCAAGGTCTTTTCCAACCTTTTGATTCTGTGATTCTGTGATTCTGATTCCCACTACTAAGTTAGCATTTCTTGTTCTCCTGCAAAACAAATAAAGAAATAAAATTTCCTACCAATAGCATCTCTTTCAACTCTTCACCTACTAACTAGTAGCATTTCGGATTATGGATGGAATCACATTTTCCTTCTGCCATTAGAATAGAATCTTTATGCAATAGCAGCTGACATACCCAACTTGTGTTTGTGCATAATGAACTTTTTTTTTTATGAATGAGGGCCTATAAAAACTCATATAAAGAAGAAGAGATATAAAGATAATCACATTCTTCACTGGTATTCAACTGATTAGAAATGCAAGAAACTTTTCAGTAACAGTCCATCTTGAACTCTGGAAAAGATTTGGGTCAAGCATTCTGGGTTTTGCAGGACAAGCTTACCTCTATACTCTCCTCTCCTTGCATTTCACTTTTTCAAAGAAAGCGGGTTCTTAATGACATTTTGAACAAGTTTTTGGCTCTAAGTTTAGCCAATCACACTCCTCAAAAAAAATTTCTGTAGTTCTGCCCTTTGTTCACATGTTCAGCTGTGAAGAAGGCTTTGATGCCAGCATCAGGAAGCATGAGATCATATGATATTTATATACCAGAATGGTATCAAACATAGGAAATTGCCTAGTTATTTCCTTTACTATGTACAAAACATTATATTCATTAGTCATTTAATTATGATTTCAGAAATGAATTTGTAATGATGGAGGCAGGACAATATTAGTTAACAATTAGGGAAATGAGAAACCTGGATTTATTCAAATAAGTCCAGCCCTTCTGTTTCCTGCATACCAAACATTAAGGAAATATGATTTCATTAGGTATGCTATCTTATTTTGGAAATACGGGAATGAATTGTCCAAATGGACATGGAAAAAAACATTGGTATTTCAGTGGGGCTACCTTATTCTATTTACAGAAATTCTGCATCCTGAAAAGCACCATGATTCACTGGAATACACGCTTAGATCTTTACCTGTAAACATATTAAGTAATACACTACATATAAAGAAAGAAATGGAATATACAATGGAAGTGCACATTTCATTGAACTGGACTCTTTGAGCAGTTGGTGAATACTATATATTTTCTCACAAAAATTAATACATTAGGATAATGCAATTTCTCTTCTTTTAAGCGCTTATAGTCAATAGTGTATTTGGAATATATGCTATTACATTTTAAAATCATAGAATCAGAATCTCCTGAGTTGGTAGGGACCCCATAAAGATCATCAAGTCCAACTCCTGGCTTCACACAGGGACAGACAAGTCAGAGCATGGGGCTGAGTACACTGTCCAGATGCTTCTTGAATTCTATCAAGCTGGGTGCTGTGACCCCTTCCCTGGGGAGTCTGTGCCAGTGCCCTGACCCTCTCAGTAAGGAACCTCTTCCTAACACCCAACCCAAACCGCCCCTGTCGCAGCTTCATGCCGTTCCCTCAGATTCTGTCACTGGTCACCAAAGGTCAGCACCTGCCCCTGCGCTCCCCCTCGTCAAGAATCCATAGACCGTGATGAGATCTCCTTTCAGTCTTCTTTTCTCCAGGCTGAACAAACCAAGTGACTTCAGCCTCTCCTCATAAGATTTTCCCTCTAGATCCTTCACCATCTACCTTGCTCTCCTCTGGGCACTCTGCAATAGCTTCATGTCCCTCTTGTACTGTGGTCCTCAAAACTGCACACACTGTACTCAGGGTGAAGCCGCACCAGCATAGTGTAGTGCAGGACAATCACAGCCCTGGACCAGCTGGTCCTCTTCGTGGGTCTATAAGATTGTTGGTATTTTATGTGGCCTGGTAAAAAGGCCAGCTGAAAAAATACATATTATATAGGTACTTGTTATGGCAAAACCTGGCTGAAGGTCTTCCATTTGTTACCAAAGTAAGGGTAATGCCCTGAACCATTTCACTCTCTGGAGCTCACATACAGGACTCAGTGGGCTTTCTGATTGTCACCTATTGCTGGTGATCCTCAGGGGCTGAGCTGGATTCTTCCCACGTCACCCAGCTTCCAAGGAAGGATGAGATGAAGCTACAGGTTGACTTAAAGTTGACATTAGCCTAAGCCAAATGTCACATTACTTATGCCTTTCAAAAGGAGAACTGCCACCATGCATTGCTGGGGGCCGCTGCCATTTCCCACTGCAGAGGTAGGCCCATCTTGGCACTCAATGCTTTCTTAAACAATACCTTTTCAACTGTTTTCGAAAAATGTTTTAAAAACTCTAGCTGTATGATACTTTTACAAATTATACTAGTCCTAGTACTTTTTTGGTTGGTTCTTGTGCCTAATGCTTTCAAGACATTTCATCTGTTTAACCCCTGTTAGTCTAAAGTCCTCATTGTTTATCATCCTTGATTCTACAAAAGTCATGCTTATCACAATTCCTAAATAAAGTTAACCACAAAAAATATTTTAAATCTTCTTGCTGGTATTGTTATTGTTCATGCAGGGTGATAAAAATCATGTTACACATAATTAAATTTGTCACTTAGCAAAATTGTCTCTATAATAGAAGTATGGAAATGAACTATAATTTTTTGCAAATATACATCAGACAAATCTGCATAACCAAATCTATTCATTGGCAAGAAAGAGTCCAGGCTAAGCAGTCTCAAGAGCTTCATTATTTCTACAATGGATACAGTAACAGGAAATGAAGGGGGTGGTTATATAAATGAGTGTAATACTTTGGGCAGAATGAAATTCACATGATCAGGCCAAACATTATACAAGTAGATCCACTGACTTCATAAATGGCATACAGACGTAATTAGGATTTCCCAATCCTTGTTTATTAAACTGCCCCCAAACTAGAGATCTGTAAACCAAAACCCCAAATGGTGAGATGCAATTTGGTAATCTGTATGTGCAGTTTATATGCATGTTAGAAAAAGTAGTGTTTGCATTCTGATTTTAAAAGGGAATTTTTTAGAGATTCTAGAGAAATTAAAAAGTTTTTAAAAACCTATGTGTTATGATTTTATGTATACTTATATCATCTATATTCATGCTTTAATTAGGTTTTACGGTGCTACTGTGCTAAAAACTTTTCACAAATAGAAATAATAGTACTTGAGGTGAATTGCAACTTAACATTATCATTGCTGAACTGGTTTGGCTTTTTTTTTTTTTTTAAATGATGGGGTTCCAAAATTGCACTTTAGTAGTTCAGTCCAGTCCCATGAACTCCATTAAAAATGGCAATACAGAAATCTATCTTCAAAAGACTACTCAGATTTTCTGTCATCTCTGACTTGGGAACAAACAGTACAAAGTTCTTGTTATCTGGAACACAAGGATTCAATAAAAAAAGTGGAGTTGGCCAGTGGGTGGCAGTTCCAGTACATGACAAAATGTTGAAGTTTCAAAATTTGTTTTTATTCTGGATTAGAATAAGAAAAGAAACCATGCAAGCATTTTGGAAAGGAATTCTGTTGAAACACTCATTTTTAAATTGAAAAGGTCTGTTTTCTTATTTTTTTTTTCAATGAAAATGAGCCCTGGGTGCTGTTAAAAACTGTAGTGACCCAGCGACACCTCTGCAAAATTCAGGCTTTGGCAAAACATAATAATGCAATAAAAATAACATAAAAAGTAAAAGCATATCAAGTTTTCTAGTAACTTCTAAGACAAAGTAACCATCAAAATCTCAGTGACTATGCTCATAAAATGGCAGTCGTTAAGTGTTACAGCATCTTGGGTTAGGACTGTAAATGAATGAACTAAAAGTTAATCTTAAAATCCTTTCTACTTTAAAGAAAGAGTGAACATACTCGTTAGCACAAACAGAGTCCATAATTTCCATTCAATTATTTGGTCAAAATATGAGTGCTTTTATCATCAACTTTTCCCATATAGGGATGATACTGCTCAAATAGAATGACAACGTGATGAGAAGAGGCTTGTTTTATGACTTTCTCTAGCACTGCAAAAGTGCTTATTCTTTCTAATAGATCAGAAGCCACTAACCACACTGTTAGTCACTGAAGTCTGCTCACCATCAGGTGAGCACCTAATGGTGAGCACTGCTCAGCACCCTCCTGTAAAGAAGAAAGCTTTCTGTTAGTATGTTACAACAGTTCATAGTGTCAAATAAACTTCAGTTTATGTCATTTTTCATATTTCTGATCACTTCTAAGAAGCAGCCTGAGGATCATGGTGTCTATATATATGGATACAGCTCTGAGACCCATGATCTTGTGCAACTCTTGGTGGAAGCAGAGCCCTGCAGTGTTTTCTGTGTATGACACCATTCAGGGGTGTCACACCACGGTATAGGTTGTCATAATGCACTGTAACAGAACTTCACCTGATCATCTCACAGCAAGGATGTTGCTAGCCTCATGTACACCTTGGTAACCCCATCTCTTTCTGCAGGGGATCTGGGAACCTGGGGAGACTCTCTCTGAATTTGGGAGTCTAAATTAGATCCTTAACCTGATTGGTAGGACTACTACCCTATAATTTCTAGCACTTAAAATACCACCTGACGCACCCCCCCCCCCCCAAAAAAAAAAACCAACAAAAAAAACCCCAAAACAACAGACCAAAACCAACAAATAACCCAACCAGAAGGCTGAATACTTCTTTTCTTGTACCTTTCTGTTGACAACTGTTTTTGGTCTCTGACTGACACAGCACAAAGCTAAGTAAGCCCTTGGCTGACTCCAGGCAACCATTCCTCTTTTTTCATGTACGTTTCTGTTGTTTTCAAACCTGAGGCACAGGATATCAATACTCAATTTGCTTGGAGGTCCAAGTTATTTCTTGTCTTGACACTTTGTGTATCTGTTACCAAATACTTCAGAAGTGCAAGGCTCACTGGCACTACAGAAATTTCTTTCAAATCTTTCTAATCAGAGGTGGTCTGATACTCTCAAATGTGTGGGGGTAACAGCTTTTTAAGTTTTTGTTGTTTTGGTTTTGTTTGTTGGGGTTTTTACATGAATCCCTTCAACTGAGATTGATGGTGTTCACATCTTGTGTTTAAATCATGGTCATTTTGGAATCTCATGTTCTTTTGACCTGAATCACTATACCAAAGGAAGATACATGAAGAGAAATGCATGTTTCAGTGTGATAACAGCTATGGCTTGCAGCCTCAGCAGCAGTTCTACACAGTGTTTTACAAGAACCAGAAATTCAGAATCATTTCCTTTTCATCCTTTAGTTCAAAGACATTATGGGAATCAAACCTCAGCTGTTCTTGCTAACCACATACTCTTGTGGGCTACTTTGAGCATTAATGTTTTCCTTTGAAATTTGTAGCTTTCTTTGTATGCACTTAGGTAATTAGTAGCAATGATTAGACTTCATATTTTTTAAACCAGAAATACTTTGAAATGGACCTTCATCACATATCAGACGCATTTTAATGTATTTATTGGATTGCACAGCTCTTCCCAATGCTTATCCTGAGAATGGGAAATGTAAGGTGGGTTTTTAGGTGTTCTCTTTCAATAGATTGTGGCGTGATTGTATACAGCATATGAAGTGCTTGATTTTTCCTCTCCTGCAGAATAAGAAGATATAATTTCAATCTGTGTAGAGTTGAGGTGAACCACAGCCCATTGCAAGCGAACTGCTAAAAAGCAAAAAGATGTATCCATGTGGCATTTGGCCAGTGAGAATATGTTTGCGAGTTGTTGCTGCCCATATAAGTTACAGATCACTTTCTGGTAAGAGAAAACCACTGAGCAGGACAGCATGAAGCTAATATTTTTTTATTTCATTGTTATGCTTGTGTAAAGTTGCTGGTACCTTGTGGAGGTTGGGCTCTATGGAATTCCATCACCAGACTGCATTCAGACCAATTTCTGCTTTTAGCTGCAACTGGCAACCCTGGTTAGCCATTTTTCCATGGCTGACATTGCTGGGAATGTTGTATGTCATCTTGCTGCATCTTTGTGTACATGAAAATACCATAAGACAATTTTCAGCTCTAATTTATAGTGTATTCTTAAAAAAGCATACACCACATGCTCAGAGATAATACATCACTAAGAACATCACTAAGAACCAGCTCCCATATAATGAAAATGCTCAGGACCAGGAAAGGGATTGAAGATATTAATTGACAGAGTTAGATGACACTAGTTACCACCACCGAAACCAAAATCTGAGTTCTGAGGAAAGCATTGTAATGTTTACAGCTGTTACAGACAAACAATATCAACTCTGTCATAAACTCAAATAAATTAGGTGTGTAATGGCTGCACTAATCCAGACCAGTCTTGAAAGCAGGGTTCTGCCAAGATGGTCTTTTAAAAATGTTTGTGTAGGACAGAAGGCTGCCTGGTGTTGAATGAAAGCTAAGGAAGGACCACAGAGGCCATAGCTCTTCCTGGAAAGACATGTAATCAGTCTCTCTCCCTGACTCGTGCTGGAGTGAGTAGTAGGGTGGGTTGGTGGATTTACTTGGAACAGGAGGAAAAACATCCTCTGGAATACGTAGAATGCAACAAAGGAACATAAAGAAAGTTTAGATTAAAATTATACATTCTGAATTTAAACATGTTATTTCCATTTCCATTGACAGGACTTTCAATCATTGTCTTACACGTATCATGGAGTTAAGTCATTGTATACACATTAAGAATTTTTAATCTATTTAAAAAAATTTTTCACAAACCTTGCTGTAGTATCAGCTCTGTAAGAGTTCAGTTTCTATTTCTAGTGACTCTACATCAGGCTGGGAAAGAGGTGTTTTCAAATCAAATGACTGATAATATAATTGCAAATGTTTCCCTTGTATCTTTGTCTTGTGACTGTTCAATACATCTGGGGAAGGGAGACTGCGCTGAAGGATTAGTGGAGGTTAAAGGATGACACAAGCCGGATAGAGGAGGTGGCACATATCAGCAGCTCTCTGGGTGGTGGCTGTCCTGCTGTGCCAGTTTTTCACCCTGGCTCAGAGCCGTTAGGCTTCTCAGTCGTGAGGAGCTGGTGAGCAGTTTGTCTACGGTGTTCAAGCCAGGGTTACACCACAAGACAAATGTGTCTGGCACAGATGCTGCTGAGGAATCAAAACCCTTTGCAGTGGCAAAAGATGATCCCAACAGATCTGCTGAGGCAAATACAGTTGGATTATTTGGGTCTGAGCTCTCCTCAGCCCCTGTAGCATCCCTGGTAGAGTGCAGGAGGTGCTGTCAGCAACACCATCAGCACCACTCCTCCTGCATACATGATGGACGAAATTTGTCTTGGGTTTGTGCCCATTAAGACACAAGATGGCTGGTAGGGACGTGACTTCCTTTTGGGTGCATCGGATTCTTAGTTAGCAATGACAGAACAAAGGAGTAAATTGTGTTCAGGAGGCTTTTCGAAACAAGACCATTCTTTCATTCTTCTGCTAATACCCTTTCAGAATTTGTTTTGGTCCTGCTTACTGCAGTATGTAACTGAGAAAGCTACAATCTACAAAAATTGTAAAACATCTACCATATTATCAATGTTACAATATATAAGGGATAGAAATTATGCATATGTCCATATATATGAATATAAACCACATAGGAAATTTGTATATATGAAAAGAACAAAAGAAGGTATTATGCAATGTCTTTATTACATTCACTTAAAATTCAGGAATGTCACACAGAGCTCTGCATGGAGAAGATAGTAGCTATGTAAATGATATTCATGGCTTAGTTTGGAATGATTTTGTAGTCAGTGAACAAAGAGCTAATTATAAAGATGTTAATAGACACATAAATGTCTGTTTAAGCCTACACTTATTGCAATCTTTTAGGTAATCAGATTAATTCCTGATCATTGTAAATGGAACTTGAAATGTGGTTAGATACTAATAAGGTTGTGGATTCATCTTCCCATCTGGAAGTGAAACCAGCATGTTTCTCGCTCAAAGGTATTTGATTGAGCCAGGCTTTTGTTTTTCTGACTATGCATACTCCTAAGCTTCTCCTCACCCCCTCAGTAGATAGATTATTCTTTAAACCCTAAAAAAAAAATTATTTAAAGTACTTCCTATGTGAATATTAAAACTTTTTCCAAGGAATGTCAAAGGCACTTTTAAAGCACTTTTTCCATTCAGTTTCCATGACCAAATTAACTTGGAAGTTAAAATATACAGTGCCAAAAGACATAGATTCCCAAAGTAGGACTAAAGCAGAATTAGATGCTTACATGTCGCATCATGGTCTGGAAACTCTTTATTTAATTGCCAACTTAAGTAAAATGGTTTTAACTCTGTAGTTACCTTAATTTTGACCTTAACATTCTCCAGGATGCTTAGAGTTGCAGTTCTGTTCATTCCTAACACTACTGTTGTGTCCACAGCACCAAGTCCTTGGAACTTAATTAATGTTCAAGCTTAATGGCCATCCCAGAATGAGGCATTTTTCTACTCCGAGGCCTCGAATGGATTTATCCAAGAAGCATTTGAACCGTAGCACAACAGGACACCGGACAAAGATATCTGAGATTTTCCCATAAGACCTCATTGTGTTTGAAATTCAGGTCTTCTATTTTTGACTGAGTGCTCTGTTAAGAAGGTAGTCCCACTTTCTCTCTCACACACACTCTTTGACAGTCACCAGTATTATAGTTTTTTTCTTAAGATTTGCACAACTTCACCAAGAAGTGTGCTTCACTCTTGCTCCAGAAAGAAGCTAATAGCCTTTGGTTAGAGCATGTTCCTGGGCAGTTGAATATATAGAGCTGAAGAGCCCCAGGCAACCCTCAGATTCTTCTGATCCATGTTTCCATTATTAGTAGGATGTTCAGTAAAGGTAACATGGCAGGATATAAACTAAACAAACCTCCCTTTTAGCAGGTGCAATACTCTTACAAAAAAGCTGACTAATCTATAATATTCAAGGTGTTCAGTCACCCTGTCTGCTTTTATTTGAGTATTTTACCACTTAGGTAGTCCATGTGGCAATCCTGATGAATCATAGACACTTTATTGTATTAGGAACAAAGAATTTTTTCCTGAATGTTGCACTGGAGAACAGCTGAATAGATTAAATACTGTTTGACTTTGGAAAAAAAAAAAAAAAGACTAGCGCACTGGGAGTGCATCTAGGCTGTGAATGTGCATGGATTGATATGCTTCCCAGAAAATCTACTGAGGAACATCTTGACCTCAGCGGTTTTCATCACATGCTCAGCCAGGGTGACTGCTCTCTGAGAATAAAATTCAGTACATTTGTGTGTTCTGCATGCAAGTTTTAGACATAAATTTTTCTTGGATGTCATACAAGAAAGCAAATGGTTCTGGGTTTCACTAAGAGCTTCTTTTTTAAATATGTTTTTTAAAAATTAGATTTTTACATTTCTTGTCCTTTCTAGTGAGACAGAATGCCTGAGGTCCTTTTGACTTTACAATCATAAAATAATTTATGTTAGAAAGGACCTCTGGATTGTTGTCTGGTGCAATCTAGTTCTCAAAGCTATCTTCAGAGTTAGATTAGGCAGAGTCCACAGCCTTTCTGGGAAAACTAATCACCTGCTTAGCCACTGTCACCATAATTTGTTTTTTTCCTTGTGTCTAGTTGGCATTTTCTTTGATGTAACTTTTGATGAATCAACTTTTTAAAGCAGTAGATAATGGCAGGACAAGGGGGAATGGATTAAAGCTAAAGGAGGAAAGGTTTAGATTAGATATTAGGGGGAAGTTTTTTACAGAAAGAGTGGTGAGGTGCTGGAACAGGCTGCCCAGAGACGTGGTGGCTGCCCCATCCCTGGAGGTGTTCAAGGCCAGGTTGGATGGGGCCCTGGGCAGCCTTGTGTAGATCCAGGACTGGAGGTTGGTGGCCCTGCCTGTGACAGGGGGTTGGAACTCCATGATCCTTGGGGTCCCTTCCAACCCAGACCATTCAATGAAAGGTATACATCCCCTCCTATGGCTACAAAATTTTGCGATATTTCTGACTCCTCTATTTTATAACTGCCTTTTCACATTTGTATAGTTGGAAGCAACAATTAGATCCTACCTTAGTCTTCTCCAGAGAAGACAGCTAGGATAAGCAAAGCTAGCTCTTTCAGGCTCTCCCTAGGAGGGTTTCAGCACCTAATCAGGGCCCCCCTTTTCTATCAGAATATACAGGGAAAAACAACGCTGGACAGGGTATTCCAGGTGTGGCCTGAAGACGGTTACATGATCAGAAATAATCACTCCCCTGGATTTGCTGGCTGGATCCTTCTGACACAACCTAGTAGGCAGCTGGCTTTCACTGCCCCAATGGCATGCTGTTGTCTTACCCTTCATTTGTTGTCCATCAGGATCCCCAGATTCTTTTCTGTTAAGATGCTTTTGAGACAGATGGCCCCCAGAGTGCACTACTGCATGTGTCTGGTCCATGCCAAGGATAGGACTTGGCATTTGTTCTTGACGAATTTCATGACCTTTTCATTTGTCTATTTCTGCAGCCTACCAAGATCTCTCTGAAAAGCAGCCCTGCCCTCCTCTGTTGACCATGACATGCAATCTGTCCCTAGGTCCAAGTGGTTCATAAAGATCTTAAAGACTATTACACTCCAGTTAGCCCCTAAGCAAGACCAGTCACAAGTACTGAGTCACCACTTGGACTTCCAGCGACTTTTCCCTACATTTTGATGATTCAGTTTTTTACCCACCTGGTAGGTCACCCACCTAGTCCACATCTCCCCAGTTTGGCTATAAGGATATTGTTGAAAAACATATTGAAAACCTTCCTAAACTCCAAGTAACTCAAGCCCACTGCTCTCCCCTTGTCCTCAGAATCTCCTGGCTGAAGATAATCAGGTTAGTCAGGCATGATTTTTCCTCAGAAAGTCCATGCTGGCTGATCCTGGTCACC
Organism: Gallinula chloropus; assembly: GCF_964237585.1. Lineage (NCBI taxonomy): Eukaryota > Metazoa > Chordata > Aves > Gruiformes > Rallidae > Gallinula > Gallinula chloropus. The sequence continues at coordinate 74,664,184 of NC_140089.1, forward strand.
ACCTTCTTCCTCTTGCTCTCAGCTCCATGAATATTGGCTTTGCATCAGTTTCATTGATGTGAAGAATTTGGGCTTTTTCTCTAAGGTTTTGGTTAAAGAATCCACTGAGATTAGTTTAGTTCTCTGGCTTAGGCTCATCTAAGTAGGAATCAGGCCTTATGTGTGAGAAAACTTGCAGGACTTGATTGTATAGGCCATTTTATTAGGGGGACATATGAGGTGCGTGAGGATGCTAGACATTGTCTGACTAGAATGGGTTTATTTTGCTATGATATAAATGAGTATGTAAGGTGAAAGGCATTTGAAAATCTGATCCATAAAGCCCTTCACCACTTGATGTAATGCTGAAAAAGTGAAAATGGATAAAGAAACTTTGCCAGGGTATAGTTCCCTAGTCAAGTTCACACATATGCAAATTTGCAAGCTGCAAAGCAAAGATTAAAGACCTTTCTTAGGAAACTCATATGAACAATAGGACCTGGTCAGACTGAGAAAGCTCAGCTTTGTTCTAACTGCTGTACAAAGTGCTCTTCCAACAGAGGCCAGGCTGTGAACACATTAAAGGTATCAGTAATGTTGATTGGCTGCAAATCAAACTGTTTCATCGCTCATTTCCTTTAGTAAATCATTGAGATATGTGCTAAGTAAATCTGCTGCTACCAGTAAAAGATTTATGGAGCAGAGGGAAGAAGGCTAATAGGACTAAACCCCCCTTAGTACAACTATCCAGTAAAATCTGTCATCGCAGAGTAGAGGAGAAGCTATGCAACTCCTTCCCTAATCAGTGCTGAAATCATGCCCAGACCTGTTTGGCACATATCTTCAGGCATCCCTCTTGTCTTTTGTCATGAAAAAAGCAGATTATTTCTGATTATTTTTATTTCTTTAAGTAGGTAATTTGTTGTCATTGATCATTTTACTCTCTCCCTTACCAATTAGAGTCTCTACATTAAAAATTGTATACCCTGTATTTAATATATTTCATTCGCTCCACCTATTTGAACTTCTCACCTGCAATACACCATACTCTACCGTGGAATTCATGGCAAAATAGAAATGCTTTACAAGTGTAAAAGTTACAAGAAATTAACATCTGTTGACCTCCCACAGCTTGATATCATTTCATCCTTCCTTTAATTTGATGTTCCAGCTATAGATAAAAAGAGTTAGAAAATGTTGGAGAAGGAGTGACTAATCTCTTTTGACATTTTCTATGCAATTGTATTTTGCTCTTTGACAGGTAGAAGACAGAGCACTAGGCTTGCTGGGAAAAACTGCTGCAGTCTGACACAAGCTGCACACAGAGAGCTAGCAAAGACTGTTACTTTACTGCTAAGGAACATATGAATACATTTATTTTTATTGTTCCCTAGTATTATGGCAGAATTCAGTGTGATGCAACACGTGAAAGTTCTGTATTTTATCTGAATGGGATATTTTAATTCAAAGTGTTTGCCATTATATACCATTGTAAAACTCCATTTGATGGCATGGTCTAACAAAGGCAGTTTAGGAGGGCCTGGATGTATTAATTTTTTTTATCTGTCAAACACTTTGGATACATAGACTTGAGCTATGGTTTAATCATGGTTTTTATTCCCAGAAAGTCTGTGAATTCAGTACTGAATCCACTTAAGGATTTACAAATCCAAGAAATGACTTCGGTTGACCTGGAGCGTTTAATCAGGATACCAGTCCCTGTCCCTCTCTGCTCAGTGGACACCCAACAACAACATGACCTGAGCTCACACAGTGCTTCCCTGTACAAATCAACTCTTCCCTAAAGTGCCCCAAGTCCTGCTCTTGTGCCTGTGCTGGGCTTTCTCACACTGGACAGGTGGGTTGGCCATGAGCCAGCAGTGTGCCCTGGTGGCTAAGAGAGCCAATGGCATCCTGGGGTGTATCAGGAGGAGTGTGGCCAGCAGGTCAAAGCAGGTGATCCTCCCCCTCTACTCTGCCCTGGTCAGGCCCCACCTGGAGTATTGTGTCCAGTTCTGGGCACCCTGGTATAAAAAAGGGACCTCCTTGAGAGAGTCCAAAGAAGGGCTACGGAGATGGTTAAGGGGCTGGAGCATCTCCCCTATGAGGAAAGGCTGAGTGAGCTGGGGCTGGTCAGCCTTGAGAAGAGAAGACTAAGGGGGAATCTAATTAATGTTTATAAGTATCTTAAGCATGGAATGCAGGGGGAATTGGCCAGCCCCTTTTCAGTGGTCTGTGGAGGCAGAACAAGGGGCAATGGCTGCAAGTTGGAGCACAGGAAGTTCCACACCAACATGTGGAAGAACTTTTTCACAGTGAGGGTGACAGATCCCTGGGACAGGCTGCCCAGGGAGGTGGTGGAGTCTCCATCTCTGGAGATATTCAAGACCCATCTGGATGCCTATCTGTGCAATATGAGCTGGGGGGCTGCTTTAGCAGGGGGGTTGGACCCGATGATCTCTCGAGGTTCCTTCCAACCCCTATGATTCTGTGATTCTGTGTACCTGAGCCTAAAGGGGTTCAAGAGCCAGTGTAAGAGCAGTTTTCCAATCTGCTGTGGGGGCCAGAATGAGGAACAAAATGCATGAACCTTCAGGCTGGTAGCTTAAACATGCAGTGGCAGGGGACAATGTAAGATTTGGTGCTCCCCAAGGTGGCTTCTGTAAGATCCGATGGCCACTGAATGTGGCAGAGGTGGATGGGGAGGGATTGCTGCACTGATCAGCCGGAGATAAGGATGAGCTTAAATCTCCCAATCTGGGAAGTAAATCAGTCCAAGACTCCCAGGTGCTGTTAGGACTCAGCTATCAGGCAATGCAGACACACTTTTCTGACTGTCCACGAACAAAATAGCAGATCCCATTAAGTCCTATGAATGGAGAATATGACTACCAGCCTTCACAAGAGGAGTCCGGGCTGCAACCCCTGAGCAGCTGAACATGCAGCCTGTGTGAAATGTCTCAGTCTGAGGGCAGGACAGGGCACTGGATGTACCCCTGTGCTCAGCGGTTCTGCTGCCAGCCCCGGCAAACCCATGCTCAAAGCGCAAGGCTTTGCATCATGCTTCCAAGACTTCCAGCTCTGCCTGTGCCCCGCAGCACCTGGGCACTTCACAGAGCTACTGGTCAATGTACTTAAAAGCTACCTAACCTATTTTTATTTTTTCCTCTTGCTTAGCTGGACAGAGCTTTTATGACCTCCGAGAATCTAAATTGCTCCATCCAGTAAATTGCTGTTCATGTCAGAATCTTAAGGACTTTTAATTATAAATCAAAATTACCACATCTTAGGAGAATGAGATGAGGAAGCTTTGATGATTCTTGTGCCTGTTTCATGTGTAGGAAAAATGCTGATTTAGCAGACAGTGGTGTCAAAGACTCATTTACATGAACTTCAAGATATTAAATATCCATTATTGTAATTTTCCCAAAGATTATCTGAGCAAGTCAAGATGTTTGTCTCATCGTTTTTCTTTTTTTAAGCTGTGTTTGCTTTTTGCCCATTAAGAGACATGTCCATTTGTGTTGGGCATGTCCACACAGAGATACCAACACTTCATTTAAGCACTAGTCAGTCAATAACAAGTAAAAACTTTAAAAACTTCAGACTTCCTTCACAAAGAACCAGGTGTTGTATTACAGCATTAGTTTATCTGATGATAGTTTTTTAAAGAATATTATGACCATGGCTATAAGTGCTCAGTAACAGTTACTGAACTTGGATGGGACTCTTTGTAGCATGAATTTAAGAATGTTAAATACTTTATGACTCTCTTAAATTTTCCCTTCAGATTGTTTGAAACACACAAAGCAGAACTCTATACTTAGAGCAGAACAAATGTACTTATCATAATTTTTCCAAACAGGCAGTGCTGTTGTGTTATAAAAATGAGTAAGTCAATGAAACTTTTAAATGATGCTACCACAAATCAGAGCTATGACGCTCAAAAAATGTCAAGTATATCAAAAGGAATGAGCATTGTCAGGTGTAAAGGAACTGTGTGGTATCACTGCAACACTCCACTCTGTATTTGGTGGCAAAATCACAGAACCCCAGAATTCCAAAACAGTAAGGGTTGGAAGAGACCTCTGGAGATCATCTAGCCTAACCCCCCCTGCTAAAGCAGGATCACCTAGAGCAGGCTGTAGAGGATTGTGAGCCAGTTGGGTTTTGAATGTCTCTGGAAAAGGAGACTCCACAGCCTCTCTGGGCAGCCTCTCACAGTGCTCTGTTACCATCAGAGTTAAGCTTTTCTTCAGGTTGAGATGGAACTTCCTGTGTTCCAGTTTGTGTCTGTTGCCCCTTGTCCTGTTGCTGGGCACCACTGAAAAGAACCTGGCCCCAGTTTCTAGACACCTAACCTTCATATATTGGTAGGTGTTGATGAGATCCCCTCCTAGTCTTCTCTTGTCCAGGCTAAACAAACCTAGCTGTCTCTTCCTTTCTTTGTAAGAGAGATGCTCCAGTCCCCTCATCATCCTTGTTGCCCTCCATTGTGCTCTCTCCAGTAGTTCCCTGTCTGTCTTGAACTGGGGAGCCCAGAAGTGGACACAGTATTCCAGATTTGCCAAATCAGGTCAGAGTAAAGGGCTAGGATAACCTTCCTTGACCTGTTGGACACACTCTTCTTAATACACTCCAGGTACCTTCTGCCCTCTTGACCCCAAGGTCACATTGCTGGCTCATGGATAATTGTCTGACAGGACTCCCAGGCCCTTCTCCACAGAGCTGCTTCCCAGCAGGCCCAACCCTAACATGTACAGTTGCTTGGGGTTATTCCTCCCTAGGTGCAAGACCCTACACTTGCCTTGTTGGATTTTATTTGATTCCTCTCCACCCAGCTCTCCAGCCTGTCCGGATGTCACTGAATGGCAGCACAGCCTTCTGGTGTGTCGGCCACTCCTCCCAGTTTTGTATTGACAGACCAGACCCAGTACTGACCCCTGGGGCACACTACTCACTACAGGCCCCCAACTAGACTCTGCACCACTTATCAAAACCCTTTGACCCCTGACATTCAGCCAATTCTCAGCCCACTTCACTGTCCACTCACATAACCCGTGCTTCCTGAGTTTGCCTGTGAGGATGTTATGGAAAACAATGTCAAAAAGCTTACTGAAGTCATGGTAGACAACATCCACAGCTCTCCTTGAATCTACCCAAGCCATCATGCTATCATAGAAGGCTATCAAGATGGTCAGACATGATTTCCCTATGGTGGAAACATGATGGCCACTCAAGAAAAACACAGTGTATATGTCTGCTCGCAGAACATTGAGTAAATCCCTGTGCTTTTACTAATGCAGGTGCAGCTGCCACTGGCATTTTGTCAGCTGGGGCAGCTATGGCACACATTTCCCAAGTTATGAGGTGACTTACTGATCATATTATTGTTTTTGAAGAACACACTTTTTCACCCATTACGTTCTTGTTTCTGGCTCATGTTATTGCAGGATTGGCTCTAACTGCAGGTAGACATTGTGATATATACAGATAAAATCCATGCAAGTTCACAGAAGTTGATTTTTGCGTAGGGACAGGGGACAGGTTAAAAAATGATTGAGCTTCCTTTACTATGTGCAAATTGACCAATAAAGACAACCACAGGCTGTAAACCCAGTGATTCTTTTCCTGACCACACAAAATAATGTCATGATTACAATTTGCAAAAGATTTTGTTTCATTTGGTTGGTGAAAAACATGGCAGTTGTCCTCCTTGGACAGAGGTCAGGAGTGGTCCCATTGTCCTCAGTGACCTAGGCAGGGTAAGTGGAGGGTGGGAAATGGATGATAAGGGAGATGTGCTCCAAGTCTACATTCCTTGTAGAAACTGGTAGAAAGGGCTGAGCCACTGACACAAACCCTGGATAGGACAGAATGATGGGAAAGGAAGATAAGAGAGACAACTGAGAGACATACCTACATGTAAATCTGAACCCAGGATAAGTGTTAGGATTATTCAGTTTAAATTACGAGTGAACCCAGAGTGACCAAAAGGAAGAAGACATGATGCACTGCGAATGAAGCTGTGTACTGACAGAGGTGTGGATGACTCAGCCACATACATGACTCAGGTGCTGGGAACTCTGACACTGACTCTTCACCATGATCCTGGGCAAGTCCCAGCTTTTCTTTGGGTCATGTCAGACCTCTGAGTAAGCAGTTTGACCTCCCACCACAGCCAAGGCAGTTGTATTTACATATGTTGACCTTGTATTTCACAGAATGCTTCATTTTATGTATCCGGAAATGTCCATTTTATTATATATGTCAGAATACCAACTTTTATAAAGAATTTTACACTGTAAATGCCAATGTCAGAAGGGAGTGAGAGACATTCACCCAAATAAATGTCACTATCAGAGCTAGTTACATGACCTTTTATCCTGGTTAAAATTACTGATCCTGTACTGTACTGAGCATCAACTCCCCACTCTGAAGTGGTACTGGTGCCTCAGGCACTCAAGACATTTGTATATGAGGCTACAAGTTCCTTTTCTGGGATGTTAACAAGTCATTAAACCCCACCATCTCAGACAAAACAGCTGTTCTGCTTTAATTTCTTAGTTCCCTGGAACACAGAAGATAATTTTATTTTTCTGGCTCAGTTCTCTATCTTCTGATGATATTTGACTCTTTTTTTTTTCTTTTCTTCCCCCCAAATATGACTTTACCTTGTGAGGAGTATTTAACTTAGACATATTGCTGTTGGACCTGTAAATCTTTGTGGATATCCAAGACAGCAGAAATCTAAATCTATGCATTACAGAGCTCACTGGTGTGACTAAATACTGAACTGATGGTGAAGTAGTGTTACTATAAGTTCTCTATCTCATGGCCCAAAGCCAGAATTTATTTGTGCCAGCCAGGGCATTTTCATGTAATGAATTCCCTTCTGTAACACGGATCTTAGAAAGAAACAAAATGTTTGGTCTCTGCATCTCTCTATCTAAGTCACATGGTTTTTTTTAGTTTTTAGATCTTTAATTTCATTGGCAGTGTTGGGCATGGTTCCTGGCTCATAGCTATATCTGGCATGTGCTTGTTCAGGTGGTTGTGGAGTTGCAGACAGCTGGACTAGATGACACAAGCATTTCCCAATCCTCCATCCTAAGATCTTTGATTAGCTCAAGTTAGAAATTGTTTGGTTGTTTTTTGTTTTGTTTTGTTTTGTTTTTTAAAGTGTGTGGTGTATCCTAAACAATACAAATCAGAAAATACCTATTTTTCCAACCTCAACTGGAGTAGATGCAAACACTTTCAAATTCAGCACAAGATCTCATTGTCATTTGAATTTCTCTGTGTTGCAAATAGGACCAAACTTGTTACCTTGAGATGAAAGACACTAATTCAAATCACTAAACATAAAAAATAATCCAGTAAATTCAAACTGTAACAAGTAGGTGTGCTTTTCACAGTTATCTGAACAGCACAGCAAAACGTCTGTGTTCCCAGAAAATGAGTTCACATCGCTATAGGAAAGCTATCACAGAGATGACTAAGTGCTATCTCAGTGTGTGAACACTAAATGACAGTGTTTGCCAAACTGACCATCAGGGAAAAAGGACATCAGAAAGGAGGCAGCTTGGCAGAATACAAAAGCATATAAAGCAGTGAACTGATACGCTTGAGTCAATGAAACACTGAGCACAGCTGACTACCATACCCAAGGGACTAGCAGGAGTCTGGACAGTTCTGGTGACTCATTCTGTGTATGTAGAGAGTTGTCTTAGGTCAAGATCCAAGAATGTTAATATTTCCTCATCTTTTTTTAATATTAGGATATCCTAACTTTAAAAACAATTGAAGCTTGCCTTCTTTCAAGTTTGAAACAGACCTGAAATTCAGTCCAGAGAGTCTCAGATTTGCAGTTCTTATTTGTTTACAATGAATACTCACTACTTCCTCAAAAGCTTCACATATAAAATAGTATTTCTAAGATTCACAAACTAATTCATGTTTTTATGGTAATCAACACATGGAACTGTTTGTTAATTTTACACAGTTAATCTGAATCCAGAAAAACTTGGAATTTTTTGGCTGACTTTTGAACTGGTATTTGCATTTGTTGAATCAGTTTCACAGTCCTCCAGCAATCAGAAAAGTAACTGGACTTCTATGGAAGAAGCATGGTGTGTGTGTGAGAGTTACTTGCAGGGGATAATGTGGTGCTGCATTAAATGGCAACAGTAAATTTAATATTTTTTTTCTTCTAAGCCCACCAGTAAGGCGAGCAGACTACTTGCTCAGATTTTATGCAAAACATTTATCAGTATTTGCCACATGTTTAAAACCATTTTCTGCTATGGAAAAGTTGTAATTTTTGAGCTACATATCAAAATTTGCCAATTTCTCAGACAGAGAGAGAGAGAGAGACAAGGGGGATTTTCTGAAGTGTGGAAAGTTCTGCTGATCCCCTGCAGCCTGCAAAAGCTCACTGACATCCAGGGTCAGAGAAGTAAGCTAATGCTGAATACTTTAAAAATCTCACCCAGCTTTGCACATTTGTGATTCTGACACCTTGGCAGTATCCATTTTGATGATGGAAAGAGTGAAGTGGTTGCCAGTGTCTTACAAGTTTATTTGTGTAGATGTTTTTAAATGTTTTAAGAGGGCAAGAAATCCTGCTGGCACACAGGGAAATTGGTTTATTTCACCTCATTATTCCCTAAAAGTAAACTGAAAGCAGTTTTTGTCTGGCAGAACACGCTTCAGGACTTGGGGTTTTTGCTGGCCCTCACTGAAGACAGTGCTTCACATCTTCAGCTTCTCTGGGACCAATGCCTTCTACAATTCTTTCTGCTCCCCAGACAATTAGTGGCTCAAGTGGGCATTGGAAAAAAAATACCCAAAACCCAAGAATTTCAAACCAGCCAACCAAATTAAACTATTAGTGCTTGCCTAAAGCAGCTCTGGATGATTTCAGGTGGTTTGAGGGGAATCATTTGAATACCACAGTTTGAAGACAACTGAAGTAACAAAGGTCCTGGATTAAATGTGTCAGTCTGAAATAGTCTATATGCACCCTCCAAAAGTATATTTAATTAGAAAGAACTCAGAGAATTAAAAGATTCCCTATCAAGGATCATTTTCTGTCTTTTATCCTCTGTAGAAGGGCACCATGTCCAAATTGCCCTTGGAGAGTGGTCCCCATGCTGCCTGCCTCCTTAGATTTTACCCAGGATTTCCTTGGAGACAAATTGGCTTGGGAGGAGGCCACCTCAGAAGTCATGGAAGTGATTTAATAGTATGGAGAACACAGGACAGTGTTTCAGATCACTGTCTGGACCTCATTAATTTATTCGTACAGATATCTTAGCATGTCACACAGATGGTACAGTTATCTCTGAAGGTTTGTCAAAATTGTGAAGGAGATCCAAACAGCAGAATGGAGATCCAAACTACCAGTGTTTCCTAAGCTGGATTAATTTTTATAATAATTTTCATGTTCAACAATTATACTTTTTTAGATTTAAAATGTAAAAACTGATTGGAGGTTGCCCTCTGCAATATGCTGGGTGGCCTAATGCATGCTGGATAATTCTGAAAATTCAGAAATTTAGGAAGCAGCTCTGTTCTTCTTTCTTAAATTTTTTGGTTTATTGCCAGGAGAACTGTGCTGAAAGGCAATTCTTGAACATCTTGGTGATAAAAAAGCAAATGGACAAAACACTTCTGCTTCCATTCAGCTGGCAGTGGACCTGAGCAGAAGTATGAAAACAATAAAAGGTTAAATTCCACATGGGAAAAAAACCCAGCAGTGAAGAGGTTGAAAAGCAGAACCACACTGCATTTCCTGAGTTGGCCAGATAATAACTGAAGAGAGATGAAGAGTTTAAAAGATTCTTAGTTGACACATTATTATTATTACTATAGTTAGAGGCAAAATAAAGTAATCAGTGAATAAAAAAATTGCAGCTAGAAAGCAGGAAAAAATCCTTTGCACTGAAAATGGATTTAAATGCTATCCAATTTTTTTTAAAAAACGGAAACCCCAACAGCCCAATTTGCGTTCCACAGATTCCAGGGATGGGCAAAGTCTTTTTTTCTCGGTGACAGTGAAATCTAATTTTAAGATAATTTACTTGTTTATGTTACATCAGGCACTGCTCCCTCAGCGTAAGAAGAGCCATTCGTCTGTAACATATTGCTGTAGAAATAGCTCAGATCAGAAAAAAGCAAAGACACTTGTCACAAGCTCAGTGTAAAAGCATGGAGGTTATAGCAACTGTTTGTGTCTTTCAGTTTACTTCTTGTCTGGAAAAAGAAGAAAGTGAAAACTAAATTTTGGCACTATATAAATGTTGAAAGTCTGTTCTTACCTTGTTTTTCAGCTCCACATTTCCTCTTGAGGCTGTATTGTGAAATTGCAGTTCAGCATTTGGATGACAAAAGCCCGTCCTGTGGTCAGGCTAGTTCATAGTTCATACCCTATGGATTTTGTTATTCACCTATTCAGTTTAGTTACAGATGGTAGCTGAAGTTCTTCCAATCATATAGAAAAATATTTGCAACAAATTTGTCAAAGTAGTTGTAGCTCTTGAGCTTTTGAAAGGAAATTAATTTGGGAAGTAGGGTGGGAGGGTAGTGGCTTTGTTTTTTTCAGGAAACTTTTAATGAAAATGTCAAATTTTCTTTTGGCATTTGGCCATAAACTTTTTTTTTCCTTGTCCATTGCTTTTTTCATTCTTCCTTCCATTTTCTTCCCTCTTCTCTCCTGAAGGAACAGAAGGGATGCAGGAAGAGAAGGCCAATAAGAATTGGCAGAAGGATGAAAGATGTCTACCTGGATCAAACTGGACTGGTTGACTGAATATTTTCAGTGGACCACTCCAGAATATGTCTCAGTTTTGGTTAATTTCATAGTGAAATTTTAAGCCTTGTAAAGCTGAAAACACCTGTGTGTTCCTCTGAATGCCCGTAGGATGCACAGATTTAGTGTGGTCAGCTGGAAACACATCACTTGTAATGTGGTGGACTTCCTCATGCAATATCTCCTCCTTCCTTTTTTAGTGTGGGTTTTTAGAAATCTCTGTTTCATGAGAGGAAATATGTTTCAGTGGTTAAATTCAGCATAGGCAGTCTTCAGACTCATGCAATCTTGTGTTTCATAACATCTCTTAAAGACCAGGATGCTTCATGTCGTGTAACAGACTGTGAACTTCCTTGTTCTCATTCTCAATACTGAGGGTTGTTTTGGCTCAAGTTTATAATGGGGCTATTGATGGTCAATATTCTACCATTTATGATGTCAGCAAAAGACATCATTTAGTTGTATGATGCTTTGCATTATTTGGCTTGATAATTTATTAGTCAGCTTATTGTAGGCTTCAGTACTATCTAAGTGCTGTAAAGTTTAATTGGGTGCCATTTCCTGTACGCTTTCTCATGCATGTTTATGAAAGGAAGCTCTGTCTTTTGATAAGTATAGAAACTTCCCTTGCCCAGTTAGACACGATGTAAAGCTGCAGGTAAACAGGCTGCAGACTCAGAAATTATAAGACGTTATTATTCTCACCCTTATGTGCTTCTGTAAACTACTTTGGCTCTTCTCTTTCTTGCATACTAAAAGATGACAATGATCCTATGTTAGGCTAACCAAACAAAGAAACAACCAGACAAACAAGTATTACTTTACAACCATGACTGTCACACATTGTAGTGCAGTATAAAGCAGGAGCTTCTCTACTGAATTCAGTGGCAATGGAATAAAACAGCAAAACGGACACACAAGAAAACTCCTTGACTTGCACAGTAAAAATTCTGTAAAATCAGTATAAAACAGATTCGATAAAGGAATTTGTAATGGCTTCATGTGGTAGCACACATGGAGCATCAGTCCATCTTCGAAAAAAAGCAGCAATTATCAAAGATGCCTAGCATTCTAAATGGAGCAAAACCTTCCTAAGTTGTATCTTGAACACTTTCCAAAGTATTTGGAAAATTCAAAAGTATTTCCAAAGGCTTTCCAAAGCTACCTGTGACAGAAGTGAGATCAAGAGCGTCTCACGTGAGCAGACATACTTTTGTCTTAGAGGTGGTGGTGGTCTGTGCAGGAGAGGCAGTGTGTGGTAGTTAGACATAGCTAGAGAAGAGTAACTGAGTTAATGTGCCTACACTCCACTGTAAATTAGTATCTAAACCAGGAAGAATGTTCTTCACGTATTTTACTTGCCTGACAGACTCACGAGTCAGTACCGCATCCATTCAGACACGCAACTTGACGGCTTCCTCCGCCCCTACTGTCACAGCTACATGGCTGTCTGTTGTGCTGCTGCCAAACCAAACAAATCTAATTTATATTCTTTGTGGCTGATGGAAATACCTTATTGCATTAGGGTTTCAGGAGGTTAGCTGCACAGTGAGAGAGAGAAGTCCTCTTGACCCTGTCACCTCTGCTCTGACCATGGCTGCTCCTCCACTGCCATTGTGAATCCTCATTTCTCTAAGGAGCAATAGGAAACTTGTAAAATGGTCAGCTGTCTGAGATTCTTGGGGTAAGTGAGGGTGATGGAGCATGTTCACCAGGGCTGCAGAGGACTGAGATGGAATTCCAGGTGTCTCATTGGCAGCATAAACTAAATTAATGGGCAATAAGCCTGTGGACTAGATAATGTATCAGCTTTATTCCTGCTTAACACCCTCGGAACTGCTCACTTCAGGTTGGGAGGATGATCATATTACAGTAACACCATGTTCATTGACTCATTTCCATGCAACACTCAGGAGTTCCTCAAAAAATGAGTCATTTCAACATCAGTGTGGGAATCTGCTGTGAGTCCTTTGGTCTGGAAGTACATGTTGCTTGCTTATACCTGACAAAACTAGCATTGGTGAAAAAAAAGACAGTCTTTAAAATAGTCAGTTGCCATATTTCATCAGGCACAGAAGACTCACATTTATGGTGATTCTCACCACTCACATCTCTGAACCTGGCGCGGTGTTGTTCTTAGGTTACACGAGGCTGCTGAAAGAACTTCTACGTGCCTCTAGGTTGATTCAGCCAGGAAAGAAATAGGATTTAACCTATGGAAGAGCAATGTTTGATAGCTGCTCTGATCTGTGGCAGCAATAGAGATTGGTTGCTTTCACTGGATTTTTAAAATAATTATGTGTGATTTGGGGACCTATCCCTCCCCCTCCCCCCCCCCCCCCCCGCAGTACAAAAGGATAGATTATGGATATTTTGTAAGATTTTGAAGAATCTCTCCTAATTTCAGTAGTTACTTAATACAGAGCCAGGAGTGAGCTGATCTTGAGCTGGCAATAGTCCTGTTTAGAGCTGGAGGTTGGACTAAATGTTCTTCAGAGCTCCCTGCCAACAAGCATTTCTAGTACTGTGCTTTTTTGCTCTCCCAAAGAATGTCAGAGCCTCACCTCACTGTCACACACCAGCTATACCAGCTTTCCTGGCTGTGAAGAGGAAATCAAACATTTACTCCCCTAACCCAAAGGGGCATGGGGAGGTGAGTTATATTTACACAGTGGTATGAAAATGTAAACTAGGTGTCACAAGACTGTTCTTGAGTAACAGCCTTTGCATTGTGGAGGCACTGTGTATGAGGAAAATAATTTGTCCCTTCCTTGCTCTGAGATATATATGGTTGAATTATTTATTTGTTGGGGGGGGGGGGGGGAAGCAGTTTACAATCTGAAAAGCTGCATGGGCATTTCTTTTCAGATGTCCTAAAGCCAACCTTCATATCCCATGATATAAAGTGGAGTGGATCCTACTGCACTGGGCGAAATGCAGGTCTGGGAGTGAAAAGAGGTAGATTTTAGAGCAACGTATACCACACACTGTGGGTTCGGGGAATTCCTTCAGGCTTTTTTTCCATGTGCATTAGGAGCGGATTGTGGAATGCAAGAGATGTTTAAATAATGTTGATAGCGTGATATGTCTGCAAAGATTACTCAAGACCACTTAAAGCAAACAGAATTCAAGTGTTTCTATTCCCACAGGGCCTCTTTTGGGAGGGGATGCCCTGAGTGATTTCAAGGGGACCTTGGAAGTCAGAGCTATGCCACTTAGCTGCATTACCTCACTGCACTCAGTTTTTAAAGGGGGGTGCAGACTAGAGCTACATGGGAAGCCCAAGAGCAGGAGTATGATGCTGAAAAGCACAATTCAAATTTTTTTATTTCAAAACACTGGATCTTGTTTAGAGAGGTCTAAGGACCTCAGACTCTGGTTCCCCCCAGCCATTGTTTTTCAAAGTAACTAGGTAAATCTTCCAACTAATGTACACTGTTGTTGCATTTGTATTATCATTTGCAGATGAATGTTTCTCCATTTACACAGCTCCAGGTGAAGGATACAAGGTTTGGCTCTGCAGGAGACTTCTAGACAAGATAGTGGGATGAGAGAGGTGGGGTTTTTGAGAGAAATTTTCACTGTTTCCAACAAGGAAATGAAATGAACATTCAGTGGAGGAAAGTTTAGTACTAGGTATGAGGAAACATTGTTCTAATAAATTCCAACCTTTAAACCTTCCTCGACTCTGCCATTTCTCATGATGGCTGTTTATTGCTTTTTAGAGGAAAGGGCAAGCTCATGTAATAAATACGTTCATGAAGTGTTTTCAGCTATAAGCAAGTTTTTCAGTGTAATTCTGTTCTAGTTCTCTCCTGAAGCAAGGTCAGCCACAAGGATGATTGTTCCTCTGCACTAAGATTTTCTGAGGAAATGTCTTCATTTCTACCTGGATTGGTGTTTTTGCTAGAAGGGGGGAACATTAGCTTCACATACAGAATGACTATAGCAATCTCTCCTTCCATTTTGCTCCCCTTATTTATTTATATTGCAGCAGCACCCACAGGCCTTGAATGGGGAGAAATCTCCATGGCACTAGACAGCGTACAAACACAGAGGAAGATACTGAAGAGCTTGCAATCAATTATAGCAATATTACAGTGCCTTTTCTTTAGCTACAGGAGAAGACACTAAGGACCCAATTAGATTAGGGTCATGCTTAGCCCAAATCTACGAGATTATATTTGCAGTCTCTTCCTGACACTCTATGTCTTAGAGAGCACTTGCATTAAATAAACCATATTATGGATTATGAGACAATATCAAGTATGTTAATTCAAGAAAAAAAAAAATCAATATGAAAACTAAACAAAACACTGTGTCCACCTCTGCCATTTGGTAAATCCAGTTCTTGGCTTAATCTTTTCTGGGTGTGAATTTTTTTTTTTTTTTTTTTTTTTTTTTTTTGTCACAGGTTTCCCTCATATGGATATTTTTTCAGAAAAATTAAAGTGAACTGGGATCAGCAAAAATGATTGTCCTGGTTTCAGTCAGGATGGAGTTAACTTCTTTTGTAGCAGCAGATGGAATGTTGTGTTTGAGAGTTAAAATGAAAGCAGTGCTGATAACACCCTGATGGTTTTAGTTGTGGTCAAGCAGTCAAGGACTTTCTCAGCTCTTCATATTTCTCTATTAATGAGAAAGGAGGGGACAAAGCCAGGACAGGTGACCCAAACTGGCCAAAGAGAGTATTCCATGCCAATTACATCCTGCTCAGTATAAAGGGGGGCTGGTGGGAGGAGGAGGGGTGGCTCCAGGACGCGCGGTTTTTGGGGGACAGTTGGGTTCTGGGACAGCTCTGGGTGGCACGGCCTGAGCTGTGTGGTTCAGTGAGAAACTGCATTGTGTATCAACAGTTTCATAGATTTTTTGCTCTGAAGTCCTGTTAGCATTGTTATATTTTATCTTTATGCTATTCTAGTAAACTATCCTTGTCCCAACCCACGGGCTTTTGGTCTCTTGGTTTTGGGGTTGTTATTTGCCCCTTCCTTTTCCCTTCCCATGCCTCACCCCTCCCGCCCCCTTCTCCCACTCCTGTTTTCCTTTAAAGAGCAGGCAGCTGTGTGGATCTCAGCTCTCAGCCGGGGTAAAACCATGACACCTGTTCTTGGCCCTGGTAATGCAGAAATAACAGCGAATATTTTCAGAGTTATATGACAACAGTTTCGGTTGTGTGTGCATCTGACCGGGAATCAAAACAATCCTGATGATGCCTTTTGAATATCTCTCATTGTCAGAGCAGGCTGATGGGATGTAGAACTAGCTGCCTACATGTCTGTGATGAAGGCCACACTCTATACTGTAATTCACAGCAAACGTGACTTTGGAGAAAGTATCATAAAATCAGGGATGCATGTTTTTGGCACACTTCACCTATTAAGCCTGGCACTGTATAAATAATGATTATTGGACATGGAGGAAAAGAATTAGCTATTTCATCCCAGAGGTCCCAACTATGGAGAAAAACCTGTTCTTTGTAAGCAAAGTGAAAGAAGTGCCACACAGGCATTTTTATTATACACATCCAGTAAAACTGAAATACACAGAAAGCTAAATATTAGCAAAAGAGAAAATGCCCTGAAGACACAGTTAAGTATATTCCCTGTTACTTGTGGGGACTTCATAATCTGTGTTCATAAATGTTCAGGTTGTTATTAGCAAAATTTTCTGTTGGTTAGGAAGAAATATGTTCAGGGAGATCTAAAGATACATTCTGAACTTAACATGTGACAATTAATAATGCAAGAAAACTGTGTTGCAGAAAAAAAAAATTAGGAGAAGCAAGAATGAATAAATTTGCCTTTTCCTTAATCCTTCCCAAATTAAACTTTGGGGTTTCAGTTTTCTGTTAAATTTCCAGAACTGAGAATAAGGGAACAGCAGCAAAAAAGGTCTTTGCTTCATTTATTGATAAGGAGTTTAATTAACCTTTAGCTTTTAATTTATTGCATGCACATTTTGAAGCTCACCTTTTGCACAGCCAGTCATCACCTTTGGCAGTGATGGAGAGCCAGCAGAGACACATCTGACTTTCCCCCAAGTCTCCCCTGTTCCTATCTGCTTCCTCAATGGCTGGCTGGCTGGCTGTGTCAGATCTCCAGCTTCTCTTACCATCCTAACTGCCATGTGTGTGAGATAGTGGCTCAGGCAGAATGGCCACAGTTGTTACAGTCAGGAGTAGGAATACATTGAAGAGAACTGCTCCCTGTCAATTATGACAACCTGTGTGAACAGTTGCAACCTTATGAGTAGGACATTCAAGACCTTCGGTCAATTTTTCATTGCTCCTGGATGAGACAAGATTATCTTCTCCAGCTGGACGCACTCAAGTACCCAATGATGTTCATCCCAGGATACTAAAAGAACTGGTCAGTGTCACTGCAGGACCACCCTCCATTACTTTTCAAGGGTTTTCAGAGGTCCAAGACAACTGGAAGCTGGCAAATTTTGTCCCAATTTTCAAGAAGGGTAAGAAGGAATAGCCTGGTATTTGCTGGCCTGTCCATCTCACTTCACTGCCTAGTAAAATTATGGAGAAGGATTTTCTGATAAACACTTGAGGGACTACACAGTCATTGGTCATAGGCAGCATGGATTCATGAGAGATTAGCCCTGCTTAGCCAACTTAATTTTCTTTTATGACAAGGTGACCCATCTAGTTGACCAATGAAATCCAGTATTTGTGATGTGAAGGATTTTACCAAAAATTTTAATACTGTCTGTCAGAGTATCCTTCTGGACAAAATATCCAGTTCACAGCTAGACAGGTCCATAATACCTGAGCAATTCTCTGATGGGTTGGGTTCAAAGAATTATGGTGAATCGGGTTACATCAGGTTGGTGGCCAATGACTGGGTGGGTTCCCTGGGCTCAATTTGAGGGCCAGTGCTCTTTAAGGTTTGGATAAATGGTCTGGATACAGGAATTGGATGTACATTGTTTTCTGATGCTACTAAACTAGGAGGAGCTGTGGACTCCCTCAAGGGTAGAGAGACCTTACAGAGACTGGGTAAACTGGACAGCTGGGCAGTCACCAACCTTATAGGATTTAAAAAAGCAAATTCAGAATTCTTCACCTGTCTTGGGGGACAGGAGGCTGGAGAGCAGCCTCACAGATAGAGATCTGGGGATTTGGGCTGGTGGCAAGTGGAATTCCAGTCGCCAGTATGCCCTGGCAGCCAAAATGTCCAACCATGCCCTGGGGTGCATTAAGGTTAGCACAGGCAGACATTGACAGAGGTGACTGATCACCTCTACACTGCACTGGTGCAGCTCCACCTTGAGCAGTATACATAGTTTTGGACACCTCATTGTAAGATCATCAAACTATTCCAGTGTGTCCAGAGGAGGGTGACCAAGGTGGTGAAAGGGTTTGAGGGCAAGTTGTTTGGGGAGCAGAAGTCTGAGGGTGCCCTCATGGCAGTCTGCACCTCCATCATGGCAGGGAGCACAGGGGAGATGCTGATCTGCTTTTTCTGACGATCACCAGCAGGACACTAGGAAATGGGATGATGTTTACAGGATTTTAGAAAGCAAGTTCAGAATTCTCCACCTGTCTCTTACCAGGAGAAGTTCAGGCTGGACATTAGGAAAAGATTCTTCACTGAGAGGGTCATTGGTCCCTGGAACAGGCTCGCAGCACTGAGCTTGTCAGCAATCAAGGAGTGTCTGAATGAAGCTGTTAGTCACATAGTTTAGTTTTAGGTGGTCCTGCAAGGGGCAAGGAGTGGGACTCAATGACCCTGGTGGGTCCCTTCCCACATGAGATACTCTGTGACTCTGGTTCTGTCTTTCTGTTTGGGAAGCTTGCAGCCCAGTGCTGCCTGTAAGATATGATTGGGGGGAAGTGGTAGGCACAAGGCAGATCAGAGGAGTATATTCCTCCCTGACACCCACAGAACAGATGTCCTGCAGTTTCACTCTGAAAGACAGAGGGATTGATGTCTTGTCCTCCTAAGCCTAGTGCCACCTGGGAGCAGGTTGCTTGCAGACACTCCTGTGAGTGATTCAGGAGGACACACAGGAAGGGGAGAAGCAACCTATTCTTTGAAGAAAGATGATAAAGCAGGACTGATGATATCAAGATCCTGACAACCATGCTGAGGAAAGGGGGTACTGAGGGATCTCTGCCTTCATGTAGGTGATAGCAGCAGGATCTGGTGACCTCGAGAATATCTGCCCCTATGTGGCTTTGACCCTGACATGGTGCACAAGGCAGATACCTTTCACACTGTCTCCTTGAAGATTGGCTGATACTCCTTGAGTTTCTTCCCACCTTCCATAGTTAGCAGGTGCTGTCATTGATACCCGTATTCAAGAAATACAAGGGACAAAGGGAAGCATGGCTAGGGAGGTGAAGAGGTGGGGGTATAATGTGTACAGGAATGGGCTACAGCTTACACTGCTGAAGCATGGAAACATGGTGCCCAAATATTTTGTTTGTTCCTTAGCCAAAAAAAGCTCTTGGCTGTGATGAGTTTCCTAGATATGTGCTATGAGATACATACCACTTTAGGTTTCTGTGTGTAGCTATCTAACAGCTGTCTTAGATCTTGTTTTCATGATGTGCCTCACTGGAATATTTAGAGTGACATGATACAGCAAATACTGATTTTTTTTCTTGTGTATACAAATAAATAAAACAATATTGAGTTTCACCAGGGGATGAACTTTCTGCTAAAGTCACTAACACTTCTGGTTCTGTTCCAGTTATGCTACTGGCTTCACTTCCCAGGTAGCTCTTTATAAGGCGTATGAGAAAAGACAAGATGAAGTTGCTAGTTAGATTACACTGTTGTCAGAAACAGTACTACTCAGTAGCTTCTTTTTTTCTCATAATTTTATGCTTCAGTTCAAGGTTTGCTTTTTAATAGCAATTATTTGCACAAGCTGGAGGATGTAAACATCCTACATGTCTTGTTATAATGTCAAAGTGCCTGCTAATGAATTATTGTGGAAGAGTCAACTCAAAGCTAATCAGAAAGTAACAAGGAATTTAATTTATTTGCAGGAAAATGTCACAGTAAGCTTTAATTAAACAGACAATCAATGCATACCTGCTAATTCCCCCACTACATTTTTTTCAGTGGTTGCCTGCAAAACTAATGTTTAGCTGATATAGACAATTTAGATCTCAAATACACAATGGGAATCACGATGTGCATCATGAAATTACAGGAAACTTCATGTATATGATGTATATTCATCAGATATGTATACATCTGTGGTGTAAATATACAATCAAATGTATGATTAGGTGTAAGGTAACCATTGAGATGCTTATCTTCTGTGTGTTGGGCATCCAGACTTAAGATTAATCTGGAAAACAGATGCCAAATCCAAATCAGAACCCAAGTACCCTTGGTTTCAATGGAGAGGTCTTGCTATACAGTCTTGGATTCCAAATTCAACACCTGGTATTTACATCAAGAACAAGTTGCCTCAGGATGACAATGCAAGGTCTGTGTATTGAGCAGGTAGCTGCCCAGAGCTGGCCATCAAGAAAGGTTGAGGATGTGGCTGTGCCAGATCACCCCATCTCTCTGGTGTTAAGAACCAGCCTCTGGTATGTAAACTGGCTCTAGAGTCCAAGAACTTTACCCCCTGTGGGATACAGAAGACAGCATTAACTTCTGAAGGAAAACCTACAGTTATTCTTTGAAAGCACTTGATGAAGCCACAGCACTTGCACCCGTCTTTTCTATAAAAGGAGACTGCTTGGGGTATCCATTCTGTTGGTGGACCAAGAGGGGTCAAGTCTGCTGTCCTTCACCTGAGAAGAATGTTTTACAGCAGTTTGCAAGTTTTCCTTGGCCAGAGTATTCTCTAAATACCTGCTAGTGCTTGTTGTGCAGCAAAAGAAATGGCTCATGGGATCCAGAAAGGAATACTGGGGAAACCTAATGATCCTCTGCAGGGGCGTGTTGAATAGAAGTGCTTAACTCAGAAAATATTTTGGTTTTAAATAGAAGGATTCAAGCAGGCACTGGTGTTGATTTCCAGCTACCCCGTATACCCTGAGGGTTCCCCAGCTTGTCCTTTGTTCTCTTTCTGAAAATGGGGGTTATGTTTCCCCTTTTGTAGTCAGAGGGAACTTTACCAGAGTGCCAAATATGATAGATAGTGTCTTAACCAATTAATTTGCCAGGACTCACAGATGTATCCGGTCTGGCCCCATGGACTTATGCACCTTCAGGTTCTTTAAATGGTCTTGAACCTTATCTCCTACAGTAGGCTGTTCTTTATTTTCCCAGGTCCTGCCTTTGCCTTCTTGGAAGGGACTTGAGGGGTTTGGTTTGAACTCCTGCTGGTGAAGATTGAGTAGGATGGGTACCTCAGCGTTCTCTATACTCAGAAAACAAGGTCTTCTATTTTCCTTCCAGAGAGTATCCACATTTTCCTAGTCTTCATTTTAACACTGATGTATGTATAGAAGTTTTTCTTGTTTCTTGACATTTTTCAATAAAACAACTTTTATAGTAAAAACTATTAGTAAATACCAATAGTAAAAAAGTAATAGTAAAAACTATGAGCTAGGAAAATTTAATAAATTATGAATAAAAAATTAATCTATTTGCATGATTGTGGTCATTTTCCTGACTTGCTCTGATGTAGCACATCCTGTAGATAGGAATCATCTTGGCAGATGGGCACAAACTTAATATAAAAATGCATTTTTAAATGCTATCCAAAAAGTAGTGAAGCAATGAAAAAAACAGTATTGTCTGCCAGGAATGGGATTCCTCACTAACATTGTCAGCTATGAAAGCATTGGAAATCTAATTGGACGCTCAGTGAAATAAACACTATAGAGTTAAGTATGTTTCAGGGACTGTTGCTGAACAAAGATACTTAATCCTTCTCTACACATGGAAATCATGAAGAGATAATTATATATGATCTGACAGCAGCAAAAAATAGGATCAATGCCACTGAAAGAAGGAAGTTAAGAGAAAGTAAATAGCTGCCCCTTGTACATACTAGTCTTAAATTAGTTTCTTATGCCAGCTCTTAAGCAACTGAAAAATAGGCAAAAGCAACTGCCTGCAAGTACATCATATACACAAAGACTTGGATACTGCTCAGAGCGTAAGTGTTTTGTTTGTTTGCAATAGGCCTATAACACCATTTTCCTGACAAGGCCAGTGAGAACTTTACAGGAGTGTTGGTAAGGATAGAAATTAAGAATATGTAGTTATCTTCCAGAAAGGTTCGCTGAGGTCCAGGAGTAGTCTGAGGAAATTTGCACAGAAGATGCCTCTCTTGCCACCCTTCTAGAAAGATATATGAAATATGTATGATTTTCAATGTATTACCTATTTCCTGGAAGCTCTTTCATCATTATTTGTACCCTTCCCTTGTTTTAGATTATTCCACTCCAGCTTTGCATCATTCATTCATAGATTGAATGAATATGTATGATTTTCAATGTATTACCTATTTCCTGGAAGCTCTTTCATCATTATTTGTACCCTTCCCTTGTTTTAGATTATTCCACTCCAGCTTTGCATCATTCATTCATAGATTCTTCCAATGGAAAACCCCTTTATTAATCATAAAATTATAAATCCATTTATTTTCTAGGAAGTGGACAATCCCTTCTGTTATACTTAAGAATACCCTGAAATCCTGTAACTGAATTGTTAACTTTGAGGTACAGCAGCTGAATTTTACTTCTGCACTACAAGTTAGAGGATAACAATCACCACAATTTTCAAGAGGGATGCCTGCCCGGTGAAGTCGTTTGAGAGCACCACCAGAATGAGCAGCAAAAGCAGCTTGTGGAAATGTGTCCTTGCTTGTGAAATATACCCTCTGCCCTTCAGACCCCACTGCTGCAACAGCACATGGATCTTAGTGCTGGGCTGGAAACACCATCAGCTACAAAAACTTCCTTTACTGTAGAGGTGAGGGCAACTTGCACTTACGACAGACAGAGATCTTTAGCTAAGATGGCTAACGATCTCTGGCTTCATACTGAATTGCCTTTACTCGATATTTGGCACATGGTCTTTTTATCTTTCAAGAAAAAATAATGGGAAAATTAATCTAAAAAATATTTATAGACAGTGAATAGTAACAGTATGTGGGAAGGGAGAAATGGTAAAAGAGGAAAACTAAATTCCAGATATTTTTCCAGCACTGACTCCCCGTTGCCCTCTGTTCCCCACACACAGACTCAAACATCCTTCTCTCTACTTTCCCTAGGAGGGGGACAGGTTTTGCAACACTTCCGTCCTGTGGTGAGCTCTTACTGACACAAACAGTCCCACCAACATCTCACAGATCACAAAGAAACTTTAGACAGTCAAGGGAGCAGGAGAGGCAAATTATCTGAGCTAAAATATGTTTGGGAACACTGCATTTCTTTGCTCTGAGTGCCTGTGTGCTCCATTTGCCAACTGGCCCACATTCACTTCATTTCTGGACGTTTTTCTGAACAGCAGTTTTTATGGGTCTCCAGGCTCTGTAGCTTTATAGGTGACTGCAAGTCTCTGTAGGTGAAGCTCCACCTGATGCAGCTGTGTGATGAGAGCCACAAGCCAGTCTGTAAAATGTGGGTTTAAAGCTTTGTGGGTTTTGACCCAGAGATCTGAAAAGACTTAAAACAGTCAAACAGAAAAAAACGTCCCTTTTTTCTTATGATCCACATAGTCACGTGATGTAATGCAGATGAAGATGTGCAGTGACCACAGGACCAGATGTACTCTATCACTTTGGTAAAGAATTTAAGAAAGCCTTCCTGGTAAAAAATAACAAGCCCAAGCCAAAAGAAATCATCAAAGAAAAACATAATTACTTTCTGTTAGATGGTAACTAATATTCACAAACAGAGGAACAAGAAAACAGATTGAACAGCTGAACTTACAGAAATATGAAGTAGTATATCTGTAGGTACTAATAATAACAGTATTCACAAGCACTTATTGTTTTAAAATTCAGTTCAGCTAAGAATTAACTTTGTGATATAATGGTATCTGTGTTTGCTCCAGTTTCTAGGCCATCATTTTCCAAGGGGTACCTTGTAGAAAGGTCTGTGTAATGAACAGCTATTTAGGACTGAAATAGTTAAGTTTACTCCAAGTTTGCTATAAGGACGGCATTGCAAAGGAAAAGTCTTGTAGCCTAAGACACATTTTCTAATCATTTAATGAAATGAAAGATTTTTTTTTTTTCTGTGTGTAAAGGAAGTTGGAAACTATCACGTTCTATTCCCAGACATATAACTTTCTCCTGCCAGAGAGCTCTGGCAGTTCAGCTCATGAGAATATGCAGTGGGATTTCTAGATCTAGGTTTCAGGATTCAGTTTTCCTCAATAAGCTCAACAAAGTTTTTCCCAAATTCTCTGAATTCTACAAATAGATAAAAATAATGTGCTAATATCATTAGCTCTTATTCCCCAAAGGTTTTTGATATTTCCTGTATTTTACTGGCCCAGAAATACTGTCACAGCAGCTTCCACAAGAGTTTTCCACCACATCTATGCCCAGCTCTTTCTACAACAACAAAATTAGCCAAGTGACATTTACCTCATTTTGGAAATTATTCATATTCACTCTGATATTTGTATTCATTAAAACTCAAACCAGATTTGGTTCAGACTCATGTAAAAGATTGGACTGAACTTTTGGAAAGCTCTTAGCCAAAGCTGAGCTCTACCTTGTCCCTTTTCAGCCGAATGAAGGTAACTAAGGCCATGGAAAGACTGGTATGTACTGGTCAGTGTCAGATGTGGGCTGTGGCTGGAGCCACTGTTTGAACACAATGCAGGGGGATGTCCTAACATCCTCTCCTCCAGTCAGGATGTTTCAGAGCCTGGGAACTTAGGACACCATGGAGCAGACAATGTTTTCCTGAAATGCAGTCACTTGGAAGTGTGAAGACAATTCTTTCAAAATCAACATCCTATCTCTCCTTGTTTCATGGATTTATCACTATCAGAATAATATGGCCATGTCTTTAAGTCTGCAGCTGGAGATGTACCTGATGATATGCACAAAGTAGGTGTTCTTTCTATAGATCAAATGCAAAACCAGGAAAATCCTTTATCCCTAAGTAACCTCTCTTAGCCTTAATTGCTATCCTCTTCAGTTCAGAGATTTCCACAATATTTTTTTAAATACTACTAACTGTTTTTGTTACATCTGCACATAATTATGTTTGTAAAGCTGGAGGATTCAATCCTTGGTTTCTCTGTTAAAGATACAGGGGTCTGTTTTTAATTGTTGCATCTAGTAACTTATAAATCATGTCTCTCACCACTTGCCATGTGATTGGAAGGGGATATGGTACATCCCCATCCATTTTTCTTGCATGATGTGAACATAACTTATACTATGCAAATGTATAGAAAATCATGACACGGTCCAACTCTGACAAGAACCAGTCATTCTGCATCAAAGATTTTATTTGTAAGTTTCAGATCCAAATAATTACCTTTCTTTTCTTGTAGCTCATCCACTCTAAAGTGAAAAACACAGTCCTTTAGGCTGACTGTAAGTATCAGCAACAGCAGAAAAAAGCTTTTCTGCCTACCTCAGTGGTCACAAAAGAATGTAGATTGTTCCAGAGATATTTAAACCTGATAACTCAGTAGTTGTGCTTTACAAGAAGCCTAAGCCTTAAGGAATTGATACTGTGGTTCTTATTCACCCAATGTGCTTCTATATGGGGAACACAGGCTGCCTCTGCACAGCAATACCTGTATCCAACCTGTGTAATCATGAAGGCTTCTTGAAAAACTTCACCCAGTCCAGAACTCAGTTGTCCACCCAGCAAGAAATGCTTGTCTTTGAAGGTGAAGCTATGGCCACTTCTTTGCACTGCAATGTTACTGAAAGGATAAACTATATCCATGGAAGTGCTAAAACACAGCTGCAGTCCTAGAACAGTCTGCAGTCCCGTACCTGCTCATCCTGACCACTCAAGGCAGGGATCTTCCAGGTCACAGCCAGTCTCACACTCTTCCCCCTCTCTGATATTTTGAACCAAACCTTCGCTCACTATGACATATCCTCAAGGGAAGTGAGAGTTAACAAATACTCCTTCCTGACCAGTGTTCGACAGCTCTGCTTAGGATGTAGGTGATGGCTTTCATTCCCACAGACCAAGACCAGACTTGAAGCTGTATCTTCCCCAGTGCAAAAGTGTTTTAAGGATTTGCTCTGTTACAAAATATTAAAGGTACCGTTGTTATTCTAATTTTTAATTTCTTTTTTAAATGAGCCCTTTCTGGATTGTAGAAGAAAGGTACTGCCCTGGGAGCAGATTCCTGCCTCATGATCCCAGGCAATCATGGCTCCTGACCTAGCCTGGAGCAGGCAGGTGCTCTCAGCAGCCACACGGCTGCATATGGAGTCTTATCCTTTAGGTTTGGGGTTTAGCTTTAGAGAACAAAAGCCTGAAGGTTCAAGACTGCAGCATGCATTTGACTCAAAGAGATTTTGTTATTGTAGCTAAAGGTATTAACAGTAATTTTTGTGAATTCACAAAATTCACCTTTAAATCACTGTTGTGCTCTGCACCAATATCAACAGATAGTCCTTTCCCACTTCCAGTACCTTTTTCTTGTAATAAAAATGGTTTTGAAGGCACATTTGACCCTAGAATACAGGAGTGTAATACTGTTTCAGAAAACTGGCCTGAGTATCAGTGTTGACACTCTGGTTCCCTTAAATTTGGCCCTGTAAAATTCTGAAGAAAAATGTGGGGGTGTTTTGTTCAGGATCATGCAGTGCCTTTTGCTTTAAACAATATCTAAGCCAAGAAACTGCTTCTACAGTAAGATGGAAATTTCAGGGACATGTCTCTTTATTCGTTGTGATGCCTTACCGTAAATAATTAACATATTTTAATGGCCTGCAAAGAATGCAAAAGCATCAGTTTTCATTCATCTATAATAAAAAAGGAGGAGGAGGAGTGAGTTGACAGGAGGATATGAGATAGTATGAATTAAGGTTAATAAATAATGCCTACAGTGTTAGTCATCAGTTTTGTCTTGCACATCACATATGCTGCTCACTGCAATGTCTTAGATCTATTTTGAAATGAGCTTGTTTTGTGTGGAAAAAAACATGGATCATATTTAAGAAGATCTTCAGAAGAGCTCACTTCAGATGAGAAATAAACAGAGGGAAATAAATCTAAACATTATCTTCTCTCACAGTTTCTTTTTCTATTTTTATTTAATGTGGTATGATTCATAAATATTTGATAGGCTATGGCTTAGTAAATGTCATTTTCTTGGCTCTGGAACTTTGACTTTGAGTGTTGAACAAAATGATATATAGTCTCTCTGGAACAAGTAGGACAAGTACTATGTATCTGAAGGCCAGATTCTAGGTCTGTCAAAATAAATCGCAAAACCTCAACTGTATTCCAAGATTAAAGGGTCAAGCTGTTTGGGAAATCTATGTCAAAATTTTAGCAGTACTGCTATACTACCAGATCTTTCCTGACTTTAGTTTAGCTTTTCACTTGCTGACAGAGCTGTAAATTCAAGCAATAACTTCTCTAAACTATAAAGGTGTATCTTATATTACAAAAAATACTCAAATTGACTAATGCATTTTTCACTGATGTTTTGAAACTTCCTCCAGCCTAAGACACAAAATTCTTTCCCTCTGACCTCAGTGACATGCTGACAATAAACTAGGGCAAGCCTCCTTACAAGGCTTAATTCCTTTCCCTGGACCATGCCCAAAAGGTAGGAAGCAGCTCTGGCCTGAATGAGGAGATAGCTACAAACTGCAGGCATTATATCAAGCCCTTCATGATTTTTGGTGGGCTGTGCAGCAAGCATTGTACAGCACTAGCTGAAATTGAGAGGGTAGAGGCTGATGCAGTCTATTTCCAGAGTTTAATGGTGAGACACTCCATCTCTCTGTGGAGTTCTGTCACACTACAGAGCAAGAAGACCCATTCGTTGCCCTTTTTTGTTGCCTCCTTGTGCTAACTTGTAAACCTCATTCCCTCCCAAGGGATACACAAGTACTGTGGCATGGGACAAACAGCTTACTTGGGCAATGGGCAGCTTGGCAGACCTCCAAATAGAAATTCTTGGTTTTCAGTGGAAATATTTTTGACTCAAAGTTTGCAGTTTCCAAAATAACAGAGCACTGATGAAGCATTTTCCCATACAACTATGACTGCCTCACTAAGGCAAACAAGACAATTCAGTAAAAGCAGAGGAAGAATAATAGAGATATCAGTTACCATTGTACACACTTAAAATTGATTTTTCTTTAATGCCATTCATTGGGATTCATTCTATGAGCAATGAGAGCAATCAGCAATGGAAAAGGTCTATTTAAAAGCTTCTTATCTAGATCCTTAAGACATAAAGTTGTCCATCCAAATGGGTGATTACTACAAAATTGTTTTGGTTCATACTCCCTGGGAACTGTAGCAGATACCCTGATGGCATTGGAATTGCTGCTGCTTGCATTGGTTTTCTGCAAAAAGGATCTCTAACAAATTGTACTGTCATACTTGAATACATGAATTTTAACAACATCAGCTTGAGTAGATGTTGAATCTAGAGCCCTCCACACCCTTCTACATGAATCTTTCAATTACTAGTTTATTATCTTAATGAGGAGAAAAAAAGAAGGGGACATCAGAAGCACTTCTTTTGCAAGTACAAAAAAAAAAAATTATCACTGCCCTCAATATATTTTGTGTGGCGCATGATTGGTGCATCTCAGGTGCTGCCGAGGAAAGCTGCCTGAGTTTGAGCCCATGGAGTTGTCTTCAGGAAGGAGGCCAAATTTGGGATGTGGCTGGGATTAGGTGTGATAGTGGTGCCAGCTACCTCAGTCCTATCAAAATGCAGGGCAATTCTGTACATGCTCAGAGGTGCTACAGATGCTGAGTGGGTTGGCCATAAAAGTCACAGATCAGGGCTATGGCACTTCAGTTTTGCCGAAATGCGGGTTTAAACCCATGAAACTTTCTGGGAGTGGTGGGGAAGGAAAAGAATAGGAGGATTTAAGACTGGTTTTCCATAGTTCTTGCTTAACCAAAGACTAGATGATCAAAATATATTGGTTGTTTTGCTTGGCTTTATAAAAAATACCAGTTGGATTGGTACATGTTTACCAAATTCCTTATGAATAGGCAACAACACAAGTTGATTTGGAAAGCTTTGTATTAAAGAAAGGAGTTTTTTCAAAATTAATTCCTTATGGTCTACTTCAAGTGTTTCATATAGTATTCAGTTGAAAACTGCTCATGATCACTTTGTTCCCAATGTTTTTAAGCATCTACTGAACAATGCAGTACATATCTTTGTCTATTTCAGAACAAGTTTTTAACAGCAGCGCTTTGTACCCAGCCTCTGGGACCAGGCAAAGACCATTTCCATCCACTCTCTTGCCTTTGGCAACAAACAAATAAGTCAGTATTTCAGAAGAATGTGATAAGCTCCAGAAATTGCTTTTGTTCAGTCATTAAGGCCTCAGGAGAAAATTTTTATCCCTGCAAGCAGAGAGACAGACAGTTGTAACTAGATTAAAGAGGATGTCATTAGTATTGATTAAGTGCACAATATTTTTGAATTGTCTGTTTAGATTTTGTACAATGAGACTTTATATAAGTATGTGCTTTGTGACACTGGATGACTAGTCAACAGAACTGTCTTTTTAGCCTTCAACATCAATTTCATACTTCATTATCTGCTGCTGTCTTAAGCAAGCTAACAGATCCCTCTACTCATTTTACCTGGAAAGTCCCTGTGACTGATTTTGCTGGTTTTGGTGAGTTGAGCTCTGAGGCTCTGGTGCCTTAGAAGATGACACAGTACAATTGCAGCTCCCTTACACATATCTGATGACACCAGATGGGCATTGCCTTAACAGCCAGCATCAGTAATGCAGCACGGGACATGACAGACTTTTCACCAGCCCAGCTTTCTCACACATGGCAGAAAAATGAGAACAATAAAAGAAATCCTAAAATCCCACCTCTTATGAGAAGGATATGTTAGTGCAAGACATATGGAAGGCTGCCATGAGCCACCCTTGCTGTGAAGACCTCTCAAGCTAGGCAAAGGGCGTGTGCAGTCTATCCTCGGGCCAAGGCATGTCAGAGGCAGGACGAAGTCACACAGCACTACAGAAACCCTGGCCTGTCTTCAAGTTTATAAAGCAACAAAGGAGGTAGCACAGTCACAATTAGGAGAGAGAAATTATAATTAAAGCTATCCAAAATACATAGAAAACTTTTCCAAAGAAGGACATCAGTGATCTATAACTCAGGAGACAACTGGGGAGGGGGAAATGCAAGAACTGAATGACTGATTATGACCTCTCACCCAAGAGAGGCATGGCTCAGATCATCAGAAGGTATTACTTGAAGGGGATGTCAGCACAGAGGCTGATTTCATATGTAGATTGTACAAATGCTCCAAGTATGGCTGGGTAGAAGGGATCAGTTGCAGCAGTATAAGCATAATAAGCAATAACTGTGAAATAGAAGTTACATGTTCATCTGCACCCTGCCACGTTTTACACATTGGCTTTATTAGACTTGTATATCCTATTACAATGGACATCCCCCCACCTGGCTGTCAGAAACATGTAAGATTTTTATTTCTTCTAAGGCCAAAGTCACAATAGAAGGGCATGCTGTAATGTTAAATGAAACGAACTGAGAGGAATGGAAGAACAGGCAAACTCGTGCTAATGCATTTCTGGCAGAGAGGCACCCTGACAGTTGTGTGGGGATTGCCCATCTCCTCTGTATTGGAGGTAGAAGTCTGAAAGAAGAGAAATTTATCTCAAACCTGCAAGTAAATCATAACGGTAAACTAAGGCACCAATGCACAGGCCTTTTGCTGTTTTGTGCTCTTCTTCTTGATGGTAATCACCTGGAGAAAAAAATTATTTCCATTTAAAAAAGCTGTGGAGTTATTTTAAGCAGTTGTCTCTCATGGGAACACAGAGGAAAAGAACTTATAGGAGACCTACCTGTCTGGAGACACTGTCCTGATTAGTAATCAGGGATGGGTGCAAATGAAAGGCTTTGGGGACCTCCTCAGAAGTAGTGAAAGAGCAGCAAAACCTTTAGTGCCCCAACTCTTTGGCAGGCATGCCAGTAGAACAAGTAACTTACTGAGTGGCATATGAGGACACTGTAAATTAACTGCTTATGAAGTGATACTGGAACAAAATTTCCAGTTCAGACCTGTGCCTAGATTGTCTATTCAAGCCTAAAGGTATTATTTAGTCTAATTATATAAATTGTTTTGTAAAAGAGAACATGAAAAATGGTATACCAATGACTGACAGAACAGAGTATGAATGGCCATGTTGTTATGATGGATTAAGGGAGAAGGAAAGTTTATCTTGGATAAAACTTTGAGAAGAGATATCCTTCGATTTCAGGCAAATAAGAAATGATGTGAGAAAATCTGATTTCAGTATTCTTCTAAAAGCCAGTTTAAGGTTTACACACCTAATCTGGATCCCAGGGAAGTTAGCACTACAATTCCTATCCATACCCACATGCTTAGGAGCAGATCCCAGATCAGCACTGTGGAGTGTGGTAGAGGAATATATATATACACACATACACACATATATATATACATTTATATATATATATATATATATATATATATAAATGTACCAAAGAATATTTTCAGACCGCACATATTAGTTTTGCCTAGTGAATTATCCTGAGCTTGGGAAAATTGCTTTATCTCAGAAGAGTTCTTAAATACCTATCACAGAACATGTTAGTCTTCTATTAGCTGCTTTATTATGATATTTAAGGGGAGATTAGAAATGTCAATACCTGAGTTCTCCAGTGTCTCTTCTTCAATCATGTTATGTCATGTTCATACCAAGCTTGGAAGGTGCATTGCTTACTATTTCAGTTTTGGGATTAGTGCATTGAAAGCCTTTATCTCCAGCACTTTTAAAAACAGAATCTTGAAGAGTGGAGGGGTTGCTAAAAATAACTGTTTGGGCTGTCCCAAACCTCTCCCAAGAGGTTGGTTATAGCAAAGGTCTAGGTCTATATTGAGATGAACATAAATTATACACTGTATCTAGTAGTTAAAGAGGGAGAAATGCAGAAAAATATAACCCCTTGACCCATCCTTCCCCAAACAGCTAAAGTTCTCAAGAAGACATGAACCATTGTAAACACTGTTAACTTCCCTTAGACCTTTATTTGCTGGTGAAAATCCTGTCACAGAACTTGATTTTGTGCATTAAAAGAGTATACAGCAATTTGAAATCAAGTCTTGAGGGAATGTATTCATCATTGTACAAGACAATTCTCACTAGAGGTAGTCACACTCAGAGGTGTGAGACAGCTTAATTTTGAATCTGGATTCTGATACAAGGAATGAAGTGGCAAGTTGCTGTCAACAGCAAAGTGCAAAAAAATAATATATTCTCTTCCTAACTCAGGATTTCATTCTTAGTTCATAAAAGCAGTGTGGTGGGAGAGGAGTGGGAGAATGTCAGTTGTGATGTAGCATTGTTTTAAATCAATTGAACTGTGCAGCAAAGATTAAATCCACAGCCAAGGTAAAACCTATACACCTATACATAAAAACCAAAGGCAAAATTCACAACAGGGAGGTGAGAAATCAAGTTCTGGGATGATATTCCTGATGACTTGACTGTGATGGCAGTTGGCAGCATGCCACAGGCATGCCCAGACAAATGGGGAAAGATTTCTCCTGCGCAGGTGGCACTAGCACAATGGCAGCAATCTGAACTGTTGACATTTTGGAGGATGTTTCTCAGAGCACTTGAACTGGCAGCAAGTAGGCTGCCTTTTTATGAACTGCAGATCTTATTAGTAGGGAGAGGCTTGGCTTAATGCAGGGCTGGTAGAGTTTCTTCAAAGTTAGCTATATAACACATGCCACATACCAGACTATAAACACATGCATCCAGATCATTTTGAAGCTTAAAAAGATATACTCCTCCTTAGCATTCTGCATTTTTCTTTTATTCAGAAACTGCAGATGCTTCCCCCTCCTATATTTTCCATCTGTATATTTACTTGTTCTCATCTTGTGTTCACTGTCAGCATTGGTATTACACTAGTGAAGTTGGCTGTGTGTTTGTTCTTGGAATCAACGAAAGTAGTTCCATCTATTGAACATAGAAATAAAACTAAATGCTTTTCAAATCAGTCTGTCCTACTTCTGTAGTTACAAGTATAGCACAGAGAGTTGTTATCTGATGCTTTCAAACACTCAGATGCTTGCTTTGTCAATGAACTGACCCCTTTAAATATACAGCGAGTCACCCCATTAACTAAACTCAAATTTCTTGGAAGTAGTATACTCATACATCTCTCGGAGAAGTAGATTCTGTCAGCCTGCTGTCAACTCAGTATTTCACATATAGTTAAAGATATTTTAAGCATTCTTGGAAAGAAACAGTTGGGAAAAAACATTTAATAAGTGGTCCTTCAGCACAAATAATATGGAAAGCTACCGGTATGCATTTATTATTGTTTGGAATAACTTAACTTGCCAAAGGAGCTGGCAAAGAACTTGAGCAATATTTATCTTTAGGGAGTAATGCATAATAAAGCCATTCCACATTTTTCTTTGCTTGACTTTTTTTTTTTTAATTGGATGTTCAAATGTAAACTTTTCATAATATTTAGTTCTAACTTTGTATTGCTCAGGCTGAGATGCAGGTGGATACTCCTAAAAATATAACCTAATATGAACATGATACATGGTATTGAAAATATTTTGATTTTATATATTTATGAAACTGGTAATAATGGTTCATATCTGTGCTGTTGACCCAAATTTATTATTATAAAGGTCTTTGGATTCAATGGTGGGAAGAAACTACCATTACTTTTCATAACATTTTCTGTAGATTCCAGTGGAAAAACTTCACGTCTTCTCCCATGATGGATAACCACTGCTTTCAAGTATTAAAATACCAGCTGCATAGAAACCACGAATTTCTGATTACAAGTATTTTACTCTAATCCTAGGGCCGATACATAGATGTTTGGAAACAAGCACTCAAGGGTTTCAGAGAAAATATCTTGGAACCATTTTTAACTGACAAATAACAGCTCATAGATTAGAATTGTCTTCAGAAAGTAATCCAGGGTAATAAGTCTAAATTTGCAGGAGCAGAGCTGGATACAAGCCACAGAGTGAAAGAAAGGAGTTAACTTCATGGTTTATGACTAACAATGACCCACTGAAATCTAAATCCAAACATAAAATTTAAGTTCAGAGATTCAAAGTAGAGGGTTTTGTTTGGGTATACTGCTAATGTAAATAATGTTCCTGAATTATATTACTTGATAGGCTTTGACTGGAACGAGGTTTATGTTGTTCAGCCTGTTCTTATCTGGTAAGCCTCTCAGTTGGTGACAGTTGGGGACCTGAAGCTGAATAGTCAGTTTGAGGGTACTGGTGTGCTGAAGGGAATGTGCAGTGTTCACTGCTGCACTGCCTCTGGGAGGGCCCTGTAGGTCTTTTCAGTTTCATGCATATAGTATTTAGGAAGTCTCAGAAAAATGCAGTTATCTTACAAAATTTATTTTTAAGACACAGTACATTTTAACAGAGGTGAGCTCCTCTCTTAACTTAAAAGCACATTAAATACATGGGATTTATTTATGTTGCAAGTTGGACAGTTTTATCAAAACATCAGTTTAGGAAGGTAGTAAGGAAACTTCATTAGAAGGTACAGGACAGAGTTTTACTCACTAGTTTGTTCAAAATTATCAACTGGGAAATAAACAATTAGTCATGAAATGGTGTCACAACAGGTTAACAAACCTAACCAGGTACTAACAGATTAATAACACATTTGTAGTGTCCTCTGATCAAACCCCTGCATCAAAGTGATATGCCAAGTTACCGTGTACACTTAATTGTTCTCCTTCTAGAAAGAGCTGTAAAAGAGAAAACATAACATATAGTCACAATGTAGAGATACCATGGTCTAAAAATACAGTGTGGATCTGTACCAAGTTTGAGCAGTCAGCTCACTGCATTAGACTGGCTGCTTAGACTCACACCTGCATGTGTTGTCCTGTACCACCAGCACCTGAGGTTGGCCATGCCCAGTGTCACTGGAGCGTGATAATTGTTTATTTATTAAATAAAAGGGACTCTACATAATAAGGGCAATTGGCCAAAGTATTTTAGCTCTTCCAGTGATCAAAAGGTTGGAATTATTAAAGCATAAAAAGCAAGCTGTTGTTTTTCACGGGTATCAACAGAAAAATAGTTTCCTCTCTCTGGTTTGAGGTACAACTACAAATCTGTCCAAAACATACTGGTAATATTGTTTATTCTGTGCAGGCTTGTCTGTGGCAGCTTGCAGAGACCATTCACACAAAATACAATAACACACCCACCACCTTCCCTAAAGAGGAGACAGAAGAAGGTTGTCTGCATTCCTCAGTCTTTCAGTTCACAACAGAGCCAGACTGGAACCAGGTACTTAGAATTACAGAATCATAGAATGGTTTGGGTTGCAAAGGACCTTAAAGATCATCAAATTCCACCCACTCTGCCTCAGGCAGGGACACCTCTCCCTACACCAGGCTGATCAAGGTCCCA
Organism: Gallinula chloropus; assembly: GCF_964237585.1. Classification (NCBI taxonomy): domain Eukaryota; kingdom Metazoa; phylum Chordata; class Aves; order Gruiformes; family Rallidae; genus Gallinula; species Gallinula chloropus. The sequence goes on from NC_140089.1 coordinate 74,699,551, forward strand.
TCCAACCTGGCCTCAAACACCTCCAAGGAGGAGACATCCACCACCTCCATGGGCAACATGTCCCAGTATCTCACCACCTTCACAAGAAGAAATTTTTTTGATAGTCAATCTAAATCTCCACCCTTCCATTTTAAAACCATTCCCTGTTGTCCCATCACTACCCACCCTTCTAGTAAGTCCCTCCCCAGCTTTCTTGTAGGCTGCCTTAAAGTGCTGGAAGTCCATTATAAGATCTCCCTGGAGCCTTCTCTTCTCCGGGCTGAACAAGCCCAACTCTCTCAGCCTGTCTTCATAGGAGGGGTGCTCCAGCCCTTTGATAACCCTCATGGCCCTCCTCTGCACTGTTTCCAACAGTTCCATGTCGTTCTTATGTTGGGGACTCCAGAACTGGACACAGTACTCCAGGTGCGGTCTCACAAGAGTAGAGTAGAGTAGAGTAGAGTAGAGTAGAGTAGAGTAGAGTAGAGTAGAGTAGAGTAGAGTAGAGTAGAGGGGCAGAATCACCTCCCCTATCGTGCTGACCACACACCTTTTGATGCAGCTCAGGATGTGTTTTGCCTTCTGGGCTATGAATGTGCATTGTCAGCTTGTGTCAAGCTTCTTATCCACCAGGACCCCTAAGTCCTTCTCTGTAGGACTGCTCTCTATCACATCATCTCCCAGCCTGTCTCAAGCATAAGATAAATTATAGCATCTCGAATCCAGTTTTCATCATCCATGTTTCTGCTTTCTTTAGGGCCCTCAATATGTTCTGGAGAAGTAAAGAATGTAATAACATATCCTAACAAATCTGTAACTTACTCCAGTTTGCTGACAAGGGTGATGTTTTCCTCAGTTCTTCCACAAGGGAACAAGTTCAAGTCGCAGAGAGGATTAATTGCTGTACTTAAGCATACAGAAGCAACATAATTTATCTAAAAGAATATTGGCCATCTGGCCCATCCATTACCTTTCTCTCTGACTGCCACTTCCAACAGAGAGAATATTTTTACTTTTTCTTCCTCAGTCCAGACAAAACCCTCTGAGGTTTCAGGGTTGTTTGCTGCTGCTCTGACCACAGATGGAGGGCCTTATGATCAGATCATACTGACTATAGTGGGAATACAAATGTGCTGCAGCACTGCAGGTGCATGCACATGCATATCCTGTTTGAGCAGTGTCTCAAAATGAGATGAAAAATTCTATGGGGAATGGGAAATGAGGAGAAAATTCCAGATGCATATGTATTTGTCTGGTTCCAACTGTTTTGTGAGCTTATTGGTACAGGACAGAAGGTTTTTCAATACAGAATCACCTACAAAGGAACATAAGTTTTTTAAAATGTCAAATAATTTTTCCTTAACTGACTCTGTCAGGAGATAAACTCAAGCCTTTTTTTTTTTTTTCCATATGGAAGGAGAAAGGGAAATAGAAGTCAGCAAATGCACACCAATTTGTCACTGGCAGTGAGGCCCTGACCTGGGCCCAGCACCTCTGTCCAACAGGGCATCCCTATCAATTCTAATAGACACAAAATGTTTCTCACTCAGTTGTGGGATATTGAAGGCCTGAGCATCCAAAGCACTGCTCATGTTCAGGTCATATCTTTGCCCATATAGTGGGAGTCTAGACACCGCAGTTGAAGGTAATCATGGTAAATCAAGAAGGGTCACTGGAAATCCATCTAACTCAACTCCTACAGAAAGCAAGCCACCAAAGACCCAACAAAGTTCTACAGGGAACATACAGAATATCTCAATTCTTGATCCAGACCTCAACATTTTTATTCTATTTACAAAAAAATTCTGCAAAATCTTGGAGTAGAGAATGATGAACTGGAATGTGCCAAGATAAATATGTGGTACATACCATATTCAGTGTGACAGACAATCCCAAATTCAGCAATCCTTGCCTTTAGGACCTGGGAAAATTTAGGAATTAAGAACAAATCTGACAACTATCCTAAGCATGATAATGAAACCAACCCAACTCAAGTTGCAACCTATCTCAGAAGCACTATTATCACAAACATATCCCTCCCACTGCCTCTAGGTGCAGCTTCAGAGTTCCTACACCTCTGAGTGGGAGAATCCCCTTCCTCCCACTCTGAAAAAAACATGTAAAGTGAATTTCTTCCAAAACCTATATGGATAATCTCTGGCTATTTATTTGTATATAGTACTGCATACCTGCAAATGAAGGATGAAAATTTTCTCCCCTACAAAAAACATGAGAAGATTTTTAGGAGGTACCAACTAGAAAACAAAACAAATAAATAAGCAAGCAACAAAACTCTCTGTGCTGAGTCATTAACATCTTCCATTTGCAAGTTCTTCTGTAGTTTGGGGTAGTTTACAAGCATCAGCAGAAGTTTGAAAATAAACTCCACAGTCATGCTATCTGCATACACATGATGAAAACAGAAACTGAGTGAGAAATATATGGTTTTTTCTTTGTTTTCTATCATTCAATCAATATCTAATTAAAATACAGATGCAAAAAAGCTTACTGTGGGTTAACCTAAAAACAATTAATTCCTTGTTCCTATTCTACAAGTCAGTATATTCAATTATTTATTGGTTGCTAACAACAATATAAAAAATTGTGAACATTTGCATTTTATTTGATATGCATTCTATATTACACATGAGATTTCTCTCATAGTACACACTGAGATTTCTCTCCCCCTAATTATGCATTGAGGTAGCTCTGGGAGTTATAATAAAAAACCCAAGCAGCATCCAATTAGCCCATCAAAATCAATGTTCCAGATTAAAGTAAACTTTTCATGCCTCAGGTATCATTTACAATTCTCTGCAAGAATGTACTGAAACTTCTGTCTGTTAGGATGCTTTTTCAATTCATTCTGAAAATAACAATAAACAAATGAAACTTCACCTGGCAAATAAATGAAGCTGCCAGTGAGTTTGTATGAGAACATGGTTGATTCTGCAGCCACTGGCAGAGCTTTAAAAACATAATTAATTTAATGCACAGTTTAAGAATCTTACATGAAGTTCAATCTGGCTCAGGTTAGAAGAGAGCTTTCTTAACATGAAAATTTTGTTCTTCTTTGCAAAGTGAACACACACCCCCTAATAAAGCATGAGATGAGAACAATGAGTAGTCAGTTGTGAGCAGTAGAAGAAATGGGAAAAAGAAAGAACTGGCAAAGGGAACTCACATGAGTTTCTTTCCTGTTGCACTAGTCAGTGTGAGAAAATGGTTGCATCTGGCATGCGAAACATTCTGGATATTCCTTTCTTTCAGAGGGCATTAAAAACCAAAACAAACCAGGGCACAGGCATAATATGAAAAGTACTAAGCAGTCAGCTTAACATTTTGTCACTGTCTGCTTTAGTTTCAGCAAAGTAAAAGTTCACTTGTTTATGGGAATGAAGAAACAAATGTCGAAAAACTATTATATCGTGTTAATGGCATATTTCTTGATTTATATATAGTGTCCTGGAGTAATCCTGCTTTGGAACAATCAAAACATTTCAGTTTAAAATAGATTCCAGACCAGCTTCTGCAAAGGTATTCATGTGTGAGCAACAACATCGAAGACATAGAAAATGGGCAACTATGAATTTTATTATAATATTTGCTTATTTTCTCTGGGCCCTGACTCATGCTTTTAATGAGGCAAGTATAGCCTAGCATGTTTCTGTCTCTTGATTACTTTGCAGGTACATAGCAGAGGTGGGCAGAAAACATAGTTTTCTTTTGGGAAAGAAACTGAAACACAGAAGGGAAAATGTCACTAGATAGACATACATGCAAAAAACCAACCAAAACTAAAAATGATGTCAGAAAGAAATTAAGAAATTAATTCATTGGCCTGCTCCCCCACTTTTTGACTCCTTAAATAGCAAATAATCCAAGGTTCTTGTGGGTAACTCAGCAACATATCAGACAGTGAAACCAACCCTTCTGTGTGTTGGTATGAATTGATGTGTAAACATTGATGTTCTCCAGAGTTTTTCAGAAGAAAGCAAGCCCATTAGAAAATATGTGACCCTCTCTGCTACATAGGGAACACCTTTCTTTAAGACTGTTGAAAACAAACTCAGATGAAATATAGTTTATTAACTGCTAATAAGAAAAATTCGTGGATTCATTCATCTTGATGCAAGGCATGTTTAACTCTTGACCCCAGTAATAGTTTCTTGCCTTCCAGAATATGCTGGGCAAAAAAACTGGCTGGGTGGCTGGCCCCAAAATGTTGTGGTGAATGGAGTTAAATCCACTTGGCAGCCAGTCACAAGTGGTGTTCTCCAGGTTTTGGTGTTGGGGACAGTTCTCTTTATCATCTTTATTAATGACCTGGAAGAGGGGATCAATTTCACCCTAAGTTTGCAGAGGACTAGTGTCTATTCCACATGTTGTGTTTGAATCTCTAAGTTGCATTAGACTGTTTTGTTCTCTTTTCTTAGACTGTAAACTTTAATGTTGTACATCCAGCCTTGCATTGATGCAAGGAAGGCTGTAGCTGTGGTGTACTTGGACTTCAGAAAAGCCTTTGACATGTTTTCTCACAGCATTCTGATTGAGAAACTGGCTGCCACTGGCCTGGACAGGTGGACCCTCAGCTGGGTTAAAAACTGGCTGGATGGCCAGGCCCAAAGGGTGGTGGTGAATGGAACAAAATCCAGCTGAAGGCCGGTCACAAGTGGCGTCCCCCAGGGCTCAGTCCTGGGTCCAGTCTTATTCAACATCTTTATCAATGACCTCGATGAAGGGATTGAATGCTCCCTCAGTAAGTTTGCAGATGACACTAGACTGGGAGGAAGTGTTGATCTGCCTGAGGGTAGGGAGGCTCTACAAAGACACCTGAACAGACTGGACAGATGGGCTGAGACCAATGTGATGAGGTTTAACAATGCAAAGTGTAGAGGCCTATATATGGGACATAACAACCCCATGCAGTGCTACAGGCTTGGTGGAGACTGGCTGGAGAGCTGTCAGGCAGAGAAGGACCTGGGGGTGTTGATTGACTGCTGACTGAATGAGAGCCAGCAGTGTGCTCAGGTGGCCAAGAAGGCCGATGGCATCCTGGCTTGTATCAAAACCAGTGTGGCCAGTACGTCTAGGGAGGTAATTGTGCCCCCGGACTCAGCATTGGTGAGGCCACACCTCGAGTACTGTGTCCAGTTCTGGGCTCCTCTCCATGAGAAGGACATTGAGGTCCTTGAAGGAGTACAGAGAAGGGAAACCAGTCTGGTGAAGCAGCTGGAGGGCAAATCCTACGAGGAGCGGCTGAGGGAGCTGTGGATGGAGAAGCCTGGAGAAGAGGAGGCTGAGGGGAGACCTCATCACTGCCTACAATTACCTGAAGGGAGGTTGTAGAGAGGTGAGTGATGGTCTCTTCAGCCAGGTGACAGGACAAGGGGAAATGGCATGAAGCTGCACCAGGGAAGGTTCAGATTAGATGTTACGGAAAATTTTTTTACTGAAAGAGTTGCTGGAGCCTGGAACAGGCTGCCCAGGGAGGGGGTTGAGTCAACTTCCCTGGATTTGTTTTAAAAAAGGGTAGATCAGGTAGTGAGGGATATTGTTTAGCATAGGACAGGAATGGCTGGACTTGATGATCTCAGAGGTCTTTTCCAACCTTGAGATTCTGTAGTTCTGTGATTCTTTGAATTAAGTAACTCTTTGAAACTTTCAGATAATTGAAAACTTTTGAAACTCTTTCTCATATAAAGGAGAAGGAAGTGTGTGACAGCCCCATTCTGGGCAACAGACAGTACATATTTTACACAGAGTGTAGAGAGGTAGGCCCACATTCTTCCACTGCCTGAGTGGATGTGCACCTATATTTCCACGAAGATTTTATTACAGACACCCCCCCCCTTCTCCCTCCCCACCCCCGCTGTGGTAAAACTGTCACAGAATTGGGTTACTTCCTGTTGAACTTGTTCCCATTTTCATCAGAAATTTGAATTGAGTTAAAAAAACCCCAACCAACCAAAGCCCACATCACCATTGTAAGGGCATTATTTAAAAGAAAACTCAGTTGGTGTTGAATCCATAGCAAGAGAAGATATGAGTCACATCTTTCAGAGAGGTATCGCATACTCTGGAGGCCTGGCTAACTTTCCTACAAGCAACTGGTCCCTCAGAAGTGCCTAGGTCTCTGGAAAGAGTGTTTGGTAGAGAAATAAAATATCATCTAAGCAGAATTCACTGAACAGCCCTGCTGTAAAGAATGGAGGTGAAGATTTCACAAATACCTGCCAACTACAGTGTGTAGGAGAGGTGGAATTTATCAGCACTCCCTGACAGTCCTAAATAGCTTGCATGTGTTTCAGCTGATAGTGTGGAACGTGTCCACTATTACCTTTAAGCCTTTTGCCAGAGTCAGAGCTTTCCAGGATCCTGTTCTCCATAAGATATGCAAAGGATCAACAGCTGTGAAGCCTCATGTTGACTTCTGGGTGTATGATGAGTGACACGAGTTGCTGCCTAGTTGTTCTCCATGTTGAGCCTAGTTAAATGATCTGTAACGTACACTATTGCATACTAAAGAAAGGACCTTAGGTAAGGCTGAGGAGAAAACTTGGACCAACAAATGAGAGCATTAGAGATTACGGAACTGCCCTGTTGGTGTCAAACACAGGGTTGGAGGTTCATGCCCGATCTTGTACTGCATTTAATGCATTGATGAATGATGGGTCACAAGGGAAAGAAGAGACGTTATGGTGTGCTTCACCTGACAAAGGTAATCTTTCAGAAATAATTGGTACATCTAGTAGGAACAAAATACCCAACCAGAAACACCAGAGCATAAATGATACTTTCTTATTGGCCCTCAGAGTTCAGCTCTTTCTTGATACAGAATCTGAAACACTTTATGTGCCTGCCAATAGCCTGTGTTTGTGCTGTAACTAAGATCAGTGAACCATTCAGCTAGAGCAGTTGATCTCCTTACAGCTTTCTGTTACATTTTTTCCTATTTTTAAAACCTATTTTTAAACTCAGGCAAGCTTTCGGTTCAAATTAGGTATAAAAGATAATTTACTGCTTTACATCATCAGGAAGGTAGGTAGACATCTCTTTCACAGTGCCAAGGTGGAACTCTCCTTATCTTGATGACTCTCTTCAAACATGATTGTCAGTGCTTACAGACCTGCACGCAGCAGGGACTCTGCCATCAGGTTTCAGATGCCTGGGTAACACCCTCAGTTAGAGTTGCTTAACAGCTAACACCGTGGCAAAGTCAATAGTAGTAAATTAAACAGAGGTGGTTCCCAGGCCTCTGGGAACTTATTAACCAGACAATTAAATCATTTTGGCACAGTTCTGATTATCCCCTCAGATGATGCATGGATACTGGTCAGTAGCTGCTACAGTGTCAGACCCAATACGCACACAATACAGATGTAGGTGCCATGTCCTGGAATTTAGTAATGCAGAGGGAGTCTAAACAGTTGGTGTTGATGCTAGATAAAAGTCCTATGTGCACTTAATTTATTCATATAGATAAGGGAAAAAAAAATCCCAAAGAATATAACACTGCGCTCTGCCTTATTAATTATTTTTTTTCCCATCACAATCTCATGAGGCCCAGAGCTAACCGGTCAGATATACAGTCAAGAGGGACTGCCAGTGCATTCAAAGACAGTAGTAGAATGAAAAATTACCTTGGTAAATTAAAGTAGTATGTCCTGAGCAAGGAAAATCTGATACAATGAACTTAGTTCAAATGCAAGACTTCCTTTGTCAAGAGTAACTGTAGCAGTTCAAGGTGGAGTACACTGGTCTAGGGAACCCTCTAGAAGGGTCTGAGCATTAGAACATATCGTAAATAGACATGAATCAATACTGTCATGCTCTTGTGCAAAAGGCAAACAGTGGCTCTATGAATAGGAAGACTGTAAGACTCACAAAGTACTTTTTCTTGGCCTTGCTAAAGCTCCACCTCAAATATCTCATCTGTATTGGGGAAATCCAGAGAATTTCCGTCTTCCTCTTCCTTCCTCTCTTTGTCAAACAAATATGGATCAAACGAAAAGAATCTAGAGAAGGAAAAATAGGACTGAAACCAGAGAATATCTGGAAATATGATTTATGTGCGGAATTTGAAAGTGTCAACAGTATTCGGTCCAGAAAAAAGAACACCAGAGGACTAAGTCAGAACAGTCTTCAGAAATGGAAAAGCCAGCAGGAGGGAAATAATATCTTGTTGACTTTACATAGGACCAAGCACCATGATCCCTGGCAGCATGTTGCCTATGGAGGCTGAGGTGTTTTCAGCAGAGGAGGGTGCCTGTGTTAAGAGCAGTTTGGGCAGCTGTCCCCCTTGTTCTAGGGTTTTGCCAAGCACAGGACCTGAAAGTTATGTGTGAAGGTCTTTCTTTTCTTTGCGAAACAATAGTATGAAGGAAACCACTGAGAGACAGGTGGGCTCCAAATAACAACTTTTCTAACCATACCACATTTGGTCATATATTTTGCCATTCTGACTGACTGCTGATGGCTTCTTAAAAATATAGCTGGTTTATAAACGAATAAAACTACAGTCTGCTCTTACACAAACAAGTTGGCAGTTATAGGTCTGATGCTGATCAGCCTCTGGTGCAGGAAACTCATTGCATATCAGATATAGTTGCCCACTTTGCATTTTGTAGCACCCTCTTTGTGGTTTTCATGTCAAATTACTGCCATTTTTTTCTTTTCCAAGAGTGCTTTGTACTATTACAGCCTTTTTCAAGTAAACTTTTTCCTCTGAGGAAGAGTAGAATGATTGATTTATAGCAAAGCACTCAGGACTGATGGCAAGGCTCTCAGACCCTGCTTCTTGGTCACTTTCAGATGTGCTAGATCATGTAATCTGTGTTATCTATGAAAGAGGAATAGTAATAAATCTTATTGACAAAGTGGATTTGTGGAGATAAATTTATTACTATGATGAAGTTCTGAGACACTAATGAGCTCCCAGCATTATAAATACATAGATATTTTGTAACAGAAATTAAACCCCATGTAAATCTATTCTTGTATGAACTACTGTGCAGAACCTTATTTATTGTTTGCCATAGAAATAGCTGTCTTTTGAATCAGCAGCAATAAAGTTCAACATTTTTTCTAACTTCTGTTTCTTCCTATTTTCTCTCTAGTTTTTAAATCAGTAAACAAGTTTTACCACCTTTCTTTGAATTTTGAGAAGCTTTTTCTTCAGATTTTCTGAAGATTTTGAATGAACCAGAGATGTTCCTGTTAACAGTGCTGCTAATTAGTCTAAAATAATAGTCTTGGTGTTCAACTTGGAAAACAACTATTCTCAACAAAACCCCACAAATCTCTGAAAGTAACATTTCTTTTTAGTTATCATGCCTAATTCTGATATTATCTTGATCAAAAAGGACAGATATGGCAAACCACAGAAGAGCTTTTTAAGTCATCTGTCTTCTTTGCTTCAAGTAAGCTCAGAAGAAGAAAGAAAATTTATACCTGGCCTCATCACCATCAGATCTTTGATACCTTCTCCCAACAGACTCTCACTCAACATTTCTTTACATCTTCAATATGTTGATGCAAATTGAGCAGGTATCAATCTAGGCCCCAGGGGATGCCCTTCTCAAAAGTGGCTAGTCCACATTTGATAATAGGGGAAGCGGGACTGATGTGAGAAATACAACCCCAAGCTGGTTCCACTAAGTGACAAATGGGACAAAGGGAGGTTTTATAAAGGCCTAACAGGAATGGGATGGAGTTTGCCAAGGTCACTTCATACAGGCCATTGCACAATCTTTACATGGTAGCTACTTCAAGTATATCCTTACTGCAATATGAGAACATCAGACATCCAAGACTGATAAACAGACTTTACCACATCCTGATTTACATCCAAACTCTGGAGTTAAGCTCTGTTCATTCTTTTTTGCTGTGGTTCCTTTATACAGTTCTTGGAGGGGGAAAAAAAAAGTTGTTCAACTGACCTGATATTTTGCAAGTCAAGCCCCCAAATTACAAGAAGTTGAGCAACATTTTGGCAAAGCTTTTGGTATTTTATTTCCTTCTTTCCTGCATTTATCTTTGGTCAAAGCAGATTTCCATGATTTCCCTGTCTTCACAAACTACCGTTTGCTGAAGGAATCTTTGCCTTCTTTTAACCTTTCCTGAATTTTGTAGCTTGCTTTTTGTTCAGTCATCCCTTCAAGAAATGTATTTTCATTTTATGTCTAATGCTTTTCTGTAGCCTTTCTCAGTCTGTTGGGTTTTGGGTTTTTTGGTTGGTTTTTTTTTTAAGACTTGTCACAACTCCTCTATCCCTCCAAAGGCTTTAGCATTTATTTTTCATGTTCTTTTTCTTCCTTAAAGCATCTCCTAAGACAGACTTCTACAAGTAAATGACTATTAATAAAAAGACCAGTTAAGTATGCAGAAGACACTAACTAAAGCCAGAAACTAGATTCCAATTTATCACGTAAATAATCTTGCATTTCTGTGTCATTCTGAGAGTGAAAGGAATTATTTCTGTATGCACCATCATTTGAGAAATACATCAGAAAATAGCATCTGAATTCCTCAGAAAATCTGTGGGAGCAATGCAGATAGAGGCAGGAGCAGGAATATCGTAGTTACTCTGATCCTGGCCAGTACCAGCTGAAATGCTTTGGGGCTGAATTCATGCCACAGAACATGGAAGTCATTCAGTGACACCTGAGTATAAAGAACAGACCTATATACTGACATCGCTTTTTCAGCATGTTTGGACAATGTGAGTCATGGCCCCTGTTGAAAATGCAGCTTATGAGAAAAGCACACACTCACTTTTCCAAAGAAGCTAATGAGGTCTCTTCCATTTCCAGAAGGAAAGGACTAACGTCTGACATGTTGTTTGAAATAGAAAGCAAGTTGAAAGGCTTGGTTAATAGTTTTGTAGAAATGAAGCAGGTATCTTTGTTTTGAGATTAATGTCAAACAACGTGCCACACTTCCACAAGAATCATTTGTGCGTGCAGATATGCATGTCCACACACTTTTGAACATGCTTATCTTCAATTAGTTATCAGAAGACTGGCCAAGAATGTTCAGAAATTAATTTTCTGGCACTTTGATAGCCTGGCTTGGTATAAAATATGCTTAGCAAAAAATTACCAGACAGACTGGGATTTGTTTTTATTATACCATGCAGATATTTTAACTATTAGCATTTAGTTTGGGGAGAACAAACACCTTACAGTTTTTATATATTCCTTACTTTTACCAGAAGATGTACATTGCAATATCTGCTCTGGAAAATGGAAGCAGTTTAAACTGCCATTATTTCCACTTCACAGCAACAGGTTTTGGTAAATGTAAAAAAACCCTTTTGATTAATTATTTCTCTCATTAGCTATTTACCTGTGATGAATCACAGACGATACGACTATAACTCAATCTATTTGGTCTTCTTCCAAGCCTCCGTGGCAAGTTTAAAAAGCAAGACCATGGCATGAGTAAAAAATTCCAAGTGCGTTTAGGATATTTCACTTTAAAATTCAGTTGAATTTGGCTATGTGTGTTTTAAGCATTCTTGCATCAGAAGATGTGAAATTGTGTTTTTCCATCTTTTGCTGAATTTTCCATGGAAGTGACCCAAATGAGCATGTGGAATAATCAGAAGTATCAGTAAAATCAAATCATATGTTTCAACCTTGCTGAAATGGTAAGTTTCAGCAATTTAAATAAAAGATATTTCATGGAAACATTACTTTTTTTATACCCATTTGAATCAGAAGGAGACTTCTTATTCTAATATTTGGCTATTCGTTATCTACCAGTACCCTATTTGCACTATATAACTACGCAGAAATCCCATATTTCAAAAGCTTGTAGTATAAAACAGAGTTCCATGGCTATTTCGCTCTTACATTTATGTTTCTGAAACATGCATACTACACAAGTCCTTCAAAAATGTCACACCAAATACAAATACCTGTTCGTCTGTGTTGCACACAAATACCTCATGGCTAAGAGGTATTTGTGTGCAACACATATACACCCTGAAGAGTCAAAAAGGTAAGAACTGATAGTGATGGAAGCTGATAACAGTCCTGGATATTATACCACTAAGACAGAGTCGGGCTAAATTGCAACCAAGGCAACCTTCTGATCTGGATTTAGCAGCCCTTATTTGTTCTTTTTTTTTTTTTATGTTCCTCAGCAAGGGGATAGTCCCAGGACATGATAGTCCTCAAGGGACCACTGCATTCTGATGCCCAAGGGCTTCTTAATCCATAGAGATTGAATTCAGGCTGTTTCTTAAGCCCCAGTCAGTACCCTCTGACAGTGACTATATATATTTTTATGCACATACACATATGTTCTGCCAAGTATGCGGTTGTAGAGTCTGAGTTACTAGGCAATAGGGATAAACAGCTACAGAAGAGCCAAAAGACCAGTGAAATTTAGGCACTCCAGTCAGCAAGTCAGCTTAATTTGGACCCAATTTAAATGCCTCTATGCAAATGCAGGTAATGTGGGGAATTAAAGAAGAGGAATTGGAGATGTGCACATGGCTGGAGCACTATGATCTTGTTGGTATCACAGAGATGTCAGTCTCACCTCTGTGCCTGGCAAAATCAAAGAACAGATCATCCTGGAAGCTATGCTGAGGCACATGGAGGACAGGGGTGTGATTTGAGACAGTCAGCATGGCTTTATTAGGGGCAGGTCCTGCCTGACCAAACTAGTGGCTTTCTACAATGGGGTGACTGCAGGAGTGGACAGGGGAAGAGATACTGATGTCATCTGTCTGGCCTTACGCAAGGCCTTTGACATGATCCCCCACAACATCATTCTCTTGGATGATTCCAAAAATCAAAAATGTTGCAGAGATATGTATTTGATGGGTGTACTGTTAGTGCATAAGGAATTGTCTGGATGGTTGTATCCAGAGAGTGGTGGACAGTGGCTCCAAGTCCAGATGGAAGACTGGGAAAAGTCATGTTCCTCAGGGGGCTTTGCTAGGACTGGTGCTGTTTAATATCTGCTGTTTAATGATATTGACAGTGGGATTTGAGTGAACCTTCAGCAAACATGCTGACGACCACCAAGCTGAGTGGTGAGGTTAATGTACCAGAGCTCCTCTCCAGCAGGTGGATGGCAGCGCAGTGTTCCTGTGTGTCAGCCACTCCTCCCAGCTCTGTATCATGGGGCACTTGCTGAGGGTGGATGCTATTCCCTCATCGAGGTTGTTGATGAAGACCCATGGGGAACACTGCTAATTACATGTCTCCAGTCAGACTCTTCTCCACTGATCACCACCCTCTGAGCTTGGCCCATCAGCCAGTTCTCAACCCACCTCACTGTCTACTCATCTATCCCATGCTCTCTCAGCTTTGCTATCAGGATGTCATGGGAGACAGTATCAAAAGCCTTGCTGAAGTCAAAGTAGATGACATCTACTGTTCTCCCTCCTTCTACCCAACTGGTGATGGCATCATAGAAGGTTATGAGGTTGGTTGAGCATGAATTCCCCTTGGTGAATCCATGCTGACTATTCCTCATGACCTTCTCTTCCACCTGCTTGGAGATGGCATCCAGAACAAGCTGCTCCATCACCTATCCAGGGACGGAGGTGAGACTGACTGGCCTATAGTTACTCAGATCCTCCTTCTAGCCCTTTTTGAAGATTGGAGTGACATTGGGTCTCCTCCAGTCTTCAGGCACCTGTCTTGTTCTCCGAGACCTGTCGAAGATGATAGAGTGGCTCAGCAATCATCTCTGCCAGCTCCCTCAGCATACATAGATACATCCCAGCAGGGCCCATGGATCTGTACACATTAATCCCACAGAGATGCTCCAGAACCTCCCCCACCTCAACCAGAAGGAATCTCTTCATTTCCTGAACTCTCTTTCTTCTCTCCAGAGTCTGGGATTCCTGAGGGGGAGACTTTGAAGTGAAGATCAAAGTAAAGGTGTTCAGTATCTCCACCTTCTCAGCATCCCCTGTTACCAGGATACCCTCCTCATTCAGCAGGGGACCCACATTATCCCTAGTCTTCCTCTTACTGTTCACATGCCTAAAAAAAACTCCTTCATGTCTTTTGCCAGCTTCATTTCCAGGTGGGCTTTAGCCTTCTTAGTCACATCCCTGCAGGCCCTGACAACATTCCTATATTCTTTCCAAGTGCTCAGACCTTTTTTCCCCAATTCATGGACCTTCTGCTTCCATTTGAGTTTATGCATGAGCTCCCTGCTTATCCACACAGGTCTCCTGACACCCTTCCCTGATTTCTTACACATAAGGACCCACATAGGGATCCTGAGCTTGGAAGAAGCGCTGTTTAAATGCTGATCAGCTTTCACAGGCTCCCTTACCGGCTAACAGACTAGCCCAAGGGATAGCTCCTGTTAGGTCAAGGAAGAGATCAAAATTTGCTTTCCTAAAGTTCAGGGTATCAATCCTATTTTTTGCTTTGCTTTTTCTACTTAAGATCTTGAAGTCCACCATCTTGTGGTCACTATGTCCCAAGCTGCCCCTGACCTTCACTTCCCTAACAAACCCATCCTTATTAATAAGAACAAGATCCTGTACCACCCCCCACCCCCTCATCAGCTCCTCCAACATCTGTATGTTATCTTCAATACATTGCAAAAACCATTTTGACCGTGCATGCCTGGCCCTGTTTCTTACCCAACAAATATCTGGATAATTGAATTCCCCCAGAAGAACCAGTGCCTGGGATCATGAGGCTACATCTAGCTGCCTGTAGAAGGTTTCATCAGCTTTCTACTCCTGATCAGGGGTCCTTTAGTATACACCCACAGCAGTGTCACCCATACTAGCCTGCCCCTTGATTCTCACCCACAAGCTCTCCCCTAGGTGAAGTTCAATACATTCAAGCTACTCTACACCTTGTCTCCCCAGCCTATCTTTCCTAAAAAGCACATAACCATCCATGAGAGCATTCCAGTCATCCAAACTGTCCCACCACATCTCTGTGATCGCAATGACATTGTGGCCTTGCAACCACGCAAAGATCTCTAACTCTTCCTGTTTATTTCCGATGCTGCGCACATTAGTGTATAGACACATTAGGGAGACAGCAGGTGCAAGTATCCCTAAAGGGATGCAAGAAGATTTCATGAGGGGAATAGGCAGCAGTACTTAATCCAAGGAGTCCTCACAAGATCCTGCATGACAGTCCAGACATTTTTCCCTGCAATCACCTAGAACAACAATCCCCAAGCCCATCTCTGTCCCGTTGATCTCTACCCCCTTTCCCCATCAACTCTAGTCAAAACATCTGAACTATTTTCTCAACCCCAGTGAGCACCATTTTATCACCTTCCCCCTTCATACCTAGTTTAAAGCCTGCTCAATGAGCGCCGCCAACTCCTGGGTGACAGGGGATAGCCAACATGGCTTCACTGAGGGCAAATTATGTCTCAAAAATTTGATCGTCTTTTATGACAGGGTTATAGTGTTGGTGGCTAAGGGGTGAGCAACTGTCATGATCTTCCTGGACTTCTGCAAAGCATTTGACACTGTTCCACACAACATCCTTGTTTCTAAATTGTAGAGATGTGGGTTTGACCTCTTGGTAGTTAGGGAGTTGGCTGGATGGTTACACTCAAAGAGTTGCAGTCAACAGATGATTGTTCAAGTAGAAACCAGTGATGAGTGGTGTTTCTAGGGATCACTATTGGGACCAGCACAGTTTCATATCTGCCATCAGATGTCAGCAGTGGGATCAAGGGCACCCTCAGTAAGTTTGACAATGACACCAGTGCAGTCAGCTGTAAGGAACATAAATGATCTGGAGGGACATGGATAGGTTTGAGAGGTGGCCCTGTGAAAACCCCATGGAGTTCAAGAAGGCCAAATACAAGGTCCTGCACCTGGGTCAGGGCAATCCCAAACACAGCTACAGGTTGGGTGAAGAACAAATGGAGAACAGCCCTGAGGAGAAGAACTTGGGGGTGTTACTTGATAAAAAACTGAGTATGACCAGTCAATAAACACTTGCAGCCCACAAAGTCAACCATATCCTGGGCTGCAACAAAGGAACCATGACCATCATGGTCGAGGGGGGTGATTCTGCCTCTTTAATCCACTCTTGTGGGACCCCTCCTGGAGCACTGTGTCAAGTTCTGGGGTCCCCAGTACAAGTAAGCTATTTAGTTGTTGGAGCTGGAGCACCTCTTCCATGAAGACAGGCTGAGAAAGTTGAGCTTGTTCAGCCTGGAGAAGATTCTGGGGAGACTTTATAGCAGCTTTCCAGTACATGGAGGAAGAGGCCTAGAGGAAAGATGAAGAGAAACTGTTTAAAAGGGAGTGGAGTGATAGGACAAAGGGTAAAGTCTTTAGACTAAAAGAGGGTAGATTTAGATTAAGCATTAAGAAGAAATTAGTTACTGCGAGGGTTGTGAGGCAGTGGTACAGGTTGCCCACAGAAGCTGTGGTTGTCCCCTCCCTGGCAGTGTTCAAGGCCAGGTTGGATGGGGCTTTGAGAAACTTGATCTACTGGGGAGATGTCCCTTTCCATGACAGAAAGGGTTTGAACTAGGTGATTTTAACGTCCATCTTAAGCCATTCTATGATTCTGTGAAATGTCCTTATTTATGTATGAAGCAGTGTTCAGCCACCAGGAGACTGCCTACCAGTATACCTCTGCAGCTTCCTAGGCCTTTCTGTTTGCTGAAATACAATGAGTGTTGTCTCTGAGATATTATAATTTGTTTATATTTATATTTGTTTTTTTTAAACTAGTATCAAGTAAATTAACTGAAAATCACAAACCTGTTTATTGCAGGGCATTCTAATCACTCAGTGAAGGGAGAAGAATAGTGTACCTGAGATGTATCACTGACATTCACCCTCATGGTCCTACCAGGTGATAATTGTCATCTCTTAATACAATGCCACTCCAAATAAAGTGTGACTAGCCTTTTAACCTCAGTTCTGACATAATGCCATGCATGTTCTTTCTAAGGCTAAGAGCCTCTCATCTAACAAAGACAGCTTTCATCATTAGTACTTGCTGTTCCACCATTTGTGGGGAGATAAAAGGGACACTTATGTAATGAGGGATAAATTAATAGAAGGAAAAGGTGATATAACCTTTCAGCACCCTGGGTTCTTTTTCTCTCTCTACACCCCAACTCTCACTTCTCTTAGCTCAGTTTCTTACTAAAGATTGGAAATAAAATACCCAGGCAAATCATCCAATGTGCATAATGCATTAACTGATCATGTGTCCCTATATATTTTTTTTATGTTTTTGTATGCTTTGGTGCTGGTCTACTTGGTATTTTGGGGGACACTTCAGCTGGAAATTGTGTATCTTCACTTTTAGAGTGAAAGACTACTTTGATCCTTCTGCCTCTGCAGAAACACTAGCCAGAAATATTACTACATCATGCCTCCTCACCTTTTGCTTTTTCCCAAATTATCGGGATGGTTTAAACATCCACCAGTACCCAAGTCAATACTATCCAAAGTACAGAGTGGAAGGAAATTATCATTAACCAGTCAAGAAAGACCAAGCCTAACTTCTGCATATCTTGACAGGTGTTAACACCCCTAGACACACAATAAAAGTTAACAAGGACTTGTCTACTGACATTTGTACAAAGAAAAAACAAGAGACTATAGTCACAAGCATCAGTGAGGAAAAGTCCAGCCAGTCATAAGGAAAGAAAAAGAAAATCTCAATAAGAGTGGTTCAGTGCTGGAATCAGCTGCCTACAGAAGCTGCAGACACTGAGTCCCTTGAGATTTTCAAAACTAGACAAGGCCCTAAATAGACTGATCTGGCTGAAGTGGGCCCTGCTCTGAACAACAGATTGGGTTAGAGCCCTCCAGAGATCTCCTTTCACACCTGCATTACTCTTTGATCTTATTATTTCAGAATTAGTCTGTGCAGGGAAACAGGATGCACTGCAGAGCTAAAGTAAGCACTGAGAACAGGTATGCAAGAACAAAGCACGTGTGTTCAAGACATACCAACCCCCAGTGTACAAGGACAACTAATATTGCAAAAGAGTCTCAGAACTGGAAAGAACTTGGGGTAGAGGGAGATAGGCAGAGAGAAGGGAAAAGCAAATGGCCTTCCCACTATGTTACCTAAATGTCTGGTGCATCAGACCCCAGCATGAGTTCATGCCAGTAGAGATCAACCCCACTGCATGAACCAACATGCACACTGATTACGTGTATAGAACTAGCTCTAGCTCAAGACCTCTCTAGAGATGACAGAGAGATTGGTAATTTCTCCACAAAATTAAAAATGAAAGGGCATTCTTGGTAAGAAAGTAAGAAGGAAAGAACAAAAAAAATGTCCAGTGTGTGTTCTGCTTTCAGTTAAGAAGACTGGGCAAGAATGACAAAAAAAGAAAAAGTCAGCCTACATCAGGACTACATGTTTGAACTGGGTTGGGTGGGAGTGAAATCAACCCAGGGCACTCAGGGAACAATTTATGGCTGGGTGAGGTTCCAAATGATGGAAAAGAGCAAGTGAATGGCCTGTTTTGAAAAATGGGATGGGAGCAGATAGGAAAATGGTGACTGGTCAGCCTAACTTAAATTCTTTGGAAAATGTGAAAATAAAAATTTTACCTATAATAAGTATCCCAAAGATAATACAGAAATAAATAACAGATAGTGCTGATTTGTAAAGAACAATCAAACAAATCTTGTTTGTATCTATGACAAAGAAACTCAGGTTTTTAGAAAACGTGTCTGGTTAATAACCAATACCTAGAAAAGGTATTGGTTATTAACACCCTCCATAAAAGGTGCACAAAGCAGAAGAAAACCCCAAACTTACTGACATGTCCAAACGCAAGTTTCTCATCTGAGGCAGAGGGAATAATCCTTTCACTTCATGGGCTGCAGGCAAGTTCTCAGCCATTTCCCAAGAGGAAGGCAGATGAAGTGGAGAGTGTGGAGGAGAGATACAAACAGGTCAGAGGTCTAGAGAACATGACCTTGAGGAAAAAACAGTATTTGTTTATTCTTAAAGAGAAGAAAGACTGCGGGGAGACATGACAGCAGCCTTCAAATATGTAAAAGGCTGTTGCAAAACAGGAGGAAATAATGTCCACTGTGGATAAAGCAAAAAATAATGGGCTTAAATTGCTAGCTAGCATATCTAAGTTAGACACAAAGATATGTTCTGTGACAGTAACGGTGGTTAGGAACAGGTTATCTCAGGAGTTTGACAAACTTCTCTGTCAACTCTAAGAACAGAGACAGGGATGTTTCGTGACTACATCCGTAATGGTTTAGCTGATCTTGCCTCAGGGAAGAAAGAACCTCTTGAAATCTTTTTAAGTGGTACCTTCATTCTAAACCCAGCTGGACATGTTCCTGTGTGACCTAATGTAGGTGATCCTGCTCTGGCTTGGGGGTTGGACTAGATGATCTTTTGAGGTCCCTCCCAACCCCTGACATTCTCTGTGCATGTGTGTGTGTGTGAGAGAGAGAGAGAGAGATTCACATTGTTGCTTTCTCTTACCCTATGAGAATCATACAACTACTGGTAAACATCTTTAACAGGAACTTTAATTCGTAAAACAGATAAAAATGAGAAGGGACAAGGACAGTGTAATTACTTGTTTGAAACCTGAGTCTGTAAAAAAAAAATAAGTGCAAAAGGGTTTACTTGCCTAAAATATTTAGTTATATTTAGAAATGGTGCCTCTGAATGATGCCTCAATCTCTTGTAATTGTGAAATATCTCATAAGTCTGGGTAGATCCTACATTTATAAGCAACTGAAAAATTCTGTGTAGCCAAGAATATAATTATTTATACGAGATGCAGTTGACCCTTTTATTGTACTAGGTCAGGTATCAGAAAGGAGATAATCACATGGCCAATTTGCCTCTCTACAACTTGCTTTATTTCTCTGAATGTCTTTTTACCCCATCTCTGTGTCTGGGAGGGTCATGGAACAGATCCTCTTAGAAGCTGTGCTGGGGACATGGAGTACAGGGACATGATTCAAGACAGTCAGCATGGTTTTATTAGGGGCAGTTCCTGCCTGACCAGTCTGCCCCTGGGTTGGGACAACCCCTGTTATCCGTATATGTTAAAAGATGAAGTGCTTGAAAGCAGCCCTGAGGAAAAGGACTTGTGAGTACTCATGCATGAGAAGCTGGACGTGAGCCACCAATGTGCATGTGCAGCCCAGAAGACCAACCACATCCTCAAAAGAAGTGTGGCCAGCAGATTGAGAGAGCTCTGCTCTGGTGACACCCCACCCGGAATACTGTGTCCAGCTTTGGAGCCCTCAACACAAGAAGGACACAAAGTTATTGGAGCATGTCCTGAAGAGTGCCACAAAAATGATCAAAGGACTGGAGAATCTCTCCTATGAAGACGGGTTGAGAGAGTTGGGCTTGTTCAGCTTGGAGAGGAGAAGGGTCTAGGGGGGACCTTATAGTGGCCTTCCAACACCTAAAAGTGCCTATGGGAAAGCTGGGGAAGAACTGTTCACAAGGGCATGTAGCAACAGGACAAAGGATAATAGTTTTAAGGTTGAAAAGGGTAAATTTAGGTTGTATATTAGGAAAAAGTTCTTCAATCACTGGAACAGGTTGCCCGGAGAGGCAGTGGAGACCCCATACCTGGAGATACCCAAGGTCAGGCTTGATGGGGCTCTGAGCAACCTGATTTAGTGAAGATGTCCCTGCTTACTGCAGTGGGTTGGACTAGATGACCTTTAAAGGTGCCTTCCAACCTTACACATTCTAGGATTCTATCTACAGGGATAATTATGTTCAATGTCTCTAAACCTTGTATCATCAGCTGATAGGCAGAAATAAGACAGTTCTTAGAAGCAGAATGGTCTTTGGCGTGAGAAAATACTAAAACCTTAGTCACCTTCCTGCCACAGTAGAAAGTTACCCTGTAAACACTGTTGTTATGTTGCAAAAGGGTAATCTTAAAAATAAATACCTTCTGATTTACATCAAAAAATAGTGGGTAACAGTGTCTTTAATGAGTTTACCTAAAGGGACCTTCTGCACCATCGAAAAATATGCTGTATATCTGTGTTGAACTGTTAAAACTGTAATTTTGTATCATACCTCACTGCTTTCAAGCTTATCTCTAAGTACTGTATCACAACTTTTCCTGGGCCCACTTGTGTGCATGCAGATAATCATATCTTGCAAATACCTACAGAATAATGGCCAACGTAGGAAACATGATTGTTAGATGTAGCATAGAGATGATGATAGTTTAGATTGATGTAATTGATAATAAGTACTTGTTAACACAAAAACCACTGTCAGCTCTGCAAGCATTTTCTGGTTCAGTAATTCATTGCTGCTAACTGTGGTCTGTGGTTTTCAATGAGTTTTTTTAACTGTGCAGAGGTCTTATTTTGCAGGCAAGAGAAATAAGGGACATCCTGTTTCTCTGTCAGTTTTGAAAGTGGAAGGCAACTCAGCTGAGCTTGTAAGACAACAAAACCCCACAAAAAAAACCAAAAAAATCAATGCCATAGAAATAAGGCCTGCTGTTATGAAACTGAGACTCTGGTTTTGCTGTGTTGTAGTGGAGTCATTGCTGAC
Source organism: Gallinula chloropus (assembly GCF_964237585.1). Classification (NCBI taxonomy): domain Eukaryota; kingdom Metazoa; phylum Chordata; class Aves; order Gruiformes; family Rallidae; genus Gallinula; species Gallinula chloropus. The sequence continues at coordinate 74,721,048 of NC_140089.1, forward strand.
ACCAGTAAATTCATGCAGTCAAATCTCTACCCCAACCAGGGTGTTAGAAATTTTGAATTGCAGTTAGTTTAGAGAGCAGCTGGTTAGACACCTATGGAAGGAGTAGCTGGAGCTCTGTCCTGGCCATTCTCCAGGAAGGCAGGCACCTGCAGACAGAGAAAAGCATTACACGTTGGGAGAATGAACAAAGACAAACAACAGCTCTAAGTACCTCCTTCCTCCTACATTGTTAAACACAACTTCTGCAAAACATAAGAGGGCAGGTGATTCCCTTAAGGGCTACAGTCCCCATCCTGTTGAAGCCAAAAGGAAGTGCCTCATGGTCATCAAAGAGAGAAGGTTGTGCCCTATAAATAAACAGTTATTACCATATTTTTTGTGACAGAAATGTTTATACTTTAGATAAATGGGATTATTGCAAGGAAGGCCATGTATGTTCAAGGAATTACCAGATACTTTGTGTTCGTGCTTCTGAGGAAACTACATTAAAGTTTAATTTTAATTAAAAAAAAAAACCAGAATAAAGAATGCTTACATAATTTTAACTGCTATTTGATCAATCCTGTTGAAGACCTGTTCCTTGCTAAATGGACAGGTGGAGGTTTGTTAGGAGTGGGAGAGAGGGAAAGTGGAATTCAGTTCCCTTAGGAGAACCATACTAAATTAATAAGCAGGCTGGTGAAAGGTCTGGATGGCAAATCCTATGAGGAACAGTTGAGGGAGCTGGGGCTGTTTCGCTTGGAGAAGAGGAGGCTGAGGGGAGACCTTATCACCACCTACTACTACCTGAAGGGAGGTTGTAGAGAAGTGAGCGATGGTCTCTTCAGCCAGGTGACAGGAGATAGGACAAGGGGAAATGGCACAAAGCTGTGCCAGGGCAGGTTTAGATTGGACATTAGAAAAAAATTTTTACTGAAAGAGTTGTCAGGACCTGGAACAGGCTGCCCAGGGAGGGGGTTGAGTCACCTTCCCTGGACGTGTTCAAAAAAAGGGTTGATGAGGTACTTAGGGATATGGTTTAGCATAGGATTAAAATGGTTGGACTTGATGATCTTCCAAGGTCTTTTCCAGCCTTGTGATTTTGTGATTCTGTGTAAATTCACACAGTTTTTAGTCTGTGGTTTTATGGAGCACCTATCACCAGTCCAACACTCTCCCTGTGCTGCTCTATGTGGAACACAGTCTATTGCTACTCCAGGAGGAGAGTTCAACACTTCTAGCACTTTAGGTCAAGATGTCCTACTCCAAATCCCATAACATTAAGCCAAGGTAACGGTTGTTTCATATAGAGAAATCCTCTGATGAATTCTATGTGCAATGCCCAGATGCAAGAAGCCTACTATTCACCAACAATAGGCTGCAAGCAGCATCCATCAGCTATCCAAATAAAATGCTCTGGTTCCTATTGCCAGCACTTTAGGGGGGCCCTGCTAATTTGAACATCTCTGCACCCCAGCTTCAGCAAGGGAAGGTAGAGAACTTCATTTTTTATCCCTTTCATTTCCAAGTCTGTTGCCGATGCTGAAGAGGTCACCCTGTCTTTTTAACCAGAAAACATTTAAAAATCTGACCTTGTTAATCTTTAAAGTAAAACCTCGTTAAACATTGCAGCAACTGTTCTGAAAAATGTTATTCCTTTTAGTTCTGGGGATTAAATACTTTGTCTATGGGTGTTTAGAGACATACATTGATTCTAAATCAAAGAAGAAGCAGGTAAATTCTGTTCTTACATAGAAACGGTTTGTTCTCCTAATACTTCTCCCTTCTGGGTAACACAGAGGATTTTATAAACAGGTATTAATATCACAGAATCACAGAATCATTAAGGCTGGAAAACACCATCATCTGGTCAAACCATGCCCCTACCACCTATATTTCTACCTAAACCATGTCCCAAAGTACCTCATCCAACCTTTCCTTAAAAATCCCGAGGGCTAATGACTCCACTACCTCCCTGGGAAACCTATTCCAATGCCCAACCACTCTTTCTGAGAAGAAATGTCTCCTAATTTCTAACCTGAACCTTCTCTGGCACAACTTGCAGCCATTCCCTCTTGTTCTATCACTACTTCTCTGTGAGAAGAGGTTGACCCCCATCTCACCACAACCTCCTTTCAGGTAGTTGTTGAGAGCAATAAGGTCTCCCCTGAGCCTGCTCTTCTCCAGACTGAACAGTTCCCTCAGCCACTCTTCCTATGACTTGTTTTCCAGACCCTTCATCAGCTTCATTGACTTCCTCTGGACATGCTCCAGGGCCTCATTGTCTTTCTTGTAATGAGGGGCCCAAAACTGAACACAGTGTTTGAGGTGTGGCCTCACCAGAGCTGAGTAGACGGGTAAGATCACCTCCTTGGTCCTGCTGGCTATGCTATTCCTGATACAAGCCAGGACGCCTTTGGCCTTCTTGGGCACCTGGGCACACTGCTGGCTCATGTTCAGGGGAGTGCCTCAGATTGTTTTCCTCCGTGCAACTTTCCAACCACTCTGCCACAGGCCCGTAGCATTGCCTTGGGTTCTTATGATCAAAATAACTGCAACCCAGCTCTTATGTTAGTTATGCATTCTCCTTATATTAGCATGGATAACTGCGTGACTAGAAGAAATAGAAGACATTAGAGATGAGAGATCTCTGCTAACATGCTGCTAAGCCCCGTGGTTTGTTGCCTTGTCCCAAAAGAGTGTATTTCTCAAATGTATTATAGCTTCTAATTTCAACCTAGCCTGATTTTTCATAGTTATATCAGTAACAGTTCCATTATATCACCTAGAAATGCCCTACGGCAAACTCTTTTTTTGTTATTGTTTTGTCTGTTTGTTTTTTTCATAGACTTCTACTAAAATCCATATTAGTACCGGTCAGTCCATACACAACTACTGTTTTCCTGTGGTCAGGAGCTAAACTTCCCATGCTTTGTCACTAGGGTCTCCTTGGCTTTGTGGTCACCTGACCAGGCTATTTCTGCATTATCATATCAATCAGAATGTCATGGGTAAATAAATGAAAGAACAAACAGTGAAAAGAAAAAGCTGTTTTAGTACAAAAAGGGGGGTGTAGCTTTCTATTTAAGTAATGATTTATTAATTGAAAATATTATCAATGGGAGCTTTGAACTTCAGCCTGTTGCTGACATTTTCCAGCGTCTGTGTAATTCTGATAAGGCAGTATGCAGCTATCTTTTATGGTAATTTGCTCAGTAACCAGATGTCTTCTCACCAATTACTGATCTGAATACCTGAGCATTGTCACAATGTACTAGTTATTAAGGTACACCTGTAACTTCGTCCACACAGCAAATCAAGTTAATCTCAAAATTATCCAGTGTTTGTAGGTAAGATACTTTAAATCATATTTTCTGCAGATATTAAAGACCAGTTCTTAAATCATGAAGGTTCTTGTTTTACATGAGTATTGTGTTAAGTGTGGAAGATGCAGTTTAATGTATGTATCAGAGTTTTAACCATGTAAACCACCCCAGAAATATTAAAACTATGCAATCATATACTGTGACTTTTGTTGAATGGGATCTAGGTGTTGTCCAGAGCTATTATTTATTTCTCTGGGAAGACAGTGGTAATTTGGAATATATTTAATGAAAGGATATTACTGTGATCTGAACAGATTACTGATATGTCATCTCATACTTTTGCTGTTTCACATATAATATTTCCCTGTATTTTCTCCCTTATATCTGTGAAAGAGCTGTTTCCACATTAGGATCCTAAGAGCTGGGCAAGGCAATCATCTTGTTTGGTTTGCATACATATTCTGTCCATCAGCCACAATGATACAGCAGTTGCAAACACATGAAATACAAGATAATACTGGTTTTGCCTTTCTTTCTAAACAGCAAGGATGTTACCAAAATTATCAGGTTGCAAAACGGACATTCTCCCCCCCATTCCCTCCCCCCAAAAATCCCAACAAACTGCTGGAAAAGCATCATGGCAAGGCTTGTTTTATGGAGTCATGGTTTTATGTCATGCCAGCAGTCATTCTGAACTGCCTTGGTTTTGGAAACTTCAGTCTAAATTATATCGGAATAAATTCTTGGCAATAGTTGCTATTAGGAAAACAACACATTAGTATAACAGCAGCTTCAGTTCTACTGACTTTACAAATGACAAAGTAAAAGGAAAAATAAAACGAAAAAGAGTTTCCATCTGAAACACATATCTCCCAACCACAGAAATAAAATCATTTGGAACTGCAATGATAAGAGCTTCCTGTTGTAGGCATATTGAATCTAATTTTTTCTTTCATTTAAGAACATCTTGTGCTAATGTAGCAGAAGTTGTTGTGTCAATGGTAATAACTCTTTTTCCCAGTCCCATAGCGAAAGGCAGAAACATTCTGTTTCCTGATCTCAACCACGGGGGCATAGAGGCTACCCTGCTAAGAGAGGTTTTTCCCACAAACAACCCTCATCCTAAAAACATTTTAATGTCTTATGGTAAATCAGACTGTTTTGATGATTAGCACATCTCTTTTACAGTGATTGCCTTCTACTTGGTTTTCTAGTTTGTCACTTCACAGGACTTGTGAGATAACTAAATATGTGTCTGGCTGATGAAAAAGTTCACTGCCAGAATAATGCCAGATTACATTGAATTATCACACTGAGGATCACATCTTGTACCTTACCTACTCCTTTTTCATCCATGAAACACTCTTTGTTTCACAAACTTTGGATCCCCTTTATTTCTTTATGAATAAGAACTTGCCCAATAGCAAGGTACATGCTCAAGTCTCTAGTAAACTAGTACCAGCATTAACATCAAACATGATACAAGGAAGTAAATATGTTATAATCAGGTTTCACATAAGAACATTAGAAACTGGAGGAACAGGAAAATTTCCCACCATTTGTCCCCTCTTCATGTTTACCTTGTTCTCATTTTCTTTCTTGTTTTTACGTTCTTCAGGCTTCTCCAATGTCAAACTAACATGGCTTCTCAATTCCCTTTTATATTTTTTTGCTACATTATAAACAGCCAGTTTACGTATATATATACGTAGGAATCTTTATTTTATGTCCAGGTGCTTAGATCTTGTAACTAAACCTTCAGAATTTTGGGGGAGGTAATTATTTAACCCATATTAAAAATGTCACAAGGGTAAACAAAATATGAATCAGCTAATTTCTGATACACTAAGAGGCTTGTATCAGGATATTGGTCACCATTATTTGATTTCAATTATTCCAGTAGCCAATTTCTTTTCTAGAGTGAGTGAGTAACATTGTTTATCTACATAACTGTGCTGTTTTTTAATAAATTGTCTAACAGAAAACCAAATCACCTCACTTAATTTCTAAATCTTCTTGTTGTAGGATGCTGAGATAGGATATGCTGCTGTGCTGAACTGATATGATACCTGGTGAGCAGGCAGTCCTTGTCCATGACAGTTTATGGTCTATGTATACCAAGAGGATCAGTGTCAAATGAGTAGGGATATTGGAGTAAGAGGATTGCAAGAAAAGTCAAAAAAGGGGGAAGTTACTGAAATGCCCATGTTTCACTCCTAGGCTGTTATCAGCCTCCCTTTTCTGAACACTCTTTGATTCAACTCATCTCCTCTAGCTTCTAGACTATGTGACATAATGTTTGCACTTCTCCCAATTACCTAAATAATCTATGCTCTTTCAAATTTGCCTTATATTTCCTCTTCTATTTTACAAGGTTAATATCTGTGAACAGAAATCTTGCCACCACCAGCCAGACCATTTATTTGTGCCACCTGGGATCAGTTTAGTGCATTATTCTGAAATGGCTAAAGTCCATTATGACTAATAAGATACCGGATAAAAGACTTATTCTAGAAGTACCGTAATAAAAAACAATTCTGATAAGCAAATCCTATCTTGAGGTAACTCAGCGGAAAGATTTAATCTATTAAATAGTTCTTCGAAAGTGATATAATGTTAAATAAATGATGCCAAAGTCCTGGTGGATTTCCCGCTTTGCCCCTCCCAAGGAGAATCCACTCCCTGGTCCTGTGGTGGACTTTTTGCAAAGCCTGGAAAGAATCTCAAAATAAGCTTCACAATGGCCATTGTCTCTCCATGGTCAGGGAGCTTCTTGGGATTTGTTCAGAGTATGTTCTGCCCAAGGCATGCACAGAAGCAAGATGATGGGTCTCTCCCAGGCTTTGACACCTCACTCCAGGTTGGGTAACACCCAGTCTTGGATCATTTCCAGAAGATTAGTGCCTTGTTTTAAATGCTACAGAGAAATCACTCTCTTCATTGACTTCTTATGTGACAAAAAACTGTGGTGATTTGGTCACCCACTCTGATGACACTATGAGAAAACTGAGTTTAAATCTGTATTTTGCACTAATGTTCTTCAAGTTGCAGCTACAAACTGGAGAGACCCCCTGCTGCTGATGCTGAAAAGTCCTTGCTCACAGGGTGTACTCCAGAGACAAGCAACGAGGGCCAAAAGCTGGGCTCACATCAATTCAGCTGTGAAAGATTGGGAATCCAGCTTCCTACTTGCCAGGCAAACATTTTGACTCAGAGTTTATTATACTAGATATGGCCAGTTTGTTGTTACTGCTTCTTCAAAAAGGGTGAGCCCAACCTGGGTCTTTCAAATGTCACTGGTGAACCTTGCCCTCTGGGATGAGTTATATTTCTTGTATCGCTTTCTTAAGCCACCCCATCATTTTCCCTCACTTTTTATAGGGCCAGATCTCCTACATGTTGCATTTTGTATTCTCTGCTTGGAGCCCAGGTTTGTAAAATATAGGCACTGCAACGCCCACGGTTGTGTAAGGACGTGCCGCCATCACCACACCTTAAAATGGGGTGCCTCCAGTCTGAACCAACTCTGGCTAGATTCACACCCAGCAGCGTGGCATTGTGTCCAGGAAATTTAGCTTTCGTTACAAGTGAGGTGCATCAACCTGGAAGTAGCAGTGCCCTGACTTTTGGCACCCAGTGAATATCTTTGCTGACTCAGTGGTATGCTGTATAAATTACCTCAAACCTTAAAGCTGTGCAAGGGGTAAAGGCACAAAGCATGTTCAAAGGACAGCCTCTCTATAAAAGAGCATTTATTTACTACAGATAAGAGTTCTTACCATAGTTTTACTATAGATGACAGTTCTTGCTTGTTCCTAGAACCCCTTCCCAGAGAACATTGAAAGACACACTTGACCAGCTGCATTCAATGAAAGTGGCTGCCTTCTAAGCAGCCTTGATGGTATTTAGAAACAAATAAGCCTCTTGTTGCTTGGAAATGCCAATATATGCTTTAGAGAAAACAGATGGGAAAAGATTTATCTGGACATTATGTTGTGCTGATAGTAAACAAAGGAAAGAGAGGTGAGGACTGGGGACCTATTGTCATGCCTCTCACAGCTTGTGTTTCTACTGATGTTGAGCAGAACTCTCCCTGCTTTGGAACTGCAAGGCAAGTGGAGGTGGCAGGGTTAGATTTCCAAACTCTTCAGTAAAGGGTGACACAAACTCTCAGTAAACGGTCATAGTCATGTTGCAGGAGGTAATGGCCAGCTTGTAATTCTTACCCTTCCTCATTGCCATAGAGACAAACTGAGGCTAGGACATGGGACAGCAGTGGAAGCCTTTCTAGTAGTCTAGTTCCCTCTTATAGGGAGGTGAAATCAAATATAAGCATGGGAACATTTGTAATCAATTGTAATTGTAGTTTAAGCCTTTAAGTCATATATTATAGACGTGGTGTTCTTAGGAAGAGCCTACATGTACTAGCAAGATTTCTATGAAACACTCATCCAAGATATTCAACTACAAGTCTCTAGAAAATCATTTGATTTAAAAAATGATAGCACATTTGTTCTTGTTCACAACACACAGTCATGTTGTCAGCTTTTATTTTGAGCCTTTCAAGCGCACATAGTCTGAAGTCTCAGTCCTGTAACAGCAAGAGATGGAAGCACTTAAGCAGACAAATCTAGATTCTCTTGTGATCACCTGACTACAGATGTGTTTTAAGAAAAACCCCCACTAATTTATGTCTTAAGCTCAGAGCCCTCCATTAATCAAAGCTGACTCCCCTGTCACAGTGTCTATATATATAGTAGATCTCTCTGCCAAACTTGCACTCTAAACACTTCTTGCAAGACGCAGTGTACTATAAGCACTGCCTTAGCAGTGCTGTTTCTTCTCTTCAGTTGTTATTAGAGAAGAACATTTTTGTTTAGGTCTGAAAATAAATTAGCTGATTCTCCTGTTCCCTGTTGACTCCCTTGTATGCTAGGACCTAGAGGGCAAAAGAGAAGTTTTGCAACACCTAAAAAAGTCTGAACAACCACAGAAAAGAAGATCAAAGAAATCTGCATCCAAAGAGCGAAGTGTGACTTTCTATTTGACTTATCTGTCTTCAGAACATACCAAATCCTTTCAATTTCTAAAGGTTAGAGAATGGGGAAAGTTTCAAAATTTCCACAAGAACAGCCCCCAAGAAGTCTCATGTCATATCTAACATCACCTGCTTTTCTCCAATTCATTTGTAGTGTTAACAATGAAAAGGGAATAATTATCTACTCTCTTTAAATGCACAAAAAGAAATGGATATAACATAGTAAATATATACAAAACACTGGGTTACTTGCTAATGAAACCTGAATGAAGAAACAACAATTAACATGTATCAAACTGCTTGCCAAGTTGTCAACCCAATAGGACAAATACATGCAACCTCAGAATATTAATACAATTTTCCTGTGAAATTTTATACCCAAAGTCTTTTGATAAAGTGCTGGCTGAATTTCCTTTAGAAGCACCATAGACTGTACAGAAAACCCAAGTATCCATTTTTTAACACACTTCCAGCCTCCAGCCAGGAGGAAACCTTGAAGTGAAAGACTGTGATAGGTAAGGCACTCTGAGTCTGACGTGTTCTTAACCCACCAAAGGCAACTACCAGCGAGGAATTGTCTGTGTGATTGTTCTTTGTCATTGCTTCCTGGCATAATTACACAGAAATATAATTCAAACACATGCTTGCCAACTTTACATTTTTAGAACTGAACATGAAAGGCCAACCCAATTCCTCTGAATTTGCTTTGCCTACTGAAATAATCTTATTGTCCACAGAGCTAAATTCATGAGAGCACAAGCACCCCAGACAGCACATATCAACTAATCCAAAGGCTATGAACAAAAAGGGAACCGGCAGTTGGGTTTGAAATCCACTTCAATCAGTTCTACAAATATGTCTCAATATGTCCATCAAAGTGTATATGGAAAATACTACAGGAGGCAGCACTAACCCTCCAGGGATCATCTTAAAGGAAGTGACTTCAGGCCACAGTTCATCTCTTTCATACTTCCAGAAGAATGTAAGTCCTCAAATCTCTCTTATGACTGCAGAGGATAGCAGTTTTATCTATAAACACAAACACACCACTTTTTGACACTGCAAAATGTGCCACGGTGGTCTTTGGGCTTACTCTACATACACTAAAATAAACTCACCCTCAATAAAGAAAAGTCTGTCACTCAATGTAGACTATCAAAAAGCTTGAGAATCATTCATTTCTACATCTAAGATGTCCAGCCATGAGCACACTTCTACTATCAGTAACCTCAAAGTCTCAGAAATTCTTCAGTAATGAGTCAGATCTGGGGCTCAGATCAATCCTTCCTCCCAGCCCCCATCTGAATCAACATCAGCTTCCCTAAACCATCTTGGCTCAGCACCAGCTGCTAAGTGCTCTGAGAGCTGGGAGGATATTTCTACATTTCCTCACAGGTCTGCTTATCCTTGCACAAGGACCTGATATATTCAAAGGCTGGTGTTTAAGTAGGGGTATAAAAACAAGCATCCTTCCAGCTTCAATAACACAAAAATGTTACTGTATCTAAGTGGAAAGGAGAGACACCTGGTACTAGTGTATAAACCAATCACATTTCGTGGCAACTGAGTTCTTGTACTTCATCTGTAGTTCTTCAGTTTCTCTGCAGCATAGCTATTTGAGAAATGGCTTTGCCTTTTTTAGGCACCACAACAGCTATGGTCTGTCAGGTTTTCTCAGGGTAGTGTCTGTGAAGTGAGGTATGTGCAACTGGAAAGCAAAGGACTGACAGGAGTGTTCCCTTAACCTGGGATTCACTGGAGCCAAAACTTAACAGAGCCAAAATTTACTAATTCTCCAGTTACAGTACAAGGCTTGACTCTTGGCTCAGGATCCTGTCCAGAGCTGGGTAGGATCGATACTTGTTTTTAATCTCTCTGAATGTTTTTAGAGTGTGTTCTGAGCATCTGAGCATCCGAATTACAAAAAATAAACCCTAAATGCTCTGCCTTCCCAGAGTGTTTTCCTTCTCATTACTCTTCCCTTAAATCAATTGTAGGCTTGCCTAAGCAGGGACTGCCTTTATCTCATGACTGAAAATAAGATTCTTCCTTAATGTATTACAGGAAAGAACACTGAAAATAAATCAGTAAATCAATAAGGTTAATATATCTCAGTATTACTCAGACCACAAAAAAATAAAAGCTCTGGCATTTTGAATAAAAATCTACTTCTGAAATAGGGTTTGGATGACATATCCTAGATCTTAGCATGGGTATCTCTGCACTTTATGAGATTTTATGAGTAAAAAGGAATAGTTCCTTTCTGGACATTTGAAAACTCATCAACTCAGAGACTGGCACCTTAAAACCTTTTTGGGATTTGAAAGTGCTTGGAGGTTGTCCTTTTTTAAAAACCATTTTTTACTTTGTCCAGAACGTTTTGCAAGTTTTAGTTTTATGGTATTTGGGGTTGGGGTGGGGGGCATCAGCATGCCAAGAAATTTCTCTGGAGTAATTTTCCCTAAAGAGAGGCCTATTGGTCATAAAAGAGTGACACAGCTTTTACCCACCAGTTTGGTGACACACCTCTTCTTTTTGCTTGCAGTGAGCTGGCCCCTGTCAGGGCTTTAATCTGGACTAGCAGTAAAGTGTTGACCAAAAAAGGTTAATCTAATCAGTCTCCAAAGTTCAGTTCTTGATTCTTGGATCTGTCATGGGCAAACAGACTCAGGGAAGTCATTTAGGGAGAGGTTTGCTGAAGCAGACTTGGAGATTAAATTTTGAAGTTTTATTAGCTATCACTGAAATTTGGAGATATAGCTGTTTTTTAATTTCTGAAAATCGGATTCTACCTCTGTCTATTTCTCCACTTTGAAGGTAAAGGTAATAAGTAATTTCTTATTGTCATGTGTTTTAACTTCATTTTTAAGATCTGAAGTGGCATAATGCCTCCCCTTGCCTTCCCCGGTTTTCCTTGTATAACCTAGAGTATCTCAACGCTGCTGCTAAAAAGTTTTAAATATCTAATTAGTGTCTTAGATTTGATGATGTCTCTGAAGATATAATACACACCACCAAGCTCCCATTTGCAAATAGGTGCAGACCACAAAACAAAATGAGTTTTTCATCAGACTAGCACCATGTAATTTTCACTTGCAGTTCAAACTGCTGGGGAGACAAATCCTATGGAGATAGCACTGTGATAACTGACCCTTGCACTCGGCTGGAAATAAAAAAGCAGACTGAAAACCAGAAAGTGGTCAGAAACAGTCTATCTCTGTCGTTTATCCATGGGTTCGTGCCTAACTAAAAACTTTCCTCTGACACTTAAAAAATGACGTCCCATTTAATACAGGTTCATTTGAACTACAAAACTGTTGGTGCAATTTCCAGGTTAAGGCATTCCTCTTTCTCTGCAAATTTATGAGGCCATGCTTGATTTGAAGAGGCTGATCAAGAACACAACTTTAATAGGCAACAGGGTAAAAAAAAAAGCATGCCTGTAAAACAATTTCTTTAAAGGGATGGCTCAGCTAATGACCAGGGGCACTGTGCGGCTCAACAGTCCTCCTCATTACCTGATGCTTTATTCCTAGGCTGTCCCACTGACATCTGCTTGTGGAGTAAGAAACTGATTGGTGTGAACAAAGTACAGAGTCTGATCCTTCCTAATTACAATATGCAAGAAGGAGATACAGAGAACCTTTTCCTCATGACATGCCAGTTATCTGTGTCTCAGGGCACAAATTGATTAGCAACTCAGCAACCATGTTACTGGCCAAGCCTGAGGACTGATACTCATTGCATGGTACTTTTCTCCCTAGCAAATCCTAATTCTGGGAATTAAGTTTGTCAGTCAGGTATTAATAGAGAAAATATCCTGAGACCTCACAATCTGTCAGCTACACAATTTAATTCTCTGTTAGAACTTGCCTGTACATTTCTAATCTTCCCTGCTGGCTTTCTCCCTTTGTTTTGGGTGTTTGGGAGGTGGGGGGGGAGGTTGTGTGCCAGTTTTATGTAATCTGCCATGAGACCTCTGGGGCTTCTGCACTGATGAGAAATTCTACCTCGCAACTGAATTAAGCACTTCCTAGTAGAGATGCCTCATTATTTAATTTTTGAAGACTTACTCTGTTGGCAAATTTTGCCACTTAAGTGTCCATAAAAAATGTTTCAATGCTCTTTAGATAAAGACTGCTATTTCAAATCAAATTAGCAAATCAACGATATCAAAGCATCATTCATGGACACTAGCCTGTAGAATCTGACTACATCAGAATTAACTAGAGTTGAGGTTTTACTTGACACCCCAAAAAATGCAAGTGAAAGGTTCAAAAAGTCCCAATCCATTTCACCCTTCCTTTATGGAAAGGAGAAAAGGTTTCTATGCCTTCAATTTTAACTCCCCATTTTCACCCTCATTGTGGCCTGCTCCCCAGTCATGTGACTAGAAGAATTGTTAACTTTCACCTATCATAAAGACAGAAACTTTTCAATGGTTGGGGTGACAGGGAAAGTTTTGATTTTGCTGTTTAATGGTATGCCACAGCAAATATGTCAAGGGAAGCATCCAAGTCTTTAGAAGTTTGCTTTGCTTAATCTCCTAGCCAAGCAACTAAAAGCTAACACGAAAATAAAATAGCCTTTCTTTCATTTCCCAGCAGTGATCTGGATAACCTTGAAGGCTGATTCTTGTCTGGTTTCCATACAGAGACAATCTCAGGGATTTCAAAGAATTGGTTCTGGAGTGTTTCTGCATAAAGACCAGATTGACACATACATACAGTAACGCTGGACAATACTTTCATCCTTTAAAATCTTAAAGTGATTCAGAAAGCTGCAGAAGCAAATACTGTTTTGCTTAAGATAATGTTCCCTACACTTGTGGAAATCCCAAGGGCAGAGAACGTACCATAACGTTTACTCTGAAACCCTGTATTGGTGTTTCTCAAGTCAATTTTCCACCGGCTTTCATAACTGCGACTCTAACAGGGATAAACTAATATTTCTGGATAAAAATAAAAGCAGGGAGAACTGACCTAATTCTTTGGATAAAAAATTAAATTAAGTGGTTTTAAGGTATGAAAAGAACTGTAGCATCTAAAATTATTTTGAAGTTCAATGCCTACATTCCTTGAATTACAATCAGAAGCAGTACTGAAATAGGTTAAATGGAGTTTTTCTGTGATTTTTAAACCCAGTTGTCAGAGAAAAGTGGTCATATTATCAATAGAATTCCATAAAATGAAATAAACAAAATTAACAGTCTACTGTCAAGAAAAAGCTAATCCCCTAGTCCTGACTTTTCAACCCTGCTTTCTGTCCAGGAAAACTTCCAGACCAAGTAAAACTCTGGCTTTGGTGTACATACATCTGTTTGGACTCAGGAATATAAGGCATTAAACACAAAGGACAAATACAAAATGTAAGCTCAGAGGGTACCAATTTAGTCGGGCTGTTATGTCTAAATCTTGGGAAGGGCTAAGGATGGTAAAGGTTTTTTTAGTCCTGCTTGTAAATAAATTATGTCTCATAAAAAAACCCCATACCTCCAGGTCCATGAATTATCAGTAAAACTATGTCTTCAACCTGGAGAACTGATCAATTCTATGAGAGAAAAATCAGATAAATATTCATAGCATTGGTTATGAAATTTTCACAGAAGCAAATTAAGTAAGTTGGCAATTGACTTGCTGTTCTAAATAATGCACTTGCTCCGGGGAACTGCTGGGCTAATCCAATACTCAATTGATTAACGTATTAGTAGCTGCCAAATGTTTTTTTCAAAGCACTGGGACTTTCTGTATATGTACCAAGTCTGGAATGGACACGCAGAGATGAGAGGAAAAGTCTGGGAAAGAAATCAGCTTTGTACTCATCTTGAAAATTTAATACATCCCCTTGTGATTTTGAGAATTCACTCATGGGAATTTACCACCCACAGTAAATAGACGGTTATATTTACACATCTAGAAGTGCACTGGTCTGTGTTTAGTAAATAAAACTATTCATTTATAGACACATTGTACATACCAGTAATTGAACGGACACACATTTGATATGAAAATGCTGCCCTTTGAGGATAAACTTTAGCGAGGCTAGACTGTAAGTGTCAAGATAGTAAATCCAACCATGTTTTGTACAACAGTCATTCACTTCATGCTTACTTCACAAAATTAAGTTCTTATCTGATGATCACAGACTTCAGAGGTAGTAAAAAAAATAAGAAAGGAAACATTTTAAAAAGATCATCTACCTGGGTTGGTGTTCTATTCCACTTACATAGATGAAAAATCTTAACCCCAAGGTTAGGTACTATGATATCATTACTGTTTCCTCCATCCCCCTTTTAAGGGTTTTTAAGAGTAAGGATATAAGATTTATTGGCTGAATTTAATTTTTAGTTTAAAATCCAAAGTATAGATGGAAACCTTTCTTTTTACCTGGTTATGGTTCTTCATAAAATTCCTCAAACTTTTTAGAAAGTTACCATTTAAAAAAATAAAATCCAAACTAGGCAGATTTTTCCTTGCTATGGTCTTTGTTAAAAAGACATTATGCAGTAGAAGAAAAACAGATAAACCTGCATACCTACACCATTACCATTATCAACTTCCCTGTGATACCAGCTTAAAAATCCCTTTGTGTACTTTTAGCTTCTTTTTTTGCCTCTCTTTTGGGATTTTGTTCCACCCACTGCACTAGTTAGTTTATGCATCAGAGTTCTGTATTATCTAAAAGATCGTTTTTCCAACTCGACACTGGAAAGAAGTTATTTACTGAACTAAGCGTGATCTTGCTAAATGCTTATAGTGACCTGAACTATCAGTCTGATTTTATTCCCCCCTTGAATACAACACTTGCAATTATTCCAAAAACACCTGTCATTAGCCATTTGGAAAGAGCAGAGTAAATGTATACATTGCTGCTTCCCCACTCATCATGCTAATTGCATCTATCTATAGAACTCTGAAGTTTGCAGTCCTTAAATATGGAGGCAGCACAGAAAATATACCATGGTAAGACCAAGACAAATTGTATGCTGTACATCAGCCAGGAGTGAATGGTTGAATTAATACCTTGAGAAGCGTTGACACAAACTCAGTTCTGATGGCAGGAAAACAAAAGAAAGGCAAGAACATTTAAAAAGTAGTCTTTCTTTTACATAATTTTCATTGTTAAAATTTTACGTTACCCTCCTTCTACACAGCAATTTCACCCATGTTACCTTGTTCTTATCTTGAAGTATGAACTCCTTAATGCACCTGAAATCTAAACAGCTATCTATCAACCAAGGGAGACAGCACAAGTGACTGCCTGGAAGAAACATCTGGCTTAGGTCCATATAAGAAAAAGGGTTGTGGCAGGCACTCAAACACTGGGTGTACGAGCCTTGCACAGCTTTACAATCCTCACCTGCCCTCTATAGTTTGTAATGAGGTCTCACACTGCAGCTAGCTGTGCTGCAACCAGGCTTGAATGATGGTGGAGAGACTGCTTTGTATTTGGAGCAGAAACATAGAGCTGCTAGTCCTCAGCTTCTAAATTAATGCCTGTTGCTATATGAAAATACAAGTGAACTATTCAGGCCAGAAAAATTGATGATGAATTTTGGCAGATTTATTGTTGATGGTGCCTGGGCCACTGGAATGTGTATTATTTCCTATGGATAGTGAAGAGGCAAAGTTTTAAACATCTAACTGTTTATAAAACAAGCTTTACAATCAATTACAAGTCTAGGTTTGGCTCACAGAAACTGTGCTGTAAACTCTTGTGAACATAATCTGCCTCACTACAAACTCCTTCCTTGAGTAATTTTCAGCCAGAAGGATCTACACGTGTCAGGTCATTTGCTGTTAATGAGGATAAATAGCTCAGCTTGCTCCCATTCATTTCCATGGTTAGCAAGGCCTTTTGACTTCCCATGTGCTTTTGGTCTGTGTTAAGTATTATTTACCGTTCACATATCTGAATGCATCTGTGTGCTTTCTCTAGGTCACTTCTGAGTTTTCATGTGGTTATGACATTTTTCAGTGTATGAGTCACCGCAAGAAGTACAGTTTGTGCACTGGAGTCAAATCAGGAAAGGACAGCTGCAACTGATACAAGAGGAAGATACCAGTTCTCATGACACTAAATGAACTAATATGGGGACTGTTCAGTTAATTACATCAAGATAAACAGAAAACAGCCAACATATGCAAAGAGTAAGTCATCAGGCATGCTCATCAGTCACCAGTCCATCTCACTAAAACCAGCGTTAACGTGGCTCTGTCTGGGATTTCCAATGCTCACTGGAAGTTGAGGCCTGTCAGGAGGACTCTGTGAATGCAAATGTGTTCAGTGCTTCAGCTGCAGAGCCAGCATTTCCAGGAAGCATCCAACTCACTCCACTTCTATGTAAGCCGAATTGCCAAACTCATGTGGATGTATATGACAATAGCAGATATTTGGCAGCTAGGGAGAAGTTACAGCTCTGACACAACCACTATGCACTAAAGTAATTAAGTGAAAACTTCACAGTCTTCCAGGAAAAAAGGTATTGGGAAACTCAGACATGTGACAGTACTACTTGTGAAAAGATTAATCCCATGTGAAGGAAGAAGTGTTGCAAGGAAGAGTGTACAGAGCACTTTTCCCTTTTTCAGTACACATAGAATCATAGAATCATTAAGGTCGGAAAAGACCTCCAAATCATCTAGTCCAACCATCCCCCTACCACCTATATTTCTACCTAAACTATGTCCCAAAGTACCTCATCCAACCTTTCCTTCACCAACTCCCTGGAAAACCCATTCCAATGCCCAACCACTCTTTCTGAGAAGAAATGTCTCCTAATTTCTAACCTGAACCTTCCCTGGAACATCTTGCAGCCATTCCCTCTTGTCCTATTGCTACTTATCTGCAAGAAGACGCTGAGCCCCAGCTCTACCACAACCTCCTTTCAGGTAATTGTTGAGAGCAATAAGGTCTCCCCTGAGCCTGCTCTTCTCCAGACTGAACAGTTCCCTCAGCCACTCTTCCTACGACTTGTTTTCCAGACCCTTCATCAGCTTCATTGACCTTCTCTGGACATGCTCCAGGGCCTTGTTGTCTTTCTTGTAATGAGGGGCCCAAAACTGAACACAGTGTTTGAGGTGCGGCCTCACCAGAGTTGAGTACAGGGGGATGATCACCTCCTTGGGTATGCTATTCCTGATACATGCCAGGATGCCTTTGACCTTCTTGGCCACCTGGGTATACTGCTGGCTCATGTTCAGATGCACGTCAACCAACACGCCCAGATCATTTTCCTCTGTGCAGCTTTCAAGCCACCCTGCCCCAAGCCTTTAGCGTTGCCTGGGGTTGTTATGACCAAAGAGCAGGACCCCACACTTTGCCCTGTTGAACTTCATCCCATTGACCTCTGCCCATCAATTCAATCTGTCCAGGTCCCTCTGGAGGGCCTTCATATCAACTGGCAGATTGACACCCCCAACTTGGTGTTGCTTACAAACTTACGGAGGGTGCACTCAATTCCCTTATCCAAATCACCAATTAAGGCATTAAAGAGGATGGGTCCTGATATAGACCCCTGGGGAACACTATTTGTGACTGGTCGCCAGATGGATTTAACTCCATTCACCACCACTCTCTGGGCCTGGCCATCCCAGCAGTTTTTAGCCTAGTAAAGAGTGTACCTGTCCAAACCATGGAGAGTACTGTGAGAGACTCTGTCGTGCCTCAAAAAGTTGAAATCAAATCTCAAGCTATCTAGTATTATGCTTCTTTCAGTCATGTGTCAAAGGCTTTGCTGAAGTCAAGGTAGACTACGTCAGCAGTCTTTCCCTCATCCACTAGGTGGGTCAATTGGTCATAGAAGGTCATTACATTCTATGGTAGGATCTGCCTTTCATGAACCCATGTTGCCTGGGTCTGATCCCCTGCTTGTCACATATTTGCTCTGTGATTTCCCTCAGGATGACTTGCTCCATAATGTTCCCTGGCACCAAGGTCAAGTTAACAGGCCTGTAGTTCCCCAGATCTTCCTTACGAACCTTATTAAAGGTGGGCATCACTTAGCAAGTCTCCAGTCATCTGGTACCTCTCCAGTTGCCCAAAACTGATGATGGAGGCTGGCTAGGCAGTCACATCCACTAGCTCCCTCAATACCCATGGGTGGATCCCATCTGGCCCCATGGATTTGCAATAGTCCAGGTGGAATAGTAGGTCTCAAGAACCTACTGTTAGTAGGACTACTCTGCTGCAACTGAGGTCACTGTGGATATATCTATGCTGTTCAATCAGAGGTGATATCAAACACTTAGTCTTGCTTGTCCACATTAGATAGTAGCTCTTTTCATTTTCTCCCACGCAAGCCTGGAAAGGTTTCTGATAAGAGCTTACCCTAACTGCTTCCAAGGCTGCATGGAGACTGTAAGATTTGGTCCCTCTGCCATAGTGTCCACAGTCCGCCAACCTTATCTGGAAAGGCTTGGAACCCACAAACTGCCATGCTCTCTTATGCCACAGCCCACATGCATGCAATACATGCAGTTGCATTTCATGCAGTGCCACCACCCTGTAGCCTGCAACAGAGCTCTCACATTCTTTGGGACAGCTTGCTCTAGAAAAGTGTATGTTCAATAATGCCCTGGGTAGCCTATCACAGAGGGACCAGAGTTTATGCTGCCTGGACATGGGTACCAGCTGCAGAAGGCAGAGCAAGTTTATCTGTAAACTGCATGGACACACCACAGTTGCAACACTCAGCCTTAGGGTCAGGAACTGCTCCCTGGCACCCTTTATTTAGCAGGATCCTGTGGGCAACAGTGTATC
The DNA here is from genome assembly GCF_964237585.1 of Gallinula chloropus. Taxonomy (NCBI): domain Eukaryota; kingdom Metazoa; phylum Chordata; class Aves; order Gruiformes; family Rallidae; genus Gallinula; species Gallinula chloropus. The sequence goes on from NC_140089.1 coordinate 74,740,152, forward strand.
CCTTCATACACTTAGCGCTCACCTATGCCTACAAACTAATTGTGAACAGATCACTCGCAGTTTATGTCTGCATGGCTAATCTTTCTTGGTGACCCAAACATACGCCCCTTTTCCATTCAGGGACCTGCCTGGACTTAGGTTATCCCACAACCAGTACAAAAACGCTGTCAGGGACTGCTGGTACCACCCAGTGCCACCCCAGGGAGCACGTTAATGGCAAGAACAACATCATGCTTTGACCCTGTGGAGTTTGCCATGTAGCATGTGAGGATATTTAACAAGCCAGTGCAGGAGTTCTGCTAGGGAGAAGCCAGGAAATCCTGTATGCTTGGCCTTTTTCAAAGCCAGCTGGTAGTTTCTATTCTATCCGCAGGCAGATGTGGGTGTGCAAATTGATTAAACTAAAAAATTTCATTGAGACTTTATCTCTGTCAGTGATGGGGTGTGTGGGATGCACTTTCTAGAGCAAATTACAGCTGTAACTCAGTCATTGTCAACACATAAAATATTTGGAAACTTTACAATTGGAAAACCATCTGGAATGTGTTGATTTGTACTTGCTTGTTTTTAAATTTTACCTTGAATATCTAGTAACTATAGCAATCCATGCAGTAGAGTACCACACGCATTTCGCCACGTGACTGCACTAAGCTATTTTGAGCCAAGAAGGATAATATAAAATAATCTACCAATTTATCATTTAAGACCTAGTGTCTGAAAAATCAACTTAGGTCATGTTAACCGAAAGCAACAGAGAAAAGACAAGAATCTAGAAAATTCACTGTACTGTTTTAATTTGTGCAACAAACTCATAATGCTTTAAGGGCATTTGAACTATCATACTAACAGGAAATAGAGCAGCTATAAAATTTGAGACAGAAAAATACAAGGACACAGGGCATGGAAGGAGTCATAAGAAAATACATTTTGTGGTATTTTGCATCATTTAATAAATCATCAAACCTGACTTAACACTGATAAAAATCTTCACTTGAATTCTCTTTGTATTGTATAGATAAATAACCCCCCCTTCATTTTACTATATATCTCTGGTAATCATAATAACCATGTGAACTTTCAATTTCTAACAGTTATACATATTGCTATTACAATGATTTACTTAGATCATTTGACTTTGGATCACCCAGCTGACAGTCACTTCCATATGATTCATAACCTAATAATTTTCAGTATTTCTACTGTAGATGATGCTTTTATGTATTCTTCTCTCTACTCTTCACAGGACAACTGCTCCACATTTATGCCATTTATGCTCAGAATAATTTTTTTCTCCTAATCTTGCTATGGTTCTATGAATGGGTATTTCTCAGACAGATGTAATCACAGTGCATCTGTCTGCTTTTATGTTTGCTCATTTCATAGTGGATTAAGTACAGGTGGTCTTTCTCTAGATGAAAACAATCATTCAGGTTCTGGATGATGTGATAGATTTAAAAAATGTCCTGGGTATTATCATTATTCACACACATTGTTTTATAAATAATTGCTCATGGATGTTGCTCATAGAAAGGGGTCTGATGCCACTTATTTAACATTCAAGGTTTATTTGTCAATTAGCTGGCTTCTTACGATACCATTCCACATTTAAAATCCTTCAGAAGCAGAACTTAGGTGCAGTCTTGTCTCTTAGTCCATTCTCTTGCCCTGTTCAGTCATATTAATTGACCCATTTTCCCAGCCATATTCTGAAACAGAAATGCTCTTGTTCAAAATCACAGGCCTGGGGTAATATTTTTATATTTTTTTTTCTGTTAAAATAAATTGGTCTGAGATTAATACACAGCAGTAGCCTTAAATCATTCTTGATTTCAACTGTGTCATACCTGTGTTTCATTCTAGGGGTCCCAACCGACACCCCCCCCTCCCCCCCAAAGACACACACACACACTATACACATATTCTAGTCAGCTGGACAATGAGAGACCTGTCTTTAAAAGTTCATGTAACTTGTAACCATTACAATTTCAATTACTGTCAACCTTATTCTTCAGCAGCTTGAGCAACGGGAACTTTGCTACAGACAGCATCAGAGAAAGGTCTTGGCTGGAGTGATGAGGACAGACCCTCAGAAACTGTCACCTCATGCATGGTGACAGAAACACTGACTACATGGCTGGATAAATAAAACAGAGAATCCTTTTATTTCCTAGAATCCCTGTTTTCTAAATAAGCATCAGTGAGGGAGGACTAAAAAGTGCTGCATCTCTCTGTGTTCAGAAAGTTCCCTATTTGCTGAGGAGCAGCTGTGTTTTCCCAATTCCATATATGAATCAACAGTTATTTACTTCATGCCCCACCCCTTTTGAGTTCCTCAGAATTAATCTCTGGTTTTTTCAGGTATTTTTACTGATATTAGAATTGCAACATGCCCTTACATTTGCTTGGTGGATATGGAGTTCTCTAGCACTGGAGCTGTTCTGGTCCAAATCTCGTTTCTGCCTGCAGATACTTATACCCACTTTTAAGATTAACAGAGTTCAGCCCTTTTGAAAAAATAATTCTTTGTTACTTAACTTGCCTGTTACTACTTGAATTGGGTCCCATCCTAACAATTAACAAAATCACTAATCTCTAAAAGAATATCCTCTCAACCTCATCAGTTGTCACGAAGGACAAGCCACTATTTCCCTATCACCATCATTTTTTTTTTTTTAATTTTTAAATAGAAAATACACAGGGTCTTGGTATGTTTGTTTGGTTGGATTTTTTGTTTTGTTTGTTTGTTTGTTATTCCCTAAAAGTTGTTCTGGTGCTGAAATATTCTGTTCTAATTAGGAAATATTTCTTCAGTACATTTGCACTAAGGACAGTATGTTCCAGACACCGTCTTCTGTGTCTTGAAATAACAGCCAGCAGATAACAAAACTGCAATGAAATAAATTAAGAAACAAAAAAATATTTTAAGAAATGTATTTTTGCAGAAGAATGCAATGCAGTCAACCAATTTTTATATTCCACAGAAACAGGTACTAAGTTCTTCTCTAAACCAGTTCAGAAGTTACGAAGCACTGTACAACTCCATTTCATTAACCTTCAACTACATTATATGAATCTAACTTTATACATTTAGAAGAAAACTTTAAAATCCTTTCACAGCATGCCCATTGTTTCTGAGTAATATAGATGGATGTAAATGACAGTAGATGTAGCCCTGGTGCCAGATGAGTCATGCAGAGAGCATCTGTGGAGGAGGTGAAACAGAAGCTTCACCCACTTGGCATCTCCCCAAGCTGATGAGAGAGCTCCAGCCAGCCTGTGCCTACTTGCATGAGTGCCACAGGGAATAACACCCAGTGGTGCCACACAAGCATGTTTCTCCTATGGCTTCCTAGAGGCCACCAGAAGCATTTGTGTAAGACAGCGCCTACCAGTGGATCATTAGTCGTCTAGCCTTGTCCAGATACACCATTATTGGTCACCGAAGAAGGTTATTAAAGCTCCATGAAACACCCCTTTTAACCCAAGAAAAAACAAACAACAAAACCAAAACCCAGAAGAGAATCATAGCAACTCCAGGACTGTTGAACTGGATTACCTTCTCTGGAGCTGAACAGAAAAATACCCTGATCACCTCCTAGTCACCTTTAAAAGGAAATCTTTCTTCAGGAGATACCATGCGTTCCTCAGATATAATGCTCTCTTAAAACATCTTGATTTGAGATCCATAAAAAATTAGTCCAATAACAACTGGTTCTGTATTCACTTCTCCTGTTTAAAATCCATCTTGTATTGCTTTATCCTTTATCAAAATGTTGGTAAAGCACTGGAGATGTATCTATATGAATTACAAAGCTTGAACTCTTCCTTTACTCCTCATCTACACAGCTTGTGGTGTACCCTGAGTTTTTCACTTATAAGTGAGGCTATGATGGAGTTGCTGTTTTGTTGTGCCATTCCACTCCTATGGCTATGCAAATGTAAGTAAAAGCATTTTCAAGCACCATATTTGAAGACGCAGCAACAATGTGAATGGGGATCAGCCTATCAATAGAAGAGATTACAGCTAGCATTCAGGTATCAGTAAGTTAAAAGGAACTTGCTAAAATAATATTCAAAATACAAGGCATAGCCAATTTAGAGTTTTCTTCCTTCTGTTCAGGGAGAACCAGAAACATGCTAAAGTATTGATAGAAAGGTCAGAAATGGTGAAGATGCTCACCTGTGAGAGCAATGTCTGCTTCAGTTACCCCAATTTTTACTCAGAAAAGTTCATACAAATGGAGAGTGGCACACTTTGGAACCTTCCCTCATTTTTTTTTTTTTTTTTATTTCGGACTAGTATAGAGTTTTGGCCTAATTTTGACTCTCTTTGGAACAAAGTCTGAGGGGTAACCTCATAGTAAATTCAAATAACATTGAGTTAACATTCTGCAAAATGAGATTTTGAGACAATAAAAGGACCAGACTAGGGGTAGATAAAAATGTAGGTGCTGAGTGAAGAGGTAAGTAAAGAAAAATCTAAGAAATGGAAGAATGAAAGCAGAAGCATCAGAGACAAAGCTTCATCAATGTCTGGGCTACAGCTAACATGGACAACTATGGCATTGCCATATGCACAGATGAGGTTCAGAGTGTTTATTTAGCTAACTTTCCAATGTGCCCAACACTATCCAGGTTCTCAGTAGAGCTTACTGCCTCCAGTGCTGTGCTGCACTCACTTTGTGATGTTACTTCTAGATGGAAACTGGGCCGTTTTCAATTGATTCAAAGACTGAGCAGATGGAACTTCTGGCTGTCTGAATGGGTGACAAACCTATAGTTAACATCCTATTTTTAATCTCTGTTGAGTTTAATCTAAATTATTTCTTATTCACTCAGCCCAAGATTCCCAGGACAAGATAAGTTTTCCTTTACTTAACTAAAACAAGTATATGTGAGGAGGTTGTTCCAATGAATATATGTTCCAGGGTTATAGCTTTGACCTACCAAAGTAACATTTCCAATGAGTGTTTCTTCCTTCCATGAATCTGAGGAGTATTTTGAGCCATCTCTCTGAGTCTGGAGACATTTATTCCAGTAGAAATTCCTCTATGTCCCTGCTAAAGTGATTTTCACGGATTTTTATCTGTTTTTCTTCCCCTTCATAACCCTAGCTGCCAATACTATTCCACCAGTATGATCATTATTTCCATATCTCCTGAAAAGCGCATCCACTTCACTATCAGTATAGAAGTCCTTATTGTTTTTTTGTCACACCATTTTACCAAGGAGTCATGGCTCTGCTTGACCGCAGCTGCATAGTTCAACAAAATAATAATTAAAAAAAAATGTTAAAAATGTAAAAATCAGGCATTTCTTGCACGTGACTTAACACATAACAGCATTTTTTATACAATGGAGAGAGCCAATCACAGTTTTACAGTCTAAAGCCCTCCAGATCACAGCTTTTTGAAAAATATCTTGAAAATATCTTCAATACTTCTCTGAATTTTGTGTCATCCTGGTTTAGGATGAATTTTTCTGACTGTGTTTCCATTGTACCAAAGAGAATGGATATTTTTTTGTAGGTAATTGAAAGTGCAAAGCCTAAAGGTTACTTAAAGCTTTCTCATTCAAATATCTGCTACACAATTGGATGCAGTTAGCACAGAAATGTTTATTAATAATCCCACAAACATAGCAATACAAGTGGTTTCTGAAAATAACTTGGCTTGTTTGTTTATTTTCCCTCCAATACCCTCTTGTTAATTTTCACACACCCTAAGCAGCAGAAAACTGGCTGCAAAACTCTATTCAGCAGCAGAAACCCAGTTCTGTAGATGACTGCCCAACGTGAATGGACCACTGTGGTGAAATATTTTAGTCAACAGAGAAATGTGAAAACAGGAAAAATGTAGTCCAGTGTACCACAGAGAAGACATTCAATCTCACATTGAATGACACAATTTTGGAAACTTGGTTGTTGTCTGGTTTTACTTGAAACTCAGAAGACCTGTCTCAGGACTCTCTCAGGTCAAGTGGCATCATATGGTTAACAAACTGGCCTGCCATGAACAGACAGAGTTGCTTCATGAGTGCATTCATAAATTTATCTGAAAAATCACGAACTTTGTTTGAAGGAGGATAAACTGAACTGTTGTTGTTCCCTCAGTCTTAAGTTAACCTACAGACCTTTGTCCAGGTGTTGTTTTAAACCACTTCACCTTATTTTCTCTAGTGAATATCTACCAGTTCATTTTACATAGGTAACATTTTCAAAAGAATTTGAATTGAAGGACTGAGATACGAACTCTAACTAGTGAGACAGTATATTACCCTCTTTGTCCCTATCTGGACCTCTAAGCAATTACATGCTCTGCTTTTTGAGAAGTACTTGGAATAAATATGCAGATTATTTACCCCAGAAGATTGCTGGTAGACATAATTGTACCAGGAAAAACTCAGCCCTTACATTATCCTGAAGTCATTGGTCAAAGGATGGTTATGGCCCAGAGTGTCCAAGATGGCTGTCATTTCAAGGTGGGAGTGCTTGAGCTTCTCTCCTATCAAAGTCCTTCTTTGACGTAGTTTCTGAAGGATAAAACTGATAATTTTCTACCTTGGTATATTTACATTGGCAACCAAAATGCCTTGCCACTCAAAACAAAACAAGGAAAAAGGGGTAAAATTCAGAAAAGCTTGATTTGGCTGTGATAGGCCTGTGATTTTGTAAAACATTCTGGTTCTGGCTTTGCCACTTCAGTTTTGGCTTTGCCACTTCAACACTGCATTAAGTGTCCGGAGCAAATGATTCATAGCTGAATAGGTGGCAACATGGTAAATATAAAGTTTTCTCTTTCCACCTGTAAAGCATGTGCATTTCCATAGCAGCACTATAAAAGCTGAATAAGGAATAGGACTTCATTATGCATAAGATAAATTCAGTCTGGGATCTAAGGAGCATGTCTACTGACTGAGGATTTAAGTCATTTTAGCTATTGCTGCCAGTACCATGTTACCGCAAAACAGAGTATTTTATAAGCCCTACTTTGACACTTTTCATTTCAATGCAATTATCCAATCTGTAAGCTGCAGTTATAACTCAGTGATGTTCTACATCAGGGGAAGTACTTTAGAGGAGTACACTGATTCCATACAGGAAAAAACATCTGTGATGAGTCTGGTGTTTCCTACTTTGAAAGAACAAAATGTGTATTTTAGAAATGAATGTTGCTCTTATTTAAACACAAAAGAGTATCAATAGCTGTAATAAATTTTATTGTAAAAAGAGAAAGCTCTGATACAAGCAAAAATTTTTTATACAATGACTTTTCTTCAGAAAGTGATGAATTATCAAGAATGTCAATGCATGTCCTTTTTCTCATTTAGATTTATTTCATCAAGATAATGGACTGAGAAAAAGGTTTCTTGATAGAATTACTGATGCATTTTGTCTTCACATAAGAAAAGTAAAAAGCTAAGTGAAAAGATCAGAACTGGGGAACTGGTTGGTAAAACTGGGTTGTGCAAGGCTGTCTGGCACCAACATTTGATCCAGGTTTCATGCATGACTCCGACCTCTACCATGTAATATGGGACATGAAATAAAATATCCAGCCTGTCAAACAATAAATATTGGGGTTTTGAAAACCAGATCCAAATTTATCATGCCAAATTCTATTTGAGTCACAGTAATTTTAATATGCTAATGAAATTAATTTACTGACAGATGTAGTTAATTTGATATATTTCCTTTGCTACTGATATCTTGTCTGTGTGCCTATTCCTTCCACAGCATAGCCAGCAGGGAATTCAAGGTAAACACTCATTATCACAGCAAAGTGCCAAGACAAACTGAGAAAATAATTAGTATGAGGCAAAACACAGACAATCTTCAGACTCTGTACATTCAAAGAACAGCCTCCAGCTTTGTACAAATAATTTCAGGATTAAAGCAGATACTTGTTCCAATAGAAATAAAGAACACAAACAGGAATGAGGTTATGAGTCCCTACAGAGAACCAGCACCTGCTCCCAACTGCTGGAGTGCAAGGAACAGGAAAATTATGTTTATTTAAATCACCATGATGAGACTGAATTGTGGCTAAGCTTCTAAATGTTATTCTAATGATTTAATAAGATTCTCTTCATCAGGCTGACTTGTACAACCAGGAACAATGCATTCAGTTATTCTTCCTGCCTTCTGTGGAGGCATTTCAAAGCAATGAAAAGACTGGAAGGCAGAAAAAGCTGGCTTGGCTCAGCTGCATCAAGTATCAGAAGGCCAGATGGCCATCTGAGCCTGCCCTGGTCCCCCTGAAGTGTAACAACCTTTCACCAAGCCATGCACTAATGTAGCAGTGTCTAAAGCTCTTGATTGCAGTGGTACCTATGTGGTACCTAGATAAACAGCTCTCCTGCTTTGAGAGCACAAATACCATCCTGTAGGCATTTTTCATTTATAGAGGGTGAAAATTGATCAAGATTTAACTAGTTATATTGAGAAGGTCAAGTATTTGTTTACCACCCTAGCAAATACATCCTGATATATCTATTTAACAGTATTAGAATTTTTCCATCCCATTTGCCACTGGATCATTAGTTCTGGCATAATTTCCTCCAGAATTAGTTCTTTCTGTAATTTCCATAATAGTGGCATAAAGTTCAGGTGTTCAGGTGTTTTAAATTACTAAATGTGTCCTTTTTTTTTTTGCTCTTAACTTTTATAGAGATACATACTTCAACTGCAGTTTCTGAACCAACACCCCTGGAATACAAATGGCAACTCTTTCTTGATTTTTTCTTCAGCAGCTGTCCAGTTCATTTTATTAGACTGTAGATATTATAACATAATTATTCTGGTTAATAATCAAATCTGGCCTTCCCCAACACATGACTTCATTGATTTTGAGTGTAGTTCATTTTCACAATCTGAGCATTTTTACATTCCCACAATGATTCTAATACATTTTAAAGAGTCTGCCTAATTGCCGAGGACTAAGTGGAGATTTTCATCTTGTATGATCATTATGAAGTGAAACTAAAGCATTCCTTCTCTCACACTCTCCACAAAATCTTGCACTTTTGATAAAGGGGATATAGTCTGAGTAATGAAATGAAAAGCAATTATTGTAAGAAACTTTTCTGCACATTGTAGAATGCTTTGCAAGGATTATTATATTCTATTTTACAGGGCCAATACGCAGCAGAGAAACTGATGTAAAACTGCAGTAAAAAAATACAATAAAATTGACTTGCCTAAAATGCTGGCTGCTAAACCCAAAGACACAAGCCAGCTCACACAGAAGTGCTCAAGATAACAGTGAAAAAATTTTACAAATCCCTTTATAATGGGAATTCAATAGATGATGAATCTCCTAAATAGAAGTTTTTCTGTGTCCTCCACAAATCAGGAGAAATACTCTAAAAATAATGAGAATTCTGTCTCCAGCACCTGGTTTCTAATGGGATTATACAAGCAGAGCACATCAAAACCAGTGGATAAGGCCAGCTGCACATCTGCTTCCCATACACTGTGAGCCATTTGGACACAAGCTGGCAAGACACAGTGATTAAGTCCAAAGGGGAGGGGTGGCTCTCTGCCCTCTGATTCGGTCTGGCAACAGCATCTCACGATGCTGCAGAAGTACACTGCAACCGCAGTCAGCTATCGATCCTGATGCTCCTCCTATAGCTACTGCTGCTGAAACATGCAAGTTGACATTAACATTTCCCAGTGTTGCATCCAGCAAGCTTGAGCTATGACTTACTCTGTGTCCTGGTTTTGGTCAGGATGGAGTTAACTTCATTTGTAGCAGCGGATGGAATGCTGTCTTTGAGAGTTAAAATGGGAGTAGTGCTGACAACACCCTGATGTTTTTAGTTGCTGTCAGACAGTCAAGGACTTTCTCAACTCTTCATGAGAAAGGAGGGGTGAAGCCAGGACAGGTGACCCAACTGACCAAAGAGAGTATTCCATGACAATTATGTCCTGCCCAGGATATCGGGGGCTGATGGGAGGAAGGCCGAGGGCGGCTCCGGGGCGCGCGGTTCTTGGGGGACGGTCAGGTGCCGGGACGGCTCTGGACGGCACGGCCTGAGCTGTGGGTTTGGTGAGAAACTGCATTGTGTATCAACAGCTTCATAGATTTTTGCTCTAAAGTCCTGTTAGCATTGTTATATTTTATCTTTCTATTATCTTAGTAAACTATCCTTATCCCAACCCACAGGCCTCTTAGTTTCTTGGTTTTGGGGTTATTTGCCCCTTCCTTTTCCCTTCCCTTGCCTCTCACCCCCCCCCCCCCTCCCCCGCCCCCCCTTACCCCTTCCCCTGCTCTTTTCCTTTAAGGAGCAGGCAGCTGCGTGGATCTCGGCTCTCAGCCGGGGTAAAACCACGACACTCTGCTTTCTCATATCTTCACTCTTTGTCTTTCATATGCCTTTTAAAACTGATCTTTGCATTAAAATCTCTGACGGGGTTTTGATTTGTTTTCTTCGAGGCTGAAGAGCTAGACTGAGAGTAAAGGAGAAAGGCCTCAGTGCAGTAGTCATTCCCAAAGTGATCACCTGGTCCTATTCACAGCATCTGATCAGCAGTCTGCACAATATACTTCAGGACATGAAAATTTTTATACTTTCTCTCAGTCTTCTCTTCCCTACATTAAACAATCCCGCTACCTTCCATTTCTTCCTCATATTTCAGGTTTTTTCATGAATCAGATGAAGGGAGAGTGATCTCATTGGGAGTGTCACCTTGTTCACATATATTTTTTTTAAAACAAAACCCAAATAGAAATGCAGCATGCTACCTGAGGTCTTGAAATGGTTGGCTCCTTGCTCTCATTAGCTCTGAGATGAAAAACTTTAAAAATGTTTTTGTAGGTCTGAACCACACACTTTTCTGTGTTTTCAGGAGATTGGCTACGCCAACAGTCACTCCATATCTTTTCTCCACTGTTCTCTTCCATTAAAGATGTATTCTGGTTCATGATATGCTACATTTGCCAATTGCCATTTATGTATTCCCAGATTTAAAATGAAGTAATTATTGGGGTTTTGAAAAGTAGACCACTCAGCTCTTTTTTAACTTTCCTGCTCACAAGGGCTAAAAGGTAACAATAAAACAACTACTAAAAGGCCATCTAATGCCCTGCTTTGGAACTTTGCTCCTTCTGGCAGTGTTTGCAGCAGTGCACCCATGACAGTGAAAGCTCCAACTGTTTTCTGCTATGTACAGATGATCACAAATTCAGTGAAACAGTTTCTCCCCAGAGGAAAGTGCAGTTTCATTGAAAACAAAACATGTCACTGGAACATCCTGATTGATACTTTGAACATTTTGCTGTTTCAGTAAAGGAAAATATAAATAAAGTGTGAGAATACAAGTATTTCAAGTGAACTGTTGATTAATATTTGTATGCCCTTAATATTGCAAAGAAATCAGAGCGTATAATTTAATTCATTTGAAAAATTAACACAAACAGCTTTTATCCTCCTGAAACTTCATTGTACATCATCATCATTTGACATTCTCAACATCAAATGCTCTATGAGTCATAAATTTTAATGTTTGAAAGGTTTTGCTTCACTGGAAACTTTACTTTCTGATCTAGTTTAAACTGGAATACGGATTTTTGTAGCGTCTGAATTATCCACAGAATGGAAATTCTGTTTTCCCAAACACCTCAAGTACTGAGCTTTCAAAAGCATCTGATCAGAAAATCCTCATGAATGTTCAGTGTCAGTTATAAGGCATGATATATATATATTTCTCAATTGTTGTGTACATCCAAATGCATTTCTTCATTTCTGAAATTCAACTTTTTGTCTCTGCAGATGATAGTGATGCTATGACTGTCTGTTTGTCACCAAATCTATTGTCATTAAAGAACAGTGTTAGCCAAGCCAAGCCTGGGCTGCATGGGGCCGCACCCTCTCTGCATGTGAGCAACAGCATTCAGAGAGTTGCAACATAAACCAAGGCAAGGTGTTGATTTGGTTCCCTTTTTATTGTTGTTGAGCTACTTTTCAGCCACTTGAACTACCTGAACAAGATAACTGTGTAGTTGCATGAGACTATACCTGGTGTTACTATTTATTTGTTTACCATTCCTATCATACACATCCAGTCTTGCCTGTAAGCTCTTCCCCCATGAAACAACTGAGCCAACGCCCCAGAAATCAAATGTGTCCTAAATACCAAGGAAGCTTGTCAAGTTTTGTTCTCATTAAATTTTGCAGTAAATTTATTCTATGGAAATAAAACTATAAATACACTTATCTTTTCAACATAGTCTGTCTTAATGAAATGTAGATAAAAAGTGAGTTGTCAGCACTCCCTCATCTGTCACAGGAGTGGCCGTTGATCTGCTTCCTGTCTGATCAGTCTCATCGTTTGTACTTAGTCACACATGTAGGCATCACGTATTCAGACATAAGCAACTCCACATTTACATTCAGAATTCATATAGTGAGGCTGTACCAAGAACTTCGTGGTCACTTCCCCAACATTTGTTCCTTCTCAGATCAGAGCTACTTTCAGTCCTGCTTTACATCAGCCTATTTCCTGTCTGCCTTTAAATTTTCTTCTGATTGCTCCCAGCTTTTTATATACTCATTTTATGGAGGATCTAATTTATCCAAGTTGCCCAGATTTTGTGGGTGCTCTGTTCTGCTGATCAGGAGTTAAGATGAAGTCAGTGAGCCTACTGCTCAACATGACTAGGCACATAGCTGAAACAACCCTAGAGAGCTCAGCAGCTCTCAGAACAGTCCCTTCAGCATTATCATTAATGCCTAATATGCTTGTTGGATATCAGCACTTGTGGACAGGAAGAAATTAGGGGGTTCTTTCTTGTAGTCCCCATGTACCAAATCTTGCCCTAAAGACATTGCAGTGAATCCCAGGATTCAAGACAGCACAGTATTGAAAGCCCTTGCAGTATTCCCAAGTGAAGTATTCCAACATCCATTTGTGATTATTTAACTTTCATATATAATGCAAAAGAGGAACATAGATATTGGTTCTTTCTCCTATAACCAGAGGGGAAATTATGGAACATTTATTATAGTAATTTAGGTCAGTCATGTATGCATTTAAACCAATAAAATATCCTGCCAAATATTCCTCCAAAGCCAAAGTACTGTTCCCCAGGAGTGATAAAAGATTGCTTTAAACACGTATATAATATATTTTTTAAACAAAGCCGCTGTTGAAGAATCCAGAGATTCCTTTTGATGTTCTATAATGCCTGAGAGTTAAATATAATGACACCTGGCTCTGCCAGTGTTTGTTATTAAGCCCCATACTAAATGCTTCTAACTTGACCACATTTACATTGGACCAGAGCCTGACACAACATATTATCTCAAATGTAAAGAACTTGTTTCGGTTTGGTGGTGGGTGGGTGCGGGGGGTCTGTTTCCTGAAAACATAGGGTTTTTAAAGGTGGTTGTGATCATTCACATTTAGATTGTTTGGAACTTTTCATTCTAGAAGAAAATCAAACAGATGTTATGATGCTTATCTCAATTTTCTAACGCAGTACTTTTAACTCAGAGCTTGTATTCAGTGCCTGCTGTTTCTCAACACAGAGCTGTCATCAAAGAAGTCTCACCACTAGAAAGGATGCAAAATAAAATGATAAAAGCAGGTTGACAGATTGTTTCTTCTTTAAGAAATATGTCCTACCTTGCCCTAGAAGGCTAAAATGTCTTAATCATTGAAAAGTCACTTTAGAATATATTGAGCAAAGTTCTAGGTGTTTATATTTTTCATTGTTTGATTGATCATTTATGGCACATAAAGCAAAATGTTAGCAGTAGTAGTATTTTATGATAGCTTTTATTTCTTTTGGCAGTTCTCATTGTGCAGGATCAAAAGAACATCTGTTCCAGTGACTCAGTATCTAAGGGCTAAATCCACTCCAACATGCAAAATTCAAGTAAATAAGCCCAACACAGAAGGACTTCCCTATAACCTAGGGCAAGAAACTTATTTCTCCATTACTTGCATACAAATGACCCATAAAGACAATCCCTATGTAGAGAATCTCAGCGCTGAGTCTCTTCTCCAAGGTTTTGCTGTTCCCAAAGCCTCCACCATGCTTTTGTGATGGTTGTTTTTGTCATGGTCAACACCCTAGGAACTGAGCTGGAAATCTCTGGAGGTCTCTGTATCAGCTACTTGGATGGAGCCTATGCTTCAGGACAGTCTCATCAGCTATTTTTGCAGCATGGACAGGGACTTTATAAAACACTCAGAAGTAGTTCTGTTATTGTAGGTAATTTATACACAGCCTGCACCCTCCTCACCTGTACAAGCACTTTTTCAGTGCAACCCACAATTCCTCTTTTGATGTACAAGAAAAGGCTAACAGAAAAAGCTGGGTTCATTCAGCCTCAGCTAATCTAATTTCAGTCTTCAGCTACCTAATTGTTCATTAAAGAGAAGATTAAACCAGACTTTTCTCAGATGTGCATGGTGAAAAGAAAGGAAATGGATGTAAGTTGCAGCATTAGAAATTCCCATTAGATATATTTGGAGTAAAACTCTTCATGGAGGGTAATGAAATGTTGGAAATTATTATTTTACAGTAATAATTTGTTGTATGTTTATCATTAGCACATTCATTGAGAAGAAGCAGGTGGGCATTTTCCTATTAACACAAATATAAAGCAAGAGAACTACGATACATACCTGTTTTGAGAAGACAAGCAGCAAATTTTCTTGATAAAATGGAGCTTCCTATAGGAAGCTGGGAAGTCTAACAGCAGTGCATCACAACTGCTACAATGTAGCTAAAATGTGATAGAAGTGACAAGAAATAGGGTGGGGTCACTGACAGCCAGAATTGCTTGTTTTCCAACCAGGTAAAGATGCCGTATTACTCTTAGAGTTACATAAGAGCTTCATCTCCTACAATAGTCCCAGAGAATTTAAGAACTCTGGGCTGAACAGACCAAGCAAGGGCAAGCACTTCCACCAAAGGACGCTGCTATGTGGCTGCCAGTTCCTATGCCACTCCACTAGTGTAACGCAATTTGCTCGGGCTCAGCTCACCTTGCCTCTTCCCACTTGTGATGGGTTTTTTGCAAAGTAATAAAGTCAGCACTGTGGTAGGATGAGCTATGCAGTAAGTATAATGGCTACATCATAAGTGACGTAATTGCCTTTTTAGTTTAAATGAGCAAATAGAGCCTTAGCTGAGCAAAACTTTTGCTAGCAAACAGCAGCTTTCTCTCAGTGACTAGTTCATTTACTTATTGAAAACAGAATATGAACTTTTGCCTCTAGTGAGGTATCTCTGATTTAGTTGCAGAAGTGAGCTTCAAGATTCAGTTTCAGAATAATCATTTCAACAAAGACAAGAAAATACCTTCAAGATTCAATCTTATACAAGATCTGGCATTTGGTAACTTGTCCTCCAGCTTTTCTTTGATCATAGTAACTGCCAAGAGGAGGCTTCATAGTGCCTTTGGATATGCATGCTTAACACATTCATGTTTTTCTTCCAGTTAACTTCTTTAAATTGTCCCTAGGGGGACATCTACTCAAAAAAAAAAAGATTTAAAATCAAAAATAATTCTGCATCCTACACTGCAAGATGAAACACATACACTCAAGGTGGAACACACATACAGAGAAATTTGAGAACTAGGCAGACAGTGTATAAACTACTGTATTCAAAAATTATATATTTCCTATTCTTTTTGGGTTCAGACCTAGCTGTGTGCTCTGAAGGTATGCTAGAACTGACAAAGCATTACAGCATTACATAAACAACAGTAAGCACAACAAAAAACCCCAGACCCCCAAATCCATTTGAATGGAAGGACTCCATGGACTCTGTGAACCCAATAGCTGTAACTTCCCTTCCATGAGTTTGAAACTGGACCACAAAACCTGCTCTTGTTGCTCTTTTCTACAGGCAATGGAAACATACCCCAGCTTCAATGAAGCCTAGCTTTGCTTTTACTGGTTGGTGGGAAATAGGGAATTAGACTCTTTTACATTCTCTGGTAGATACAGTTTTCCATGTTCTGCTTCATAATGTCAAGGTTGACCTCACGGCTGAAGTATAACCATATATGAATTGGTGAGATGCAGTAACTAATTATGGAGAATTACACCTCAAATCAACATGCTTTGGAATGCATGCATCTTTTCTTACCATAATTACAGAAACACCCTTAAAAAGTGGTATGTAGGGTGTTTATTTACTGTTTATCTACTAATATCTTGGGTCCTATTCTGGAAACAATATGGAGGTATCTGCAGAATGCCTGTGCTCCTCTTAAAGGCTTCTGTGACATGTAAAAACACTTCTAATAAGTTTGATTGCTATGATTTTTCAGTTTACTAAATTACACCTTAATGTAGAAATCTTTCAGGACAAGAGAAAAGCCACAGCACATGAACAGTTCTGTTGAACTGGAGACCCCTTTGTGAACAACTTCATCATTCCCTGAAAACAGCATGCATGGTTGGATCTTCTGCAAAGGGGTGCATGGGAATGAGGGAATTAAGTTCAGCAAATGAAGACCAGTTTGAACAATTGAAGGGACCAGACTCCGCTCTGGTGAGAGAGTAGAAGGTGATTTTTTAAAGAGTAATTTGATCCTACCATGCGTATTTGTAGAATGAACTCAGAGTGTTTTGGAGTGCATTCAGGCTATATATTGTAGGGTCCCTGTTGGTAACATCTCTTATGCTGAGATAACCCCATCCAGACAACATGCATGGGAAGAGAGCCTTCTAGCTTGGACACCTTTCACTCCCAGCAACCTCCCTAAAATATTGTGTACAGAAGATACATATAATATATTTCATACATGAAAGCTCTTCTATTTTTAGTTCTTCTTCTTCTTCAACCCCTCCTACTTCTGTTTCTCTTAGAGTCTCTGTCCTGTCTCACATATGCCTCAAGAACAACCCATTCAGTCTCAAAATGTCCTGCTCTAGTTAGTAGTACAGTCTGTTACTACTACCATGAACCAAACAGAGATTTTCCACTATCCTCTTGTGCTTGCCTGGAACAGCTGCTTTATCTCATGATCAGAGGTATAAAGCGGGCACAGCAGAAGACTAGGTTTGAAAGCTACTCTCAAGCTTTAATTTATGTCAAATGGTCTATAAGGTCATTGTTTCCAGGCCAAAATGCAATTCCCTGATAGAGAGTAATTTATTAAGCTGTTCAGATATAAAGAAAGAACTGTTTTCAGAATGTCAAAGGTTACTTCTAATGCCTATTTTCTCAGCATGGACATGGTTACTATTAAGATTCAGTTATTATAACATTTTATTTAAAATCTAGCTTTTGTATGACAGTGGTGAGATGATAGAGGACAAGGAGATTGTAAAAAGACATAGAAATGGAAATGCTTAGTCTTTTTGTTGTTGTTATTTGTTGCAACTGTGTTAGGCCTGCTGGATTCTACAAGTTCAGTTGTGCAGAATATTGTCCTGGAGACACATAACCATTATCAATCTGTTCATATTTTCTTTGGAAGCTATGGTTTCAAGCATACAAAATATAATCTAGTTTGAAGCACCCCAGAATACCTCCTTTCCATCTCTATAAAATACTCTAAAGGGATATTAAAAAGTAAAATCTTTGGAAGATTCTAAACCCAGTAATATTCATCACTCCCCCAACAAACCTTCAGTGGAGTAGAGAAGGGATGTGGATGTCAGGTGTCTTCATAGTCAATGGGTAGTGGTTGAACTGTCTAGAAGACAATTTGGGACAGATAGGTTGTCAAATGTGCTTCAGTCACTTAATGGAGCCCATTTAGGTATTGTACATACCCAGGAAACAAAACAACCTTCTTTTTAACTTGGTCCTCTAATGTAGTCACTGCACATTCCCCCTTACTGGCTATGACTGTGTCTCTTCACTAACCCCAAAACCCATGAACAACAGTCTTATGCTGTCTCTTTGTCATCTCTTCCCATCAAACATGCAAAAAATGTTTATTCAGAGGATTGGAGTAAAATGTATCTGTGATTTAGCTGGTGGTAAACCACAAAACAGGAAAGTGATGTCAAAAAGAGCCGCTCTCCATGTCCAGGAGCTTTTATGAATACTGAAATCAAGTTATTTGTATATTTCTTCCCCAGAACTTTCTATGGGATGGAAATGGAACTCCTGACTTGCTAAAGTTAGTGAAATGTCTTCCAATTTTAAAGCTAGGACTTTGTAAGGTAGGAGATTTCTCTTTTTTGCTGAGTGTTTATTCTGCAGAGCTTAATAGCAAACACGAAATCTCAGGTTATTGCTGCAGTTCTTTAACATCCTCATTTGATAGAAATGCATTTGAACAATTTTCTCAATGATTACTATAGCCACATTATGCCTCTTTCATCTCAGAGGATATTGATATATTTTAATTAGGTCAACATACTATGAAGGGGCAAGATCTGTAATAAATAACTTCATTATTTCTGCGTGAGGTAGCACTCGGTTATTTTTAGCAGTTAGAAAAATTTTATAGAGGCTTTTACTAAACTAGAAGTTTTCTGAGGGTGAAGGGGAATAATTCATTATCCAGGAACACAGTGTAAATTCCATTTTGTTCCAGGCCTCAATATTGTAATAAAAAAACCAGATTCCATATATTACCTACTGGGCTCGTACATATGCAACACAAGAAACAGATTGCATGTGCACAACTCAAAGATTCTGTCAGCAAAATGAGTTTATTTTCCAGTACTGTCAAGGGATCATCAACCTTAGCTTTCTGTCTGCAGATAGTCAGGACAGAAAACTGCATTTTGGCATGTAAATGTTGATTATTCAGAAATGCAGTTTCCATTTATCTCGATGCGATTAGGAGACTCAGCATTTTGAGTGAGTGTATGCTTATGAAAACACCACACCAGAGATGAGAATGTATGTGTCTAACTTTAGAAACCTGCATATGCCGTTTTGGCCTTTACTTAGCAGACAGCTTGCAGCAGATTTAGATGGTATCACCATTTACATTTCAATTCCTCCCTAAAATAAAAGGCCAACGCCTTTTTGAGGTTCATGCTGTGATAAAAAAAATACTAATAAAAGATTCTATTCAAAATAATGCCGCCAACGCAGAAAGATTTCCCTCCATCATGGCAATTTGTATTTCCATATATAAAGCCAAGTTCTGCTATTTTTAATCTCCTGCTAGGAAGCCATACTAGGCATTAAGCAAGCAAGCACCAAGGTTCCACGAGCCAGATTTTTTACATTAGTGTGGATCTGTCAAAACAACACCAAATCTATTCTAGCAGCAACGCCCTTCCGAAACATGGCCCAAGAAAGGCTGCAATTGAGTGTCTGATTCCATTTTGGCAAACTCACCCTGCCTCTTGTGAATGTCATAATATGCTACTTAATTGTGATAGAAAACAAAATTTATTGAATTAGGCAACAGTCAATTTGCCAAAAATTATTTCTAAGATGATATAGAGCATGCTAGCATTTAACATTATAACTAATGTGTTTAAAATTCAACTTTTTATTTTCTATAGTGCTGATCTGTCCTAAGTGATGGCTCTCCAAGGACTTGTTGGAGTTGAGCTATTTATCAACAATAAAAGTGGGAAAACAACAACATTTACTGAACACATGTTGCTCCCTTCCAGCATTGTGAATTATGTACAAGAAAAAAACCACCCAAACTGTTTATTTTAGCCCACCTTATTTTGGACTTTCATATATTTATGTGACATGAAGATCTATAAATACTTCAAGAAACATTTGATATTATAGTCATGCAAATGCTTTTGTGAAAGGGTTTATGTAGGATCTGGTTCACACTTTGTGTTCTCCAAAGTCATAAAGATCTGAAGTGTGATTTATCTAAAGGCATGTGAAGATGCAAAAACTATTTATCGCTTTACAAAAATGATTTTATAATGCTTCTTTATAAAACAAAATTAAATTTCATCACAGTGCTCTGCTCTAATTTTATTTTGTATCAGTTCAAGAATATTTTCCTAGACATATCTTGTTTGGAGGTCAGCAGAAAGTATCAGACTATGTTTCAACAGATTTCAACTTTCATCCCATTTTACACTATGGGAGATCATTGTGTTGAAAGTAAGATCTGGTTTCATTGGGGTCAAAGCAGAGTCCTTAACAGAAGGAAGTATTTCAAAGGGCTGCACTTCTGTATCTCCATAAGCCAGTATGGAGAACCACAGTGAAAATGTGCATGACTATGTCAGTTTCATTGACCATACTACTTACTGCAGTGCTGTGAACCATTTCAGTTTGACTTTTAGTGCTGTGAGTTTCAAGTGTCAGTTTGACAGTTACAGATCCACAAGATACCACAGCCAGGGTTCTTCCTGAGTAGGGTGCACCCCATCCCTGCTGTATAAATACAGCATTTTTTCTTATTTGACTCTGGGGACCTAGTAGGGTTTTTCTGTGATCATAGATTAGGTTCGAAGGGACCTTTAAAGGTCATCTAGTCCAACCTCCAGCAGCAAGCAGGGACTGGTTTCACTAGATCAGGTTGCTCAGAGCTTCATCAAGCCTGACCTTGAAAGTCTCCAGGGATGGGGCCTCCACCACCTCTTTGGGCAACCTTTACCAGTGTCTCACCACCCTCACAGGGAAGAATTTCTTCCTAATTTCTAATCTAAACCTACCCTGCTCTAGTTTAAAACTGATGCCCCTTGTCCTATCACTACATGCTCTTGCAAACAGTCCCTCCACAGCTTTCCTGTATGTCCCCTTCAGGTACTGGAAGGCTGCAATAACATCTCCCCTGGGCCATCTCTTCTCCAGACTGAACAAGCCCAGTTGTCTCAGCTTGTCTTCATAGGAGAGGTGTTCCAGCCCTCTGATCATCCTCATGGGCCTCCGCTGCACCCACTCCAAGAGGGCCTCTTGGAGTGGGTGCAGAGGAGGGTCATGTCCTCCTTGCGCTGAGGGCTTCAGAACTGGGCACAGTATTCCAGATGAGGTCTCACAAGAGCAGAGTAGAGGGACTGAATCATCTCTCTCTATCTGCTGGTCAGTTTCCCTGCAATGATCAGGGGTTTCTTCAACTAGATCAGATTGCTCAGAGCCCTGGTTAATGTGACCTTGAATGTTTCCAGGGGTAGGGCATCCTGTCTAGACAACCTATTCCAGTGTTTCACCAGCATCATCGTAAAAGACTTCTTCCTTATATCTACTTTGAATCTACACTTCTTTTAATTTAAAACCATTACCTCTTGTCCAATCTCTACAAAATCTGTGAATGGGTTTTGAAAACTCAGATATCCTTAAGGTTCTGTTACTGAAACTATCACATTATTTTATATGCAGCACCGGCATCTGTATTTGGCAAAGAGTCAATGTTTAATAGAATTGAATAGTTTAAACGATGTAATTAAATAAAGGCTCGTCATGGAAAAGTGCTCAACACAGCAACAACGCAGTGGAAGTGGGCAATTGTTATGAAAAATGTACTCATCAGCAAGAAAACCTTCTTTCATACTCTCCACTTAGCCTTTGCTGATAGCATATGAAACTGTGACCTTTATTAAGGTATTTCCAGATTTGTGCTAGGAAAAAACTAATCTGGCAAGCAAGCTCAAAGGTCATGATTGCAATGCCCATGCTTTTTCTGCTGGATATGATTCCTTCTGTAATGATAATAAAAAATATTAAAATCCACTGTTTAGCTTTGCAATCTCTAGTTTTATATATTTCTTCAGAATCTGAATTATCTATGGGATTTATCATGGCTGTGTTCAGTCTCAAAATGTTGAAAGAGACTTTCAATTTCTTGAAGAAAAAAAAAAAGAAAAACAAAATAAAAGCAGAAAGATTTCCCCCCCTGTGAGTTTGCACAGCTCTAATTTGAAATACCTGCAATTTATCCCTGTAGAAATGTTATGGATTATTCTGTTAAACTAATTCAAAATTGATGATGAATGTGTCCTCACTACCCTACAGAGAAATTTGTGCTGCCATTATCTATCTCCTTCCTGCCACTACTCTTTGGCTGCAGCATGCTGTGACAGGGATCAAACCCTGTGGCTTCTCTTCTTCATTCTGTGCTTGGAAAGGCTTGACGACATAGTAGCTTTCCCAACACAGTCAGTGGATGTGAACCCCTGCTTTTTAGCATGTTGGCTGCCCTGGCTTTACAGCAGCCTATCCCAAACATGTGGTCCTATGCACAAACATTTGTTATGGCAACAGCATTTTTTTTAAACTGAAAGAGGTGGCCTAAAGGACTCCAGCCTAATGAACATGCTAATCTGCTTCTAAACTCCAAATGTAAGGAGTTTATTTGTGGAGGTCAAGGGGAAAATTAGCTAATCTTTGGAGAACTAACCCCTAAATACCTCTACTGTTTGTTCTTTCATCTCCCCCATTCCAGAGAAACCCACAAGTATCCCGTCTTCCTTAGGACAGCATATAAAATATTCACTATCCAAGCAGGAGGTGGGTGAGTTCTCAAAAACGAAAGAAGATGAATATTTGTGTAGTTAATTGCTGCAGCCCCACGAAGCAGTAGCTTCTTCAAGCAAAACAAAACAACTTCAATTGCAGCAAATGTAAGGCTGGGCCATGGGAAAGTTTGACTGTCTGGAAAGTTGACAAACTAAACTCTTTGAAGCCAATCATATTCCTGTTAAAAATAAAAATAAAAAATAACCCTATAGTATGAAAACTACTCTTACAAGTCTGGGAAGTAAAGGCAGTAGTCCCTCCTTCCGTGTCCTGGGGTTCACCCGCAATGCTCTGGGTTTCCAGCTAGAGTCTCCTACCTCCTACCTCCTGATAGGTCTGTTTAATGCTACCTGGGTTTTGTGCAGTTCAGCTGATCCTTTCGACCTCTGCTAAACTGCAGTGGTAGGCATCAGATTCAAATACTCAGTCAAGGAGATTTTACCTGCTTTTGTTGTGGTATATTCTGCCCACAATCCTCAAACAGATCCAAATGTCAGCATTCATTAAACAAAATACTGGACAGCAAACCAGTCCTTTTAAAGCATACATTATGAAGAAAGCGCCTTCCTGCCCATCTCTCCCCTCCAAGAAGACAGAGCACTAGATCCGCTGTGAGAAAGAGCTGTGAGCATTGTTTCAGTCGCTGTTCTCCAAAGAATGGATCACAGTTTCTGTCTAGCTGCCAGTTCAGGGCTGGAGAATTCTATGCCCCTATTAGACAATCAAATGTTTCCTTTTTTAGGTGTAAAACACCAGAAGGTATGACTTTAAATGCTGTCATCTCAAAAGAAGTTTGCAGAGTACCAGGGATAGCTGGTATATATACCAGCTGGTATATAACTTAAATATCAGTGTGATTTCTTCACCACATCAGTAGGGCACTATGTTTATCAGAAATATTTATTAATAATTTTTAGCAACTGACCAGGCAGTTTGGCTGATTACCATACTGAAATATGTTACTAATCTTGCAGAAAGGTCCATAAAGTTTGGAGTTATGTTATCCCATTGTATAACTGATAAAAAGAGCTTTGTGATCCTGAATATAATGCTGTCTCTAGGCATATCAAGGATAAGAGGGTCATTAGGAGCAGTCAGCATGGTTTCACAAAGGGGACTCCTGACCATTCTGATGGCCTTTTATGCAGACATAACCAGTCAGCTAGATGATGGTAAGAGCAGTGGATGAGGTTTACCTTGATTTCAGTGAAACATTTGACATCGTCTCCCACAGCATCCTTGTGGCTAAACTGAGGAAGTGAGGCCTGGGGAATCAGGTAGTGAGGTGAATTGTGAACTGGTTGAAGGAAAGATGTCAGAGTTGTGGTCAATGGGACAGAGTCTGGCTGGAGGCCTTTATCTAGTGGAGTCCCTCAGGGGTCAGTACTGGGACCTGTACTATTCAGTGTATTCATTGATGACCTGGATAAAAGGACAGAGTGTACTCTCACCAAGGTGGATAACAATACAAAACTGGGAGGAGTGGCCAACACATCAGAGGGCCGTGCTACCATCCAGTGAGATCTGGACAGGCTGGAGAGTTGGGCAGGGAGAAATGTAATGAAATACAAGGGCAAGTGTAGAGTCTTGCATCTGGCGAAGAGCAACCCCAGTACCAGTATAGGTTGAGGACAGATCTGCTGGAGAGCAGCACTGGGGACCTGGGGGGCAGCAGGATGGCCATGAGGCAGCAATGTGCCAAGAATGGCCAAGAAGGCCAATGGCATCCTGGGGTGTATTAGTAGGTGGTTAGTAGGTCAAGAGAGGTTCTCCTCCCCCTCTACTCTGCCCTGATGAGACCTCAACCTAGAATATTGTGTCCAGTTCTGGGCCCTTCAGTTCAAGGACAGGGATTACTTGAAAAAGTCCAGTGCAGGGCCATAAAGTTGATAAAGGGAGTGGAACACCTTCTTTATGTGGAAAGGCTCAGGGAGCTGGGACTCTTCAGCCTTGAGAACAGGAGACAGAGGGGTGACCTCATTAATGACTATAAATACCTAGAGGGTGAGTGTCAAGAGGATAGTGACAGGCTCTTCTCAGTGATGTCCAATGATAGGACAAGGAGTAGTGGGTGCAAGCTGGAGCATAGGAGGTTCCACGAGAACATAAGCAAAAACTTCTTCACTGCAAGGATGGCAGAGCACTGGAACAGGCTACCCAGAGAGGTTGTGGAGTCTCTTTCTCTGGAGACATTCAAGACCTGCCTAAAGGTGTCCCTGTGTGACTGTGATTCTGTGTGATCCAGTTTCAGAATGAGTACCTTAAAAATGTTCTAATTGCACTATAGAACATAAAACATAAAACATGATTGTGCAGTTGGTTGCCTACGTTCTTTCTTCATCACATGGATACTATATAAGGTCGAACTTCTTTAGGAAATTGTTTGATGTTGTGGCAAAGTTAAGTGTATGCTTTTGCATACCTTTTATGTCTGGTGTCTGGTTAACCATCAGAGAAAAGGTTACAGTGGACCACTGACTACTGTAGAGTGATTGATCTGATGCCTCAACACAATGACAACAGTGGTAGTGGTTGCTAACCTGCTTTTACATATAAAACACACATAGTTCTAAAAAGTTTTTTGTTACCCCTGTTCTGTATGGTATTGGAAAACAAAAATTCATTAAAAAAAAAAGAAGAAAAAAGGAGAGAAGGAAATAACTCATACCTTGGAGAAATATGGTTTTGGGCTATTACCCATTGTCATGGAGGTGGGTTTTTTGCCTCCCTCCATTTTATATTTCCTCCCATTACCATTCTCATGCTTCAGCACTCCCCAACCTACACATCTCATCAGTTTCACAGGTCTATCCTTCACTAGTTTGCTACATGGTGGAGCCTGACTACTGCTTCACACAGGTTTACTTTTCCAGACGTGCCCATCGCACAGGTTTGGTTGCTGGCTGCATCACTGTGCAGTGGTCTAGCAACTTTTTCAAAGTTTGACAGTTCAAACACCCATCACATGTGCACAGGGCATCCCTCAGGTTACATGCTGTGAGATTCAGTGAGGTACATGTCAGTCAATCTGTAATACGTAAGACTTGAGTCTCATATCAGCTGATCTGGAATAGGTAAGAGACCTTCTGGGAGACCACCTATCAACAAAATGGACTAGAAAAGCTAGGATGGAAAATTCCACATGATTTTTTTTTTTTGAAATTTCATTTTCAGCTATCTTTCAAAAGGTAGTAAAAAAGTAATTGCGAAGGCACAGTATGTATAAAATTCCCAGCCAATTCTAAACAGGTTCTCACAGGACTGGTATTTGCCTTATACCTGCAGGAAATATTTCTGTTTTAAGTATGTCTCTATCTACTTTGCCTATGGGGCAGAACTAAAAATAGATATCTAAAACATTTGTTAAGGTTAAATTCATTGTTTCAACCTTAGCCCTGAGTGTTTGCACGCATTCTGTGTTTTTTGCTCTTCTTTTCCTGAAAGAAGTCATTCAGTTCTTCTCCACAATCCATTCACTAGACAATTCCATATAAAACAAAATAACTTTGTGAAGAGACCTCATCGAGAAGGCCTTGATCTTTGAGGTGAAGCTCTACAATGACATTAAGAAGTTTAAAAGACCCATTTGTACATGCATAACTTTCAACTAAAAACTTAAGGTATCATTCTGTCTGGATACTGTAAGTGGTTGAGGGTACACCTCAACCATTTAGAGCAGCAGTATGGAGTCACCAAATCCAGTATTAAAAATTACAGCACAGATAGCAGAAGCAGCATTTCAACAACAGATGTATCTGGACCAACACTCTAAATGAGTCCAAATTCTTGCCATGAGCTTCCTCGAGTCACAAGTATCTGTCAAAGACTATTCTACGTAGAATAAAGTGCAATTAGCTGGCATTACCTTACTGTTAACAATTTTCATGAGACCATGATTTCCTCTCATGTCACTCCTTTTCTCTTCTGTCTTGATATTCAGCACTGACACAGAATCAAAGCAAAAAATGCTCTCACTGGTATAGATGAAGTTTTTGAAGTCTGTAACACTTCAAAACACTGCGATTTTCTAATTTCAAGAGCCCCACTTCTCAGGACCTCTATTTTCTAATGGAAGATCTCCAAGCACTTTCCCATTCAATAAAACATGCTTTAACAAAGAATGGAGCACAGCCTGAGCCAGCTTTCCATCAGTTTTTCTTGTAATTGTTTAAGAAATTATCATGTGGTAAACATTAAGCATCCACTTTTCCTCTTAAAATCAAACCAAATCATCTTGAAGACATTTTCTTGGCTCAGGAAAGTTTAGGCCACCAAGTGTGCTCCGGGTTAGAAACACAAACTATAAAATGGCCTTTAATTTAGCAGGGATGATGAAGGCCAATGTATTAAGCAGTACATCCCGTCAAGTGTTTTTCTTATATTAATTCTCTGGCAAAAGAACAACTATATTACTGAGAACTGAACTAAACCTGTGTTTATTAGGTCTGTTTTCAGACTCAGGTATACTTTAATAGCGAAATTGCATTCCACTTAATTTTAGAGAAAGATTTCTGAATATATTATCTGGAATAAATTAAAAAATTACTGAAGAATCCTATACTTGGAAAAAATGTTATTTCAATAGTTCTGGAACTGTTTGCAATACTGAAAAGTATTTTTCCCATTCCTCCACATTGCTCTCTTACAAGGTGAGAGAAATACAGTCATATGCACTGATTATGGATAGAGCAGGGAACTGAGTCCCAGCTTCAACTGGTCAAAGTTAAATGAGGTCTTGAGTTCATTCATTTTCTTATCAGAAGTCAGATCCATGTAGGTTTTTTCCTAATAAATGTTCAAAGGAGATAATATGGTTTGCCAGCTTTACAGTTTTTGTAGCTTTCTTGATAGTCTCTAAAATCTTTGAAAGATGGCTATGGTAATGTAAAAGACTTATAAAAAGGACTAATGCAGCAGGCAAATATGGATCCAAGCCAATCTGTAGAGCAACATGATTAAATACACTATGACTGATAATCACTTTTATGGAAGAATGATAACAGAAGTAATGTTTGCATGGTACTTTAAAAACATTTATCTGAAATATGAGTTTCATGTGTGGGAAAGGAGACAAATTTGCTCCAGCCTCAACATGGACAACATTGCTAGAAAACCCTTCCCTCTATAATTTTATATGGAAAAAAAAATCAAAGAATATTATTTTTTCAAATCTGTTTTGATCTTTCTCAGTTTAGGCAGTACATTATTACAAATAAACATTTGTGAAGTATATTATTAAAACAAGGCAACTGAGATACCAAATAAAAATGCTTATCCTACTCCAAAGTAATTGCCACAGTCTGATTTTTAATTCCCTATCCCACACAGCCAACTACAGCATTGGTACAGTTCCCATCATAAGAAACATCTTATTGTGTCAGATCAATGATCCATTAACATTCAATGTTCTCCATCTGACAGTGACAATAGGGATCATATTTAGGAAGAACATATGAGCCGAATCACTGCCAGTGCTCCATTCCCTCATATGACTAGGGATGTTAGAGGGAACATTTGTTTTGGACCTATTTTCCCAGATTTTCTTTCATCTTCTTACAGAGTTTTTTTCAAAAAAATTTTTCTAAGTCTGGCTCTATAATGCATGTGCCATCACAAAGCTGTTTTTAGACAACCTTATATATGTAGGAATAAACACATCTTTTTATAGATATACATGTTTCTGAATGTGCATTACATCCTGAAGACACCTCCACAGCATCCACATCTAGGAATGATACGTTAGAAAAACAATTCATTTGTGCCCTGGCCATTTTCCATTGTAAGTACTGTTCTATTTATAGAAGAGATAGCAGGAATTGTTTAAAAGGTGCATAACATTTCGCAGGTACTGTTCCCTCCAGCAAGATATCAATCACTTTTAAGATAATAAAAGGGCATGTGTCACAACCGGCAGTTCTTCATCTGAATGTCTTTGAAATGAGATCTGAAGTTTTGCTGCTGCTGCTTTAGTGGTTGCAATTCCCAACTTGACAAGGTGGCTGAAATTAAACCCTCAAAGAACCATGCTCTTTTTTTATCAACATATTTTCGAGGTCATTCAAATACTTAAAAGTATGCATTTCTTATTTCTTAAAGTGAAAAGTCCACCTCCAAAGCTATCTGATACACTTAAAGGATTCTCTCTGAGGAAAAATACCTATAAAAAAGAAAATGTTAAGTGGCAAACTGTAAGACATGCACAGTTTCTATATCTGACAGAGTTTTTGCCTGGGAGCATGTAAAATCCATTGCTAATTTTCTTTTACTTTGCATGAATAGTCTTGTTTCAAAATTAAAAGATGTTTTGGCACTGCAAGATGTTTCCTTAGACTTCCCTATTTAATACCTACAAATCCTTTTTTTTTTTTTTCAGCAGAACTGTCTTTTAATGAGAAGAAACATTAATAACCTTACAGAAAGATTTCCTTGCAATAGTTTTGCTAACCATACAACTACCATTAAAGCTGTACATATGAAGGACACTAGAAAAGAAAACCACAAAAAAAAAAATCCCAAAACCAAAACAACCCCAAAACCAATACAAACAAAGAACAAAAAAACCCCAAAACCCCACCCACCAAACACAGAACCAAAAAAGAGAGAAATTGCTGAGGAGCTCTATAAGCAGGTTCATTGAAAGGTACATGAGTAGCCAAAAACATCTCCGAAAAGGACTAAAATTCAGGACAATCCAGAAACCTCCCAGGGCCCAAAATTACCAATGCCCTTATTATCTGCAGGCATCAAGAGTTTATTAAACCTACTACTCTGATCAAGTTAGATGACTTTGTCTTCTCAAGGTGAAGGTCACTATTACAACTGAATCTTATGTCAAAATCAGAAACCTCATTTTCTTATCACTTCACCCCTTAGTTTTAATCAAATGTTTCTACTCCCTCTCTGGCACCCACTCTTGCACTACTCAGCCCATATGGTGAGCCAGTTCAGCTTGCTAATGTGTCAGAAAACTGATCTAATGCAAGGAGAGTGAAATCTTCACTCCTGGCTTAGCGAGCTAAATCAGCTCTCAGTGTGGCCAGCCAGGTGCCAAAATTTGTGGATGGGGCTGTACAACAAGAGCAAGGGGAATGGGAAACAGGAAAAGGCTTTTGCCTCTTGGCAGCTATGAGGCATGACATTGGCCCAGCTGTAACACCTAATCACCGCCCCAGGGACTGTAGCTCCAGAGTTCCATATTTCAGTAAGACCAGACCAAAGCATATGAAAGTCAGATATCACTTCCTCTGCCATGACCTAAAATCACAATCTAGGCTAAAAACAAAGAGGTTTTAAAATCATGCAGTCTTTCATTGGCCTTCTGAGAATGTGCTTTTCATTCTAGCAGTTGTTTTTTAGTACCAATATCGGGAATGAGCTAATAAAAACACTAAACAAAGCAAGGGCAAGATTTTCACAAGCCTTGAGAAACCAGCTATTTTATTGGCTTTTTGTTTTAGGATCAAGCTAAATACCATGAGACCTATGAGAAAACACATCGTTTACAAGAATGGTTTTTCTGTTGGACATTGTTTTCCATCAGATGAAGCAAGCTAAATGTTTTTTGGTGTTGCCCTTACCCATTTACATCAGGCTGAAGAAGTCTTTAAATTCCTGTTACCATTTGGCCAGTGCAGATGCTTCTGTAGATAGCAGTTCAAAATATCAGGGACAAGGGCTTGTTGTTTTTTTCTCTTTCTCACTTTTCATTTTTCCTCTCTTCTGCACAAGAAGAGAGTCACATTAGTAAACAAGCATATATTGATATACAATTATGATGAGTATACAGCAGAATTGTTCCTATTTATAGCAAATAAATTAAAATGAAGGTTATATGTGTCTGGAGAAATTAAATACAGTATGTTTTTCATTTTAGTTTATCTTTTTTTTTATAGCCTAGCTTCCAGATGGTGAACAATTGTTTGCTAGGCTAAACTGATGTTAGACAACAGCACTAGTTTTTAATTACATCTTTGAACACACAGTGTATCGAAGTGGAGGAAATGAGTTAAAGCTAAAAATTATTTATTGGATGAAGCATTTAGTATGAGACTGCAGACAATTACAAGAATGTCTGCTTCTGGACTGAAACACAGAATTGCTCCATTAGCTCAAGGGTAGAGAGATGGTCTAAGAAGAGAGACAGCAGTGGTTGTCTCTCACAGTACGTTTTCCTCTTTAATTACTGAGATATCAAGCACAATTGAAGTGTATCATTTCAGTGACTTTACCTGAAGTGAACCCTTGGTACTAGCAGCTAAGAAACTTTACTACTGAACACAATGCATTTTGCATTACAATTTACTCAACAGAAAAGGTATTTTAGAGTTAAAGGTTTAATATCCTTGGAGTTTCTAGAATAAGTTCTGTGTAGACACCCAGTCAGACAGTGAAACTAAAGCTTCATGGTGTTTTTATTGTTTTCTGCATATGAAATCTCATTCATTTTTTCAAATTCATAGATTTTAATTTCTGTATTTGCAATGACTTGAGCACCTCCTTTCTCAAAATCTGAGGCTGATTCCACAACCAAGTTAAACAATGCCAGATATGAAGGCGTCTGTGTAGTTGCAGGTAGTAATAAGATGCTATTCTCTTCACAAAATTATTAGTTCTACATCAACATTTTAAAATAAATTACCTCACTCCTTCCATAGAAGGCTGGTTTAGGTGTAATGTCTAAAATAATTCTTATTTCCAAATTCTAAAAATCACTCTTATTTCCAAAACTTAAAGAACTAGGAACATCCCTTGAAGAACAAAATACACACTTAATACACACAATTAGTACAGGACAAGACAAGCAGACAACCATTTAATTCTTCCAACTGTTCATAGCAATTTTAGGAACAAATAAACAAAACTAATCGTACTTATTAGATGAATCTCTTTAGAGTAAAGGTAGGCAAATGAATGTTCTTACAGAAGCAAAGTTCTGAAAACTTATCCTGTTACATTTTAGATGTATGTCTGGTACATACAAATGTGTAGCTTTTAGCCCAGAGAAGAGAAGACTGAGGGTGGATCTTATCAATACTTAGAAATACCTGAGAGGTCGGTGTCAGAAAGATGGGTCAGTCTTTTTTCAGTGGTGCCCAGTGACAGGACAAGAGGTCATGGGCACAAACTTGAATATAGGAAGTTCCACCTAAACATGAGGAGGAACTGCTTTAGTGTGAGGGTGACAGAGCACTGGGACAGGCTGCCCAGAGGGGCTGTGGAGTCTCCTTCCCTGGAGATATTCAAAACCCACCTGGATGCTGTCCTGTGCAGCCTGCTCTAGGTGATCCTACCCTGGCAGGGGGGTTGAAGCAGATGACTTCCAGAAGCCCCTTCCAACCCTTGCTGTTCTGTGATTCTATGTCATCTGAACCCTTCTGAATGTCAGAGGGAGCAGGATGGGCTTGGATTGTAGGTGCCCTCTGCCTTGAATAGCTCACACAGCTTACTTGTTCCCCTGCACAACACAGGCAAGGTGCTTTATTCAATACAGGGAAAAGGCATTTGTATGGATGGGACTAAGGCCAAGCTTCTCCCAGTCGTCTTCTGTTTCAGAATAGGTTGGGAAAGAGAAGATTAAGAATTTGTTTATCATAAAGAACTGGAAGCAGTATATCACTCCCTCCTCCAGGAGTGATTAATGGGCTCCGTTGACCTTGCCATACACACAGAGAGGCACAACTGATCTCATCAGCCCCATGGCACTCCCTCCCAGGGCATTGCGCAGGCAAGCATGACAGGGTCATTGCCCTCCTTCTTCCCCAAGGACTGAGCTGTTGATCCTTCTTTTTTTTTTTTTTTTTTTTCTTTTTTTTTTTCCCTTTTTTTTTAACATCAGACTTCTTTCTTTGCTGCCCAACAGTTCAAGAAATCCCCTCTTTCAACCGCTCCCAACACGCAAAGCAAGCTGGGCTCAAAGTCAGGGTGGGCAAGGCTTCATCACTTCATTTTTCCTCCCTCAGCAAAGCATTGAGAGAAGCCTTAGTTCCCAGCACCCCTTCTTCACAGAAGCTCAAGGGCTACAGGCCTTGTTCTGCTTGTTGTGTGTTTGAGACTGGCTGATAAGGAGGGATGAAGATCTTTGCATGGTACTATAAAGGAAAAAAAAACCCACAAGTAAAAATAACACAATATTAAAACAATTCTGAAGGGTTTTTTGTTTGTTCCCCTCCATTTCTTATACACTGACTCAGTTGGCCCAGCTTGGCTATGTCCTTGCCTTTTGGAGATCTAAGGAAATGAAGAGGAGTTAGAGATGGAATTTCACTTTTTAAAAAGATCATTAATCTACTAAATATAGAAGCTGCCATTTGGGCAAAGGAACTCCACCTTCCAGTGATTTTATAATACATATCTATTCCAAAAATCAAATTTAAACTGTCATGAAAAAGCAAACAAAAAATCCCCAAACCCATAAAACCAAATAAAAAATAGCAAAAAAATTAAATCCAAACTACTTGACCACCTTTTAATTTATATGCTTTTTCTAATTAAATAAGTCCACTTCCTAACTGCAAGCTGATGAGAATTCTGGTGGGAAAAAAACCCCACACAGCAACAGCAACTGGTCTCTCAGCAGAGAACTGTGTTACAGCAATATAAAGCAAAGAAAGCACTTAACTGCATCACCAAACACTGGGGACTAACCAGGGTAGCTGTTCATGTACTG
Source organism: Gallinula chloropus (assembly GCF_964237585.1). Classification (NCBI taxonomy): domain Eukaryota; kingdom Metazoa; phylum Chordata; class Aves; order Gruiformes; family Rallidae; genus Gallinula; species Gallinula chloropus. The sequence continues at coordinate 74,773,197 of NC_140089.1, forward strand.
CTGTTTGTAGCCACATTGCTGCTAACTTCAGAGCAGGAAATTTGCTACAAATCCTTCCTGTATTCATTTGCAAACTAGGGAGAACCCTTAAGTGGTAGCCAGCACTTCTACATATCAATGTAACAAGCATGATTGGAGCTGTGACTAAAACAATTTATTTTATTTCCATGTAATATATTCCCAACAGATTTGAGGATTAATTGATATCATAGCTGTCACTGTACCAGTATGTCTGTGACAAACAATGAAAAAAAATATATTTCATAACCAAAATAATCATTGCTATATATCAAAAATTGTATAATTTTGAAATATTTTATTTCCCATCTGTTTGTGTCATGTAAATGAGATTCCAAGTTTTATTTTACAATTATAAAGGCTAACAAGTTCCATCATTAAAAGTGTATGCTGAGTTCCCTACATAAAAAAATGAACGTGACTATGGAAACAGATGCAACTTTGAGAAAATACACATGTAATGTCAATAGAGTAGTGAATGTGGGACACACTGCTAAAGTGACTCACAGTAGAAATATTGCTGAGGTCAGTTTCATCTCTCATTCTGCATTCCTCCTGACAAGCTCTACTGCGCTTCTTCTCTACCTTAGTTTATCTGACTGCAACATGGAGAAGGTAGTGCGTGTTTGTGATGAAAACTGATGGGAAAATGCAAACTGTCAGCAATGCATTTGGTACATCCTGGAGAAGTCAAAGGACATGAAACCTGCAAGTCAAAACCCGCTATCAACATACAGAGAACACAATAAACTTGAATATACCAGATACAATGCATAACCGAACTGTGCATAATTAAAGGAAGGTATGTGACCCACGATTATTAAAATGCATCTAAATACAGCAAAAACTGCTGCCTCCTTTTCCAGACCTCACTGCATGTCTCATTCTTCAACTTCAGTCAGGAAACTGGAGTGTCTGCAACCAGGCCTGTTGACACACCTCTAGATATCGTGACTGTAATGAGGTGAAATGGGAGTAGCATGCAGTTTTTTCCATTCCACTGGGTTTTTACATAAACCTAAAATCTAGAAAGTTTTTTTGTCCATACAGAGTAAACTAGAATAACTCTGGGATCATTTCATTCCCCTGGTGTCATATTAAAAATAAAAAAATACCCTTTGCATGCACATCTAAGAAGAGTTTGACCTTAATTCAGTGTGTTTCTTACTGGTATCTGGGTAAACTTTCTTGTGACAGATATAAATGTGGTTAATGAGATTTTAAAACATGTTTTTGAGTAGTTCTTTTAATTACATTACATTGGCTTAAAGTGACCTTTAAAGACCACTCCCTCCTGACTTCTTTCTTTACAATTGCTTGAGAGCTATCTACCATTTCAAAAAGAGAAAAACACTGAATAATAATGAGGAAATAGTGATCATTGTCCCTTTGGCTAGTGAACATCACAGCTAGAGTTCAGAGTCTAGCATCTCCTACTGAATGGGTAAAACGGAGGTAAAGAGTTTTTTACAGGTCCCCATTAAGAAAGAATGAAAGGCTTAATCTCATCAATATCTGCAGCCAGTTTTAGTGGTCATTTTCCTCATCAACATTTAGAAATATCTTTAATATCAGCCTTAGAGGGCAAAATTTTCAAAATTACTGATCAGGCAGGCCCAGCTGCTTGCTTATTTAACTGCATTTAATTTTCCTGTTTAATCTGTGTTCAAGAGTGGGAGCATACTGGTGCGTTCAACAGCTTCCAGGCATTATGGGGTATATTTCTGCTACATTTTTCCATCCTTTTCAAGAAACCTAGTGTCTGAACTCATGGAGATTACAATTGATCCCCTGTAACCTTGAGATATCACAGGATACATGAAAAAACACATGGGGAAAAATTACAACAGCAGTTAAATATTTTAGGGGTATTTTGCATGGTTAGAAAGGTTGATGGGTGTTGCCCCAAACACTAGGCTAGGTATATAGTACTAAACAAGACAAAGAACAAGCTGGAGTACTGTATTCATGATAGCCCATCCTGATAGCTATAATAGGTGTTAGAAGAATTATGGCCAATGCCAACTTACAGTCACCAAGAAAATGTCCTGAAAATGTTTGGAGGACAATATCCACAGGGCATAATTTCCAATAAATGGAGTGCACAATGCTGAAACATTTTTTTTCTTCCTCTAAAACAGTTCCACAAATGAATCTGAGACCAGGGACTATTGCGGTGAATCAAGGAATGGAAAGTTTCTTCATTGATCTGCCTTGCACCGGATTGCATAAAAGGTGTATGGTAGTCTGGGTACCTTTAGCTCTGACGCAGACAAACTGTTAATTGAATAGTGCATAACCTTTAAAAATAATCTACTTCAAGTGATGAAATCATTCCTGGGGAGTTATTTTTCTCTCCAGAGCATCTGTCATCCTAAACACAATTAGTGGCAATGCTTCATCACTTCCTTCCTACCACTTTTCTTCACATCTTTCATTGAGACTGGTACACTAATGGACAGTGCACGTGTAGGAGAAAAGTGAATCTGCCTGAGCGACTGAGCTACTGAGAGGGTTATTTGCTTTTCTTCTCTTAAAGCAGATGAGCAGATTCCACCTTTTTATGACAATAACTCCCATTAGCCATTTGAGTCCTTTTGCATCAGGACTGAATGTAATATGAAAACATATATCATCTGTGTTTTATTATCTGCTGATGATCTGCTGAATTAAGTTGAACACCCCTGCTGGGTTTATTCTTTCCATGTGTGTTTTCTGGATGTCTTTCCCTTAGCAATTGCATAAACATGTGTTACTTAAAAATGTGTGTAGTTCATTATTATGGAAATTTACTGCATGTGGGATATTGTGAGTGTTTAATAGAATCATGTCTTTCATAGGTATTTCACTCCATCTCATAGACTTCATTAAAAAATAGCTGGGATGAGCAAACACAGAAGTTTACATCCTCTCAAAAATGCAGGATGACATAAAGAAATGGAGACTATCAGGCTGAACCAATCAATGGAAAGAGGCTCTTACATTAAGGTTCTCCTAAAAAAATAAATGTGACAGTATTTCCCTTGCCAGAGAAAAGGTATTACCCCTCAGCCAAGCCAATAAAGTTGATGGTGCAATTATTCATGAACCATATGGAAAAGCCATGTTTAAATAGTTTCTCTTAGTCTAGACGACTTCTGCTCTGCTGGCCATATTGTGTGGTCTCTATCAGAGGTCTCGTATATCTCCTCATATCAAAGTGCTTCAATTGCCCTTACTGTTTGTAAATAGTACTTGTAACTTTGTGTTCCATATGGCACCTGCAAAGAGTTACTGGCTGCTCTCCTGGTTTTGGTAAAAGGGAATTTTTTTGAGGAACAAGGAGAAGGCTTCTTTTAGATATTTTCTCTTTAGTAATAATTACTCACTTTGCCCAGAGAAGCTGTGGCTGCCCACTCCCTGGCAGGCCAGGTTGGATGGGGTTTTGGCCAGCCCGGTCTATTGGGGGGCATTCCTGTCAATGGCAGGGGGTTTAGAACTAGGTGACGTTTAAAGTCCCTTCCCACACAGACGGTTCTATGATTCTGTGATTATTTCTGTAGCTGTTTATTGGCAAGGACTCTCATTCTTAATTTTTTTTGTTGACTGTGTCATGGTCTGACAAAAAATGCCAAAATCAAGGGTCACATAATTTTTTGCATTTTTTTGTTTGGGTTTTTTTTTTTTTATGGCTTACAATTAATCAACCAATTCTAAACTGATGTCAAATAAGTGATAATATAAATACAGAAAAACCTTTGGAACAAGGCAGTGTTTTATGGAAATAGACACCTATTATGCAATAAATCATACTCTTTCTAGAAAGCAAGATTTTTACCTTCTCTAGTGCAAGAGCCTACTTTATGTGGAGGTGGAGGCAAGTTAATTTTATTTTCCTGTCCTGGAAGACATTTTGAATTTCCATCATATATCTTCTGTGCCATCTTTTCTTCTGCATGATGAAATGATGACCTCTCAAGATCATCAAGATTTTCATGAACATTACAGAAGTGATTCCAGCCAAAGGAGGCAACAGTTCTTTTGGACAATAAGACAGTCATGAGTGCCTTCAGATGGTGTACAAAGGATGAAGCCAAAGCATAGCTTTGCCTAATCCCATGTGCCAAGTTTATTCAGAAAGCACAAGAGTAGGCAACAGGAAGCCAGTTATGCCTGCCAAAGATGTTCAGTTACTATTCACTGAGAGAAAGGTCAATTTTCCTGAAACAGTGGGTAACCAGATCTGTTTCAAGAGATGCCTGATGCTGATGCAGAAAACAAAGAAAATACTCTTAAAATCCTATAGTTTAGTGCAGTAACCTCTGTTCTAGAAAGATGAAGGCTGTATTTTCTATGCCAGTTAAAAGAACAGCTTAAACTTCTATCACTCAGAGCCTAAATTAATAGAAGTCCTGATCTACCTAACCAAGGTAACAGGCACAGCAGTTTGGACCAGAGATGCCTCTGAGTGCAGAGAGGTTAACTTAACTTTTCAGAGGTTAACTGCCATCTTAATGTCTTTTCATAATTGGAAAAACTACATTTTATCACAAAATTACTGAATATCTCAAAGGGTTTAGCTAGAATAGCTGCTTGGCTACCAACCCACTAGGCTTGACTGTGTGGCAGAAGTAGGATAGTTACAAAGTGTATCACCTGAATGGATCACTCACCCAGGCTGAAGCAGGTGACTGTGCAGGCAAATACAACCTCTGCAGCTGTTGCCTGGTGTCCAGTGCACTGCAAACCATGCCTGGGAGTTTGTCCCCAGATAGAACCTGGGCTGCTCACAGATGATAGGCAGATCTCCCTTTGCTCCTGGATGCTTTGAAGACTGGATATGTACAGAAGCACAGTCAGCCCACATCTTTACTAGTGCTTAGATTATAAACTTTTTCGCATCAAGAAAATAATTAGAACATGATGAACTCTTTCAATGTGAAACTATTTTGTATGATGTTCTGCGTGATCTCCCCAGCAGAATGAGTCTCATCTCCAATGTGCCTCCATACTAGAAGATGCAATTTGAATCAGTTATGTTTAATTAAGTGCTGCATATGAAGTGTGTCAAGTTTAGAACATCTTATCCTATCGTGCTCATTACTCAGGATGTGCTTCTGTGACACAAATACCAGTACATATCCCATGCTAGATTAAACATCTTTATACAGATGTACAAGACGGTTGTTAATTGAACAAGGCTTTATTTATTTTCATATCAAGTCCTTCCATCAGGAAATGCACTCAGTATTTTTGTTTTTCTTTTCTCCTCCCTCTCTCCCACTTCTCTGCATTGTAAACAAAATGCTTTCTCTCAGTTTATCTATTTCAATAGAACATCTATTTCTTTGACATTTTGAGAGCTCTTTGTGTATTATCTCTCTCACTGTTGGCAGGTCATCTGTGCATTGGTTTAATGAGAACTTTTTTAACATTACAATAACCCACCACAAGAGGAGAACAGAAAATACAGCAACAGTAGATTTATTTTAAGCCTGGGGAAAAAAGTTATGATCATAATAGCACCAAAGATCCTACTTTGGTGTATCACAAGTATCACTACAAAGCAATTGCTCAAGTCAGAATGGCATGTCTTAGCAAGCCATCATCTTCATCCTTGTTCAGCCACAAGCAAAATGGAACTACACTTTTGCTACTAAACTCTGGTCAAATACAAAGGTGGTGTTGGAATTTTATTCCAAAGGTATTATCTTTATTTGAAAACATGTAAATCTGAAGTATCACTAGAACTGGTGGTGCAATCAGACTGCAGGTGAGCAGATCACCTATGTCAGCCTGCCTTCTTACTTACCTGTCTGTCACACAGCAAGGGGCAGATCTGTCAGCTCCTGATCTCCTATAAACCCAGAGCTGCTCAGTCCCTGGGTCCTGAGGCTCTACAGCCTTCCCTTCCAAAAAAACCACACTTTTTTTGGCATCTGTAGGGCAAACTGATTTTTGCCTTCTTTTGCATTGAAGACCATTCTCGCTGGAAGAATCAAGCCTCCCTCTGAAACTAGATTTACTCTGATGCTATAGTGTAGGCAACCAAGAGGTTATTCTGGGTTTAGAACTGATAATGTGAATTTCTGGCATAGGCAGACTGCTAGGTGAAGATGGGAATAGATTAAAATTAAGATATGATAAATGAGACAGAGTAGATGGGTGCAATCCATCCCTCTAATGTTACCTATTAATGCATATGCTTACTGCTTTCAGAGGAGCTGAGCTGCAGCAGAGACAGGATGGGTTCTCAACATAAATTCTCGTCCACCAAAAAGAACATTCACCAAAAACACCACATTGTGCTATCCTTGGTAATTATGTATCTGCTAACTTAGAATAAACATTCCCCAAATACTGACCATAATACAGTTTACTCTTTCAAAAACATCTGAGTTTCTGCCAAAAATAATTTACAACGCTGTCAGTCAGCTCCTAACATATACCCTAGATCTTTCCCTAACAGGCTTTTATGCCAGGACATAATACTAAGGCAAAAGTTACTCATGTTCTTCAGATTCCCTTACTTGGGCAGGTCATAATATGCAATAAGATCATAAAAACCATTGCTTGAGGAAAAATGCTTTGAAAGCTTTATTACAATCTTGAGTGAAGAAATGTGGTTCTCCAGATCCCTACACATCTTCAAGCTTCCTCAGTGTCACATTGCAAATTAAATGAATGTTAAGGCTGACAGTGGTATATTTTTAACTTTTACTTTTAGAGTCAATGTAGACTATAGGAAATGCAAAAATTTTTCTTCAAATAAAATATCACCACTATTTAAAGACATAGAAAAGACAATATAGAGACAGCTTGAATTTGCCTAAAATTTTATAATGTTGATGATTTTAAAAATACCTCTGTTCTGCTTCAAATGAAATGAAAAAAGAAATAGAGAGAAATAAAGACAGGGGAAGGGGAAGGGAAGGGCAAGGGAAAGGAAGGGAGGGGAGGGGAGGGGAGGAGAGGGGAGGGGAGGGGAGGGGAGGGAAAGGTAAAGGAAAGAGGGCAGGGGAATGAGAAGAGGAAGAGGAAGGGGAAGAAGGGGAAGGGGAAAGGGAAGGAGAAAGGGAAAAAGGAAATATCCTGAAATTGTTTAGACCATGTTCTTCAAATTGAAAGCATTTTATCCTCTGATAAAAACCTAAGTATAAATATGTTTTCTCTATGTGAAGCCACTGAGAGAGCGAAAAAGAAGTGATTAGATACAGGAAAAATGGGAATCTGCATGTTATGAAGATTCAAGACCACCTTGCAACACTCCGCAGAAGGGCAGGAAGGGAAACATGATTTCTTCTTTAGGGTCTATACTGGCACTTTTTCTTCTGGGAAGGCATGATCTGGCACCCGAGCTGGATAAAGGTCTGCTTTTAAAATGTGAAGTTCTACATCTTCAGTAAAAAAACTTTTACAATGTCTAAAGAATGGCAGTTGTGTCACTGAGAGCTGCAGCTGGCGCCACTGTGAGCAAGCTCTGAGGCCGTGACAAGGCAATAGAGTGGCCACACAGGCACAGTACAAAATCCGTGTCAGTATGGCCTTGCAGCTGGGTCACTCATCTCCATCTCTGAGCCAGGCGAATTACCTCAGCAATGGTACCATGCCACTTCTACAAACTGCTTCTCATTCCCAGATTGGGCTACTATCTCAGACATCTCTGTTGAGTTGTGGAGAGGACCACAGGGCTACCTCTGTGAGGAAAGCAAGCTGAGAAGACAGGGATAACAGCTAATATCAGTGATGTATCTGTTGATCTTCCTATCCAAACTGGTTTTTTTATAATGTTGCTGACAAGTATGTCTAGCTGTTACATAAGGAATGGTCTTTCCTATCATTGTAAAGCAAATTAAAAAACAACACGTTGAAGTTCCTTTCTGGATATATTGTTACACAAGCACAGTTTATTTTTCAAAAGCTGAGAAACTAGATTACTTTCTACTTTTTTTTCAAGTCATAAGCTTATCAGCACAAGACTAATCAACAGAAAAGAACTTTGTAAAATTTTTGGAAGTTCACCATGTATCAGTGAGGTGGGTAGTTTCTTATGCATAATTTTGCCCAAGCACAGGCTGCAGTTACCAGAGAAGACAAAACAAAGTCCAAACAGAAAAGCATGTCCAGTTAGTAAAATGCATTATTAATAGGAACAGGACTGGAATAGCAGGCAGAACTCCATGTATAATGGAGGCTGTTGCTTGGGAAGTCACAGCAGTTCCCGCCAGAGTGCTCTTCTGTTTTAAAGTATTACGCCAGGACAGCAGTTAAATGCAGTTTTGTAAGGAATTAGAGTGAGCTAATATTAGAATAATAGTTGTTTGCATTGCAGGGTATGTGTAACCAGACAAATATAGACAGATGCAAGTTCATTTTCCTGTGTTCTAAATCAGATAGTTGTGTCCCAGGTCTGTTCTGTCCAGCCAGATCTGGTCCAAACAATGTACAGCCATGTTAGCAACAACCCTTCTCCAAACTAATATAGTCTGCTCCTTTGCACATTGCTTATAAACTCCTTGCTTAATAGAAGGAGCTAGATCTTCACTCATCTGGATTGTAAGCATTTACTTGCAAGTATTCCCCTTTCCTGGGATACATATTTTGGATAGGTTTTCTGCCTTTGACTGTGACAAATTAGAGCCATCTTTTACATTAATATCTTAGAAGTTCCTTGGTATAGTTGGTGTAAACTGTTGCAGCTTTATTTTTTATTTCTTTCCATGAATTTATTAATGTTCAGAGATATTACTCCTTGGTTTGCTGTTCTAGTCTACCACTATTCATCTGAAGAAATTTAAATACATAATTTGCTTTGATGTCATAATTTGTAGTGGCCCTTTTTTCCCCCAAAAAACCCTACTCCATTGTATCAATATATCTTTCTGTCTTTCCTGGTCAATACAACTCAAGGCTGATTTTCCAGCTATAATAACAATTTCACTAGGCTATCAAATCTTTGGTCCTTAGAGTTTGTGTATTATTTTTCAATTAATTCAAACTCCTTCGTTTTTCCTAGCGTGTCTTTGCACGAGTAAATTTTGTGGTTCTTACTGAGTACACTCAGTTTTCTATCGTTATACATATTTCTTTCTTAACTGCAACATTTTCCAAGATTTGATATTAACATTTCTTTTTCTTTACTGTGCATTCATCTGTCCTCATTGTTTCTCTATCTAATGTTAAATCCTCTGTTACTCGGTCTCCCCTGTTCTGTATTTAATGCCATTGGTAAAGTTTATAGAAGTAGTCTGCTTGCTTCCACTGTACCTTTCACAACTCTTTTGTTTGTTCCATTCCAGAGACAGTTCAGGATGACTGGTTCCTGGAAACTTTTCTTCACCAGCTGCCTAATTTTCTACTGTACACCAGGAGTTTTCTCTAACAGCAAGGAATTCTGGTTAACTGGAACAAAATAACTGTGAAGATACAGCTTGATACAGTGTTTCTTGGGGTATATATATAACTTGTTTAACTGTTATGTGTCTTTTGATTCCATAAGACTATAAAAAGATTCCTGATTTGCACACACCCACCCCTACCCCCACCCAAAAAGAAAAAAAAATAATCTACTGTTGCAGGCAAAAGATTTTGTCTAGAATCTCAGTTCTACCAATACAGTGTCATAACATTGGACAAATAAAATCTGCACAATATGACCTTTCATCCTCTTTCCTTGATCAAAATTAAAATAATTGCATCTCAACAGCCACGATTAGGCTTTAATGTTGGCATCACTACATAAGTGCAGTGGGTACTTTTTGCTTTTCTTCTTTCTGTTATTTTGGACTCTCTGCACATGTGAATGTATGCTTAATTTTTAGTTCATGTTTTGAATATCTTCACCATATAGATGAAAGATGATTTTCCAGCCATACCACACTCCTAGTAAAATACTCCATTTAACAAATGTCAGAGACCCTCCCTACAGACCAACTAAATCACCCTCTGTCTGTTCGATCATGATTCACTTTTCCTTCTGTTTTCTCAGCACATAAGTATTCTGGTCCCCACACTGACTGAGTGCAGAGATCAGGCGTAGCTCATTCCGGCTCTTGCGTAAAAGGAACTGCCTGCAAGGGGACAGCTCGTGAGTGATTGCAGAGTGGAGTCGCCCCTGGGAACGTGGTCTGCAAAGAAGGGCACTCACCGCGGCGTGGCCAGGGGAATGACAAGCCTTTCCGCCAAGACTCTTATTCCTCATTACTGGAACAAATCTTTGTCACTGAGGCTAGGTTTGAGTAATATTTCAGTGAATCTACTTTGAATTGGAAACTGGACCCATTCCCAGCCCATCACTGTAAATCAGAGGTTAAAAAGATGTGCCAAAGATATGCTTAACCACCCTTGGAGTGCCAGATACAGGTTAGGTAGAGCACAGGATGTTTTAACCTGACGGTTATATAGCAGGCATTCAAAGGCATGTCTGTTTAAATATTTGCCATATATCTCAATCCTGTACCCCATGACAATGAATATGCAGCTTAGATTGTTAACACCAAAATCCATCTTGCAGCTGAAAGGCAAGTAGGCAATTCAGGACCATTTCAGCCTTTAATTTTGCCAAGATAAAAACAGCGGGGAAATCATGCATTTCTTACACTATATATAACACACCTCTTTGGCTGAGCAGGAGCACTGGAAAGATGTGATTGTCAAGATAGACCTATTTAAAATTAACAGATTGATATATATTTTCATTATTTTCATCTTTCTTTTTCTATCAGATCAAGGATCCAGATTCTGTGCTCTCAGATCAAGGGAGTGAGGCACAATTAAAAAAGGTTTTGACCTCTATGGTTACGATTTTCTGTACTAGGAGATATTCAAATAAGATTGCAGAATCACAGAATTGTAGGGGCTGGAAGGGAGCTCAAGACATCATCGAGTCCAAACCCTAATATTTTCATTATTGAAAATATTTCCTCTTTAATCATACTTTGTTTAATTGGATTAACTCCTCTTCTGTAAAGAACAGTCTTCATATATGCATACCACCATTGCCATATAAAATCAATGTAGTTCCATATTTTTTTCTATTGACTTCACCCTAAATCACATGGACATAAAACACTGCAGACTTTTTCTTTCTCCTACACAAATGATTGACTTAGTGCAGCAAATCATCAATACAGACAGACCATTACAATTTTTAGATTGAGCAAATCCTTGTGAAGTTAAAAGGTGCACGCCTCTGTCACTGGAGCAAAATTATTCTGCATCTGTGTAGATTGGGAAGTGATGGGCTGAATAGCAGCTCCACTCAAAATGAAATAGGAACGGAACAAAGCAGCCTGTGACTGTTCTATAGAAAAGGAAGTAACATACTTGTTGGCTGTGTCACGTCGGTGAGGTATGAACTTTTAGTGCAGATGCCAGAAAGTGTTTACATGAAGCTTTTTTCACAGTCTCAATTCGAACAAGTTTTATGGAGTTTCTATATTTTTAGGTTCCTTCTTTTAGGTTTAGTGAGGATTAAATATCAATCTCTAAGACAGAAAGATTGAACTGAGTATTTTTTCCTTCATTTATTTGAACTAATGAAAGTGATTATGTCAGACTATGTCAGCTGTGAGAGAATGTGTGGAAAAATGAAAATCTTCCTCTTAGCCAATGTCTAGTTTGACTGGAATAATGTCTCTCTATTTGAGAGATTTTTGACGTGAGTTTGAAATATTTCTTTCATGAAGGAAAATAAAACTCTATTACTGCAAACCAAATCCTGAGGTTCTTTCTGAATTCTTAACTGACAATAAATGTGATTAAGTGTGAATTGATAAAAAGCCTCAGTAATTAAAAAATTTTATTTATTTAATCATCTGTGTTCGCATTTTGTCTGTGGATAATATGCATTTAACAGTGTGGGAAAAGCTCAGGTTCATGTGATTATACTATGTATTTCTTACTGTTGTTACTTAGTGATAATTCACTTTTACCGCTTCACAAATTTATAAATAATAAAATGGAATTTAGTTCTCATTACTTCTATCTAACGGTATGCATGCCTTTTTTCTCTCATTTTAAATGTCTCAATTCAGTGGTTTATGAATTATTTGGTTCAAAGAGGGGAATAAGCCGAAAATAGCACTTTCTTAATTTTTACATGAAAGAAGTTATGGAGGCAGAAACATAACTAATCCTTGCTATGCATTTCAGGCAATGACTGTTGAGAAAGAGTTTACGATCTCCAGTGTATAACAGAGAATTAAATGGCATCTTATCTTTCTATTTCTTCTCTCTATCCAAAATGAGCATGAACAAGTATTTCTGTATATGCAAACCGTATCCAGTTACTAATAAGAAACACAGTTAGACCTACAAATCCAGGAACAACACAGCAAGAACATATCAACACTTTACATGCAAACACAATGAACACACCCTTTAATCTACAAAGCACTCCAGTAACATCACTTGTCCTACACTGAAATGCACATATATTGCATCAGCCTCAGGCTACAGTCCAAGAGCTGGTCTATTCCCAATATTAACCCTCAGTAAAATGAAATAATGGGAAGGTGGCATAGTACCCCTTTAAAAAATGACTTAGAAAGTAATTATTATCACTCTAGAAAAATGAATCTTTGCTAAGTTTCTATAAGGTAACTGGACATATTAGAAACATTCCTATGACTACAAATATGGGGGAAGTGTCATGGTTGGCATCTATGCACTAAGCAGCTGCTCGCTCCCTCCCCCTGAATGGAATGGAGGAAGACCTGGAAATTAAGTGACTTGTTAAGTAGCCAAAACAACGAATAATATAAAAATAAAATTTTTAATTAAAATTCTAAATGACTGAATTTAATTACTGTATCATGACATCTCTCCAGCTTCAAAATTGTGAATCCCCTGTGAATAATGGACTAGATACGCTGAGTTAGAAAGTACCTTACCTTTGTTTCCCCATAGAATATCTTGAAATTTAATCCATTTCATACATCTGAATTTGGCCACGTTCTTACAATTAATGAGTTTGTAGACAAGGGATAGGACCCTGCTTGTATGAGGTTGAGTGACATTAGCCATACAGCTTTTATGGGCTTAAAGGACACTTGCTGCCATGTAACGTTTCCCCTTCTTTGAAATACCTTAAAATGACATTTTAGTAGAACCCAAGTCCACATCATGTAGTTTCTGAGGGGGTCCTCTCTTCTACAGTACTTCCAGCAACTGCAAAGCAACTTTAGCTATATAGCCACTGTCTTAGAAAAGTACTTCTGTTCAGTGGTGGCACATTTGATATGTCCACTGAAGTTATCATATTTTCCCTGTTTTCAGCATCATAAAATGAATGGTGGGCGTAAGATCCCCAGTGGGCCAGTGGGGATTTGATCACAGACAGCAGTCTTAAAAAGAGTCCATTCATGGAAAAAAATAAAGCAGTGGTCTGCTCAGTTGTGCACCAGTCCGGATACCTACCAGTTACAGCTGAATAATCTTTCTCACAATAAAAACACTTACCCAGTGCACAGGGACCCAAAGAATCTCAGTCACAAAGCTGAGGAAATACCCTCAGGTGGGAAGGCAGCAGTCAGCAGAGGAGCTGTTTGGACATGCTGCTTCATACCAGTTATTGTAGAGCACTGACATTCAAGATTCACACTTTGATCTCAGACCCAAGGACTTCGGAGGTGAGCCCAAAGGAAAAAGCAGCTGAAAACAACAAACTACTAGGTTTAGCTCAAATGGCAGCCCATGGGTGAATTTTGCTTTTGGCTAACATTGGTGAAATCCTCTTCTCCTCTACAGTCCTCTTTATTGTTAGCTTGCGTTTTATAACTGCGGTGCAAGTGTAAAGTTTAAAACTTTATGTGTTTTCCTGAAATGTCATAGCTGGGAGCAGCTGCATAAACTTAGTTTACTTCGCTTTCCTACAATAATACATACATCCTGCAACTACTGCATGTCCCTTAATGCTCTTTTGTCTTCCTGAAAGTGACAATATCCAAAGATCTTTTTCACAAACAAGTTTACTCAATCCAAGCATAGTCAAGACAGGAAAATACTACTTAGCATAGTGACACAAGGCAAGGGTGACAGCAACAGTGTTGCAAGAAATGTATCTGGGAGACACAACAGCTCCTGAATCCCAAATACAATGTGAGTTTCAAGCTGCTGTTTTGCAAAAGGAAAAGTACCATGGATAGTATGATCACATAGATTCTTTGCCATGCTCCCTCTCCCAGACTCATCTAACTTGTAGTCACATGTTTCACTTCTAAGTTATGAAGGAAAACCATAGTCTAACAGGCCCCTGAGAAGATTGCCTTCATTGTCCTGGTGGTCCATGCATTGCCATGATTAAGCAGTAGAACCATAAACCTCATAAAACTCCTAGATACATAAACCAAGCATTTTGGTGGTGTTTATACTTGATTCTTTAAGAGAAAGTTGCTAAGATGATGTTGTTATTTATTTGGGTTTTTTCAGTTAGTTCATTAAAGCATAATTTGTGGCAAAAATGTTAAGAAATGCTTTTTTTGAAAGTCAGATTTGGATTTCAGGTGCCTTCAATGACTCATTTTACTAACCCTCTAAAAAACCCAGAAGCTCCCCGAAAATCCCACTGTCTTGTTTCTTTGAATAAAGCCACAATTGCCTAGGAAAACCACAGATTCATCATGCCCATATATAAACCCAAAAATCATTAGCCCCAAGCAAGTTTAATTAAACTTACAGAAGAGTTTACAATGCAGAAGAAATAGGTCAGGAAGAAATAATATAAAACAAAATTACTTCTTGAAAATAGTCCAGAAAAAGCAAGGCAAGTCTGAACCCGGTCATTAATGATATCAGGGAGGAGATAGGATTTTGAAGGGTAACAAAGTCATGGGAAAAACAAGGACATCTGTTATGCAAACATAGCTGTAGAGCATTCCTGTTGGTTATTTTGTGAGGAACGCTGCTTTTCAATATGCAGTTTGCGGTACAAAGAGGAGGTTAGACTCTAGTCTTGGCCTTTTTGCACATACTACTATTTAGCCAGTGACTTTCTGAATAATACAAATTACCCATGCACTCTTTGAAAAGCTTGGCTTTCTGGCATTTGAAGCAGAAGTTCCAACACATCTGCTTTGCTGTGTTGAATGCTCTTCCTGTATAACAGAGCTATGAGTCGCACTGGCTTATCAGGGCGGTGTCTAGATTTTTGTATCAGTTATTAGTTTGGATAATATCTGTAGGGTCATTCTATAACCAAGATCCATGAAATCAGGTGGGTTCATCTGCAGTTCCTCCCTGTCTTTTGATGATATTTCAAGAATGTTGGTTACATCAGAACATATTTCCAGTAAGGAGTAACTTATCCTTGTCTCAGTCCCCAAATGCAGGCTTTATCATGTCTTTCCATCTCATATAGAAAAACTCTATTTTTAAAATCAAACTACTTTTCCTAAGATATTGGTTCTTGAGTGCAATAATCTTCAAACAAAAAATGCAGACTTCTGGGGCAATAAAATCATTCTGCAAAGGGAACTTATTTAAAAAAATATTCCATCAAGTGACTTTAGAAAAAATCTGTTCAAACTGGAAGGGTCATTCAACCACACAGAACATATTGTTAAGTGCTTTCATCAATTCTTTGAATGCACGTGTCAATTGTTTTCATTCTCTTGGGTTCTGCAGTACTGGATGTACTGAACTAATGCGGTAAACCTTTCCTCTCTTTAGCTAAACTCCCCATTTTAGGGGTGTTGAAAGCTAAACTCTGTTCTTCAGTATGTGCATGAGTTCTGCTTTTGGCTTCCTGATGTTTCCATCCTCGCTAGGTCCTGGGAAACCTTTTTTGCTACTTCTAGCTCCTTCCTTATTAGTTTGGATATGTCTTTCGGTTGCTATTTTTAAACCACTAATGACATAGCTGCCAAATTATTAATAGATATAATGATTTTTTACTCTTTGAACCTGTCCTACTGTCTCATTTACCGTCCTGATTCATTTAAGCATGATATGGTGGTTATTTACAAAACAGACACACACCAATTCAGAGCTCTGTTGCACATCTGGCTCTATTTCAACCTGAATCCAAAGTCAGAGCAAATCGTAGAATCACAGAATCATAATATCCTGAGTTGGATGGGACCCATAAAGATCACCAAGTCCAACTCCTGGCTCCACACAGGGCCAACCAAGTCAGACTATGGGACTAAGTGCATCATCCAGCCGCTTCTTGAACTCAGCCAAGCTCAGTGCTGTGACCACTTCCCTGGGGAGCCTGTGCCAGTGCCTGACCACCCCCTCAGTAAAGAATCAAGTCCTTGGGGCCTATACAGACCTGCCAATGACAGGCACAGATTTCCTGTGACATTTCAGCAGCATGAGCAGACAGCTGCAGGAATTCAATCATTTGCAGAAAAGCCCTCAAAGGTGCATAGAAGCATAGGTGCATATGCTTCTCCTCCACAGGATAAATATGAAATTGCACTTCCGAAGTAGGACAGCAAATAAGGAGGATGAATTGCAGGCAGATGGCAGGTGGTTGGAGGACAATTGGTGAAGAGCAAATAATCCAACTTATTCCAAGAATGAAGACCAAAAAGGAGCCTGTAGATATCAGCTTTGGAAAGCCACGAGGCAGTCAGAGTGAACTGAAATACGTCTGTTAGTTCTTGGGACAGTAAAGGGTTTTCTCACACTGGAACAGCTGACCTAAGGGTATGGATTCTTCCCACTACCTTAGGTAATACAGAAATAACACTTCTGATATTTTTACTTCCTGTTTGCTTCATAATTATAGTTGTCACAAAATTAATTCTTTTATAGCAGCAGGATGGGCCATTTTATGAAATCCAAGCAACAATTTAAGCTTATAACTTCAGTTAGACTGTGTTAGCCCAACATCCCCAAGAATGACAGGTCCATCTGGTTGTTCATAGCTAAAACCAGTATTGCCTCGGATATCAGCATTGGTTGGAAAATGAGTTATTTCAATTCTTCTGTGCTATTGTCACACAGGAGGATAATACGCCTATCAGGAGGGTATCGTGTCATGACCTGCTATGCTGCAGCCCCGATAGACATATTAGTGAGAAGTCCTGTGCTACTAATGGTTTGAATTCCCTCTCAAGTTTTCAGGAACAAGCATGAGACAGCAGAAAAACTTTACCTGCCACTGACCTATATAGCCTTGCCCCTGGGGAGAATTTGGGGCCTCCAGAGACATTTCAAATTAAAAAAATGGGTGCTTTGCCTCCTTTTATTCACCACCATTGCTGGTTTTGCTGACAGGGAGAATATAAATTTCTGTTACCTTTACAGAGAATTACAGAATGGTTGAAGTTGGAAGGACCCCTGGAGCTCAAGCAGGGTGACCCAGAGCCCAGGACCATGTACAGATGGTTTTTGAATATTGCCTCTTCTCCTATCACTGGGAACTCCTGGAAAGAGCCTGGATCTGTTGCCTTTGAACCCTCTCTTCAGGTATTTATACATGTTGCTAAGATCTTCTGAGCACAAGGGCTGCACACAGATAGCTGCCTCCTCTACCAAAATCCTACCAGGTTCTGAGAAGAGTCTGCCCTAATGACAGACATCTTTCCCCTCTCATTTGTTTTTCTCTCACCTTTCCTCACAGGAGTTTTGAGGGAGCACATATATCAGCTTTGTTTACTCATCCCTCTACTGTCCTTTAATAACTCATTAAAAAGAAGACTATTCTATCTGCTCTGCTTTCCTCAGTGAATAAACTTGTAGTTACTAAGCATAGAAGATAAATTTCTTAGTGTTTTTTCTCCTTAAGCTGCTACCTGAACCACTTCTGGCCTGCAGAAATGTCGCCACAGGTTCATGAGTGGCTGCCTAGCCAGGTTATGACTCTAAGGGTCCTTGTTCTCCAAAGTTACCTTCTCTTCTAGAGATCCTCCTCTCAGCCCTGGTAAAGAACAACATCAAGGAAAAAACATGCAAGAAATTTCTGGAGTTGCAAAGAAACTAGTAGATACACTCTGTGATAAGAAATAACAGGCCCTATCATGGGCCAAAGATGTTATTTTGGAAGTGCTGGCTGCAATTCTGCCAGAACTAAACCCAGAAGAATCTGGATGGCCACTTATCACACAGATCTTTAGAAAAGGATGTACCAGGGATCAAATACTTCAGCTGTGAGAACTCCATAGGGTGACAAATGCATTAGAGTACCTGTACAGTCCACTTTCAAACTGTCTCAACACAGCAGCTTTGCTTCTGAGTGAGACTTATATTTACACTCTTAATTGGGCAGGATATTTGAGATCAGTCTCTACAAAATCATAGGATATCTTATGTGCCACTAGAGATCTTTACATTCAGCTAACTGAATCACATCGCCAGGACCTGTTTCCACTTTTTTCAAGACTTACCACAGTCTGCATATAGAGGGTAATGGTGGCAGGATTTGCTGACAGTAAGGCAATGCAAGGCTTGAAATTAATGGAGCAGAGGGTATAGACTTTAATAATGGAAGCACTGGGATGTGATACCAGCACTTCTACTCCTCTTCTGAGATAGCATGTTGAGTATAACCACTCTTTTTAATTCTGCCTATCTTGTGAAAAAATCAGCTTTCAAACTTCTTTGCAGCTCGTGAGTGCTCAGTTATGAATCAGGGTTAAGTAGCCTCATTTGATTATTTACTTTTCTTATGCTCTTCCCACAATGCACATTGTTTCTGGGAGTGCTGAAAGACTGATCAAAAAAAGAGATAAGGTGTTACTGCCAGTCACATAAGTGCCTAGATGACTAACACCTAAGACTTCTGGCAAAATGAATTTTGGCAGTGTTTTGACAATCCTTCTCACTTCTTGTGTATTTTTTACCTCTCTTTGTAAATGGAATTAATAAACCAAACTGTTTCCTCTTCTAGAGAAATGAAAGAAGAAATTTATGTGTTTGTCTCATTTGTGTCCCTTGTGTGAGAGGAGAAGGTAGTGACCACAGCACTTCTTTGCTTAGTCTGGTTTGTGGAGGCTTTGAATATTATTTTTAAATTCAATTTATACTTTATTTTTCTCTTGAAAAGGAAAACAAAAACTTATAAGAAACTCCATCCTTATCTCCATGCAATTTAAATTCAGTACAGGAAGGAAATGACCTATTTGTGGTCATATTTTTACACATGGAAATGCAAAGCATGTATATCACAAACCAAAGAGCCACAGCTCCAGACAACTATGTGAAACAAAATATAGACCATATTGAAACCAGCTATGAACCAAGTTTTCACATTTTAAACCATATTTTGTTATACCAAGAGGAGTGTCTGCTATACTCTTCATGCTGTCATCCAGAGAAACCATGACAGGTTGGAGAAATGGCCTAACATAAGCCTCACAAAGTTCAACAAGGGGAAGAGAAAAGTCCTGCTCTGGTACTCCAGGCACAGGTGGAAAATAGAAGCTGATGTTCTGGGAAATACCATTGCAGAAAATGATGTGGAAAACCAGGAGGGTGTGAAGGTGAAGTGAAGCCAGCACTCTGACCTTAAGGCTAATGATATCCTGAGAAGCATGAGAAAGGGTGTTGCGAATAGGTTAAGGAAGATCACACTTTCACTTTCCTTAGTATTATTGAGGCCACATCTGGAGTATTGCTTCCAGTTCTGAGCCCTCCAGCACAACATAGAAATGGAGATACTAGAGGAAAGTCCAGAGAATAGAGGTTAATCCTGAACATGAGGAAACACTTAGAAGATCTTCCTTCCCCTCTGCCCCAACTTGCTTGGGTTGTCTTGGCTTTTCTCTTTGCACGAGAAAAGCTTGGGCACATTTCACATCTGTCTTTGAAAGATTTGGTGGCTGCTGCTGAGAGAGCTCCAGAGGAAAGCAGCTTTGCTGTGGTGGTCAATGGGAACCAGCTGCCACAGGCAGGGAAGTTGGAGGCATCAGAAGAAAATTGCCTAGCAGAAATTGACAGCACAGGCTTCATGGCCTTGTGTTTCCATTGCTTCTGCTTTTGGCTGCATCCAGCGGTGGGCTGTGACAAGAGCTGTGTGCCTGCTCTGCAGGAAGCCTTTCAGTTGTGTCTTGCAGATGCAGCCAGTGGATGAAGAGGAGGCGGAGGACAGAGATGGCTCTCCTGCCAGCAGGCAGATCAATGTGGCCAGGGAGAGATCCCAGAGCAGATCCCCACAGCAGACCTAGGTCCTGTCCAGGCATACCATGGACAATAGGATCCTGGCTCTGTGGAGGAGGCCTGTGAGGGCCAGCCAAGCATCGAGGGGCCACAGAGCTCCAGTGCCAGTGCACACCACCTCTCAGCAGACTCTATGCTCCTGGGCATGAACTCCACAGAGTGCAGTGGAGCATGTGGTCAGCATCAGGGACGGAGCCCCTGCCCACATCAGCATGCTGGCACTGCCACCCCTGCACACCCAGCTCTCCTTCCAGAGAGCCCAGTACGCATGTTGTTGCTTCTCACTGTTGTTTTGGGGTTTTTTTCCAAAACCAAAGAATGTCACATTGCAGTGAATACTCTCCAACATTGTCTCAACTACATAGGAAATTCCAGAAAGCAGAATGATGATTACACATAATTGCTGCAAAAGAGTGTACCTCCCCTACTCTCGCCCAGCCTCCTCCTTCCAAACACCAGGCTAGGGATGTCTAAGTCCTGGCAGTGAACAAGCTCATGCATCAGTACATTCTGGGAATGTCACAGGATGGTATAAACCTGAGAGGAAATGTCTACTGCGAGGCCCCACAAAGGCAGAAAATGAAAAAAACAAACATTAAGTTGAAGAGTCTCAGCCAGACCCCTAAGCATTTAGCCACGCTCTTTCAGCCACCCAAGCTCTGCAAGTGAGAGGGAGCTTTTGCACATACTCATTCATTCTTAGGTTGACTCACCTGCTACATGTCACGTCATCCAGGTCCTGCTGTCACCTACTGTGTTTTCTCCAAAGACACCATAGACAGTACACAGATCATCAACGAGGATGGCAAAAATCCCTACATGGAATTAAAAAACACCTGACACTACAACCCCCCCGCCAAAGAAAAGGCCCATAATTTTTTTGTATGGTCGACATCCCTTACACATCATTCTTTAATTTGAAATCTAAGATACATAGAGCTAGAAAACCAGCCCTGCCCAAACTAGAATGCCTTTAACTTGTACAGAGAACACTTCATTTGCATTCATTTCATGTTTTAGTCTAGTTCAGTACTCCAGATTATAAAAATGGTACTAATTATTGGATGGATAAGTGTATTGTGGTGGATCCCTCCATGTATGCAGCAACTCACAGATTTCCAGTTGCTGAAGCATCATTATGAGTCTGTACTGAACATTGAGTGCTGCCTGAACACTGGAACAGACAGACGCAGATGATGGTAGAACATGAAGAAAAGCAAGTTAACTAAAAGAAATGGAAAACTTTTTTAGCACCACTTCAGAGGTAATATAATATTAAGAAGTGCAAAATTTTACCAAGCTAACATTAATTATCACAGAAAAGACCATAGTAATACTATGCCTTTCTGCAGTAAATTGGCACACTTTGTACTCAAACAAGTGATGTTTATGAATTAATTTCATAGAATCATAGGGGTTGGAAGGGACCTCAAGAGATCATCGGGTCCAACCCCCCTGCCAAAGCAGCTCCCCAGCTCATATTGCACAGATAGGCGTCCAGACGGGTCTTGAATATCTCCAGAGAAGGAGACTCCACCACCCCCCTGGGCAGCCTGTCCCAGGGCTCGGTCACCCTCACTGTGAAAAAGTTCTTCCAGATGTTGGTGCAGAACTTCCTGTGCTCCAGCTTGCAGCCATTGCCCCTTGTCCTGTCCCCACAGACCACTGAAAACGGGCTGGCCATTTCCCCCTGCATCCCATACTTAAGATATTTATAAACATTAATAAGGTCCCCCTTAGTCTTCTCTTCTCAAGGCTGAACAGTCCCAGCTCACTCAGCCTTTCCTCATAGGGGAGATACTCCAGGCAAAATTTGGATTTTTGTAGAAAAATATAAACAGAATATATAACTGTGTAAATAGTTTAAAATAATTTAAGTCAGATGAAGCATTTTACAGTACAAGGAAGAAAATGACAGCTAGATCAAGCTTTGCATGTTCTCATACAAAGTTCCTTCTGCCATGCATCTTTTGCTTGCTAAATGTTCCTTGAGATTTATGTTT
This sequence comes from Gallinula chloropus, assembly GCF_964237585.1. Classification (NCBI taxonomy): domain Eukaryota; kingdom Metazoa; phylum Chordata; class Aves; order Gruiformes; family Rallidae; genus Gallinula; species Gallinula chloropus. The sequence continues at coordinate 74,795,303 of NC_140089.1, forward strand.
CTGCCTCTTATCTAACTGTTGTAGAGTCAGGGTCTGTAAAGCCATCTTGCCTGGAGCCAAAGTGAAAAAAGTGAAGAAGCTGATTCAGTAACTAAATTTTATTTGTAAGCAGATTGCCCACATAGATGCTACAGAAAGTGTAAGTCCAAACCAGAAATCACGACAATATTCACATTGACACACAAAGATGTCTCAGTCCTCACCAGATATCAAAAAAACTGTCACATGTGAAGTAAAAAAAAAGAAAGAAAAAAAAGAAACGTTGTAGCAGTACATGTGGGGTTTTTTTGTTTCTGCAAGTTTTCTAGCTTTACCCCCTTTCCTTTTCTCTTGTCTGCCCAATGTCCCATTGCAGGGAACACTCTTCATTTCTACACATCCCCATCACCTCATCCAGACCCTGCTGTCACCTACTACATTTTCTCCAAAGACACCGTAGACAGTACAGAGTAGATCAGCAACAAGAATGGCAAAAATTCCTACCTGTATTTGGAAAAAAAGCCAACAAAAAGGCAGCCCATACTTTGTTGCCACACTTGTAGCTCGCAAGGTCAATGCTATCCTGGGCTCCATCAGAAGAGGTGACAGGGAGGTGATTGTCCCTCTCTACGCTGCCTTCGTGAGGCCCCATCTGGAGTACTGTGTCCAGATCTGGGGGTCTCAGTACAAGAAAGATGTGGAACTGTTGGTGAGGGTTCAGAGGAGGGCCACAAGGACGATTAGAGGGCTGCAGCACCTCCCCTACAAAGAGAAGCTGAGGGAGCTGGGCTTATTCAGCCTGGAGAAAAGAAGGTTGTGGGGGGACCTCATTGCAGCCTTCCAGTACCTGAAGGGAACATGCAAACAGGAAGAGAATCAACTTTTTAAAAGGATAGACAATGGCAGGACAAGGGGGAACGGATTAAAACTAAAGGAAGGAAGGTTTAGATTAGATATTAGGGGGAAGTTTTTTACAGAGAGAGTGGTGAGGTGCTGGAACAGGCTGCCCAGAAAAGTAGCGGATGCCCTGTTCCTGAAAGTGTTCAAGGCCAGGTTGGATGGGGCCCTGGGCAGCCTTGTGTAGCTTCAGGCCTGGAGGTTGGTGGCCCTGCCTGTGGCAGGGGGGTTGGAGCTCCATGATCCTTGGGGTCCCTTCCAACCCAGACCATTCTATGATTCTATGATTCTTATCCAGCTGTAACTCTCCTAGAAACATACTAGCCAATGCTCAATGAGGCTGAATTCATCCCTTTCATTCATATATCATAACCTCTCCTGAAAGATCTATTTCATGAATTGGACTTCACTTAAGCCATGGGAGGGGTATCAGATTAGTGGTTTGGCTGGTTTAAGGACTATTCTGCTCAGGAATTTGTACAATATGCTTCATGGACTATATTCCCCTCATGACTGTCTTTAAAAACTTTCTTGATGAACATGGTAACTAAATGAGGCAAGTATACCTACCTGTCTTCAATACTATTGTTCTTTTACTGTTTTTTTCTTCTCTAAACATGAGAATCTATGTTCAGAAAGTGAATGAACTGAGAATTGCCTTAATTTTTCTTGTTGGATGAAAACAACACAGGTTCTGCCCTTAGGCTTCCATATGTATATACATATACATGCCTATACATGCATATGCACACACATGCAACTTTGTGCATAAAATATTAATATAATGAAACTGATTATAAAAACATCCCCCACAGTATAAGATGCTTACATTAAAAAATATATATCATGACACATATAATAATAAATGCAATGTACTACTTTTAAGATGTGCAAATAGAAGCCTTCCTGACTAGTGGTAGTCTGCCTTCTCACTGTGCTATGAAAGGATATGATTGAGGTCATGAGTTTTTGTTGAACTGTTCACTTAAAAGCATAAAGGCTTTATTTCTGGAGAGGAGTTCCCACTGAAGTCAGAGAAGGATAAATCTAGCTGTAAATTTGGCAACTACTTTCATCTGACATGCTGCAAATGCTTCAGAGCTTCCTTTTCCCCTTATATTTCATGAAATAAATCAAATTGAAATAAAGTGAACTGTTGGAGAGAAATTTATTGAGCCATGTTTACATGTCCTGCAATTCCAGAGTTTATGACTGCACGGCATTCAGGATGAGCTTAACTCTTAGGAGATTAGAAGAAATGCTGGTTGTTAACAATCCAATAAGAAAATTCATATTCTTTACATTAACTTGAAGTTCTTTATGCAACATGTGTTATCAAAGTTTTGATCTCTGCTTGAGAATTTCCAGTATTTTACAACTCAAAGCATATAAATCAGCTTCTCTCTAGATTAGCTGTCCTGCTTAATACCAACAGCATGTTTATTTATCCACATGACAGATATAGTTTAAAAAAAGAACACACAAGAAACATCACTGTTCACTTGAGAACTTAGAGAAAATAGCAATATGTAAAAAGATGACCTGAGGTAATAACATTTGTTTGCAAATGTCTTTCTGGATACAGATAAAGTAAGAATTCGAGCCATTTATCAGAGTTGTGATTGCACTGACATCTCAAAATGCAGGAATCTGCCCTAGGAGCTCTTGGGTTACTTCTACCTCTTCTCCCACACTCTGACCGTGCCTCGCCCAAAGCAGCAAGTACTAGGAAGGAAGCTCATGCTCTTCCTAGTACTATCACATTCTACACACTGGATGTCTGTTTTCCGAAAGTTCTGCTTTAAGATGAAATAACTTCCTGATGATAACTTTACCCCAGAGAACAGTTTTTTTTACCTACAAACAGATCCACTAGGAAAAACAGTGGTGACAATAATTTTCTTCTGAAATCCACTGCACTTTTTATGGTTAGAGACCTAAGGAAGCAATGGGGACCTCCAGGATTCCGAAAGCAGCCAGCATAGGACATGCACTAGCAGCTAAAGATGTTTTCTCAGATTCACAGGTCATATTGTGGTATCACTATTCAGCACTCTTCAAATTAAAAAGTGTCCAAAAAAGATACAGATTCCCAGTTATAGCCTATCTGTAGTTGCAGGGACTCCCTCCTAACTGTGGGCAATAAGGTCACATTCCCTCCATCAGCCTTTGGATGAGTGCTCCAACCAACAGATGAGAACATGAAAAGAAAAAACTGTTGCCAGTGGCGTATTGCTGGAGGTGCCACCCAACCATCATGTCAGGTTCAGTTGTTGGGCTGTGATGCATCCAACAGGGAAGTAAAAAGCAGCATACCTTCCTTGTGAAGTGCAGGGAGACTGCTTTTGAGTTAGGTGCTTGAATGTACAACACTGTCAAGATTTTAGCTGTTTTGGCTTGCCCAGAAGCAGACCACCAAGCCCTTAGAAAACTTTTAACAGGAAAAAATACAAGCAGCTCAGGAATCCAGGTGCTTCTTGGGCTAGATTCAAGTTGACAGTAGTTTGGAATATCTGGAATTTGGGTTTTGGTGCTACAAGTCTCATGTATTAAATGTTCAAGGCTTTTAGTCATTTTAGATCTTTTTAGTATTGTGTCTGGCTATCTGGTCTTACTGATGAACGCGAGTTGACCTTGAAAGAGATACTTGCTGGAATTCTTCCTTTTTTTGCGTGACTGAAAACTTGGAATGTGGCTCTTTACAGTACAGTACACTTAGAGCAAGTTTAGACAGTCTAAAGCTCCTACAGCTGAACTCATGATTTCCCAAAAACAACAAAAAGAGCAAGAATAACATTAAGGAAGGTATTAGCCTTATTTTGACAAAACTGTTTGTTGTAAAAGACGACCTGCTGTCTATTTACATTTAGCTGAGGAGACTTGGTTTGGTTTTAGGTTATGTATCATGTGATATCTTTGTTTCTTCATTCTCTGAGATCTTGTTCCACTAAGAAAATGACTTCCCACTTCCTCCAGGAAGTGGTTTATTATAATTAGTTATTATATACTTGAATATTAATACTAAAGGTTTAAAATTAAATCCAAAACTACATGAATGTAGTACATAAAGCTTCTATCATTCTATCAAGAAGACAAAGGACAGAGAATTCATTAATATTAAAAAACAACACAAAAATTTGAGTTACCTTGGACAAGCAAAAAAAATACTCACATCCTTCAACTAAATTGCAGCTGACCTGGAAGGATGTAATCAAAACCTTCTAAATCCATATATTATGCTCACACCTAAATAATCAGTGGGTTTTGTTGTTGTTTTGTTTGGTCAGGCATGCTAATATCATGTTGCAGTTACAATGGCCTGCTTGCCTTAGCAAATTTATCAATTACATAACTTCCAAAGGTCATATACTGTGTAAATGTAAGAACTTGCACTGTTGGCTTGTACATGTGTTGATTTAACCTTGCTACGGAAACCTGCAGTGTAGTCTTCACAGGGTCCATTAAAAAACCAAACCTTTATACTTAGAACTTGTTTTACAAATTTAGACATTTTCTAAACTTTTAGAAGAGGCCTAAAAATCATATGCATTTAAAAAAATAAAAAAGCAGAAAAGCAGCCTCTCCTACTGACTTCAGATTACCTTTTCTCAGTTTACAGACAGTTTTGCAACCTCCATTTTCTTATCCGTTAGTGAAGCAGAGTTATGCTGGCTTTTTAAGAATCGTTCCTAACTGTACACAAATAATATATACTCATGTAGAACTAAGGTTACCTTGATTACCTAAAAAAAATAAAGGGTAAAGAAAAAAGTTTGATATTGCCTATATATTCCATGATAAAAAAAGAGAAGTGGATACATTAAGAAAAAAAACAAACCTGCCAAAAACCCCATGATTGTCTGGGAAGTTTTCTAATGGCAAGAGGAATGAAGCTTTGGAACAGACTGTGTGGGAGCTCATGGAGTCTGTCTTCAGAGGTCTTTAAGAACATCTCAGTAATAATTTCAGTACAGTTGATCCTGCCTTGTGGCAGATGGATAATTAAATTAAGACCTTAGGTCCTCTCTAGCCTTGTTTCCTGTAATTAGCTGTTTTACCCTACAAATTCCCATTTCAACGATAATATCATGTGATTGTGTGATACTATCAAGTGAATAATTTTTTGTTGCACACCCTTTTCTTGCAGATTTTGCAAAACTTTGTAAAAAAGCAGTTTATACTTGTTCAGCAACTGTACATAATATTGTTTAGTAGCAGAATCTAAATTCACTGCTACATGTTTTCTCCTTCATACAGGGAAATATAACAATTCTGATGACTATGAATAAGGAGTTGATAAAATTAAAAAGATGCTGTTTATTTGACATAATTTGATCTCAACTCTCCTGAAATCTCAATTTACTTCCATAAGGTAGTGCTTTTAATAATCTATGTTTCAATTGCAACAAAACCATTTTCAATAAAATTAAAGGCTATCCATGCGGCCTAACAAATTTTTTTTTCTTTAGGTATTACAATTTTTTCTGTTACTTATCAGACCCACAATTTACTAAACTTCAGATTTGGGGAAAATTGTCACATCAGATTGCATGCAGCAGGCCAGCTTCCTTCTTTTCCCCTTCAACCTTATTTTATTCCTTCAAAGCATTAAAGCACAAGGTTCATGTCAATATCATAACAGTAATTTCCTAATTCAAGGAGAATCAATCAAAATAAAACTCTTCATTTCTGTATCACAGATAATATCCTAAGAATACAAATTTATCAAACACCATATAAGCTATTTGTTTTCACTTTAAGCTAAGAAACTAACAGTTTCAAAAAGTTAATCACAAAAAAATTCTAAAACCTGATCAACATTAGCAAAAGAGCAGAGCAACATGATTTTATATGGATAATTATTTGCCTAATATGATGTTTTAACCCTGAATTCTCAAGTATGTACATAGGCTATTGCAATACCCCTGAATTCTGCAGACAAGGAACTATCTACTTTTAAATTAGCAATTTTGAGGATGTTGTTAAAGTTTTGTGCCAATTTTGGAGAGTGGGAAAACTGGCAAAACTATCCTGGGAACCAACTGCAAGTAATCTGTTCTCTAGGGATAGAGGTTCTTGGTTTGACCCCAGTTTTTCAGAAACTAGCTGTTGTATTTTCTGCCAAGAAATGAAAAATAGACATGCACTTATTGAATTTTCTTTATTTCATATCAACTTTTTCTTCAGAAGGAGAGTAAGTCTGAACTTGGGGTACATTTCAAATAGCATGCAGTTCCCATCCACTTTTATAATTCTTTAGTTGCAAGCTTATTACCATTGCTTAAGAGCAAACCTATTTTCACAATATTAAAAACAGGAAAGGACTCGTTGCCTGTAAAAATGAATTATAGCTTAACAAATGAAAATATTTTAAACTACTTGATTTCACTTTCAGCTGTGCTGCCTGGCCTAGAATCTTGCTGCAACTTAAATAAGAATAAACTTTAGTGCCATGAGGAAATATTTTTTTTAAATCTACAAAGTTAATATTTATGATAAGCACCTTGCTCTGCAGATGCTCATTGGCCATTACTGAATACCTCAGTGAAATTTCAAATCCAAGCACACCATTTGATTCTAAAATAGAAAGAAACCAATAAAAACTGAAAAGACAAATCTTCTGCAATTAAGACCCTTAACAACACCTTGCAAATCTACTAAGAGGAGGATGTGTTTATGAAACATCCGTATGTGCACATACAAACAGGAATTCAAATTAACTTTGAAAGCCTTCATTTTCTTCATTATAAAGGGCAGGAAACTTCCTAATCAGGACATTTTTCATTCTTTAAAGGCTGAGACTACTGAATCTCTTGGTGGTTTTGGATCCTTCTGTCTCTACCCCATAATTGATTTACCAGAAGTTATCTGGCTTTGTCTGACCAATTTTCTGCAAATCCAGCTCTCTCCAAAGGATGCTCAGGCTATTGTAAGTTACCAGCCTTGGCCTGCTTTCTATTCTCATTCAGACAAGTTCAAGCCTGAACAGACAAACTCCCTAGCTATATGTGTTTTTTTGGGATAGATATACAAGTAAGCGCATTGTCTTAAAGCACTCTTCACTGCTATTGCATAATTCTCTTCTTCATGAGTTGAAATGTAAACAGTTATTTCTAAGTTTAGAAGAGCAGTAAAAAGTTATTCATCTCCACATCTCATCCAAGAGAAATCAGTGCAAACAGAGTTCTCACCTCAGTAATCTCCCATTATTACCTTCCATTTTATTTTACCAGAAAAAGGACACCAGCTATTATGAACTTTATGTGGCCTCTTCATACCTTTTCCACCTTACTACCTGGCCTTCCTCCTATGACTGACTCTACAGTACTTTTTTAAGACCATTTCCTGCTGAGGGACACCACTAGGTTCTCCTCTTCCTTACTAGTTTGATACTGAACTGTCAGTATATGACATTTATTTTAACTGAATTAAGATATGAAAATAGTATCTTGAAAATTTATTCTTCTACATCCCCTTTCACATTCAAGACTCCATACCACCCATTGGGTTTAACAGAAGTTAATCATTTAAATAACTTTGACATATGGCCTTACATGTCAAAAATCTGGAAGAAGTAAAGCAGAAACTCATAGATACTCATACAAAATTGTAGAAACATTGAAGGCTGGACAGGCCCCTGGAAGCCATCCAGAACAAGCTGCTTGAAGTCAGTCTGTGAAAAACACCAGACTGGAGGTTTTTGAGAGTTGGCTACATGAAGTCACAACAGATTCAAGAATGGAATTTCCATGGCCCCTGAGCTGCACCACGTCCCCTTTTCTAATGCCCTACCTCCAAAACAGCAGTATGTAGTCACTGTCCCGTGTTATTCTGCCTTCCCCTTCTCAGAAGAGTTCAGCTCCTTTGTAACACTTCATCGCATTGATCACATTGGTGTTGGCTGCTATAAAATGGCCCCTTCACCTCCTACTTGTCAAATTAAAACCAAGTCCAGCTGCCTCAATCTGTCCCTGTAGGTGAGGTTCTGTAGACCACTCGAGACCTCAAACTTTGTTCTGAAGTTTCTTATCCAAAATAGAATCTGCATAAAAGAGCCATTCTTGCAATCAAGAACTTCAGGATTTTATTTCTTGTTTATATTTTCAGACATTTTGTGTAAGCACAACAAACAGTTCCATCTGAATATTCATTATTAGTGCTCAGATGGTATTTACCACAAGTGATTCTTTAAGTGCATGTGGGTTGATAAAAAAAAAAAAAAGTCAAGCTTCATTTGTAGCTTGACAATAAAGGGTAACTGCAAAAAAGGAGAAACTTAAATTTGTACCAAATCCTGATATTTACAACTGACATGGATTATCAGTCAGCAAGTGAGAAGGGTGGAGAAAATTCCAAAGCCTGTCTTAAACCCAGCTTTGAGAAGTAATGCTCCTTGCAACCTGTGAGAAAGACTTCAAGATCACAATAACAATGAGACATTGTTATATCTCTGTAAAACAGTCACTTTCCTGAGGATAAGGTAAGCATAGTGAGCTTTAAGAATGCAACAGGAAGTTTTAGGCAACAGCTCCCAAAACGTATTAATACAAGTCTTCTACACAAGTAGAACCACAGTGTAAAGTCTTTTCTCCCTTCCTGGAGCTGTCTTCTGTGGAAAAAAAAACCCCACGTTAATTCTTCTTCAATTCACTTAATTCTGTACAGAGCTTTCCTTTTTGAAGTGTGTTGTAAATTTATTTCATATAGTGAACAAAATCCATTAAAGTTGCAGAGCTCAGTACTGAAGATCTTAAGGGACATAAGTAAATGTCCTTGTAAAATATGTAAACTTTTGTTTTACAGAGCATGTAGAATTGCTTTAAACTAAAAATGACAGGGAGAGAACTACCAGCAGTCCTAGGCAGTAGTGATGGACAAGGTTTGCAAGGCAAGACCCTATGATGATATAAGTAAAAGAGAACACATAATCAAAACAAGTTTTAAGTGAAGTCACCTCAAACTTTCGCATGTAAACAAGGAAGTATCTGCAAGGCACCATGATAGGGTAACCCCCAGACCTTTTTTGGGAAATCGTCATGTCTCTCTGAAGTACCTACACACATACATACAGCATACAGTCCGGAGAATAAACACAAGGAATTAGAGATCTGTGTGCTATTGCAGACATCGTTCACTGACTCACATGACCAGAGTGTTGCTATGGTTCGATACAGGCTCTAGGATAGACTGGTTGGGAAGGTGAAGCAGAAGAGTTGCCCTTTATGTGTGAGCAACAGGAACGCGTGGAACTCTGAATAGGGATAGGTAAGCCAATGGAAAGTTTATAGCTCAGGATTAAAGAGCAGAAAAATATGTGTGATATTTCACTGGGTGTCTGCTTTAGGTAACCTGATGAGAAAGAACAAGTTGGGGAGGCCTTCTACAGACAGCTAGAAGTAGCCTCACATTTACCAGGCCCTGGTTCTCATGGGGGGCTTCAAGCACACCAACATCTGCTAGAAGGGCAACACAGAAAGGCATCAACAGTCCTAGAGGTTCCTGGAGATCATCTACAACTTCCTGGCACAACTGGTAGAGATGCCAATTAGGAGAGGGAGTCTGCCGGACCTCCTATAAAGAAACGCTTGTTAGGGTATGTGAAGACTGAAGTGACCATGAGATGGTGGAGGGAAAGAGCAGGTCAAAAAACAGGACCACAGTCCTGGACTTCCGGAGAGCAGATGCTTGCCACTTCAAAGGTCTACTTGGAAAGGTGATACGGAGTAAGGCTCTAGATGGAAAAGGGGCCCAGATAAGCTAGGTAATAGTCAAGGATCATGTTCTTCAAGTTCAAAACCAATCCATCCCAATGAGCAGGAAGTCAAGGAAAAAAAAACAATGAGGACTGCATGGATGAAAAAGAGCACCTGGCAAAAGTCAAATACAAAATGTAGGTATAGAGGAAGTTGAAGCAGGGACAGGTAACCTGTAAGAAGTACAGAGACGTTGTTCAAGCATGCAGAGGTACATTTAGGAAAACCAAAGCCCACCTGGACTTGAATCTGGCAAGTGATGTCAAGCATAAGAAAACTTTTCAAAAAACTTAAGTTGCAAAAGAAAGGCTGGGAAAACTGTGGGCCTGCTGCTGAGTGGAGCAGTGTCCTTTGATAACACAGGACATGAGAAAGGCTAAGGTACTGAGTGTCTTTTCCAATTCAGTCTTTGCTAATAAGATTAGCTTTCAGAAATCTAAAGCCCGGGAGACTGGGGAGATTCTAAAGCAAGGAATACATCTTGGTGGAAGATCAGATTAGGGAATACTTAAGCAACCTGAAAATACATAAATCCATGGGTCTTGACAGAATACACTCACAAGTGCTGAGAGAGCTGTCTGAAGTCACTGTGAGGACACTTTTATTATATTTGAATGATCACTGCATTTGGGAGAGGTATCTGAAGACTAGAGGAAAGTGTTGCTTATACCTTAAAAAAAGGCACAAAGAAGGATCCAGGAAACTTAAGGCCAGTCAGCCTCATCTTAATACCTACAAAAGTGGTGAAGGTAATTCTGAGAAACAGGTCCAGGCACATGGAGGACACTAAAGTGATTGGGAGTTGTCAGGATGGATTCCAAGAACACTGCACATCTTCTATAGGAGGAATAGATGAGAGAGACGGGATTGTTTAGCATAGAGAAGAAAAGGCTCAAGGGAGGTCTCATCAAGATGTACAAATATCTGGAGCAAAGCTGTAAAAAAGAACCAGGTTCTTTCCAGTGGTGCCCAGTGACAGAACAAAAGACAACAGGGGAAAACTGAAATACAGGAAGTTCACAATGAACACAGGGAAACACTTTTTTAAAATTATTTTTTTATTGTGAGGGTGACAGAGCATGGGGATAGGTTGCCTAAAGGGATGGTGGAATCTCCCTGGAAGTCTTCAACAAACATCTGGATATAGCTTTGGGCAACCTACTCTAGGTGGCCTGCTTGAGAAGGGGCTCAGATGTCTTCCTGAGTTCTCTTCCAACCTCAACTCTTCTGTGATTACATCATATACTGAATCCACCCAGAGGAGTAGTGATCAAATAAAAGAGCTCTGCAACTTTCAGTGAAAATAAGTGATCCTGAATTAATCAGAGTCCTTTCAGATATTACACACAGACTCAAAAACTGATGCTAAGATGAAAACTTGCCTTGAAGGTGGTAAAACCATGATTGCAAGATGTTTTAAGTGAATACCTTTTGCACTCAGAATTGCAGTTCGTGAGGAAAATATTCTGTTGGAGAGTCTGCGAAGCATTCTTCATTTGCATTTTCTCCTAGACTTCAGCACTGTGTGTGCTGCTCTTCTGCAAATGACTCCTATTATCATTGTCATTGAGATCATTATCTTTAACCTGTTTCCATCTTGGTTTTGTCAATCTTGTTTCAACAATTCATCTCCGGTCTTTGTATCCCACTCCATTGTGAAACAGTTATCTTCCCCTTTGCTCACTTTGTACCAGGCATCACATACAAGAGACAGTAAAGGTGAAAATTTTCTCTCTGGGCATATATTTTCTAGGTATACAGAGCAGTTTGTGAAATACTGCTTGCCTAGATCATGTATGCAGTCAAAACTATAATACACAGTCATTTAAACTGATTTTAACTTCTGTACATGCAGAGTCAGAGTTTCCAAAATATTATGTCAAAATTTTTCATGGAGACGGGAAAGAGTGCAGCAGTCTGACCAAATTTCAACTCTTTGGTCCAAAGCATGGACAGCACACAGTCAGTCAAAGAAAGGTTGCCAGCGTTGTTTTAACATTGCAACACAATGTGTTTTCTCCAGTGTTTTCTTGGAATTGGCAAAACTCTTCTGGCTGAAACATTATGGAAAAAATTAGGTGGTGAGCCTAATATCATCTAACGGTACATTTTATTTTAAAAAGGTTAATATTTGGTCAAGTTGCAAGTAAGCTAAGATTAAGGTGTTATAACAAGGAGTTTTGATAAATCTCAGTAATAGTCAATGCTGCCAATACCAGCAAAACACAGTGCCATATGAAGGTGCCATAAGGGACTCCAAGCCAAGACACCAAATCGAGCAGTAATGGAAACAGACACAAACCCTGAAATTTGAAACATGCCAGAGACTTGATCAGTTTTTAAGTGTCTTTCCTGTCCTTGAATTTCTCCATATGATAGTTTATCTGCATTACTATATAGGTACACACATTAAGTTCTGACCTGATGCTAATTTCCAACAGATGCAGGTATTTTGGTCAAAATGCACTGATCCCTAAACTGAGGTTAATTAAGAAAAAAATCAGATTCAGAAATCGTAAGACACAAGTTAACATTGCAGAAAAGTTGCTGGTGTTTGCATTTGTAATTACAGAGGATTATTCAATATCAATACTTTGCCCACAAGTCATACAGCACTAGGCCAACAAATAACGCCTGATGTTATGAATTATTTGAACAGGAACAAGTAAGCAAAAAAGCACCATCCAAGCATAAGGTTTGGTACATCAGGTTATTAACAGTATAGTTAAGAGTGAAATTACAATGAATAAAAATATCTGTTCTATTTTAAAAAGAAAACCATAAAATAGTTTTTTGGGAATTCTAAACTGGGAAAACCTGGACTAAATACTTCTATGGGTTACTTCAGTATAGGTTTCTCAGGCCATCATACCTCATCTAAATTCTTCAACTCATGATGAATAAGACTATTAATATGAACTTAATTAGAACCAATATAATATCATAAATAAAGAATTAATCATTAATTCTTAGTAATTTGTTTTATGGAAATCACAGGTAAATTAATGTATAATTTAGGATGTGAGCCATCTACATCTTAGCATATGATCCTTCCTCCGAAGTCTACACTTGAATTTCACAGCTTAGGGTCTGAGAGAATGACTGGACGAAAGCATATATTTCTGTTATGAAAGAGGCCAGATTACTCAACCTAAAGGTCCTTTCTAGCTACTGGATCTAGTTCATTAGAGATTGAACAGGGAGAAAGCACAATTTATAAGGCTATATAGCAGATGTGGAGTTCAAAGAGTGACCCACAGGTGGCACAGAAGGTAAAGGCCGGGAATGCTGTGACTGTTGCACAGAAGCAACACAAGTAATCCCTGTTCAGACACACTCCAGATTTTTGTAACCACAGGGCTTTTAATCTGCAGCCGGTTGGCTCACTTTGGACTATCAGCAGAGAAGTCCATCTTCAGGGATCATATGTGCATATGCACAGCCCTCTTAAACAGCCAACCATTTATTGCAGAGAATGACTGCACACTGGTTACTGCACCCACCACCCATGCACTGCAAAGCAGACTCTGCATCCTACTTACAGTAAGAGTGGAGATGCTGTGCAGATTCTCCTGTGTTCAGGCAGTAAATCCAGTTTGTTGGACTAGATAGCTGGGTGCTGTTGCCAGGACCTTGCAGCCTCGTAATCAAAAGCAGACCTGATGATACTGGTAGGCATAAAGAATAGTCCGCCACTGACCTACATTTATTAATGTTAAATAGTCAAAAGAACTAGTCTAGAAAGTATAGGTATACAGATGAACTTTGATGCTCAAGTATCTGTTTGAATGCCAATGACAAGCATTTTTTTAGGAATGATAGGCTCAAACCTCAATTAACTTCATAGACATAAACATCCTTGGTAAAAATCCTGGAATAAATCAGGTAAAAAAGGATGCTTGGGGTCATCTCATCCAACCCCCTTCTCAAACTAGGCCCAGAGTCAAAGTTAGATGAGGTTGCTGCAAATCCTATTGGATTTAAAAAAAAATAAATCAAAAAGTGAACATAGAATCATAGAATCTTTAAGGTTGGACAAGACTTCTAAGATCACAAAGGCCACACTATAACCCTCATGTCTACAAAGCCATGTCCTGAAGGGCCACATTTACATGTTTTTTGACCACCTCCAAGGATAGTGACTCCACTGCCTCCCTGACTAGTCTGTTCCAATGCCTGAACACTCTTTCAATTAAGAAATTTTTCCTAATATCCAACCTAAATTTCCCTTGATGCAACTTGAGGCAATTTCCTCTTGTCCTATCACTAGTTATTTGGGAGAAGATACCAATAACAACCTCTCTACAACCTCTTTTTGAGGTATAGAAAGCGATAAGGTCTCGTCTCAGCCTCCTCTTCTCTAGACTAAAAAAAAACTCAATTCCCTCAGCCACTCCTAAGACTTGTGCTCCAGACCTTTTACCAGCTTCATTGTCCTTCTCTAGACACACTCCAGCAGCTAAACATCCCACAGCATCTCTGGGAAATTGTCCAGGGCTTAGCCACCCTCAAGGGAAGAAATTTTCCTGTATCTATATGGGATGCCCTTGCTTCAATTTGTGACTGTTACTTCTTGTGCTATAGCTGTGCACCTTCAAGCTGATTTTGGCTCCATCTTCTCTAGAACTACTCCATCAGGTAGTTGAAGAGAGCAGCTGGATAAGGAATTCCCCTCCTTATGTATACAACTGCCTAAGTGGTTAGGTGATTCATACACGATTGCACACTCAGGTCCATCTCCCTCACATATATCAAGAGTTTGTGCACTTTGAAGGCAAAGCACCTCACTTCTTGTCTGTCTCAGGCTAGGACTTAAACAGAGGGACAAACACTAAATAATTTGCATTAAATGACATGTCTGATGAAATAGGAAATGAAACAAAGGGCTTATTCTAGGTAATGTCTGAGCCTTAGTCTATAAAGTTGTGTCCATTTTCTCACTCAAATGAAAACATAGTTGAGCAGTGAGAAATCTCCACCATAACTTGCTGAGAGACAAATCCCCCACATCTACATGCTCTGGTTTAAAAGGTTAGAAAATAAGTCTCCCATGTTTAAAATTATTACACATCAATTTAAGGATATCTTACCCAAGTCTGACTTGGGGCAGGGGTGGTGAGTAAATAAAACCCTAAAAACTGTAACATTTTTTTATTCCTCATGAACTTAAGTGTGTGTTGAAGGGAAAGGTCTTGGAGATGGCTACAGGATATGAGACTTTAGAGGATACGGGTAATTCAGTCTGAATTTGAAGAAATAATAAACAACTAATTTGAAGAGAAAATTATTATTTGGAAAAAGCAGAAAAATCGAAGTAAATTTTAGTTTGTTCGAAATTTTTGTTCATCAAATGTATAAGAAAGGCTGAACAAAATGTCATATATTCTGCTAATGCTTCAGTTTGTCTCACTGGAAAATTACCAAGAAAAGTTTCAAGTATGCAAATAAAGAGGAACTAGGGGGAAAAAACCCTGTATGGATTAGAATACAGGAAGGGAAGGGCAGCAAAGAATAGTAGAAGGAAGCTTTTAACTCAGATGTTTGACTTTATGTAGACAGCTCAGAAAATGTCCTGAAAGTTTAGCTGTGCATCAGTTCCTTCTATGGGATCTAATCTGAACTAGTGAGGACAACGGATATTTATCTTGGAAGTACATGCACCTTGACATTAGGTCCAGCTTCAGTGATAATTATTTGATAGTGACAGAGGAGGGCTCCAACACTTGGTGAACACTTGCAACCTCAGCTGAAGTCAGCAGATGCTTGCAGAGGTATTTATAACCTAATGCAGTCCTCTCAGCTACCTATAGGCAGAGGAGGTACCCTTCACACTGTTTGCACCACTATTCTTTACTTAGCCTGCAAAACGTATGATAAACAACAGCAACACTTGTATTTGGTTATCATTTTCCAGTCATATCCCATGCATATTAATGTAAAAGTTTCTAAAAAGTATAGATATAAAACTGGTCTCTATAGTGTATGCTAAATAACTAGTATAATTAGTACTAGTACTAAAAAAATCTATGCAATAGATGTGAAAAAGACTATTACTTATGTATGATAATGCTAACTGAGGAGGTACAAAAAGCTTCCAGAAGCCACCAGTAAGGTTTCTCAGACATTTCTGGAACACCCTTGTGATGGTTTAGCCCTGTCTGGAGGCCAGACACCCACGAAAGTCACTCTATCACTTCTCTTTTCAGCTGCACAGGGGAGAAAATATATATTGAGAGGGTTAGGAGTTGAGATAAGGACAGAGAGAAATCATTCTGCAATTAGTGTCATGAGCAAAGCAGGCTCAGCACAGAATAAAGGAAGGAAAACACTCTAATTTTTGACACTGCACTGCACACCCAGTGACACCAGAGTAGGGTAATGAGAAGTGTGACCAGATTTTAAAGCACCTCCCCCTCTTCATCCCTTCTTAGCAGACTTCACTTTGGTCATGATTTTGCTCCCTTCTTCCCTGGATTGTGGCGGGGGGGGGGTGGGGTGGGGGTGGGGGGTGGGGGGAGGGGGCAGCGACTGGGGAAATGGAGGTTTTGGTCAGTTTTTCACGAGCTGTTTTCCTTCTTAGCTGGTGTGGGGTGCAGGGCGGGGTGGGGGAGGCATACCTCACACCCTTCCCCTGCTCCAGTGTGGGATCCCACACATGGGAAACATTCCTCCATGATCTTCTCCAACATGAGTCCTTTCTTACGGGACTTCAGCTCTTCCCCAGCTGCCCCAGCGTGGGTCATTTATATGGGGTGCAGTCATAAATCATAGAATGTCTCTCAGTCTCTCACACCAGACTGCCACAGCCTGGTCCCCTACTCAGTCACAAGTGCCCCCAGCAGACCCAGCGTGGGTGTCTCTCTCACTCATCTCTGTATCTCTGTTTCTCTCCACAGGCTGCAAGTGCTGGCAGGGGCTTGCTCCAATGTGGGTCACAGCATCTTCTACATGTCTTGCCCTGCTCCAGCGTGGGGCCTCTCCACAGGCTGCAGGTGGCATCTTGGCCTTTTCCATGGGCTGCGGGGGGACACTCGCTCCATCATGGGAACCTTTCTCTCCAGCACCTGAGGCTTCTCCTCCCCCCGCTTCACCAGCCTTGGTGTCTGCAGTTTCTTACACCTTCTCACTCCCTTCTCTTGGGGCAAAAAGTGGCTTCTTATGGTTTTTTTCTCCTAAATGTGATTCCTGGAGGTGCTGTGACCATTGCTGATAGGCTCGGCCTTAGTCACCAGCGGGTCCTGCCTTGAGCAGGCTGGTGTTTGCTCTGTGGGGCCTGTTTCTTGAAGAAGCCATCCTGCAGCCCCCCCTTCTTTGCCAGAATCCCACCACACCAAACTATGACAGTCCTATATCTCATTCTGGGATTTTCACCTTCGTAAGGGAAAGGTGTTCTGCTGGACTTACACTGCATAAAAATTGGCTTCAGATTTCTCCTGCACTCCCTACAGTTTGCTACCAGTGGCATGTTTATAGAACTCACAGAAGTTTGAGGATATTTAAAACTAAATAAATCCTCCAGCCCTGTCCCATAACTCTCAGGCAATTATCTAAAAATTAGGACCTTTAAATACTTTCCACTCACAACAATACCCTAAACATTAGGCTGTAGCCTAATAGCCTCAGTCATCTGGGCTAATGACAATTATTCAATGAAAAAGAATCTTGCCAAAGCACTATGATCTAAGAAAATGCTGGAATATCCAACAGATATGTGCTCAGAGTGCCTCAGTAGGAAGGTCGGACAAAAGGGCAGCTGCTACTTCCACCAGGGAGACATTCCAGCTCCTTGGTTATCAGATGAAGAGGACTGCTGGCCGTGAAGGGGTTAATATTTCCTGCACACCAAAGACACAAGTGCCTCTTTAAGCTAAGCCCCAAGATAGTTCAGCATTTTTAAACTACCTCATCTAGGTAGCTCCCTACTTAACAAAAGGATCCCAAAGAGTTAAGTCCTTTCCATGTGCTGCAAATGATCAGAACAAAGTTCACCCCGTGGGCTCCTTAGGTAGCAGGAAATGTGAGAGCTGAATCAAGTCCTTCTTTGTCCTCTCCAGCTCTTTACTTAGGACAAGAAGCTGCCAATAGCAACTCTGCTCATCATGAACAATAAAACTGTCAAGGACAATAATGGTCTCATGAGAAAGGATCATCTCTGCATTTGGCCTGGTCACCAGAAAATCTCCCACTAAGAGGTGATTAACCGTGAATTTGGCAGCCACTGTGATGTGATGAAAGACATGGAATATGAATGATCTACTCTAACAGAAGATGGTGAGAGATGGTGGGGGTAAGGGGGGAGAAAAATTAAAAGTCACCGTGCTGCAAAGGAGCAAGAATCAACAGGTAAATTGCATTAGCCTTATGCATTTATTATATGTTCAGTTTCTACATTATCATAACAAATACATTGGATATGTTAAGCTTCAAGTATAGGGTAGATGGTACATCTCTGATCTAAATGTGCAAGGAGTACTATGCCATGAGTTCATAGATGTAAGTGCTGCTGCATCCCACTGTGCATTGCAATGACTATTGCTATGGAGAGGCAGGCAGCTAAAGCCCTGGATAAATCCACAGCTGTCTATATCTGGGAACTCAAAATAAGTTGCCAAGATGATCTTGTAGGCTTTTGGGTTGGGCCTTAATACATCATGATTTATGGTTTGACTTGAAGGCTGATGCATTTCCATTTCTGGACTATGTCTGACATGCTGAATGTGCTCATCTAGAAATGGTATTTTTAGGAAGAAATTGTTCCAGACATTTGGAAGAAGTCTTTTCTGCCCAAGTTTTCAATAGCTTGGTAGCGGTTGTCCAAGCTTTTGCAATGGAATATACAGTCACATCAGTAAAACACGTCTCAGAATTTTCCCTGCTTCAGGTTTTTTTTATGCACTTGAATTCCATTTTTACCCTGGGCAACAAATATTTTCTAGAGCCCCAGACACTATTGACTAAATTTATCTGAAGCAAATAAATTGAGCATGCTGTTTGGCTGCCATAGTCAAACCCATCTGATGGACTTGGGGGTTTAGAGGAATTTTTTAGGGTTTCTGCATATGCAAGAAGTGTGAGGATCATCTGCATTAGCTTGCCAGGCCAAGGTGCCAACATATGCTAATGCACTAACTTAGCTGGTCTGGAGACAACATTTATAAGAATCAGTTCTATGATGACTTATTGGGTAGATGAGAAGAGAGCATTGGATGTTGTCTACCTTGACTTCAACAGGGGTTTTGACACTGTCTATCATAACATCCTCATACTCAAGCTTTGAAAGTGTGGTTTCGATGAACAGAGAGGGAAGTGGGTTGAGAACTGAATAAACATCAGGGCTCAGATAAGCAGCACAGAGTCTAGTTTGAGATCTGTGGCTAGTGGTGTGCCCCAGGGGTCACTACAAGGTCCAGTCTTATTCAAAATACTAATCAATGACCTGGATGAAAGGACAGAGCGTACTCTCAGCAAGGCTGATGACAATACAAAGCCGGGAGGAGTGGCTGACACACCAGAAGGCTGTGCTGCCATCCAGTGAGACCTGGACAAGCTGGAGAGTTGCATAAAGAAGAATCAAATGAAATTCAACAATGGCAAATGTAGGGTCCTGCACCTCAGGAGGAATAACCCTAGGCACCAACACAGGTTAGGGGTTGAACTGCTGGAAAGCAGCTCTGTGGAGAAGGACCTGGGAGTCCTGGTGGACCAACTACCCATTAGCCAGCAACATGGAATGCATTAAGAAAGAGCATGGCAAAGTGGTCAAATAAAGTTATCCTCCCTTCTATTCTGCCCTGGTGTGGCCACATCTGGAGTACTATGCCTAGTTCGGGCCTCCCCAGCTCAAGACAGTCAGGAAACTACTGCAGAGAGTACAGTGGTGGGCTGCAACGATGATGAGGGGACTGCAGCATCACTTATATGAGGAAAGGCTGAGAGAGCTGGGTCTGTTTTGCTTGGACAAGAGAAGACTAAGAAGGGTTCTCATCAATACTTACAAATATCACAGTATCACACTATCACAGAATGATAGGTGTTGGAAGGGACCTCTGGAGATCATCTAGTCCAACCTCGCTGCTAGAGCAGGATCCGTCAATTTGCCTGGCAAAGTAAAACAATTAAGTATTAATTCCAACTAGCCAAGTAATTACATGGTTTTCTTTTGAGGAATATCCAAAGTATAAGAACCTTGTATCACTCTAAAGGGTGGATTTCAAGAGGATGGGGCCAGACGTTTTTCAGTGATGCCCAACAACAGGACAATCAACACAAACAGGAACACAGGAAGTTCTATCTTAATATGAAGAATAATGTCTTCATTGTGAGGGTGACAGAGCTCTGGGACAGGCTGCCTAGAGTGTCTGTGGAGTCTCCTTCTCTGGAGGGATTCAAAACCTGCCTGGAACTGTGCAACCTGCTCTAGGTGCTCCTGATTTAGTAGGGGTTTGGACAAGGTTCTTCCAACCCCAATTGTTCTATGATTCTGGCTTTCTGGGATCCCATTCAAGATCCTTATAACATTCTTCTTGGATCAGTTATCATGTGTACATGTGCTTTTGAACAGAAAGAGGGAGGGGGAAAGGGAGGCAATCTGGATTAAGTGCTTCATTTGAGGATTTTTTTTTTTTTACTCATTGCTAACACTGTAACTTGAGACAGATTAGAATTTTGAAATCATTCTGACTTTCATAACAAAATACAGAAAGAAACAGCAATAATATAACAAGTTAATTTCAAATTTACAAGAATAAACTAGCCTATCTTCAGATTTCCCAAGTTGTAACTCTTGCATGGGACGTCAGTGAGTTTCTTACCTTCCTGAACTATACAACAAAAGACTTTTCACACACAAGCAATTCAAGTTTTCTAAAATTAGTTTTTAAAATGCACTTTTTTTTCCCCACAGCTATTTCTCCATGAAAACTTGGTCCTGTATTGTAAGTAAGGGAATGCAATTCATGCAAATAATTATGTTAGAAATTAAGTTTGTAAAGCAAAAGGTAAGACAAGATTTCTAAAATAACTCCTGGGAAGACTGACAGCCTCAAGTATCTGTACCTCAGCCTTCAATTCCACCTTGCTTTTGTAACTTACACAAATTGGTGGGGAAGAACAGGTATCTTTGCTCCTCTCTGAAAACTGTATACAGCACAAGATTTTGGGGTTTTTTTTCTGCTATTGGTTATAGAGTAGTACTAACTGTTAGAGAATTTATTTAGGTCTCTCAAATACAAGGCAGCTTTAGACACTAGCACACCTGCATCAAACTCAGGACGTATGCTAGAGACTCCATTGGTTTACTTTGTGACACCCAGTCTTTGTTCAGACCTCCTTCTTCAGACTTCCGAATTAAATCCTTCAGCTGCATGTGAATATCTCCCTCATCCCCGGAGGCCAAAAGAACCTACCACATCTGTGCCCAGATGGGGCAAAGGAGGAGACGGTTTGTTTTATTGTTGTTCTATGGAAGCAAATAATCTGTGAGAACAGTGTGGTATGACGTTATCAGCTCAGATCGGCTTTACAGAAATCTAACAGAGCTAAAGGTTCCCCACTCCCTCATAAACCATTTACATAAGAGCTGTTTATGACTTCTCAGTATTGCACATAACCACTTCAAGCCACAACTCAGCCATTAGACTTTACCTCAGCTCGACAGGTTTGGCTGAAGCAGCAGTTGGCAATGGGTCTCTGGGGAAAATGGTGCCTCTGTAAGACACAGTGGTAATTTGGTGGCTTCCTTGCTCAGGGTTAGGGCTGGCTTTTTTCCACAGGACAGCACAAAAGGGAGCTGTGCTAATTCAGGTGCTCCAAGAGGAAAGAAAAACCACACCTTCATCACCAGTGAACAAAAAAAAAAACCCTGCACGTATCTCTCTACACCCTGCAGCCTTCACACACAGCTATGTACTTCCATCCAGCAAAGGGCCTGTTTTGAAAAATTAAGAAGCATTTGCTTTCTAGAAGTTATGTTTTCTTGGAGCATATACGTGTGTGTACACACACACATTTTTCCATCAGGGCAGCCCTATGTCCCAAAGCACAGCAGCAAAACACTAATCTTCAATAAACTTTGTCAAACCCAGACCAGAGAAACTGGTACCTGGAGACAGGAAATATCACCACTGACTCTGTGATGAGCAGCTCTGCAACATTAACCAGACAGGGATGATGTTATCGTCTCTGCTCATGCAGCCAGGAGATGAAGCAGAAAGCAGGAGCCAGGAAGGAAGGGTCAGATCCAGCAGGATGATGACATTCCCCATGCTGAGCATGAGATTCAGAATAAGCTTTCTGAAAGGTTTTTCTATGGCATGCTGAAGCCAGGCCTGTGTCCCTCACATTCTGCAGCACTGTATCACAGCCTGTCTACTTTTCTGTGCTTGATGTTCCCAGTCAGAAGACTGCTGTCACCTGGCAGCTCATAGCTCTTAGGACCACAGGGAAAGCAAGGCCCTGCTTGTCAGTGCTGTAGGTAGATGGTGTTTCACTATGGCCTGCTAGCAAGGAGACATGTTCTCTATCCTCCCATCCAGCACTTCACACAGCAAATCCCTGTGGTCAGGGATATGACAGCACTGTAGGAGAACTAAGGTACAAGGTTTTACACAAAGCTTGTCACCAGTAAGGGAAAGGGGGGAGATGGCCCAAGGAGGTCCCCTCACACCTGGCTGAGTGAGATGTGTAGCAGTTGCTCTAATATCTTCATCTGTGACGGCACCCTGCTGCAAACCCTGCCAAGTCCAGACAGGATTTACAATCCAACATCAGTCTCTTTGGAAGCATTGCAGAAGGCCACTCTAAAGCACCACGTTTCACAGTTATTAACCTGGGACCCTCCAGGATTTATCAGCAATCCCTTATCTTTCTTCTAGAAACATTTTCCAGATCTAACCAACCAGGTCCCTAAATTTGCTGGGATCTTCTGCATTTGGAAGGCAGACTAGTTAAATATATTCACAGCAGGGCTCCCAAGGTATAAGTTCAAGTCTTTCTTTGGGCATAACTGAAGTATATATTGGGTCAGGGCTGGCATGATTCTTCAATAGTCCGTTGACTTCAGATACCTGCAAGTTTTACCCTCATTAGCCTTAATGTATGAGTTTATCCTAATAAACTAAACCTGGACAGAGTTTAGTTTATTAGGATAAACACTATCTCAGGGCGCAAGCCCTGACATGCAACTACAGTGTAATTGTTAACACAGCTCTTGACATAGATTTGGCCTATGTCACCCAGTATTGCCCCAGCACTTCAGGGGATGGGAGCAGTCCTTATCTTGTGCTGACAGGCTGTACAGACAAGGCCACTGAGATTTTCTGGTGCAATGTAGGTAGACAGGGTTTGCATGTACTCAGACACTTACACTCAAGATGGAATCCTAACCCATTTTAATTTACTGGTAAGGATATAACTTGCATTCTCCTCTCTTCAGCTCACATAAATCCATCTTTTTCTCTTCCTCCTGTTTTTTTTCCACTTTCAGACTTTCCTCCCTAGTAGAATCAGCTCCAACATAATCCACTCCAACAGTTTCCACCACATTTATAAAAAGGAAAAAAAATGGTCCATTTCCTTCTGGGTTTTGTCATTAACACTGCTTTCTTGGCAGCCAGTTACCCACTATCAGCTGATCTTTTCTGTTCTACTATTACTTACTAACCCCATTAGCCTCACCACCCTCTTACACTAGTTCAGAGCAAATAGAAACTTTCCTGGGATGTAACGCAAGGCTTTCTTTCCTCCACTGGCAATCCTGTTCTCTTAAACATGTCGTACAGTTTTACATCAGACTGCAACTATTGCATGCAGTTAACAATAGTAAAAGATCTTCCCTGAGGAAACAGCACAGATTTCCTGGATGATGAGGTACACTCTTCTAAGCCATATCTTAAACTACCTCCTCTCTACCAGCAGACTGTCCTGCTTGCAGTCTATTCAGTTCTGGTTTATTTCAGCATGGATGTGTTTTTCTATACTACAGACATGTACCATATATGACATCCAATGGAACAACAGTGACATCCATTGGCTAAAGTAAACACAAGCTAGAACTGGTCCTTACACAGTATTTTTTTAATGGAAAAAGTGTGTTTGACGTAAGTTATTCTACTATATTTTTATGTGATCTATAATTATAAATTTTTTAGGAGTGTCAAAAAAGTTAAGCTAAGTTTCATATTTTTTCCCTCAGGTCTTTCCTTAGAAGTGATCAGTGAGCTTGTATTGCCTAGGAGAAATATACAGACTGACTGCCAGATATCTACCACTTGAGAGAGATATAATTTTCTGGAGATTGCAACACAGAAACCTCAAAAGTTCAGGCAAACACTAAACACATCTGACATATTTGTGAGGTACAGATAGAATTACCTGTGGTCTTTCTAGCTGGGTAGGTATTATCCAAAGGCTAGACCCGAAACCTAACCCTAAACCCTAAACCTCTTTTTTTTTTTTTAATTTCCTTCCCTTCATAAGAGGACATTTTCCTTAGTAACCTCAGTACCTTTTCTAGGAAACAGCTTTAAGCTCCCTGAAGTTTGAGAGGTTGTTGGCATCAAAACTGGTCACAGCATTCCAATCACACTTGTGACAAGTTATAAAGACAGAAGTAGTATAAATTTTCCCTATTCTGCTGGCATACTCTAATACAGCATGAATCACTATGGATACAGAGTTGTGCTGGGAAGTCAGGCCTAGGAGGTTGCCCATTACAATACTCAACCATTTTTTTCATGCTGCCATTTCTTGAGAATTCTTATATTTAAAGATATGACTTTTTTTTTTTTTTCAGAGGTATGGTTCTTCTTTCTGAGAAGGAAAATTTTAAAGTTGGTCAGACTAAAACACGTGGTATTTCCTTGCAGTTAGTTATAAATCAGTACACAGCACCCTCCAGTATTTATCTTCTTCTTCCCCATGCCCCAGTCTCCATGTCATCAGCTACTTTTACCAGCAGCAATACCTTTTTTTTTTACTTCCTGGTAGGATATTAATATACCTGATGCAGGTTTAAAATAAAAAAAAATGCAATTGTGACTTCTCACTGGGTTGTAGTCGACTGTTAAGGTCAATTATAATCCCACTCTAAACCCACCCAAACTAAGAAACTAGAAAATTACAAACGTAAACAAATGTTGCAGGCTACTGCTTCAGATACTTTTCAGCAGCTCAGTGTTACATTTTTCCTATTGACCAAAGCTTTTGTTAAAGGAGAAGAAATTACATTTTCTTGGAAGTATCTATTACCCACAATTGGGTTGGAGGTTTCATAGATTGATGGAATTACATTATTCTTTATTGTCTGAGGCTTCGTTAATCTACTCATTATAGTGCAGGGACTAATTACCCTGGCTAGCCTGTCAACCTTTCCCAGAGTTTGGTGCACTGTTTTCTTCATTTCTTTTATTTGGAAATTGCACACATTTTAAGATTTACTAAAAAACAGCAGTAACATCCCAGAATGGTTATTGGCTAGCTTTTATAATATTTTTTCTCTACAAAATGGAAAATCTATAATGACTTCTGCATAACTGCAATGATAAATCACCTGATAATATTATTCTTAGAATTTTTAGTGACAATATACTTTATATAATAGCAAAGTGAACTATCTTTCAAAGTTTCCCCCTTTAAAAAAAAATTCAAACCTCTTATGGGTTTAAAATAATTTCACTATTTATCTTCGATAATCCTTTGACTGACAAGCTTCCCTGCTAATACCTTGTGGCAGTGGAAATAGAGAAAAGATAAAAATGACTCCCACAGCTATTTGAACTTCTCTTCCAGTGTTAGTGTTACTCCTCACAGTGGAACACAGGAGCAGAGTAGTTGACTTCTTAAAAAGAACAACCAACAAAACAAACCAAAACAATTATCATTCTTAATTTTACTAACCTTTTGCTACTTTTTACTGGTTTAGCTTTTATTTTTATGAGAACTTTTACTGTTTCTTCCCTGGTGCTGTATCTGAGGACCTGATATCTGCTGTGGCTTGCAACAATTTCATTCTCATTTTCCCACAATAGAAAAAAATTACATGCTACTTTATTTACCTAAGTCTAATACTGGTTTGCCTTGAAACTAGCAATAGCAACTAAGGTTAGTATAGGACATTATTGCTTAATAAAAAGCACATCAGATCTACCTGCAATATAATATGATCAGCAAATGATAAGTCTTACTGACAAATACAATCTTAGTAAACAGATTTTTTTATGGTTTATAGAAGCATCTAGAACACATGTATTCTAAACACAGGATTTTAACAGTTTTCACTTTGTGTTGGATTTTAACAATATGCTACCAGTTTCAAGCAAGCAATGGATAGAATGAGAAAAATCATAAAATAGTTTAAATTGGAATGGAACTTGAAGATCATCTACTTCCAACCACCCTGCCATGGCATGGGACACTCCCCACTAGACCATGTCACTCAAAGTACCATCCAAACTGACCATAAGCCTTCCAGGAAGGGGGCATCTATGAAATTTCTGGGCAACCTCTTCCAGGGCCTCACCACCCTCATAGATAATGTATTCTTAGTTCCTAACATAAATCTACCCTTTTTCATTTTAAGGCCATTCCCACTCATCCTATCACTCCATGACCTTGCAAACAGTCCATCCCCAGCTTTCTTGTATGTCCCCTTCAGCTACTGGAAGGCCACTGTAAGGTCCCTCTGGAGTCTTCTATTCTCCAGGCTGAACAAGCCCAACTCTCTCAGCCTGTCCTCATAGAAGAGGTACCCCAGCCCTCTGGTCATCTCTGTGGTCCTCCTCTGGACTTGCTCTAACAACTCCACGTCTTTTATATGCTGGGAGCCCCAGAGCTGGATGCATTTCATGGTTTAGCCCCAGTCAACTAGCAGGCACCATGCAGCAGCTCACTAACTCTCCCTCCCCAGAAGAATGGGGAAGAGAATCAGAAAAGTGGAAGTGAGAAAACTTGTGAGTTGAAATAAAACAGTTTAATAGGACACACAAAAAGGAAGAAAATATAGAAATTATAAACAATTATATATTATACATTATAAACAATATATAAATTAATAACATATACACAAAATAAGTAATGAACAGCACAATATCTCTCCACCCAAATCCGGTGTTGCATGAGACCCTCCTGCTGCTGCCACTAGATCTATGCCCTCCAGTATGCCCAGTTTCTCAACCCACATGCACAAGAAAAGCAAAACAAGGAATTCATTCACCACTTCTCATCAGCAGGCAGGTATTCAGCTGTCACCCTGAAGTCGAGGATGTGCAAGACCCCCAGCTACCACACCAGGCCCCCAGCTGCCACCCAGCTGCTCAGCCCACCCCCAGTTACAAACAGAACATGGAAAGAAACATGTCTTTGATCAGTTTGGGTCAGCTGTCCTGGCTGTTTCCACTCCCAGCTTCTTGGGTACCCCCACCTTCTTGCTGGCAGGGCAGTATCAGAAGATGAAAAGTCCTTGACTGCTTAGCACCAACTAAAACTTCAGTGTGTTAACATGATTCTCACCCTAAATTCCAAACACACCAGCACTACACTAGCTACTAGAAATAAAATTAACTTTATCCCTGCCAAAACCAGGACAATATAGTACTCTAGGTGAGGTCTCAGAGGAGTGGAGTAGAGGAGCAGTAACACCCCCCTCAACCTGTCAGTCACACTGTTTTTGATGCAGCCTAGAATATGGTTGGATTTCTGTGCAGGACCTTGCACTTGGCCTTGTTGAACTCCATGTGGTTCACACAGGCCCAGCCATAAAGCCATGGATGGTGTCCCTTCCCTCCAGTGTGTTGATCACAACACACAGCTTGGTGTGATCAGCAAACTTGCTTAATCAAGACTTCCTACTAAAATCCTGTCAGCTGCTCACATGAGGTCAGCAAATTCAGACAAGTGCAGCAAAGTAGAAAGCATGCTATCTGAAATGCTCCTTTATCCCAAATTGACCAGATTCCAGGAGAGATGAAATAAATATCCTATTTACTCACTTCAGGTAGATGAGACCTAAGTGTTTACAATATTCAGTAGGAAGCTTGAGGGAAGTAGTAAAGGAGGAGCACAAAAATAAAGAAAAAAATAAACAATCACTGCTCTATAACCATACACTTTTGATTAGGAAATATATATTTTTGGAGAGTTTTCTTATAGTATCTCATTTAAAAGAAAACAGCAAATTCAAAATAAAATACCCAGATGCCTGTAGAGACAGGTTGAAGCTTGTGGAAAGCTGAGTGAAGAGTACAAAACTCAGAGGAGCAATTTTGTGAATCATGCATTTTTATTTCATAAAATAAAAAACGCTGAGACTTATCCAAAACAAAATGTTATAGCCTGTTCTACTCAAACCTGTTTGTTTAGACCCACAAGCACCCTGGCTAGTATCAGTAAGGGTGTAAGAGAAACACAGATATCTTTCGAGTTTATATTTTAGCTCACCAGCCACATCAAAGAAATCAATGATTCGTACAGCACTGTTTGTATAACTCATCTATTACATGGAAGGAAAAGTCTGTTTATGAGTTCCTTACTAAGTAGACTGCTGTGAGTGTTGATTTAAGCCTGTCAGTGAGAGCATTACTCCAAAAGGGACTATGTCCTCCAGCTGACCCCATTCAAGCTACACTGAAGACACTTGAACCTGGTGTGAACCTGGATGTGGCTGAGGATCTTTACAAAGTACAAGTGTATTGGAAGGGAAATCACTGCCATAGCATCTCCTTTCTGGAATTTACTTATTTGGCACCAAAAATCCACAGGCTGCCTGAATAAGGAAGCAAAATGCCTAACAAAGATCACCCTTCAGATAAATCTTCAAGCTGGATCATTCAACTTTGCATCGTCACTTGAGAATGCAATTTAGCAACACACTTGCAGGCACACTGTGGTGAGAGATAAGGAGTGCAGGCAATAAGTGTTTCTGGGTCTGCTTAGACTAAGCTTCTTTCCCATTTCCAATGACACATGTAGAGGTTCAGTCTCAGAGCAGTGTAGTCTCCTGTAGCCCTGTGCAGTACCCAAGTGTGGGCGGAGACTCCAGCATCATCAGGTTCAAGAGGAGATAAGTGTGTCCTTAAGCACTTGAGAAGGAATACTTTTCTGAATCTGAGCCAGAAAGAGCAGCCAGTATCTCCAAGGAGTCTGAGGAAACTCTCCCAGTTAAGAGAAATGTGCTTTTAAATGATTTTTGATTTTCCTGATGCTCTCTTTCACGCATCTATTTTCTACTTAAGAGGATATCAGGATGAGAACAAGATTTTTATTTAATGAGTTCATCTGATCCCTCTCTGATCTCTCAGTCTACATTAATAATCCCTGGTATGAGGAAAAACAATAACTTTGCCATCAGCTGGATGCACTATTAAAGATAAACTCACGCAACACAGCAAAGAAAAAACACAGATGTTCTCCCAACTACATTAAAGTCTCTAAAAGGCAGGAGAAAACTTCCTGATTGATATAGAAAAACAAAAATTTATGATTCTACCTTTAATTGAAGCAAATAAAACAATTGTTTAACACTCTCTGTAGGTACACATTTAAAAGGTTTGCTTCTATGCTTAGTATTGATTTCCTTGTTCTATCCTTTTTACATAGGAGGATGCTGAAAGCAGGATGTTTATTTTCGCTGCACACCCTCATGTTCTCCTACCTTTGAAATGCTCTATAGCAACGTGAGAGAGTGTCATTATTAGATCAACGAAAGCCAATATCCTTAATCTAGTTAATAGTTACATACATCACTGAAGAGAAAATTATGTGTGAGAATTGTGAAGCAACTGAAGGCACAGAACTCTGATATACACTAAACTTCCAACATGAGAAACCAAGTAACGTTACCTCGTTGTTACTTCATACCAGTATTTCTATAAATACAGACCTGAAGCTCACAGAGCTTAGCAAGAGGGTTTCTTGCAGGGGTCAGCGGGTACCGCAACAGCCTTTGGGCAGTGATAAGGCTGAACAGAGCATGTATTATGATCTTTGGTCCAGATCCTCAAACAGCATCTAGGAACCTAGTTCCTACCAGATCCCTGTGGGAATGAGACACTGAAAGAAGTAATATCCTAAAAACTTTTTCTGATCCAAGAAATATCCCAGCTCATTCAATTTCTCATGGCAGTGTTGAGGAAAGCTAGATACAGAGAGAAGAGCACTGCAGGACATGCTGTCTAGTGGTCAAAGCTTTTGCCTGCAGAAGACATGAACAAAGAATCTCCCTTAGCTCAGGGGCAAAGGGACTCCTTTTCACTTTCTAGTGTTTATCACTTTACTTTGCCAGTTCATCCCCAGTTACTCATGTTTACAGTACAAGGCTTTGAGGATTGTTGACATCAGGAGGCTACGCAAACGGGCAGAGATGTTTTATTTCATCTAGCAAAAGAGAGACCAGGAGCAAATGCTTGAAGAAACAAAGGAAAAGAACAAGTGCTCCTCTGCTCTGTGTACCTTCCAGGTTTCCAGCAATTTATGGTCAAGGAAAGTCTTTATCTATACCTTAATGAAGGGAAGCTTACATTAATATGACTAATTGCTTTTAAAACTTGATAATTTTGCCTTCACAGTCTCCTGTGTTGCAAGATCCTGCAGTTTACTCACATGTATGTGTATGAAGTAAACTGCATTTCTTTGTTCTGAACTTGCTACCATATCTGAAGATTCTTCTTGAACCGGGAGAACTAGCAAGTATCACAAAGTAGCACTCAAAACGTGAACTGGCTTCACTGACTCCACTATCTTTTTCATTAGCTGTGGTGGATGCAGTCCTCCTGTTTGAACTATCTGAACTTTGTCCAGGCAGATGCTCTGCATGTAGGCACCAAAAAGGTTAATCCTATGGCTTGAGGCCATCAGTGAGAACTCAGAATCAACACCCCCAAAAATGGTTTGGTTTGAGACTGGGCTGATAAACAGATGAAACGGAATTAACATGTAAGAAAATCTAACTACAGACAGATCAACCATAATTATCTGCAGTTATTCAGGGTCCATCGAGTTATCCCTCTACAGAAGCAGGTGGTACCGTAGTGATCTCCCGTTGGGCAGGGACTCTTCTCAACATTACCTCTCAAGGCTGAGAAACACCTTACCTGACATCAGACATTGATGGGTTGGTAAGGGAAATTTTTTTTATGCACATAACATTTAAGACATGGGTATTTACTCAATAATCTATTGAGTAAATAATCTATTGAGTAAAAAATCTATTTACTCAATAATCTATCCCATACTATTTTTTGTGTAGTATTTTTTGTAGTAGTACTGTCAATCCATATGCAATTATATTTCACATACCTAAACTTATTGATTAGAACTCAATAAACTAACTACTAGGTCAGATCTGAGTGATTTCTGATTTTTCTTCTGTTACTTTAGCAGCCCTAAATAAGAAGCCAAGGCTCACAGAGTCTCTATAGTACAGCTCTCATCTCAGCAACTTTGTTAAACACAGCCTTGGATGTTTATTTCTAGAAGTCTTTTTGGAGGCTCACTCTTGCAGAGCCTGAAGCAGCAAAACTTTGCTGCGTGCTGCATGGCCCTCTGCTCCTGCAGCAAAGGCTGGTAAAATGCTGTCAACCAGTTGCCAGAGTGTAACTGCACAGCAGCATGCTCAGTCCCAACCACCCGTTAACAAGTGGACATAGATCTGAACATATCTTTCACCTAATAAAGACTTTTGATTAATCCAAGCTGTACATGCAACCTGCATCAGGCACATTTCTTGTCAGACGCCACTTCCTTGACATTTCTGTTCCCACTGACAGGTTCTGCTTGTAAGCATAGCAGAACAAATGCCATCCATTGTAAACAAGGATCAGCATTACTTACACTGATGTAACAGAGATCAAAGTACATCCTTCCCACACACCACCAAAGCAAAGATATGGTATGGTTTATTTTTATGTGGTGTCAAGTATTTTGAGTCAATTAGAGTCATTGCTATATACAGATGTCAGAAAAAGAAAGACTGAATGAGGACATTTGACAAGGTCACGGGAAAGAGGATGATTTGCACGCTGATATGCTCAGATAGAAGTATGTTTTTATTCCACAACGAAAGACCCATCAGCAGTGCAATGGCTG
Source organism: Gallinula chloropus (assembly GCF_964237585.1). Lineage (NCBI taxonomy): Eukaryota > Metazoa > Chordata > Aves > Gruiformes > Rallidae > Gallinula > Gallinula chloropus. The sequence continues at coordinate 74,827,009 of NC_140089.1, forward strand.
ATATAATGAATGGAAGTTGCAGAGGCTGCTGATGACTACAGAAAGGATGTGACCACAAAAATGGAAAGAAGTAGGTCAATTATATGAGTTCAAAAAGGGCAAGCAATTGAAAGTGGCGCATGCATGTTCACTCATACATAACATTTTTAAGGAAAAAGTCATCCTACAGCAGATAAACTGGAAATCCCGACAGTGGAAGGCTGTTTTTTTCCAATCCTGTTTCTCCTTCTACTGCAGTTCAGTCAGGCAATTTGAGCTACAATGCAAAGGTTTTAAGACATTGGCTTCAGGTTTTCACACAGTAAGTGAAAACACATTCTTCCATTGACATCTGAGGTTAAAGACTTAATCCACAGAGTGCTGGTTCTGGCCAAGATTTTTGGCCTTGCAGTTTCACAAACAGGCTTACCCGCAGGCTGTTCCTGCTATGAATTCCCATCCTCTGCTCACATCAATTTTCATGCCACTTACTGAGTGGAGAGACTGATTAACACATCCATTGAGCAGTAACTATTTTTCTGGCAATTTCTCAGCTTATTCATATGACTGAAAGCAACTCAACCCTTAGTAGCACAAGGGTTAGAGCTTATGCAAGGATAATGGTAACACTTCATTCAGAGAAAAAATCCTGCTTTACCTTCAACCTACAAAACTCCAGCCTCTAGATGTCAAGCTTGGGAGTGCGCTGATGAGTAAAACTCACCATTGTGGAAAGTACAAATATCTAGAAATCAAGTTCCTGTAGGGCTTTCACAGAGTATTAAGCAGTCTTCAGTTCTTCAGCTCAAAAGAGAAAAGCTGAAAGGGGAAAGTGTGATAAGTCCAAAATTGTTATCCTGTCCTTACAGCAAAAGAAGAATGATTCCTTACAATCAGGCTCAACAAGGAGAGGACATTCAATTTGAAAGCACTGAGACTGGCACACAGGATAGATGGTATCGAAGCTTCCCACTTGAGAAGCAGAACTTAAGCTCTATGTAGGAGCATGTATCAATATGGATATAATGTCATACTATATGACAGCAGTCCATCATGACTTTGGCTTTTATAAACCAAAGAGAGAGGAATGAAATGCATACCTAACACCAGTGATGTAAAGAGTCACCTGCCCAATGGCTTGATCACAGAATCACAGAATGGTTTGGGTTGGAAGGGAACTCAAAGCCCATCTAGTCCCAAATGCCCTGCCATGGACAGGAACACCCTCCACTAGACCAGGTTGCCCAAAGCCCCTTCCAGCCTGGACCTGAACACTGCCAAGGAGGGGGCAGCCACAGCTTCTCGGGGCAGCCTGTGCCAGGGCCTTACTACCCAAACAGGGAAGAATTTTTTCCTAATGTCTAACATAAGTCTGCCTACTTCTAGTTTAAGACCATTACCCCTTATTATGGGTTTGCATGGCAAGGTGTTGGTATTGGTGGGGAGCCAGCAGAGGGGGGCATCTGCAAGAATCTGACAGAAGCTTCCCCTAAGAACCAAGAATAGATCTGCTGCTAACCAAGGCCAAGATAATCAATAATGGTGGTAGTGACTCTGTGACAATATATTTAAGCAGGGAGAAAGGGCCGGGGGGATGGGGGGAATTTAGCAGCAGCTTTTGCAGACAGAGAGAGGAGTGAGAAGATGTAAGAAACTCTGCAGACACCAAGGTCAGTGAAGGAGGAGGAGGAGGAGGAGGAAGCGCTCCAGGCACCGGAGGAGAGATTTCCGCTGCAGCCCATGGAGAAAACCATGGTGAGGCAGGCTGTCCCTCTGTAGTCCATGGAAGATAATGGGGAGCAGAGATCCCACCTACAGCCCATGGAGGACCCCACACTGGAGCAGTTGGAGACACCTGAAGGAGGCTGTGATCTGGTGGGAAACCCATGCCGGAGCAAGCTCATGGCAGGACCCATGAACAGAGGAGCCCACACTGGAGCTGGTTTTCTGGAGGGACTTGTGACCCTGTAGGGGACTGTGCTGGAGCAATGTGGGCCTGCAAACTACACTGAGACAGCTGGTGAAGAAATGAAGCCTCCTGTGGGAAGGACTCACATTGGAGAAGTTCATGGATGCCCATCTCCCATGAGAGGGACCCCACTCTGGAACAGAGGAAGAGTGTAATGAGTCCTCCCTCTGAGAAAGAAGCAGCAGCAGAGAGAATGCATGATGAACTGACCCAACCATCCATTCCCTGTCCCCCTGTGCTGCTTGGAGATGGGAAAGAGTTAGAGAATTTGGGAATAAAGTTGAGGCAGGGAGGAAGGGAAGGGTGGGGGAAGGTGTTTTAAAATTTGTTTTTATTTCTCATTGTCCTACTCTGTTTAGATTGGGTAATAAATTAGATGCATTTTATTCCACATTGAGTCTATTTTGTCCATGACACTAATTGCTGAATGATCTCTCCCTGTCCTTATCTCTCCCACAAGCCTTTCATCATATATTTTCTCCCCTGTCAAGCTGAGAAGGGGAGTGATAGAGTGGCTTTAGTGGCCATCTGGTCTCCAGCTGGGGTCAACCCAACACACTCCTTGTCCTATCATTCCACATCCTTATAAACAGTCCTTTCCCAACTTTCCTGTAGGCCCTTTTAGGTACTGGAAGACTGCTATGTCTCCCCAGAACCTTCTCTTCATCTGACTATTAACTACATAAATTATTCCACTGTGAACTGCCATGTGTGTTATCCACAACATGCCCATATCAGCCAATAGGACACTTTTCCATGCTTAGTTAACAATGTCAAATGAAGTTTAATGAGCTCCCGAGGAAAGAGCTGTATTTAAAAAAAAAAACAAAACCGAGAACCAAACAAAAATCCCAACCCAACAAAACACCACCACAAAACTAAAACTAAAAAACCCCAATCTTTTTAAAGTAGATATAGCAGCACTTAGCAGAAAGATTGGCTGACTGCCTATTACATTATTTTGTGTACTAAACAAGACTGGAGTATACATTCTAGCAAATTTGTTGTATAAATAAAAAGTTCCTCTCCGTCCTCAAATTAAAGTCCCACCCTGATGAGATGGTGTTATCTCTAGGGCTAGATTTCAGATTAGAAGGGTCTGTTACTTATTTGGCTGTTAGCAATCCAGTTTATTGGAGATTTGCCCATTAACTACTAACTAAACACTGACCTGAACAGAAAATAGGCCCGAAGAAGACAACAATTCTTGTGATCTCCCATCTGTTATACGTTAGTGGTATTATGAATCAATTAGAATCCTCACTGGATTCAGTAAATTAACTAAAAGTATTAATATAGCATTTCAAGATGCACTGCTATCAGCTCAACCTGCTGTGAAACTTGCCACGCTGATTTAATCACCTTGCTGCTGTGCAATCTGCAGAAGACATTACATCATCCTTCACTGCCTTTTGAAGGCATGCAATGTAGCAAGACATTTCAGGATCTCTTCCAAATATATTATAGTGACTCAAATATACACTCTTAAAAGGGATGACCATTAAGTAACCACATAGATTTCAGTTGTACACCAAATAGCAATAACTGTCCTTAGAATTATGTTCTTTCCCCCCGCCCAGATTTCGGAAGCTGGAAGTGCATTGAGTAGCATCACAGTATAGAAGTTTATAAACTAATGCAAAAGATCTTAAATAAAATAGTTTGTTATGAGTAAGACTGTTAACTGCCTTAAGGTGTTTTGTATTTTTTATAACACATCATCCAGTGGGCCAGCACTGTATTTTGTCAAATGGAACTTTACTAGGTTTGTGTGGGATAATCCCTTTTAGGTCACGTGAAACATTTCCTTCCCAGGCAAGATTACTCAAAGCAGCTGTGATTTTCTCTGTCATTTTCCAAAAATGCAAACAAGCAATATGGATTGCACTCTGGTTGCCAACAGTACTCCCTGTGCCCCATGCTGAAATTCTTTCTCTTGGCTATTTCATATTGCTGGACAGAAAACCAGAGGAACTTCAAATTACAGGAATTCTTATGGTTTATTCACATTCAAGTCTTCTGCTCCAGTGACTTGAGGTTGGCTATTTTACACTGCAAATTATCCCTAGTTCTCAAACTAACTGACTCACTGATTCATACTGAGTCATATCCAGTGGTTCCAACTGGATTTTCATCTTTATGTACTATATCTTTGTCTTTGAGTCAATTTCTCAAATGTTTGGTACAAAAAACCAAATGAGCACCTGAACTTGACCAGGATGCACAGTTACCTTACTTGTCTGCCTTTCAGTTCCTTTCCTCCAGCAAAACAGGTTGAATTCAAATGCATGAAAAACTATGCATGTCAATTCTGCTACCAGTAAAATGTCCTGCTCTTTTCCTTCCCCTCCCCAATGCTGTTTTTCAAACCCTATCTCATCAACTTTGGCATTCTGTCTTTCCTTGGTCTGCCTAGAGTAAAAATAGCCATTAGCACAGGAATATGACTCTCTGGGCTCTCTTCAGTGCTCATAACATCAAACTGTGTTGAGAAAACACTGCATGATGTCACTTCATTTGCTGAAAAACATGGAGGATGAATGTTTATAAAAAGGAACTTCAGCAACCGCTTCAGCCAAATGCGGTGCAGGCTGGAACCACACAAGGCTTTCTGCAGAGCATCATTGCCTAGGCGCACAACTCCCAAATCTCCCTAATTCTCTTTCCCAAGTAGGTCTTGCCAGATGTGCAAAACTGTGGAGTTAGAGGGAAGAATCTATGTTTTTTGGCAGTTCAGACTGGAGATAACAGTGGAGTAGAAAACCCATTTCCCAAACTTTCACAGCCTTAGACCTCGTAGGACCATAGCTACAAAGGCTCTCCACGTGCTGTGCTTTCTTCTCATTCTCCAAAGGAGAGCAGGGGGAAAATTTTGTGACATACACAAACATACCCCACTGTTAACATGTGCTTTTAAGGACATCTTGCATTGAGTAAACCATGAAGACTAAACAGAATGCATATAAAGCTGAATGGAAAGATACCACTAGGGGTGTACCAGACCAAGTCATCCTTTTTCCTATCTGTCCACCACTGCAAGAAAATCCACAAATTTCCAGCACATTAGTTTAATCTGTCTAAATTCCTGATGCACATGCCTGTGCAGAGAGACAGAAAACAAGATTACAGAAATATTAGGTTGGCAAGACCTCTTGAGTTCTCTAATCCAACCTCCTTCTAAACACAAAGCTATTACCAACAACAGATCAGATAAGCCCTAATGTAAAAACCTCCAGAAATGGACATCCAGACCCTCCTTTGATTGGTGACATGTTCCAGAAATGCATCGCCTTCATACTAAAAAAGTTTTTCAGAATAGCTAAGCAGAACCCACTAAGCTGTAATTTGCTGTCCCTGGCTCTTCTTACCTTATGTGTCACTACCATGTTTAATTTTGTCATCTTTACCCAAGAAGGGAGCTATCAGATCACACTTTAGTATCCTCACCACGTTAAACAAATCCAACTCCCTCAAACTCTGCACAGGAACATGTTCCAGACCTCTGCCCAAATTATTGCCCCTCTGCCAAACCCTCTCCAGCTTTTCCCCCCCCATTCCTCTGGAAATGGAGACTTAAAGCACATCACCATTCTAACTAGACCTCCCCAGCACCAGCAGGGAGAGCACAGCCAGAGAATGAGTCTTCAGTCCCATGGTCCCACAATGGTAGAGGGTAGTTCTAACATTACAGACCCAGTGGAGGGAATGTGAAGCTTTGAACTCACTTCCCAGCCTCAGAGGTGTATCAACAGAGCTTATTTCCATTGATTTGGGCTGAAATATATAATTACAGGCAACTAGTTAACTATTTTAGGTATCATTCGTCCCTCTTTGTTCCTCTTTTTCCTTCACACAGATATAAGTTTACGAACTAGTTTCCCCTTCTAACATGGCAATTCATTCCCAGGGAATTAAGGGAAACAAATTACTGTCTATTATGATGTTGCAACTCCTAACCACAGGATTCAGCATCAAAAAGTAAAGAACAATTATTGGAACATCAGGGCTTAAATAAATATTTCAGTATTTGGCAAGACCAAATACTGAACCAACAAGGAAACAGACAGCCATGCATAGTGTGCTCATACTTGGTAGCTATAAAATATAATTTGAACTCTGGACTTTGGATTTTAATAACATTATACTGGCTTTTAGCATAGGTGATATGATACTAAAATGAAGCACTTCAAGAAACTTTTTCTTTACCCTTTTGAGTCATTTACTATTGTTAAAACACATGCTAGTACAGAGTGCACACTTTGCGGCATTTTTTGACTGATCAGATCTTTATCAGTTGCTCTGGCAACAATTTTCAGTGAGAAACAGAAGTGCTGACCCACAGATGAGCTGGTATCTCTTCCCATTGGACACAGCAGGAGAAAGCCTAAAGTACTGAAGATATAAATCCCATTTGCAAGACTCTGAGTTCAGTTTGCACTCCTGGCTAGCCCAGAACAGGCCAAGCTTCAGAAGCCTTCTCAAGCTTTCTTGAGAGAAGGGGCTAGCTTTTTCTGGAATAAAAAGCTTGGTGCCTCTTAAAAGGCTGAAACATGTCATTCTTTTGTATAGGAGATGTCAGGGTGCTCAAAAGAGGGTTTGAAACTATTGACATTAAAACCTCATGGGACACAGATTTGTCAAAATAAGAGATCAAATAAATTGGAATTTACAAGCTGTGATTTTCCCAAAGAATACATAAATGCAGAAACTAGATAAGAAACACAACAGATAAAAATTTCATTGCCCCTACTGTCCACGTAGTATCAAGTTTACCACCTTTTTAATATTTAACCATCCATAACATTTGTACACGCTAGAGATCATTAACCAGCAGCCACTGCGTTTCAGATCTGCAGAGCATATGAGACTTCTCAGAAAGAGTCACTGGCCCTGCAGCGCTTCCACCCTCCCAGGAGACATAGTCCTCTTTCTGCAGCCTGACTTCGTGGCATGGAAGAGATTTCTAACACCCCCTGCCTTCTTATAATGAAGACACAAAGCCCTTGAAGGCTGGCCAGCCCTTGCCTTCTCTGACACCATGCCACAGACGGGCTGGCCATCAGTCACCACAGGCCCAAGGCAGGACAAACATTATAGTCACACTCCAAGCTTTCCTATGTTGTCTATTCAGCTATGATCAGAGACAGGGTTAAAATCTCGCTGGGGTCTCAGATCAAGCTTTTGTGTACTGGAAGTCCTCCTTGGAGGAGCTGTCCCACATCAGCAGAGCCCCAAGGCCCTACCTGCAGCCTTAACAACACACCCTGACCTGGCACACCAGCTGCACTTCTCTTCCCACCCAGGCTCCTGCAGGATCAAACTGTCAGCCTAGGCATGATAAGCATTTCTGGTTTGGTTCTACCGTTTCTCTTCCTCCAAAAGGAATAAAAAGAAAAAACTCAAACCATAGTCTCCCTTTTCTGATCTGCATAGCACCACCTCCTCTCCCAAGCTGGGTTAAATACAGCAGCCTAGCTCCACAACTTGCCAACATGATCCACCCTATCACCATTTAGGTCACAACAGGTACTGCCTCGAATTTTCTACACCTGTTTCCCCTTCTCAAGGAAGCTTTGTGTTACTACAGTTGCAAAGACATAAAAAGAAAAGAGACCTTCAAGTCACTAAGATACTCTCTACCTTTCTGCAAGGTAGGGATGCTCAAGAGTATTTTCTATGTCTTCCTTCTTCAGAGAAGTCAGAAGAAGACACACTCCCCTTCCCCCCAGGCCATCCTGTGACCCCCTCCCAGCTGGAGTTAATAGGTCTAAGTGGCTTTCTGCTTGAGAAAGACCAGCTTGAGAGGCACATGCTGATCTACGGCAGACTACATGTGGCTGGCTCTGCAGGAGAAACCAGCCAGCCTGCAAGGTCACAGCAGCACCAGGACTAGCGCAGCTTGTGCGGCTGTTGAAGCCAGCAACAAATATTTTGTTTAGCATGAGAGGTACATAGAAACAGTAGTGCATTAAATCAACCAGGCATCAGGAGCACAGACAGACACGTCCCATTTTTTATGTCTATAGCGGAAAGTGATTAGGTGACCAATTCAACCTCTCAAAACAGAGTGTATCCAGTTAGAATAATTAAGAAAAAAAATAACAATAAATAACAGCATGTCTTCTATAGGAGTCATCACTGAAATTGGTTTGCTGTCCCAACTTTGGTGGAAGATAGTTTGGTATTTCTCCTACCCTGTTTCCAGCAGAGATGTGGTATACACTGGCAAAACCAATTCCCAAGAGGAACAAATTATGAAGTTAGAATGATTGTTTCCATAGGCACAGTGCTCTACATTATTTGCCATCAGAACAATAGTCACTAGAAGCAAAGTTTTAAGCACAGACCACATTCTAGTTTCCACCAATTTCATCACTATCTAGATGATGCTGGAAGAAAATAAGACTTACATGGCCTCGGCTGGCTGGAAGCATCTACTAAGTCCACCAGGTTATCCAAATCTGATCCATCTTGCTTCAGTGCTCCTAAGAGACCAGAGCTGATTAATTACAGCATTATCTTTACCTATCCACACCTGCATGCCATCACTAGTGGTCACCAGTTGGCTCTAAGCAAAGAGTAGGTGCTAAAGGCACCCCTGGGAGCCTGAGATCATCGTTTGGGTTGAGCGAGAATGGAGAAGCTGATGAGATCATTGTTTTTCTGCCCTTCACAAAGCATCAGTTGAAACATTTTCATTTACCATGAGATCTCCTACAGTAAAACCAATCACCAATTGTGACTTGCCTCAAAATACTACACTGCAAATTGCAAATGAGAACTTGCATCTCAGCTGCATATACATGAGCTGACACTTTGAGGTTGTAATCTCATTAGCCTCTGCTAGGCATCTCCACACATGAATCAGAGCACTAATAAAACATTTTAGAAATCAAATACACAGAGCTTGTTTGAAGTAACAGATAAGCAAGCCTTGCAGCATTTCCTCACATCTAACATTGACCTATGTGACCTATTGTCACACAGTATTTAGGATTTATGTTTTCTGGGATTCAGATTACAGTGCTCTCTTTAAATGGTACTATTCTCTAAAGTGTTAGGTTTTCCTTATTTTTTTAATGATAAACACTGTATTATTTCTTCCTCTCCATTCTTGGAGTTCTTTAAACATAATAAAATTCAGCAGTTAAGGAGATCTTGTCACAAGGATACCTGTACATTCAATACACTGTATCTGTATACTGTCATCAGACCCATCTGTGTACGTCCTTGGAAATTTTCAAGACTGGACTGGACAAAGCCTTGAATGACCTGATCTGATCTCACAGCTGCCCCTACCCTGAGCTAGATGTTGGACTAAAGAACTCCTGAGATCCACTGTAACATCTATTATTCTATGATTTTATGTCCTCTTTTTTTGTTGTGGTGACTTCCATAACATATGAGTGCCTTTACTTGTGCGTTAAGCAACATGACTAACATCTGTCACATATTGTTTGTTTTCTTCTCTATCCCCAGGGATGAAGTAGGGGAGGGTCTGGTACTGGTAGAGTGTTTTTCATTTGTTTGTTTGTTTGTTTAGCATGCATGTTGCTATGTTTTTATAACAGAAAACACAAGGTCAGAGAAATGCTTCATGGAATCAAACTGGGAGACATAATAAGTATAGTGGTCTTCAGGAATACCAAGAGTTCCTCAGATTCCCAGGTAAGACCTTGCCTCTTACTTTGTGCTATAGGAGCACAGCTCGATATGGGATTCCTCATTAATTTCTTTATCTCCATCTTAGAAAGGCTTTGAGTGTGAATAACAAGATCTTAAACCAAATTCTAAGTTCAGCAGGGAATCTGTGTGGAGAATAAGCCTAACGTCTAATGTGCTTAAAGTAACATGTTGCTGGAGAGAGTACCATTGTGTTCTGAAGATGCCTTATCACTGGTTTCACACACATGTCCAAAGCAAGCTGGGATGAGAGAAGGAAAAGATACAAAAATTGAACATGGGACAGTATATCTCAATTTGAAATACTCCTTCACTCACGAGAAAGAAAGAAGGACTGTCTAGGCATCATCTGGGAGTACTTCATGAAAGCTTCCACTTATCATCCTCATCACTTACCGTCTCAGAGCTTTAAGCAGCTGTTTTTATTAATATCTTATAGTATTATGACTGCCTGAAACTTCTCTTTATAATAAAGTATTGGATTTAGCTCCTTACACATTTGCAAATCTTCAGCTACAGGAACTGGAATTTTTCACATCTATGATAAATATTTTGGCAAACTTTCAGCCATGAAACATTGAATGAGATAAGGAAAGATACATTTTGCCCTTGTTAAAAACATGGGCAGCTCATCTGCAAAAAAGCCCTACAAACTTATTCTTAGAGAGACTGCAAAGGATTTTTTCAGCCTTTATTCATCACAGACTTTGTTTGTTTTCATGAAAACACAATTGTATTTGTGAAATTCGTAAGAATTTTAGTTCCTAAACACCCAGTAGTTTCAATGAGGTTTCTACCTGTGCCCTGTAGTCTTGTCTCACCAGAATATGTATTCACCATTGCCAAAGGTCAGGAATGTAAGGCTCCTCCCAAATTCTTTGAGAAAAAAAAAGCAACAAATTTCTTCTGCGTACACTAAGTCCTCCCTTCTTGAAGAATGGATTAATAAGCTGATTTCAAATGCCAGAGGAACATCTAAAGGTGCTAAAATGCCTGCAACCTAGACTGAGGAATTCTTGGGTTTTACACAGAGGCAGGGAGAGAGGAGATGGGAAACACAGAATTTGGGTGAAGATCACATGCAATCCTTGATCCCAGATGACTAATTTTGCATTTGGCTGTATGAGAAAAGGCGTTTCTAGTAGTCTTCATTGTCAAGCAATTATTGTTATATAATATTTGCTTAAAGGTTTAAAATGGTGGGTTTATGATTACTTTCAGCTCTCTGGAGAAAATGGTGAACCTGACTGCATTCACACCAAACTGAGTCCTCTCAGAAATAATCTGATCAGATGAGGTATCCATACTGATAGCTACTCTTGGAGATGGTCAGTTTGTCAATAGTAAATCAATTCATTGTGTGCTTGATTAATATTCATCAGGGTGTGTTTTTTTTTTTTTTAATTGTAGCATTACAATATATTAAATAGATCAGTATCCAAGCCAGAAGAAAAATATAAGTTCCATGGGAAACCTTAATTCTGGATTTCCCTATTATTTCTTCATCATTTCCCAATAATTCTTCATTATTATTATTACCATCTACCATGCCTTATTAAGCAACAGTAGGGAAGTTATTAACTTTGGCTCATTTCCTTTCAATAGAGAGAGAATCCTCTAAAATCCTGCCTTGACATTTTCTTCTGTTCATCTTTAAATAAGCACAGAGGAACAGAAAAGTTTAGATCAGATTTTTATCACTTTTCTAAGATTATGACTATCACAAGTAGATGTTATTGTCAGTCTTGACCTTGGTAGGAAAGCTATAAAACCTTTGTTAAGTTTAATTTACTGTTGAGGAAAAAAAATGCATGTTGTTCACCAACCAATTTACTGCAACAAATTCAACCTGAAACATTTTCTTTTTTGCCAGATATATAACCAGCTGATTTGAAAGTCTCTGAAAAGCATTCTGGGAATAGCATGGGCCAAAATACCCTTTAAACACCCTCAATCAGTCTTGCAAAGCCACTGGTCTAAAAAAAAGCAAGGAAAACCAAGTTTCCCATTTTTTATTTAATGTGAATTTTTTTCTCATTTTTCTATAACACATTATCAAATAGAACACAACTAACTCTTTAAAGACTAAAGGGATGAAGAGCAAGACAGGTCATTTTAAGAGGCAATTTGTCTTGGGAATCAGAAAGTGTCAGGTACAGAAGTGGTGGAGCATCTGGAACTCATGATAGATGAAGCCAGTGGAGAGGTACAAATGAGGAGCAAGCAGCCAGGAGGTCAGAGGGAAATTCAAGAACATCCTGTAGTAGTGCTAATGCTCAGTTCAAAAACCTCTAGGAATTCAGGAGAGGGCTGAGGAGACCCCATCTGCTAGACCTTCTGTTCTCTAAACTTAAAAAATAAGGCACTGGTAGGAATGACAGTGAATGACAGACAGTGTGATTGAAGGTGTGAAATCAGCATAGGTAAAAAAGATTCAAGTCAAGGACAGAGGATGTTGCACAAGCAATTGTGATTAGGAATGGGCTGACTAGCACCTGAAATGTTTTCAGTATTCTCTAAGAAATCAGCCACAGTTATGCTTTACTTTTTTCAGCTTTGCAATATTGACTACACCATGCTACTAGTCACACTGTGTGCACCCAAGCAATATTGCATGGCTTAGGCATATTGGGGTTCTTCCCATGGGTGGTTCCCACTGATTGACTATTTACTAAAATTTGATTTCTGTTATTGTTTCAGAGTGATTTTCAGACCCATCATTATGTGGAATACTTCTAAAATTTCCATGTATTTGTGTAGTGAACTCTTGCAGCAGACAATATCCAAATAGATATAGAAAGTGAATGTCACCTCAGTATGTCAGGCCACACTGTGCATTCCTACAGGAATTTCATACTTTGCAAAAGCCATTTTAAACAGAATTTTTCTAATATTGAGAACAGAAGACAAAAATGGTGGAATGTGAATAAAACTAAAATCTGTGGTTTTATTAAGATCATTTGCATCAGAAAAAAAAAAAAAAAATCCCAGGATAACTATTGAAAGATTAGCCGTAGTAAGAGAGAATTTTTTAAACTAGAGTCTATGGGAAATATTATCAAGTCCTATATTTGGTCTTGATTTGACTCTAGGTCACACTTCTGAAAAGACAAATAGTCAACTCACCAAAGTGTTCTTCTTAACCAGAGTGTTCTTATTGGGATAATTAACAGCCATGTTTTATTTTTAGATCAGTAACTAATTAACAGAGAAATAGGCCATCTGGAGCAATATTCTTTTAAAATATTTATGATTTTCTCATTCAGAACCCAGAGTTATATTTTAGTTGCACTCAAAGATAAGGCATGATTTTAGAATTATTACAATGACAGCAGTATGTTAGTACAGTCATATTTGTATTGCTTCTAACTCTAAAGCTACATTAAGATAGCCTTTGTTTCACCACCTGCTTAGAAAGCACAAGCTAAAAATATATTGGACTGTTTGTGTCTCTTCTGATCATCTTATAAATTGTTTCTATACAAACACCCACACCTACACTCATGCTTCTTATCTCTTATCACACCTTGATAAATGTCACGGTAGTGTGAAACACATCTCATTATGGTGATGATGGTGAACATCAGAAATATTATTGGTTTATTTGGCTTACAGTCACACAATCTGCTCTTGAATTGGCTTATTTCTGAATGAGAGTAGTCCCATTTATTCCAAAGTTGGACCCCAGTGTGTAAACTCTTAAATACTAATGGTCATTTTAAATGGTAAGAAAAAAAAAAAAAAAAGAAAATTGTAAATAAACATGTAAATTCTGCATTGTATGCAGTTACATATCAGACTAAAAAAAAAAAAACAAAACAAAAAACAAACCAGTTTTATCTGAATCAGACCAGAAATTTCACTTTAACTCGCAATGCTACAAGCCTGTGGAAAGTGCAGTACAAGGAATCGTAGACCCACAGAAAGGAAAGACATCCAGGGGAGACAAGGAGTGGGTGTCACCCTTTATGTCAGTGACCAGCTGGAGTGCATGGAGCCCTGGTCCTCATGGGAGACATCAACCACCCTGACATCTGTTAGATCAACAACACAGCAGGGCTTAAGCAATTCAGGAGGTTTCTGGAATGCATCAATGATAACTGTCATGTGCTATAAAATGTTTTTGAACTTTTGTTTCTCAAACATAACAGCTTAAAATCCATTTCATTTTTTTTTAACAGGAAACAATTCAGACATATGGTCTTGCAGTAGTCTGACAGTAAAAATGCAGGTTGAGAGCTTAAAATGACAATTTAAATTCCAGTGGAAATATAGACACAAATATCATACTTTTGACAGATATTTCTTTCCCAAAATATGTTATTTCAAAATGGCCTATTCTTCAGAGTTACTAACTTACTTACATTACTAATGTATGGATACTGACTTCTGAATATCAGTGAAACCCTGACAAGTATGCCTTCTCTCATGGAACTATGTCACTATGTTATTATTCACCAGGCTCATAGAAATTGCAGTCAAACTTGGGGTGTGTTCATCCTGACCAATTAAAAGGCAATGGGACTGTCACAGAGTTTCAAATTCTCTACTGACTTGGGATACTGGTGAGAATGTGCTGTGACTATGGTATACTGAGCACAAGGGATTTCATTTAATCCTTTCCAACCTGAATCCTGAACATTAAATGGGACTGGGCATATGTATGTATATATCTGAATAAAGCATCAATATGACCTGAACTAATGAACATTTTGACCATGTTCATCTATTTAGATTCTGTTATACTAGTGATGTGACATGTCATTAGCTCAAGGCCAGACTCAAAACAATATAGCCTGTTTGAAATGGAGAACTCTTGCTCTAGATGCTGCTTCATGTGCATTTCAAGTATGCCTTTTAGAAGAACTGAAATTCCTTTACTGAATCCTTTTACAAGTGGATTTATGTCATCAGTCAATGACAAATAATTCCCTCTGACACCAGCAAAACACAGGTTTGGCTATTAGACTAACAGAAGTAACATTATGTTATGTGCCTAATGATTCACTTTGCTCTCCACTTGCAATACAAACATTAAACGGCCATTCAGACCCATACTTCTAGACAGGCATTTATCAAAATAAACCTTAAGCAGAGATTAAACACAATTTATTTTAGCCTTATTAGATACTGTCTTTTTTTTATTTGAATTGTTCTTTAGCTCCTAGACAAAACAATATAGGCTCTAAGATAATGGGCAAGTGAGTAAGTGGTAAGTGGATTTAACAGTAAGAAGTTGTACTTGGAGAAAGGGAAAACATTGTATAAAATAGACATTACTTAATGAAACTAAAAGCCATGTAATCCACTTGAAGCAAAGCTTACAACTCAGATGGGTTTTAAGAAAGGAAAAACTAAAAGAAAATGTGAAACACTGTTCTGAGGTAGTTATGCACCTCTATTGAAGCAAAAAAGAATTGGTACATCAGGGAATAAACAGAGCTGATTCAGTGACTTGTCATGTCACCCTGAATATGTTGATTAAAACCCCTGAAGTTATTGGAAGAAGTTTTCCAGGTGTAATCCTCAAGAGCTATTGCTCAAGATGGGGATTAGTAGCACAGTGTGCTGAAATACTCTTTCCATCTCATTAAATATTCACCTTTCTGAAGTTCACTTGCCCCCACCATCTGTGCTTATGTAATCAGACCACGCTTGCTCAGCCGTCCCATTGCGACGGTTTCCACTGACTATTTCTGTTTCCTCCATTAGATAAACAGATTTGTCATCCCCACTGACACAAATTCAACAACACATGTGTCACGCAAACTTTATGGTTTAAGAGCCGTAACTGTCTGATGTCCTATAGGCATAGGTCTCAAAACCTATGAGTAGGTTCACTTCAGAGGCTTGTCACACAATCAGTGATAACAATTTGGGAACTGCACTTGGGTCCATAGCTGCATGCAGTCAGCAATAGCAGGTTGGTTTACAGAAGTAGGCTCTTTTGAGAGTTGTTTCAGGAAACTAATCACTTCTTTAGACCTTTTTGGCTTTTTTTAGCAGTGTAAAGTTACATTATGGCCATCTTCAGTAAGATTTTCATCTTCTTGAAATCAAAGCCGTTGCACATCCTTGCATGGTTTGGACTTTGAAGGGGAAATCCACACCCACTCAAGGGATTTTGCAGAAGTCCTATTCCATGACTTATCAAGTCTAGTGGCAGTACTGTACTCATGTGCCTGTATCAGAACCTAAAGTGTCCCAGGGTCATAACTGAACCTGTCATGGAGCTAATGAAATACCAACAGACTTTATAAAGAGAAACAAATGTTTCACCAATAATAAAGTCCCAAAAATCTGCTTAGGCCTCATCAACAGTCTATATTTACCCCTCTCTGAGCAGCAGAAATGCTGAAGCTGGCTTTTTGTAGTCTAAGTAAAGCCACTGCATATTCGCTTACACTCTGTTCATATCACAGAGCTTCCTCACACACTCAGTTTTGCAGGGCATTTTATGTCTCAAGATGCTTGTTTCATGTCCTGCCAAATCAGATGGAACAACTGAAACTGCCCAGGCAGATAGCTGTTTGTGCAAGACACTGAGCTGGAACTGAGACCTTAAGGCTGGAATTTATCTCACTAATTTGAGATGTCTGCAATTTAGATTATGACTTCTGAGATAGCTGTCCTCAGCTCCCAGGTGGAGTGATTCAGACCTATTTGTAGACATCTGCTTCAGGGTAAGATGACTTAAGCTCCAGAAGTGTTATCTATCTCTCTACTGAGTATAAAGGAAGCATAAGGTGACTAAACCAGTGGGAGTTGTTGACATTATCAGATGTTTTCTCTAGCAAGCCTTCTGAACTCACCTCTTCCACTCACTCCCATTTAATAAAACACAGTATAACAGGAACTACCACATAATTTCTTTTTCCTTCTTTAAAGTCACATTTACATTCAGTTATTCCTGCACTAAACACAGTCATTTCTGCCAGACTGTATGAGATTCCAAAAAAGCAGCTAGTCTCTTCTATCTGACTACAGTATTCAGAGTTGGTTTGTTGAGCAATACCTTCCACCACAACCAAAGGATCATTGCTCTTGCTCTTATTCATGTTCATCTTCTTTTCCAAGTAAATGGTTTGTACAATGACAGGTAAAGAAAATGTACCATCTTCCTCCTATCTCCAAAAAAAGGTAAACTACTTAGGCACCCTGACTTTCAGGAAGACTACTTCTGTCATAAAAAGATGCCTATCATATTTACATGCCATGCTTTAACCATGGCTCCTCCATTGCCAGAATAAAAGCCCAGCATAAGTGATCTCCAATATTCTGCTGTTTAGATACATATCCAGCTATGAGATACAGGAGGAATCTAGTTAATACGTTGATCTCATTAAAATTTCCCTGTGATCTTAAAGATGGTGGAAGATAGTAGTTGAAAAAGGATGCAATATTTTTAAACAGAACACAAATAGCTAACAGCCTAACATCTATGCTAATGCAATTCGAGATCTTGCATTCTCCAGAACTTATCAGTGAATACTATGTATTATCCAACTCAGTTATGGAAGGGCAGAGTAGGAAGAGAGCAGGCTGTTCTGCTTAAACTAGGAACATACAGGCCTGGATGGCATATGCTGGGACATCAAGTTCAGTTTCTTGTATTTAAAGGCAATCATGACTTATACTCCCCTATCTGCTATACTGAAGCTTCCTTGTTAGACTCTTTCTAGACTGAAAATAAAGCTCAAGCTAAATCCCTGAGAGTTCCACAATTTCAGAAAAAATACTCCACCTGTACTTAATACACAAGCCTAAATAAAACAAGTAGCTCTTTGTTTCCATAAGTCTATTACTCAAATTATTATTTCAATACATATATTTCCCAGTTGTAACTCTCTATCCTAATCTTGACATGATTTCATCTATGCTGAGATACTGGTATAAGCAGACACACAAAAGACAATGCCAAATTCAACACAAAATTACTTGATCATACACTTGTGCTGGCAATATGAAATTTACCACAGGGCATGATTTGTAATGATGGCAATTAATCACATGGGGGGAAGTTTGCTTTAGCTTCAGTGGCCATTACAATGTCTGGTTTTCATTATTTTAGAAAAGCACTTAACATCAGGTGAAGGTCAACAGCTCATAAATCTATAAAGAAATAATAGATACTTTTCCTTTGTGCAATAACAGCAATTTGTGGTTTTTAAAATACTGTTTCAAATTTGGTTTATGTTATCACTATTTACCAAGAGTTTGTAAGCAAAATCCAGTGAAAAAGACTTTTTCTAAAAATAACATACAAGGTAGAAAATGGTAGTTAAGGAAGAGTTAGTTTAAAGGAATTAAATGCATATGAAAGCTATTTATAAGGTTAAAGTTGAAAAACCAAAGCATTTCAGCTACAGATGAGAAACTGTGCATTGAGCATATGAGCCTTCTAACTGCTACTTGTGCAAATGTTCCTCTAAATCTTACTCAAAACTCATTTTTAATAAAATGGAAAGGTAGCAAAATACAAGATAGCCATCACAATTGGAGTTGAAATAATTTTACAGATCTCACCACAATGAAACATAAAAATTGGAGATTTGTGTAAGAAATAACAAGAAGCAAGTATAGCACTATAGGAATTGCATTTCAGTATACTACAGTATATTGTATTGTCTGAGTAGAAGTCTGGGAACAATTACATTTCTCACAATGCTACATAGTCATTTGAGCCATTTTTGTGAGGTATCTGTCCTTTTTCACATTCATTAAGATCATGAAAGTGCAGTTCATTTTGCTTGAGATGCTAATACTCTTCCAAAATGTACCTAGGGGACATAGCAGGAAAAGCACACCCTCGTGAAAGCAGTCATGTACTAGACTTCCAATCCTAAAAGTTCTGAAGGTATCTTTGGTGCTTTAGAGAAGACCTGTCACCAGAAATATGTGCACTGCACCATGCTTTGAAGAAAGAGAAAAGTCACCATAAGAATTACAACCTAAGAAGGAAGTTTTATAATTGGTTCCAAATTGTGGTTTAGATTCTAGATAATATCTTACTTTCAGTTTATAAATCAACAGCTAATTTTGTAGTGAAAGAGATGCCAATACATGCCAGAATAATAATCCATCTGACTGAAAACAGATATGCTATTCGGGGCCCCTCCTGATACAAAATTAATCCTGGCTATACCAATTATAAGTCGTCAATAGACTGGCTTTGGTCTATATCTTTACCTAGGTAGTAGACCCCAAAGGCCTAAGATCTTGTAGAATGCATAAGTGAGGATGAATTAAATTTTTTAATCTTATTATTTAATTTGAAGATTTAATTCCAGGAAATACTAAGGAAAAATATTGGTTTATAGATTTGATATTATGCAAATTCAACCTCAGTTTTATTTTATATCAGTTTGGGTTGGTTTAGGTTTTTTCATTTCACTTAAGCTGCTGTTGATTTCCTTAATTCACAATGCTGATCCAGAACATGAGAAGACCTAAGAGGGTACCATCTCCTACACCTATATGCCAGCTTGCTAAATAATTTACCCTTGGTTCATTTCTGGGAGTAGGAAAAAGCATCCAATAAAGATGACTATTAGAAGGAGAAGACAAGAAATAACATGAAAGAAGGAAGAAAACAAAAAGCAAACAATTTAAATCAGTATTAAAAGATCTGATGATTGTGCAACAAAAATCATGGGTCTACAGAAGAAAAGAGAGTTTCATTAGTCATTAGCAGCACAGTCTGAAGTAAAGCAAACTTTGTATATACAGATATTTCATGCACAATCCAGGTTCTCCTCTGTGCCACTCCTCATTCCCAGTGCAATCTCATCAAATATCATTCCAGATAAAGCACAGTTTCAGAGTCAAGCATGAGAACATGATGAAAACTCAAACACTGGTAAATACAGACTCATCTACTTTGTCAATATGACACACTTCAGTAATATCTCATTGAACTCATTGGCAACAGATATTTTATTTTCAGTTGGTAAACTAATACAGATAAAAAAACTACTTGACACTTATTTTTTTTATCTTGGCAAATTTTCCCAAATGTTTTCAACTTTTGGATCATTATTACACGGTCTTGCATGCCCATGATTATTCATAAATAAAACAGTAGAATCCCAATCCATTCTCAAACTCACAGCTACTGTACAAAGTTACTAGAAGTCACATTTCACATTGACTTAGAACCATCAGATATGAAGAAAAAATGATGCATATCCAAACTGAAATAGATGAATTATCACTCTCACTGTCCCACACAAAAATCATGTGTAGTGGCTCAGATCAGAGAGCCTCCAGAAGTGGATGTCTAGAAACATAAGAACAGAGCAAACACATAGCAACCCTTCCTGTGAATACTTTCCCAGGAAACAGACTTGAAAACTTCCCACGCATTTATAAATACCGCTTTATCACCCCTGACAACATGACAGCTTCTTATTTGCACACTCCATTAAGAACACTGAGATGGAAAAGGGGGAGTCAGCCTCAGATTAAACAAATCTGTTTATTCACAACTTTCACCTTATTATATCTAGAGTACACATGAACGTTCTGTTTTTCTAAGCATCTTTCTATCAGTTAAGGGACTGATTTATTTACATACATGACCGACTGCTCATACGAGGAAGAGCACTTAATGGAAGATAGGTAATACTATTTATTATGTATTATTCTGCCTGATGTGTGTTGTCAAGTAAAGATAATACTGTCATTGTTGTTCTATACATTCTTACTGTAACAGCACTCAGCAATAAACTCAATCTTCTTGTTGCATTTAAATTTGAATAGATATGAGACAAGACTTACATTTACTTTACCAACAGTGATCCTATTGAATGCAACAGAACTAAGTAAAAATATTTTGTATTAACAGATTCATGCATGGAGAGACCTAAAATCTATAAGACACGCCCCTGTTTTCTTAGTGGGGAAAAAAAAAAAGACTCACATTTCATTCTTTTCACCCTTTCTGTTGAACCCCCAAACACTGCTGAACTAGTCAAATCCATACTCAATATCAGCTGAAGCACTAAATAAAAAATGGTTATGTCTTAAGAGCATATTCTCAAAGTACATCTTAGAGGAGTTCAGAAAACAGGACAACAAGACATAGCCATAAATGGACAATGAAGAAAAATTAATGACACCGTATCATTCTTCTGCCCATGTGATCCAAAGGCTTTGCAAAGGGTCAGTGCTGGAGCTGGGAAGGGGGGGAAACTACTCTCGCTTCATTTGCTCTAATATTTTGACTGGGGAAGGTAGCTCTCAAAATACATGCCCCACATGTCCCAGAAAACCTGTTGTAATCAAAAATTTGCCTTGATGTCTTCAGTCTGAAGACAGTATTCCATCCACTTGTCTTTTTCTTGACATTTGTGCCCAGAATATTCAGAACTATGGTCACAGAATTACATTTCTCAGTGCAGAAAAAAGGCGTGACACAATGAAATAAAGGCAAATATTACCTTAATTGGAGGCAAGTTTGAGCAATTCCATCAACCAGTCAATGTGAAAGTTTTCTTTCTTATCTTCAGAGCACACAGGTGTCCCCATTCAGACAAGCACAGTGAATAGGCTCAACTGATACAGTCTCCAGGACAGGTTAGTGGACAAATCAAACTTGTTCCAGACTGAAAGATAAAGGCTCTTACCAATCCTAGGTCAGATCAAAACAGCGTTTGACACCAATCCCCACAAATGTTGTGAATGTTTGTGTGTGTTATAAGTGCTCCATTCTTCAAAAACAAGCGTTGTTGTTACCTGACTGTTTTTAACAGTTCCTGTTTTCTTTACTCAACTATAAACTGTTTCTCCCTCCATTGCTGCTGGCTGTTCAGTAGGACTGGCAACTTTTCATTAATGGACATGTTATTTAGGGAACTAGTGGATACTCTTAAGACAAAAGTAAAAATATATATCATTCTTGTAGTGTTTTCATAGGCAAACTCATCTGAGGCCTAGAATTGGGCTGACTTTCTTTTAATAAATGGAGGGGGAATATTGTATGTATACCTGATAAAACACAAAGAAGTTGGAAGCAGAAAGTGCTGGAAGATTTCACATTGAAAGAGGTGTATGCACACAGCCAGCTCCTCCTCCCATGCCTACATGCACCCACTGCATGCATGGAGAAGCTGTAAAAGGGCTACAAGATAGACAATGTGTGTTAATGCAAGTTTGGGCTCTGATGTTGTGGTTGTTTGGCCCTGGCTGGAGGCCAGACACCCACCAAAGTCACTCTATCACTCCTCTTTTCAGCTGGACGGGGAGAAAATATATATTGAGAGGCTTAGGAGTCAAGATAAGGACAGGGAAACATAATTCCACAATCAGTGTTACAAGCAAGACAGACTCAACACAGCATAAAGAAAACTCTCTAATTTATTACACTACACTATACATACAGTGACACCATAGTCAGATTATGAGCCCAGATCTTAAAGCACCTCCACCTACCCCTCCCTTCTTAGCAGCAATTTCACTCCATTCTTCCCCCCGCATTGTTGCATGGGAAGGAAGAGTCAGGGACTGGGGGGTTCAGTCAGTTCCTCACGAGTTGTTTTTCTTCTTAGCGGGGAGGAGAGGCCATTCCTAACACCCTTTCCCTACTACAGTGTGGCGTCCCACCCACAGGATGCAGGGTTTTTTCTCCTAAATGTGATCCCCAGAGGCACTGTGACCGCCGCTGATGGGCTCGGCTTTGGTCAGTAGTGGGTCTGGCCTTGAGCCTGCTGGTGTTTGCTCTGTGGGGCCTGCAGAGAGCTTCTGGCTGCTCCTTGCAGAAGCCGCCCTGCAGCCCCGTCCTCTGCCAGAACCCAGCCATGAAAAACTACAAGAGAGGTCACTGGGGAACTATCAGCCATCTGATTTCTTTGGCTGTTCTAGAAGAGTTAGTGTGACTATCCGAGCAAAAGCAAAGTGTCTTAGTTCAGATCAAAGCTGAAACCATACAAAAATGAAATAAACCTGTGCCAGATGATCTTCAGCTACTGTAAGCAGATAGTCATGTAGTCCATTCCTTGTGAAGAATTTGCTCTGCATTTAAAGTGATGAAAATGAAATCACGATCTACACTTAATGTAAACACTACCAAAAAAATCTTTCCCTTTCTCAATTATTCTTTCACATTTTTGCTTGTGTTCATCTGCTGAAACAGGCAAAGCTAATGAAAACCACCAGAATAGAACTAAAACTTTATAAATGTTTTCTTTCATTCATTTGGAATATACTGAAAGTAGTATTTTTTCTTTACTACCAAATTTGTGTGTGCACTCCTCACTGAAATTACTACTCTCTACACACAGGCATAAATAGCAGAACAATGAAATTCCCTTTTCCTTGTAACTATGTATTTTTACAAAAAAATAGAAAAATGGTTCTGATATAATATTATTATACATATATCAGGAATTGAGATAAGTATTAGGATTGCAGTTTAAACAATAACTGGGATCACAGGTGACCTGATGTGATCCAATCCTTTACAGGCAATGCTGGGTAGAACTGGTCGTGTTTTCTGCAAAAGGCTGGGGGGCTTCCTGTCTGCGGAATAAAACCTCAAGACTGATGCTATTGTCAATTTATGACAGCTGAGAATATAATAATATTATTCTATAGCAAGCACTAATTTTACTTGTATTAACTCTCAAGAGCTGAAGAAGGGTGAAGAATATGACCGAGACTGCTACTACCAAAGACACTAATTTCTTCTTATGATGAAATTAGTATGTAATATAAACACTGTGTTAATACTGTAGCAAGGGTGATTTAATTTTCTTGGTTTTGGTAATGAATTAAAAATAACACAATAGGTGTTTTTCTTGGAGTAACAAGAAACATTCTTGAACCATTAAATCATTTCTGTGGAAGATGCTCTGCATTCACAGTAACGTGGCTGTGGTAGTAGTGGCACTCTTCACTTATAGCTACTAACTAACAGTGGCACTGCTGGTTGTCTCACTAGTCTGAGGTATTGGTAGCAAATGGATTTCAGATTCATTATGTCAAGTCCATGAAGAAAGACAAGTTTAGAAGATTGTAAATAGCATTTTCCAGTTTTTAGTGGTGGAATGAAACTGTAATAGCCTATATATAGGCTTCAAACTTGTAAAATCTAAGTCTAAATTGAGGTATCTAACCTGACTGAAAACCTTTTGTTAGGAGACTAAGCTCTTTCCATGAAGAAGACAGCTTTGGTGTGTACAGTGAGGCACTACCTCATTTTTGACTATGTAAAATAATTGGTAATTCTGGAGGGCGATTAAGTGCTCTTACAAGCAGCAGCCTAGAGATGCCCACAAGGAAATACTAGATGTGATATGCATCACTGACTCAGGACTGCAGCAGAGCACCTCCATATACTTGGGATTCAGTATGCTGATTCCTGGGAGGAAGAGACCAACTCCTCTGCAGTGTACCCTTGAGGTTAGACATCTTGGTTAGAGAGAAGCAGGTGTAGGCTTAGAACTTTCTGACTCAAATAGGTTTTTATTCAATGCTCATGTATCAACAGCATTTTTGTAAACCCAGGCTATGGTTGCATTATATATATGTCAAAAAACAATAGAAAAACTATCTAGAGAATATAGAAGAAAACAGCTCAGCAGCAGACCCTACTAGATTTAAAAAAAAAAATACTCCACAATAAAGGGAGTTTGTAACATCCTGTGTTTTAAATATTAAAAAATATCTATGAAATATGTAATAAGCACTTTATTAGTTCAATTAACATTCTTGGTATTGAGCTAAAGAATGTGTTGAAACCTGTACATAATCTAGCTGTAAGACAAGCTCTAAAAACCACTGACCCAGAGTAACAATAAAAAACCAAACATATCTTAACTAGGTGTTCTGTTTGAAATAGTACATTGCCTGGGGATATTTCATTAACATAATTATGTCTGGCTGTAACCAAAAAAAAATCAGAATAAAAGGAGGTGAAAACATTACCTTGCAAACTTGAAGCAGAATGTGTGTACCCTGAAAATACAGAACATCTGATATTTATGTTTGTATACACTATAATGAGTTCAGGAGCCAGATGGTATGATTTTGTTCATGGTGCTGGGCTTCTGGGAGGTATGCATGTAGATTTAATAAAAGCCAGGAAAAAAGATCCATTGCAGTAACATTTTCTACTCACTAGAAAATGAACTAGGAGATAAAGAAGTCTTAAATGGAGAATTTGTGTGAAGAATTTCTGCTTTTTGGAACTAGATTGAATCAAAACTATATTAAATATGCAGACACAAAAGTCATCAATTAAAGACATGGTTTTAAAGATGAGGAGATGAGGATAATGTTTCAATTATAGATGGTTCCCCATTTCCCTGCTCCAGTCAGTCTAACCTGGTCTTTTTCATGTGTCGATACTCTTCAACTCCATCTCTACCCTCTGAGTGACAGTATATATTCTCATATAACAGCAATTATCTAGACTAAGTTGTGAAAGAAAAAAAAAATTACCTCAGAATATCAACCCAAATGGCAGGGAGAAAGACAAATAATGTCTTGCTGAAATACCAAACACTAGACATTTAATGCTTTTCCAGCCTACACATATGCAATTTCCAGAGAAATCATATCCCAAACCCTCTAAGATGAGGTTTACTTTAGTGTTCTATTCACATATGTAAAACTATATATTTGTGATCCAGAGTGTAAATTGTTTAAAAAATCAGACTTTGACTTGTACTTTGGACTATATATTTGTGAGAAGCCCAAAAATGGATGGATTTTGTTTTCAGATTTAGAAATAACTCTTAACCTGCTAGGATAACAAAGTACTGTATTTTTCATGCCTTGAACTACCAATTAAATCAATTTCTCAAGTGTTACTTCCCACAGGTATAGGTCAACTTTGATCATAAAAAAGTTACAAACCTGATTCAGTTTTGAGATTATTTGGTTTCAGCTACTTCCCTTCCTATTTTATTGCAGGTTTCTGTATCAAGATATATGAAATACTTTTATCCAACATGGGAGGTCATTTTTGATGGACTTTATTTTCTTGGGATTTTTAGAGGTTATTGGAACAGAATATACAACATTATTGTAACACACTGTGGTCATGTCAATATTTCAAGGATGTATATATGGGTAATGTAAGCTATGCACTATGGTTGACACACTGGAGGAAAGGGATGTCATACAGAACTATGTTAATGTATTTAAGAGGTTGGCCCAATGGAACCCCATGAAATTCAACAAGGCCAAATGCAAGGTACTGCACATGGACCAGGAGAGTCTCAAGAACTACTACAAGCTGGGTGGAGAATGGATTGAAAGCAGCCCTGAGGAGGAGTAGGGGGTGCTGGTGGATGAGAATTTCAGTATGACCCAGCCAAGTGTGCTTGCAGCCTAGAAAGACAACCATGACTTGGGCTGCATCATAAGAAGTGTGGCAAGAAGGTGAAAGAGAAATGAGTCTCTTTCTCTATTCTGCTCTTATGAGACCCTCCATGGAGTACTGAGTCCAGCTCCAGAGCCTCCAATGTAAGAAGGACATGGAGCTGTTGGAGCAAGTCCAGAGGAGGGACATAAAGATGATCAGAGAGCTGGAGCATCTCTCCTAGGAAAAAAAGGCTGAGAGAGTTGGGCTTATTCAGCCCAGAGAAGAGAAGGGTGTGGGGAAAACTTAGAGCAGTCTTCCAGAGGGGGCCTAAAGGAAAGCTGGAGAGCTCTTTATCAGTAAGTGCAGTGTTAGAACAAGAGGTAATGGGTTTAAACTGAAAGTGGGTAGATTTCAATTAATTATTAGGAAAAGAAAATCACAATAAAGGTCAGTTAGGCCCTGGCACAGGCTGCCGAGAGAAGCTGTGGTTGCCCCCTCCGTGGCAGTGTTCAAGGCCAGTTTGGATGGGGCTGTGGGCAACCTGATCTAGGGGAAGGTGTCCCTGCACATGGCAGAAGAGTTGGAGACAGATGTTCACAGATTCACAAATTAGAACAAATTAAATCAGAACAGTATGGGTTGGAATGGACAGCTGGAGTTTGTCTAGTCTAAACCCTCTGCTAAACAGGATCATCATCACAAGATCCATGTGGTTCTTGAATATCCCAGAGAAGGAGACTCCACATCCTCTCTGGGCAGCCTGTCCCAGTGCTCTGTCCACATCACAGTAAAGACATTTTTTTCTCATGTTCAGACAGAACTTCCTGTGTCCCAGTTTGTGACACAGAGGAGTGTAGCCAGTGGGTCATTGGAGGTTATCCTCCTCTTCTAGTCTGCCCTTGTGAGGCCCTATCTCAAGCACTGTGTCCAGTTCTGGGCTCACCATTTCAAGACAGATGGGGAACTATTGGAAAGTCCAGCAGGTTGCTACAAGGTTGATGAGGGGACTGGAACATGTCTTGCATGAGGAAAGGTTGGTAGAGCTGGGTCTGTTCAAACTGTGAAAGACTGAGAGGGGATGTGCTCAATGTTTATGAATATCTTAAGGGTCTAGAGGATGGGCTTAAACTCTTCCAAGTGGTGCCCAGTGACAAGAAAAGGGGCACAGTCCTTCAGTTTAAAGCCCAGTTCACCAAGTTGGGCAGCCTGCTGCCAAAGATTCCCTTGCATGTGTCTTCTGGACATGTGGATCCTTTCTAATGGGTTATAATCATCAAAGAACATCCCATCATCATAAAAAACAAAACCCTCATCATGGCACCAGCCACATAGCCAGAAGTTGATATGCACTATACATGTATTTGTGGCTGTGTCATTTCCTCCAACTGTAGGATGGATGAAAAGATATCTTGGGCACCTATGTTTTTCACTTGCACTCCCAGGGCTTTATAGTCTTCCTTGACTCTACCCAGGTTCTGACTTGCAGTATCAATCATGCTCCCATAAATAAAATTCCCTTCTGACCTAAATCATTATATGATTCTATGATACAGTGTCTCCAGCAAATGAATTACAAGACTTTTTTTGGTCCTAATATAACTGAAGAAGTGTAGGATTAAAGGTGACCATCTCAAGCAACCTGTACGAAAGACAGCCTTTTTAAAACTTCCTTTCCTTGCAGAAAGAATATTTAAGTTATCCACCAGCAGCTGTTTTCTTGTGCATTTCCAAGTGAAAGTTGATGCCAGAAGAGGTGTGAGACTTGGAGCCACGCAACTGTTCTGATTTTGTGGTTTACTTAGGAAGAGTTTAACCGCCTCCACTCTTCCATCTTGTTCTAGGTCTTCTCCCAGAAATGCGTACTTCATTAACTTCTGGAAGAAGTGGAAAGGATTTTCTAGTCCTTCCCTTGGATCTCCAGAAGTGTAAGGTTCCTTATGAAACTCTTCATTAAAAATACCATCTTTCAATGAGACATTCAGAGAAGTATGAACTTGTGATTTACAGTGACTGGTAATTAGCAATTATTTTTTTTAAAAAATAAAAGGGAAGCATAACATTCCAGTGATATTCTGATGTGCTGTGCTAGAACTTCCAGAGATCACGGTCTATGATAAATATGACATTTAGTTTAAATTGAATGATGATGCAGAACTATTATTAAAATTGTTCATATTTTGATTTAGGCATAAAATTCCACTACTAAAGTTGACACTTATTATTCCCATTTTCCCAACTAGTAAAAAAACCCCAAACCCAAACCAAAAGATGTTTTGATACCTGTGATGAACAACTTACTGTTGGGAAGTTATGGTTTAGGAATTCCTACTCATTTTAGAGACAGGAAACAAGTTCCAATTCCTTCAGTATCTAAACAACTAATTTTCATGCCACTATTATTACCTCTTTTACTGCTGTCTAGGTGAGAAGAGTGGTAAGGGCTATTAACATCAAAAGGCTTAAGATGTCATGAAACTGGATTTATTATGGAAACTAAGGTACTTAGACATGGAGTAACTGTTGTAAGCTTACAAATTTTCAAAGATTTTTGTATGCACAAGTCATATACATTATTTCAGACTTGGCCAGAATAGACTGCCAATAGAATAGGCTGTTTTATTCATAATTGTCCATGACCCTGAAATTCAGCTTTAGTGCTACCTTACACATAAGAATGAAAATTTACCTCAGAGGTCTTAGTACACTGCTGCCTTGTTTTCTCATAAACAGCATTCTGCAAATGACCCTTCTGCCCCAGAAAGACCTCATGATGACAGAAGGAAGCTAAATGGAAACAGAGAAAATAAAAATCAAGGCTTCACAGATAGCAAGCAACCTTTCATGTTTCCTAGGTCAGTCAGGAGTGTACAAACATGTGAATGTATAGTTGATATAAAAACTGTCGAGCTCACCTCTAAGTAAATTACTCAGATTTGCCTTTGTTTTGGTAAAGCCTAGGAGCCTCATCCTGACTCCTGATCTGGAGTAGTGAATGTGGGTATCAGCAAAACTCCCAGTAACTGACGTTTTGAAGGATTTTTGAGCAGGTGATTATATAATGTCAGCTGTTGTTTGTTAAGGACAAATTTCCAGCTTGCATGAGAAAAATTTTGAACATATGATTCAAGAGTACCTTCAAATTAAACACACAAACAAACACCAACAAAACACAACAGACAAACACCAGAAAATCCAACCACAAGAACCAAACCAAACTTAGCTACACAAATTACTCTTTTTAAGCATTGCAGAAAATTCCTGAGATTGGTCTTGGGACCTGGAAGACTTTCACAGTAAAATGAGGTAAGCCTAGCTACCTACCATCTAGGAGATGAAATGAAACCAGAGGAAGGTCTAACACAGAAGCATACCATAATGGTGGATGTACCTCTGGCAACTGGAATACTTACTTGGAAGTGGATGTCAGCTGCAGATCTGAATTAGAATTTTCTACCCCATTTGGAAACACTTCTGTGAAAAAGTAAGGAGGAGGCCTCATTCTCCTCTCCTTCCTTCAGGCTGATGTCATCTGGCCAGAGCTGTGAAATCAAGGAACAGGCAGGTATTTGTTAACTAGAAACCTGATCTTGAGTGCTACCAAGAGAAAGGGAGACAGCCTGTAGAGTGACGATTTGTTCTGTTGTTTACAGACTGTGAAGCTGCTGGAAGGGAAAGTGGAGGAGGTAGATTCTTCTTGTTTGTTTTTGTTTCGGCTGAAGCTGAATAAAAAGTCTCTATGAATAAATCTGAAATTCTGGAGACGCGATGTTCTCCATTGAGTATGCAGCTCCCACTGAGTTTGTATAGCTGAGTGGCCCTGACTCAGACAGAAGGACTTTAAGACCGCCCTATCTACATGAAAAAGTCCCAGTACCTGCTAAGGCAAGAAAATCCAAACATCTACCACTGGCAGATTACCAAGAGCCAGAGGGCTACATCTAATGGCAAAACAGAAAGGATAATCCAGCTCTCCTTTTCCATTCAGAGAGCCTCTGCTCTGAAAAGAACAACACTGTGATGCTGGGAAAAGGACTGTGAGTCACCCAGGAGAAACTTGCTGC
This sequence comes from Gallinula chloropus, assembly GCF_964237585.1. Lineage (NCBI taxonomy): Eukaryota > Metazoa > Chordata > Aves > Gruiformes > Rallidae > Gallinula > Gallinula chloropus. The sequence continues at coordinate 74,857,010 of NC_140089.1, forward strand.
ATTGCACGACTCCCCAGGAGGCCCCTGCTAGAAACAGGCTGTATTATAAGGCAGCACAACTGTTCAGATGGCAAGGCTTGAAATAAAGAAGAAAACAGAACATCAGGAGAGTTAAACTGCAATCCTGCTAGGAAATTTGGCCACTGTAAGGATCTAGATGAGAAAAATTAATTCATTTAAGCTTTCATTTGTTAAGAAATACTCCTATATCTGATCAGCCAGAACAGACAAATCACTATGCTGTTTTTAGCTGAGAAATTCTTCCAGGAAAATCACTGCTTTGATTTATCGCCATTGTTTTCTAAGGTTTTGTAATGTGATAAGGCAATTATCAGAACACTTCTGTTAACTTAATCTGGGACCTAAATCTCACCATTTATCTTTATTTTCCTTTGTTCTTACACTTCAATTGAAATTTGGTCAATAAAATTCTATTGTTTAAGTCTATGTCTCATCCTGATAGCTCCAATCTTAAACTGGAAACCACTAGAAAAGGAAAAAGAAATGAGACATAAAAGTACGTTATCTGGACATGCATTACCATGCACCAGACAGCTGAAGATACCGCATAGCATTTTTCAATTAAAAAATAAGGGAACATAAATAGTAAAGCAGAAACTTTAAACCAAAGTTTATTTCAAGGACTAGATATGCCTGAAAACATCTAAGTTTCCAATGCATCTCCTACCATTTTCCTTTGAGTATAAAGTAAGAGATAGGAGAGCTAATGTTCAGTTTATGGACTTCTGTCTATGAGGTGCCTACTCTATAATGGCAAATATAGTACGATATATATGACATGAACCCATACAAACATTGATGACCTTCACAAACAGATCTTCATCCCAGCTCTTCCTCTGTCTTGAAAAGTTAAACCCTAAAATCTAGATTAAGACTTAATACTTTGGATTGCAGCCTAAATTTAGTATATTAAGATTAATGAAACACTCAGAAGTCAGAAATCAAGTGCCTAATGCTGAAGAAATCCAATAAAATTGAGTTTAAAAAGTGAAGATATACACGTTCCAAAATGAAATATAAAAATTTTTGAATATGACTTGATTAAATGGCTTAACTACATTCAGGAAGTAAAAAATCCTGGCTACTCACAAAAAAAGTAAATCGTGAAAAAAAAAGCAGAATTTGGAACTAAAACCAAGCAACACGCAGCAAAAAATTGTGATTGGTGATGAATGAAAATGCAATAACATATAGAAGTCAAGTGTAAATCCCTGACATGGAGGGATAAAAAGCAGGTAAAGTATTTAGAAAGATAAAAAAAAGTAGCGATGGTGTCAGTGCACTGAGCAGGAACTAAGTAGAAAAGGCAAATCAGTATTTTGTGTGCCATCAGGGTGCAGGAAAGTAGATATAGACCTGTCTAGTTCACGGGTTATTTAGGAGGATGCTATGTTCAGCATTGTCAATGGAAATAAATTCCTTAAAATTAGCAGGACTTCCACTCAAGAAACCAAGAACATTACTCTAATATTAATTTTAGACATATCTTACAAAACAAGGAGCAAGATGACACCTTACACATAATTATCCACAACAGTGGGGAAATGGCCTAAATACTTATCACCTGATTAATCCAGGTGAAGTAGGAGATGAGTTAATATGGAATGCAAGAGATAAAAGATGAAAGGATGGTAATATAATTATTGCTTGTAAACATCGTGTTATAGAAAATAGATCTTGTCAAACGAAACTGCTTTTGCCAATCAGACTACAGATTTGATGGAGGTATAACACACAGGGAAGATGAATGAAGTTCTAATAAGCTGTTTGATTGGTACTACACAACATTCTTGTTAAAAATAACAGCATGCAATATCCTTAACATGCCAAACAAGCAGTTTAGGAAAGCTGACTGGTAGACATCAAAGTAGATGTCACTGAGAAAGAAACATGGAATGATGATGGCTTTAGCTGACTACAAGGACTGTGGTTCTTCAATGATAATCAGACTTTTTAGTAATAATCTGGATGTAAATACAAATGTTTCTGCAATAAAAACATGTTCTCATAAAGATGGATGCACTGGAAATAATGTTGAGCTATACCCCAGAAATGTTTTACTTCACTTGCCAAAGTGCAAACCACTGTGTCACCCTTTGACACAAATGCAGGGAGTCTCATGGGATGGGTCAGGAGACTTTGTTCTGCAGCTCTGCAAGTTTGTTCTGACAGTGGGATGTCACCCTGCCAACTACTTCCCACAGCAACCAGATGTGTCAAGACACATCCCTCCACTGCTGCACCTTGATTTTTTATGACAGGAGGAGCTTTGTTTTGCTAACATTGCTTTTCAGAGCGACACATTTGGGAAAAATACCCCAAGGTCCACTATCCCTTTTCAAATCCGTCTAAGGAATTTCATATATCACTTCCATTAAAATTCCAGACTGTTTTGAAAATCCAGAGGTTCCACACATAAACAAATTATCTCAGAGTTACAAGTTACTGCACATTAGCTGTCTATCTTCTCTGAGCTACAGTCTGAACTTTAAGATTTGCATCTGTAACTATCCTGTAATCAGGACAATCTTAAGGTCTGCAATTAAGCAGTGTCAGACTTTAAGGTCAGAGTATTTTTACACCAAGACCACTATAATTTTTTATAGATGTCCTCCTGAGATGAGGACCTTTTTATTTGTTGAAGGAAAACGACATTGCAAGAGGAAGAGAAAAAGCCACATGCCTTCTTCCTTAGGGGTCAATAAAAGGAAAGGCAAACATACTTTTCCAGACTTTGCTATTAGACACCTTTTCTGATCGGTTGCCTCATGCTGACAAGCCAGACTACATCCTCTCCCACAGGCCATGTCTCCTCACTGCAAAGAAGGGGTTTGGCATTTGCTTTATGAATACAAGACTTTGGCATGTGTTTTGGCTAACTATTTTTAAAACCAACCTTTCTAACTGCCAACCCTTCTACAACTGCAATGACTCAAGTGAGCTAATGAGAATGATAGCTTTGTTTTATCAAGTGTATTTTAGAAAAAGCAGTAATCATTAGCTGTATCCTATAGTTTGTAGAAAACAGGCCTGTGCATGGATGTACCTCACATGTTATTTACAAACCAAAATGTAATTTCAATAGGTGAAATCTTACATTTCTTTATTTCCTTCAGGTTAATCGCCCTGTCTCAGTCTGAATCTGGAGTAATTGTATTTTATAATGCAAAGTATTTATCCATTTGTTCTACCTTCTGTTCTGCGTCATTCAGACTAATGGGTATTATGGCAGGACTGGACAGCTGCAGCTGAAAATATTGCCTCAGGAGTCTGCCTGTTTCTTTTAAATGAAATAAAGGCAGTAAGGGATAAAACTGAAAATGGAGGCAAAGCACATCACTGCCCTCATGATAGGAAATGCCTGCCAGAACTCTTATTCAGCAGCTAATTGGTTTCCTTTATATACAATGCCCTAAAAGTCCAACAATCCTTAAAAATGCATTTCTGCTAATCCTCATAGCATTAAATCATAGATCTTTTAAATCTATTTTAAAAAAACCAAATGCCACAGTGCATTTCAATCAGCACATATTCATACCAATTTTAACAAAGAAATTTCAAGTATTGCAGATTTTGTATAATCTGCCACCTCTCTGCAAGGAGGACTTTACCTTTCAACAGGAGGAGAGCGAGAGAGCAGTACCAACAAGTGAGGGAAAAGCTCTTTTCTGCACTTCACCCACCCTGTCTATCACTGTAACTGACATTATACTCACAGGACTTGCCTACTGGAGACATAATTTTTCCTGCTTCCATTATGTATCACTTTTCTTCACTTTTCAAACTTCCCAAGATCATTTCTATGTAAGGCATTATTTTGCTTTGGGAATACATTTCATTATCATGCTGCAGAGCAAGTTCTAATCACAGAAAAGAAATTAACTTGGTAGCCACCTTGTTGCTATCACTTTTCATGGAAGGACAGTGATGTGTCTGCCTTATTCTGCATGGAAGCAACTACTGTTGATACTGTGACTTATCTACAATACAACTCCCAGCATTGCATCCTGCTTTATGTTAATCATGCTGCCTCACGGTAACATATTTTCATTGAAATGAATAGCAAAGTTTTTATCACAACAGTTTACCTACAGAATCAATTTATCACCTCCTGATGGCCAGTTTTTTGCACCATGTATGAGATTTTTCTGACCATCAGAATGAAGATAGGCAAAGATGCTAGAGAACATGAGTAATGGGTATTGGAACGCAAGATTCAAATTACTCATTACAACAGGATCTATGTGGTTTTGTGGTGACTGACTGTGTGTGGGCTAGTTGGCAGGAAAAATAGGTTTGAATTTTGGACAAGATCTTCTAGATACAGCAAAGAGTTTACAGTCAACAGAGTCCAGCACGAAATCCATACAGAATGTAAGAGACCATTCTCCCAGAGAGAAAGAGCACTCTTTTATGACTTGCATGGATTTGTACCATGGAGCACTAAAACACACTGTTACTGGCAAGAAAACAACCTCCAGGCTGAAAAAAGTATCCTTTCCCTTCTACTCTTTTACTTGTTCTCTTTCCTTGACAATTACTTGGCATTAATAGTGAAACAGTAGTGTTTGCAATGATCACCAAGTTACAGAAGAGAAGGAGGAAGCCACTGATGAAGAGAAATACATCAGATCCATGTATGTGAGATCAAGAACATAAAATGAGGGTAAAAAAAGGACTGACTTTAAATGCTTTTAAATAAAATTAACCACATGCTCAAATTTCAGGTAATTATGGTAATCTAGATGAGATTAAACACACTGTGGAGAAGAAAATAGAACTGATGTTTAATATTAAAATTCTTTTTCTGAAAAAAATGCTAGTTAGTAAACACACAGTGTTACAGTTATAACAGGCTATAATGAATGATTCATTAACCTGTATGAGATGTTTAGACATGAAAACTTGCTAATAAAGATAAAAGTCAGAGACTGGAACTGAGGTTAGATAAGTCAAACTTTGAACTGAAATGAAGTCTACTAGATTTCAGAGTAATTAAAGATTCTCACGGTTTTCATGGGGAATTATAGATTCCACTTAAATGGAAGTTTCAAGGCAAAATTAAGTAACTTCAGTTCTGCACTCATAAGTGATCATTCATCATCAAATCAAAAAAGAAAAAGAAAAAGTCATCTACATATCAGTCTCTGAGAATATACAACCATAGACACAGAAAAAATATTTAACAAATTTCCTTTTCCCTGCCAAGTCATAAATATTGTTAGAGTTATCAAATCTTCCTCAAGAATCTTCACAAAAATCTTTTGAAGTTTGTATCTTCAGAAAAATAGAAGATGTCTCATGAGCAGACAAATAAGCAGCTAGAGAAGCTGTATTTTTAACATAGGGAAGGAAAAAATAATTCTAAAAGGCACTTATTGTTGGGGATTTTCAATGTACCTGCAAGTCACACAAATACTGAACTACATCTTAACATACAAGAAGTCCATATGTGTGCATCTCAGATCTATTTGTCTCAAGCAGGGTCCCTTAGGGAGCAATACTGGGTCCCACACTGACAACATCTCCAGAAATGATCTAGATGATGGGGTTGAAAGCACTCTCACAAAGTTTGCTGATAACACCTAGCTGGGTGATGAGATGAACATGTCAGAAGTGAGAACCATCTCACAGAGAGATCTGGACAGTCTGGAAGAGTGGCTAGCAAGAACTGTATGAAGTTTAACAAATATTATGCCAAACTTCTGCTCCTAAGATGACATAATATCTCAATACAGGCTGGGATCTGTGTGACAGGGAGCATCCTTGGGGTGCTGGTGGACAACAAGCTATGTTCTACTCCAGCAGCAACAGCAAACTGGATCCTGAACTGCATCCACAGAGCATTGCTAGCAGAGATAGAGCCATGATCTTCCCACTTGACTCAGCACTTGTCAGACCACACCTGGAGTACTGTGCCTGGTTCTGATGCCCGCATTTCAAGAAACACAGACAAACTGGATAGAGTCCAAAGAAGGGCTATAGAGATGATGACAAGGCTAGAGAACCTTGCCTGCAATGAATGACTGAATGAGTTAGTAGTTCTCTTCCTGGAGAAGAGAAAGCTCAGGAGGAGTCTCATCACAATATTATAGTACTTAAAGGCTGGCTACAAAGGGGATGGAGGTTCTCTCTTCACAACCAACCACGTGGAGAAGACAAAGGTTTCATCTGCACATAAGAAATATTTTCATTGTAAGGTCGCTCACTGGAACAATCTCACCAGGGACATGGTAGAGTCCCCATTTCTGAGAATTTTCAGAATGTGATTGAAAAGGGTACTAGATAGTCTCATCTAGTCTCTCCTCCCCACAAAAGGTTACATCAGATGATGTTTTGAGGTTCCTTCCAACCTGGCCATTCTAAATTATATTTGTGGAGAGGGCTGTGCAAGAATAAAGACAGTTTTGTCTGTATTTCTGCCATAGAGACTAATGCTAAAGTGACACTCAGCCTTGTATCCACATTTAGTAACTATGCTGAAGACCTGAAAAATGTGTGGAAGAGATCTATAAAACCATCAGAACTTAAAAAGTTGGCTTATAATGGAGAAAAAAATAAATTAAAAAAAAAAAAAATGCCTCTACCCTTTGACCAAAATTTGTCCTGGTTACAGCATGAAAACAGCTTCACTAGCCCTAGGTAACAGCAGTATCAACCAGAGAAAGGTACAGGATAAACAATGCAGCTGTAGCTATAAATGAAAACCCCCCCAAAAAATTAACCTGCAAAACATTGCTGCAGCTGCAAGTAACCAGTCACTGGTATAGCTTTGCAGAGACCTAATCAGGACTTCCAGTGGACATGTTTTGGTGAATATGCGTTACTATGAGCAATACAGTGGATGGGTGGAATATAGACGTGTCCTATGTGGAACATACATACCTTCTGGCATAACACTACAACACCTGTTAAGGCAAGACCAGTTCACCATACAGCTATTATGTTCCCATGATGTGTGCTTACTTAAGGAAGCAGCTATAACCAGGAAAATCATGTGAAATGCAATCTAAACTTGCTGAAAGTTTCTACAGTGAGAAAACTATAACTAGAAAGATCAATTATTGCAGACCTACAACTTGGTTATTTAGATAACTTTTTACAGAACAGCTTCTGACTGACTTGGTGGACAAAATGACCAGAGAGTCTTGATTAGCATCTTTTGTCATCTTAAAAAGAAATACTTTGGAAGTTCCACATCAGTTTCCTGCCTTGTCCCTTAAATAAAATCATTTTCATCTGTCTGCTAGTAGATGTTAACTTAAAAAAAAAACACCTCTGGTTTTGTACTGAACCATTATATAGATAGATACAGTCAATAGCAAGCAAAATTATGGTCAAGTCTCTGAATTCAAAAATTATTCATCTTGAGTTATGAAGGAACAAATTTCCATTAAAAAACATCAAACTGAACATTTACATATATTAAGAGTCTGTGAGTCTTGACACTTGACGTTGACTCTCTCCCATACTCCTCGATCACTTAGTACTAAATTCATTTGCTTTTGAAATCATCCATCCTTGTAGGTGAAACTCTGCTGATATATATTAGTGTCTGGAATTCCAAGTTGTGAAGGAATAAAATCATTCACTTTCTGGCAAAGGGAAAGTGACATGTTTTAAATCATACCTGTCCAGATGGAATGCTGCTAGGAATCTGTAACCTGCCTATACTGCTTGTCTGTTCCTATGAAAAGCATATCAAGTAGGGTGAATTCAGCATGGGGTTAGCACTCTACTTGTTGATGTAGTAGTGGGCCCATCTGGTCATGCTATGTATCTCTTCTTTAAGCAACAGCAGTTCCCTGTTGAATTAAATTGTTGTGTCAACAGGGTGTCTAGTGCTCTAGCAACCTTTTATTAAAGTGCTGAAGATATATTGCAACATCTAAATTACTGTACTATTTCCTCGTCTGTTATTGTGATCTTACATCAATGTTTTCTTTAATAGATTGGCTTGTTGAATGAAACATACTAAAATGTTCCCAAAACACTTCTATTTCTTGGTCTGTTTAGATAGAGAATCTTTCAGTTCTCTCAGTCTATAAACTTTTGTTAAAATGGTATCTCTACTAATTTATCTGAGAAAATCTTGGTGCTATCCCTTGAAAAGGTGCAATGTACTATGTAAAATAAATCTTATTAATAGGCTTTATCCTTTACACATTAGGATAGCAATTATGGAGAGTCTTTCCTGCCTACCATACCATCAGTGCTTCCTTTTGATAAGGATGTGGTACCTGGTGATTCTCAGGTGTAGAGATGTACCCTTTTAGATAATTAACAAATGCCACAGCCAGAAAAGTCTGAGTCAAGGTCTAAGCATCCCTCAAAAGAAACCCACTTGAATTGAAGCACTTAGGAGGCCAGTGTGGCCTTTCCTCTTACATGAGATGTCAGATTTCTGACACAGAATTATCTTATCATGCTGTGCATTTCTCATCAGGCTTTCTTACCTTTTGGTATTCAGCCTACAGCAGTAGTATTCTCACACCCTATTATGTCTTGAGAAAAAGTATTGCCTTGTAACTTTATAAAAACATGCACTATGTTGACTTATTGTGACTTTCTGCACTACTCACAGACAGAAACTCTCACATTATTTGATATGTTACATAACTTCACAATGAAGTGCTCCACTCTTTCTCTCAATTAGACCAAATACATGCGAAGTATAAATCCATTTTGAAATATTAAGCACTATCTAAGCACCTGGATGGACAGAATTATACCAAGACTGTGAAAATGACAAAATGCTTTTTTGGGGTTTTTTTTTGTTTGTTTGTTTATTCTTTTGTTTGTTCAGTTTGAGGTTTTTATAACAACATTAATTCAATAATATAATTGTGCTTACAAATTGTCCATACACAGCTCATAACAGTTCTGCACCATTTCTCTCCCAGTATTGTTTATTAAGGGCAGATGTTGGAGGACGTGGTGGGAAATACAGCCAGAATATTATCATGTCTTGCACTCCTATTGTCACTTCCTACCACAGAACAAAACACCAGAGAACATGTTGAATTTTGCACTTAGGAAACCCTACATAGGTCTTTTAAAACCAGAAAAAAAAATATTCAGACACATTCAGGAATTGGTGATTTCCAGGCTGCATTTATGACAATAATACAACTTGCTGAAAGCATTAAGTTCTGATGACTGATGAAGAGGTCACTGCTGAGCTCAGTCAGTGAGTTAATACAGAAGAAAGGGAGCAAGAACGATCAGCAAGATTTGTCAGGATTTCTGCAAGGCTCATTTGAGGTCTTGTTTTCCTGGGTGTGTAAATACTGTTAGCATGTGAAACAACACAGGAGTGAAAATCCTGATCCCACTCTCAAATGCATGGGTTCTGCCACTAAATTGAATGTCTTGGGGCCAGTTTTTCATTCTAGAATAGATGAGGAAATGTGTGAGGACACAAGGGAAAAGGAGGGACAAAAATATTTAATCACATTCCAAACACCTTCTTTCAAAACTCCTACAGTTCCACATTTGTTTGCTTCAATAAAGAAGCAATGTAAAACACATTTAAAGGCTTTCTTAAACACCCACAGGCTCACAAGGACAATAACTCTTCAGAATTATCCTTTGCCTGAGCTGATTTACTGTGCCCCCCATACCTCTGACCTGTGTGATGGCTTCCGTGAGAGTTGCACTACCCAGCTGTGCAGTGCCATCTACCATGTTTGCTGTTGAAAGTACACAGGAGAGCTGGACAGAAATACTTTGCTCACTTAGTGACACAAAACTGGCCTGAATGAGGCTGTAACATAGCAGACACTGGTGGAATAAAGCACCTTCACTGTATATCATTTTATGCTAATTTATAAACTGAATTTAAAGATCTTTAAATGAGCACTGCACACTTAGCATTGCACTGTTCATAAGACTGCAGGAGTTTCCTTCTTTCTCCATGTTTTCTGATGAGTGAGATTTCTATGAATACCTGTCACATTTCCAATAATCACTGTTCCTAGAAGCTTGATTATAGTGGCTATAAATTTATCTCTATATTCAACCAAGTTTAAGAACACGGCCCATCTCCTATCCTTTAATTGTATTAAAATATGTCATATTAATTGTAGTTCAGTTATATTTTCTGAAGTTAAAATTTTGTAAAGATGTGTACAAAATCATGTAAAGATTAGTTTGCCTGTCCAAAACTGTGCTGTTTTCATGGACTAGTTTAAGTCCTCTGTAAAGCTATACCCTAAATTTATAAGTGGCATAAAGCACACACACAAAAAAACCCAACCCAACCCACACCATAAAAATAAACAAAATCCCCGGCCCTGGGTTGATGTGATACAGGAAGAATGCCAGCTTAGATAAAATAGGCAGGCCACTTGTTTGGATTAAGAACAACACAAAGACTAATGTCATTATTGCCATCTTCATATATGCATAGACATAACAGAAAATGATGAGAAAGAAACCTCAAAAGCTTAAAAGTGAGGTACAATTCAGCTGAAACTACTTTCTGTACTGTCTGTATTGGGTTTATGCTGTGCCAGTTATGACAGTGACATCATGAAAGCAGAACTGGACCACTGAACATTGAATGTTCCTAAAAAATGCATATTAGTTATGTCTGTTCAGTGATAAAATAAAAAACAGAAGTCAACAACCAACACTGTATCCTATTTTCTCAAAGCTATTTCAAGCAATTTGCCAAATAAACCCAGAACTTGGAGGGGGTTTGATGCAGTAAATCAGTGAGTTATGCATTAACCCAGGATAGTTTCTGCTTGCTTTTTCAGCTTATGTTATTTTTCCTTCATTATTCAATTCTCAGGGTATTCAGTATTTCTCATTTTCCTAGATTTTTAAACTAAAATAGATGGACTATCTAGTTTGAAAAGGCAATGTTTAACAGTAAATGGAGGACCATATAGATTATTGATCTTTCTATAGACCTGTTGGAATGAGCCCAGATGAGGACCACAAAGATGGTAAGAGGGCTGGAGCACCTCTCCTATGAAGACAGGCTGAGGGAGTTGGGCTTCTTCAGCCTGGAGAAGAGTCCAGGGAATCCGAGCCTTGCAGTATGTGGAGCGGCCTACAGGAAAGCTGGAAAGGGACTGTTCACAAGGGCATGGAGTGACAGGACAAGTGTTAATGATTTAAACCAAAAGAGGGCAGATTTAGATTAGATATAAGGCAAAAAATTATTCCTTGTAAGGGCGGTGAGACACTGGCACAGGCTGCCCAGTGAAGCTGTGGCTGTCCCCTCCCTGGCAGTGTTCAAGGCCAGGCTGGATGGGGCTGGTGAACCTGCTCTGGTGGAGGGTGTCCCTGCCCATGGCAGGGGCGTGGGACTAGATGATCTTTAACATCCCTTCCATCCCAAACCATTCTATGAGTCTGTGGTTCTATACCTGACAGGTGTTTGCTGTGAACTGACTTTTTTGTTCAGTCCTGCACTTTTCTACTCCCTTGGCCTCTGGTGCCTGCCTCTGTGTAAGGTTTCTGCTGTATTTTACCCATACAAGGGTGTACAAAGACAAAAGTGTCATTTTCCACAGAATAACTGCAATAATTAGAATTTCATGAATCTAAGAGTTAATTATGTATATCATCAGAACAATTATGCTTTCTGATGGCTAGGTAGTTAAAATTCCCCAGTGCCTGAGCATGCTTGTTCACCAGGAAAAATCTGAACAAGTTAATTTGAAGCACTAGAAATAGGCCAAAGAATTATGATTAGTTTCCTCAGCACTGCAACTAAATGTTATGGAGCATACACATCCTAAAGAGCATTTTATTACATTCTTCTTCTCCCTCTTTGGGGAAAAACGTCATCAGTCTAAATGTACAGCTTATCACATTTGCTAAAGACATCTAAAGGTGTTCATTTGCTGGATGATGTGTTCCAGAATTCACTACAGCAGAAACTCATCATGCTTACCCTTAATTTTTCATGTTTCAGCACAGAGGAAATGAAATCCTAGCTTTGATATCACTAAAATTAGAATTCTGATTATAGGTTCCAGTTTTCCAATAGTTACACATTTTAAACATGTTAAAAGCTACTTATTGTATTATTAAAGATATTTTATCCATTTTCTTTGTTGTTGTTGTTATAATTAGGCAGTGTAGCTTTCACTGAACATGTTACTTTCTAAAGACATAAATTATGTAACACTTATAGTATGTTGGTTTCTGAAATTCACTCCTTACCCTTGTATGTCAGAAATGGAATTCGTAAATCTTGTGGGTATGCTACAAATTCTCTCTCTTAGGAGACAGAAAGGGGACAAGGTCTTTGAATCAAGTAGTCTAGTCCAATGGTTTGAATGTTAAATGTGTATATCATTCATTATCGTTAATTTAGGGTTATTAACTTTAAGCAGATGGATCTGGTGAAGCAGTAATTTGGTGGTTTTGAAGTTTTCTATATCTGTATTTTAATCTACCTGGGTCAAGTTATAAATAAGAAAACATAGTGAAGAGGAACCACCAGGCCAAGAGATTAGGAATATACAAAATATTTCACAATCTTCACTCAATATTTTACCCCGATTTTTCATAACCTGTGTGCTCTTTCATGGCCCATGTAAAGTCACTTGGCTTTCTGTCTGGTTCTGCACATCCCAGAACCACAGCTGACACCTAATCATGTTGTTTTTGTTGAGGAAGAACAGGTCTGAACACTGAGCAATCAGAAGCGCAGCATGTGAAGCAATCCTGGGAAGGCTGTGCTAAGCATGTCTCTGCAAGGCTCTTCTTTTTAGCTTCATGTTCTATGGCTTTTTTTTCTTTCTTTTTTTTTTTTTTTAATTGCCCGTATCACATCTGTCTCATTTAACATTGAGTTCCTTGAAGCAGGAATCCGTTCCAGATATAAAGCACAAAACACTATAAATTCAAGGCCACTGATCACTGGTTATGGAAGGAGACTTGCCACAGGTGAGCTGAAACAGATGTGTTCAGTCCTTACTCCTGGGTTGCTCCATGTCAGCTTAAGGAAAATGATCACAGTTCTTTTGCCAAGGGGCTAGAATGAAAGACAGGAAAAATGTCATTCGCAGTCATCTGCATCATGGAATCTGAAAGCTTTGTGTATGGAGCAGAAAGTGAAGATGAATGACAGGTGAGCCACCATTGCCAAGAAGTAATCCTGAGGTAGCCAAACTGCTGCTTTGAGGATCCTTGCTAACCATGAAATAACTTATACCATCCTTTATCCTCTATGAAAATATCCTCTAATCTCTATAAAACTGCACTTCACTGGGGCTGTGGATTAACAGTGAAAGGAATCTGGACTCCAGTGCAGTAGCAGACATGCTAGGTCAAGTGCACCAAATGGGAAACTGCATCAGCTAGGGTAAAAGGAAGAGCACCTTGTTCTGCTTTTTTAAAATGAACATATTTTAAATGCTGTGCATCACCTAGAGTGCAGGATTGATACTATAAAAGTTACACAAATTAATGAAATAGCTGAAGCAGGAGAAAGAGATTTTTAAATCATCAAAGAAAGAAATGAGCAACTTCCCCTACTAACCCTTGTGTTCAAGTAAAACAGTATACTTTGTGTTAGAACAAATTCCTGCTGCTACTTCCATCTGTTTGAAAGATAATGCGAGCAATGTGGTGCATGAAATTGATGTTAGTGGGCAACAAGACAATTATGAGATACAAATCACAACACTTAGAAATTACTTCAAATAAAAAATAGGTTTTTTACTACAAGGCTCTACAACAATCTTTAGGTAATAATAGATCCCCAACACACCACAGAGACATATCTACATGAGAACCAAACTAACCATGGCTGTTCCTTAGGACACAGCTCAGACTGTCTGTGCCTTAATGTCCCTTCTCCTGTTCATTCTCCCAAGCTGTGCTTGTTGCAAACTTTCTGTTCTTTTCATTCCCTGCTGTCCAATGGCATCACAGCTATACCTTCATAGTCCCACTTCTTCATTACAATTCATTTATTGTGACAGCTGCCTACAGGATTCTCTGTCTTAGCAGTTGCATCTAGGAGGCCCTTACAGTTGTACAGGGGCTCAGCTTGCTGTCTTCTCTGCAGGGAGAAAAAAAAATTCCTGGTGCTTGAACAGTCTAACCAGTACTTAGAAAGACACCGTGCCCCAAAGCATGGCAGTGGCAGGGAAAACTGCGTAAACAGAAGTTTTACCTGTTAATGCCAGTGGCAGACTTGGCCCATAATGTGTGTAGTTCACTCTGAGAAGGTTGCAGGCGGGAGGACTTTAGGTGGGAGTGGCAGGGAAGCATTAGTAGGTATGAAGAGCATCTAGCAGTAACCAAGGTGTGGAGTTAAAGCTGTGGGTTAACAGTTACTCTGCACAACACATGCCTACGTGCAATACATGAAGGGGAAATGGAAAAACTGATTTTTCCAGAGCTCAAGAAAACTGAAACAAAATCACACGGTGCTTTTAAATTCTCAAAGGCTGTCTTATTTAATAAAGAATAGTTCTAGTAAAAGTTGTGGAAGCAAGCTTTTGAAAACAAGTCTATAGGGACAACCACCTGGATATGACCAGGATTTTTTCTTTCTGCAGAACAAATAGGTTACTGTAAAGGATTCCTTTATTGTCAGGTAAAGATCCAAGATTAGTGCTAATTTTTAGGAGCAGGACAGAATTCAAACCAACATCAGGAAACCAAGTGCACAGTACCAGTGAGAGGCAGAAGGAAGCCCAAAGGTTAGGTTTCAGGGACACTAATCACAGTTTCTAAGCATTACAAAGGGACTAGGAACAGTGGTCTAAATCTGAGTTTTAGGCAAGTGTTTTAGGAACAAAAAAGTTTTCGCTGTCCATTCACCTCCTCTGAGGTGCTGTTGCTTTACAACAAACCATGGGTAGCAAGCCAAAGGCTTGGAGTGCACCCTGCAATTCAAAGATTTGCAAGACCCGATACATCACTTAGAAATTGAGTGCTAAATATCAACTGGGATATCCAGAACCTCCCAGTGCTAAAATTCCTTGTGAATGATAAATGCTACACTTCAATCCGTTCTTTAACTTAAAGCTACATTTCTCCCTTCATAGATGAGAAAGAAAGGCCTGTATTTAAGAAAGATCTCTGGTTCACTGAAAGGGAACAGGATGAGGGTTGGATGTGGCTACTTATTAAACATGAGATAATAACATTTTGCTGCAGATCTGATTAGGACTATAAGGACACTGGCAATCTGAGCGGCCTAATGTGATTTCCCAGTATAAAAATGTAAGGTAATCCTAGGATTTAGGGCCAGCATTTCTGGTGTCTTGATTTGCTCTTTTTAAAATTTATTTATTTTTCTTTCTGCCTTGTACATAGTTGGATGAGAAGAAAATCAAACACTAGCAGTCAGTTAAATTCCATGTCTTTTGTATCATGGAACTTTAAGAAATAAGAGAAAATTTGAGAAGACTTTCTTAAGGGTAAAAGTTTATCCTCTTAAATGCTCTCCGTGGAGAAACCATGTTGAGTCATCTTCATTATGGCACAACAGAACATTACTTCAGACCTAAAACGATTAGTGTTATGAGTCAGTTCATCAATTGTTTTAGATCTAAAGTCATGTTCCAGCATTGTCATGTAATGCAGTAGGTTTAACCAGCTGGGGAACCGGGCAGAACGGTTAGACTAGCAGAGAAATGTAGCTCTCATGGATATTTCTTCTGAAAAAGAAGAAATACCACACCCATGTGTTTCCCAGCTTCATGTCACACCTAGGTATCACAGCTCAAACACCTCTCATGAAACAGGGTCTCCTGCCCGCAAGCAAGACCCAGGGTCCAAAAGAAATGCACAGTTCCTCCCAAAATCAATGTGCATTTTCCCAGTAGCTCTCTCAAAGTCTGTGGTAAAATCTGAAAATAAGACTGGAAAAAACAGCTTCTAAGTTAAAAAAAAAAAAAAATCAAAACCAAACCAACCAAAACCGTACACAGCACCTTGTAACCAACATCTAGCTGCACCCAGCAAACTTCCGCAGGTACAGTAATTGAGGGTTACAACCCCATGATTAACAGCAGCTAATTTTAATGTACAGATTAGGCTCTTTTCAGGTATTAAGCCCTGAACAAAGCCTAATTTGCAAGAGTGCTCCAAGGCAGAAAAAAAGTTCTTGATCCCAGTGCCCTTGAAAAGATGCCCTTTTTGTTTTAAAACCCATGGGATTCTGAACATAGTTCTGCTGTACTTGAGGAAAATTATCATCAAATTACTCATCAAGTTTAATGTAGCTGTTTCTGACATTTTTGAGTATTTTAGCAAAACTGTAAGTTTAACAAGAGCCCTGATTAAAGAGCAATGAAATGGGCCTTTCCTAAAGAGTTCGCTACCCGAAATCAGAGGCAACAATAACAAATAATAAAAACACGTGAGAGAAAAGACTGCAAAAAAGAGTAGAACATAAACAAAAAATATTAAAAGGCTACAAGTTCCCAAATACTGCACACACATATAACTTGAAAGAACAAAATCAAATAAACTACTGATCAAGTTGTTAAATTTCTACCTCTAAATTAATGCATTCCCTCAAGGTAGACTACACACTTCCCTGAGTCTCCCCTATTTGTGATTTACATTGCAGGTGGCTAAATTAAGGCAATTTCATCCATAACAGTTTACACTTGCCAAACCTCTCAAGGTAATATTCAGCAAAAGCAGCATCAACTCAATGCTCATTCATAACTATACTCCCACTCTTACTAAACCAGCAAGATTATCTTTGCAACTTCATTTCACTCATCTGATTTTTAGCTTTGATAGTAAGGCAGATCCCTCCTCTTTCGCCTCTTCTGCATTCACTTTAGAATAGGATGTTTCAAGTTGTTTCCTCATGAGTAAATCCCACTCCTTGCCTGAAAATCTCCACATTCTGGGGTGTGTCTCCAGGTGAGGCTAAAGATTAAGACAGGAATTTGCCAGAGCCCCAAGGCAACAGGGTTGATGAAACAGGAATGTGCCGGGTTAGCTGAGATCAGAGCACCACTCTCTGGACAAAGATTCACAGCATTCTCTCACCACCACATGGTAGTTATTCCTGTGCAATTGTTCTTTAATATACAGCATTGTTTCCAGAATTACTGAAGAGGGGATGTCATATCTTCAGCACTGGATACTTTTCTACCAAATCTGCTTTTTTTGAGCAACAATAATCTCAAGGCTGAGATCAGTAGGACTGGTAATAGCCACTGTCTTGAACCATCCAAGCTTCTTCTGGATGTTTAGTGCGATGAGAACAATAGTATCATCTGAAAGCCTTGGCAGCTGAAGTAGAAATTTAAAAAGGAAAAGAGTGCTTTTCCATATCACCCTTGGAGAAAGGAAAATATTTTGATTCTAAGGACAGTATGTCATTCCCATCCTGATCCTGGATGTCTTAAAAACAGACTGGTCTGCAGCCATGGATATGTAATGATAAACTTTCAAAGTTTTCTTACATTTAATACCAAAATGTCTGGAAAAAACCCTAAGATTTACTTCAACAATACTGCCAGTAGCACTTTTTAAGTCCTACCATGAGAAATGTTTGAAGTTGAGGGAATGCCACAAAATACAGTGAAAATCAGTTCAAAGTTAAGTTTTCTGCTGAACGAAATTTCAATTACACAGGGTACAGCTACTGAACTATTTGTGAATGAAGGACAGTGGTACAAAAACATTCCCATGAGAACCACAGCAGTGGCTTAGAATAGAAAGTGACTTCATGGATAAGAGATATGGAGGTGGGATGCTATGCATTACAGCATCATTAATAGCAGCCAATATGAAACAAATAAAAGAAGACGTGAAAGTGGAAGTCAATAAGTGAGTCATGGTTGAGCTTGCAAGTGGTACAGTGTGGTTTAGAAACAAAAGAAGGTAGCAGGCCCATTCTTTAGTTACTGAAAAATCATATAATTTCATCATAGCCAAAGGAAATATAACAGTTGCTCTCCTCTAGCAACTTACCAGGATTTAAGACATATTGTATGAGTTTAGGACTTGAACAAAAACCAAAGAACTAGAAGTTGTTGTGCAGCTCAGTGGATGGAGAGCCAACAAGCCCGGAAGTGGGGAGGCGGCACACAATAATTAGAGACAACCTGTCTCTCAAGGGACAGCATCCATACAGGTCCATTCTATTGCATTTCTTTGCCATACAAATAGTAGAATACCAATGCTCTAAGTAAAAAACAATGCTGTATTGAAATAGGGGTTGTTTTTGTTGGAGTTTTTAATTTGGGTTTGTTTGTTTCGGTGAAGTTACAGTTATTCAAATCTACTTTGGCAGTTTTCACTTTTGTACAATGCAAAAGCATTGAAAAAATATTTATTCATATGTGTACCAAGTGGTATGCTTGTTTTAGACATAACAGAAATTTGATTCAATCCTTCTGCCTCTATAATGAGTTTAGATTTTTTAGTTCTGTAGCACTTCTTATGTTCAGAAAATTGTATTTTCTATTGTTCTCCTAGAGCTATTTTAATGTTCTGGAGCTGTATGTGAGCAAACTTCTTGTGATTCAGTACCCTTAGCTTCTTGCTCGCCATTGGAATTTGCCTATATGAATAAGCACCTAGCTCCTCTCTCTCTCTCTGAGCTGAATCAGAGATTTTTCTCAAAGCTCAGAAGTGTTGAGTACACACCTCTACTTCCCTGTATATCCAGCCATATTTCAGACTTCCACACTTCTTTATGAGCAGTAGCAGAGCAACGTTAACAACTTAAACCTGAGGTCTGAAAAGATAAAGGTGAAGAGATTGTCAAGAAAACTCACAAACAGACTGCATGTGAAGCAGGATTTTCCATCTTCTAGCAGCAGATTGGATTAGATTTCTTGTAACGATAAAAGGAACAAACCAATACTGATCTACCAAGAAAAGACAGACTCTTTCATGAGTGTACATATAAAAGCCCATGCTGTTGTGTTTTTTCCTTAGATGCAGAATCAACACACATCACAGCACTGTTGCTGCAGGACAGAAGGCTGCTGCTCTTTCCCTCTTAGCAAGTGACAAATTTCTGTTAAGATTTATGGTCTCCATCTCTGTAGGTCAGATCCCATGTGAGAAGTCTTGCTTATGGTGGAGTTTAGATGTCAGTTCCTCCCCTGTCTTCTGGAAGCTCCAAAAATGGAGGTCTCCACACTGTCTCCTTCAGAATTTTCACTCTACATGGTTAAATGGCATGATTATGGCCTGTCAGGTTGTTCTTTTCCCTGTCATTTCCAGGTAGTTTTCAGGAGAGAGCAGGGGCCAGAAATCACAGTCTGATATGCAATTTTACTCTAATCCACATGCAGAATGGGTGAAAAATACTGATGCAAAGCATTTTATTAGTTTTATAAATATCCTTAAAGACCACATGCTCTCTTGAAGGACATATTGCTCCATAAAAATCCAGATTTTTATCACATGAGAAATACAGGGGATTTTTCCTCTTAGAAAACATGGATATTGTAGGCAGAGCAAAATAAATATAAGCAAGATGAGCTATTGTTTTTCTGTTCTCTAATAAATACATTGCCCTGTCCCAGTCCAGTAGTTAAATATTCTTATTATTGACTTAGAAACTGAACAAAATTCGTAAGCAAATATGGTTTCATTAACAGTAGAACTCTACCCATGCTGTTGGTATATTTGGACCACTGAGTCATGGCCTTTAAAAACTATACTTTATCTAATCTTAATTAATAAATTTAATTTTACCATCTTAAGTTCCTTAAAGCTGGGAGAAACTATTTGAGATATAATTTTGGACATTGGCTCACTACAGAGCAACTTTCAAAATTCTTTATGTTAGGAAAATTTATCTGCCAGAACAACTAGCAAATTTACTGAAACACTAAATTTCAGGAGCTGTTAATCTTCTCACATTCACAGTATCACTCGGCATCCCCACTAGCTATGGATCCTTATGAACTGTCCCACATGTCATAAACTGAATTAACAGAAGTCTGGTGCTGGCAATGTCCCATACTAGCATCTCACTCTACCTCCTGTCTCCTATCAAAACCCCAGTTCATTTCAAATGAAAGGTTCTGGCTACTTTGCATGAAAAAAATTCTGTGAAATATGATGGTGTGCATGAGCCTAGTTAACATAGTCTGCAAATGTAAGTCACATAGATTTTTTGGTGGTTATTCAGCAACATGTAACATTGAAGTGTCAGTACTGTCTGTTTTTGTTCTCCACAGATAAGGCAGGAAAAATGTGGATGTGTATACAGATTACATGCATGCCGATGAATATCCCACTTCATTACATGGGATTGGTAAGTGTGACAGGCAGCATCTTCCACAAGAAGAAACCAATCTCAGGAGGCTGACAGAGCCATAGGACTATTCAACAGTTTCAAAGTGGAACAACAGCCAAACAGGAGTACACGCAGTCTTACCTGCTGAAAAAATGTGAGCAGAACCTTTGTTACTTCACACGTATAAACTGTATTTTGGGGAAATTATTTGGGGATAAATACCTCCTTGAACATTTTATCATATTTTACCTCCTTACATCCCTATAAGCCAACAACTATTTCATATAAAGCATCTAATGCATATTACAAAAATTTTATTGCATGGCTGTCCTTCCTGAGCAAGTTCAGCAAAAGATGTGCCTCACTAGAATGTATATTGGAAATTAGCCTCAAAGTTAAAAGCATAAACTAAGACATGACACAATAACAGCAGGTCAGATCTTTAAAGTGCTCCCAGCATTCGGCGATTACCTGATCATTCAGGCTTTGTTCTTGCTGGCACCAGGTTAAGAAAGGATGCCTTACCAGCCTTCAGACCACCCAGTAAATCTCTATGCCACAGAGCTCCTTTGACACTAAGTATAATTATAGAATTTGTCGTATTTTAACTGATTGGCAGATTACAAGACAGTTGAGAACAGACAAAAGTTTTGGCAGTGTCTTTGGAGAAGCATTCAAAACACATAGTATACTAAGACCCTAGAATTTGTAAGCACAATATTATTGTGCACTGGAACCCATGAACAGCATACATCTGAGCACTGGACATACCCAAAGCATTTATAAGAATTTAAATCAAACACAGATACACACACACACACAATCAAACAAACAAGCAAAAAAACCCAAACACCAAATTAACAGAAACAGGTTGTGCAGTCAGTCATTTCCTGCCACAAAAATATATGACTGCTTCCAGATTGCTCTCAGAAGGCATCTTTGCAATATACATAGGCATACACAAAGCACTACCCCCTTGTTTTCTTAGCCAGAGAAATCTAGTATTAGCTAGGCTTCAGCAACACTTGTCAGGGAGCTCGAGTTTCAACCCTAACTAGAAGATTTTCTCATTGAGGTAACTTATCTTCATGTTACTGCAAGGTTAAAATTATCACAGATTTGTCTAATTCTGTTCCCCTGCATTTGCAGTTCAACTCAGCTGTGTTCAATGGGTCAAGATGTTATTTTGTTTCTTTTATTCCTAAATTATAATAATACCAGACCTCCAATAAAATAGATGCCATAAAGAATAATAATTTCTTCCTTTCATCCGCTTTTCTATACTTTTCCTCCTAACTTCAGCAATAAAGATAAAAGTGAATTAAGGGGGGTTTTTTTGTTCTTGAAAAGCACAAATAACTTTTAAGTAACTACCACCCACACCACATTTGCATGCATGCAAAAACTCGGGAGACATTTCAGAAAATGCTAAGCTTGTTCACAGAAACATTTTGGTGCAATATGAAGAGCTCATCAAGCATTCAGACCCTCCTACATCCCATAAGGTTTTTTAACCAAGTAGTGCAAGTTCTCTAAAAGTGTTTTAAAGTATCCTAGGATGTCTGATCTTTATATTCTCATTGTAGATGTTTTTACAGCATCAGGGATGTTTTGGGTTTTGTCCAGCTTCTAACACTAAATACTGAGCCTTAGTTGACTTCTACAAACTAAAAGGAAAAGTCAAGCTTGGCACCAGCCCTCCCTCCCATGCAAAGAAAACTTGAACATGCAGCAGTATTCTAGGAAATGCTCCATCAAAGGATGCCTTGACATAGAACTTCTCATTTCCAGTTTTCTTCAGTGAGCCAGGAGGTTGTTACTTCTGAAGTGTATTTTCAGTAGAAACAGAGAGTCTTCTCACCATGTTGCCTAAACTAGGAAATAATAATGAGACTTTTAAAGAATAACTTATCAGTTCTTATCAAGAAAACAAAATAACACCAAAACAAAACAAAAAAATCCAATTAACACCCCCACTCACCCCCCAAAAAAAAACACCAAAAAAACCCCTACCAAAAAATCCCCACCAAACACTGAGACCTCTATAAATTGTCCTGGTGCTCCAACTCACTAGCTTTTTTTTGTATTTAATTTATTTACCTA
Organism: Gallinula chloropus; assembly: GCF_964237585.1. Lineage (NCBI taxonomy): Eukaryota > Metazoa > Chordata > Aves > Gruiformes > Rallidae > Gallinula > Gallinula chloropus. The sequence goes on from NC_140089.1 coordinate 74,879,343, forward strand.
TGATACTAGAGCTAATTTAACCTAAAATAACTATATTTAAACTCCCTCCAAAAATGCTAACCCCTATTATTCCAGGCAATAATTTGTGAGCCTCTTGGTCTACACCAGTCGGCCCACTTTCTTTACTCTTCTGGGAAATGATCTCTGCAGTCCCATTGTGCTGTGCATATGGGATATTGCAATCCCAGATGCCCCTGCATATGGCACTTCCAGGGGCAGTAGGAGAGCCAGAGAGATGTGAAGGCAACAAATGAAGCTGCCAGAATCACAAATCTCAGACTTGAGGAAACAGAGAAGACTACCCAAATATACTAGCAGAAAAAGATAAAAAATATTCTTAAAGCCTAAGTACTAATAAGTAGCATGTAGAGACAACCAGTCATCACTTAGGAGACTGCAGAATGTGCAGAAGTGATGCCTCTTTCTTTTAGAGAAAGGAGAAAGGCATCATAAGGTATTTAATGTTTTTCTTGAGCATTAAGATGACAGTAAACAACACTTGCAAACAGGTTGCCATCAGAGCAAAATGAGAAACAGGAATGGGGTAATGCTGCATGCTAAGAGGAAGAAGAAGTGCTAAACTAGTAAGTCCTGTGTCATTCTTTAATCGGGACCAAGTACCAAAGAAAGACTACTTCGTGCCAAGTGCTACAAAACAACACACTGGCTCCCACACTAAAACTTTCTTACTATACTTGCAGCATCCTTGGATATATTAAGAACATGAGTGGACGTGAACCTGAGCATTGTTGAGCTGCCCCTGCTTTGAGCATGGGGAATTGTACCAAAACTTTCAGAGAAAACTTCTCACTTAATGATTCTGTCATTTTGTAAAAATATTGTTTTAACTGATAGTTTTCTTAAAACCTTGCTGCCCAGTGACATGTGATTATACAAAATGCACGGTTTTCATGTTTGATACAATTTTAATTCTCCAATCATACAGAACAGTTTGAGAAAAAGATTACAAAACATTCTCATAAGGCAAGATCCTGAAAAAAATAAAATTAATACAAAAGTTAAAAAGTGGTAAATTTTTATGATGCAAGATCACAAGGTTTCTGACTCAGGATCTCTACAATTTTATGGTTCACAGTATTAGCACTGAGGAAAATTTCTCTGTAAGTAATACAGTTTAGACACCAATCACAAATTTTACTTAACACTGAATAGGGGAAACAGTTACATAAAAAAGGGTGTAAAACAGATGTAGGGTATTCCAAACCCTAAATGGGAGCAGATGTTTTAAACAATGCCTGATTATATGAGATTTGTTGTCCCTTATTTCAGATTGTCCTCTGTTCTTGGACAATCTGTAAACACTGTCTTTTAATATTAACTTTTAAGAAAATGGAATAAATATACCAATTATTAGGCCCCATACAATGTGAACACTTGCTCATTATTTAAGGATGGAAGTTCCACATCTGCCTAACAGCTGTCCTATTTGCTTGAAAAGCATGTACATTTCACAGTCATTCAGACTGTTGCCTAAAGAAGAGTATTCTAGGAGATTTCAATCTGCACTGTTATTCTAACAGGGAGCTTTGCAATTCTTTACAAGCATGATACTTCATCTTAGAAGTAGCTTGTAGAACATGTTCACATATAGCATGTACTTTTCTTACCCTGGAACCACACTAGCTAAATGTGTGGCTTAGAAAAGGCTTTGAGAGAAAAATTATCAATTGTTAAAAGCCGTTAAATCAAGCACTTAAGCACCAAAGCTGCTTTTATGGCTGTTGCTGTTGAATTGAGCAACAAAGAACCTGCTAAAAGCATGAGAAATAGCCAATAGGGGAGTATTATTAGTATCTATTAGATAGAAAGCAGGAAAGTGCTGTATACCATCTGCTCTTGTCAGGTGTTGAATCAGATGAGCCCAGAAAAAGTGCCTGTCTTCTAGATTTAAGTTTCCAGGAATTATACGCTCTACTTTCCTTTCACAAGCCTCGTGATTTAGAGGGCTCTGGTTTTTGCATTTGCTTTTTGATTGCAGTGACCGTATTACTTTTCCCTTTCCTTTCACTCTCAGCCACTGAAGTTGGCCTGCCCAATAAACAAAATTCTTACAAAATCCTGCAGGGCTGAATAAGACTGTAGTGGGATAGATTCCACCTAGTTCCATCTTTTCAAGTCCTCAGCTTCCTTTCCAGCCAGCAACAACAAAATACACAGTAGCCTTTCCGCCCAAGGCAGGCTAATATCTTTTCTGCTAGAGGCTATAAACTGTGTTGAGTGCAAAAGGACTCAATAACTTCTCTATTCACAAATATGTTAATAATATTATAAAATTCCTCTTATTCGTTCTTCCCCTAACACTGCTGCTTCCCACTGTTACTTTCCCAACAGTACTTCAGCTCCTCAGATTTCTCCACTTTTCATTTCCTTTCTACAAAGCCAGATGACTTATAAAATTAACTAATGCAACACAGACTTTTTAGCTAGTAGCATCACATGCACAGCATATAGCATGGACTAAATGATGCTCAAGGACACTCTGCTATTCAAGTGTCATTTGGACCATAACTACCCCAACCAGTCATTATCAGTTTCTCCTTTCTCTGTGTATTAAACCTTTCCCCTTTCTTCCAGGACTCCCTACTCCTGGATGCAAAAAGACAACCAGTTCTCATACCAGAGATTATGCAGACATCTTCCACTGTAGCATCACTCCTCTCTGAGTAACAGTGTCTTCTAAATCAGTGTGGAGACCTGTGGGTAAGTGGGAATAATTTGTGTCCAGACAGTTACCCAAATACCTTCTGCTTCTACTAATTTTTAAGAGAATTCATCAGAACTTACATAACCTTTTTCAGAGTCCACTATGCTCAAGACATGTTTGAAGACAGAAGTGCCAGAAGAGTCACCTAAGTCATCAGTGTACTAACAGTACCACACCATATGGAAGATGAAGCATGCCCAAGAGGCTCACCTGATGTCCCACTGATCACTGATGAAGTAGATTAGTTTTAGGAAATCTGTTATATTCATTCATCTAATTTTAGTTTCTGTGAATTTTGCCTCAAGTAAAAAACTTGAAATAAAATGCAGGCATACGATACATATCACACAAGTTAGTACAAGTAAGCTAAGTAATCATTTAAGCTCCCAATAGCTACAGCTCTCATGCTATCTCATTACTTGAAACAGTTGCAAAACATTTCTTGTAACATCAGTCAGTTAATAATAAATAGTTATAATCCTTTCTAAATTACAGTGCTAGAAAGTTAAAGACAAAGTTAAAGTTAGCATCTTCATCCATGCCTAGTGTCACAATGAATACAGGGCTTTTAAGAGTTAAAGAAATCAGAGAGGGAAGCTGTAGCTCCGCAAGCTATTTCACCATTTCCCCTCCCTTCATCTGTATTGGATCGTATTAGTGTATGAGTCAGCTAATTATGAAAGACTTCTCTGAAATGAATTAGATGAACCCAGCATCTTTAAGAGAAACAGATCTTGTGACCTGGCAGAGTTCCCATTATGGTCCAAATAAAGCCCACCCAGATGAGACCACTTCCTTTACTGTAACTCAAAAAATGGAGCAAAACACCAGTATGAACTTCCTCAGCTAAGCATCTTTCCAGTGTTCTTGACAGGAAAGTAACCTTTCCAGTTTACTCTTTGCTACTACAATGAATCAAATCACATGTGGCACTATACCCAGATATAAACGAGTTCAATGTTATTCAGATCAAAGTTAGTATTTTGCACTAAAATATCTCAGTTTACTATTGTCTTCAAAAAGTGACCAGGACCTCTCAGATGGAGAAAGTACTTATTTTAAAGTGGAGAATCTAGTGAAGTTATCGTTAGGTTGCAAGGCTGTGCAAAGGTGCTATTATCCCAGCTTTAGTATTTTTTGAAACTAAATGTACCTGGTGTATTTCATTACCTGGTGAAATGATTGACCACTTTGGTTCCTGGTCTGATCTCAGATTCTTCCACGTTAGTTTCTAGATTCTGCTGACCTCAATCACTGTTGAACTGAAACTGTGCCATAGTTCACTGGTTTGAAAAAACAATGGGGAAAATATGAAACTTTGGTTGGTTTTGTCTCTATGAGTCAAGCCAGTAGCCTAAGACATTAGCATCACAAGCTATGCTGTAGCAAATCACAGATTTGCAACCCTAACTCCCTGAAGCTAAGACACTGAGGAGACAGAACTTCTAACCTGCATTCTAAATGAACATTTAATTCATTTAGCAAGTCCAGTGTGTCAGCAGCACTGGCAGGCTATCTGTTTAGACAAGTGATATCACTTGCACCTGGCTAATATCAAGTAAAAGAACTTGTGGACAAAAGCAAATTCAGAACTAGAGGCTTTCACTAAACACTCCAAAGCTATCAGAGCAAAAGTTACACCTCTCTATCCTAAACAGCTACTTAACCTTAATTAACTATATAACTTGATGCATTATTAGTGGACCTTAGTTTATAAAAATTCACAGTAGACATGATTAAGTTGGTCACATGGGTCTCTGGAAATATTCTTCAGAAGTTCATGTCTTTAATGCACTGCTTTTTCAGTAGGACCCAAAAGTGTGAGAATAACAAATCAACAGAAGGTATTTTGGTTTAATTTAGATTAAAACCTGAATTTCAAAGCCTGAAGAATTAGCTTTACTTACAGTACTAAAAATATAGCCAAATATTAATCTTCCTTACACGATCTAAAAATTATAAAGACAAAATTTCACTTCTTACAGGACTCAAAAAATAAGAGCTATTTTAAAAGGTGCTATCTATCCTTCTTATTCCCTAATCATGTTGACCCATATTAGTATTGCTAATCTGCAAGATTAGGGGGTGAATTTGTTTATTTGAGGAGGTTTTGGCTGTTTTTATGTTTGGGGGGGTTGTTTGTTTGTTCTAAGCATAACCATTTGACAGTTTCCCTTTTTAACCTTTTCCCTCACTTAGTGATTTGGTCTACTCAATTTTTCATGAGATTTCATATATATTCACTGTGTTCATTAGTTACACTGGACCTAATAGATATTCTTTCTGTTGTTTCCAAGCGATAACCAATGATGTGACATCTGCTGATGTGATACATGTCTATTTCCTTGGCCTTGAAGTTAACCAGGTGAATGATGCACTTTCATTGTTAGATCATGACTTCTGGTGAAGACACTGAATAATTTCCATCTCTTCTGTATTTAATTAATTTCCTGCAACTAAATCTACACTAATGCATGATATTTCTCTCCGAAGGACTGTTAGAATCAGGCTTTTTTTTTCTGATTAAATGTTTATTTTACAATATTTGCCATTAATTTCTTTCTGAAAGTCTTATTTATACAGAAAATCCTATTTTTCCTCTATGCCTGTATTATAGCATGGTCCTGTGAGGTGACACTCCCTGGTAAGCCAAACCAGAGTCTGAGTTTGAATGTGTTTCAAATTTTATTACATGTCACTTTTACTATTAAGCGTTGTGAACCTTGTAAACAATTTAAATGCTTTTCATTTTCATTCATTATTAAAATATTCCCAGTGAACCTAAAAGGACTTTCTGCCAACAGTTGGGGGGGGGGGGAGTGGAAGGAGTTTAAAAGTTTATCTTTTATTGAATTTAGTATTTGAAATCCCACTTCAGGATCTCTCCATGTGAAAATTAAATCTCTGGTGGGCCCCCAGAGGACATATTGGCTGCACCCAGCTTGTGCCACATACCTCAGGGGTTACCACAATTTCTGAGCAATGGGATATATCATTTTCAAACCCTCTCCGATTTGGAGCATTTGAACAAGGTCTCATTAGCAGTGTCCATTCTCAGGACACTGCTAACCACAAGAATTCTAGAGCACTAGGATGGCTACAAGAACCGTCTCCTCTTAGCCAGCTTTGTCAGCAGTAATGAGCCCACTTTACGAGGCAAGTATCAAGAATTTAAACAAACAGAAGAAAAATATTTTGGGAACGCTGGAACTTCAAGGCAGCTGTTTGGGCAAAATTACTACCCAAGACCAAATGAAGAACATGAATACTTTTAGTGAAGTAAAACTGCATTTTTCTATAAATAAATAGTTCTCACAAAAATCCTGCTGATCCTGACAAACATGTCTGTGTCCCTGCATGATGCTGTCCATCCAGAAAAACAACATTCTGCATTTCAGTATCTTTCATACCTGAATTAACTGGGTTTTGTACAGAATGGTGATGGTACAATAATTGGTGCCCAAAGCATGAAGGTATTTAGAAAAAGAAAGCTTTCCCTTTCTAAATAAAGTTAATATTATAGAAATTAAGTTACTCTGTACAAACTATTAAAAAAAAAGCAAAGGTCTTTTAGTATTTTAACAATGGTTTAATTTCTGTTTAATCTGGATGTTATTAATTCCACCCATTTCCTCCTTTTATATTATTTATTATTAATCTCACCCCTCTTCTTGCTTAAGAAGAACCTTCCCAAATCCTCTGTAATTCTACTATTTAAACTGTATCGAGGGGTAGTTTTTTTCCTTAAAAAAAATCAAGTTGGGGTTTTTTTAATCATAACTAGTCAAAAGCTAATGAATTTTGGCTAAATCACACTGTAAAGCAATGACCAGCAAGACAATTATGACTTTGATCACATTTATGCTTGTATCAAGCTTAATCCTAGTATCCTGCTACAATTCAGCATATCAGGGCACTCACAAAGACTGGTTTGCACAGACCACAAGGTAGAGCATATTGACAACTGTATACGCATATGGCTGGTGTCTAGCCAGAACAGCTGCTTTCCTGCACAGGTCCTGTTCTAGTTCTGCTTGACAGAGTCAGAGCTTGCAGCATTTTTCATAGAATCATAGAATCATTAAGGTTGGAAAGACCTCCAAGATAATCTAGTCCAACTGTGCCACTACCACCTATATTAACAACTAAACAATGTCCCTAAGTACCTCATCCAACTTTCCCTTGAACACCCCAAGGGACAGTGACTCCATCACCTCTTTGAGCAACCCATTTCAATGCCAACCACTCTTTCTGAAAAGAAATTTCTCCTCATTTCTAACCAGAACCTCCCCTGGCACAACTTGCAGCCATTCCCTGTTGTCCTATCACTACTTATCTGCAAGAAGAGGCTGAGCCCCAGCTTACCACAACTTCCTTTCATGTAGTTGTAGAGACCAATAAGGTCTGCCCTGAGCTGAGAACAGTCACAGTTGCCTCAGCCGCTCTTCCTAAGACTTGTGTTCCAGACTCTTCAACAGCTTTGTTGCCCTTCTCTGGATATCTCCAGGGCCTCGATGTTTATCATGTAGCGAGGGGACCAAAACTGAACACAGTATTTGAAGTGCGGCCTCACCAGGGCTGAGCACAGAGGGATGATCATCTCCTTGTTCCTGATATTCCTGAAGCCAGGATATCATTTGCCTTCTTGGACACCTGAGCACACTGCTGACTCATGTTCAGGTGAGTGTCAACCAACACAATCAGATCCTTTTCCTTTGTGTAGCTTTCCAGCCACTCTGCCACAGGCCTGGGGTCGTTATGACCAAATTGCAGGACCCAGAACTTCACCATGTTGAACTTCATCCCACTGGCCTCTGCCCATCAGCTCCCAGAAGAGACAGTGGCAATTTTCTGCAAGGCAAGGGGAGGAGTAGTAAATTTGGTTCTCTGGGATTTCCCTCCAGATGCATCCTAGATCAGCCCTCTTTCCTATTCTCTTGAAACAGGAGAAAGACCTCCTCGTGGAACATAGGTAACTATCAGGTGCTGATGAATGTCAAATATAAGGTGAGTGAGAAGGATAGGGATGCAGCTGAATAAACAGATTCACAGTAAAAGAGAGAGAATATATGTCCCTTCCCTTCCTTTCAGGGATCTCAGAAATCATCCAGTACATTCAAAATCTCTAATAACTGCCCTTAGAGTCCTTTCTCCCAGGGTCTACTGTGTCTCAAACAAAACCCACCATGTCACTAGCACTTGATTGATTCTACCTGCTAAGAAGTTTTGAGCCAGCTCTGAGGTTGAATAAGAGAGCATAATACTCAGTCTTATCTTGGTGTAAGTAATATTGGCCACAACCAGTCCAGGATCTGGAACTGTAATTTGTAAAGGAGAATCATCCGGTCTTCAGAACCTGCCACAATGACATAGGTCCCCAAAAAAATGACAGCAGGAATCTTTTCTAATGAGAGTAACATGGGGAAAAAAAAAAACCCAATACTTCTATTCACAGTCTAGTGCATTGCCACCAGTAAGGCTTATCTGCAGAATACACATTTTATGCTGTGGTTCTGCATATTAATAACTCTTTCAGATGGAAGAGCACTGAGCTTCTGCAGAGCTGTCTACAGATTTAGGCAGGCAGCATTTGCTTACACTAGGCTTGTTTGTTCTAACAAAACCATAATGATTACAAATTTGCATTTTCTTAAGGGCAAAATGGGGTTCTGATGCAATTCAAATACAGAGCTCTAAACATGTAGCTAATATTAACACATGAATCCAAGGTCAATTCTGTGCTTGTTTCTGGAAATGGACATTAGCACCTTTTTCTCCTCGAGCTTACTTGATATGGAAAGAAGTTATGGAAAAAAGAGCTCCAACTCTTTTTTGGCACAAGAACATATAACTATGCACCTAACACCTGCCCCATACTAGTCATTTCTTGTCCAGTTTTAAATGGAAAAAGACCTTTAAAAATTACACCACTATTCTTTTGATGATTATAGCTTGGTGTCATGGCCACCCTCAAAACAAATAGTTGCGCCAGCCAAAAGCACATATATAATTATTAATATATTGAAGTTTGCCATGATGACACATACTTCAGCAATCTATTCATCTGTGGCCTCCAGGCTCCCTTCTTGTAAACAGCAAATGCTTGTGCTGAGAAATGGAGAGCAAATTTGGGGCGGGTGCATAAAGGCATATTCAACCTCATTTTTAGAACCCAAGTCAAAAGACTTAATCCTCAGACTTAACATTTAGTTTACATCCAATCTAGAAAGACCCTAGACTACCTGGACATCTATTCACTTGCCACATTTACTCCTACATAATGTGAGATTTTAGGCAGTGATATAAATGCTAAGGCCACTGAAGTACTACACTGATCTATGTTGCCTTTAAATACCAATTTGTTAGGGAAAAAATATGCTTAATCCACATCTTACTCAAAAGCACTGCTAGGTAATCATCTATGTATGAAAGACACAGACTCAAATTCTCCTTTACTAAATGAAACAGGGATTTGAACTTAGTTTTCCACAAGGACAAGAAAGGTGAGCCAACTTTGAGGATATCAAGTGTTCACATGTGATAAGACTCTCCCGGTCATGTTGTTCTGTTTTACGTAAAGTTCATAGATATCTACAGAAGAAAGAAGGACTCTTTAGGATGTTGATTAAGGCATACCTGGAAGACAGTGTGAAACAAAGAGATTCAGTGTTCAGCTATTAGCTACAAAACATGGACGTAAAGGGGGCCCCACAGGAAAGATGAAGAAGGATTCTTTGAGGGATGTAGTGACAGGATAAAGGGTTAAGAGTTTAAAATTAAAAAGGGTAGATTTAGGTTAGATATTAGGAAGAAATTCTTCCCTGTGAGGTTGATGAGGCAGTGGCACAGGGTGCCCAGAGAAGCTGTGGCTGCTCCTTCCCTGACAGTGTTCAAGACCAGGTCGGATGGGGCTTTGGGAAACCTGGTGTGGTGGAGGGTGTCCCTGCCCATGGCAAAGCAGTTGGGTCCAGATATTCTTTAAGGTTCTTTCCAACCCAAAACATTATATGGTTCTGTGATGAACAAGTCCACTAAGATGGCCAAGGGCTGAAGTGTACAAAAAATTGCAAGTGGAGAGAACTGTGTTTATTCAGCCTTTAGAAGGGAAGGCTAAGGGGAAACCATATCACTGTCTCCAAATATCTGACCAGAAAACATGAAGACACACACAGATTTTTCTTCTCAAAGTTGCATGGTGATAGGACAATAGGCAACAGACTCAGGTTGGAGCACAGGAAATTCCAACTAGCTGTAAGGATTTCTTTTTTGTTTAAACTATGAGGGTCATCGAACACTGCAACAGAGCCCAGAGAGGATGCTAAATCTCCATTACTGTAGGTATTCAGGAAGTACCAGATACAGCTCTGATTTCATCAGACCTGCTTTGAGCAAGGCGCTATTCTGGCTGTCCTCCAGAGATTCCCTACCAACCTAACTTATACCTACCAACCTACAGTTCAGATCACAGCCTGACAGAAATGGGGTAAAGCTAGAACATTTTTCCCCTAGGCAGGCTCTTCCTCAAGTTCCCTTTCCTCCTCTCTTAAGACCAAGCACCCTCCATTTTAAACTCTTTTCTTAAACTGAAATCTTCCACGCCACCCCAGGTCTTAGTTCTCTTAAAGCACTGTAGTGCTTAGTGGTTAACTAACCAAAGAGAACTCCTGAAAAGTCACAGAAGCAAGGACACTCTTGACCATGCTCACAGTCCAAGTCTTCATTGTGACTCTCAGTTGTGGTTTTATGTGACCAGGTTATGTGCAGGGGCTGCAAGGCTTCTTCTACAAGAAGCAGCGAGAAGCTCCTGCAGGCCCAATTGCAGAGCAAACACCAGCTGGCTCAAGGCCAGACCTGCCACTAACCAAAGCCGAGCCCATCAGCAATGGTCACAGTGCCTCTGGGAATCACATTTAGGAGAAAAAGAACCACAAGCAGGCACTTCTTGCCACCAGAGAAGGGAGTGAGAAGGTGCAAGAAACTCTGCAGACACCAAGGTCAGGGAAGAAGTGGGATGAGGCACTCCAGGCGCTGGAGGGAAAGATTCCCCTGCAGCCAGTGGAGAAGACGTGGTGAAGCAGGCTGTCCTCCTGCAACCCATGGAACAGAGATCACATCTACAGCCTGTGGAGGACCCCACACCAGAGCAGGTGGAGACACCTGAAGGATGCTGTTACCTGGTGGGAAGCCCGCATTGGAGCAAGCTCCTGGCAGTGAAACCTGCAGCCCGGGGAGAGACCAACTCATGCTGGAGCAGGTTTTCTGGGGTACTTGTAACTCTGTTTGGGACCAGGCTGGAGTAGTCTGAGCCTGAACATTGGTGAGGAGCTGAAGGCCCAACAGACAGGACTCATGTTGGAGAAGTTCATGGAGGACTGTCTGCCGTGGGTGGGATCCCACGCTGGAGTGGGGGAAGGGTGTGAGGAATGTCCCTCCAACTTCTAAGAAAGAAAACAACTTGTGAGGAACTTACTGAAACCCCCATTCCTCCAGTCGCTGCCCCTCCCCGTGCCACAATAGGAGGGGAAGAAGGGAGCAAAATCATGACTAAAGTGAAATCTGCTAAGAAGGGAGGGGTTTGGGGACATGCTCTAAGATCTGGTCTCACTTCTCATTATCTGACTCTGGTATCATTGGGTGTGCAGTGCAGTGTAATAAATTAGAGTTTTCTTTCCTTCATTCCTTGTTGAGTCTGTTTTGCTCATGACTAATTGTGGAATGATCTCTCCCTGTCCTTATCTCGACTCTTAAGCCTCTCAATATATATTTTCTCTCCTGCCCAGCTGAAAAGGGGAGTGATAGAGTGACTTTGATGAGTGTCTGCCCTCCAGCCAGGGTCAAACCACCACACTCTCCCATTGACATCTACTTTCCTCCCTGTTGCACTTAAAATCTTAAAGCAGAGAAACTGGATCCAAACTCCCAGATTCAACATGCTACAGCACCTTAATAAGCCCCCTTTTTACACGGCAACCAAGAGATAATACTTGTGGAAAACATGCTAAGTTATTAAAGTAGGTAAAAGAAAGAAGCCCAGCAGCCTGAGCTTCCTAATAACAGCATTTCTAAACTTCATCTTTTACATGTGCATTTTGCTGTAATGGAAATTACAGATTTTTTTCAGATGTAGCAATATTTTCCAACATGCACCTTAAATGTAGCTGAATGAATGGTGCAAACCGAAGTACTATCACTCAAGACAAACTATTAATTCATTCTTTACATCCAAGATGTGAACAACGAGACAGAATTCTAGAAAGAAATAATGGACTTTTGGTGTAACCATCTAGCAGCCCACTGAATCTTTGCATTACTTGGAGCTAATCCATGCGATCCAATATTGGATGAGAGAAGTCCTTTGTCAAAGACTTCAAATAGAAACAAACTGTCACAGTATAGGGGGAGGCAAAATTAAGTAGTTGTCCTTATTTCACTTAAGCAAAATAAGGGCTTAGGGCAGGAACCGGTGGAGAGCTTTCCATCAGCTGTTAAAATAAAGTCAGACTAGAACAGAGATCAGACATGGAAAAAGTTTCTGTCAACATAGTTAAATTCTGGCCTGTGAAAGGAAGGAGCACAATAACCCTAAAATACAGGCTTCCTACTGACTCTAAGTATAACTGTAATAATTTGTATTACATGCAAACAACAACTGCAAGCAACCTGACAACATTATCTCATGATTTTATTCATATAAGCTAACGATTTTCCCTTTGTCATGATCATAAAAATGTCAGTTCTGGATGGGAAATGATGAGACAAAAGAGACTTGACCTTGAAGAGGAAAATTGGCTAAATTTAAATATTTTTCCTTACACACAATGGAAAAAACATGAACTGGTAGGGAAAGTATTATATTCTCAGAGCCCATTTGAAGGTCAGGAAAGCAGAAGACAAACTACCGAGAAATAAATCACTGGGACTCATTAGAATTTCTCTCAAGCCATATCATTTGGGAAAACCAGAGGAAAAAATATATGCTTGAGTCAAATGATAGCAAAGACATACATAAATGTAAAAGAAATACAGATAAGTTAAACTGATTAGACATAAGGTAGCACAGTGAATTACAACACCATCATTCAAACCAATCAGGGAAGTAAGCACAGGACAGCTAGTGTTATCTTTGGTGAATTTGTTAGGTTTAGAACAATTCCAACCTCTACACCATAATCCCTCATGTCTGATTAAATTTGAATGATTTCAGCTTTCAATGCTGAGCATTCAGATTACCTGAGCATATAGTTAGTTCTTTATAGGCTCTTCAGAGAGGCTGCCATAATAAAATTGACTGTGATAGATTCCTTTGATTAGACAAAATCACACAATCACAGAATTGTTGGGATTGGAAGGCACATCTGGAGATCATCTAGTCCAACCCCCCTGCCAAGCAGGTTCACCTAGGGCATATCACAGAGGAACACATCCAGGTGGGTTTTGAAACCTCTCTTTTGAAACTTCCTCCTTTGCCAGAGAGGGGTATTCTACAACGTCTCTGGGCAGTCTGTTCCAGTGCTCTGTCACCCTCACAGTAACGAATTTTTTCTTCATGTTGAGGTGGAACTTTCTATGTTCCAGTTTATGTCCATTGACCCTCATCCTATCTCTTGGCACCAGTGAAAAGAGACTGACTCCATCCTTCTGGCACCCAGCCTTCAGGTATTTATACACATTGATCAGATCTCATGTCAGCCTTCTCCAGGCTGAACAGACCCAGGTCCCTCAACCTTTCATGAAAAGAGAGATGCTCCATTCCCTTAATCATGCTCATAGCCCGTCATTGTACTCTCTTCAGTATTTCCTTATGAACTGGGGGGAATTGGGTAGTATTTCCTTTGAATTGAGGAGCCCAGAACTGGACACAATACTCCAGATGAGGCATTGCCAGGGCAGATTAGAGGGGCAGGAGAACCATCCTTGACCTGCTGGCCACACGGTTCTTAATGCACCCCAGGATACCACTGGCCTTCTTGGCCACAAAAGCACATAGCTCCCTTATGGTCAACTTACTGTTCACCAGGACTTCAAGGTCCTTCTCCATGGAGCTGCTTTCTAACAGATTAGCCCCTAACCTATACTGCTGCATGGGGTTATTGCTACCCAGGTGAAGGACTCTACACATGCCCTTGTTGGATCTTAGTTGCCACCCAACTTTCCAGTTTGCCCAGGTCTCACTGAATAGCAGCACAGCCTTCCAGCCACTCCTCCCAGTTTTGTATCATCAGCAAACTTCCTGAGAGTACACTGTCTCCCCTCAACCAGGTTGTTGATGAAGATTTTGAACAAGACTGGACCCAGAACGAAAAGCTGCTAGCTACAGGCCTCCAATTGAACTCTGCACTGCTGATTGCTGAGCTCTATTGTTTGGCCAGTTTAGACATTTGATGCAATGAGATTCTGGTGGTCCCAATTTGGTGAGACTGCAGTGCTTGATGTAAAAAATGATTTAGAGTAAAAAAGAAGTGGTATTTGTAGTCTTCACAAACATTTTTTCACACATGTTAAGTGTGGATGTAAAATCATTATCAATATACTTACTGTAACTGTTTTGTGAAGTGTCATTTGTGAATAGTAAGAGACTTTATCCCAGCTTTATGACCAAGTCCCAGGTATGCTAATAAATTCTGTTCATCTATATTTTCTGTGCAATTTTGAGATGATACTTTTATTCTTTATCTCTTTTTCTACAGGATGAATAATAGTGTTGTTGAGTCCAACACCATCATAAGAATCCCCAGACACTAAAGATCACTAGTTCAGATCGACAAACATAGATATTTCTTCACAGAAAGCAGTTCTCTAAACTCGTTTCCAAAAGATGGACAACTAAGTGAGTTAATTATCAGAATTCATGTGCAGGAGGAAAAAGGGGCCTAGAAGCTAGAAGAGAAATAATCCAGCCATTTCAGAGCACAGAAAGCACATTAACACTGCAGTGCCAAAGTCAACAAAGCTGCATTAACAAGTATGAGAAGGAACCTAAACTGGCCTAGGCAGATTACTTTATCAAAGCTGTTATAATGCTGTGAAAGGTATTCCATCTTATTTTAAACCCTTTTCTGGAAAGCACGGACATATGCTAGGACAGAAACTTATTCCGAGAACAAAATGAGGTCATTGCAAAGGGTAAGCATCCACTGCCAAGTGATGGGTTGAATCTGAATGTTTTTACTCTCACCAGCTGCATATTCCTCCTGTTTAGTATCACTTGTTGCAGGGCAGTACTAGACTGTAGGTACCAATGCTGAGACGACCAGATTTCTTCTGCCAGTGCTTCACCACTTCAGAGAATTTAGAGCTCTAAGGCTTGCTACATGGCTCTGCACCTGCAGAAGACTATGCCTGTCTGAAGAAGAACAATCAGCAATTTCAAGGTTTATAAAACCCCCTATGGATTACAAATTACATTCAGAAATTGAGAGACTTAATAGAACATTCTTACCAGTAAATTAAATTAAAACTATTCTGCATTGTACTACCACGGCAGCTGTAGTAGGATAAGTCAGATTTCATCTACTGACCTGAAAATGTAAGCCACCTGGAAGTTTTCTAACAGTGAAGTCAGGTCACAATATCAGAGTTTAAGGGTACAGTTACATGTGGAGGAGTGATGAGGAGATTTGCAGTGGAGGTCAGCACAGCTTTTTCCCAGACTCCTTATAATGAATCCCTTTATGCTTTCTTAAGGTAGCAAAGATACCTATTCCACATTGTAAAATATCGTTACCTATGCTGTCCTTGGCCAAGTTCCTCTGTCATGAGCCATCTCTGAAGCTGGCCATCCACTTTTTGCATGTCTGTTTGCAAGACTCTCCATTAGCCATCATGTCACACAGATTTATTACGCATGTGAATTCTTACATAAAAGCTTCATAAGCTCACATCCATTTGTTCCTCACCACGGATCATTGTTCTGTGGTGCTAGGGACCTCCCTGCTTGTTGCTTACTTCACTTGGGAAACTACTGGGGAATTCCCCTCTGGGATGCTGAGGTAATTAAAGCCTTTTGATCATGGGAGTGTGTATTGTGCTTGTGTATCCGACCTTGCTTGGGTCTTGTTTGGTGTCACCACTGGCAGAGGCCAGTCCGGTGTCACCATCTGGCTCTGACAAGTGGCGTAGTTGACAGGAGCAAGAGTGGAGCAGGGGAAGAATGAGTAAATAAAGTCACCACAGAACACTCTTAGAAGTGTACAGTACTCATAAAGTCAACCATGCAGCCATCGAATGCCATCTGATGTAGCTTTTCACAGAGATATATCAGAACAAGCTTTACCTCCCATCTCCTGCTGGTGTAAATGACCATATTGGCCAAGGTGAAGAAGAGATCCCATGACTTGGTGGTGCACAAAGTAGGGATGGTTTAAAGTAAAAGTTTAAATTAAAAGATGTGAGAAAAAGCTTAGCAGAAATCTCAAGACAAAGCTCTGAAATCTGGCACATTTGTTGCACAGGTCAATGGAATGGATTGAAAGGACATATTTTATGTAACATTTCCTAGCAGTGTTACTTTCTAGAAATTATTATTTTTCAGTTTTACTAGCCTTATGCATAAATAGAGAACATAAGCATTTCAGCATTCATTATCAATGTTTCAGGATTTCAGTGACAGACTGAAGGGTTCAGTAGTTACAGAACTACAACTGTTTAGAAACCCGTACATGTTCATGAGTAGTGGTAAGAATACAGCAGCCCTGAAATTTTCAGGGAAGGCAGCACAGACTAATTTTGAAGGAAATGTTCAATACCAGTACAGCAGGGTTTGGAAGGGACCTCTGGAGATCATGTAGTCCAATCCCTCCTGCTATTGCAGGATCACCTAGAGCAGGTTGCAGAGGATCATGTCCAGGTGATTTTGAACATCTCCAGAGGAGACTCCACAGCCTCTCTGGGTGGCCTGTCCCAGTGCTCTGTATCCCTCACAGTGAATAAGTTTCTCTTCATGTTCAAACAGAGCTTCCTGTGTCCCAGTTTGTCCACATTGTCCCTTGTCCTGTCGCTGAGCACCACTGAAGAGAGCCCAGCCCATCGCTTGACATCTCCCCTTTAGATATTTAGAAGTATTGATCAGACATTATTGATGTAAGTAATTGTTAACAATTTCTCCTGAACCAGTAGTTTTACCTATTCTCCATGTATGAATGATAAATACTTTTCCAAAATGAAGCAAAATCAGTTTCTAATCTATTGACGCACCTATCTGCCCTAATGCAATTACTTTTAAGCAAATTAAATAGCAAGACACATCTAAAAGTACTTTCTTTTTTTTTTTTAACAAGAAAAGGACTGCTCTCATGTATTTTCTCAATAAAGTTACCCCTGCAAGATATGCATCAAACCAACATGCACAGCCCCAGAGCTCAGGGGTCATCTATACGCCACAGAAGAAAGCCACTTTATACTTTTTCTTCTTTTTTGGCTTAATGATTTTGATCAATATTTTTCCTGGACTAGAACCAGGGAAGCTAATAAAATGTGAGGCTTAATACCAGCTAGCAGCTGAACTTCAAGCTAATAGAGGACTTTCAGGTGAAGCTGAATTTTGCTGTTGTCTGCTATATAAAAGTATTGGCCAGCCTGACCTGAGAACTCCTCCCTTCATTTTGCAGCTCAGACATACCCAACCATATCAATAACACCCTCAAACCGCTCCCAACCCTGAAGTCAACAGGTAGCTTCTGGGGTCTTTTAGATAACTGAGGGATAGAGAGCAGGGTGGCTGGCTCTGGAAGCTTACTGCGCAGCTGCATATTGTCCTCCAGTTTCAAAAAGAACTTCATCCCCATGATAACCAGAGCGCCCATCCTGATTTGAGGGTTTTTTTCCATAATCGCTTTTTTAAAATAATGCACTATAGCTTCATCCAGTCTTTTAATTCAAGACTCCAGAGACAGGACAATCATTGAAAAATGTTTTTCACCTTCCCTCCTGCCACCACCCCAACATGCTTATTATTGCCAATAAAAATTTTCAACACTCCACAAAAAACCAGAAAAGAAATCCAGTCTTGGCATTGGTGCCAGTACAGTATGCTGTCTATAAATGTTCTCTATACAGAAAAGCTCCTGTTACCAGTCAAGACAATAGAGAAATCTTAATGACAGAAAAACCTTGTGTATTTGAATTCTTAGGGCAAAAGACCTAGTATTTGCATGGACAAATTTCAAAAGTCTAAAACTTACTTTGTCCAGATAGAATCAAGAACTGCTCCTTTGGTCAGCAGTTGGTACAAACCACAAAATGCAGTGTACAGTATTAGTGATGAAACGCTCATTATGTTGCACTTAAAAATATATGTTATTCTGAAAAAGCCATGTATGTGAAGTCCATACAGCAAGGAGAATGAACAGATAGAACAAAGTGAGGAAAAAAACCTATAAACAAGTCATTACCTATTTAAGTCCATCTCATAATTTCACTGTAAAACTAAAAGTGTATTTGAACTCAAGTATCTCCTGTTTAAATGAAGTGATGGGCAATGGGGAATGCTTGTGTTTTATTTACTCATTTGTTCCTTTGACTTTTTTTCTTTTTAAACAGGAAAAGTCATATGAGCAACTTCTAAATTACACAATCATTTATTTAAAACATGATTAGAATTTTATTTTGAAATAAATCTGTATTTATACCTATTTATTCTATTCCCATTTTTTATACGTTGGGCAGAGAGAAGTCTTAATTTTACAAAAATCTCATTAAAATTTCAGGTCCCAATAAGGCGAATGTCAATTTTAGAGTTTGTTTGAAAAGAAGAAATTCAGAAATATCTAAAGTCTTTCTCATTACAACAACAGTTATGACTAACCACACTAAAGATGAATGGTAAATATATTTTTGTAACCAATTTTGTAATTACTGGTATACACATTCAAGCTCACGTATTTCTCACTGACCCATCACACTGGAAGTCAAAATGCAAGTCTTGATTCCCCTTGACAGTTTCATTTTTTCAAGAAGCTGACACACATCTAATTTGGGATTATTCTGTGGGAAGAATAAGCTCAAAGGAGGGGAATTCACTTTATTTTTCATTTTATACCTTTAAAAAACCCCACCCTTTTTAAGTTTTTTAAGGTGAGAAAAAAAACCCACTGAAAAACAGTTAACATAGAATAATGAATAAGAACCAATAGGCAAGGTACATTAGCATTCCTAACAACAAGGGTTGGTAAAAAAAACCCAAAAACATATGTACCTTTCTGCCTCAAGAATATGCACGTGCACTTTTAGCTAGCAAAGGCTGGATCTTCACCGCTTTGTGGGGTTTGACTATATCAGTATGTGCTGGAGATACTGAACTTGCAGAGGTTGCACATGTACTCAATTGACTTTAATTAGCATAAGATTTGGCCTCTGAGAAGTTCCACTGACATGAATGGTGTTAAGCAGCTAGAATAAAAGGGCAAACACTTTCATAAAACGATTACTTAATTAATAGACATGTTTCCACAGGATCTGGGTCAACAGCCTCCTTGGTTCTTTCTCAACAGCTCTTACTCTGCAGGACCAAAAGGGAAGCATTAAAATCATTAGATGAGTGAGCTGTTCTCAAGCTATAGAACGTGTGGATCCCTGTATCTGCAATGGCTGTGATACCATCTAGTGGAGTAACTAGTTACTCAAGCAGTAGCTGCAATCAGTATGTCAAAGGGTAGAGGGAGAGTTTGAATCTATAGCTGCACTGTTGGTATCCATTCAGCAAAGGAAAGATCACAGCACAAGAACATTTTGGAAGTTCCATGAGATTCATGACGACAGCCACGTTATGGCATTAAATTAGTGGCACCTGAGAAAAGCATAGTCTCCATAACAAAGTGGTTATGAAATTATAAACTGCTCTGCTAGTCCAGGCTCAGTAGTTTTAAGAGCTTTATATTAAAGCTTGAAAGGAAAACTTGTAGATAATTGAAAACTGGAATAAAATTAAGTATGGATTTCTTGGAAGAGAATTGTGCCAGACTGACTTAGTAACTGGATCTCCAGATCAAAAAAAAAAAAAAAAAAAAAAAAAAAAAAAAAAAAAAAAAAAAAAAAAAAACCCAAACCAAAAAAAACCCTAAGATTTAGTCTATCAAATTTTGGTAAAATGTGTGATATATAGTGCATAGGAAAATGTCACTGCTGGAGAAAATAGGCATTATTAAATGAGAATTATCAGATAGGTTTGGACCTGGAAATAAATTGATAATTTCTGTTAAAAGAACAGGTTGCATTTTAATTTCAATATTTTCAAACTTTTTCACAACTTGATAATAACACAGTTTTCAAGTTTTCACAGAACTGGTGCCTTGCAGGCAGCACTGTCACTGTAAGAGAAAGATTGGAGTATGAGAAAGGAAGTCGCATGATCTCAAAAGTTGAAGTGGTGGAAAAGGGATAGAGTTAAAAAATATTTGCAGTAAAGGCTCACCAAAAAAAATCAAACAAAAAAATAAATCCTGCAGAAAGCAAGAGAATCGTCAACTAGAACTGACCAAGAAAGAAAATAAAGAAATATATTAAATCAAAGGATGATTAAACCACACCTGTAGGTGCAGCATAGAAGACAGCAAGTTTGTTTTCACTGAGGGTAGAATGTGCAATATTCCAAACAGTGAAAGGCATTGATATAAATTAATTTGAAAAGCTGCATACAATTATGACCACTGTTCAAGAAAACAGTGATTTAATCTGGAGCAGGTGCTACTAAGATGTTGTCAGAAGAAGAAATCAATAGTAGCATAAAAGTTGAGACTATTATATATATATATTTAGTAGCCCTTTAAGAACATGTCAGAGGCATAAAAACCTAGAAGGAAGAAAAAACATTAAGAGCAAAAGGCAATGATGGCAAGTAACAAAATAGGTATAAACCACTCATCAGTGCATTATGAGCTGCAAATGGATGTAACCTTATCAGGACTGGGGTTGAGGACAGCCTTCTCTAGAACAGAATGAGAAACAATCTAGCTTTAAGACAGAGCTGGAAATGCTCTCATAATATAGCTGCAATCCATCTCTAAGCAACTAAGGAAGGAGTAACTCCAATTGTATAGCCTGAATCTGAACTGGTCCTAGAGCAAGCATATAAATCCTTGCTCCGGTTTATTAACTTTCAGGTAGCTATTGAGTTTTATAATGTATTTGATTTATTTATTGCTGAAATTGTTTTTCAGTAAGGTGATGCAGTATCTCTTCACATGTTCAATTTCTAGATGGACTGAGTTTCATTACTTACATTCTTAAAAAGGCCTTTAATCAATTTACTCAGTCTTTCTTTGTTGGAATTTCATGCGTTACGGTCATAATGAAGAAATTAATTCTACTAAAATTACGAATCACCATAAAACTATGTGAATTTATTGTCCACGCTAGAAGTAAGTTTCTTCTTCTAGACTGTGATCAGAAATGGAGAGGTAGTAATCTCAGACTACAGAGGTTTCCCCATTAAAGACCACTTTAAGGCACAGTCTCTTGATAGCTTCTGGAGCTCTAACAAAACATATTGAATAAAAAGGAGACAGGAAAATGTTAGTACAAAAATCAGTTCTACAGCCTGGACATTGAAATTAAATTATTGCATTTCTCATTACAAGATTTTTTTCTAATAAATGTCTGAATAAGTGTATGGATTTGAACAGCAACAGATTCTATAAAGGGGATTGGAATTAAGTTTTGGAAAATTTTGCTACAAATTTATGCTGATAATTAGACGTCTATTTATTGGAATAACATTTTTTTTTATTAGAAGATTGAAAGAGTATGCACCCAAGTTTTTTATAAGATGGTTTTTCCATTTTCACAGAATAGAAGTGAAAACTCAGTTCTACAAAATTATATATTCTTCCATAAAAAAAAACCAAACCCAGGTATGCTCTCTGTATTTTGACACAGAAGCACAACTCATTTGCCATGTACTTTTCCTTCTCACTTCCCTCCTTCTTAGGCAAGGAGTGCAGTGTCCTTCAGTAGGGTCTTTCCAGCTGTGACGTGATGGACACTGCCACACTTAACCTGTGTTCTGGGTGACAAACTGGACAAATGTATTACAAAAAGATTATGGCTGGTGCTTCTAGAATTTTTGCTCCTGTGAAATACCCCTGACTCCCCAGGCGTGGAAGAGCTCGGGTGAGCTGATTTTATATTTCTATCAGGAACTCTAAGCAGAAGCAACAGAGAAAACTACAGTAGGGGGTGTCTCAAACTGTGCCTCCCTGCCCTGTCCTGGGGAGCATCGTTTGAATGCATGGGATATGGCACGTAAAATCGGTTCTGTCAGAGCTAGTAACGTCTGCAATCCATTCCCGTGTGTGCTGCTCGCCGGTGCTTTTTGTAGTTCCCGACAGAGACCGTAGAGGGAACTCGGGGATAACTCAGGAGTCAGGAGCGCCAGGCCGGGAGCCGTGGTGCTCGGCTTTCGCAGCCGCCTCAGCAGGCCTGCTGCGCTTCACTCACGGCAGGTGAGCCTGCTTCGCAGCCAGCGGGCACAGCAGGGCCGGTCAGCAGTTTTAATTCTAGACTGGCGATAGTCTGTCCTAATCAAAACATATTTCGGTCGGAAGTGTTGCTGATGTTAAGATGCCTGCACAGAACTGCATGGAGAGAGACTTGCTCGCACTCCTTGCACTCCCTCCCGCTCCTTCCTGCACTCCCTTCTCTAAATAAGCCAAGCCTTGAACATTTAAAATTTAGATCCTGAGCCACATCCATCTCAGAATATTAAATAGACACCCCTTGGGAATGTAACTTCATGAGCTGCTGTGCCAAGCCTAAGACCTGGGTTTAACTGCCCCCAGAATCTCTTCAGTAGCACCTTTTTTTCCCCCTCAAATCTCCAAACTTCCTAGTAACTATTACAGCATAATCAGGTGGGTACATGTGTTTCAGAGGCTCTGCCAGGTATTTTTTGAACACACATCCTTGTATTTATTTTAATGTAATTCTGTGACAAGCAACAGAACCTCTGTACCCTCATCCCTTTGGCTTTTGGTTGATTTATCCAAGATACCAGAATAGATTCTCTATTTTTCCACACAGGGGTCTCCTTGTCCATTTCTGCAAGAATTCTTTCTACAGCTTGCCACAAACAGCTTCCAAAGCAATTTCTACCACTCTAAAGTAATTTAATGGAGATAATATGAAAGAGTAAGTTCTTTTAGCTCAAACACTCTGTCCAGAATAGCCAGCTGTTTGGCCAGAATTGTTCTTTATTTCTTCTAGGAAACAGAAATGGTATGCAACACAGTCCACACTTAAAAAAAAAAAAAAAAAAAATTGCTGACTTAATCCACAGTAAGCACTAAAAAGTTTGTAGTTGCTTAAATACAGCTTAAGCAGTGTCACTGCCCTATCCGTTCCCACTGAATCTAGTGCAGCAAAACTTCTGAACTGCTGGCAGCTTTACAGACATGGGGGAAAAGTGGATCAAACACACCTGCCAATTCATGCAACCACTCTGCCTTTCCTCAGACATACCCTCTGTATGGCACAGCTGAGACTCCAGCATTTGGATGAGACATACCACCATAAAAAGCACTCATTCCATTTACCTGTATGCCACCTTGGGTATACTTGAAGTCTGAAAACCTGCTAGCTCAGTTCAAGAAGCACCACAGTCACTGACAGCTAAGAAATACTGCTGTATGCAGCTTTACCTCTTCACACTTCCTCTGGTGGTTGCTGCAGGCCATTAAAACACACTAGTAGACACACAGGTATCCTTTCATGGGGTGGCTATCACAAAGAGGACAACAGTATTACCTGCTTTTCTTATCAGGAAAGTAGCTAGCTACTACTTGGACCACTTAAGTTTCTGCAAATTATGATGGTATACAGTAAGCAAGTGGTCATCAGGGTATTTCTGCATTTAGCAGGACTCAGGGCTGAAACAGAGGACACAACACGTAGGTACACAGCAGGCAGTGAGCAAAAGTAGGTTTTTTCCTTTGTGCAAGTGTATTTTTCCATCTTTAGTTTTCATAAAGACTCACTGAATGACTTTATATGGGCTACAAATATTCAGTTACAATAATAACATACTAACAAAATTGCCTCTCAGCACATCATATGCAGTACCATTTACTATTATATTCATTTAAAAAAACCCAAAAACCACTGCCAAAACTTGTCAAGATTTTGTTTTCTCATCTTACAACCCCCTTTTTTTACTGTCTTTTTACTGCAAATAAATGAATGAATATAAAAATGAAATAAACCCAAGATAATTATTCAAAAGAAATCCAACTGCTCAGATTAGTAACATTTTACTCTCAGAATAGCATGATCTGGTTATTTCTGACCACAAGCTTTACCATCCTTAAAAAGTCTGATTCTGGATCTACATATAAATCATGCACTTGAATTGAATCACCTGGAAAAGAAGCAATCTTAGTAGAGCCTTTGCATTTTTACTGTGCAGAAAAAACCAAATCCCTATCTGCAGCAGAGGGAGTCTGTAAATTAATCATTGCACAGGTGCCACAGCAAGCCAGACCTGTAAGAACATTTAGGGGCTGTGAGAGAGATATTCTTCAAAATCTATTGTAACTGTCTAAAGAAACACAGAGAGAAATGTACCAAAATTCTAAAAAACCTTCAGATATCTGAGCACCCCCCTACAACCACTCTCATGGACAGTTGGAGGGCTGCAAAAGTCAGGGAGTAATTAGGTAGTATAACTCAGCCTCCCCCTGCAAGCAGGTGTCAAGGAATGTTTTTGAGTATCTCTGGCCATCAAACACTCTTGTTTGGGCTGGAAAGGACTGATAGGTGTAGCTAGCATGACCTCTCCCACCCACTGTTTCAGGTAAGGATCAAGAGAAGAGAAGCAGAGTTCTGGGTCACTGTGTGTGGTGCTTGCTGGACACAGAGGCTACGCCATGCAAAACCATTTGTCTGCTACAGTCAGATACAGGATTATGCAGCTGTCAGTTGTTACAGGGTTCCTAGTCCTAGAATGCTACTGTCCACTGGTATGTCTGTCGTGAGCATCTCTCCACTGCAAAGAGACGAACAAGGAGTACAAGCACCTAGACAGTTCAGGCTTACCCCATCATTAGCACAATAGAAGCAGAGCAGAAATATTCCATTTAGTGACAAGTGCCTGCTGCTGAGAAACTAGGTACTCCCTAATTCAGTACTTCAAAGTATTTATAAAATATGCAGAGGAGGCAGCTGGAGCTTGCAGGCGGGAGAGTAATGTGTATGTACCAAGAGGGGCTTGCCTTTGAAGGTCAGCTGCAAGTAGATAAGATCAACAAACCACAGTCTTGGCTGAAAATAAAGCAGTAGAAAAAAGCAAGCTGATTTTATAATTTCAAACACTAGATTTCTAGTGGAATAGACAAATACTTAGATTTTTATAACCTGATTGCTTTACTTTTGAAACTCTTGGGAGATGCCACATCTTGCAGCTGGCTCTGTCTAGGTAAATGCATTATGGAGCTCTTTGTAAAGGCCTCAAGTAACTCCTGTATCCATGCAGGACATAGTACCCTGACTTCAATTTGCACATATTTTGCAGATTATTTGCTGTTTAAGCACCAGAATTAACAGGATGAGGGTCAACTGATAAAGAAACTCTTAATTGTTTTCAATCCTAGGCGCCTTTAAAATTAAAGTAAATCCACTGTTCCTGTAAGAAGTTGAAGGTTCTTGCAAGTCAGCCATAAAGATAACACTGAGGATGTGTTTGCAATCCTAACCAAACACTGCGGATTCAGAGCTCAGTCTGACCAAGTGCTCAAGGATGCTATCTCTTTAGAGGACAGAACCAGCATCTGTTAGAACAAAATTTTGTATCAGGGGCATCTCACAGAGACCATGTTTCAATCACAAAAATTTTGCCTCAGCCCTTACTACACTTTAGGTGAGCAGAGAGCAACTGAGGCAGTGATCAAAAGCATTGGCTGAAAATTTGGGAAAAAGCCTCAGTCTTATCCTTCCAGCCTGATAAATTCAGAAAATGAACATATTGTGCTGTATAGCAGTCATGCATAAAGCAAATGATCAAGTTGAAAAAATTCTCCATACCTCCATAAAACTTTGACTGTGCTGCAGTGTCCCCAGCATGCCCCAGGGGCTAATTGCACACTGGGCTGTATAAACAAGCATATAGTCAGTAGTCTGAGGAAGTGATTATTCAGACCAAACCTGCAGTATGGAGGACCCCAAAACTGGAGGCTGTAAAAGACAGACATCGACATCTTGGGGGATGTCCAGTAAACAGCTATGAAGATGGTCTCAGCTGAGAACACATGATATACAAAGACAGGCCGAGGGAAATGTGTTTGAACAGCCTTGAGAAAGCTCAGTCTATCTCTTCTGCTGGCTACAGTTCCCTAATGAAAGGTGTAGAGAACATTGAATTTGACTCTTCTCAGAAACAGAACAAGTAGCAAGTGACATAAGTTAATACAAGATCTGTAACGCATGCCACGTAAGGTATGAGTGCTTTTGATCTAACTAGGACCATTTTTTCTACCTGCATTTCTTCCATATTAGCAACAAAATTTGCATTATAAAGACTCCATTCAGCAAGACTTAGGCAACCAGAACCTGAACCTTGGTGGAAGAATGTTATTTATTGTAATTACAGTTGGCTTGGTTTTTATGAAGCATGAAATCAAATAAGAGAAGTTCCACACAAGCTCACGATAACATTCACATAAGTAAAATAACTCAATCCAGTTGAATTTATGAGGTTACCACATTTTAATTAAGCTTTGGTGAAATGCTACTACTATTCAACTAAATTAAAGGGTAGATGCAACATCAAATTTTTCCTAAAAATTATGCATTCCATCTGGAAGAAGGAGGCCTTGTTATTGTTATAGCCAGCTCATGTACTGCAATCACATTGGTATCACAAGGATACTATTACTTTGAGAAGCAAAGCAGAAAAGACTGCTTCTAAAGCTACATCATATGTGAACACAGAACAAAGAAGGGATGACCTTCAGTACAGTTCAATACAGTTCAATAGTAACACTGAAGAGCAAGGAAACATGGTTGAACACTGTTATGGCCTTCCATAAACTCTTCCTTGAAGTAATCTTTAATATTGATAGAGGGACACAGGAAGCACACCTGCAAATGCTTTGGTTCTCTGGATAACTATGCAGAAGTCTGGAGTGCACCTGTCACAAAATGAAATGTTTTGATCCTCAGCACTAGCCCCAAACATGGCTTTGCTCTAGGAGCTACATTTCTCTCCCTCACAGCTAATACATGACCAAGGGAGCTTTCCCCTGAAAATAACAGATCTTTACACATGACAATGTGTACACAGAGAATTTTTGTATTATCTTCCTTAAATGTTGTATGTGCACAAGGTGTTTGTGTTGCTGCTGATGGCCTGGGCAACTACACACATTCTCTCTTTCTTTCTCTCATCTCTGGGCCTGCTGGGAGTCAGAGAAGTATTACCACAGGAGCAACAGGAGCATGTCTTTTCTCTGTTCACCACCAACTTCCAAATCCCTCCTATGGGCTAGCTTGAGTTTCATCTTTGCATGTATCTTCATTTTTAACATATTGTTATCATCAAATCAAAGATTTTTTTCCTTCAAGAGTGGGTTTGTGTAAGGAATTTAAGTTCTGTTGCAGCATTGCTTATATCTGTACTCATAACGCATCTAGAAAGTGTTCAGAATTCAACATCAGCCTCTATGGAATGAGTCTGCAGAGGGACGTAACAACCCCAAGAACTTTTGCTGACTGCACATACAAGTAGGAATAGAGAAAGTCCTCCTCCTCGAAGTATTAAAAGTCATCAGTACACAACATATCCTATATGCAATGCTTTTGCTCAGTAAATTAATGATGTGGTTCTGTGAAAACATATCCTTCTTACTAGATCAGTAAGAAGTGGAGAGCATAGCTAGTCTTTCTGGTTATAGTAAAACTATAAAAGTTACTACTTTTGAGAAACTGCTGATCTTCCAAAGAAAATGCAGCAATTGACACCCTCCACCAGCTCCCCATAACAAACTCAGCTATCCCACCCTGGTAGATTCAAAAATAGTATTTTTTGGGGTTCTCATTTAGAATAACATTTGAAAATGTTGGTTCAATAGCCAAGAATCCTCAAACATGTTCAGGAGGCCAGATGGACACATTTGAATTGCGTTACTCTGAATATGAGATGGGAAAACACCAATGTTATTAATCCCAGCTCATCAGTCTGCCTGGTTTAAGATGTGTTTGTCTCCTTGTTACTACAACAACATTTTGGCTTCATGATGGTTTTCTGCTTCATCTATTCCAGGCATGAATTGCAAGTCTTATTTAGCATTTGCCTATATCCAGGAGGTAAGTTGCTTCTTTGCACCAGATGAATATTACCTATCATAAATGAAAATACACGCACTCAGAGGTTAGGCATAGGCATAGGTGGCTTCCTGACTTTAATCCTCTGCTGGAGGTACCCATGCAATATCTTAATTTGAGGGAAAGTCCTCCAGAAAAAGCATAGAAAATGGGGACATTTTCTAGGCAGGTACAATAGGTGGCTTTTGGATTATTTTTTTCTCTGTGAAAAGGACATCCTAAGTAACTTCTAGTCTGTTCAGAAGAACTTGCAAGTTCATATGAACAAACATAAAAATATTGAAACATCAAGAACTGGGATGAGAAAAACAATCATTGCTCCTATAGCAATTCTGAGAGTCAGAAAAACTGGAAATTCAAATTTAGGAAAAGGTATTTGAGCTAGCTGGCATTACTCAACTGCAGTGGTATGACTCACATGACATGATATTAAACTCAATGGTTACAGACTATTTAAGAAAGGCAGCAGGGATATTATATGGTTTAGAGTTACAAACCATTTAGAAAGACAGGACCTTTATTGTATACTAATTCATGTACTAAGTTATAAATCACAAAATGGGATAACTCTAAGACAGCGAAATAAGGCTAATGAATAGGCTGGGGAAATACAAATAGCAGTCCCTCTACATCCTAAAACATTCTAGGAAAAAATGTGTCCATCTACAGTATGTCAATTTAGGAGGTTTGGGTGCTGTACAAGTAGATCAAGTAGATAAAAGCATACTTATGCTTTCCTCATGTAAAAGCAGAATACAGTTCTGATTAATATATATACTGGGCGCTTTAAAAGATCCAGTCTCTCAAAGCTGAAGACAAAAATTGATTGGAAAGAAACATTTAAGTCCAAAGAACTGGAAGGAATTAGCTCGGCTGCTGCATGGTCTTTCCAGTGTCACAGCAACAACATTCCTGAATTAGTTGAGCATGCTTCACCAAAATGTCTATGGGTCTCAAAAAATACCATGTTTTCTGCCAATCCAATATAAGTGGAAATTCTTTCTTAACTCATCACCTGGACATCAATTCAATTTTGAATACTAGAGAAGATATTAAGCATCTACAGGACATATAATGCTAACAGCACCTTACCTGATATACAAGCCCCTCCCCCAAGCAGTTGTAGTAAGTTACTAGGTGTTTACAGGAAGGCACTTTTTGCCTTTTTCTACTGTTTATTGAAAAGGAAGAAAAAAGAAAATGTGTTCTGCACCACAAGATGGTCAGTAGCACTCCCGTAGCAATGCTGGGCCTGATAGTTTGCTGTAACAAGAAGAACAAATACTGATCAGGAATCCTTCAATCCTTCTTTGGGATACCAGGTAAAGAATCATTCCTTGATGCTCCAAACTGAAAATCATTACTGAAGGTGGCTGTAATTACAAAAAGAACCCAAAAATAACCCTAAAAAACCCAGCACCAAGGGGAATGAACATATTTGTAACAGCCAAGTACATATGTGGGTATGGAAAATACTAGGCCACCAAAAAGAATAATACTGGATAAAAACACAGAAAAAGGAAAGTGGAACTGAAAGAAATTACTAAAACTTTGTGGCTGGTAAAATTAAAGATGGAAGGTTTGAATTATTTGAACTTACCAGGCAAAAAAATCTTAGTGAATATTATAAATATAGTAAAACTATTGAGCATGTTGACTGCTGATGGCCACCACAGAATAATTTATACATCTATGTGTTTGTATTCAGCTTGGAATAAAGTTGAATTTGGAATTAGCTCCTCTTCCTAGAAAATCACATAATTTTTATTCCAAAAAGAATTAGAGAGGACCTTAAGCACTCTGTGAACTGCATTTTTATAAACCTTCAAAACAGCAAACTAAGATCAACCACAGGCAAGATCAGGGAAAAACTGTTCCATCAGAATAGCATTACAGTGAATGCAGGAAATCTTGCCTTATGGAAGTCCTGGGCAGCTGGTATATCAGGAAAAAAATATCGGGGGGGGGGGGGGGGGGGGAGGGGAATGGGTGTTTCTAATGGGGTCCGTTCAAATCAGAATTTGACAAAAAGACATAAACTCCTAGTATTATCTGTGTTTCCCATCATGAATCATTGGACAGGTAAATGACATGTGAACAAATATAGACTGGCCTGGGTGACTTCTTACGATGTATTAATTTCAGCAGCATCACTTCTAACATAGCTAAATGCTGTGACATATGCCTAGAAAGACAGGCTGCTAGACACACTGTTAGGGTAGCAGATTGTATCCTGGAAAGCAGCAGCACTAAAAAGCGTATTCAAACATATGTTGCTTGTGTAAGAAACTAAATCCAATTCTCAGATGCATTAGCAGGAAACCTGAAGATGGGAGTAGGGAAGTAATTTCATACAGAGCTTTTCATTGGAATAATTTTACCAGATCTAGTATCAACACTTTCTTTTCATAAGGAAGCTGACAACTTGGAAAATTTTCAGATAGATCTGCAATGGTGATTCAAGGAATTATGATGAAGACTGAGGAAGCTCAATGCATTTTTTTTTGCTCAAAAGATGTTGTAAAATAGGTGGTGCAGAAAAATTTCCAGCAAGATCAGAGACTTACATGTGAGAGCATGGTACATCACAAAAGATGCAGTCAGGCCAGGTTTATAGTACATGGAAAAATGGCATGAACTCCAGGCTTGTGGAAACGGGATTTTTGAACTATGGCTTTTAAGTGCCTGTTTGAAAATCAAAATTATCTATGGATTTTTGGCTGGAAGTAGTCAAGAGGCAAATTCTTCATGCTATGTATAGATATCAAAGGAAGATTCTACTGACAGATGGTGTATCTGTAATTTAGCAAAAAGTGTATACTTTGACGAAAAAAATAAGAGTATTTTTTATCTTTTGTCCTAGTTTTGAAAACATGGGAAATGTCACCAATCCTTTACATTTTGATAAACATCTTGCTACACATCTTGGAAATGGAAGAGAATTTTAGTGAACAGTTGATGTTTAAAAAATAAATGTTATACTCTGCTAATATATTGTATTTATATCATATTCAGAAACTTCACTCCTAAAAATAGGTATCTGTATTACCTGAGTTAAAGAAGTAGTTACTAGTGGTTATCTTCTTGTCATTAAGGATGGGTCATTAGTAGGTGAAAAGAAGTACACTTCCTTAAATAAAATGTTATGTTACCAAGTGAGTCCTGTAACCTTTCCAGTAATGGCAAAAACATCCCACTCCACCTGTATCATTACTTCACCGAGATTTGGTGAGGTAAATTTATTACCATTCTTAAAAACATCTTAATTTTCCCTGGAGCTGAATCAGAGAGTGACTATAGCAAAAGAATTGCAAAGGCATGCAAAAATATGAAGTCACTCAGTTTAGGACCAGGATCTTGGATTTGCAGTCAGATGCCTGGAAGCATAAGTAGTCATAAGGGAAAAACATAGGAGAAAGCAGTCTTCTGTGGATGTCACTAAGGAAAATCTTGCAAGAAAACCTTTCTTTCATGAATTGCCCACTTTCAGGATCTGAAAGCTAAGTCAGGAATGAATTATTTGGATTTCCTTATATATGTCAGCAGCACTTATTTAAAAATCACTTTTTCAAGCAATGAAAGAGCTGTGAGTATGTATTCTCATAAATACAAATTAGATTAAACCAGAAGTTTGATTTATTCAGTCCTTTGTTGTTCATATACAGAAATATTTGGTTCATGCAGATGATTTTTTTGCAACACGAGGAAGATGTGCTTCTTTATAAACATATGCAATGTCACCTAAAAGTACAGTGTAAGCATGATGAACAGACTATGTCTCTTCATACAAAAAAAATCCATGTCTTTTTTTCCGACAAAATTGGCATTGCCACTGATTTTCATTCACAAGTAAGGCAGGCTGCTTCCTTTAGTACAGCAACTGTGAGAGATGGCGAGTCAGATTCTTTCATCAGATACAGTGGCATAAACTTGGTATTCTCTTTATTATGTTTTTGTTTCTGAGAACCTCGTGCACATCATAAGTCCTTGGAAGTCTGCTTGAATTGTTTTCTTAAGAAATTGTAACTGCAGAAACAAAAAAATACGAGCAGAAACATAAAGATATGAGTCTTAGCTGTGTCTTTGTGAGGAACTGCACAAACTGTTCTTCTTGAAAAATGTTTCCTGCTGAAATTTCCAATCTGAGAATGGAGTATTTTCTTTAATGACATTAAACTGTGACTTATTTCTGTTTTGGCAGCAAGTGCCAAATTAGTTGTTTAACTATTTATCTCTTTTTATAATGGTGAAGATCCTTGATTAACTATTTATCTTTTTTTATAATGGTGAAGATCCTTGATTAAAAGCTGCATTATTGTATTTACCACTGCTTGTTTTCTGTCCTATGTGAAAAAAATACATCTGCGATCCTTTCTTACTTCCTATGAAGCCTATGTTTTTAGATAAGCAATGAAAGGGAAGAAGAAACTTTTCTTCATTTTTTTAACAAAAAAAAAAGCACATGAAAATTCTCATTAGTAATCTTTTAAAGTGAGATAACAGGAGGGTTTTCCTGTGTAGGAAATACCTATAAAAGAATCCAGGACAAATTATCCGCTGAGAGTGCAATCACATGATTCCATAGGGAAGGAAAAAGCCTGGTTGTTTGAGGTCACAGTTCAAGGGACAGAACAGTTATGTCTATCCCACCAAAGCCAAGAGTTTGAATTGAGCTTGGAAGACATTCTAAAATTATACCACAATGACAAGGTATGACTGCGTGGTTGAGCCACAAGGCTAAGAAAAAAAGACCCAACGTTTTCATGTCTGTTTGTTCCCAAGGAAAACAAATCATTAATAATACAGTAACTACATTTGTAATTTTGTCATCCGTGTTTTCAAATTTTAGCTGAAATACATTATTGTCAGGAGTAACGTTTGTGTGGCTGCCTGTGACAGCACTCTCAAAGTAGAGACGTGAACCTCCACTTTTACAAATGGAGCATATTAAGAAAATAGTTTCAAGTGGCAGACATATGAAAACTTGAATAATTTCTCTTTTCAAAAAGAAGCAGTCTCTAAAAGAAATTGATTGGAAAAAAACAGGGAGGTTATTTCACATGGTTTTCTCAATATAGATTTGAGATGTCACTGAAGCTTCATTAAACTATGTACCATAAAATTACAATTGAAAGGCAATGCGATGGTGTCATCAGCTGTTTAGTAGTATAGAACTTTCATTGGAATAACAAATATGCTCTATACAAACTTCAGTAAATGAGAATGGATATTCCTTTGAAAAGAATTCAACTGATCTCATTCAACCAGATCCATAGCTGGTAGGCAGAAGTACATTTCTATTGAGGTCATTGGCCCAGATTTGCCTGGATCATGGACCCATGATCACTGTTTTTGTAACTCTGCAAATAAATGGAGAAGGCCTGGGGAGATCTCTCTCCACTGCACAGGCTCTTTTCTAGTCTGAGTTTATTTTAAAGCACTGCTGTCTCTGAAAGCTGACATTTAATTCATGATTACTCTCTTAACCTCATACCAATTTCTCCTAATCCATAGTGCCTGTCTCTCGACTCTGCTGAGAGCAGTGTCCTTTGCCCTGCTCCCTCAGCCTACTTCCTTTTCCTTTGAGTGGGCATAAGGCATAATGAAGATTCGAAAGGAAAACACCACAACTGCAATGTTAGCAACTGGAATGGAGAATGGTGAAAGGGTAATTTGTGATTTTAAACAAAGGAATATAGTGAATACAGTGCCTGCATAAGTAATGGGTCTGTTCTGATAACAGATACAGTGGTTTTCTCGTCTCAGTTTTGATCTCTGCATAACTGCTAAAGCATTTTCTTTCAAAACCTCCTGGCACCTGGCCATGTCTTTCTCTCTCTTCCACATTGTCTAAACCCAGTGATTAATGCAGCACACTGGGTATAGAATAACAAGGTCACATCTTCTCCCTTCAGCTTGGAGGAAGGTTTTGATTTCTCACTTGTCAAGCAGACATCGTAAATATTGAACAGTGCAGTATGAAGTGCCTGCCTCAGTGTTTTCCATTGAAGGGACAGCAGAATAAGAGACTAAAGCAGCAAGGGAGAAATGTGGAAGAGGTATGAGAGAGGAAAATGGAAATCCCAGCCCGAAAAACTCAGGATTCCCCAGGCCTGTTGGAAGGCTCCATTGTCACCAGTGCACGCTGACAACTGACGCAATGGTGACACAGAAACCCATGTGCTCAAACACATAGCTGACGAACTGGCCTAATGGGGGTAAGAGAAAGAGATATTAATGTATATATACACCTCAGGTCTTAATTCCTTCTTTTCAACATTTGAATCTGGTCTTTAAGCTCAGTGGTACCTCTCTCATTGCCTGTGACCTTAAATGACAATTAAGGGCAGGAAAGAGAAAATCATTAAGGCAAAATATTTTTAACAGTGAACTAAGGAACACACCACCACCAATGAGGAAGGATTTATCTAAAAATAAAATAATCAAGCATCCTAGAATAACTTTCCAGACTGTTTCATTTTATAAATGAGGACGACCAGCACAAATATGTCAAGGCGTATTATCTAATACACACAACTAAATAAATGTTGATAACCTCTAGCTGACAGAACATGAATCGGAAAGCCTATGCTGCAACATTAATTTGATATATTGTTCTACTTTATTTTGTTTTCTGCAGGTGCTGTTGGCAGCTCTGCCTGTTCTGAAAGGAAAATTTCCAAAAGTCACTCTTTCCCTGCCAGCACAATGTTTATATTCATGCTACAACTTGTTGGCATATAATTTTGAATTCTATGAATGATTATGCACTGGTGCATTTTTTCTCTTAATGAATGAGACAGATTCACAGAGGATTAATACTGGCCTTTAATTCTTATCCCAAAGATAATTTTAGTTTTATTTGTGCAAAATAATAGGAAAAATCAGTACTTACAGCAAGATTCTACCTTCTTAACATTAGCTAAAAATTATAAATTTAGTATAATCCATTTATATGGTTTTATAATCAATTTTATAATCAGTGATCTATCCATGTAAAAGAGCGTGTAGAGTTAATTTTCTTCTAATGGATCCTGTGCCTCTACAGTGTTGGTAGAGGAAACAACTAGTTCTTAGTACCTGATCAAAACTGCCCAAGCTAGGTGAGGTAGATCCTAGCTAGCTAACAGCCGTGTAATACATACCAAGAGAAAATTAACAGTATACATATTATATTCATACCGCAGGATAAGACTGATTTTCCATCTTGAGGGTTAATCTTTGTCTGACAGTCTCCTGCTGAGTATGACTAGAAATTAAGTGATAAAGAACAAGAACCTTATTTGAGTTCATGGAGCAGATTCTCCCATATTCAGGTACGTTTTCAGCAGGCTGAAGAAGCAATGGCAAGCAGAATCACTTTTCGTGAAGTACAACCACCAAATTATTAGCATTACATAGGCTGAAGTAGCCTCTGTAGTGTTTTGACACTTAACAGCAAAGACGTCTTGTGTTCATTCAGTTTGCAGAATACCAATAAATTACCTTAAAAATAATGCTAGTTCAGATTATTTAGCTCCGAAAAGTACGTGAGAGCAATGGGCAACACCAATTGTCTCATTCCTTAGTGACAGTTCCCCACAAGAGTGATACTACATGGGAAATCAGAGTATTTGTGTAATAAATCATGTCCACATACACACAGGCAAAGAAAGTAGCCTGTGGTGTCTACCTGTACACTCCCCATTTAGCCATCTGAATGGTGGTAGAGTTAAAAAGGGCATTTGAGTATGAAAATATAAATATATAGACCCAGTTGTTGCTTTTCTCGTTCACAGATAGTTGCACTACACCACTGTGTGTTTTCCTGCTAGCTCAGAGCCTGTTCCACTGTCAGACACTGTTCCTTTACAACCTGAGAGAAGTTGATGACATAAACATATCCTTTTCCCAAACACTTTGGTTGTGTGTGTTTTAACCTTTAACTCCTGCTTGTTGTTATGGGTGAGATGTCAAATATTTGTTGTGAGCCTTTGGCAAGGGTTTGAATATGTTTTCATCACTCTTCCTCTAAGTAAGTAGGCTGCAGTCAGAGAAGCACTGCAGGGAGGTCTCCCTACCCCCATCCCCCCTGTCCACTTCCTCAGAGCTCAAACAGGAAAGTGAGGACAATGCAGAGGGACCAGCCATGGGCTCACAGTAAATCTGCAGTTACTTGAAATGTCACTTCCTGTTTTTGAAGGCTACAGAAGAATAAATACCTTTCTGGGCTTCGCTGCAAAGCTGAAGGGCCCTGGCATGTGTATTCTGAGTGTTGCCTGGTCTGGGGCAGCAGGAGCACAGAGCCACGCTGCTCAGACAAGCACTTCCAGGGGCATATAAATACTATTTTAAATGTGTAAATGGGATTTTATCCCAACTAAGGCTGCTAATTTTGCCTTAGGAAAATAGGCTTCAAAAGGGAAGTACTTTGTACACATTAAAGGCAAATTTTCATTCCCAATCTGTATGGATTTAAGTTGTCCAAAGTTTTCAGCCATGGCAGCCCCTGTCACTTTGTCCCTGTGTGGTTTCAGTAGATCCTGCTGGAAACAACCACACACACAGTCTTCCCCCTAATGTTTGGGAGGAACTTTTTTCAACTGTATACAATCTTCATCCAGTTTATCACAACATCACTCCAAAGTGGGCTGTGAGCATAGGCAACAGAAGAGGCAGGAATGAGTTAAGTCAACACTGGCTTAATAGAAAGCTACTTATAGAACTGTGGTGTTAGTGCAAAGGATGTTTCAACTCTGTAATCAGTATCCAAGCTGTAGAATAAGGATTTACAGTAAATTTTAGCATCACAGTAATGCTTTACCAACCCCATTTGTTTGCAAAACAGTTCTGTGTTTTGGAGAATGGAGAAAAAAGCTCTCAGAAATAATTTTTTTCACACCTCTGAGAAATGTGGTAAGGTGCAGTTCCATGCCTAGCTCATCGTGCCTTGCCAGGTCCAGGTATAGTTAATTCATAAAGTAATATACATGCATATTCTGAGAATGCCAGATCAGGCATAAGGGGGAAGCCAGTGCTGGTGATTTTGAAGGGCTGATGGTGGAAAATATGTTGCTAAAGTGAGTAGATACACAGTCGAGTCAGGAACTGTTTTGTGGTAAACTTGGGGTTTTCACTGCCTAAGCAGTTTTCAGAGAAACCGAATTTCAAGAATATTGCTTAAAGGTCTCAAAAAATATTCAAAAATACTTCCTGGATGTTGTTCCTGGTAAATCCTACTGACCAGAATTTTTCATTTGTTGCTGTTTTCCTTATTTATATTTATCACTTGTTCTTGCTGCTTTTATCTAAATACTCATTAAAGAAGGAAAACAAATATGAGGAAGATAGGAAAAATTAATTATTAAATCATGATTGGTTTTGTACATCAAAATAGCATGTACAGTACAACCAGGAAAACAAGGCCCTGTCAGCATGGCATGGCAACTCTTTCTTGACTAACCTGGTCTCTTTCTATAACAAGATTTCCCTCATCAGTGGGTGAGAGAAAGGCTGTGGATGTTGTCCATCTGGACTTTTAGTAAGGTCTTTGGCACTGTTTCCCTCAGCATTCTCCTGCAGAAACTGGGTGTTCGTGGCTCGGATGGGTGTAGTATTCTCTGGGTAAAAAATTGTCTGGGTGTGCAGGCCCACAGAGTTGAATGGAGTTAAATGGAGTTGGCAGCCAGTTACAAGAGGTGTTCCCCAGGGCTCAGTGCTGGGGCCAAGTCTCTTTTGTGTTTTTATCAATGATCTGGACAAGGGCACCAAGGGCACCCTTAGGAAGCTTGGAGGCAACAACAAGTTGTGTGGGTGTGTTGATCCGCTTGAGGGTAGGAAGGCTCTGCAGAGGGGTCTGGACTGGCTGGATTGATGGGCTGTGGCCCAACTGTATGAGATTCAACAAGGCTTAACAATCCCAGGCAATGGTACAGGCCTGGGGAAGGGTGGCTGGAAAGCTGCCTGGCAGAAAAGGACCTGGGGGTGTTTTTTGCCAGCCAGCTGAAGATGAGCCAGAAGTGTGCCCAGGTGGCAAACAAGGCCAAAAGCATCCTGGCTTGTGTCAGAACTAGTGTGGCCAGGGAGGTGATCTTTTCCCTGTACTCAGTCCTGGAGAGGCCATACCTTGAGGTTTTGTTTCCCTCACTACAAAGAGAGATATTGAAGCGCTGGAGTGTGTCCAAAGATGGACAACAAAGCTGATGAAGAATCTAGAGCATATATCTGATGAGGAGCGGCTGAGGGAGCTGGGGTAGTTTAGTCTGGAGAAAAGGAGGCTGAGGGGTGATCTTATCACAGAATCACAGAATCACAAGGTTGGAAAAGACCTTTGAAGATCATCGAGTCCAACCATTCCTATCCTAAGCTAAATGATAACCCTAAGTACCTCATCTACTCTTTCTTTAAACACATCCAGGGAAGGTGACTCAACCCCCTCCCTGGGCAGCCTGTTCCAGGCTCCATCAACTCTTTCAGTAAATTTTTTTTCTAATGTCCAATCTAAACCTGCCCTGGCACAGCTTCATGCCATTTACCCTTGTCCTATCTCCTGTCACCTGCCTGAAGAGACCATCGCTCACCTCTCTACAACCTCCCTTCATGTAGTTGTAGCTGGTGATAAGGTCTCCCCTCAGCCTCCTCTTCTCCAAGCTAAACATCTCCAGCTCCCTCAGCCGTTCCTCATAGGATTTGCCCTCCAGCCCCTTCACCAGCTGGGTTGCCCTTCTCTGGACTCGCTCCAGGACCTCAATGTCCTTCTCATGGTGAGGAGCCCAGAACTGGACACAGTACTCGAGGTGTGGCCTCACCAATGCTGAGTACAGGGGTACAATCACTTCCCTAGACCTACTGGCTGCACTGTTTTTGATACAGGCCAAGATGCCATTGGCCTTCTTGGCCACCTGGGCACACTGCTGGCTCATATTCAGCCTCCAGTCAACCAACACCCCCAGGTCCTTCTCTGCTTGACAGCTCTCCAGCCAGTCTCCTGTAGCACCGCATGGGGTAGTTATGTCCCATATGTAGGCCTCTACACTTGGCATTGTTAAACCTCATCACATTGGTCTCAGCCCATCGGTCCAGTCTGTTCAGATCCCTCTGAAGAGCCTCCCTACCCTCAGGCAGATCAACACTTCCTCCTAGTTCAGTGTCATTTTACTGAGGGAGCATTCCATCCCTTCATCCAGGTCATTGATAAAGATGTTGAACAAGACTGGACCCAGGACTGAGCCCTGGGGGACGCCACTCGTGACCGGCCTCCAGCTGGATTTGGTTCCATTCACCACCACCCTTTGGGCCTGGCCATCCAGCCAGTTTTTCACCCAGCTGAGGGTCCACCTGTCAAGGCCAGTGGCAGCCAGTTTCTCAGTCAGAATGCTGTGAGAAACGGTGTCAAAGGCTTTACTGAAGTCCAGGCAGACCACATCCACAGCCTTCCCCTCATCCATTAAGTGGGTCACCTTGTCGTAGAAGGTTAGTTTGACAGGATCTACCATGTTGACTGGGCCTGATCCCCTGGCCATCACCCATGTGCTGCATGATAGCTCCCAAGGTGACCCTCTGATCTTCCCCAGGACTGAGGTCAGACTGACAGGCCTGTTCCTGGATTCTCCTTCCGGCCCTTCTTATATATGGGTGTCACATCTGCCAGCCTCCAGTCAAGTGGAACTTCCCCACTCCAGCAGGATTGCTGAAAGATGATGGAAAGGGGTTTGACAAGCACATCTGACAGCTCTCTCAGCACCCTCGGGTGAATCCCATCTGGCTCCATTGACTTGTGTGTATCTAACTGGCCAAGTAGGTTGCTAATCAGCTCTTCCTGAACCATGGGAGCTTTATTATTCTTCCCCTCCCTGTCAGACAGTTCCTGAGGATGAGTACTCAGGGAATACTCTCCACTATTTCATGAAAAGAAGTTGTAGCCAGGTGGGTGCTGGTCTGTTCTCCCAAGTAACAAGTGATAGGGCACAAGGAAACAGCATCAAGTTGTGCCAGTGGAGTTTCATCCCATTCTTAAATAAAATTTCAAAATACTAAATCCTCCATACCACAAAAAATGCAGAAATGCAGCTGAGAGTTTGTTGGAAATGGATTTACACACCATGTTTTGCATTCTTTTTCATTTAATATTTTCTGCCCTACAACCATTTATTTTTTTCCACTTTTATGGAGAGTTCTACTAGTATTCCTCTGATACTATTAGGTCTAAGGCTTCTTCCTGTGGGATAGATTTTCGTGTCTCAAATCTATCCCTGCTGAGGCTTTAGGTTAAAAAAAGCCATATTTATATCCTTGCTCACCTTGTGACCACAGCCATAATAATGAGAGCAGAGGTGACTTCATCAGAAAATCCTCAATATTGTGTGCTTGTCCAATTCAAAGCAGTCATTTAGGAATACAAATTAAAGTCCTGGAGACATACTAATGATACTAATGGTTTGCCCCTTTTTTTTTTTTTCCCCAAAAAAGGGCATAGATTTTCATGAACGATTATTCCTGCCAAAAATTTTAAGAGACTTTTTTGGAACCATGCATTGTTTTCTGCCAGCTCACCTGCTGGCTCTGGAGTCTCTGTGTTTAAAACAAACTTATCACTAAAAATCACATTAGAGTTAGGCATGCCAAGGTTTCTATATTCCCCAGTGAGGCTCTGGAGTCACAGTTCTACTGAGGTCACTCAGAGTCCATGCCTAGTTGCAGAACTCTTATGAAATAGCTTGAAATAAGGATCCCAGGGTTTTAAGACTTTCTGCACCTTAGCTGGTAACCTAGAAAAGTACAGGATTACCAAATTAAATTTGATCCCACATCATGCTAGAAACTTCTCCTTCCCATTACAGGACCCCTCAGCTCTGGCTTACTCAGCTAGGGTTCCAGAGCAGTGTGAGATCTTAGGAACACCAATGGGTCCTGGTTTCTTTAGGGAGGAAAAAAAAATACATTTTTCCATAACTATAAAACTTTCTGAAGAGAGTATCACCACTTCCAATAAATTTGGAAGCACGTGAAATTTTAAGGAAAATCAGTTGGCTAAAAGCATATGTACATTAGGTAGAAATTCTTACTACTTTTAACGTAGGTGTATGAATACTTGGAACTGATCATCCTTCCCTACAGTGATAACAGAGAGGGGGCAATCCCATTCGTTGGGCCTAATAGCCGGCCAGCTTCTCTTGCTACTGATGTGAGGCATGGGAATAATGGTTATGAACTGGAATGCTCTATAGATGTGCACAAATAGGGGCTGGCTGGATCCTGCCTTGATGTTACTTCAGCTTGCACAGTTAAAATGACAACATCTTTGTTTTTCTAGGTGCATTTCATGTTGATGCTTTATAAAAAATACATTAAGGAAGAAGGAGGTCATATAAGGCTAACTTTGAAGTTGGAAGTGTCCTATATTTGAACAAATATGTCTGCCAGCATGTTACCACAGCACTTAAAATAAGCAGGTATCACATCCGCTTTATATAGGTTTTAATAAAGCTCCATCTGCTCTGTACTGCTCACATCTTTTTCATTTAGATAAGAAAACAACACTTTTTTCTTTAAAATCTACATTCTGTTTTGACCAAAGATGAAACTTCTTGATTTGAAAAAAAAAACCCCACCAAAAAACCACACCCCTAACACAGACACACAAAAACCCCAAAACAAACCAAAACTAACCAATGTGAAATAGTTATCCCTTGCTGTCACATTTCCTGGTTTTTTTATAACTGACTGTCACAACTTGATCCAGTCTCCGTGTAAGCAGGGGTAAAACTGGTGTTCTTCATTGCACAGCAACTGCAGTATTATGTGACTGATATAAAAGAATCCAGTACACCTGTCAAGAATAAAGATGGAACCTGAATTCTTCATATCCCTCCTGCTAAGAACGAATCCCGATCTAACCTCTATACTGAATGTAAAGGGAGCTTTTGAAGAATCTGAAAATAAGGATTAAAATGTATAAATTAATTAATCTATCTCACACATTTTATAATCCTTCAAAGAAGTGTCTAAAAAGACTTTCTATTTCTTATTTCATGTCTGGCTTTTTCAGACTCACTAGGCTATCCCATAGGTGCTGTAACTGGGAGGAAAAGCAGAGATTTATAGTTACCAGTCATTCATTTCTGGGGATTTAGTCAAAAATGAGTTCAACGTTTCAGACATTCCCTTAAGACTATATCACATTCACCCTTCAAAATCAGAAGATTCAGGAAGCTTGGTGATTCAATAGGCTTACTGCTAGTTTATAGGAATACAATTAGTGTCTGCAAGGAATGCTAATTTTACTGCAGTACTCCCATGGTAAATATCTCTAAGAGCAAATTCATTGTGATAATCACTATATTTTTCATATTAGTTCTAACTATTGGATTTAAAACTGAACCTTTCTAAAACACTGATTTCAGTGCTGACTAAATTATCAATGAGTTCAGTATTGTCTTATAGCAATTTCATGGTTTATTAATACTGTTAGACAAATAATGACATTCAGGTTGTCACTGACATGATTAACTTTATTTATAAGTACTCAACTAGACAAAGGTCTCAACTCCTGCTATGAATTGATTCATACCAAATAAAGACATCATTAAATTTGGCATTTAATGGACAACTTTTATTGACTCTAGCCTCGACATTCTGTACAATTAATCAGATGGAAACGAACCTCTTTGTTTCTCATTTCTCTGGCTCCATTAGACACCTATTACTATTAACATATAAGACCACAGTTTTTTAGCCAATATCTCTCATTTAGCAGGTATCCCTACCTTGATATTACGTAGATTTAATTTCTTTATGGAGGCAGAAAGTTTAGCAATACTTTTTGTACTGTTTTGTGGTATTTTCAATTGGATGGGTTGACTTCTCAGAATTTAGCATATTCTGGAGAATATACAATGCCAGACATAAACATAAACTAGCAGATTATATTAATTCCATAAATTATTAAGGGTCATCATTAGCAAACCTTTCATCTCATTTCCATTTCCTTTTGACAGGAATAACAACTTTGTTATGAAAAAATTTGAATAGTATAGGAGTGTTAAAAATAGTCAGCCAAAATCAGTTTAATAAGGTAGGCACAGATTAAAGTCCAGCTACACTGTAATTTAAAGGGTGACTGAATAGTTTCTCAAAAGCATTTTTACAAACAACAGTCAAGCATAAAAAATAACTCCTGGAAATTGCAATTTGTTTGTCAACAGTTAA
Organism: Gallinula chloropus; assembly: GCF_964237585.1. Classification (NCBI taxonomy): domain Eukaryota; kingdom Metazoa; phylum Chordata; class Aves; order Gruiformes; family Rallidae; genus Gallinula; species Gallinula chloropus. The sequence continues at coordinate 74,922,559 of NC_140089.1, forward strand.
TGTTAGCATTAAACATGAAATGCCTCAAAACTATAAAAGTGATTTGAAATTATACCTTCAGCAGTATGTCAAAATTCTGCCAGTTGAAGCTGGCTTTTGTGGAGCATGAATCACAGAATCATCAGGGTTGGAAAAGACCTTCAAGATCAAGCCCAACCATTAGCCCTACACCGCTGAACCACTAAACCATCTCCCAAAGCGCATCCTCTACATGTTTTTTAAATATCTTTGTTCCAATGTTTCACCACTCTGGGAGAAGAAATTTTTCCTAGTTTCCAATCTGAACCTCCCCTGGAGCAATTTAAGGCCATTTCCTCTTGTCCTGTTGCTAGTCACTAGGGAGAAGAGGCCAACACTAGCCTCATTACAACATCCTCTCAGGTGGCTGTAGAGAGCCATAAGGCCTTTCCTCAGCTTCCTCTTCTCCAGGCTGAACAACCCCAGCTCTGTCGTAAGACCTGTTCTCCAGACCCCTAATTAGACTAGTTGCCCTTCTCTACACCCTCTCCAGCACTTCCATGTCCTTCCTATACTGTGGCACCCACAGCTGCACACAGTACTTGAGGTGTGGCCTCACCAGGGCTGAGTACAGGGGTAAGATCACCTCTCTGGCCCTGCTGGTCACACTGTTCCTGATAGAAGTCAGGATCCTGTGGGTCTTCTTGGACACCTGGGCACGCTGTTTGCTCAAGTTTAGCTGAGTATTAATCAACACCCCCAGCTGCCAGGCAGGTCTCTGGCCACTTTGTCCCAAGCCTGTAATGCTGCTGGGGGCTGTTATGGCCAAAGTGCAGGACCCAGCGCTTGGCTTTGTGGAAATTCATACCATTGGGTTAGGTCCATCAATGTAGGCTGTCTAGGTCCTTCTGCAGAGCCTCCCTACCCTTAAGCATATCTACACCTCCACACAGCTCAGTGTCATCTGCAGACTTACGAAGAGCACACTCTATCCCCTGCAGATCATCAATAATGATGGCAAACAGGAGCGACCTCGGCACTGAGCCCTGGAGAACACCACTTGTGACTGGCTGTTAATTGGATTTAACTCTCTTTAATACAACTCTTTGGACCTGGCCATCCAACCAGTTTATTATCCAGCAAAGCATATGCAGATCCAAGCCACAAGCAGCCAGCTTCTCTAGGAGGATGCCATGGGAAACTGTATCAGCAGCCTTGCTAAAGTCAAGGTAGGCAACATCCACAGCCCCTCCCTTGTCCAATAGGCAGGTCACTCTGTCATAGAAGGAGATCAGCTTAGTCAAACAGGACCTCCTCTTCATGAACAGTTGATGATTGGGCCTGATCACCATGGTTTCTCTATTTTGCATTACCTTTCACACAAAGAAAATAAAATGCAAACTCCAACCAAAACTCTCTGGAATCATAGAATCATAGACTCCAGACTGGTTTGGGTTGGAAAGGACCTCAAAGATCATCCAGTCCCAACCCCCCCTGCCATGGGTAGGGACACCCTCCCTTAGGCCACATGGCCCAAAGCCCCATCCAACCTGGCCTTGAACAGTGACGGGGAGGGGGCAGCCACAGATTCTCTGGGCAACCTGTGCCAGGGCCTCAACACCCTCACAGTAAAGAATTTCTTCCTAATATCTAATATAAATAAATTCTCCTTCAGCTTCAAGCCATTCCCCCTTGCCCTATCATTCCATGCCCTTGTAAACAGTCCCTCTCTAGCTTTCCTTTAGGCCCCCTCCACATACTGGAGGTCTGCTGTAAGGAATTGCCAGAGCCTTCTCTTCTCCAGGCAAAACAAACCAAACTCTCTCTGTGTGTCATCACAGGAGAGGTGCTCCAGTCCTCTCACCATCTTTGTGGTCTTCCCCTGGACTTGCTCAATCAACTGCATATCATATACTGAGGACCCCAGTACTTCAGGTGGGGTCTCAAAAGAGTAGAAGAGAAGAGGAAAATCACTTCTCTGAACTGTCTTGTCACAAGACATAAATAACCATTCTACTTTATTTGGGCTGCTAGCTAGGTGATCCAGTGGTCCTTAAGTCACTTGACAACTTCTCTAGACAAAGCAGGCAGTTAAACAGGAATTACCAGCCAAGAAAGAAGTTTGAAAATTTCCTGGCAAGACAGAATAGGAGGAAGCCCCCATGTGATGTAACTCAACATGGTTCAGCTGAAATCACCAGCTGAGAACCTTTATAGCTCAGTGGAGATTTAAAACAAATACCTCAGAACATACACAGCCTTTATGCAAACTCCAATAACATAAACCCAAATATGGATTTGTACTAAACTGCTTAGCTTGTATTAATACAGTTGTGGGTTTTTGGTTTGTTTTTTTCCCAGGCATGACAAATAGCTGTTGCTCTTTCACAGTCACTGGAAAGGACTGAAGCTTCACCCAGTCTAATTTGAAGTTGCTTATCTTAGTTTTTGCCTCTGTTTTTTGATGGAGGCATGTTACAGGTTTTGCCATTGTACTAGTTTGGTCCTGTGTCACGGGATCTCAGCAAACGTGTAGGGTAGAGTGGCTGTCAGTCCACTGCTAAGGGCATGTGTGAAAATGTATGTGAAACAAGTGGAGTTTTCTAGGCTTGCCATTGCTTTGAAGTGATGGTCAGAGCACTAAGGAGAAGTGTCCTACTGTATAAGGAAAAAAGGTCTAAAAATACATATTGTATTTATTGTTGATTTTATTTCCTCAGTTTTGGCATTGGTAATATTCTTCAGGAAACTAAATGATGTCATTTCCTTTCTACAGTCAAGTTACATAAATGCTGGAATACAGCCACTTCAAACAGCCTTCAAACAGATGGCCATGTGTCTAAAAGCCAGAAAGTGAGAGCAGCCACTTGCAGTAAAAAATGTTACCTCACACATGGTATAATGTTTATTTTATAACCTCTCTCATGGACTTACATGGCTCATTCTTCTAATTTTTCCAGGCACAAATCCCTTAGGAAGTGGCTGCAGAATGCCAAAGTAAAATAAATTTAAATTATATAAATAAAATAACTTGAGCATAACAAAGCCTAATGTCTCAGTAGATATCAGCCACAACAGAGAGCAGAATACAGACAAATCTCAATATCAAACATCTAATCTGTTTAGTTACTCCAGAACTGTACTTTGAGTAGTAAACCACTGAGACTTAAGAAAACCCAATTCAGTTTAAAGGCTTCATAAGGCTGAGGAAGGAACTTTAACTGGAGGCGTGATAACTGAATTCCTTGAACACAAACCCATATTTACCGTAACAAAAGAAAACCCACATGCTGTACTCTGACACATAGTGAGGAGGACCAAACTGACCAACTTGGTTCTTAGAAACACAGCCATGAGGACAGAAGCCAGTACTACATGACTAAGCTTCCTGGAAAAGCTCAGGACCATGAACAGCTGGTAACTATGGTGATACACATCAGAAAAGGGAAGACAGCACAAAGGAAGAGACCATCCTACAGGATGCACTGCCACCCATCCTAGTAGACCTATAGCCAGTGCAGCTGCTGGAGGTAATGCTGCTCCTTCTTCCACAGGTTGCTCCTCACATTTTTTCAGGGGTCAGTTGCAGCGCTGCTCTTGGTGTGAAGAGACTCATGGATGCTCTGAAAGGGTAGGGATAATATGAAGGAATCAGGGAGTCTACGTCAGGCCATTAGAAAATCCCACGCTGCTTTCCAGCACCAAAATCTTCTGGCTTGATAAAACCATGCACTGAACATAGTGGGTGAGATTTTTTTAAAGGAGTTCAAAATTGTTCTGACTCTGTTAAAACTTAACACAATGGGAGAAGTCCCTGACTTCAAAAGGAGTGGCAGAAGGCCAAAGCACAGCACTTCTGAAGTTCTATCCAAGCAGTTTTGAGGCTATTTTCTTCCTGCCTGCATTACAGCAGGAATATTGCCTGGTTCCAGAACTGTAGCTCCAGTGTCATGCCATTGCCATGCGAAAATTTATCTCTTGAATGTGGAAGACTGATTTTCCTCAGGTGGCAAAAGTCAGTGACAAAGTCAACTGGGATTATATATACAGTTTAACTTGATTTACTCATTCACTGCAGCCTGGTGATGGAAGCAACCAAAAACGATTACAGGCAATTTCCTTTTTCAAAAGTTTATACTTAAATAGCAATGTCCAGTTCCCAGGAATCTTTTCTGTCCCGGAGGTCTCTTCCAAATACAAGGAATACAATAAAAAGGAAAGTTTCTGCAGCTTATTTCAGGGGCCTTTGCATAGCAAAAAACCCCACAGCATTTCTTCAGAGTAGATAGAGTAGATTGAATTCCTGGTTGTAATGACAACAAATAAAATATCGTGATATTGCCAGCTATAACATTAAGCTTTCTGGATAAGGATCAGTGAGGTTTCCAGGGAGTCGTGACTGAAGGCAGAGATGTTTCACTCTTCCTCCTTAACAGGTCTGGGGGTTAAAACCTATTTTTGGGCTGCTTTACTCTGCTGTAGTAAATCAGCATTGAGAATGTCAGGATCCTTCTCTATAGATCCTTGGGGGCACCACATGAGCAGCAGCTTGGTCTGGCTTCAAGGGAATGAAAGGCATGTTGCCTGCTGGAGCATAGCAAGCAAGAGAGAAGCCTGTCTCCAGCCCTTTTTCTCCCACACTCTCCCCAAGAAGAAAGTCCATGCACACAGCAGCATCGTGTCCTGGAGGAAGCAACGCAGGAGACTGAAAGCAGGAAGTCAGGACTGGATTGGCCAAGACCAGAAGTGCAAAGATGATGTTTATGACAGATGTTTCAGGTATCTCGACAATATCAATGGCAAATAACTTCAGCATTTATAGGGTTCAACAAGGCCAAGTGCCAGGTCCTACACTTTGGTCACAGTAACCTCAGGCAGTGTTAGAGGCCTGGGGCAGAGTGGCTGAAGAGCTCCATGGAGGAGAAGGACCTGGGAGTGTTAGTTGACAGCCAGCTGAACATGAGCCAGCAGTGTGCCCAGGTGGCCAAGAAGACCAACAGCTTTGTGGTCTGTGTCAGGAATAGTGTCACTAGCAGGAGTAGGGCAGTGATAGTTCTGTTGTACTCAGCTCTGGTGAGGCCGCAGCTCAAGTACTGTGTCCAATTTTGGGCCGCTCACTACAAGAGGGACATTGAGATGCTGGAGCATGTCCAGAGTAAGGTGACAAAGCTGTTGAGGGGTATTAAGCACAAGTCCTATGAGGAGTGGCTGAGGAAATTGCGACTTTTTAGTCTAGAGATAAAGGAGCCTGAAGGGACAACTTATTTGTAGGTAGTTGTAGAGATGTTGGGATTGGTCTCTTTTGGTAATAAGCAATAGGATGAGAGGGAATGGCTTGAAATTGCACCAGAGGAATTTTAGGTTATGTATCAGGAAGAATTTCTTCACTGAAAGGGTTGTCAAGCTGCCCAGGGAGGTGGTGGAGGCATCATCTCTGAAGGTATTTAAAAGGCGTGCAGATGAAGGACATGATCTAGAAGTGGACTAGTCAAGCTTAGGCTATAGTTGGACTTGATGACCTAAGTGGTCTCTTCCAATCTAGGTGATTCTATGATTCCATGATCACTTGATAGGACAGTACTTCTATGTGATGGGGCTATTGTCCATCACTCCTACAAGAGCTGCAAACTTACTTTGCCTGCTAAGAACAGTAATTGTGAGATTTTGTGTAACAGTGCCATAGCTGTCAATGCCTGCTATGCAATTCAATTCTTGGTTCAAATACTAAGATAACGAAGACCATACTACACTATAGAAATGAATGGCACCTGACTTTAAAAGGTACTAATCCAATTTTAATACTTCAGCATCACGTTTTGTCTCTTTGCACTACAGTCACACAGAAAAGGGACTATCCTTGAGTATGAATACATCAACAAGATAAAGTTCCAAACCTTAGATTTAATTTTTTTTATGGGACAGAATAGTTTGGTCAGAGGTCTAGAAATAGTTTGTTGGTCTGTAACACCCAATGGTATGAAAAAGTACACAAGAACAGGTAGGTATCCTTTTAATTCTTTGCAGCAGTGATTGAAGGTAACAGTGTGGCATAAGGCACAGGCCAGGTTCATGGTCAGAGGAGTGACAGAGTAGATGAGAGGAAGAGAAAGGGAGTGTAAGGGTTACACAGATTCCTCCACTCTTTTCTGTGCCCCCAAGGACAAACTCCATGTAATAGTCTGCTCTAGTGGTACCCTCCAGCAGAAAAACTCGGTGTTTTCTCTTTAGTGGCTGCCAAAACCAAAATTTAAATCGAGTCATTGGTGCATTTTGCCTTATTGTTCAATACTGTGAGGGGAAGGTCTGTTTTCTCTGGGGTCACTGTGCGACAGGGACAAGGAGTCACTTGGAAGAAGGTATGAGCAGGTGCTGGAAAAAGGCAGTTCATTCATTTCTCTCATTTGCTGCACTGTCTTTTTTCATCTCCAAGGAGACTGATTGATCCTCACTGCCAATGCACCAGAGGCACAGGAATGCACTGCAGTGAAACCATGAGTCAGAACTCCTCAATACATCTTGAACTGTTAAAGAGCTGAGAATCAATACACTCCACCAAGGAAACAGAACCAAACGTACCAGTCATTGCTGCAATCAAACCACTACTTTTTTACTACAATTACAAGTTCTTTACTTAGGGTCTTGTGACTGTTTGGAATGTCAAATGTCTCCATTCAGGATGTTTCTCGGCTGTATTTTGTATGTATTTGATTGCAAAAGAACAGTTTAGAGATCCTATTACCTTAAGGTAGAATTGTGTCCTCAAATGTTTTTATGCTTCTCTTGGGCTCTGCTGCCTGAACTCCACCAAATAGTCTAATAAGTTCCATATGCCCATTTTTTTTGAAGAACACATTTTCAAAGCAGCAAATGTTTTGACGGATTGGCTCACGGAGAGCCTGAATGCTGTTATACACATCGTTTAGCATTCCACAAGGCCCCCACTGTTAAATTCTGGGAATGTGGCCAGACTGACCTACCTAATACTGCACTAACTAGCAAAAAAAAAAAAAAAAAAAAAAAAAGGAAGAAGAAATTCTTAACCATTGTGCTGCACTAAGGCATATTTGGAATTTGAACGTGCATTTGCTGCCCTGGTAAATTGTGTTTGAGGTGTGTGGGAACTAGGCTGACATGTAACTGGACTCACAGAAAGAATGTTGTGCATAAAACTAAAAATATATTTTTTAAGTAGTTCACACACTTCATCTAAAATAGAAACCAGGGCCCCAGCCTTTCAAGAAGTTAAACACCACCTGAGAAGCTGAGCCTCCCACACACATTGAGTTCAGGTGAACACGAGCATGTCCAACACTGTAAAGAACAAACCAATTCATTATAGAGCTTGACACTTCATTCAGAGTGCAGTCGAAATATTTAAGAGAATGCAGCAAACACGTATGCCTGTAATTTAACTCTATAAGTGCATCCAGCATTGGAAAAAAATGCTCTCACATTTATTTTGGTTAAGGAAACGTTCTAATATTTTTGTAAAGGCTTCAACTCCCACATCAATTTTTCTTTCTCCCTTTTCTAGTGGCATTTTGTTATTTCTCTTTTCATATAATAGTCTCAGCTCAAAACATTGTGGGAAGCAGGTGCAATTCCATATTGAAGTCAAGAGACTTGAGCAGACTGAGAAACAAATGATCAGTTTGGTGCTGCAGCCTCTGATCCCCCATGCTGAAACCAAGTGATGCTTTCATTTTCTCCTGACAAAAAGAAACAATTACAATGCGTTTGTTTATTTGGAAGGGAAAACTTCTTGGCCTAGCATACTAATTCTGTTTATGTAACCCACACAAAATTCAGCACCTAGCATTATACCAAAGAGAGAAGAGAGAAAAGCAGCGAGGAGCATATGTGGGTGCTAGGATATTCTGTGTCTCTGCACAGAGGATAAAAGGCAAGGCAGGGTTAATGACCCAGGAGAGTTCATCAGGATCTGCATTTGGGAGTGGCAGTTACTAGACATGTTCATTAGCTGATGTGAAAATTGCTTATGTAGTTGCTATAAGTCATATATGGCATAAGCTCTTTCGCCTATGCCAATTAGACTGCAAATACAGAAAGGATGAAGTGTGTACATATGTTTGTGTGCATGCACATGTGTGTGCAAAAGCAGCTGTTTCACACAGGAAAACATGTACCTGCAACAGTAAACTGCATTTCCCAGTCTGTACCATCATCACACCACGTTATTTGTGTCACTCCTCTAGGTGGGACTTATCGGAGACAATTTTTGCTGGTCCAACAAGTGTTTTAAGGAGGGAATATTACCTTGCAGACTGAAGGGCTCACACAAAATCTGGGATATTTTATGGGCTGATCCTAATAATTGCTCCACTTCAAATACAGGCTACAGATTTCTGTTGCCATTAGCAGTTATGCTGACCTCTTACCCCAGAGGCTGGAATGTTGCTGGTTGTACCTGTTGCCAAGATCCTGGAGGACTGGAAAAAAATGAGACCTTTGCAAGCTCTTAGCAGCCTATAATGACAAATACAACATGTCTGGGACATGCTGTCAAGAATAAGACACCAGGTCTGGACAAAGATCAGTGGGAGATGTACGTATTTGTGCTGAAGTACAAGGGTATAAATGTGATGTTGAAACCATGTATCTGAATACACACAACAGCAACAAACTGGAGGCAGAATAAGGAAAAATGGTAAATTTGCTGTCCAATATGTTTTGTTTGTTACATCTTCTTTACATTCTGCATACTACCTTATGGTGCCCTATACAATTTACTATGTGGCTTTAAAGGATGAAGTCAGAGTTTTATCTGCTCAAAGATAAAGTCATTGGCAGCAGTGCCAATTTAAGATAGTCTTATCCTTCCCACCCATTACTCATTCCCACCCTGTCCTCAGTTGTGCTGGCACAGCTGTCTGTGCAGCAATGCCTTAAGGCACTGTGAACCAGCTTATAAACAGAACCCATTTTTAGAAACACTCCCAAAAACTGTGCTTTCTGAGGCTGATGATCTTCTCAGTCTGATTCATCGACAGCTGCACAAACCGTTGTGTTGGAACATCTGAAGGGGTGATGCATTAACTAGTATAATTAAGTTGGTGGAATTGCCAAAGACTTCATCTTCTTAAATCACAGGGTGCTTTCTATGTGCATTAGATGTTTCTTCTCTTAAGTAACTGATTCCTATTTCTCCTTTGAGAACTGTCTGGGAATTACAAAACTATATATAGAGGTTCTACACATACACAGCATCCTCAGGGTTTACTGTCCTGTGATGCTTTCTAAAAAGTCCTGAGAAGTCACAATAACAACTGTTGCAGCACAAATCTACGACTTAGAAAAAATGCCTCTTCTGTACCACTGATCCCAGTTGGCTGCTATGTAGAACAAGTTTCACTGAGTATTTAGGAATTAAAACCAGGGACAAAACTATTGTACCTGATTGCCCTGGCTGCATTAATCCCAGTGAGTGTAACATTGATTTGCAGATGTTTCTGCTGCTCCTGCTCCCATCAAAACTTCAAAAGTAGTTTGCTTAGAAAAGTTTAAGGAGAAACTTCGAAATTACTGTGTTATCAGCTCTTTATTTCCTCAGAATACGTGTTTTCAGAAGAAAAAATAACCCTCGATGTTATATTTGAACAATCCACATTCCACTACCAAGCATTGCCACATAAACCCCTTTCATTTATCAAATAGTAATACAATCCCAAATTTGGGGGATTTATGATGTTCTAGTTATAGGCACAGAGGAAAGAAACATAATCATATTTTTTTAGCTCACCTGCCTACTCACCTATGTACAACAATAAGCATTTTTTCAGCTCATCCTTTAACAGGCAGGGATTTTTTGTGAAGAGAAGACCAAAATAAAGTTATTTTCATGTAATTACAGAGAGTACTTAGAACATTTCTTTCAGGCACACAGACTACATATACAAAGCTCTCTATTTCAGATGGCTAGATATGTTTTGTCTGGCCTTTAAATTCTTGTTTATTTAAAGTTGTGCATGCTATTCTTTGAGGGAATGAGAGAATTTTTTCGTTGTATTTTGGCTGATAAGAAAGTCAGTGACCAGATATCTCTCTAACCACTGGGGAATCAGGAAGAGTTGCAGATTATGGCCTGAGACAGCTCTGGGATTCAGGGACTGTCTCAACATGAAGATCCCCAGGATATCATATTGTCCCAACTCTTAGTAGGGTTTGTGATTTTCCCTGTGGGCTAATCTAAAGCCATGGCCACAGCCAAAGTCTTCCCAGGACCAAGACAAGGCAGCAAAAAAAAAGAGAAGAGGGTTCCTTATTACTGCACAGTGTGAATGGCACCCACCATGGGGTCCTACATCCTGTGGCAAAACCTTCAACATGGAAGATATTTTCCCTTAAGTCCAGTTCTGATTTTTTCAGCCTGACCATAAAGTGCGCATTCTCCAACAGTGCCTCCTAAGAGGTTGGAGAGAAGGCACATATGCTAAATACATTATTCTGTACTTCCTGTCCAGCAGGTCCCAGCCAGCTGAGAGCTACAAGTAGTTCAGCTTTTCTCTAGGTTGCTACTGGGTTTGGGACTTCAAGCAACTCCGTGGTCATACAGTTGACACTAGCTCTTTTATGGTCAACATCTTAGTGTTTCTCGAAAGGTGAAAATGTGGGTCTGTGCTGCAAATTTAGCAACAAATGTTGAAGGAGTGAAAGATGATATACTGGGGTTTCTTAAAGTAAATGTACACATGATGCAAAAATGTCATTAAGGCACATTTGAGTATTATGGCAAGACATGTATAGAGCAATTATAGAAAGAAGAACTTGACAAGGCATTTAAGTTCAAAATCTGCAGGGTTTAATTTTCTGACAACAATGCCTCTTATTCCTTCACCAAATCTTGTTGCCCTTCTAGGACACCCACATCACCTTTGATGCTGCTACTTGCAGTCATTTGGAATGAGCCATAGCAGTTATTAATAGCTAATGGGCTATTAAGAAGTGACACATAAATCTCTACCATCTCCTCTGTCTGGTACTAAATATTTCCCATTACAAGAATTTCAGACAATTGTTTAAACTTGTCTGCATGTCTAAAAATGTGTAGAAAGAACAATACATTTGTAACGTCCTTTACTAAAAAACAGAATCCAAACAGCGAATCTGCAATAAGAACCAAGTAGGATCTGTGTCCTCTGTGACCTAGTTTATCAGGGCGTTCACTTGGTCAAAATTTAATGTAAATAATGGTGGCTTCCTCTCACTGACAGTCTGAGTTGTTTTGCTTGATCAGCACTACTAGGGAAAAGGCTATGGAAAAGATGAAATTATCAGGCCACAGAGAAAAACTCTATGTGTAATACTGCAGGGCAACAAGGACCTATCAGGGTGATGTTTGCTTATTTCTTGAGCCTATTTAGGATTTGGAAACCAAAGCAAAAGGAGTTACACACACCTCATTCAGCTAAGCAGTATGTTACATTGTCACGTGATGATTTGAAGTGGGAGATAATTTTTAAGTGCAGGGAACCAGGAGGAGCTGAGGTCCACACTAACAAACCTTTCTAGAGGCCTCATGGCAGGGAGACCTGTGGCTGAAGGTGCCCTGTTAGCACGGCAAGCTTGTGAACCCAGGAAGGGAGGTTGATTGCTGGTAGTACATCTGCTTGGAGACACAGAACTTCACAGGGCAACAGCAAGGAGGGCCATGTCCCCCTCAGCACCAGGCTGGAATCACACCTGCAGAGGAGGCAAGTTACAGAGGTCGACCCACATGCAGCCATGCAAACTCCACTCTGGAAGCTTTGATTTCTACAGGATGTAGCCACTTGTCTCAAAACAGTTTCAAGTACAGCATCATGATTAAGGGAGTGGAACGTCTTCCATGTGAGGACAGGCTGAGGGAGCTGGGTCTCTAGCCTGGAGAAGAGGAGGCTGAGGGGTGATCTCATTAATGTCTATAAATATGTAAAGGGTGAGTGTCAGGAGGATGGAGACAGGCTCTTATGAGTGATGGCCAGCAATAGGACAAAGAGCAATGGGTGCAGACTGGAGCATACGAGGTTCCGTATGAACATAAGGAGAAACCTTTTCACTGTGAGTGTGACAGAGCTCTGGGACAGGCTGCCGAGAGAAGCTGTGGAGCCTCCTTCTCTGGAGACATTCAGAACCCATCTGGACATGTTCTTGTGTGAATATAGGTGATCCTGCTCTGGCTGGGGGTTTGGACTAGATGATCTTTCGAGGTCCATTCCAACATTCTGTGACACTGGGATCATAGTTGTCCCACTAAAGTGTAACAGTCAATCACAGTACGAAACTGCTCACAGTTTGTCTCATACTAGTAACTGTTTAATTTCACTCAGCAGCAAGACACATTTAGATGGCAAGGGAAAGTGGGCATGGAGGGACAAAGAATGTAGGGAGTTCATATGAGAAAAAGGGTCTAGAAGAAAACAACACTTTGCCAAGGCTTTCAAAACATGAAGCCCCTTTTCATGCCCATGAAATCCTTCTGACTGCATACTACGGTTATTAAATTATAAAACCTAGTAAGATAATAAAAGAACATTAGAACACGGAGGAAAATATTCATAGCCATAGCAAAAGTACAGCTATCCAAAACGATCTGCTCAGATCTAGATAAACAACTCTGAATGTACTGTATTTCAGCTGTTAAATACATCTATATCAGGACATTGCAGACCAAAGCAAGAAGTATGATAAGGCACCAGCCAGGGTCAAGCTAGACAGTCACACAGAACAGTTTGGGTTGGAAGTAACCTCAAAGATTATCTAGTCCCAAAACCCCTGCCATGGGCAAGGACACCCTCCCCTGAATCACATGGCCCAAAGCCTCATCCAACCTGTCCTTTAACACTGCCAGGGACAGGGCATACACAGCTTCTCTGGGCAGCCTGTTCCAGGGCCTCACCACCCTTCTTAATATCTAATATAAATCTACCCTCCAGCTTAAAGCCATTCCCCTCCTGTAAACACTACCAATCCAGCTTTCCTTTAGGCCTCTTCCACATACTGGAAGGCTGCTATAAGGACTCCCTGGCACCTTCTCCAGGTCAAAAAACCTCAGTTATCTCAGTGTGTCATCACAGGAGAGGTGCTCCAGTCCCCTCACCATCACTGTTGTCTTCCATGGACTTGCTCAATCAGCAGCATGTCCTTCATTAATTGGGGAACCCAGAGCTGGGCGCAGTACTCCAGGCAGTGGAGGGTGGAATCACAAGCGTGGAGGGTTAGAATCACTACTGGCCAAACTTCTTTTGATGCAGCCCAGGATACAATTGGCTTTCTGGACTGTAAGGTGCATCACTAGGTCATGTTGAGCTTCTTGTCCACCCACACCCCCAAATCCTTCTCTTTAGGACTGCTCAATCCATTCTCTGCTCAGCCTGAAGCTGGGCTTGGGATTGCCCTGACCCATGCACAGGACCTTGCACTTGGCCTCTTTGAACTTGCAGTTATTTGAAAATTTTTGAAAATGTAGTTTGCACAGGCCCACCTCTCAAGTCTGCAAGGTCCTTCTGGATGGCATTCCTTCCCTGCAGCATGTTGACCCCACCACACAGCTTGGTGTTTTCAAATGCACCGAGTCCCACTGTCCATTTCTCCAACGGAGACGGTAAGCTGGTCTCAATACCAACCCCACTTGTCACTGATCTCCACTTGGACATCAAGCCTAATATAATTACCTTGTGACAGGGGCTAGGAGAAGCCTAGGCACCAGAAGCTCATCCCCAGAGCTCAGGTAGCCTGAGTTCACTAACTAAGCAGTAGTATATGCAACCAGGGAAAGCTTTGCACACAGTAGTCCGAGAGAGAGAGGAAGAAGGAGCGGGCCTGCTTAAGAAGGGAATGTGGTGCAAGATGATTTGTCTGTGATGCTGGTGTCAGAGCTCTAGACCCCCTGCAGCTCCTTTCCCTGGTGCTGCCCACATTCCTGCCGGGCCCCTCTGTCCCCTGGCTCCTTCCAACCCCTGTATACTCTCCCACTGCCAGACTCCTGCCAGTTGCCTGGCACTTACTTCTCCTAGCCACCATGATGATGAGCCTGGTAACCCTTCACCTTGGAAGGTGGCAGAGGAAACGGGCAGAGGTCAGATGTATTTTCAGATATTCATCACCTCCCCCCACTTTCAGCACTGCTATTGTTGTTGAACCCAAACACTGCACACTGAATGCTATGGCCACCATTTTCCCATTCTTTTCTCCTTCTTCATCTTTCTCTTACTAAGGACACATCTGCCTTTTCTGATTCTAGACCACAATATATGCCCTATCTGTCAAAGAATTCCATGGTGACAGAAATATACTAATTTATGTAGTTTTAGTATTTCATTTACATTGCCCAGCTGCTCATCCAGCAACCATATGTCCTGGTGCTAATTATTAAAACCCTGTAGTCTCTTACAGCCCACCAGCAAAAGCCATGGGACCTGAATAACAGAGCCAGACACACAGCTTCAGCAAAACTTGGCAGTAATATTCAGCTGGTTCTCTTGCTTGTCTTTTCCTCCTCCACTTCCCTGCCCTGACTTCTCTTTTGTTAGTTTTGGAGGCCCTCATTGACATATGTGAACACACAACAAAAATCAAAACTGAAATTCCACAGGGTTCTGGAGGACCTGGAAAGACCTGGTAATAGCACTAAGATGGTCACTGTTGTCCAATTCACCCTCCTGGTGCTAATTACAACAAAATGAAAATTCAGCTCCAACCCAGGGATAGTGCTTGAGCCACAGACATCATTCTCACTCTTCACCACTTCCAGTGCCCAATCCACCCCCAACTGTGAGTCATCAAAATTGCCTTTAGCCTTCTTCACTACTGACAAATGGGACAGATGTTGCAACACTTCCAGGTCTTGGCACTGTAGTGATCCAATCAGCAGAAAATGAGAGGAAAGAAGAGGCAACCAAGTTCCACTTTTGGCACTATTGAATATTATGGCATTGTCATTCAAACAGCAAATTCTGGTACTACCCTGTGCTGAAAAGGTTTTCCAGGTTACTACAGTGACCTGTACCATTTGCCAGTAGGCAGAAGTCACTGGCCAAGATAACAAAAACAAAGTACAGGAAGGAAGCCACTGGTCCAAGCCTGCTCTCAGTTAAGTCAACAGAAACATTTCCACTAGTTTCAGCTAGAGGAACGTTATTACTACAGGTCTGAAATGTCTACAAAATCCATAGATCTCATAAAGCAAAGGAGACTTCCCCATTACTGAAGAGCCAGAATAAATCCTGAATCACAGCACATGGAGAGTGGAAAGGGTAAGCTGTTCTGTGCCTGCGAAGCAAAGACTGAAAGAAGCCCAGGAGCTATCAGTGCTCCCAGCCATTATGGAGATGTGGCGAGGGAGAGCTGTTTAGCCTGGCAGCCCCTGGCCACTTTTCAGCACGCCCCCCCAGTGCCCTGCCAGACCCAGTGGGAGAGGAGAGTTAGTGCTCTACTTTTATTCCTTCATGGCAAGGACAAGACCCGTGCATTACCCCAAGAGATGTCTCACTGCAGTGTGAGATCCCGGTTTAGCATGGTACTGAGGCAATTAGAGGTAAACAAGAGATTAATGCTAGAATGCTGGCTGGATGCTCCAAGTCAGGAATAAGTTCACATTCATCTCTGGGGAACTTAATCTTTCAATTATGCACTGGTGTTAGAAGACCCAGGCTTCAAAGGTTTCCAGGATTTTATTTTGTTTACCTGCTGTACTACATACTTAACAATAGAGAAGTACAGCTACTGAAAGGCTTACACTATTTTATTATTCTGACATCAAAAAAGTTATCTGTTGCTGTTCCCTCTCAAAATGGCAGTTTGCACCTTGTTATTTTGCTGCTTTTATATCTGTTTGCAGATTCTGCAAAAAAGTTCTGCAACTTTTTGTACAGAATATTTATGAATTAATAAACTGCTGCCGTAAGAAGAACCTACGAGAAGAAGTAATAGTCATCTCCTTCACACATTATTTTTAAAGAATAAAAAGCTTTTTTTTTATTCTTTTGCTGTCATGAAAAGGATCCTGTGACTCAGCCAAAGGCGTGCAGGACAGTGATGTTTATCTTACTTCATTTAATGTTATTCAACCACATCATTATGCTGGCTGCTGAAAAATAACAAGGAATGTCTTAGGAGAGCTGGCACAACATGCCCTGCAGGCAGTGTTCTTCCTCCTGTCTACTGGAAAGAATCCCTGTTTAAATATTTAGAAAAACAAATCTTGTATTATTTTTAACAGATTTACTTACGCTAGCCTCAAGAGAACAAGAAAGACGGGAAGAGAAAGAATGAGGGAGAAAGAGAGACAGATAAAGATAGAAAAAAGGAGAGAATTTAAAAAATATAATTAAGAATTGAAAGAGATGAAAGTGAGGAGATTGTTTTTCAGATTAGCCAAACACATGATATTTATTTCACATTTTACAGTTGCTTGATGGTGAAACTGAGACCTTGGATTGCCTTTATGACACAAATAGTTCACATCTGAGAAAAAATGATTTTAAAATAGGAGAGAAACTGTTTGAAGACCTGAGAAAAACAAGACTGGTGTCCCAAACAGCAAAATGATTACAGTAATGTTCTGTGACTATGCCAGGCTTTGCTTCTATGTCTGGAGAGAGGGAAATGGTCTCAATGATGTGCTGAGACTTTGGATAATCCTGTTGATCTCCTGTTTTCCCATCTGTAAAATGGAAATAATTATACTTGTCTCCTTTCTAATATTAATTTGACTTTGTGCCTGATTCCAAGGGGACCATGACTTATTTTATTCAGCCTTAATGAAAATACTATTTTCAGAAAGGCAGAACTTTGCAGCAGATTTCATTGAAATCCCTGGCTGAATGAAATAGAGCTAGCCCCCAAAGTTTTCATTTATGCTGTCAGGAAGTACACCAATTCCAGTCTTACATCTGGCTGAACAAATATTCATTACATCTATGGGCACAATACATTACATTAAAATGCATTTGGCAGCTTTTTGTTCCCATACATGCAATATCAAATGGTGGCTGCCTATATAAAATGTGAAATGATGCTGTGTTGAGTTAGCTTTTTAGGTCTTTTTAAGAGAATGACAAATATATCCCAAAGGAGATAATGAATTAGAGCAGAATGGGCTTCAATGGACATTAGGAAGGAATTCTTCGCTGTGAGGTTGGTGAGGCCCTGGCACAGGCTGCCCAGAGAAGCTGTGTCTGCCCTCTTCCTGGCAGTGTTCAAGGCCAGGTTGGATGAGGCTTTGGGCAACCTGGTCTGGTAGAGGGTATCCCTGCCCACAGAAGGGGGGTTGGGACTAGAACATAGAATCATTAAGGTTGGAAAAGACCTCCAAGATCATCTAGTCCAACTGCACCCTACCACCTGCATTACTTCCTAAATAATGTCCCTAAGTACTTCATCTAACCTTTATTTGAGGGACAGTGACTCCACCACCTCCCCGGGCAACACATTCCAGTGCCAAATCACTCTTTCTGAGAATCAATTTCCCCTAATTTCTAACCTGAACCTTCCCTGGTACAACTTGCAGCCATTCCCTCTTGTCATATCGCTAGTTATCTGCAAGGAGGGGTTGACCCCCAGCTCACCAAAACCTCCTTTCAGGTAGTCTCCTGTGAGCCTCCTCTTCTCCCGACTGAACAGTCACAGTTTCCTCAGCCACACTTCCTAAGAAAGACTTGTGTTCCAGACCCTTCACCAGCTTTGTTCCCCTACTCTGGACACACTCCAGGGTCTCTAGTTTTTGCTTGTAGCGAGGGGCCCAAAACTGAAAACAGTATTTGACATGCAGTCTCACCAGAGCTGAGTAGACAGGTAAGATCACCTCCTTGGTCCTGCTGGCTATGCTATTCCTCATACAAGCCAGGATGCCTTTGGCCTTCTTGGCCACCTAGGCACACTGCTGGCTCATGTTCAGGTGAGTGTCAACCAACACCCACTGATCCTTTTCCTCTCTACAGCTTTCCAGCCACTCTGCTCCAAGCCTGTAGCATTTCTGGGGTTGTTGAAACCAAAGGGCAGGACCCAGCACTTCACCATGTTGAACTTCATCCCATTGGCCTCTAACCATCCATTCAACTTATCCAGGTCCCTCTGGAGAGCCTTCATAACCTCCAGCAGATCAACACTTTCCCCCAGCTTGGTGTTGCCTCCAAACTTACTGAGGGTGCACTCAATTCCCTCATCCAAATCATCAATAAAGACATTAAAGTCCTCCTGCCCCAAAAGAGACCCCTGGGGATTACCACTTGTGACCAGACTCCAGTTAGATTTAACTCCATTCACCACCACTCTCTAGACCCAGCCATCCCACCAGTTTTTAACCCAGCAAAGAGTGTATCAGTCCAAGCCATGGGCTTCTCCAGGATAATACTGTATGCAACTTGCTGAAGTCAAGGTAGACTACGTCAACAGCCTTTCCCTCATCCACTAGGTGGGTCGCTTGGTCATAGAAGGTCATTCATCAAGCAGGACTTGCCTTTCATGAACCCGTGCTGTCTGGGTGTGATCCTCTGGTTGTCAGATATTTGCTCTGTGATTTCCCACAGGATGACTTGCTCCATAATCTTCCCTGGCACCAGGGTCAGACTAACAGGCCTGTAGTTACCCAGATCTTCCATGGAGAGTGGCTCAGCAGTCACATCCACCAGCTCCCTCAGTACCCTCAGGTGGATCCCATCCAGTCCCATGGACTTGTGACAGTCCAGGTGGAATAGTAGGTCTGTAACTGTTTCAACTTCAGTCGTGGAGGGTTTATTGTGCTCCCTGTTCCAGTCTTCCAGGAGGAGGCTGAATACCCCAAGAATAACTGTTCTGACTACTGAAGACAGATGTAAAGAGGGCATTGAGAATCTCCGCCTTTTCCTTAGCCTCAGTAATCGTGTTCCCCACCAGATCCAGCATAGGAGGAAGATTCTCCTTGGCCCTCCTCCTACTGTTAATGTAGTTGTGGGAACCTTTTTTATTATCTTTTACCACAGTGTCTGGGTTGAGTTCACGATGGCTTTAGCCTTTCTGATTTTTCCCCTACATATGCTAGCAATGACCTCTAAGGTCCCTTCCAACCCAAATCATTCTGTGTGATTCTGTGAAGTTTCTGTGAAACCCTCCAAACAGGTTTTGTTCCTAGTTACATTCCTATAAATGCTCCATTTCTTGTTGCATTTATCTGTTATGTCCAGCTATTAACCTAAATTGTGGCTACCTTCTTAGGACAGGAGCTGCCGCCGTAGTAGTTTCTGTTTGGTTGTTGTTAGGTTTTACTACACATAGTAAAGGGCAACATGGCGGAATACTGCTGCTTATACAAGGGATGTGAGTACATGAATGTTTTTCAGGCTTGAGCCCCAGTTTAGTTAGTAGTGGTGCCAGAACTGATATCCATGATGGACTGGGTTATCTGCAAGGAGGGGAGCTTTTGCAAAGGCTAAGGATAGCCTGATATGTTAGGCTGCCACAGTGCTTCCCCTGTAGGAACAAGGGAGAGTAAAGCTGACATGATTGTATCTGAGTTGCTCAGTGAGGGTCCTGCTGTCCATATAAAAGAGCATTTGCCTCCACAGACTTTAGAGAAAGCTTTTGGAGGATACAGGTGCTAAACTGAGGTTAGCCTTAGCTGATGCCTCTCAGGCAGCAGCAGCTAGCTGGAGCTGTCAAATGTGGCCATCCCTATACCACAGCAAAAATCTTCCATATGTATTGTTACATATATTCTATCAATCTAGAAATATAAACCTGGCAGAGTAATAATGATAGTACTAATGAAGCCTACTTGTAAAGCTCTAGCACACACATCGAGAGCAGTAAGTTCTCCAAATCTTTGTTACTGTCAGAGAAAGACATCTCACCACAGCATTTCAATAAAAAGGGGATTTAAAATTTGCTCTTGGCAGTAATGGTATATAGTATGAAAGACTAAGCAGACATTGACTTTAAAAGGAGTAATTAAACATCAAGGTTTATTGATTTACAAAGTAAATATTGGTGCAGGATGAAGGCAAGGTTAATATTTGCCTCAAGGGACAATGAATTTTCATGACTGACAAAACCTGATGTTAACCAAGGCCTCTAACACCCTCCAGGTTATAGTGGTGTTAATCCAGAACAAGTCTGTTGAAGTAAGTGGAGCTGTAGTGGTTTGAAAAGAAGACTGCAGTTAGCCTTAATGTATTTCTTATTTTTCCTCAAAAAAAAAAAAAAGCCTGATATCATGGGCATAATTTAAAAACCTTAGTGCAGTAGCATTTACCCTTAAATAGCAAGAGGAAATGTGGAAATAGATCTATTACAGTGCGGCATGACTGAAGAATGAATGCAGGTAAAATTTTACATTTCTGAGATGGCAGACAAAATTAAGTAAGTTAATTTGTAACCCAAATTAAATCCAGATCTAAAACATTTGAATGGGCATTAGTTGAAATGATCGCAGTTTAAGAATTCAATAGCTAGCTTCTGAAGAGTTTAAAACCAATACAATCTACATTGAGTTTTGAACTCCTGATCTGCCTTAGGAATAATCACACCAAACACTGATGAATTATAATTGTAAAGAGTTTTCCATCTGGCTTTTCCCATCTCATCACCAATGGTAATTTTACTTGTATAAAATATAAATCGATATTTAACTATTTTATTATATTACAATTGCTCAATCTGATTAGCTATTTTGTTACTTGAATATCATATGGATGATGGAAACAGAATTAAACCAGCAAAACAATGGAAAAATGCCATTGCAAATGAGGCAAGCTCATGTCTTTTCTGAAGCTTGTCTTTTCTTGCCAGAAATGTTCCACAGGTCATATGACCTAAACTCTAATTTCACACACACAAAAAAAACCCCAAACCAACCCAAACACTTTAGATGTCCTTTCAAGACTTTCTCAGAAGCAAGGATTTCCCATCATCAATAATACATCAGGTTCTTGTGCAAAGGGCAGCCACGGAGGATTCTTGCAACATCTAAAACAAATCCATCCTTGAGGAATCTAAAACACATTTCAAAATATGTTCTAACCAAAACAAGCAGCACACACATGGTAGAAACATTTTATTGTCACTTCTCAGCCATTAGTCACTTCTGGGTGTAAATGATTTCTTACACTGTTATTCTACTACCTGAGTGTTATGGTGTTCTCCTCAGTTCCTGAAAAGATGAAAAAAAGGGTTTATTATGTCCCTTTCTTTACATGTATGACTGACAACTTGATAAAGGTTTTGCAATTGCTTTTCTAAGGACAAACAAGGAAGAAAAAACATCCAAATCCATATCACCAACGTGTATGGAGGACTTTGATACCAAGCTGGTTTGCCTGATGTAACCCCAAAAGGCACAGCGTAAGAATAAGAAAAACATAGCTCTGAAAGTATATGATGTTGGTGTTGGCAATGAGTACTGCTGAACTGCAGAGAAATACAGGATGCTTCTGCTGTTTCCTTTCTGCAGAATACATTGGCTTTTGGAAGGGTATTTTTTTAAGGCATTTTCTGCAAATATAAACTAACTGATGTAAATGGTAGTTGTACACTACTCTGATCACTTGTTACAAATAATTTATTTTTGCTGAATCAGGAGTAATTGTGTCTGATGAGGGCACATTTAAAGTCACAAGTAATAGTGAAAGATAACTGGGTTGTTTTAAATTGCGAAGTCCAGGTAGTTTGCATTGCACATAGAGATTCAGGCATTTTGGCACATGCATCCACGTAAGCTTAAATTAATATTTATTTATCCTAGCAGACAATAGAGCTGAAATATTCCAAGTTCAGTTCAGAATTCATGCTTTTACTTTCAGGGGGAATTTGTTTTGTCCAGAACCACAGAGCTGGTCCCAAAGTCATAAATTATATTCTTCTACTGAAAATCCTAATTGGAAGGAATGAGCCACATCATACTATGTTCTAATTCTTGGAGTTTTTTTAATAAAGTCTAACAGCCAGTCCTAAAATATCTCAGTAGTGTATTTCTCCATGGAATAAGTTGAATGGGAAATGGCGTGGAACTGTGCACTGAAGTGAACTCAAGCCTCGCCAAAGACGGCAACTGCAAACATTTGTAGCTTTGTAGCACCTTTGTTCCAACATGAACTTCAACTGCTTTAATTATCTCTGCAGATGGTATATTGACTGGCAGAATCTGCAGATTATTTATATTTGTCTTGGCTGTCTGACATGTAAGACTTGGACACATGCACACAGCTTGTGCAGAGCAACTAGGCTGCAAACAAGCAGTGTATCGGACATCTGAGTTACCTCTCACACATGAGCAATGGGCCTGCATACAGACCTGTCATCCAGGAGGTATGAGACCTCATTGCACTCACCAGACAAGGGCAGGAGTAAGAAAATTTTGGCAGGAATCAGTCATACTTGCCAACAACTCTAAAACAACCCACTTCTGCCCTTTTCTGTGCCACTGCAAGTGTCCCACAAAAGGTGGGACTCACTAGTTCTGCTGTGGCCACAAACAGCAATATATTTGTGAAACCCCAGAGGGATGGTGCCTGCCCTGTGTAAGTTTGAGGCAGATTTTAATGACAGCTGCATCTTTCCAGGAAGTCAGTGCAGAGCCATTAGCTGGTGTGCCATAAATCTGTTTTGCACTATCTTCTCTGCAGAGAAAAGCTTCAGTGCCCAAACTGGTTTTCTTACAGTCTGTATTTAGTTGCTGCCAAAAGAAGATCCACCTAAAATCTGTAATTAATCTAGTTTTTCATGCTGATGCACTCCAGGCAAGTAAAGTTCTGTTTTTCAACAGGCGTAGAAACATTTATCTCGGCCAGTTTGAGTCATTCAGTACTTATCTTCCCTTTGAGCATAGATTTCTTTGATGCACCGACCCTAACCTAGGCGTGATCTGAACACAGCGGAAACTCAGAGTCCACATAAAACATGGCCAGAAAGAGATGGGACATGGATTCACTTCCAGCCAAAGGCTCTGTATTTCAACCACTTAGGAGGGAGCCGGTCCCACGAAACCTGGGAAATCAAAATATCAAACCCACATTTTCCACAACAAATAGATACTCTTTCTGCTAACCCAGAGATTCAAGTCACTGGAATTTCACTTTTCCATGGCAAGTGGAAGAGCTTCATTGGAAGATATTAAAGCTGATCTCTCCTTTCCACTGAACAGTTCCTTGTCCTCTGTTTAAAACACATTCCTGCAGTAAGAGAGGTGACTGTTTAAAAGACATTCCTGCAGTAAGAGAGATGACTCTGATGCCTGTCAGAGAAGCTGGTATCTGCATGACTATCCCCTAGGTATGAGCAAATTGCCTAGGTATGAGAGAATGACTGATGTTACCTTCTCTTCTGGAGGTGTCTGAGGAGGAAAAAAAATAAAAACAAAAATTTAAAAAGAGCTGCATTCCTTTTCTGCAGAAAGAGAGTAGGCATCTAATTTGGGAGATGAGAATCCCAAGGAAATTCCAAGTGAAAGGAGGCCTTTTCCTCCAACCCAGCACAACTTAACTGCATCCTGAACAAAAGTGACATTCAGTTTTCCTTGAGGATTTTAGCCCAAGTCATTTGCTGTGTGTTATTGCAAAGCATGAATTGCAACCTCAAATTTAACTTTTGTCTAGGCAACGTAGCTGTCAATGGAAATATGGCACCAATTTAATGTGGTCTTTTGCTTTCTAAGTCTGAATCATTTCTAGACAAGAGGGATAGGCTACACACAAAAACTGAATGTTTCAAACAGCTTCTTTAGTGAAAGGAGAACTACAGGACAAACACATACAAGTAACTTAATTTCTCTTCAATTTAGCAGCCCAGTGTTCTACCACCACACAAAGGACTTGAAATATTATAAGAAACTGATGCAGAAATTATTTTAGAAAGTATTTTATGCAATGCCAGAGTGTAGACCTAAGATAAGACCTTTTTCCAGAGCACAGTCTGAAAACTGAAAATAATCATTCATATTTCCATTACATAAATTTCAATCTAAAAGGTGCAAACCTGCTTTTCTGTAAACAAGTCTAGCCAGAATTTACTTTCTCTTTTTTATATTTAATAAAAGGGAAGTGTACATATTAAATAAAAATAGTCAGAATTTAGAACACTTCTCATGCCTAAGGATGGTCAAAATGGAAAAAGGCAGATTTGGCTGTTCTTTGCTCTTTATTAAAGAGTTTTGTCACATATCTTGTTATAAATAATACCCATCTTCTATGAGCATGATGAAAGAAAATTAAGAGACAATGTCCAAGGGAATGGGATTCACCATTATTTATTATGAGATAATAGACTCCTGCAGTTCTATGAATGAGATTGGGCAAAGTTGAGGGATTTGTGGAAAATAACTACTGAGACAAAGATGACAATTTCATTTCTAAAACTGGAGATGCTTTCCTTATCTATAAATTATGAGGGTTTTTATGTTCTTTTTGTCTTGTTGAAGTTGGCTGTATCAAAGAAGAACTTGCTCATTCTACAGCTTTGAAAGCCCTTTATCATAGAATCATATAGAAACATAAAATTGTTTGTGTTGGAAGGGACCCTAGAGATCACCTTGTTCCAACACCCCTTTTATGGGCAAGAACACTTCCCATTAGACCACAATACTCAAGGCCCCATCCATCCTGGCCTTGAACACCGCCAGGGGCATCCATGACTTCTCTGGGTAACCTGTTCCAGTGTCTCACCACTCTCACAGTGAAGAACTTCTTCCTTATATCTAGTCTAAGATCTACCCTCTTCCATTTTATAGCCATTACCTCTTGTCCTGTCATTACATGCCATTGTAAAAAGTCCCTCCTCAGCTTTCCTATAGGCACCTTCAGGTACAGGAAGGCTGCCATAAGGTCCCCCCAGAGCCTTCTCTTCTCCAGGTTGAACAACGCAAACTTTATCAGCCTATAATTGTAGGGGAAGTGCTCCAGCCCTTTGAACATGTTTGTAGCCCTCCTATGGACCGACTCCAACAGCTCCTTCTGTCCTTATGTTGGGGGCACCAGAACTGGACATAATACTCTGGATGGGGTCTTGTGAGAACAGAGTAGAGGAGCAGAATCACCTCCCTTGAACTGCTAGCCATGCTTCTCTTGATGCAGCCCATGATCTGGTTGGTCTTTTGGGCTGCAAGTGCACATTGCCAGCTCAATAGAGAGCCATACTATCTGTATCTAGAGCAAGTTTGTCTCTGAGGAAGCTCAGCCCATTTTCTGCATTGAACACCGAACCATTTAATTCCGCCAGACTGAAGCTTGCTCTGCACAGAGGCAACTTGGGTGTCCAAGCACCCTGTGGTTCAAGGTGGCTTTGCACGAAGCCAGCCTCAGTTTAGCAAGTCTGACACTGAGACTGAGGCCTGAAGTCCAGCTGGACCTGAGCTAAATCTCACCGCGCCCTGAATATAACTGCACTGTGTTCCTCAGCCAGCTCTGAGAGGCCCTGTAATGTGGAGCATGGACAAAAGGCCACGCCTGTGTGGTCCTGAAAGAATCGACATGTTCCAGAAGTTCGTATTAGCACTAATGTGGCACCAGCCATCCTGGCTGACTTTACAGCAAACCATTCAAAACCCTTGGCACCAAGTTGCTTGATCCCATACTGCCTGCAGTTGAGTTTCTTATCAACAGACAGTCTCAAATCTTTCTTTCTCTTCAGGGCCACTCTCCAGCACTTGGCTGTTGAACTTCATGAGGTTGCCATGGGCCCATCTTTCAAGCTTGTCTAGGTCCCTCTGGATGTCAATCCCTTTCGTCTAGCATGTCAACTGCACCACCCAGCTTGGTGTTACATGCAAACTTGAAAACTTACAAAGTGCACTTGATCTCACTGTCTGTGTTGCCGACAAAGATGTTGAACAGTAGTGGTGCCACTACCAGCCCCTGAGAAACACTACTTGTCCCTCGTCTCCATTCATTTTGCCACTGACCACAACTCTCTGAGTGTGACCATCCAGCCAATTCCTTATCCAGAGAGTAGTTTGTCCACCAAACCCATATTTATCCAATTTATTGACCAGGATGTTGTGTGGGACAGTGTCAAACACTTTGAAAAAGTTAAGATAGATGATGTCAGTTGCTCTTCTTTTATGTTGTAGCTGCATCATAAAAAGCCACCAAGTCTGTCAGGCATGATTTGCCCTTGGTGAAGCCCTGTTTGTAACCACCGATCACCTCATATTTATTTTCCATGTGCCTTAGAGTCTTCAGGAGAATCTGCTCCATAATCTTGACAGGCACAGAGACTGACAGGCCTGTAGTTTCCTGGGTCTTCTTTTTTTCCTTCTTGAAAATGGGGATTATGTTTCCCCTGTTCTAGTGAACAGGAACTTCACCAGACTGCCATGACCTTTCAAATATGATAGATAGTGGCTTAGCAACTTCATCCACTGGTTCCCTCAGGACCTATGGATGGATCTCATCAGCTCCCATAAATTTGTACACCTTCATGTTCTATAGATGGTGTCAAACCTGATCTGCACTTAAAGTGGGTGGATCTTCCTTCTCCCAGTTCTTACCATTGTTTTCTGCAACTTTGGTGGTTTGACTAGAGCACGTAGTGGTTAAGACTGAGGTAAAGAAGTTGTTGAGCACCTCAGACTCCTCAGAAACCCTTGTGACCAGGTCTCCAGTTTCCTTCTGGAGAGGGCCCACATCTTCTCTAGCCTTACTTCTATGACTGATATACCTGTAGAAATTCTTCTTGTTCCCCTTTATGTGTCCTCTTTATGATAGCTTTAATTCTATCTGGGCTTTAGCTTTACTAACCTGGTACCTGGCTGCTTGGACAGCTTCTTTGTATTCTTCCCAATTAACCTGTTCTTACTTCCACTCCCTATAGACATTTTTTTGGCACCCCAGTAAGTCCAGAAGTTCCTTGTCCATCCATGGAGGCCTCCTGCCATTCTTGCCCACCTTTCTCTTTTCTGCGATGCACTGATCCCGGGCTTAGAGGAGATGGTCCTTGAATACTGACCAGCTTACTTGGGCAACTCTTCCTTCCAGGACTTTTTACTGTGACACCCTGCCAAGAAGATACCTGAAGAGGTCAAAGTCTGCTCTCTTGAAGTCCGGAGTAGTGAGTTTTCTGCACTCCCTCTTTGATCCCCTGAACATCTATCATCTCATGGTCACTGCAACCAAGGCTGCCCTTGAGTTTCATATTACTCACTAGCCACTCCTCATTGGTGAGGACCAGATCCAGTATAGCACCTTTTCTCATTTTTTGCTTTACCACTTGAAAGAGAAAGTTGTCATCTGTGCATTCCAGGAGCCTCTTGGATTGCTCATGCCCTGCTGAGCTGTCCTTCCAACAGTATGGCTGAAGTCCCCCATAAGGATCACAGCTTGTGAACAGAAACTATTGTTATCTGCTTATATAAGGCCTTATCCACTTGGTCTTCCTGGTCAGATGCCCTTAGCACATCCCCACTACAATGTCTCGTTTGCCTTCCCTTTAACCCCAACCCATAAGCTCTCTGACAGCTCCGCATCCATCCCTAGAAGGAGTTCCATGGACTCCAGTTGGTCAGTGATACAGAGGGCAACAACCCCCCCCCCCCCATTGTCCCATACCTGTCTTTTCCTATGGATTCTCCATCTGTACGTACACTCCAGCCATGACAGCCACCCCGCTGTGTCTCAGTGATGCCTATGACATCATACCCTTGCAGCATGTGCACACCTGCACCTCTTCTTGCTTGTTCCCCATACCTCATGCTAGTGTACAAGCACTTAAATTGGGCCCCATGAAAGCTGATTTACCTGATGTAGGCCCCAGGTAAGCAGCAAACCTCTCTAGATAGTAGGTCAGGGTGACAAAAGAGTGCCTCTGTACTCCTCAGAAGAGAGTCACCCACCACTATCACCCATCGGTTTTTCTTAAGTCATAGCAGTTGTTATGCAAAGAAGGTAGTCACAGGGGGCTTCTTATGCAATGAGGACCTGGTCTGGCTCCCTTACTCTGGCCTGAGGACTTTCACATTGCAGATTCTTTTTCCTCCTGTTTTCCTTTGTGGGAAAGCCACTTTGTGGCTCTGCAGTGGCACCTCTGGCTCTGAGGGAGGTTTCTTCCCCCAGCTAATTCAGCTCCTTGTCCTAGGCATTTGCCATTTCTCATCACTGTTTTCTTTTCCTGTGACTTGATACGCTGTTGAGGGAGTTTGGGGCTGTTTGAACACAGGCTGTGAATTGTGCAGGCTGCAGTCAAGCCATATATCATTATATCATTATTTATAAATCAGTCTTACATGCAAAAGCAGTTCTAACAGAAATAATAAAAAGATTTCTCCCAATACAGACTAGCCCAATGAATAATAGTTTAATACCAAGTTCTAGAGTGCATATTGTGCCTTGAAGATGGTTTTGCTTTGATGCAGCAAGGATATGGCTGATCCATCACAGAAATTTCTGAAAATGATTCTGTATCAAAGAGACCACAAACATGCCCAGATAGACTTATGCCACATATTCTGACTGAAAGGAAACCACTGTGCCATAACCAATCAGGGACAATGGTGTCCATAAATAAACAAGCATCTTAAGTGAGCTGCTTAGTTTTGGTAATTAAGTTATATTCCCTTATTTGAGTACATTCTTGAATTCTAATTGGATACTGGATCCAAAAGCAGGAGCATAGACTTTTTGGAACAACAGGAACCCAAGACGATATTTACCACAAGCTAGTAATTTTCCCATGCAAACAGACATTTAACTAGTGACACGATGCCACAAACTGCTAGAGAGATACCTGTATCTTCCTTGATCTTAACTAGAGCTGAGCTTTTGTATCCCAAGGAACTCTGGTAGATAGTCATTATTTTCCACGAGCTGAAAACAAACTGTGACTTAAGGTAGATGTAGGAAGTTGATTGTCTATTAATATAATCATATACATTATGTAAATGACCTGTTTTGCCACAAAAAAGCATGTGATGAAACCCTGATACCTTCTTGTCTTATTGTCCTCAGGTATTTTTGCTTATCATTACAGAACAGGCTGTCCAGAGAGGTTGTGGAGTTGTCTCCTCTGAAGAGATTCAAAACCCACCTAGATGTGTTCATGTGTGACCTAATCTAGGTGATCCTGCTCTGGCAGAGGACACGGTTGGATTAGATGATATTTTGAGGTCCCTCCCAACCCCTAACATTCTGTGATTCTGTGATTACATTAATTTTTGTAAGATGATACAGAGGCCTTCATTGTTTGTCACCATTTAATGGTAAACTTGCATCAGCTGAAGCACAAAATCTTACCTACCTAATCATTGCTGGTGCTTTATGTGACCACGTGTTTGGTGGTTTTTAGTCCCATACTTCAATATTCATGTGGTATAGTGAAGTATATTTATCTATATCATTTTGTGTTCTGTGACCAATTGTAATGTAGAGATATAAGTTTCATGAAACAGGTGAGCCTTTGATATATGTTTGAAGGGTTTTGTTTCTGTGCTGAAATAAGTCCTAGAAGTTCTGAAAAGTCTATGGGAGAGCTGGGAAAGAAAAACTCTGCATGAGATCTGTACCTAGAACAAGTCTGTAAGTTTTGTAGCTCACCTGTAGAAGGAGGTTTGGGAGGAGAAAGAGGAATCATGAGGAGGCTGTCTTATTTCTTCTATTTCCTATTCCTTCCTCTGCCTGTATTTTGCAATCTGCTGTCCCTGGTGGCGCGGTCATTTCTGGTCTATCAGACCCTTGTGCCTAGCATGGTTTAATCAGTAGTTTAAGTTACTCTTTTACTGTAGCAATGAAAGAAAAGCAAATAGTTAAAAAGTGACTAGGAGTCTTTATAACTGCTGACCTTCAATAGTCTATATAATATGACTTTAGGCCACCGAGTAATAAATAGACTAGTGTAATATTTACAGACATGTCTGGAATGCAGTAAGTTCCTCTCTTCTCTTTCACAAAGTCATTAATGGCTCTGTGAGGAATCAGACTACCGCCATTCATGTTCCCCAAAACATTTTTATCTCTTGATGTTTTATGCTGATCTTTCTATTTCATTTTGATTTGTTGTTCTGTGATCCATTTCCCAAAGCCCAAGGTTTACAAACTTTTGTAAGAGGTTAAATGTTTTCAGCAAATTGTTCTGTGAACTCAGTGTTAACCATGGATTCCCCAGACCAGTGATCAGAAGACCTCTTGCAGACAGTGTTTCTCAATCAGTTCCTTTCAGGTGGAAAGGACCACGTTGTTTGTATGAATAGAAATTTTCCTGCTGAAAGTACACAACTCTCCCTATTTCCCACTCCAGCAGTTTCCACTGCTTTGAAATTCCAAACACTGAAGGAAACAGAGAAAAATAGGAAATGTGTTTTAGAGAGCAGAAATAAAAACGTGTGGGGAAATGGTTTCTTGCTTTCCTTCTTTCTTTGCCTCTAAGACAAAATCTGAATGTAATGGTGGCTTCTGATAACATCATCACTGCAGAAAGAAACAGCGGTCTTTTGTCTTTGAGCTCTATTGGGTACACAGGATTTTCTTATAAGAAATGGGAAGGATTATTTCCAAAGAATACAAATCAGCACTTTTGAAGAAACAGAGCAGATTCGTAATACTGTAGAGTTTCATTAAAAAGTAGAGTAATTGTTTGCAGCTGCCCATTAAAGCTATTTCCTTTAAATCCCATGGGACTGAAGGCAAAAAGAAAGTCTTTATGCCAATTTTTATGTATCATAGTTTTGGATATAAACGCCTTTACTGTGGTCCCCAAATTATTTTTGGTTTGTTTCTGGTTTATTCCAAATACAGACAACGCACACAGCCACTTAGTATTCCAAACAAATAAATAAAATCATAAAGAATTAAACGAATTTACAGAAAATGCATCATTAAAATCCTGACACAGCAAAAGTACTGTTGGAAGAGGTGAGTACTGGACAGTCCATGAAATCTGTGTCTGCATCAGGTCACACCTGCTTTACAAAGATAGAATTAAGCTTCAGTAGACTCCCCGTCATATAATTCCACAGTCTGAGTTAAATCTGGGATTCAGAATCCACAGGGATTTTCATTACAGCTTGTAATTCGCGTTGATTTTAAATGTATGCTAGTTACTCTATGACTCAGCAAAGAATGTGGCCCATGAGTACATTAAAAACTGTTGCCCTCAGTTAAACTCATTTACTTTATAATATTTACATTGTGGAGCTAAATTTGACTTTCACATAACTATTCCGTGTCCTAATTACCCGCGCAGACCTCACTTCCTTGGAAAACAACAGCATCAATTAAGTAAAACCCTACGGCATTTTGAACACAACCCAGAGATGTCAGATCCAAACAATATCTATTTTCCAAACACTATGTGGAATGGAGAGTGAATGGAAATTTTTTGGAAGGAATTTCTCTGTGAGGTCAGTACAAAGGCGATTATCACACTTGGTTATTTTTGCACAATAGCGAATAAGGAAATGTGAGAAATCTGTCTCATGTTATCATCTTCCTCTGATATTGGACAAGCTATTCTTGGATTAGTTCATCAATTTCTTTCCCTTCCATTCCTGCCTCTTCCATTTCTGCATATGTGCAATAAACATCTGTGTTAAGGCAGTGACACACTTCTCAATTCAGACCCATTCCTTTCCCTTTTTAGGGAGAGCTGCTTTCTAGAGGACTCAACAAGTGGCAGCATGTTAGTATTTATTTGCACTTATTGTAGAAAAGACAATTTTTCAGCACTAGAAAGTCACAGTTTGGATGAGAGCATGAAACACAAAGAGGACTCAGACTGCAATTAAAGGTCATTTTAATCCTGCCTAAATTCAATCTGCTTTGCCAAATGTTTCTGTGTGGCAGAACTGCTGGCAGAACCACTGCAGATGATACACGGTCAGGAAAAAAGATGTGAATAGGTATATCTTAGGTAAATTCATCTTCAGTAAAGGAAGGGAAGGAACTGAACTTTTCTCAAAACCACTGTGTTGTTTGTTGAGCTATTCAGTACACTGGGAGAAAAATTTTCTGATGCAGAGATTGGGATTACACAAAAGGTCAACAGTAGAGACTCAGCTAAATACATTTTTCACAGGAAGAATTTATCACTGTGTCACACAGAATCTGTGTAATACATCATGTTTAGTAACTGCCGCAGTACCAGTCACATCTGGCAAGTAGTAATTCTTCCATTTCAAGTTATCCTCTCATTTCCCCGTTACTTTTTATTGCAATATCCCAATAACATTGGGATATTTATCTGCACAGGCATTTGTGAAAGAGAAGCACATACTATCTAGCTTCCTTCTTGCATAGACAAATTGCTTTTTCTCCCGTAGACAAAGAGTTGACTTTTGCTACACAGCTTTGTGTTTCTCCATGACATAGTTTTACTTCTGTTACTACAAAAATACAAATTACTCTCTTTACTTACACAAGAAATGATGAGTAGTGCACAAAGAGCTTGCACAACCTGAAAAGGCATGGCATGCGAGACAGAAAAGCCATGTAAACAATAAAAGTGAAGACTAAGAATAAAACTAGGGAAACTGTGACAGAAGGAGAAGCAGAATGTAAGCCAAGGGTTACGTGGTTTCCAACCTATTTCTACTTTGCAAAATGTATTTGCTTCTCCTTTTATCTCCTTCATTTCTCACTGGGCTTTTGTTTGCCAGTCTCTTCCTCTTTAACAAGAAAGACAAATGACTGTGCTGCAGCCTGTGTCTTTGAGGTACGTATCTGTCCACATGCTGAAAGTATCCTTGTCATGTGCACAGATGGTCCGGAGCTGCACCTCCATTTCCCTGCAATAATCTCACAGCAGCTGATTTCTCCCTTGCAACCAATAAGGCTTTTGTTCCTTTGCTCTGTTTTGCATACCCACCTTTTAGCTGCATCATCTGCAGCCGTGCAGAGGCTTCCTTCTGGAGCTAAGGTCCTGGGACTTCCTTCTGTTGACCTTCAAGTCTCACTAGATTTTTTTGCACTGTGAAATGGCTTTGATTATCTCTCTTGATTAAGCCCTAGCTGTCGTTTAACTTTCAACTACAGCAGTTTAACACTTGATATTTTCTAGAAAACATGGAAGGGCATCCAAAATCAACAGATGATCGTCATTACTCTTGACCTTCTATATCCTGTTTTCAAATGACAAATTGGAATAATTCGAGATTAATTTAAGACGCCTGTCTTGCAGAGTTTGTACTATTTTACTGTTCACAGTGACGGCACAGGAATGTCTGTGTTTCTTAGTTTACTCCCCTTATGACTTACTCGCCATTTTAAATACTTGAAATCAGAAACTGAGTCTTCAGTTGGTTCTCTTATATTTTCTACCTTTTTTGGAAATGTTTTTTTGAGCAGTCTCATTAAGATTCCTTCATCTTCAACTTTTTTGGCTTAAGATGTACCCAAGCTGCACCAGTTCTGCAGTCTGCTAAACTGTAGCCCCTTCTAGAGATAAGATCAGTCTGTTTTCTTGTAAGATTTACCTACACCTTACAAGTTAAGAAAAATTATGGTTCAGTATATTTTTATTTCTATTGTACAGAACTCTAAATGATTTATCAGACTCACAGGATTCTTTTTCCCACATTATTGGCCACTCCACATTTTTGAGTGAACCCAAAAGTCCTGCTATCATGTCTCCAGCATTAACAATAAGTGGATTGTTGAGGAAGGGTATAAAAGAAAGCAAATATTTCCCAACACTACTCTCCTGGCTTCCCATACTTTTCACCTCAGGACTTTCCTAAGCTGTACGTGGTTTCCACATACTTAATAACTCCTACTGGATCCTTGCACCCTGAACTTGCCCAGTCATCACTTGAACCCAGACAAGCTCCCACCTACCATACCATCCTTCGGCAAGGAGCTCTGTGGTGTAAAGAACCACCTTCTCTTGTCTGAGCCTCCTTCCATCAACTCACTTGAAGTTCTCTGGTACTTTTACTGAAAAAAGAGTGGGTCCTTTTCACCCCTCTCATGACTTTTGGGATTTTTATAGACCACTAGCATATCTCCCCAGCTGTGTCTTTTCTGCAACAAGAATGTTGTATTTTGAAGAAATTTCCATTTGTTTTTGACAAGAGATGCACACTTTTAAATATTGAATAGCCTACATGACTGGGAATGAGTTTGTCCCTTAATATAAAGCTTCTCATCTACCTGTGGAA
This sequence comes from Gallinula chloropus, assembly GCF_964237585.1. Taxonomy (NCBI): domain Eukaryota; kingdom Metazoa; phylum Chordata; class Aves; order Gruiformes; family Rallidae; genus Gallinula; species Gallinula chloropus. The sequence continues at coordinate 74,956,559 of NC_140089.1, forward strand.
GTTCACCACTTTTGACCTCTGACTCCACCACGTTTATATTCAACTTCCTTGACCCAATGTACTTCCTTAGAGCTGGTCTGTGATTATCTGTGCTCCTGAAGTCTTACTGAATAATAAATACACCTACAGTTTTCTAGCAGGCAAAGAGAGAAGCTCTGTTCATCAATTTCAGTGTGAATTTAATATGAACATAATTTTCAATTAAATGTTAAAGGAGTAAAAGGAAACAGACCCACCAACAATTTCCCAGATGACAGAGTACGGTATGTCTCACAATCCACATGAATTCACAATGAACTGTTTATTGATTGTGATCATCTAGGCCAACTGTCCCCCTACCACCCACATTACTTACTAAACAATGGCCCTAAGTACTTCAGCTAGCCTTTCCTTGAACACCCTGAGGGACAGTGACTCCACCACATCCCTGGGCAACCCATTCCAATGCCCAACCACTCCTGAGAAGAAATTTCTCCTAATTTCTAACCTGAACCTTCCCTGGTGCAACCTGCAGCCATTCCTTCTTGTCCTATCTCTATTTATCTGCGATAAGAGACTGATCCCAAGCTCACCACAACCTCCTTTCAGGGCAGTTATCAAGAGCAATAAGGTCTCCCCTGAGCCTCCTCTTCTCCAGGCTAAACAACCCCAGGTCCCTCAGACACTAGTTGTGTTCCAGACCCCTCACCACCTTTGTTCCCCTACTCTGGACACACTCCAGGGCTTTGATGTCTTTCTTGCAGTCTCACCAGAGCTGAGTAGACGGGTAAGATCACCTCCTTGGTCCTGCTGGCTATGCTATTCCTCATACAAGCCAGGATGCCTTTGGCCTTCTTGGCCACCTGGACATACTTCTGGCTCATGTTCAGGTGAGTGTCAACCAACACCTGCAGATCCTTTTCCTCTCTACAGCTTTCCAGCCACTCTGCTCCAAGCCTGTAGCATTTCTGGGGTTGTTGAAACCAAAGGGCAGGACCCAGCACTTCACCATGTTGAACTTCATCCCATTGGCCTCTACCCATCCATTCAACTTATCCAGGTCCCTCTGGAGAGCCTTCATAACCTCCAGCAGATCAACACTTTCCCCCAGCTTAGTGTTGCCTGCAAACTTACTGAGGGTGCACTCAATTCCCTTATCCAAATCATTAATAAAGATATTAAAGAGGATGGGCTACAATACAGACCCCTGGGGATTACCACTTGTGACCAGACTCCAGCTAGATTTAACTCCGTTCGCCACCACTCTCTGGACCCAGCCATCCCACCAGTTTTTAGCCCAGTAAGAGTGTACCTGTCTAAGCCATGGGCCACCAACTTCTCCAGGAGAATACTGTGTAAAACTGTGTCAAAGACCCATATGCACAGGAAGATTAATTTAATGCAACATGGAAAACCAATAGCAATACAATTACATTATTACAGCCTCACAAATAACATTTTGACTGAGGCCAAAATGTCTTCCCTGTACAAGTTGTTGGTGTTGTGGTTGAAGTCAACGAGAGCTACACCCAAATATAGAAGGGTTGAATTTGACTCTTCCTGCCTGCAGGGAGCACGCTGGACTCCACACTACTAGTTCAGCTGCACTTGCCAACATGTCCTCAGGCAAAAACTTTTTCGCATCAGTAAATAATGAGTTTCAAATATGCCTTTTAGTAAGCTAAGCATTTGCATGTAGTAGTCTGATTAATCCAGATTCATGGCAAACACCAAGTTTTCTGTTCCATTTGTACACTACACCCTAGATGACCCACTTTATCTATCTGTAGAGACACATATTTGAAAGCTTTGGAATAATCCCAAGTATTATCTGATCCACCCTGTTGCATTCATCAGGATTTATTTCTGCACTGATCTCACAAAGACCTTCTCCCATCTACTGGTGAATGCCACACAGCTGATCGGCACAATCCTGGCTGCATGGCACTTGCAGATAAATCTTTGATAGTACTCCAGAGATGCCCACAAGGAGAATATCTTCTATGCCTGTGATACCTGCCTTCATATAATGCTAGTCTTAAAAATACTGACTACTGTCTTTTTCAATATAGCCCCAACAGAGACAGTGTGTAGCTGCAGGTACCCACTGTGCTGCTGTTAGACGAGGCATTTTCCTCCCTGTCCTTGCCCACAGAGGGGTGCTGAATGGGTCACTGACACTTATAATTGCAGACCAGCTACAGCATTTGCTGCCAGAGGGACATGAAACCTAAATTTTGCAAAATGAAGCCCATGAGGCAGCAATATCCTTACAGCTCTGCTAGCCAAAACAGACGCCCTTTATATTGTATCCCCAGAGCCTCCCCTACAAATGCAGGTGGATTTACTGCAATATCTTGACTACGCAGCTGGATTTAACATCATGTACAGAAAGAAATGAGAAAATCTCTAAAAGATCTCCAACATTCCAAGAGATCCTGAAGATTTGCAACCTTCCTGTCACAGCAACACCTACTGCAAAGCCCTGCAAACTGTGCAGAAGGCTGCAGCAGCTCCCACAGAGCCCAGAACTAGCCACAGGTAGGTAGGTACCCCACTAATGCTGCTTTACTGTGTTCATGATGGATAAACCGGTCCACCCTTACTCTAGGGAATACAAGTTCCCATTTGAGATCACCGATTTTTATTTAAATTCTACTATCAAATACATCTTCCTTGTGTATTTATTCTAAATTGCCTTCATTATCTGCCTATAGCTCTCTACATTCACGTGAAAACACCCATACTTGTATGCAATCTTGTCACTTCAAGTAATATGAGTTTCCAAGCATATAGTTACATCATTTGGCTCCTTTTTCCTCTTAGGAATGGATCTTTCAATGAACAGAAAAGCAGCAGAAGCAAGAGTTGCAACACACATGGCCAGTCCTCAATCAATATTGTCTAAGTCAATATTCCTCAAAAGGAAAGAAAACTATTCACAAGCTATTCGGAACATTCAGTTCCCCATATTGCTACAGCTGTAATACTGATCTGTTAATGAACAGATATCTCTGTGACATAATTATCTTACTCAATTTTCACTTCTCCAGGAACCAACTTTAGTTTCAGTCCTGGAAGTGGTACATGAGTCACTCTGCACTTCCATGGACTAGTCACATTCATAAAGCTGCACAGGTAGGAGTGGAACCTAACTAATTTGAATCAAATTTTGAAGTTTGTCCTTACTAGGACAGGGAAACACTCAAAGGGGACCTTAGCTGTGGCTCATCCACTTGAGCAATGTGGTGGGAAAGGTCTAGCAGGAGGTAACACTTCTCCATTACCTTATCTGGTAAGGTCCTCCAGCTCCCAGAGGAATCTGGCCATGCACATACCATGATGCCCATAAGAAGGGATAGGACACCGATGATACAAAGCTGGGAGTGGCTGACACGTAGGAACACTGCACTGCCATTCAGCAAGACCTGGACAGGCTGGAGAGATGATCTCTTGAGGTCCCTTCCAACCCCTATGATTCTATGATTCTATGACAAGGAGGGAAGTGCACTGAGAAGGGGGTCTCAGAAACCAGCAAAAACAATAGTGCAGTCACACAAAGCAAATTCTTATCCCACAACAAAACTGGGTAATTTGAGAACATGGAAATAATCTAGAATAAGTGGAATAATGGGGGAAAAAAGTCCTCTCACCTATCCACAGTCTCCCTTCACCCCAATTATAGCTAGTTTAATGGTTTCACAATACTTAGTGGTATTGCAATGTTTTTTGGTGTTGGTTTTCAAAAGAATTAAGTATGTCACCCATCACAACTATGTACTGATTTAGCAGAAAATCAACGTAGAGTCTTACTTAACTTTCACTTCTCCATGCAGACAAGCCATGGGGCCACAGAGTTTGTCTTGCACCCTTGGTATAATTAATTATTATAGAATTGGGCAGCAGTGGAGGAGTGCAAATGCTTCTTTCAAGTGAATAGACTGGTAAAAAATATTTAGGGGTAGTAAACTGAAGGCAACTTCCTGTTCCTCTTTTCTCTTTCTTCCTGACATAAGCTAGAGCAACTGCAAAATCATCTACCCCATGTAATGAAAGATCTTGTTTTTCTTCCCTAACACCCACATAGGAGTAGGCAGGGGTACAATAGGTGAGGTGCTGCTCTTGAGGAAGTTCCGTTGTGTAAAATTGCTATCTGGGTAGACAATACACTTCCCTCTCTTACTCATTATACTACTGAAATTGGTACTGTTTGTATAAATCAGAAGAACTGTCAACTTCTGTCTCCTGTTTCTCATTTCAGTTACAAACTCCTGTTTTCAGAGGATGATAATTGGGTTCCAGGATGTCTTTACTGCACTGGACTTAGATGTTCTTCTCAGGAAGCTGGAAGAGAACTGGTGTGGTTTTGTCACCTCATGCAACTCTTCAATACTCTTTGAAAAACAGTTTTTTCCTTGGACTTCATGTTTCTGTAAGTGCCAAGCTGATAACAGCAAGCAACAAAGAGTGTATTAATCTACAGAGCAGATCCATTCAGCTCCTTTAGCACCAGCTGCAAGTGGACCTCACCCCTTGCCAGAGAGAACTGCAGTATCATCACAGTCCTCTTGTAGTGTTGTCTCTTGTTCACTAATACAAATTCTAATAGAAATATGGGTAGTAACTACTAGGGATTAGGCTGACATCAGACACAGTATTTGAAGTACAGACTCCACAGATGACAGCAGCAATGGCAGCTTTGAAGAAGGACCTTTCACTAGCTGAGTCAGGTTGCTGTCCCAGCACACCTGCAATGTAGCTCTGGTTTAGTTTTCAGCTTGCCCCAGCATCCTTGGCTGCCACAGAATTTTCAGGTGGAGACATGCATGCAAGCTGCAACTTTTGCTGAATCTGAATGTCAGGTGAATTTAACTGCAGGGACATTTTGTAGCTAAACTATGTCATGGATACAGTTATTAAACTCTCTAGTTTGCAGGTGTACAACTAGGTTATTGTACAATTTAACAGCAGCTCTGACAACCCATGTCTTGGCTCGTCCTCTCCCATAACATTCCTATGGGTTGGTGCTTCCTAATTCTATGTCCGCTGTTGGCCATATACTAACTGAAAAGTTCTCTTTCCTACCTGAACAACCTTCATGTACCATTTTTGTTGCCCTTAATTTATATGACATATTCTGCCTGGTTATATGTTATTCAGATGTGTATACTGAGATGTTGGCAGTCCTGCTCTCAGGTTTGCTCACACACAGCTGTATCATTAAGGACCTGAGTTGTCAGGATACCGAGGTACTTTGCTCATGATGGATGGCAGCAAATGAAAGGATTTTTTGAAACATGTCATCCTACCTACATCAAGAGGTCCCAGTCTTTGTTCAACTCTCTGGTCCCTACCAAAATGAAATGGTAAGGACGTAGCTAGGCAGTTGTGATGGGAATTGTATTCTGAATTATTGCAATTAATGCAAAAAAAAAAAAAAAAAAAAAAGGATCCACATATGCAAACTCAAATATCACAACAGTAACACATCCCTGTGGTTTTACTCAGGAAATATAATAGTGGGGCTGCTCTGCAAGTGAGGGCAAGCAGGGAGCTGAGAGGATGGCAAGGCAGCCAGAATTGCGGCCTCATGACAGGGGCCCACTCCCACAGCACTCAAACAAGATGAACAGTGACAGCATCCAGGGTTGGGCACAGACTGCTGGACACATCTGTAGGGATGAGGCAGGTCTGAGGTCAAGCCAAAAAATCAGAGTGGTGAGGCAGAAGAGCATGAGGGCCAGCCCAGCACATCTGAAAGGACCAAGAGAAAGGGCCAGATCCTGAACATGTCCTCCAAGGCTAGAGCTGTCCCAGATGATACTTCTGACTTGCACAGAAGCTTGATACAAGGTTAGGCAGCTGCACCTAAGTTGACCTTAAACATAGCTTCCTAGGATGGGAGAAAAGAGTTACAGGATGTGTTGGTGCACTCAGCACCCTGGCAGGTTTCTTACGACTGTCACTGAGGGTTTTCGTTTTTTCTTTATTGTCCTCACACTCTGCAGCCAGCCTGGGCCATGCAGACTGATAACCATGGGGGCATGGGAGTAAAGCCTGGGGTCCTGCCAGGCTGCAGTAGTGCTGTATTTGTTTGATGTCATGTAAGTTTGGAATCACAATGTCACCAGCACAGCAGTGGCCATTGATAAATAGGTAGAAATGTGAATAGGTACAGAGGTTGTTTCCATGCAATATCCTCACTGCAGCTCAAACTGTATCCTCAGACTGTAGCCTCAGCACATTGAAAATTACAGAAACATTTCTAATACACCAGTTCACAGCTGCATTAGAGACACCTGGTCATTTTAGGTAGAGTACTTTCTGAGAGTACTCCACTCACAGAAGTAAGTAAATGCACACATTCCTTACAGAGTGTATTACTAGTTTACTAATCTCTGGCTACATTTTTCCTGTAATAGCTATGTTCATTTTGCAGACATCTGGAGAAGAGCTCCCAACCAACACAAAAAACTAAAAACATAACAATAATAAAAAATTGTGTTTCAAAAGATCTTTTTCCACTAGTGCTTTTTGCTAAGGATGATATAAAAAGTCTGTGAAATTTTTAAGAGGAGCATGGAAGCTGATGTACGTGTTTGTTAAGCTCAAAACAAACCATGTGGTCAGCAGAGCCTCTAATGGTGTATGTGGCAAGTAACCAGATAAATTCTAAGAGCTACTGCTGTGCTGTATCCAGATTGTTTGAGTGTACTGTGGAACATTTAAGACCATATTTAGAGAAGGTTGCAAAGACAATGAAAAAAACCACAGGGAAGATGGAGGCAGGGAATTATGGTATACAACTGCTGCTGCCTTTGGAGCGATACACAAGGTGTGTATGGGCAATGGGATAAGATGTTTAAAATGGGGACTTATAGCATCTGCTGGAGACATAGCTCAGATCAGCCAGGTAACAGAGCCATTCTTACTGTGGCCCTCTAACAATCATTAGGAACATTAATAGGCATGATCACCCCTGTGTCAGCCCACATATTTTAACAATGTTCCTTATAGGAACTACATGAGTAAACTCCAAGTTGTCTTCTTGTGAGTTTTCAAACTCTAATTATCAGGTTTGTACAAATTATGGATAAATTCCATCATTGGACACACTTAAAAATATCTGTTCTGTCACCAAAGCAAAGTGTGTTCTGTGTGCAACAACCGCAACAACCTCCTTATGCACTTCATCAGCTCCCATGTTGATTCACATGTCTATTAGCCTTGTGGAATCTTGAAAACAGGGACTGCGGATATTTGTACTTGGCTCAGATTGCCTGATGTCAAGTGACATGTAAGAAATCAGTGGAAGGCAGACACTAATTTCTTGTTTACAAGATTTTTATATTTGTTCACTTTTGTAATTTGATTTTTTTTAATTATGGGTTTTTCCTTGAAAAGGTATTAAAATATATTTATTTAAAATCTGAAATTGTCTGATTTAGCCCATAACCAAGGCAAAACAGTTTGTATCTTCCAGATTTAGGGATTCTTGAAGGCTGAAGTGGCACAGTCCCTACATGGAGTCTTGTGAAAGGTCAGAGCAACACCAGAAAAAGTCAGAAATTTAGCAGCTGTCATATTTACAAGAGTCTGTGCATAGCAGCCTCAGCAGGGGAACACAGTCCACCCTTGAGATCAACTCTGCGGCAAACGAAAACAAAGATTTTGGAATCACAGTGCTGCAAGTCTGAGCTGGTACAGTCACAGGCAGCAATGTAAAAGAGGTCTTTAGTCCAGAAGGGTCCCCACAAACCACAAAATACTTCCCAACACCCTGTAACAAGCCTACGACCTATAGTGTGAAAGACCAAAAGCCACAAAGATTCCAGTGTGCCACAGGAAGAGCGTAGGAAAGGTCCAGCTCACCAAGAGCATCTTTGGTCTCTTCAGAATCAGTGCTCCCGGGAGACGAACATTTTGTGAAGTTGCTTTGGGTTGTGCCTTTTGATTTGAAAATTGTTAGTTAAATAAATATCCGCTTGTGCTAGATACCTAAAATAAGCTGCAAAATAAGACGAAATACTGTATTTCATTAGGAAGAGAAAATTAAATAGCCACAAATCCCTAAAGTTACTTGTCTTTTGCCTCAGCTTTGTTAACACTGTTTCTTCCCAAAGGATCTATGCATTAGCGAATGTTAAATACAGATATGGGTACTGATGTTATAATGAAGTCTCCTTCCTTCTAAGTAACAACTGAAGACAGCATTCTTCAGCCTACATTACAAGCTGTATTTGTGAAAACCAATCAGAAAATGTGTTTGAGACACAAACCTGTGATTTTTCCTTTTCTATTTTAAAGCTCCCAAATTTGGAGTGAAGCCCAAATTTGGATTCTGCCCAGTCAAAATATCCTATGAGCATCTGTTTGGGTTGGTGATTGGCTTGTTTCGGTGCTTCCTGCATGATAAATGATATCCATGATCACATGTTACTTAGCACATAATTTTATTGCATTTGCAAAAGAAATACAACAACAATAGCAACAAAAGTTTGATTCCAGAGAGATGTAGAGCCAATTTGGACTTGGCAGGCAAATGTTGCTTTAAAAGTGGCCTGACAGACCTCTCAAAATACAACAAATATGGCATCACAATATGCTGAAATGGGAATTTTGGTTTGTTGCAAAATTAGAGTATATTATTTTCTTTTCATTGCAGTTTTACTGTCTAGTATATAGACTATTTTCTTAAAATACTCTGAATCCTGCAGTTCTCAGTAGGAGTTGCATATTACGGCAGTGCTGCAGGAAGTCTTACTTAGAATGACCAAAATGTTTTTGCAGGGTGTCAACTTCCAAGTCATCATTAATGTTTACAGTCTCAATAGCAGCTTGCATTTCTATAGTAACCCTTAAAGGAACATTCCCATCAGAAAACTAAAATAAAAGGAGGCCAGTTTTCACCAAGCACTTGTAACATAAGGATTGTGACTGGGCTATTCTAGTAATTCATGTTTTAAACAAAGGCGACCTAAAGCAAAAGAGGCCCTCTCATACTAGCAAATCAGTTTTATGTACTGCTGCATGATGGGATGTGACAGAACTTGGATAGATGCCCCCTCTTAAAAACTGTAACTCTGTCAGCTCCAATTGAAGCAAGCATGGGCAGGGGGTTAAGGAAAGTAAGGTTTCTTGCCACCATTTTTTTTTTGCGCAGAGTCCTGTGGCTATTAGTACAGAAAATAAGTTTGCCATGATCTTTATATTTACCACTGGGCCAAGTCATAAAAAATAAAGCTGTCTTCTGAGTGTTTAGTGCCATGCACTGTGGGGTGATCATTGATATAGTAATTCATGGTCTATAGTGTCACTTCCTCAGCATGAACTACAGCATTTTTAAACCTCATACACTGTTATAGTCAGATTTATGTAGATGAATTTGTTCCCTGTTTCTGTAATATTTTACGCTGTTTATCAAAAATCCAAATTTATGTCATAATGCAGTAGTCTAGTAACTTCCATTTACTAGAAAAATCCCAAATCCATTTTACAAACCATTCATCTCCTAATAACAACAGTGCCTTATCTTCCAGGCTGCTTGGAATGCTACAGCTGGGGAGAGACAACTGAATTTGAATGTTCTCAGATTTATCAAATCATAATAATTTGATGACATTGCAAATGTCTTTTAACATCAGCTGTGACAAAGGGAAGCACAAAGTCTGATTCAATTTGTAAAAATATCGGACTCTGGAAAGCAACGAGAGGAAGCTTTTCATGAAAAAACAGTATTAGCAAACAGGAATTTTAGAGGATTAAGCAAAGTCTAAGAAGTGTCATATCTTGATGCTGATCTTACAAGTACCCTACAAACCTTATTTAATATGAACTCAGAAAATGGGTTTGCCCCAACTTTCCTACCAGTCTGAATAAAGCAAAGGTAAACTGACATGGTCAGTCACAAAGACTCAAAGCTCCAAGACCTGAGATGTCTCAGCTTGTAGAATCACAGCCTGGTTTGGGTTGGAAGGCACCTAAAAGATCATGCAGTCCCAACCCCCTGCCATGGGCTGGGACACCTCCCACCAGACCAGAGTGCCTAAAGCCCCATCCAAACTGGCCTTGAACACTGCCATGGAGGGAACAGCCACAGCTTCTCTGAATGATCTGTTGCTGTCCCTTTCTATGAAAAATTTCTTCCTAATATCTAATTTAAATTAACCCTTTTTCAGTTTAAGGCAATTACCCCTTGCTCTGTGAAAACATTTCAGGTAAAGCAGGAATCTTCTTAGGCTGTTGTAGCTCAGTACCCCACAAGACCTTTTCTTTTCAGACTTTCAACCTACGAATTGGGGAGAATGGTGTGATGATGTAATGAGATGAGATTAGAGCCTGCACATTTGACAGCATTCAGATTGACCTATTCTGTGTCTTTGCTTCTGAACCAAATATTGTCAAGCCTGGATCTTCAGGGCGTAGATGCATTCCTATAAAATTAGTATCAATGAGAAGAACAAAAAAAAAATAACAGTTTTTCTCTTCGCAGGCAAAACGTCACAAAGCTGAGCTACCATTTTCTGCTATAGATCAGGAACATGTAATAGGAATTTGCATAGTGTTCCACTACATCCTTTTCTGTGAACTAAAACCAAATACACTAACTCTGGATGAAATTAAAAAAAAATGTAGATGGCAGTAAGGATGGGTAAACTTGAACAAAATCTTATTAGCCAAATTTCATGCATTTTAGAATAAATGAAATGACACATTATGGGAAGAGATAGGTCACTGCAGGTGGTCTCTGGATGTGCACCTGTCATTAATGTGAAGACATGTCTGCTCATGAATGATGATATGAAGTTCACATTTGATGAGCTGATGGCAGAGACTGACAAACTGAAAAAGAAAAAAAAAAGGAAGAAGCAATATCTAAATACCATACATGCATTATTAATTCTCTACAAGTTATGATCTTTGTTACTGCAAGGGCATTAATACGATTAAGAGTATAGAAGACAACTTACCCAGGGCACCGTTAGCAAAAAAAACTGTGAAAACCTTTGCTCAAGCAGATTAATTTCAGCATCCGCACGGGAGACCTGAGCTCAAAGACCCTTTGAATGTGAAGTTGCTCTGTAGCACAAACTATACCACTGAAATCCTGAGTTCAGGTAATAAAAACAATTTACTGGTGAAGGGCTCTGTGGATACACAGTACGAATGCCATATTCTATGTTCAAATGGAATTGGAGCTCCACAGAAAATACCCAAAATATATTCCATTACGTTAGGTTTCTTCGGACTTAGAAGAACAAAATATATGGGCTAAGGGAAATAAGATGAGCAGATAAACAATACTGTTTACATCAAAACTCTCCACTGGACTGCATTGCATATTGTCCTCCTTTTGAAAGTACTGTTACCTAAATATGCCAGGGCTGGCCCTTCAGAGCAGTATACTACTCAAGGATACACTAACTGAATCAGGGTGACTTATCCTACATCATAAATGCCATTTAAGGAAGACTTCTAAAAGTAAATGCATACCAAAGTCTGTAACAAAAGTAACATCTTTGCAGACTGGTTGGACGATCCCAACAGTCTGTTTTCCAGACTGACTATTTCTGAGTGACACGCATAGCTAATGTCAAAAATCTCCTGTAGCTGCCACCTTTTGAGTACTAGTTTGTACCATTTGGGTTCCTTAGTTATGTACTCATTTACCTAGTCAAATTCAAAGCTGAGGCTTAATTCTTAGAATTTCAGATAACATTATATTGTCTCAGATTCCCTTCTGCTTCATGTATCTGCTTTATAACTACGATCTTTGACAATGCAGTAGAATTCATATTGGCGAGGATGTCTACACCTTATTATGTTGTATCAAATAAGATTCTGTGGGTTTTAATACATTCACCTGGATTTACTTAGAACTAAACTGTGTACAATGTGTGATTTGTGCAACTTCATTTTTGCATGTCAAAAGAGTTAAGGACAATCTTTCATCTTGATGCATATAGACAAGGAATAGTGCAGCACATGGAAAACATGCTTGAACTAACTCAAAGGAGTAAGACTAGGTTTATAAAATTATTTAGACTTCTAAAAATCAAGGCACTTTTAGCAGAATTTGCAAACACAGCTAAGCAGGTCAACTGCAAAACTCCACTTTAGTATCAGTAAAGGTTAGGAATGATGGAATAGACCCCAGAAGAGACTCACATGTTTGGATGCTAAATATTATGAAGCCCAAAAGTCAGGAACCATCTGTGGACTCAAAAAACAGAGAATATGTAATGCACACAAACAGAAGGAGCTACAGCCAGACGACACGAGACACTGCCAAGAGGGATGCATCTGAAATTCTCCCTCACTTCTGGACATAGCACCTCTCCGGGGAAGAAGCACACCATGGCCAAAATCCCTTCCTGCATGCAGGAACACATGTGCACATGAACTGTCACATGGGCCACACTGTCCACTCATTCTTCAAGACAGAAGGTAGTGGCTTCCCACTATTTACAGAGCGACAGTCAGAGAACATGGCTTGGATATTGGCTTTTCTTCATCTTGATGGCTGCCAAACAGGATATTATCTTTATTTGACATGGTTGGGAGTGGTGTACTCTTTCAAATGAGATTATATTGCCTATAAGCATAGTCATGGTCCTCGTTGACCACACCAGAGACCAAGCACAGAGTTTCAGGGATGGAAATGTCACTTCTGCTTCAACTAAATCTGCTGGCCATCGAGCCAGGCACAATTGTGCTGGGACCAGAGGCACTGTATAAACTGCATACCATGACCATGTTGTATGACATAAAAGCAGGCTTACCCTCCATGCCTGCACACATCCACAAACAGACTTGAGGTGAACTATGGTTGCAGATGAGAGGTGATACGAAAAACTGCTGAACAATTCTTCAATGTGTCCATTGGTTTGGCAGCCTGTGTTGTGCTGGTCACCACAACAGAATGTAGAAGCTCAGGGCTGGAGACCTGCAGCACTATGATGGCATGGCATGAGCTTCTAGTCCTAAAGTTCATCATCTTCTCCTGCCTGAAGCATGGTAGTGGGTAAAGTACTAAGGGAAGTCATCTTTTCTCAGGCACGTATTAGCAGTCATCAGCTGAGAGGTTAGCTTTAACTGTTAGCAAATACCCCTGGAGACAATCTAATATAATTGGGTTTACCTTGCATTGCAGCTGGTTAAGGCACAACCCGAGAGAGCTGTTGTACCTTGGGTGAGGGGGCAATAGCTCTTAAACTTCTCCTGCTCAATCACTTCTAAATAGCTGAGCACTTTACCAGTTTAAATCCCTGTGGAGGCCTAAGCCTGAGACATCCGAACTTGGGCCTCAGCAAACACATCTTCGATTAAATAATTACTCAAGTCTATTCTTGACTCCAGGAGAAACTATTCCCAAGGCAGGTTTGAGGTCTGTTGATGTCCCATCATTTCAGTACTAAGGCAGTTAATGTGTGGACTGCGTGTCCCAGAGGTATGCCTAGAGCTATACTAAAAAGACCTATAGATTGCAATTTAAGATTTTTAAATAGCAAGGATGCTTTTTGGTTCACATATTCTGTGGACTTTATCTTTAACACAATTTATTAAAAGAAGTGGTCAGCAAGTCACATGAGAAACTTGGCTGAGAAGTCCAAAGGCTGAAGTACAAATTTTTCCTTCATGTTTCCTTTGACATACTTTGCCTTCTCCAGCTGACAACAGTGAAGCTTCACTGAAAATGTACTTTCTAGGACAGTTTTCCATTAATTCTTATTCCCATACATTCCAAAGTGAGAATTTTCTAGGGACCACCTGAGCCCCTGAACAACTATTTTATCCTTGTCAGCCTTTTTTTGACACTTAGAGACAAGTTTGCAAGTCCTCTTAGGTTCACTCACTTTCTGTGTGTCTGCAACATCTGTAGCAGCATGGGGAAGTTTACAGGAGCAGACAGTTTACCTTATGGCAAATTCCAAGGCAGTATTTAAAGTTCAGATGAAATTCCTCCATTCGAAGTAGGGGGTTTAAGGTAAAAAAGTGTCCCAGGTCTGTCAGTGAAAAGTTTAATTACGGACAAGATGACACACAGAGTAAAGCCCACAAAGGCAGCAACACTACTGTGAAAAACACATTAAAAAAAATCTTAAAAGATTACTTTAATAATAACCCATGCATTCCTGAGCAAGCCATCGCAAGATTAGCTTCCACATTGCTTAGCTGCAATCAGATTTTTCACTAGCTGTTATTGATAGCACTTTCAAGGCACTCGTGAATGTTGATGTCTTCCAAAGGTCCTTGCACTTCGCTGGTTTTATTTCATGCTGCTACCCCAGTTTCCATCCAGACTAGAATCCCAGTGATCCTAATGACAGACTGTGGTTTGGGCAGAACTGATGTCTGGAAAAGCGATAGAAAAACTCACTGAGGTGAAGGTTTGCAGCTGCAGCTTCAAGATAATTTTCAACCTGCAGAAAACTGGTTTGTGTTTGAAAAGTGCTAAGGCTGGTATTGTTATGTACCATGAGTGGGTAACTGAAATCAAGACAACCTTGGGTAGGGACTGAACATATTCTAACAGTAGTAAGATCAGACACAACAAATATAAGAAAAAAAAGTGTGAGCTCCACACTCTAATCTTTTAAAAGTCAGGCTAAGGCATAACAGCCATCGTCTATTTGACTCTGTTTTTACTGTAGAGAAATAAAAATCCTTATACTTTTCATAAAGTGCAAAGCATGCCCTTTAAGTCCTGCAGCACTGTATAGATGAAATAACTGAATTCCTGTGGGGCTTTCAGCATGGATTCCTCCTATGTTCGGAAGGCAATCCTATTACATATGTTTAATCTAACAGTTCTGAATTTTAGCATTTAGCTCAACAATGTGGAACTTTGGGGAGCTGTTCTAAGTGGAATTACAAAATAGATAGTGCAGCCCTTCAAGGATTAAAGAGATTTTTTTTTTTTATTCTCTAAGAAAATTGTAGTTTTTTCTAATTAGTTATTAACCATTTATCAGTTTGGTTTTTTTTCATGAGATTATTAGAGATGTCCCAAGTGCTTGTAGGTAGTGAAGAACCTCTTGCCTGGTCTACTGCTGTCTGCATTGCACCTCAAAAGGGCTATTAAGCTGCTCTCTATTACCAAAGAAAAAGCATTTTCATCTCTTCCAAATTCAACAGTGTAAGCCATGTTTGCAACCATTAGTGCAGCGAGCCAAGGTATTTCAGTGAAATGCTTTGTGTTGGTCAAAGCACAAAATGGTAATCCTGCTTGTGCCAGCACCTGGCTGGGATGCTCTATAGGCATCACTTTGTTGCTGCTCCATGTGTAAACTAGGCACAATGTCATTGTCCACGTTAGGCAGCCTGTGTAACTCCCCCAAAGTATGCTGAACAAAATACTGTCATTTAAAATACACACTGCCCAGGACCAAGACACTCCAGTCCTGCTGGTAGACATCTAGCACAAGGTGATCACCACAATGTACAGTGCAATTCATCTGCACAAAACCAACACTGTTAAAAATAAATACAATGTTGTCCCAAGGAATTCATACCTAATCCTGCAAATACTGACATGTGCATAGCCAGCAATCTGTTAATTGTAGCAAAGGCCTCCTTACTTAGGTGGCATGCACTTCCTTCCAAGCACACTAGGCCAGTGTATGAGGGTTTGTCCCTCGTGTCCTTTTCAGTTAAAATTAGCATTTCCGAAAAGAAAGACAGGTACAGGCCAGTACTCTTGCTATTCATAAAAACGTGAGTACCACAACATTTAAGTGAAGTGTTGGATCATTTGGTAAAACCCCCCAGTGGTAAAATTGTTTATTTTATCAAGTATTTCCCCCTTCCGAAACACTTAGAAGTATCTATCAAGTTAATTAGAAGTGCAGGAAAAGCGTTGCTCTTTTCTCTCTTTTTAAACTGGGCATTGCTGCATGGAGCAATGTCACAGTTTGAACAAAAATACTTTGCACTGTTTTGAGAAAATAAATGTTATGGTAAACTTGCAGCCTTGAGGGAAAAAAAAAAAGTTCTGCTACAAGGACAAAAATGTGATTTTTTTTTTTTTTTTTTTATCAGAGGCTCTTCAATACAAATTGGAAACCAGCTGTACAGCACTGGGAAACAACACACTGTAGATGTTTGAATAAAGATGAGTGGGAAGCACAAAGTTCAGACCTGGATGTGACCCAGAAACTGAATTGCACTGACACAGTATTTTAGTTCAGCTAGCCACATATTAGGGGGGTGGGAGGTGAGGGGCTCGTTGCTACCTAGGAAGCATACAAACCTCCGGCTCTGCAACCCCCCCCTAGCCTCCCGGCGTGTGCTCTTGGGGGTCTGACTCCCTTCTGGGAGAGAGCTGTCTCGGACGCCACCTGCCTCCCCCCCCCCTCCCGTCCGCCTCCCCCCCCCCCGCGCCGAAGCGGCGGCTCGCAAAGAGTTAACGTTCTGAGCACCGACACGTTGAGGGGGAGTAGCCAAGACCGAGCAGCAAAAACATCATAGCACATTCCTGGGTAGTCCTCAGCTGCCAGTATCTGATTAAAACCATATCTCTAGCTGTGACTGGCTAACTAATCCGAAGGCGAGAGAGCTACAGAGTATTTAACAGGAGCCCCGATCCCAGTCAGGCTACTGGCTGCGGCTGTCGGACCATGCACGGAGCGGAACGTATCTAGCCTGTAAGTAGATTTGCGGTACGGGGCTCGGCTCCTGCAAAGCTTACGGGGTAAGGGGATGTTACCGCGAGAAGGGGGGGGGGCGGGGGGGGAAGGGGAAAGTGGGGATGTTTTGGGGGGGGGCTTTGGGGTTTGCCTCTTTTTTGTGGTGGGGGGGGAGGGGGAAAGTGGGGATGTTTGGGAGGGCTTTGGGGTTTGTCTCCCTTTTTGGTTGGGGGGGAAGGGGAAAGTGGGAATGTTTGGGGGGGGCTTTGGGGTTTGTCTCTTTTTGGTGGGGGAGGGGGAAAGTGGGGATGTTTTGAGAGGGGCTTTGGGGTTTGTCCCTTTTTCGGGGGGGGAAGGGGAAAGTGGGGATGTTTTGAGGGGCTTTGGGGTTTGTCTCTTTTGGTGGGGGGGAGGGGGAAAGTGGGGATGGTATGGGGGGCATTGGGGTTTGTATATTTTTGGGGGGGAAGAGGAAAGTGGGGATGTTTGGGGGGGCTTTGGGGTTTGTCTCTTTTTGGTGGGGGGGAAGGGGAAAGTGGGGATGTTTGGGGGGTCTTTGGGGTTTGTCTCTTTTTGGTGGGGGGGAAGCGGAAAGTGAGGTTGTTTGGGGGGGGCTTAGGTGTTTGTCTCTTTTTTGGTGGGGGGGAGGGGAAAAGTGGGGATGTTTTTGGGGGGCTTTGGGGTTTGTCTCTTTTGGTGGGGGGGAAGGGGAAGTGGGGATATTTTGGGGGGATTGGGGTTGGTCTCATTTGTTGGGGGGGAGGGGGAAAGTGGGGATGTTTTCAGGGGTCTTTGGGGTTTGTCTCTTTTTGGTGGGGGAGAAGCGGAAAGCGAGGTTGTTTGGGGGGGGCTTAGGTGTTTGTCTATTTTTTGGGGAGGAAGGGGAAGTTGGGATGTTTTGGGGGGCTTTGAGGTTTGTCTCTTTTGGTGTTGAGGAAGAGGGAAAGTGGGGATGTTTTGGGGGGATTTGGGTTTGTCTCTTTGGTGGGGGTGAGAAGGGGAAATGGGGATGTTTTGGGGGGCCTTGGGGTTTGTATATTTTTTGGGGGGGAAGGGGAAAGTGGGGATGTTTGGGGGGGCTTAGGTGATTGTCTCTTTTTTGGTGGGGGGGAGGGGAAAAGTGGGGATGTTTTCGGGGGGCTTTGGGGTTTGTCTCTATTGTTGGGGGGGAGGGGGAAAGTGGGGATGTTTTGGGGGTCTTTTGGGTTTGTCTCTTTTTTGATGAGGGGGAAGGGGAAAGTGGGAACGTTTTTGAGGGGCTTAGGTGTTTGTTTTTTGTTGTGGGGGAGGGGGGAAGTGGGGATGTTTTCAGGGGGTTTGGGGGTTTGTCTGTTTTTCTGGAGGGAGGGTAAAGTGGGGATGATTTGAGGAGCTTTGGGGTTTTTTCTCTTTTGGTGGGGGGAGGGAAAAAGTGGGGATGTTTTCGGGGGGCTTTGGGGTTTTTCTCTTTGGTGAGGGGGAGGGGGAAAGTGGGGATATTTGGGGGTGCTTTGGGGTTTTTCTGTTTGGTGGGGGGAAGGGGGAAAGTGGGGATGTTTTGGGGGGCTTTGGGGTTTGTCTCTTTGGTGGGAGGGAGGGGGAAATTGGGATGTTTGGGAAGGCTTTGGGGTTTGTCTCTTTTGGTGGGGGGGAGAGGAAAAATGGGGATGTTTTGTGGGGGATTGGGGTTTGTCTCTTTTTGGTGGGGGGGAAGGGGAAAGTGGGGATTTTTTGGGGTGGCTTAGGTGATTGTCTCTTTTTTGGTGGGGGGGAGGGGGAACGTGGGGATGTTTTGGGGGGCTTTTGGATTTGTCTCTATTTTGGTGTAGGGGAAGGGGAAAGTGGGAACGTTTTTGGGGGGCTTAGGTGGTTGTCTCTTTTGTTGTGGGGGAGGGGGAATGTCGGGATGTTTGGGGGGGCATTGGGGTTTGTCTCTTTTGGTGGGGGGGAGGGGAAAGTGGGGATGTTAGGGGGGTCTTTGGCATTTGTCTCCCTTTTGGGTGGGGGGGAAGGGGAAACTGGGAACGTTTTGGGGGGCTTTGGTGTTTGATTCTTTTTTGTGGGGGAGGGGAAAGTGGGGATGTTTGGGGGGCTTTGGGGTTTGTCTCCCTTTTTGGTTGGGGGGAAGGGGAAAGTGGGGATGATTGGGTGGCTTTGGGGTTTGTCTCTTTTTGGTGGGGGGGAAGCGGAAAGTGAGGTTGTTTGGGGGGGCTTAGGTGTTTGTCTCTTTTTTTTGGTGGGGGGAGGGGAAAAGTGGGGATGTTTTCGGGGGGCTTTGGGGTTTGTCTCTTTTTTGGTGGTGGGCAAGGGGAAGTGGGGATATTTTGGGGTGATTGGGGTTGGTCTCATTTGTTGGGGGGGAGGGGGAAAGTGGGGATGTTTTCGGGGGGTCTTTGGGGTTTGTCTCTTTTGGGGGAAGGGGAAAGTGGGGATGATTGGGGGGCTTTGGGGTTTGTCTCTTTCGGTGGGGGGGAGGGGGAAAGTGGGGATATTTTTGGGGCGCCTTGATGTTTGTCTCTTTTGGGGGAAGGGGAAAGTGGGGATGATTGGGGGGCTTTGGGGTTTGTATATTTTTGGGGGGAAAGGGATAGTGGGGATGTATGGGGGGTCTTTGGGGTTTGTCCCTTTTTGTTGAGGGGGAAGTGGAAAGCGAGGTTGTTTGGGGGGGGCTTAGGTGTTTGTCTATTTTTTGGGGGAGAAGGGGAAGTTGGGATGTTTTGGGTGGCTTTGGGGTTTGTCTCTCTTTTTGGTGTTGAGGAAGAGGGAAAGTGGGGATGTTTTGGGGGGATTTGGGTTTCTCTCTTTGGTGGGGGTGAGGGGGGAAATGGGGATGTTTTGGGGGGGCCTTGGGGTTTGTATATTTTTGGGGGGGAAGGGGAAAGTGGGGATATTTGGGGGGGCTTAGGTGATTGTCTCTTTTTTGGTGGGGGGAAGGGGAAGTGGGGATGTTTTGGGGGGATTGGGGTTGGTCTATATTGTTGGGGGGGAGGGGGAAAGTGGGGATGTTTTCGGGGGGTTTGGGGGTTTGTCTGTTTTTCGGGGGGGAGGGTAAAGTGGGGATGTTTTGAGGAGCTTTGGGGTTTTTTCTCTTTTGGTGGGGGGTAGGGAAAAAGTGGGGATGTTTGGGGGTGCTTTGGGGTTTTTCTGTTTGGTGGGGGGAAGGGGGAAAGTGGGGATGTTTTGGGTGGGAATGGGGTTTGTCTCTTTTTGGTGGGGGGGAAGGGGAAAGTGGGGATTTTTTGGAGGGGCTTAGGTGTTTGTCTCTTTTTTGGTGGGGGGATGGGGAACGTGGGGACAGTTGGGGGGCGCTTGGGGTTTTTATATTTTTGGGGAAAGGGGGAAATTGGGGATGTTTGGGGGGCTTTGGGGTTTGTCTCTTTTGGTGGGGGGGAGGGGAAAGTGGGGATGTTTGGGGTGGCTTAGATGATTTTCTCTTTTTTGGTTGGGGGGAAGGGGGAACGTGGGGATGTTTTGGGGGGCTTTCGGATTTGTCTCTTTTGGTGTATGGGAAGGGGAAAGTGGGAACGTTTTTGGGGGGCTTAGGTGGTTGTCTCTTTTGTTGTGGGGGAGGGGGAATGTCGGGATGTTTGGGGGGGCTTTGGGCTTTGTCTCTTTTGGTGGGGGGAGGGGGAAAGTGGGGATGTTTTGGGGGGGTTTCGGGTTTTTCTCTTTGGTGGGGGGGAGGGGGAAGGTGGGGATGTTAGGGGGGTCTTTGGCATTTGTCTCCCTTTTGGGTGGGGGGGAAGGGGAAACTGGGAACGTTTTGGGGGGCTTTGGGGTTTGTCTCTTTTTTGTGGGGGAGGGGAAAGTGGGGAAGTTTGGGGGGCTTTGGGGTTTGTCTCTTTGGTGGGAGGGAGGAGGAAATTGAGGATGTTTGAGAGGGGCCTTAGGTTTTTGTCTCTTTTTTGGTGGGGGGGAGGGGGAACTTGGGGATGTTTGGGGGGCCTTGGGGTTTGTCTCTTTGGTGGGAGGGAGGTGGAAAGTGGGGATGTTTTGGGGGGGATTTGGGTTTTGTCTCTTTTTGGTGGGGGGGAAGCGGAAAATGGGGATGTCTGGGGGGGCTTTGCAGTTTGTATATTTTTGGGGGGGAGGGGCAAAGTGTGGATGTTTTGGGGGGGCTTTGAGCTTTGTCTGTTTTGTGGTGGGGGGGAGGGAAAGTGGGGATGTTTTGGGGTGCTTAGCTTTTTGTTGCTTTTTTGGTGTTGGGGGGGAAAGTGGGGATGTTTCTGGGGTTTTTTGGGTTTGTCTGTTTTTCCGGGGGGGGGGGGGGGAAAGGGGAAAGTGTGGGAGTTGTGGGGGGGCTTTGAGGTTTGTCTCTTTTGTTGGGGGAAGGGTAAAGTGGGGATGTTTTTGGGGGGCTTTGGGGTTTGTCTCTTTTGGTGGGGGGGAGGGGGAAGTGGGGATGTTTTGGGGGGGGGGGCTTTGGGGTTTGTCTCTTTTTGGTGGGGGGAGAGGGAAAGTGGGGATATTTGGGGGGGTTAGGTGTTTACATCTTTTTTGGTTAGAGGGGGAAAAGTGGGGATGTTTTGAAGGGCTTTGAGGTTTGTATCTATTTTGGTGGGGGGAGGGGGAAAGTGGGGATGTTTTGGGGGGATTTGGGATTTGTCTCTTATTGGTGGGGGGGAGGGGGACAGTGGGGATGTTTTGGGGAGGCTTAGGTGTTTGTCTCTTTTTTTGGTGGTGAGGGGTTTTCGTGGGGATGTTTGGGGGGCTTTGCAGTTTGTATATTTTTGGGGGGAAGGGGAAAGTGGGGATGTTTTGAGGAGCTTTGGGGTTTGTCTCTTTTGGTGTGTGGGAGGGGGAAACTGTGGATGTTTTGGTGGAGCTTTGGAGTTTGTCTCTTTTGTTGGGGTGGAGGGGGACAGTGGGGATGTTATGGGGGTTTTTGGGGTTTGTCTCCATTTTTTGGTATGGGGAAGGGGGAAATTGGGGATGATTTGTGGGGTCTGGTCTTTGTCTCTTTGGTGGGGTGGATGGGAAAGTGGGGATGTTTTGGGGGGGCTTTGGGATTTGTCTCTTTTGTTGGGCGGATGGGGAAAGTCTCGTTATTTGCGGAGTATTGAGGTTTGACTTTTGGGGGGATGGGGAAAGTGGGGATGTTTTCGGGGGTTTATGGCTTTGTCACTTTGGTTTGGGGAGGGGAAAGTGGGGATGTTTTGGGGGTCTTTGTGGTTTGTCTCCCTTTTTTGGTGTGGGGAAGGGGTACAGTGGGGATGTTTTGGGGGGCTTTGGGGTTTGTCTCTTTGGTGGGTGCAGGGGGAAATTGTGATGTTTTTGGGGTGCTTTGAGGTTTATCTCTTTTTTTGCTGGGGGGGAAGAGGAAAATAGGGATGTTTTGCAGGGTCTTTGGGGTTTGTCTCTTTTGGTGTGGGAAGGAAAACGGGGGATGTTTTGAGGGGGAATTTTGGGCTTGTCTCCCTTTTCTTGTGTGGGTGTGGGGTAAAGTGGGGATGTTTTCGGGGGTCTTTGGGGTTTGTATCTTTGGTGTACTGGAGGGGAAAGTGTGGATGTTTTGTGGGGCTTTGTGGTTTGTCTCTATTTTGATGGAGGGATATGGAAAGTGGGGATGTTTTGGGGGGTCTTTGGGGTTTGTCTTTTTTGGTGGGGGGGAAGGGGAAGTGGGGATGTTTTGGGGGGATTGGGGTTGGTCTCATTTGTTGGGGGGGAGGGGGAAAGTGGGGATGTTTTGGGGGGATTTGGGTTTTGTCTCTTTTTTGGTGGGGGGAAGGGGAATATGGGAACGTTTTTGGGGGGCTTTGGAGTTTGTCTCTTTTTTGTGGGGGAGGGGGAAAGTGGGGATGTTTGGGGGGGGCTTAGGTGTTTGTCTCTTATGTTGGGGGGATGGGGAAAGTGTGGATGTTTGGGGGCTCTTTGGGGTTTGTCTCTTTTTGGTGGGGGAGAAGCGGAAAGCCAGGTTGTCTGGGGGGGGCTTAGGTGTTTGTCTATTTTTTGGGGGGGAAGGGGAAGTTGGGATGTTTTGGGGGGCTTTGGGGTTTGTCTCCATTTTTTGGTGTTGGGGAAGAGGGAAAGTGGGGATGTTTTGGGGGGATTTGGGTTTGTCTCTTTGGTGCGGGTGAGGGGGGAAATGGGGATGTTTGGGGGGCCTTGGGGTTTGTATTTTTTTGGGGGGGAAGGGGAAAGTGGGGATGTTTGGGGGGGCTTAGGTGATTGTCTCTTTTTTGGTGGGGGGAGGGGAAAAGTGGGGATGTTTTCGGGGGGCTTTGGGGTTTGTCTCTTTTTTGGTGGGGGGATGGGGAAAGTGGGGATGTCGGGTGGGCTTTGGGGTTTGTCGCTTTTTCGGTGGGGGGGGAAGTGGGGATGTTTTCGGGGGGTTGGGGTTTTGTCTGTTTTTCGGGGGTGGAGGGTAAAGTGGGGATGTTTTGAGGAGCTTTGGGGTTTTTTTTCTTTTCGCGGGGGGGAGGGAAAAAGTGGGGATGTTTTCGGGGGGCTTTGGGGTTTTTCTCTTTGGTGGGTGGGAGGGGGAAATTGGGGATGTTTGGGGGTGCTTTGGGGTTTTTCTGTTTGGTGGGGGGAAGGGGGAAATTGGGGATGTTTTGGGGGGCTTTGGGGTTTTTCTCTTTGGTGGGTGGGAGGGGGAAAGTGGGGATGTTTGGGGGTGCTTTGGGGTTTTTCTGTTTGGTGGGGGGAAGGGGGAAAGTGGGGATGTTTTGGGGGGATTTGGGGTTTTTCTCTTTGGTGGGAGAGAGGGGGAAATTGGGGATGTTTGGGGTGGCTTAGGTGTTTGTCTCTTTTTTTGGGGGGGAGGGAAAAAGTGTGGATGTTTTGTGGGGCCTTGGGGTTTGTATATTTTGGGGGGGGAAGTGAAAAGTAGGAACACTTTGGGGGGCTTTGGGTTTTGTCACTTTTTTTTGGGGGAAGGAGAAAGTGGGGATGTTTGGGGGGCTTTGGGGTTTGTCTCTGGTGGGAGGGAGGGGGAAAGTGGGGATGTTTGAGGGGCTTTGGGGTTTGTCTCTTTTTGGTGGTGGGGAAGCGGAAAGCGAGGTTGTTTGGGGGGGGCTTAGGTGTTTGTCTATTTTTTTTGGGGGGGGGAACGGGAATTGGGGATGTTTTGGGGGGCTTTGGGGTTTGTGTCTTTTGGTGGGGGGAAAGGGAAAGTGGGGATGTTTTCGGGGGGCTTTGGGGTATGTGTCTTTTTCGGGTGGAAGGAGAATGTGGGGGTGTTTTGAGGGGCTTTGGGGTTTGTCTCTCTTTTGGTGGGGGGGAAAGGGAAAGTGGGGATGTTTTGGGGGGATTGTGGTTGGTGTCTTTTGTTGGGGGGGAGGGGGAAAGGGAGGATATTTGGGGGGCCTTGGGGTTTGTATATTTCTTGGGGGGAAGGGGAAAGTGGGGATGTTTGGGGGGGCTTTGGCGTTTCTCTCCCATTTTGGTGGGGGGGAAGGGGAAACTGGGAACGTTTTGGGGGGCTTTGGGGTTTGTCTCTTTTATGTGGGGGAGGGGGAATGTGCGGATGTTTTCGGGGGGCTTTGGGGTTTGTCTGTTTTTCAAGGGCGAAGGGGAATGTGGGTATGTTTTGAGGGGCTTTGGGGTTTGCCTCTTTTTTGGGGGAAGGGGAAAGTGGGGATGTTAGCGGGGGCTTTGGGGTTTGTCTCTTTTTTGGTGGGGGGAAGGGGGAACGTGGGGATGTTTTGGGGTCTTTAGGATTTGTCTCTTTTTTGGTGTATGGGAAGGGGAAAGTGGGAACGTTTTTGGGGGGCTTAGGTGGTTGTCTCTTTTGTTGTGGGTGAGGGGGAAAGTCGGGATGTTTGCGGGGGCGTTGGGGTTTGTCTCTTTTGGTGGGGGGGGGGAAATTGGGGATGTTTGGGGGGGCTTAGGTGTTTGTCTCTTTTTTGGTGGGGGGGAGGGGGAACTTGGGGATGCTTGTGGGGCCTTGGGGTTTGTCTCTTTTGTGGGAGGGAGGGGGAAAGTGGGGATGTTTTGGGGGGTATTTGGGTTTTGTCTCTTTTTGTTGGGGGGGAAGTGGAATGTGGGGATGTCTGGGGGGGCTTTGGTGTTTGTCTCTTCTTCGGTGGGGGGTGGGGCAACATAGGGATATTTGGGGGGGCCTTGGGGTTTTTATATGTTTGGGGAAAAGGGGAAAGTGGGGATTTTTGGGGGGGATTTAGGGTTTGTCTCAATTTGGTTGGGGGGAATGGGAAAGTGGGGATGTCTGGGGGGGCTTTGCAGTTTGTATATTTTTGGGGGGGAGGAGGAAAGTGTGGATGTTTTGGGAGCTTTGGGTTTTGTCTCTTTTTGGTGGGGGCGAAGCGGAAAGTTAGGTTTTTTGAGGGGGGCTTAGGTGTTTGTCTCTTTTCTGGTGGGGGGGAGGGTAATTGGGGATGTTTTTGGGGGGACTTACGTGTTTGTTGCCATTTTGGTTTGGAGGGAAAGTGGGGATGTTTTCGGGGGATTTTGGGGTTTTTCAGGAGGGGGAATGGTAAAGTGGGGATGTTTTGAGGAGCTTTGGGTTTTTTTCTGTTTTGGGGGGGAGGGAAAAAGTGGGGATGTTTTCGGGGGGCTTTTGGGTTTTTCTCTTTGGGGGGGGAGGGGGAAAGTGGCGATGTTAGGGGGGGCTTTGGCATTTGTCTCCCTTTTTGGTGTGGGGGATGGGGAAAGTGGTTATATTTTGGGGGGGCTTTGAGGTTTGTCTCTTTTCTGGTGTGGGGGAGGGAAAGTGGGGATGTTTGGGGGGTCTTTGGGGTTTGTCCCTTTTTGGTGGGGGGAAGCGGAAAGCGAGGTTGTTTGGGGGGGCTTAGGTGTTTGTCTATTTTTTTTTGGGGGGGGGAAGGGGAAGTGGGGATGTTTTGGGGGGCTTTGTGGTTTGTCTCCCTTTTTTGGTGTTGGGGAATAGGGAAACTGGGCATGTTTTGGGGTGATTTGGGTTTCTCTCATTTGTTTGGGGGGATGGGGAAAGTGGGGATGTTTTGGGGGGCTTTGGGGTTTGTCTCTTTTTTTGGTGGGGAAAGGGGGACAGTGGGGATGTTTTGGGGGGATTGGGGTTTGTCTCTTTTGTTGGAGGGATGGGGAAAGTCGCGATGTTTGGGGGGGATTTGAGTTTTGACTCTTGTTGGGCGGATGGGGAAAGTGGGGATGTTTTGGGTGGTCTTTGAGGTTTGTCTGTCTTTTTTCGTGTGGTGAGGGGAAAGTGGGGATGATTTGGGGGGCTTTGGGGTTTGCCTCTTTTGGTGGGGGGGGATGGGGATAGTGGGGATCTTTGGTCGGGGATTATGGGTTTCTCTCTTTTTTGGGGGGAAGTGGAAATTGTGGATATTTTGGGGGACTTTTGGGTTTCTCTGTTTTTTGGTGGGGGGCATGGGAAAGTGGGGATGTTTTGGGGGCTTTGATGTTTCTCTCTTTTTTGGTGGGGGGATGGAGAAAGTGGGGATGTTTTGGGGGGCCTTGGGTTTTGTCTCTTTTTGGTGGGGGGATGGGGAAAGTGGGGATGTTTTGGGGGGTTTGGGCTTTGTCTCTTTTTGTTGGGGGTAGGTGGAAAGTGGGGATGTTTTGGGGAGCTTTGGGGTTTGTCTCCCTTTTTTGTTGTGGGGGAGGTGGAAAGTGGGGATGTTTTGGGGGCTTTGGTGTTTGTCTGTTTGGTGGGGGACAGGGAAAGTGTGGATGTCTTGGGGGGGCATTGGGGTTTTTCTCTTTGGTAGGGAGGAAGGGGAAAGTGGGGGTATTTTGGCGGGGGTTGGGGTTTGTCCCTTTTGTTGAGGGGGAGGGGGAAAGTGGGGATTGTTTTGGGGGGCTTTGGGGTTTGTCTCTTATGGTTGGGGGAGGGGGAAAGTGGGGATGTTTTGGGGGTGTTTGGGCTTTGTCTCTGGTGGGGGGGAGAGTGAAAGTGGGGATGTTTGTGTGGGGCTTAGGTGTTTGTCTCTTTTTGGTGGTGTGAGGGGGAAAGTGGGGATGTTTTGGGGGTCTTTGTATTTTGTCTCTATTTTTTGGTTGGGGGAAGGGGAAAGTGCGGATGAGTTTGGGGGGTTTGGGCTTTGTCTCTGGTGGGCGGGAAGAGGAAAGTGGGGAGGTGTTGGGGGGGCTTTGGGGTTTGTCTCTGTTTGGGGGGGTGTGGAAGTGCGGAAGTTTTGGGAGTCTTTGGACTTTGTCTCCCTTTTTTGGTGTGGGGGAGGGGAAAGTGGGGATGATTGCATGAGGCTTTGGTGTTTGTCTCGTTTTTAGTGGGAGGCATGGGAAAGTGAGGATGTTTTGGGAGGCTTTGGTATGTGTCTCTTTGGTAGGGGAAAGAGGAAAGCGGGGACGTTTTGGGGGGTTTGGGGCATGTCTCTTTTTGGTGGGGGGGAGGTGAAAAGTGGGGATGTTTTGGGGGGGCTTTGGTGTTTTCTCTCTTTATTGGTGGGGGGGAAATTGGGGATGTTTTGGGGTATTTGGGGTTTGTCTATTTTGTTGGGGGGAGGGGGAAAGTGGAGATTTTTTGGGGGCCTTTGGGCTTTGTCTCTGGTGTGGGGGAAGAGGAAAGTGGGGATATTTTGGGGGGCTTTTGGTTCTGTCTGTTTTTGGTGTGGGGCGGGGGAAAGTGGGGATGTTTGGGGGGGATTTGGGGGTTTGTCTTTGTTTTGTGGGGGATGGAAAATGTGTGGATATTTTTGGGGGGGCTTTGGGGTTTGCCTTTTTTTGGTGGGGTGATGGGGAAAGTGGGGATGTTTTGGGGGTGCTTTGGGGTTTGTCTCTCTTTGGTCGGTGGGGGAAAGTTGGGATGTTTTGGGGATTTTGGGGTTTGTCTCCTAGGTGGTTGGATGGGAAAAGTGGGGATGTTTTGGGGGGCTTTGGGGATTGTCTCTTTTGGTGGGGGGGAAGGGGAAAATGTGGATGTTTCGGGGGGATTTGAGGTTTGTCTCTTTGGTGTGGAGAAGGGGAAAGTGGAGATGTTTTGGGGGGGCCTTGGCATTTGTCTCTTTTTTGGGTGGGGGTAGGAGGACAGTGGGGATGTTTTGGGGGGCCTTGGGTTTTGTCTCTTTTAGTGGGCGGAGAGGGAAAGTGGGGATGTTTTGGAGGGGCTTTGGGGTTTGTCTCTTTGGTAGGGGGAGAGGGGGAATTGGGGATGTTTTGGGGGAGCTTTGAGGTTTGTCTCTTTATTGGTGGGGATGGGGAGATGAAAGTGGGGATCTTTCAGGGGGGATTCTTTTTTGTCTCTTTTTGTGGGGGGGAGGGGGGAAAGTGGGGATGTTTGGAGAGTTTTGGGGTTTGTCTCTTTTTGGTAGGGGGGAAGCGGAAAGCGAGGTTGTTTGGCGGGGCCTTACGTGTTTGTCTCTTTTTTGGTGGCGGGGAGGGGGAGTGTGGGGATGTTTTTGGGGGGGGGCTTAGGTGTTTGTCTCTTTTGTTGGGGGGAAGGGGAAAGTCGCGATGTTTGGGGGGGATTTGAGTTTTGACTCTTGTTGGGGGAATGGGGAAAGTGGGGATGTTTTGGGTGGTCTTTGAGGTTTCTCTGACTTTTTTGGTGGGTTGAGGGGAAAGCGGGAATGTTTTGGGGGTCTTTGGGGTTTTGTGTTTTTGGTTGGTGGGAAGGGGAAAGTGGGGATGTTTTGGGGGGCTTTGGGTTTTGCCTCTTTTGGTGGGGGGGGATGGGGAAAGTGGGGATCTTTTGGTGGGGGATTATGGGTTTCTCTCTTTTTTGGGGGGAAGGGAAAATTGTGGATATTTTGGGGGACTTTTGGGTTTGTCTGTTTTTTGGTGGGGGGCGTGGGAAAGTGGGGATGTTTTGGGGGACTTTGGGGTTTGTCTCCGGTAGGGGGGAAGGGGAATTTGTGGAATGTCTTATGGCTTTGCTCTTTGTCTCTCTTTTTCTGGTGTCGGGGAGGTGAAAGTTGGGATCTTTTTGGGGAGCTTTGTGGCTTGTCTCTATTTTTTTTGGGGGGACGAGGAAAGTGGGGATTTTTTTGGGGGGCTTTGGGGTTTGTCTCCGTTTTCTTGTGTGGGTGAGGGGGGAAAGTGGGGATGTTTGCGGAATCTTTGTGGTTTGTCTCATTTTTGGTGGGGGGAAGGGGAAAGTGGGGATATTTTGGGGGTCTTTGGGGTTTGTCTCTTTGGTGGGGTTGAGGGGGAAATTTGGGATGTATGTATGGGCTTAGGGGTTTGTCTCTTTTTGGTGGGGTTGAGGGGGAAAGTGGGGATGATTTGGGGGGGCTTTGGGGTTTGTCTCTTTGGTAGGGGGAGAGGGGGAATTGGGGATGTTTTTGGGGGATTGGAGCTTTGTCTCTGGTTTGGAGAAGGAGAAAGTTGGGATGTTTGGGGGGCTTTGGGGTTTCTCTCTGGTGGGGGGAAGCGGAAATTAGGGATGTTTGGGGGGGGTTGGGGTTTTTCTCTTATTTGGTGGGGGGGAGAGGAAAGTGGGGATGTTTTGGGGGGGGCTTTGGGGTTTGTCTCTATTTTGTTGGGGGCAAAGTGGGGATGTTTTGGGGTATTTGGTTTTTGTCTCTTTTTGGTGGGGGGAAGGGGAAAGTGGGGACGTTTTGGGGGGCCTTTGGGGTTTTTCTCTTGTTAGGGGGGAGGGGGAAAGTGGGGAAGTTTTCAGGGTCTTAGGGGTTTGTCTCTTTTTTGTTGGGGGGGAAGGGGAAAGTGAGGATATTTGGCGGGGCTTTGGGGTTTGTCTCTTTTGGTGGGGGAGAGTGAAAGTGGAGAAGTTTTGGGGGTCTATGGGGTTTGTCTCTGGTGGGGGGCAAGGGGAAAGTGGGGATGTTTTGGGGGGGAATTGGGGTTTGTCTCTTTTGGTGGGGGGAAGCGGAAAGTGGGGATTTTTGGGGAGTCTTTGGGGTTTGTCTGGTTTTGGTGGGGGGGGGAATGGGAAAGTGGGGATGTTTGGGGGGTCTTTGGGGTTTGTCTCTTTTTGGTGGGGGGGAAGCGGAAAGTGAGATTGTTTGGGGGGGGCTTAGTGGTTTGTCTCTTTTTTTGGTGGGGGGAGGGGAAAAGTGGGTATGTTTTCTGGGGGCTTTGGGGTTTGTCTTTTTTTGGTGGGGGGGAAGGGGAATTGGGGATGTTTTGGGGGGATTGGGGTAGGTCTCATGTGTTGGGGGAGGGGAAAAGTAGGGATGTTTTGGGGGGATTTGGGTTTTGTCTCTTTTTTGGTGGGGGAGAAGCGGAAAGCGAGGTTGTTTGGGGGGGGCTTAGGTGTTTGTCCCTTTATTGGTGGGGGGGAGGGGAACTTGGGGATGTTTGGGGGGGCCTTGGGGTTTGTATATTTTTGGGGGGAAGGGGAAAGTGGGGATGTTTTGAGGGGTTTTGGGGTTTGTCTCTTTCGGTGGGGGGAGGGGGAAAGTGGGGATGTATTTGGGGGGCTTTGGAGTTTGTCTCTTTTTTGGGGGAAAGGGAAAGTGAGTATGTTTGGGGGGCTTTGGGGTTTGTATATTTTTTGGGGGAAGGGGAAATGGGGATGTTTGGGGGGTCTTTGGGGTTTTTCCATTTTTGGTGGGGGGGAACCGGAAAGCGAGGTTGTTTGGGGGGGTTTAGGTGTTTGTCTGTTTTTTTGCGGGGGAGAAGGGGAAGTTGGGATATTGTGGGGGGCTTTGGGGTTTTTCTCCCTTTTTTGGTGTTGGGGAAGAGGGAAAGTGGGGATGTTTTGGGGGACCTTGGGGTTTTTATATTTTTGGGGGGGAAGGGGAAAGTGGGGATGTTTTCGGGGGGCTTTGGGGTTTGTCTCTTTTTTGGTGGGGGGAAGGGGAAGTGGGGATGTTTTGGGGGGGCTTTCGGGTTTGTCTCATTTGGTGGGGGGGAAGGGGAAAGTGGGAACGTTTTTGGGGGGCTTAGGTGTTTGTCTTTTTTTGTGGGGGAGGGGGGAAAGTGGGGATGTCTGGGGGGGCTTTGGGGTTTGTCTCTTTTGGTGGGGGGGGATGGGGAATGTGGGGATGTCGGGGGGCTTAGCTGTTTGTTGCTTTTTTGGTGTGGTGGGAAAGTGGGGATGTTTTCGGGGGGTTTGGGGGTTTGTCTGTTTTTGGGGGGGGAAGGGTAAAGTGGGGATGTTTTGAGGAGCTTTGGGGTTTTTTCTCTTTTGGTGGGGGGGAGGAAAAAAGTGGGGATGTTTTCGGGGGGCTTTGGGGTTTTTCTGTTTGGTGGGGGGGAGGGGGAAATTGGGATGTTTGGGAGGGCTTTGGGGTTTGTCTCTTTTGGTGGGGGGGAGAGGAAAAATGGGGATGTTTTGGGGGGGATTGGGATTTGTCTCTTTTTGGTTGGGGGGAAGGTGAAAGTGGGGATTTTTTGGGGGGGCTTAGGTGTTTGTCTCTTTTTTGGTGGGGGATGGGGAACGTGGGGATATTTGGGGCAGCCTTGGGGTTTTTATATTTTTGGGGAAAAGGGGAAAGTGGGGATGTTTGGGGGATTTGGGGTTTGTCTCTTTGGTGTGGGGGAGGGGTAAAGTGGGGATGTTAGGGGGGGCTTTGGCATTTTTCTCCCTTTTTGGTGGGGGGGAAGGGGAAACTGGGAACGTTTTGGGGGGCTTTGGGGTTTGTCTCTTTTTTGTGGGGGAGGGGAAAGTGGGGATGTTTGGGGGGCCTTGGGGTTTGTCTCTTTGGTGGGAGGGAGGGGGAAAGTGGGGATGTTTTGGGGGGGGATTTGGGTTTTGTCTCTTTTTGGTGGGGGGGAAGGGGAAAGTGGGCATGTCTGGGGGGGCTTTGTTGTTTGTCTCTTCTTTGGTGGGGCGTTGGGCAACGTAGGGATATTTGGGTTTGTCCTTGGGGTTTTTATATATTTGGGGAAAAGGGGAAAGTGGGGATGTTTGGGGGCTTTGGGGTTTGTCTCTTTTAGTGGGGTGGAGGGGGACAGTGGGGATGTTTTGGGGGTTTTGGGCTTTGTCTCTTTGGTGGGGACAGGGATAGTGGGGAAGTTTTGGGGGGCTTTGGGATTTAATTCCGATGGGCAAATGGGGAAAGTGTGGATGTTTTGGGGGGTTTGGGGTTTTTCTTTTTTGGTGGGGGGAAGGGGAAAGTGGGGAAGTTTTTTAGGGGGTTTGCTGTTTTTCTCTTTTTTGGTAGGGGGGATATTTTTGGGGGATTTGAGGTTTGTCTCTTTGGTGTGGAGAAGGGGAAAGTGGGGATGTTTGCGGGGCTTTGGGGATTGTCTCTCTTTTTTGGTGTGGGGGGGATGTTTTAGGGGGGATTAGCGTTTTGTCTCATTTTGGTTGGGGGAAGTCGAAAGTGGGGATATTTGGGGGGCGCTTAGGTGTTTGTCCCTTTTATAGTGAGGGGGAAAATGGGGATGTTTTGAGGGGCTTTGGGGTTTTTTCCGTTTTGGTAGGTGGAAGGGGGAAAGTGGGGATAATTTGGGGCGGCTTTGGGGTTTTTCTCTTTGGTGTGGGGAAGGGGGAAATTCGGGATGTTATGGGGGCTTTGGGGTTTGACTCCCTTTTTGGTGTGGGGGAAGGGGGAAAGTGGGGATATTTTGGGTGGTTTGGGGTTTCTTTCTTTTTTGGTGGGGGATGGGGAAAGTGGGGATGTCTTGGGGGGGCATTGGGGTTTTTCTCTTTGGTGGGGGGGAAGGGGAAAGTGGGGATAGTTGGGTGGGGATTAGGTGTTTGTCTCTGGTGGTGGGAAGGGGTAAGTGGGATTTTTGGGGGGGCTTTGAGTTTTGTCTCTGTTTTTTGGTAGGGAGGGAGGGGAAAGTGGGGATATTTTGGGAGGGCTTTGGGGTTTGTCTCTGGTGGGGAGAATGGGGAAAATGGAGATGTTTTGGTGGGGGTTGGGTTTTGTCTCTTTGTTGGGGGGGAAGACTAAATTTCGGATGTTTTGGTGGGCTTTGGAGTTATTCTCTCTTTTTTGGTGGGGGGAAGGGGAAAGTGGGGATTTTGGGGGGCATTTGGGGTTTGTCTCACTTTTTTTGTGTGGGGGAGTGGAAAGTGGGGATGTTTGGGGGGCACTTTGGGGTTTATCTCTTTTTTGGTGGGGGGAGGGAATGTGGGGATGTTTTGGGGGTCTATGGGTTTGTCTGTTTGGTGGGGGGGGAAGCGGGGATGTCTTGGGAACTTTGGGGTTTGTCTCTATTTTGGTGGTGGGAGGGAGAAAGTGGGGATGTTTTTCTGGGATTTAGGGGTTTCTCTCTTTTGTTGAGGGGGAGGGGGAAATTGGGGATATTTGAGGGGGCTTTGGGTTTTTTTTATTTTTGGTGGGGGGAGAGTGAAATTGGGGATGTTTTGGGTGGCTTTGTGGTTTGTCTCTCTTTTTTAGTGTGAGAGAAGGGGAAAGTGGGGATGTTTTGGGGGTGTTTGGACTTTGTCTCTCTTTTGGTTGGGGGAAGGGGAAATTGGGAAAGATTTTGGGGGCTTTGGGCTTTGTCTCTGGTGGGTGGGAAGAGGAAAGTGGGGAGGTGTTGGCGGGGCTTTTTGGTTTGTCTCTTGTGTTGGGGGGGTGTGGAAGTGGGGATGTTTCAGGGGTCTTTGGGCTTTGTCACCCTTTTTTGATGAGTGGGAGGGGGAAAGTGGGATGTTTTGGGGGGCTTTGGGGTTTGTCTCTCTTATGTTGGCGGGAGGGGGAAAGTGGGGATGTTTGGTGTGGGCTTTGAGGTTTATCCCTTTTTTGGGTGGGGAAGGGGAAAATAGGGATGTTTTGAGGGGCTTTTGTTGGGGTGGAGGGTGAAAATGGGGATTTTTGGGGGAGCCTTGGGTTTGACTCTTTTTGGTGGGGGGAGGGCAAATGTGGGGATATTTTTGGTGTCTTGGGTTTTGTCTCTTTGGTGGGGGAGAAGGGGAAAGTGGGGATATTTTGAGGGGATTTGGGGTTTGTCTCTTTTTGGTGGGGGGGAAGGGGAACTTGAGGATATTCGGGGGGGCTTTGGGGTTTATCTCCCTTTTTTATTGTAAGTGAAGTGTAAAGTGGGGAAGTTTTGGGGGTCTTTGGGGTTTGTCTCTGGTGGGGGGCAATGGGAAAGTGGGGATGTTTTGGGGGGATTTGGGATTTGTCTCTTTTTGGTGGGGGGAGGGGGAAAGTGGGGATTTTTTGGCGGTCTTTGAGGTTTGATTTTTCTGGTGGTGTGGAGGGGGAAAGTGGGGATGTTTTGGGGGGCTTAGGGGTTTGTCTCTTTTTGGTGGTGGGGACGGGGAAAGTGGGGGTGTTTGTGGGGGGATTTGGGGTTTGTCTATTTTTGGTGGGGGGGAAATGGGAAAATAGGCATGTTTGGTGGTGGCTTAGGTGTTTGTCTCTGTTTTAGTGGGGGGGAGGGAACGTTGGGATATTTTGGGTGGGGCTTTGGGGTTTGTCTTTTTTTTGGTGGGGGGGAAGGGGAACGTGGGGATGTTTTGGGGGGGATTAGCGTTTTGTCTCATTTTGGTGGGGGGAAGTGGAAAGTGGGGATACTTGGGGGGGCTTAGGTGTTTTTTCGCTTTTTTGGTTGGGGGGGATGATTACTGGGGGGCTTTGGGGTTTGTCTGTTTTTCGGGGGGGGAAGGGGAAAGTGGGGATTATTTGAGGGGCTTTGGGGTTTTTTCCCTTTTGGTAGGTGGAAGGGGGAAAGTGGGGATATTTTGGCCGGTCTTTGGGGTTTTTCTCTTTGGTGGGGGGAAGGGGGAAATTGGGGATGTTTTGGGGGCTTTGAGGTTTGACTCACTTTTTGGTGTGGGAAAGGGGGAAAGTGAGGATGTTTTGGGGGGCTTTGGGGTTTTCTCTTTTGGTGGGGGGGAAGGGGAAAATGTGGATATTTCGGGGGGATTTGAGGTTTGTATCTTTGGTGTGGAGAAGGGGAAAGTGGGGATGTTTTGGGGGGCTTTGTGGTTTGTCTCCCTTTTTTGGTGGAGGGGAAGGTTAAAGTGGGGATGTTTGTGGGGGCTTTGGGTTTATCTCTATATTTTGGTGGGGTGAATTGGAAAGTGGGGTTGATTTGAGGGGCTTTTGGGGTTTGTCTTATTTTTGGTGGGGAGAAGGGGAAAGTGGGGCTGTCTTGGGGGTGTTGGGGTCTGTCTCATTCGTGGGGGAATGGGAAAGTGGGGATTTTTTTGGGGGCTTTGAGGCTTGTCTGTTTTTGGTTGGGAGCGTGGGAAAGTGGGGATGTTTTGGGGGTCTTTGGAGCTTGTGTCCTTGGTGGGGGGAAAATGGAACTTGGGGATATTTGTATGGGCTTAGGGGTTTGTCTCTTTTTGGTGGGGTTGAGGGGTAAATTGGTGATGTTTTTGGGGGACTTTGAGGTTTTTCTCCTTTTTGCTTGGTGGGAAGGGGAAAATAGGGATAATTTGGGGGGGATTTGGGGTTTGTCTCTTTCTTGGTGTGAGGGAGGGGGAAGGAGGGGATGTTTTGGGTGTCTTTTGGGGTTTGTCTCTTTTGATGGTGGGAGGGGTAAAGTGGGGATATTTGGGGGGCCTTAGGTGTTTGCCTCTTTTAGTGGGGGGAGAGGGAAAGTGGGGATGTCTTGGGGGGGCTTTGGGGTTTGTCACTTTTTGGTTTGGGGAGGGGAAAGTGGGGATGTTTTGGGGGGGCTTTTGGGTTTGTCTCTGTTTTGGGGAGGGGAAAGTGGGGATGATTGGGGGTCTTTGGGCTTTGTCTCCCTTTTTTGGTGTGGGGGAGGGGAAAGTGGGGATATTTGGGTGAGGCGTTGGTGTTTGTCTCTTTTTTGGTGGAATGCATGGGAAAGTGAGAATGTTTTGGAAGGCTTTGGTATGTGTCTCTTTGGTAGGGGAAAGAGGAAAGTGGGGATGTTTTGGGGGGTTTGGGGCATGTCTCTTTTTGGTGGGGGGGAGGTGGAAAGTAGGGATGTATTGGGGGGGTTGGGATTTTTTTCTCTTTGGTGGGTCGAAAGTGGGGATGTTTTGGGGTATTTGGGGTTTGTCTATTTTGTTGGGGGGAGGGGGAAAGTGGAGATTTTTTGGGGGGCTTTGGGCTTTGTCTCTGGTGTGGGGGAAGAGGAAAGTGGGGGAGTTTTGGTGGTGCTTTGGGGTTTGTCTCCCTTTTTTAGTGTCTCGAAGGGGGAAAATGGGGATGTTTTGGGGCGGCTTTGGGGTTTGTCTCTCTTATTTTGGGGGGAGGGCAGAAGTGGGATGGTTTGGGGGGCGTTGGGCTTTTTCCTTTTTGGTGGGGGGAAGGGAAAAGTGAGGATGTTTTGGGGGGCTTTGGGTTTATTCTCTGGTTTGGGGGAAGGGGAAATTTGGGATTTTTGGGGGTGTTGGGGTTTGTCTCTATTTTGGTGGGGGGAAGAGGAAAGTGGGGATGTTTGGGGGTTCTTTGAGGTTTGTCTCTTTTTTGGTGTGGGGAAGGTGAAAATAGGGACGTTTTGGGGGGCTTTGGGGTTTGTCTTTTGTTGGGGTGGAGGGTGAAAATGGGGATGTTTTGGGGGAGCTTTGGGTTTCTCATTTTTTGGTGGGGGGAGGGCGAAAGTGTGGATTTTTTCGGGGTCTTGGGTTTTGTCTCTTTGTTGGGGGGAAGGGGAAAGTGGGGATATTTTGAGGGGATTTGGGGTTTGTCTCTTTTTGTTGGGGAACTTGGGGATGTTTAAGGGGGTCTTTGGCGTTTATCTCTTTTTCGGGCGAAGGGGAAAGAGGGGATGTTTGGGGCTGGCTTTGGGGATTTTCTCTTTGGTGGGGGGGAGTGGGAAAGTGGGGTTGTTTGGGGGCCTTTGGGTTTGTATAGTTTTTGGGGGGAAGGGGAAAGTGGGAATGTTTTGGGGGGCTTTGGGTTTGTCTCCCTTTTTTTGTTTGGGGGAGTGGGAAAGTGGGGATATTATGGGGGGGATTGGGGTTTGTCTCTTTTTGTGGGGTGGAAGCGGAAAGTGAGGTTGTTTGGGGGGCTTAGGTGTTTGTCTTTTTTTTGTTGGGGGGGAGGGGAAATATGGGGATGTTTTGGGTGGGATTTGGGGTTTGTCTCTTTTTGGTGGTGGGGAGGAGGAACGTGGGGATGTTTTGGGGGGCTTTGGGGTTTGTCTCTTTTTGGGGGGGAATGGGAAAGTAGGATTATTTGGGGGAGCTTTTGGGTTTGTTTTTGGTCGGGGGTGGGCGAAAGTGGGGATGATTTTTAGGATTTTGGGGTTTTTCTCTTGTTTGGTCGGGGGAAGGGAAAAGTGGGGATGTTTTGGGGGTCTTTGGAGTTTGTCTCTTTGGTGGCGTGGAAGGGGAACTTAGGGATGTTTGTATGGGCTTAGGGGTTTGTCTCTTTCGTGGTGTTGAAGGCTAAAGTGGGTATGTTTTGCGGGGGCATTGGGGTTTGTCTATTTTTTGCTTGGTGGGAAGGGGAAAATAGGGATAAGTTGGGGGGGATTTGGGGTTTGTCTCTCTTTTTTGGTGTGAAGGGGAAGGAGGGGATGTTTTGGGTGTCTTTTGGGTTTTGTCTCTTTTGATGGTGGGAGGGGTAAAGTGGGGATATTTGGGGGGGGTTAGGTGTTTGTCACTTTTTGGTGGGGGGAGAGGGAAAGTGGGGATGTTTTGGGGGGGCATTGGGGTTTGTCTCTTTTGTTGGGGGGATGGGGAAAGTAGGGATGTTTTGGGGGGTTTTGGGGTTTTTCTCTTTGGTGGGTGAGAGGGGAAAGTGGGGATGTTTTGGGGGGCTTTGGGGTTTGTATAGTTTTGGGGGGAAGGGAAAGTGGGGATGTTTTGGGGGGCCTTGGGGTTTGTATAGTTTTGGTGGGCAAGGGGAAAGTTGGGATGTTATGGGGGGCTTTGGGGTTTGTCTCCGTTTTTTTGGTGTGGGGGAGTGGGAAATTGGTGGTGTTTTGGGGGGATTTGGGGCTTGTCTCTTTTTGGTGGGGGGAAGGGAAAAGTGGGAATGTTTTGGGGGGGATTTGAGGTTTGTCTTTTATTGGTGGGTGGAAGGTGAAAGTGGGGATATTTTGGGGGCTTAGGGGTTTGTCTCTTTTTTGGTAGTGATGGGGATGGGAAAGTGGGGATGTTTTGGGGGGGATTAGCGTTTTGTCTCATTTTGGTGGGGGGAAGTGGAAAGTGAGGATATTTGGGGGGGGCTTAAGTGTTTTTTCTCTTTTTTGGTGGAGGGGAAAGTGGGGATGTTTTCGGGGGGCTTTGGGGTTTGTCTGTTTTTCAGGTGGGGAAGGGGAAAGTGGGGATGTTTTGAGGGGCTTTGGGGTTTTTTCCCTTTTGGTAGGTGGAAGGGGGAAAGTGGGGATCTTTTGCGGGGGCTTTGGTGTTTTAAACTTTGGTGCGGTGGAGGGGAAAAGTGGGGCTTTGGGGTTTGTCTCTTTTTTGGTCGGGGGAGGGAATGTGGGGATGTTTTGGGGGTCTATGGGGTTTGTCTCTATGATGGGGTGGAGGGGGAAAGTGGGGAAGTTTTTCTGGGATTTAGGGGTTTCCCTCTTTTGTTGAGGGGGAGGGGGAAAGTGGGGATGTTTGGGGTGAGCTTTGAGGTTTGTCTCTTTTTTTGTGGGGGAAGGGGAAAGTAGGGATATTTGGGGGAGCTTTTCGGTTTGTTTTTGGTGGGGGGAGGGGGAAAGTGGGATGTTTTGGGGATTTTAAGGTTTGTCTCTTGTTTGGTGGGGGGAAGGGGAAAGTGGGGATATTTTGGGGGGCTTAGGGGTTTGTGTCTTTTTAGATGGTGATGGGGATGGGAAAATGGGGATGTTATGGGGGTCATTTGGGGTTTGTCTCTTTTTTGTGGGGGGGAAATGGGAAAATAGGGATGTTTGGGGGTGGCTTATGTGTTTGTCTTTTTTAGTGGGGGGGAGGAAATGTGGGGATGTTTTGGGTGGGGCTTTGGGGTTTGTCTCCCTTTTTTAGTTTGGGGGAGGGGAAAGGGGATATTTGGGTGAGGCTTTGGTGTTTGTCTTTTTTTGTGGGAGGCATGGGAAAGTGAGGATGTTTGGGTGGGTCTTGGGTGTTTGTCTCTATTATGGTGGGGGAGGGGGAAAGTTGGGATGTTTTGGGGGTCTTTGTATTTTGTCTCTATTTTTTGGTTGGGGGAAGGGGAATGTGGGGATGAGTTTGGGGGCTTTGGGCTTTGTCTCTGGTGGGCGGGAAGAGGAAAGTGGGGAGGTGTTGGGGGGGCTTTGGGGTTTGTCTCTGTTTGGTGGGGTGTGGAAGTGGGGAAGATTTGGGAGTCTTTGGGCTTTGTCTCCATTCTTTGGTGTGGGGGAGGGGAAAGGGGATATTTAGGTGAGGCTTTGGTGTTTGTCTCGTTTTTGGTTGGAGGCATGGGAAAGTGAGGATGTTTTGGGAGGCTTTGGTATGTGTCTCTTTGGTAGGGGAAAGAGGAAAGTGGGGACGTTTTGGGGGGTTTGGGGCTTGTCTCTTTTTGGTGGAGGGGAGGTGAAAAGTGGGGATGTTTTGGGGGTCTTTGGTGTTTGTCTCTCTTTATTGGTGGGGGGGAATTTGGGGATGATTTAGGGTATTTGGGGTTTGTCTATTTTGTTGGGGGGAGGGGGAAAGTGGAGATATTTTGGGGGGCTTTGGGCTTTGTCTCTGGTGTGGGGGAAGAGGAAAGTGGGGATATTTTGGGGGGCTTTTGGTTTTGTCTGTTTTTGGTGTGGGGCGGGGGAAAGTGGGGATGTTTGGGGTGGATTTGGGGGTGTGTCTTTGTTTTGTGGGGGATGGAAAATGTAGGGATATTTTGGGGGGGCTTTGGGGTTTGCCTGTTTTGGTGGGGTGATGGGAAAAGTGGGGATGTTTTGGGGGTGCTTTGAGGTATGTCTCTTTTGGTGGGATAGGAGGGAAAGTGGGGATGCCTTTAGGGGGCTTTGGGGTCTGTCTCTTTGGTGGGGGAAGGGTAAAGTGGGGATGTTTTGGGGGGCAAAGTGGGGATGTTTTGGGGGGCCTTGGGGTTTGTCTCTTTTTTGGGTGGGGGGAGGAGGACAGTGGGGTTGTTTTTGGGGGGCTTGGGGTTTGTCTCTTTTTGGTGGGGGTAGGTGGAAAGTGGCAATGTTTTGGGGGGGCTTTGGGGTTTGTCTCTCTTTGGTCGGTGGGAAAGTTGGGATGTTTTGGGGATTTTGGGGTTTGTCTCCTAGGTGGTTGGCTGGGAAAAGTGGGGATGTTTTGGTGGGCTTTGGGGACTGTCTCTTTTGGTGGGGGGGAAAGGGAAAATGTGGATGTTTCGGGGGGATTTGAGGTTTGTCTCTTTTGTGTGGAGAAGGGGAAAGTGGGGATGTTTTGGGGGGGCTTTGGCTTTTATCTATTTTTTTTGCAAAGGGGAAAGTGGGGATGTTTGGGGGGGCTTTGGGGTTTTTCTCTTTGGTAAGGGGGAGTGGAAAAGTGGGGATTTTTTGGGGGGCCTTTGGGTTTGTATAATTTTCGGGGGGAAGGGGAAAGTGGGTATGTTTTGGGGGGCTTTGGGCTTTGTCTCCCTTTTTTTGTGTGGGGGAGTGGGAAAGTGGGGATATTTTGGGGTTATTGGGGTTTGTCTCTTGTTGGGGGGAGGGCAAAAGTGGGGATATTTGGGGGGGCTTTGGGGTTTGTATCTTTTGTGGTGGGGGAAAGGGGACACTGGGGATATTTTCGGGGGGATTTGGGGTTTGTCTCTTTTTGTTGGTGGGGAGGGGTAAAGTGGGGATGTTTTGGGGGTCTTTGGAGTTTGTCTCATTTTGGGGGGGAAGGGGAAAGTAGGATTATTTGGGGGAGCTTTTGGGTTTGTTTTTGGTCGGGGGTGGGTGAAAGTGGGGAAGTTTTGAGTATTTTGGGTTTTGTCTCTTGTTTGTCGGGGAAGGGAATTGTGGGGATGTTTTGGGGGAGCTTTGGGTTTGTCTCTTTTTTGTGGGGGGAGGGCGAATGTTGGGATATTTTTGGTGTCTTGGGTTTTGTCTCTTTGGTGGGGGTGAAGGGGAAAGTGGGGATATTTTGAGGGGATTTGGGGTTTGTCTCTTTGGTGGGGGGAAGGGGAAAGTGGGGATGTTTTGGGAGGGCTTAGGTGTTTGTCTCTTTTTTGGGTGGGGGGAGGAGGACAGTGGGGATGTTTTGGGGGGCCTTGGGTTTTGTCACTTTTTGGTGGGGGGATGGGGAAATTGGGAATGTTTTGGGGGGGTTTTGGCGTTTGTCTCTTTTAGTGGGGGAATGGGGAAAGTGGGGACGTTTTGCAGGGTTTGGGGCATGTCTCTTTTTGGTGGAGGGGAGGTGAAAAGTGGGGATGTTTTGGGGGGGCTTTGGTGTTTGTCTCTCTTTATTGGTGGGGGGAAATTGGGGATGATTTGGGGTATTTGGGGTTTGTCTATTTTGTTGGGGGGAGGGGGAAAGTGGAGATATTTTGGGGGGCTTTGGGCTTTATCTCTGGTGTGGGGGAAGAGGAAAGTGGGGATATTTTGGAGGGCTTTTGGGTTTGTCTGTTTTTAGTGTGGGGCGGGGGAAAGTGGGGATGTTTGGGGGGGATTTGGGGGTTTGTCTTTGTTTGGTGGGGGATGGAAAAAGTGGGGATATTTTGGGGGGGCTTTGGGGTTTGCCTGTTTTGGTGGG
The DNA here is from genome assembly GCF_964237585.1 of Gallinula chloropus. NCBI lineage: Eukaryota > Metazoa > Chordata > Aves > Gruiformes > Rallidae > Gallinula > Gallinula chloropus. The sequence goes on from NC_140089.1 coordinate 74,997,434, forward strand.
GTGATGGGGAAAGTGGGGATGTTTTGGGGGTGCTTTGAGGTATGTCTCTTTTGGTGGGATAGGAGGGAAAGTGGGGATGCCTTTAGGGGGCTTTGGGGTCTGTCTCTTTGGTGGGGGAAGGGTAAAGTGGGGATGTTTTGGGGGGCCTTGGGGTTTGTCTCTTTTTTGGGTGGGGGGAGGAGGACAGTGGGGATGTTTTTGGGGGGTTTGGGGTTTGTCTCTTTTTGGTGGGGGTAGGTGGAAAGTGGGGCAATGTTTTGGGGGGGCTTTGGGGTTTGTCTCTCTTTGGTCGGTGGGAAAGTTGGGATGTTTTGGGGATGTTGGGGTTTGTCTCTTAGGTGGTTGGATGGGAAAAGTGGGGATGTTTTGCGGGGGTTTGGGGATTGTCTCTTTTGGTGGGGGGGAAAGGGAAAATGTGGATGTTTCGGGGGGATTTGAGGATTGTCTCTTTTGTGTGGAGAAGGGGAAAGTGGAGATGTTTTTGGGGGGCTTTGTGCTTTGTCTCCCTTTTTTGTGGAGGGGAATGTTAAAGTGGGGATGTTTTAGGGGGGCTTTGGCTTTTATCTCTTTTTTGGGTGAAGGGGAAAGTGGGGATGTTTGTGGGGGCTTTGGGGTTTTTCTCTTTGGTGGGGGGGAGTGGGAAAGTGGGGATTTTTTGGGGGGCCTTTGGGTTTGTATAATTTTGGGGGGGAAGGGGAAAGTGGGTATGTTTTGGGGGGCTTTGGGGTTTGTCTCCCTTTTTTTGTGTGGGGGAGTTGGAAAGTGGGGATATTTTGTGGGGGATTGGGGTTTGTCTCTTTTGTTGGGGGTAGGGCGAAAGTGGGGATGTTTTGGGGGGGCTTTGGGGTTTGTCTCTTTTTTGGTGGGGGAAAGGGGACACTGGGGATGTTTTCAAGGGGATTTGGGTTTTGTCTCTTTTTGGTGGGGGGGAGGGGGACAGTGGGGATGTTTTGGGGGTCTTTGGAGTTTTTCTCTTTGGTGGGGGGGAAGGGGAACTTGGGGATGTTTGTATGGGCTTAGGGGTTTGTCTCTTTTTCGTGGGGTTGAAGGGTAAAGTGGGGATGTTTTGGGGGGCATTGAGGTTTGTCTCTTTTTTGTGGGTGGAGTGGGAATGGGGGATGTTTTGGGAGGGCATTGAGGTTTGTCTCTTTTTTGCTTGGGGGGAAGGGGATAATAGGGATAATTTGGGGGGGATTTGTGGTTTGTCATTCTTTTTTGGTGTGAGGGAGTGGGAAGGAGGTTATGTTTTGGGGGTCTTTTGGGGTTTGTCTCTTTTGATGGTGGGAGGGGTAAAGTGGGGATATTTGGGGGGGCATTGGGGTTTGTCACTTTTTGGTGGGGGGAGAGCAAAAGTGGGGATGTCTTGAGGGCACTTTGGGGTTTGTCTCTTTTGTTGGGGGGATGGGGAAAGTAGGGATGTTTTGGGGGGGCTTGGGGTTTGTATAGTTTTGGAGGGCAAGGGGAAAGTGGGGATGTTATGGGGGGCTGTGGGGTTTGTCTTCGTTTTTTTGGTGTGGGGGTGTGGGCAATTGGTGGTGTTTTGAGGGGGATTGGGGTTTGTCTCTTTTTTGGTGGGGAAGGGGGATAGTGGGGATGTTTTGGGGGGATTTGGGGTTTGTCTTTTATTGGTGGGTGGAAGGTGAAAGTGGGGATATTTTGGGGGGCTTAGGGGTTTGTGTCTTTTTTGGTGGTGATGGGGATGGGAAAGTGGGGATGTTTTGGGGGGGCTTTGGGTTTTGTCTCTTCTTGGTGGGGGGGAAATGGGAAAATAGGGATGTTTGGTGTGGCTTAGGTGTTTGTCTCTGTTTTAGTGGGGGGAAGGGGAACGTGGGGATGTTTTGGGGGGGATTAGCGTTTTGTCTCATTTTGGTGGGGGGAAGTGGAAAGTGGGGATATTTGGGGGGGCTTAGGTGTTTTTTCTCTTTTTTGGTGGGGGGAAAGTGGGGATGATTACTGGGTGGCTTTGGGGTTTGTCTGTTTTTCAGGGGGGGAAGGGGAAAGTGGGGATGATTTGAGGGGCTTTGGGGTTTTTTCCCTTTTGGTAGGTGGAAGGGGGAAAGTGGGGATATTTTGGGCGGTCTTTGGGGTTTTTCTCTTTGGTCGGGCGAAGGGGGAAATTGGGGATGTTTTGGGGGCTTTGAGGTTTGACTCACTTTTTGGTGTGGGGAAGGGGGAAAGTGGGAATGTTTTGGGGGGCTTTGGTGTTTGTCTATTTGGTGGGGGATGGGGAAAGTGGGGATGTTTTGGGGGTCTTTGGGGTTTGTCTCTTTTGTTTGGGGAGGGGAAAATGGAGATGTTTGGGGGGGGTTGGGTTTTGTCTCTTTGTTGGGGGGAAGAGGAAATTTGGGATGTTTTGGTGGGCTTTGGAATTATTCTCTCTTTTTTGGTGGGGGGATGGCGAAAGTGGGATGTTTTGGGGATTTTGAGGTTTGTCTCTTGTTTGGTGAGGGGAAGGGAAAAGTAGGGATGTTTTGGGGGTCTTTGGTGTTTGTCTTTTGTTGGGGTGGAGGGTGAAAATGGGGATGTTTTGGGGGAGCTTTGGGTTTGTCTCTTTCTGGTGGGGGGAGGGCGAATGTGGGGATATTTTTGGTGTCTTGGGTTTTGTCTCTTTGGTGGGGGTGAAGCGGAAAGTGGAGATATTTTGAGGGGATTTGGGGTTTGTCTCTTTTTGGTGGGGGGAAGGGGAAATTGGGGATGTTTGGGGGGCTTTGGGGTTTGTCTCTTTGGTTTGGGGAGGGGGAAAGTGGGGATGTTTTGGGGGGCCTTGGGGTTTGAATAGTTTTTGGGGGGAAGGGGAAAGTGGGGATATTTTGGGGGCCTTTGGTGTTTGTCTCTTTGGAGGGAGACGGGGAAAGTGGGGATATTTGGGTGCGGCTTTGGGTTTTGTCTCTCCTTTTTAGTAAGGAGGAAGGGGAACGTGGGGGTATTTTGGGGGGCTTTGGGCTGTGTCTCTTTGGTGGGGGGGAGGGGGAAAGTGGAGATGTTTGGGGGGGGTTGGGTTTTGTCTCTTTGGTGGGGGGGAGAAGAGGAAATTTGTGATGTTTTGGGGGGCTTTGCAGTTTGTCTCTCTTTTTTGGTGGTGGGAATGGGAAATTGGGGAAATTTTGAGGGTCTTTGGGGTTTGTCTCTTTTTTGGTGGGGGAAAGGGTAAAGAGGGATGTTTAGTGGGGGATTTGGGGTTTCTCTATTTTGGAGTGTGGGAGGGGGAAAGTGGGGATATTTTGGGGGGGGGCTTTGGGGTTTGTCTCTTTTTTGGTGCGGGTGAAGGGCAAAGTGGGAATTTTTTGGGAGGCTTTGGGGTTTGTCTCTTTAATTAGGGGGGAGGGGGAATGTGGGGATGTTTTTCTGAGATTTGCAGTTTGTCTCTTGTTGGGGGGGAGGGGGAAAGTGAGGAAGTTTTCAGGGTCTTAGGGGTTTGTCTCTTTGGTGGGGGGGAAGGGGAACTTGAGGATATTTGGGGGGGCTTTGGGGTTTGTCTCTTTTGGTTGGGGGAGAGTGAAAATGGGGATGTTTTGGGGGTCTTTGGGGTTTGTCTCTGGTGGGAGGCAAGGGGAAAGTGGGGATGTTTTGGGGGGGATTTGGGGTTTGTATCTTTGGTGGGGGGATGGGGAAAGTGGGGATGTTTTGGGAGGGCTTAGGTGTTTGTCTCTTTCTCTGGGGAAAGGGGAAAGTGGGGATGTATTGGGGGTCTTAGGGGTTTGTCTCTTTTGGTGGGGTGAAGGGGAAAGTGGGGATATTTTGGGGGGGCTTTTGGTTTTGTCTGGTTTTGGTGTGAGGCATCAGAAAGTGGGGATGTTTGAGGGGGATTTGGGGGTTTGTCTCTTTTTTGGTGGGGGATGGAAAAAGGGGGAATATTTTGGGGGGGCTTTGAGGTTTGCCTCTTTTGGTGGGGTGACGTGGAAGGTGGGGATATTTTGGTGGGGGATTAGGGGTTTGTCTTTTTTGGGGGGGAAGGGGAAATTGGGGATATTTTGGGGGACTTTTGGGTTTGTCTGTTTTTGGTGGGGGGCAGGTGAAATTGGGGATGTCTTGGGGGCTTTGGTGTTTGTCTCTTTTTTGGTGGGGTGATGGGGAAATTGGGAATGTTTTGGGGGGTCTTTGAGGTATGTCTCTTTTGGTGGGGTAAGAGGGAAAGTGGAGATGTCTTGAGGGGACTTTGGGGTTTGTCTCTTGTTGGGGGGATGGGGCAAGTCGGGATGTTTGGGGAGGGATTTCAGGTTTCTCTGTTGTTGGGGGGATGGAAAAATTGGGGATGTTTTGGGGGTCTTTGTGGTTTGTCTCTTTTTGGTGGGGGAATGGGGAAAGTGGGGATTTTTTGGGGGTCTTTGAGGTTTGGTTTCTCTGGTGGGTTGGAGGGTGAAAGTGGGGATATTTTGGGGGGCTTTGAGGTTTATCTGGTTTTGGTGGGGGGAGGGGGAAAGTGGGGATGTTTTGGGGGGCTTTGGTGTTTGTCTCTGGTGGGGGACGGGGAAAGTGGGGATATTGGGGTGGGGATTAGGTGTTTGTCTCTTTTTGGTGGGGGTAAGTGGTAAGTGGGATTTTTGGGGGGGCTTTGGGATTTGTCTCTGTTTGGGGGGTGTGGAAGTGGGGAAATTTTTGGGAGTCTTTGGACTTTGTCTCCCTTTTTTGGTGTGGGGGAGGGGAAAGTGGGGATGATTGCATGAGGCTTTGGTGATTGTCTTTTTTGGTGGGAGGCATGGGAAGGTGAGGATGTTTTGGGAGGCTTTGGTATGTGTCTCTCTTTGGTATTTGTCTCGTTGGAGGGAGACAGGGAATGTGCGGATATTTGGGTGGGGCTTTGGGTTTTGTCTCTTGTTTTTGATAAGGAGGAAGGGGAACATGGGGGTATTTTGGGGGGCTTTGGGTTTTGTCTCTTTGGTGGGGGGGAAGAGGAAATTTGGGATGTTTGGGGGGCCTTTCGGGTTTGTCTCTTTTTTGGTGGGGGGAAAGGGTAAAGAGGGATGTTTACTGGGGGATTTGTGGTTTGTCTATTTTGGAGTGTGGGAGTGGGAATGTGGGTATATTTTGGGTGGGGCTTTGGGGTTTGTCTCTTTTTTGGTGCGGGTGAAGGGGAAAGTGGGAATTTTTGGGGGGGCTTTGGGGTTTGTACTTTTGTTAGGGTGGAGCTGTATGTGGGGATGTTTTTCTGAGATTTGCAGTTTGTCTCTTTTGTTGTGTGGGGAGGGGGAAAGTGGGGAAGTTTTTGGGGTCTTTGGGGTTTGTCTCTTTTGGTGGGGTGAAGGGGAAAGTGGGGATATTTTGGGGGGGCTTTTGGTTTTGTCTGGTTTTGGTGTGGGGCGTCAGAAAGTGGGGATGTTTGAGGGGGATTTGGGGGTTTGTCTCTTGTTTGGTGGGGGATGGAAAAATGGGGAATATTTGGGGGGGGCTTTGAGGTTTGCCTCTTTTGCTGGGGTGATGGGGAAAGTGGGGATATTTTGGTGGGGGATTAGGGGTTTGTCTTTTGGGGGGGGAAGGGGAAATTGGGGATATTTTGGGGGACTTTTGGGTTTGTCTGTTTTTAGTGGGGGGCAGGTGAATTTGTGGATGTCTTGGGGGCTTTGGTGTTTGTCTCTTTTTTGGTGGGGGGATGGAGAAAGTGGGAATGTTTTGGGGGGTCTTTGAGGTATGTCTCTTTTGGTGGGGTAAGAGGGAAAGTGGGGATGTTTTCATGAGGCTTTGGGGTTTGTCCCTTTGGTGGGGGAAGGGGAAAGTGGGGATGTTTTGGGGGGGCCTTGGGGTTTGTCTCTTTTTTGGGTGGGGGGAGGAGGACAGTGGGGATGTTTTGTGGGGCCTTGGGTTTTGTCACTTTTTGGTGGGGGGATGGGGAAAGTGGGGATGTTTTGGGGGGCTTTGGGGTTTTTCTCTTTTTGGTGGGGGTAGGTGGAAAGTGGGGATGTTTTGGGGTGGCTTTGGGGTTTGTCTCTTTTTTTGTTGGGGAGGGAGAAATTGGGAATGTTTTGGGGGGGCTTTGGGGTTTGTCTCTTTGGTTGGGGGGAGGGAGAATTGGGGATGTTTTGGGGGGGCTTTGAGGTTTGCCTATTTTTTTGCTTGGGGGGAAGGGGAAAATAGGGATAATTTGGGGGGGATTTGGGGTTTGTCTCTCTTTTTTTGTGACGGGGGGAAGGAGGAGATGTTTTGGGGGTCTTTTGTAGTTTGTCTCTTTTGATGGTGGGAGGGGTAAAGTGGGGATATTTGGGGGGGCTTATGTGTTTGTCACTTTTTGGTGGGGGGAGAGGGAAAGTGGGGATGTCTTGGGCACTTTGGGGTTTGTCTCTTTTAGTGGGGGAATGGGGAAAGTGGGGATGTTTTGGGGTGACTTTGAGGTTTGTCTCTGTTGGGGGGATGGGGAAAGTCGGGATGTTTGGGGAGGGATTTCAGGTTTGTCTGTTGTTGGGGGGATGGAAAAATTGGGGATGTTTTGAGGGGATTTGGGGTTTGTCTCTGGTTTGGGGAGGGGAAAGTGGGCATGTTTGGGGGGGATTTGTGGTTTGTCTCTTTGGTTTGGGGAGGCGAAAGTGGGGATGTTTTGGGGGGGATTTGGGGCTTGTCTCTTTGGTTTGGGGAGGGGAAATTGGGGATGTTTTGGGGGTCTTTGGGCTTTGTCTCCCTTTTTTGGTGTGGGGGAGGGGAAAGGGGATGATTGGGTGAGGCTTTGGTGTTTGTCTCTTTTTTGGTGGAATGCATGGGAAAGTGAGGATGTTTTGGAAGGCTTTGGTATGTGTCTCTTTGGTAGGGGAAAGAGGAAAGTGGGGACGTTTTGGGGGGTTTGGGGCTTGTCTCTTTTTGGTGAGGGGGAGGTGGAAAGTGGGGATGTTTTGGGGACCTTTGGGATTTGTTTCTCTTTGGTGGGTCGAAAGTGGGGATGTTTTGGGGTATTTGGGGTTTGTCCCACTTTTTTGATGTGGGGGATTGGGAAAGTGGGGATATTTACTGGGGGATTGGGGTTTGAATCTTTTGGTGGGGGGGAAGCGGAAAGCGAGGTTGTTTGGGGGGGCTTTCGGGTTTGTCTCTTTTTTGGTGGGGGAAAGGGAACAGTGGGGATGTTTTGGGGGTATTTGGGGTTTGTCTCTTTTTGGTGGGGGGTAGGGGAATAGTGGGGATGTTTTCGGGGGCTTTGTGGTTTGTCTCCCTTTTTTGATGTGGGGGAAGGGGAAAGTGGGAATGTTTGGGGTGGGCTTTGAGGTTTGTCTCTTTTTTGTGTGGGGAAGGGGAAAGTAGGGATATTTGGGGGAGCTTTTGAGTTTGTTTTTAGAGGGGGAAGGGCGAAAGTGGGATGTTTTGGGGATTTTGTGGTTTGTCTCTTGTTTGGTGGGGGGAAGGGAAAAGTGGGGATGTTTTGGGGGTCTTTTGGTGTTTGTCTCTTTTGATGGTGGGAGGGGTAAAGTGGGGATATTTGGGGGGGCTTAGGTGTTTGTCACTTTTTGGTGGTGGGAGAGGGAAAGTGGGGATGTCCTGAGGGGACTTTGGGGTTTGTCTCTTTTAGTGGGGGAATGGGGAAAGTGGGGATGTTTTGCGGTGGCTTTGGGGTTTGTTTCTTTTGTTGGGGGGATGGGGCAAGTCAGGATGTTTGGGGGGGGATTTCAGGTTTGTCTGTTGTTGGGGGGATGGAAAAATTGGGGATGTTTTGGGGGTCTTTGTGGTTTGTCTTTTTTTGGTGGGGGAATGGGAAAAGTGGGGATGTTTTCGGGTGGGATTGGGGTTTGTCTCTTTTTGGTGCGGGGAAAGGGGGAAAGTGGGGATGTTTTGGGGGGCTTTGAGGTTTGTCTCTTTTTTGCTTGGGGGGAAGGGGAAAATAGGGGTAATTTGGGGGGATTTGGGGTTTGTCTCTTTTTTGGTGTGAGGGAGGGGGAAGGAGGGGATGATTTTGGGGTCTTTTGGGGTTTGTCTCTTTTGAAGGTGGGAGGGGTAAAGTGGGGATATTTGGGGGGGCTTTAGGTGTTTGTCTCTTTTAGTGGGGGGAGAGGGAAAGTGGGGATGTTTTGGGGGTCTTTGGATTTTGTCTCTCTTATTGGTTGCAGGAAGGGGAAAGTGGGGATGATTTGGGGGGGTTTGGGCTTTGTCTCTGGTGGGTGGGAAGAGGAAAGTGGGGAGATGTTGGGGGGGCTTTTTGGTTTGTCTCTTTTGTTGGGGGAGGTGTGGAAGTGGGGATGTTTTGGGGTTCTTAGAGCTTTTTCTCACTTTTCTGGTAGGGTGGAGGGGGAAAGTGGGGATGTTTTTCTGGGATTTAGGGGTTTCTCTCTTTTGTTGAGGGGGAGGTTGAAAGTCAGGATGTTTTGGGGGGCTTTGGGGTTTGTCTATTTTTAAGTGCGGGTGAAGGGGAAAGTGGGAATTTTTTGGGGGGCTTTGGGGTTTGTCTCTTTTATTAGGGGGGAGGGGGAATGTGGGGATGTTTTTCTGAGATTTGCGGTTTGTCTCTTTTGTTGGGGGGAGGGGAAAAGTGGGGAAGTTTTCAGGGTCTTAGGGGTTTGTCTCTTTGTTTGGGGGGAAGGGGAAAGTGAGGATATTTGGGCGGCTTTGGGGTTTGTCTCTTTTGGTTGGGGGAGAGTGAAAGTGGGGATGTTTTGGGTGGCTTTGTGGTTTATCTCCCTTTTTGAGTGTGAGTGAAGGGTAAAGTGGGGAAGTTGTGGGGGTCTTTGGGGTTTGTCTCTTTTTGGTGTGGGGAAGGGGAAAGTGCGGATGTTTTGGGGGGCTTTGGGGTTTGTCTCTTTTTGGGGGTGCGGAGGGGGACAGTGGGGATGTTTTGGGTGGCTTTGTGGTTTGTCTCACTTTTTTGATGTGGGGAGGGCGAAAGTGGGGATGTTTTGTGGGTCTTTGGGTTTTGTCTCTCTTTTATGTAGGGGTGAGCGGGAAAGTGGGAATGTTTGGGGTGGGCTTTGAGTTTTGCCTCTTTTTTGTGTGGTGAAGGGGAAAGTAGGGATATTTGGGGGAGTTTTTGGGTTTGTTTTTTTGTGAGGGGAGGGCGAAAGTGGGATGTTTTGGGGATTTTGAGGTTTGTCTCTTGTTTGGTGGGGGGAAGGGAAAAGTAGGGATGCTTTGGGGGGCTTTGGGGTTGGTCTTTTGTTGTGGTGGAGGGTGAAAATGGGGATGTTTTGGGGGAGCTTTGGGTTTGTCTCTTTTTGGTGGGGGGAGGGCGAGTGTGGGGATATTTTCAGTGTCTTGGGTTTTGTCTCTTTAGTGGGGGTGAAGGGGAAAGTGGGGATATTTTGAGGGGATTTGGGGTTTGTCTCTTTTTGGTGGGGGAATGGGGAAAGTGGGGATGTTTTGCGGTGGCTTTAGGGTTTGTCTCTTTTTTTTTCGGGGGAGGGGGAAATTAGGAATGTTTTGGGGGGGCTTTGGGGTTTGTCTCTTTGGTTGGGGGGAGGGGGATTGGGGGATGTTTTGGGGGGCTTTGCGGTTTGTCTCTTTTTTGCTTGGGGGAATGGAAAAATAGGGATAATTTGGGGGGGGGGGGTTGGGGTTTGTCTCTCTTTTTTGGTGAGAGGGGGAATGAGGGGATGTTTTGGGGGTCTTTTGGGGTTTGTCTCTTTTGATGGTGGGAGGGGTAAAGTGGGGATATTTGGGGGGGCTTAGGTGTTTGTCACTTTTTGGTGGTGGGAGAGGGAAAGTGGGGATGTCCTGAGGGGACTTTGGGGTTTGTCTCTTTTAGTGGGGGAATGGGGAAAGTGGGGATGTTTTGGGGGGGCTTTGGGGTTTGTCTCTTTTGTTGGGGGGATGGGGAAAGTCGGGATGTTTGGGGAGGGATTTCAGGTTTGTCTGTTGTTGGGGGGATGGAAAAATTGGGGATGTTTTGGGGGGCTTTGGTGTTTGTTTCTTTGGTGGGGGACGGGGAAAGTGTGGATGTCTTGGGGGGGCATTGGGGTTTTTCTCTTTGGTAGGGGGGAATGGGAAAGTGGGGATATTTGGGTGGGGATTAGGTGTTTGTCTCTTTTTGGTGGAGGGAAGTGGTAAGTGGGATTTGGGGGGGGCTTTGGCGTTTGTCTCTATTATGGTGGGGGGAAGGGGAAAGTGGGGATCTTTTGTGGGTCTTTGGGGTTTGTCTCTGGTGGGGGGGAGAGTGAAATTGGGGATGTTTGGGTGGGGCTTAGGTGTTTGTCTCTTTTTGGTGGTGTGAGGGGGAAAGTGGGTATGTTTTGGGGGTCTTTGGCGTTTGTCTTTTATTGGTGGGTGGAAGGTGAAAGTGGGGATATTTTGGGGGGCTTAGGGGTTTGTGTCTTTTTTGATGGTGATGGGGATGGGAAAATGGGGATGTTTTGGGGATGATTTGGGGTTTGTCTCTTTTTTTGTGGGGGGGAAATGGGAAAATAGGCACGTTTGGGGGTGGCTTAGGTGTTTGTCTCTGTTGTATTGGGGGAGAGGGAACGTGGGGATGTTTTGGGTGGGGCTTTGGGGTTTGACTCTTTATTGGTGGGGGGATAGGGAACGTGAGGATGTTTTGGGTGGCTTTGTGGTTTGTCTCCCTTTTTTATTGTGAGTGAAGGGGAAAGTGGGGAAGTTTTGGTGGTCTTTGGGGTTTGTCTCTGGTGGTGGGCAGGGGAAAAGTGGGGATGTTTTGGGGGGTCTGTGGTTTGTCGCTCTTTTTTGGTGTGGGGGAGGTTGAAAGTGGGGATGTTTGGTGGGGCTTTGGGGTTTTACTCTTTTTGGTGGGGAGGGGGAAAGTAGGGATATTTGGGGGAGCTTTTTGGTTTGTTTTTGGTGGTGGGAGGGCGAAAGTGGGGATGTTTAGGGATTTTGGGGTTTGTCTCTTGTTTGGTTGGGGATGGGAAAAGTGGGGATGTTTTGGGGGGCTTTGGGGTTTGTCTCTTCTTTTTTGTAGGGGGGAAGGGGAAAGTGGGGATCTTTTGGGGGGCTTTGGGGTTTGTCTCCCTTTTTTGTGTGGGGGAATGGGAAAGTGGGGATATTTTGGGGGGGATTGTGGTTTGTCTCTTTTGTTGGGGGGGAAGCGGAAAGCGAGGTTGTTTGGAGGGGGCTTAGGTGTTTGTCTATTTTTTGGTGGGGGGAGGGGAAAAATGGGGATGTTTTCGGGGCGGATTGGGGTTTGTCTCTTTTTGGTGGGGGGAGGGCGAAAGTGGGGATATTTGGGGGGGCTTTGGGGTTTATCTCTTTTTTGGTGGGGGAAAGGGGACAGTGGGGATGTTTTGGGGGAATTTGGGGTTTGTCACTTTTTGGTGGGGGGAAGGGGGAAAGTGGGGTTTTTTGGGGGGTCTTTGAGGTTTGTTTTTTCTGGTGGGGTGGAGGGGGAAAGTGGGGATATTTTGGGGTGCTTAGGGGTTTGTGTCTTTTTTGGTGGTGATGGGGATGGGAAAGTGGGGATGTTTTGGGGGTCTTTTGGGGTTTGTCACTTTTGATGGTGGGAGGGGTAAATTGAGGATATTTGGGGGGCTTAGGTGTTTTTCAATTTTGGTGGGGGGAGAGGGAAAGTGGGGACATCTTGAGGGGACTTTGGGGTTTGTCTCTTTTAGTGGGGGAATGGGGAAAGTGGGGATGTTTTGGGGGGGCTTTGGGGTTTGTCTCTTTTGTTGGGGGGATGGGGCAAGTCGGGATGTTTGGGGAGGGAATTCAGGTTTGTCTGTTGTTGGGTGGATGGAAAAATTGTTGATGTTTTGGAGGTCTTTGCGGTTTGTCTCTTTTTGGTGGAGTGGAGGGGGAAGTGGGGAATTTTTGGGGGTCTTTGAGGTTTGCTTTTTCTGGTGGGGTGGAAGGGAAAAGTGGGGATGTTTTGGGGGGCTTTGGGGTTTGACTCCCTTTTTGGTGTGTGGGAGGGGGAATTGGGGATGTTTTGGGGGGCTTTGGTGTTTTTCTCTTTGGTGGGGGGAAGGGGAAAATGGGGATATTTGGCTGGGGATTAGGTGTTTGTCTCTTTTTGGTGGGGGGAAGTGGTAAGTGGGATTTTTGGGGGGGCTTTCGGTTTTGTCTCTTTTTTTTGGTAGGGAGGAAGGGGAAAGTGGGGGTATTTTGGGGGGCTTTGGGGTTTGTCTCTTATTGGTGGAGGGGAGGTGAAAAGTGTGGATGTTTTGGGGGGGCTTTGGTGTTTGTCTCTTTTTATTGGTGGGGGGGAAATTGGGGATGTTTTGGGGTATTTGGGGTTTGTCTATTTCGTTGGGCGAAGGGGGAAAGTGGAGATTTTTTGGGGGGCTTTGGGCTTTGTCTCTGGTGTGGGGGAAGAGGAAAGTGGGGGAGTTTTGGGGGGGCTTTGGGGTTTGTCTTATTTGGTTGGGGGAGAGTGAAAGTGCGTATGTTTTGGGAGTGCTTTGGGGTTTATCTCCCTTTTTTAGTGTAAGTGAAGTGTAAAGTGGGGAAGTTTTGGGGATCTTTGGGGTTTGTCTCTGGTGGGGGGCAAGGAGAAAATTGGGCATGTTTTGGGGGGGCTTTGGGGTTTGTCTCTTTTGTTGTGGGGATGGGGAAAGTGGGGATATTTTGGGGGGGCTTTTGGGTTTGTCTGTTTTTGGTGTGGGGCGGGGGAAAGTGGGGAGGTTTGGGGGGGATTTGGGGGTTTGTCTTTTTTTTGGTGGGGGATGGAAAAAGTCGGTATATTTTGGGGGGGCTTTGGGGTTTGCCTGTTTTGGTGGGGTGATGGGGAAAGTGGGGATGTTTTGGGGGGGCTTTGAGGTTTATCTCTTTTGGTGGGATAGGAGGGAAAGTGGGGATGCCTTTTGGGGGGCCTTGGGGTTTGTCTCTTTTTTGGGTGTGGGGAGGAGGACAGTGGGGATGTTTTAGGGGGGCTTGTGTTTTGTCTCCTTTTGGTGGGGGGGATGGGGAAAGTGGGGATGTTTTGGGGGGCCTTGGGGTTTGTCTCTTCTTGTTGGGGAATTGGGGGATGTTTTGTGGGGCTTTGACGTTTATCTATTTTTCGGGTGAAGGGGAAAGTGGGGATGTTTGGGGGGCCTTTGGGTTTGTATAGTTTTGGGGGGAAGGGAAAGTGGGGATGTTTTGGAGTCTTTGGGGTTTGTCTTCGTTTTTTTGGTGTGGGGGAGTGGGCAATTGGTGGTGTTTTGGGGGAGATTGGGGTTTGTCTCTTTTTTGGTGGGGGAAGGGGGACATTGGGGATATTTTGGGGGGGATTTGGGGTTTGTCTTTTCTTGGTGGGTGGAAGGTGAATGTTGGGATATTTTGGGGGGCTTAGGGGTTTGTCTCTTTTTGAGGGGCAAGGGGAAAGTGGGGATGTTATTGGGGGGCTTTGGGGTTTGTCTCTGTTTTAGTGGGCGGAAGGGGAACGTGGGGATGTTTTGGGTGGGGCTTTGGGGTTTGGCTCTTTATTGGTGGGGGAAGGGGAACGTGGGGATGTTTTGGGAGGGGGATTAGCTTTTTGTCTCATTTTGGTGGGGGGAAGTGGAAAGTGGGGATATTTGGGGGGCTTAGGTGTTTTTTCTCTTTTTTGGGTGGGGCAAAGTGGGGATGTTTACTGGGGGGCTTTGGGGTTTGTCTGTTTTTCAGGGGGGAAGGGGAAAGTGGGGATGATTTGAGGGGCTTTGGGGTTTTTTCCCTTTTGGTAGGTGGAAGGGGGAAAGCGGGGATATTTTGGGTGGTCTTTGGGGTTTTTCTCTTTGGTGAGGGGAAGGGGGAAATTGGGGATGTTTTGGGGGGCTTTGGTGTTTGTCTGTTTTTTGTGGGGGAGTGGGAAATTGGGGATGTTTTGGGGGTCTTTGGGGTTTGTCTCTTTGGTTTGGGGAGGGGAAAATGGAGATGTTTTTGGGGCGGTGGGGTTTTGTCTCTTTGTTGGGGGTGAAGAGGAAATTTGGGATGTTTCTGGGGGCTTTGGGGTTTCTCTCTTTTTTGGTAGGGGGAAAGGATAAAGAGGGATGTTTAGTTTGGGATTTGGGGTTTGTCTATTTTGGAGTGGGGGAGGGGGAAAGTGGGGATATTTTGGGCGGGGCTTTGGGGTTTGTCTCTTTTTTGGTGAGGGTGAAGGGGAAAGTGGGAATTTTTTGGGGGGCTTTGGAGTTTGTCACATTTGTTAGGGGGGAGGGGGAAAGTGGGGAAGTTTTCAGGGTCTTAGGGGTTTGTCTCTTTGGTGGGGTGGAAGGGGAACTTGAGCATATTTGGGGGGGCTTTGGGGTTTATCTCCCTTTTATATTGTAAGTAAAGTGTAAAGTGGGTAAGTTTTTGGGGGCTTTGGTGTTTGTCTCATTTTTGGTGGGGGGATGGAGAAAGTGGGAATGTTTTGGGGGGTCTGAGGTATGTCTCTTTTGGTGGGGTAGGAGGGAAAGTGGGGATGTTTTCGTGGGGCTTTGGGGTTTGTCTCTGGTGGGGGAAGGGGAAAGTGGGGATGTTTTGGGGGGGCCTTGGGGTTTGTCTCTTTTTTGGGTGGGTTGAGGAGGACAGTAGGGATGTTTTGGGGGACCTTGGGTTTTGTCACTTTTTGGTGGGGTTAGGTGGAAAGTGGGGATGTTTTGGGGGGGCTTTGAGGTTTGTCTCTTTTTTGCTTGGGGAAACGGAAAATAGGGATAATTTGGGGGGGATTTGGGGTTTGTCTTTTGGTGAGGGGGGAAGGAGGGGATGTTTTGGGGGTCTTTTGGGGTTTGTCTCTTTTGATGCTGGGAGAGGTAAAGTGGGGATATTTGGGGGGTTATGCGTTTGTCAATTTTTGGTGGGGGGAGAGGGAAAGTGGGGATGTCTTTAGGGGACTTTGGGGTTTGTCTCTTTTAGTGGGGGAATGGGGAAAGTGGGGATGTTTTGGGGGGGCTTTGGGGTTTGTCTCTTTTGTTGGGGGGATGGGGAAAGTCGGGATGTTTGGGGAGGGATTTCAGGTTTGTCTGTTGTTGGGGGGATGGAAAATTTGGGGATGTTTTGGGGGTCTTTGGGGTTTGTCTCTTTTTGGTGTGGGGGAGGGGGAAGTGGGGATTTTTTGGGAGTCTTTGAGTTTTGGGTTTTCTGTTGGGTTGGAGGGGGAAAGGCGGATGTTTTGGGGGGCTTTGGGGTTTGACTCCCTTTTTGGTGTGGGGGAGGGGGAAAGTGGGGATGTTTTGGGGCGTTTGGGTTTTGTCCTTGGTGTGGGGGAAAGGGAAAGGGCAGATTTTTGGGGTATTTGCGTTTTGTCTATTTTTGGTGGGGTGCATGGGAAAGTGGGGATGTTTGGGGGACTTTTGGGTTTGTCTGTTTGGTTTGGGGAGGGGAAAGTGGGGAAGTTTTGGGAGTCTTTGGGCTTTGTCTCCCTTTTTTGGAGTGGGGGAGGGGAAAGTGGGGATGATTGGGTGAGGCTTTGGTGTTTGTCTCTTTTTTGGTGAGAGGCATGGGAAAGTGAGGATGTTTTGGAAGGCTTTGGTATGTGTCTCTTTGGTAGGGGAAAGAGGAAAGTGGTGATGATTTGGGGGGTTTGGGGCTCGTCTCTTATTGGTGGAGGGGAGGTGAAAAGTGGGGATGTTTTGGGTGGGGCTTTGGGGTTTGTCTCTTTTTTGGTGGGGGGAAATTGGGGATGTTTTGGGGTATTTGGGGTTTGTCTATTTTGTTGGGGGAGGGGGAAAGTGGAGAATTTTTGGGGGGCTTTGGGCTTTGTCTCTGGTGTGGGGGAAGAGGAAAGTGGGGATGTTTTGTGGGGCTTTAGTGTTTGTCTGTTTTTTGTGGGGGCAGGGTAAAGTGGGGATATTTTGGGTGGGATTTGGGGTTTGTCTCTTTTTTGGTGCGGGTGAAGGGGAAAGTGGGAATTTTTTAGGGGGCCTTTGGGGTTTGTCACTTTTTCTAGTGGGGAGGGGGAATGTGGGGATGTTTTTCTGGGATTTGCAGTTTGTCTCTTGTTGGGGGGGAGGGGGACAGTGTTTTGGTTGGCTTTGAGGTTTGTCTCATTTTTAGTAGGGGGAGGGAAAGTGAGGAAGTGTTGGGGGTCTTTGGAGTTTGTCTCTTTGGTGGGGGGAAATGGAACTTGGGGATGTTTGTATGGGCTTAGGGGTTTGTCTCTTTTTCTTGGGGTTGAGGGGGAAAGTGGGGATGTTTTGAGGGGGCTTTGGGGTTTGTATAGTTTTGGGGGGGAAGGGGAAATTTGGGATGTTATGGGGGGCTTTGGGGTTTGTCTCCGTTTTTTTAGTGTGGGAGAGGGGGAAAGTGGGTATGTTTTCAGGGTCTTCGGGGCTTGTCATTTTTTGTTGGGGAGGGGGAAATTGGGTATGTTTTGGGGGGGCTTTGGGGTTTGTCTCTTTTTTGGGTGGGGGGAGGAGGACAGTGGGGATGTTTTGGGGGGCCTTGGGTTTTGTCACTTTTTGGTGGGGGGATGGGGAAAGTGGGGATGTTTCAGGGGGTTTGGTGTGTGTCTCTTTTTGGTGGGGGTAGGTGGAAAGTGGGGATGTTTTGGGGGGGCTTTGGGGTTTTTCTCTTTGGTAGGGGGAGAGGGGAAATTGGGGATGTTTTGGGGGGGCATTGAGGTTTGTCTCTTTGGTGAGGGAGGGGGAATTAAGGATGTTTTTGGGGGGCTTTGAGGTTTGTCTCTTTTTTGCTTTCGGGAAGGGGAAAATAGGGATAATTTGGGGGGATTTGGGGTTTGTCTCTCATTTTTGGTGTGATGGAGGGGGAAGGAGGGGATGTTTTGGGGGTCTTTTGGGGTTTGTCTCTTTTGATGGTGGGAGGGGTAAAGTGGGGATATTTGGGGGGCCTTAGGTGTTTGTCTCTTTTAGTGGGGGGAGAGGGAAAGTGGGGATGTCTTGGGGGGGCTTTGGGGTTTGTCACTTTTTGGTTTGGGGAGGGCAAAGTGGGGATGTTTTGGGGGGGCTTTGGGGTTTGTCTCTTTGTTTTGGGGAGGGGAAAGTGGGAATGTTTTGGGGGTCTTTGGGCTTTGTCTCCCTTTTTTGGTGTGGGGGAGGGCATGTGGGGATATTTGGGTGAGGCTTTGGTGTTTGTCTCTTTTGGTGGGAGGCATGGGAAAGTGAGGATGTTTTGAGAGGCTTTGGTATGTGTCTCTTTGGTAGGGGAAAGAGGAAAGTGGGGACGTTTTGGGGGGTTTGGGTCTTGTCTCTTTTTGGTGGAGGGGAGGTGGAAAGTGGGGATGTTTTGAGGGGGCTTTGGGATTTGTTTCTCTTTGGTGTGGGGGAAGAGGAAAGTGGGGGTGCTTTGGGGGTGCATTGGGGTTTGTCTCTGGTGGCAGGGAAGAGGAAAGTGGGGATGTTTTGGGGGGCTTTGGGGTTTGTCTATTTTTGGGGGTGTGGAGGGGGACAGTGGGGATGTTTTGGGGGGCTTTGTGGTTTGTCTCCCTTTTTTGGTGTCTCGGAGGGGGAAAGTGGGGATGTTTTGGGGCGGCTTTGGGGTTTGTCTCTCTTATTTGGGGGGGAGGGCAAAAGTGGGGATGTTTTGGGGGGCATTGGGGTTTTTCTTTTTTGGTGGTGGGAATGGGAAAGTGGGGATGTTTTGGGGGGCTTTGGGGTTTGTCTCCCTTTTGTGTGGGGGAGTGGGAAAGTGGGGATATTTTTGGGGGGATTGGCGTTTGTCTCTTTTTGGTGGGGGGAAGTGGAAAGCGAGGTTGTTTGGGGGGGGTTAGGTGTTTCTCTATTTTTTGGTGGGGGGAGGGGAAAAATGGGGATGTTTGGGGGGGGCTTTGGGTTTGTCTCTTTTTGGTGTGGGGAAGGGGAAAGTGGGGATATTTGGGGTAGCTTTTGGGTATGTTTTTGGTGGGGGGTGGGCGAAAGTGGGGATGTTTTGAGGATTTGGGGGTTTTTCTTTTGTTTGGTCGCGGGAAGGGAAAAGTGGGGATGTTTTGGGGGTCTTTGGAGTTTGTCTCTTTGGTAGGGGGGGAAGGGGAACATAGGGATGTTTGCATGGGCTTAGGGGTTTGTCTCTGTCATGGGGTTGAAGGGTAAAGTGGAGATGTTTTGGGGGGGCTTTGGGGTTTGTCTCTTTGGTGGGGGGGAGTGGGAATGGGGGATGTTTTGGGGGGGGCTTTGAGGTTTGTCTCTTTTTTGCTTGGGGGGAAAGGGAAAATGGGGATAATTTGGGGGGGGTTGGGGTTTGTCTCTCTTTTTTGGTGAGGGGGTATGAGGGGATGTTTTGGGGGTCTTTTGGGTTTTGTCTCTTTTGATGGTGGGAGGGATAAAGTGGGGATATTTGGGGGGGCTTAGGTGTTTGTCACTTTTTGGTGGGGGGAGAGGGAAAGTGGGGATGTCTTGAGGGCACTTTGGGGTTTGTCTCTTTTGTTGGGGGGATGGGGAAAGTAGGGATGTTTTGGGGGGGCTTTGGGGTTTTTCTCTTTGGTGGGGGGGAGGGGAAAGTGGGGATGTTTTGGTGGGCTTTAGGGTTTGTATAGTTTTGGTGGGCAAGGGGAAAGTGGGGATGTTATGGGGGGCTTTGGGGTTTGTCTCCGTTTTTTTGGTGTGGGGGTGTGGGCAATTGGTGGTGTTTTGTGGGGGATTGGGGTTTGTCTCTTTTTTGGTGGGGGAAGGGGGACAGTGGGGATGTTTTTGGGGATATTTGGGGTTTGTCTTTTATTGGTGGGTGGAAGGTGAAAGTGGGGATATTTTGGGGGGCTTAGGGGTTTGTTTTTTCTCGTGGTGTGGAGGGGGAAAGTGGTGATGTTTTGGGGGGCTTTGGGGTTTGTCTCTTTTTGGTGGTGGGGAGGGGGAAAGTGGGGATGTTTGCGGGGGGATTTGGGGTTTGTCTCTTTTTGGTGGTGGGGAGGGGGAAAGTGGGGATATTTGGGGGAGCTTTTGGGTTTGTTTTTGGTGGGGTGTGGGCGAAAGTGGGGATGTTTTGAGGATTTTGGGGTTTGTCTCTTGTTTGGTCGGGGGAAGGGTAAAGTGGGGATGTTTTGGGGTGGCATTGGGGTTTGTCTCTTTGGTTGGGGGGAGGGGGAATGGGGGATGTTGTGGGGGGCATTGAGGTTTGTCTCTTTTTTGCTTGGGGGAAGATGAAAATAGGGATAATTTGTGGGGGATTTGGGGTTTGTCTCTCTTTTTTGGTGTGAGGGAGGGGAAAGGAGGGGATGTTTTGGGGGTCTTTTGGGGTTTCTCTGTTTTTTAGTGGGGGGAGGGGTAAATTGGGGACATTTGGGGGGGCTTAGGTGTTTGTCACTTTTTGGTGGGCGGAGAGGGAAAGTGGGGACGTCTTTAGGGCACTTTGGGGTTTGTCTCTTTTAGTGGGGAAATGGGGAAATTCGGGATGTTTTGGGGGGGGCTTTGGGGTTTTTCTCTTTGGTGGTTGGGAGAGTAAAGTGGGGATGTTTTGGGGGGCCTTGTGGTTTGTATAATTTTGGGGGGCAAGGGGAAAGTGGGGATGTTATGGGGGGTTTTAGGGTTTGTCTCTTTTTGGTGTGAGGGAGTGGGAAATTGGTGGTGTTTTGGGGTGCTTTGGGGTTTGTCTCTTTTTTGGTGGGAGAAGGGGGACAGTGGGGATGTTTTTGGGGGGATTTTGGGGTTTGTCTCTTTTTGGTGGGGGGAAAAAGGGAAAATAGGGATTTTTGGGGGTGGCTTAGGTGTTTTTCTCTGTTTTAGTGGGGGGGAGAGAACGTGGGGATGTTTTGGGTGCGGCTTTGGGGTTTGGCTCTTTATTGTTGGGCAGAAGGGGAACGTGGGGATGTTTTGGGGGGGATTAGCGTTTTGTCTCATTTTGGTGGGGGGAAGTGGAAAGTGGGGATATTTGGGGGGGTTTTGGGGTTTTTCTCTTTTTGGTGAGGGGAAGGGGAAAGGGGATGTTTTGGGTGGCTTTGTGGTTCGTCTCCCTTTTTTATTGTGAGTGAAGGGGACAGTGGGGAAGTTTTGGTGGTCTTTGGGGTTTGTCTCTGGTGGGGGGAAGGGGAAAGTGGGGATGTTTTGGGGGGCCAGGTGTTTGTCGCCCTTTTTTGGTGTGGGGGAGGGGGAAAGTGGGGATGTTTGGTGGGGCTTTGGGATTTTACTCTTTTAGGCGGGGAGGGGGAAAGTAGGGATATTTGGGGGAGCTTTTTGATTTGTTTTTGGTTGGGGGAGGGCGAAAGTGGGGACGTTTTGGGGATTTTGGGGTTTGTCTCTTGTTTGGCTGGGGGATGGGAAAAGTGGGGATTTTTTGGGGGGGCTTTGGGGTTTGTCTCTTCTTTTTGGTAGGGGGGAAGGGAAAAGTGGGGATGTTTTCGGGTATTTTGGGTTTGTCTCTTTTTGGTTGTGTGGAGGGGGACAGTGGGGATGGTTTGGGGATTTTGGGGGTTGTCTCTTGTTTGGTGGGGGGATGGGAAAAGTGGGGATATTTTGGTCGGTCTTTGGGGTTTTTCTTTTTTGGTGGGGGGAAGGGGAAAGTGCGGATGTTTTGGGGAGATTTGAGGTTTGTCTCTTTGGTATGGAGAAGGGGAAAGTGGGGATATTTTGGTGGGTCTTTGGGGTTTTTTTCTTTGTTGTGGGGAAGGTGGAAATTGGGGATGTTTTGGGGAGCTTTGGGGTTTGACTCCCTTTTTGGTGTGGGGGAGGGGGAAAGTGGGGATGTTTTTGGGGGCTTTGGGGTTTTTCTCCTTTTTTTGGTGTGGGGGAGTGGGAAAGTGGTGGTGTTTTGGGGGAGGTTTAGGTGTTTGTCTCTGTTTTGGTTGGGGGGATGGGGAACGTGGGGATTTTTTGTGGGGTCTTTGAGGTTTATCTGGTTTTGTTGGGGGAGGGGGAAAGTGGGGATATTTAGGTGGGGCTTAGGTGTTTGTCTCTTTTTTTTGGTAGGGAGGAAGGGGAAAGTGGGGGTATTTTGGGTGGGTTTGGGGTTTGTCTCTTTTGTTGAGGGGGAGGGGGAAAGTGGGGATGTTTGGGGGGGCTTTGGGATTTGTCTCTGGTTGGGGGGAGGGGGAATGTGGAGATGTTTTGGGGGGGATTTGGGGTTTGTTTCTTTGGTGGGGGGATGGGGAAAGTGGGGATGTTTTTGGGGGGCTTAGGTGTCTTTATTTCTCTGGGGAATTGAGAAAGTGGGGATGTTTTGGGGGCCTTTGGGGTTTGTCTCTTTTTATGTTGGGGAGGGGAAAATTGTGGATGTATTGGGCGGGCTTTAGGGTTTGTCTCTTTTTGGTGAGGGGAAGGGGAATGTGGGGATGTTTTGTGGGGCTTTGGGGTTTTTCTCTTTGGTGGTGTGGAGAGGGACAGTGGGGATGTTTTGGGGGGGCTTTGAGGTTTGTCTCTTTTTTGCTTGGGGGAATGGGAAAATAGGGATATTTTGGGGGGGGATTTGGGGTTTGTCTCTCTTTTTTGGTGAGGGGGTAAGGAGGGGATGTCTTGGGGGTCTTTTGGGGTTTGTCTCTTTTGATGGTGTGGGGGAGGGGTAAAGTGGGGATATTTGGGGGGGCTTAGGTGTTTGTCACTTTTTGGTGCGGGGAGAGGGAAAGTGGAGATGTCTTGAGGGCACTTTGGGGTTTGTCTCTTTTAGTGGGGGAATGGGGAAAGCGGGGATGTTTTGGAGGGGATTGGGGTTTGTCTCTGTGGTGCGGGGGGAAGCGGAAAGCGAGGTTGTTTGGGGGGGGCTTAGGTGTTTGTGTACTTTTTGGCGGGAGGGAGGGGAAAAATGGGGATGTTTTCGGGGGGGATTGGGTTTTGTCTCTTTTGTTGGGGGGAGGGCGAAAGGGGATGTTTTTGGGGGCATAGGGGTTTGTCTCTTTTTTGTTGGGGATGGTGATGGGAACGTGGGGATGTTTTGGGGGGATTAGCATTTTGTCTCATTTTGGTGGGGGGGAAGTGGAGAGTGGGGATGTTTGGGGGGGCTTAGGTGTTTGTGTCTTTTTTGGTGGGGGGGAAAGTGGGCATGTTTTCAGGGGGCTTTGGGGTTTGTCTGTTTTTCAGGGGAGGGAAGGGGAAAGTGGGGATGTTTTGAGGGGCTTTGGGGTTTTATCTCTTTTGATAGGTGGGAGGGGGAAAGTGGGGATGTTTTGGGGGGTTTGGGGTTTGTATATTTTTTGGGGGGAAGGGGAAAGTGGGGATGTTTTGGGGGGCTTTATGGTTTGACTCCCTTTTTGGTGTGGGGGAGGGGGAAAGTGGGCATATTTTGGGGGATTGGGGTTTGTTTCTTTTTTGGTGGTGGAGGGGAATAGTGGGGATGTCTTGGGGGGGCTTTTGGGTTTTTCTCTTTGGTGGGGGGGAAGGGGAAAGTGGGGACATTTTGGGAGGTCCTTGGGGTTTGTCTGTTTTTCATGGGGGTGGGGGAAAGTGGGGATATTTTGAGGGGGGGTTGGGTTTTGTCTCTTTATTGGGGGGGGAGAGGAAATTTGGCATGTTTTGTAGGGCTTTGGAGTTATTCTCTCTTTTTTGGTGGGGGGAAGGTGGGGATGTTTTAGGGGGGGGTTGTTTTTATCTCTGGTGTAGGGGAAGGGGAAAGTGGGGATGTTTTGGGGCGCTTTGGGGTTTGCCTCTTTTGGTGGGGTGATGGAGAAAGTGGGTATGTTTTGGTGGGGGAATAGGGGTTTGTCTCTTTTTGGGGGGGAAGGGAAAATTGGAGATATTTTGGGGGACTTTTGGGTTTGTCTGTTTTTTGGTGCGGGGTGGGGGAAAGTGGGGATGTTTGGGGGATTTTGCGGTTTGTCTCTGGTGGGGGGGAAGGGGAAATTGGGGATGTCTTGGGGGCTTTGGTGTTTTTCCCTTTTTTATGGGGGGATGGTTAAAGTGGGAATGTTTTGGGGGGCCTTGGGGTTTGTCTGTTTTTGGTGGTGGGATGGGGAAAGTGTGGATATTTTGGGGGGGTTGGGTTTTGTCTATTTTTGGGGGGGAAGGGGAAAGTGGGGATGTTTTGAGTGCTTTGGTGTTTCTCTATTTTTGGTGGGGGGAGGCTGAAATTGGGTATGTTTTTGGGGGCTTTGGGATTTGTCTCTTTTGGTGTGGTGGAGGTGGATAGTGGGGATGTTTTGGGGGTCTTTGGGTTTTGTCTCCATTTTCTGCTGTGGTGGAGGGGAAAGTGGGGATGTTTAGGAAATCTTTGTGGCCTTTCTCATTTTTGGTGGGAGGAAGGGGAAAGTGGGGCTGTCTTGGGGGTGTTGTGGTTTGTCTCATACGTGGGGGGATGGGGAAAGTGGGGATATTTTGGGGGCCTTTGGGGTTTGTCTGGTTTTTTTGTGGGGTGAGGGGGAAATTGGGGATGTGTTGGGGGTCTTTGGGCTTTGTCTCCCTTTTTTGGTGTGGGGGAGGGGAAAGTGGGGATGATTGGGTGAGGCTTTGGTGTTTGTCTCTTTTTTTGGTGGGAGGCATGGGAAAGTGAGGGTGTTTTGGGAGGCTTTGGTATGTGTCTCTTTGGTAGGGGAAAGAGGAAAGTGGGGACGTTTTGGGGGGTTTGGGGCTTGTCTCTTTTTGGTTGGGGGGAGGTGGAAATTGGGGATGTTTTAGGGTATTTGGAGTTTGTCTATTTTGTTGCGGGGAGGGGAAAGTGGAGTTTTTTGGGGGGTTTGAGCTTTGTCTCTGGTGGGGGGGAAGAGGAAAGTGGAGGAGTTTTGGGGGGGCTTTGCGGTTTGTCCCTTTTTGGTTGGGAAGAGGGGGAAAGTGGGGAAGTTTTGGGGGGACTTTGAGGTTTGGATTTTCTGGTAGGGTGAAGGGGGAAAGTGGGGATGTTTTGGGGGGCTTTGGGGTTTGTCTCTTTGGTGGGGGGAAGGGGAAAGTCGAGATGTCTTGGGGGGGCATTGGGGTTTTTCTCTTTGGTGGGGGGGAAGGGGAAAGTGGGGATATTTGGGTGGGGATTAGGTGTTTGTCTCTTTTTGGTGTGGGGGAAGTGGTAAGTGGGATTTTTGGGGGGGCTTTGGGTTTTGTCTCTTTTTTTTGGTAGGGAGAAAGGGGAAAGTGGGGGTATTTTGGGGGTGGTTGGGGTTTGTCTCTTTTGTTGAGGGGGAGGGGGAAAGTGGGGATGTTTTGGGGGTCTTTGGGGTTTGTCTCTGGTGGGGGGAAGAGGAAAGTTGGGATGTTTGGGTGGGTCTTAGGTGTTTCTCTCTTTTTGGTGGTGTGAGGGAGAAAGTGGGGATGTATTGGGGGTCTTTGTATTTTGTCTCTATTTTTGGTTGGGGGAAGGGGAAAGTGGGGATGATTTTGGGGGGTTTGGGCTTTGTCTGGTGGGCGGAAGAGGAAAGTGGGGAGGTGTTGGGGGGGCTTTGGGGTTTATCTCCCTTTTTTATTGTAAGTGAAGTGTAAAGTGGGGAAGTTTTGGGGGTCTTTGGGGTTTGTCTCTGGTGAGGGACAAGGGGAAAGTGGGGATGTTTTGGGGGGATTTGGGGTTTGTCTCTTTTTCTCTGGGGAAGGGAGAAAGTGGGGATGTTTGGGGGGGTGATTTGGGGTTTGTCTCTTTGGTGGGGGGATGGGGAAAGTGGGGATGTTTTGGGGTGGCTTTGGAGTTTGTCTCTTATTTTGGGGGGAGGGCAAAAGTGGGGATATTTTGGGGGGCGTTGGGGTTTTTCTTTTTTGGTGGGGGGAAGGGAAATTTGGGGATGTTTTGGGGGGCTTTGGGTTTTATCTCTGGTTTGGGGGAAGGGGAAATTTGGGATTTTTGTGGGTGTTGGGGTTTGTCTCTGTTTTGGTGGGGGGAAGGGGAAAGTGGGGATGTTTGGGTGTTCTTTGAGGTTTGTCTCTTTTTTAGTGGGGGGAAGGGGAAAATAGGGACGTTTTTGGGGGCTTTGGGGTTTGTCTTTTGTTGGGGTGGAGGGTGTAAATGGGGATGTTTTGGGGGAGCTTTGGGTTTCTCTCTTTTTGGAGGGGGGAGGGCGAAAGTGGGGATTTTTTCGGGGTCTTGTGTTTTGTCTCTTTGTTGGGGGGAAGGGGAAAGTGGGGATATTTTGAGGGGATTTGGGGTTTGTCTCTTTTTGTTGGGGAAATTGGGGATGTTTTAGGGAGGCTTTGGCGTTTATCTCTTTTTCGGGCGAAGGGGAAAGTGGGGATGTTTGGGGGTCTTTGGGGTTTTTCTCTTTTGTGGTGGGGAGTGGGAAAGTGGGGATGTTTTGGGGCGCCTTGGGGTTTGTATAGCTTTTGGGGGGAAGGGGAAAGTGGGGATATTTTGGGGGGCTTTGGGGTTTGTCTCCCTTTTTGGTGTGGGGGAGTGGGAAAGTGGGGATATTTTGGGGGGATTGGGGTTTGTCTCTTTTTGTGGGGTGGAAGCGGAAAGCGAGGTTGTTTGGGGGGGCTTAGGTGTTTGTCTATTTTTTGGTGGGGGGGAGGGGAAAAATGAGGATATTTTGGGGGGGATTTCAGGTTGGTCTCTTTTTGGTGGTGGGGAGGGGGGAAGTGGGGATATTTTGTGAGGCTTTGGGGTTTGTCTCTTTTTGGTGGTGGGGAGGGGGAAAGTAGGATTATTTGGGGGAGCTTTTGGGTTTGTTTTTGGTGGTGGGTGGGCGAAAGTGGGGATGTTTTGGGTATTTTGGGGTTTTTCTCTTGTTTGGTCGGGGGAAGGGAAAAGTGGGGATGTTTTGGGGGGCCTTGGGGTTTGTATAGTTTTGGGGGGCAAGGGGAAAGTGGGGATGTTATGGGGGGCTTTGTGGTTTGTCTCCGTTTTTTTGGTGTGGGTGATTGGGAAATTGGTGGTGTTTTGGGGGAGATTGGGGTTTGTCTCTTTTTTGGTGGGGGAAGGGGGACAGTGGGGATGTTTTGGGGGGGATTTGGGGTTTGTCTTTTATTGGTGGGTGGAAGGTGAAAGTGGGGATATTTTGGGGGGCTTAGGTGTTTGTTTCTTTTTTGGTGGTGATGGGGATGGGAACTTGGGGATGTTTGGGGGCGATTTGGGGTTTGTCTCTTTTTGGTGGGGGGGAAATGGGAAAATAGGGATGTTTGGCGGTGGCTTAGGTGTTTGTCTGTTTTAGTTGGGGGGAGGGAACGTGGGGATGTTTTGGGTGGGGCTTTGGGGTTTGGCTCTTTATTGGTGGGGGAAGGGGAACATGGGGATGTTTTGGGGGGGGGATTAGCTTTTTGTCTCATTTTGGTGGGGGGAAGTGGAAAGTGGGGATATTTGGGGGGGGCTTAGGTGTTTTTTCTCTTTTTTGGTGGGGGGAAAGTGGGGATGTTTACTGGGGGGCTGTGGGGTTTGTCTGTTTTTCGGGGGGTGAAGGGGAAAGTGGGGATTATTTGAGGGGCTTTGGGTTTTATTCCCTTTTGGTAGGTGGAAGAGGGAAAGTGGGGATATTTTGGGCGGTCTTTGGGGTTTTCCTCTTTGGTGTGGGGAAGGGGGAAATTTGGGATGTTTTGGGGGTCTTTGGTGTTTGTCTATTTGGTGGGGGACGGGGAAAGTGGGGATGTCTTGGGGGGGCATTGGGGTTTGTCTGTTTTTTGTGGGGGCGGGGGAAAGTGGGGATGTTTTGGGGGTCTTTGAGGTTTGTCTCTTTGGTTTGGGGAGGGGAAAATGGAGATGTTTTGGGGGGTGTTGGGTTTTGTCTCTTTGTTGGGGGGAAGAGGAAATTTGGGATGATTTGGTGGGCTTTGGATTTATTCTCTCTTTTTTGGTTGGGGGAAGGGGAAAGTGGGGATTTTTGGGGGCACTTTGGGGTTTGTCTCTTTTTTGTTGGTGGGGTAACTGTATAGAGGGATGTTTAGTGGGGGATTTGGGGTTTGTCTATTTTGGAGTGTGGGAGGGGGAAAGTGGGGATCTTTTGGGGGGGCTTTGGGGTTTTAAACTTTGGTGCGGTGGAGGGGAAAAGTGGGGCTTTGGGGTTTGTCTCTTTTTTGGTGGGGGGAGGGATTTTGGGGATGTTTTGGGGGTCTATGGGTTTGTCTCTTTGGTGGGGGGAGGGGGAAAGTGGGGATGACTTGGGGGCTTTGGGGTTTGTCTCTATTTTGGTGGTGGGAGGGGGAAAGTGGGGATTTTTTTCTGGGATTTAGGGGTTTCTCTCTTTTGTTGAGGGGCAGGGGGAAATTGGGGATATTTGTGGGGGCTTTTGGGTTTGTCTCTGGTGTGGGGGAAGAGGAAAGTGGGGGAGTTTTGGGGGGGCTTTGGGGTTTGTCTCTTTTGGTGGTGGGAGAGTGAAAGTGGGGATGTTTTGGGTGGCTTTGGGGTTTGTCTCTCTTTGGTTGGTGGGAAAGTTGGGATTTTTTGGGGATTTTGGGGTTTGTTTCTTGTTTGGTCGGGGAGGGGGAAAGTGGATATTATTTGGGGGGCTTTGTTTCTGGTTGTTGGGAGGGAAGTGGGGATGTTTGAGGGGGCTTTGGGGTTTTTCCCTTTTTTTGGTGTGGGGTGGGGGAAGTGGGGATGTTTTGGGGATTTGGGGGTTTGTCTCTTGTTTGGTTGTTGGATGGGAAAAGTGGGGATGTTTTGGAGGGTTTGAGGTTTGTCTCTTTTTGGTGGGGGTAGGTGGAAAGTGGCAGTGTTTTGGGGTTTGCTTTGGGGTTTGTATCTTATTGGTGGAGGGGAGGTTAAAAGTGGGGATGTTTTGGGGGGGCTTTGGGGTTTGTATCTTATTGGTGGATGGGAGGTTAAAAGTGGGGATGTTTTGGGGGGGCTTTGGGGTTTGTCTGTTTTTTGGTGGCGGGAGGGCGAAAGTGGGATATTTTGGGGATTTTGGGTTTTGTCTCTTGTTTGGTTGGGGGATGGGAAAGTAGGGATATTTGGGGGAGCTTTTGGGTTTGTTTTTGGTGGGAGGAGGGCGAAAGTGGGGATGTTTTGGGGGGCTTAGGGTTTTTTCTTTTTTGGGGAGGAAGGGGAAATTTGAGATGTTTTCGGGGGGCTTTCGGGTTTGTCTCTTTTGGGGGGGAGGAAAGGGTAAGTGTGGTTGTTTTGGGGGGGGCATTGGGGTTTGTCTCTTTTTTGGTGTGGGTGGGGGAAAGTGGGGATGTTTTGGGGGGTTTGGGGTTTGTCTCTTTCTGGGGGGGAAGGGGAAAGTAGGGATATTTTGGGGGGCTTTGGGTTTATCTCTCTATTTTGGTTGGGGGAGGGGGAAAGTGGGGATGTTTTGGGGGCTTTGGGGTTTGTCTCTTTTTTGGTGGGGGGAGGGGTTAAGTGCGGATATTTTGGATGGGCTTTTGGGTTTTTCTCTTTTTGGTGGGGGGTAGGGGAAAGTAGGGATGTTTTGGGGGGGGCTTTGGGTTTTGTCTCTTATTGGGGAGGAAGGAGAAATTGGGGATGTTTTGGGGGGTTTTGGGGTTTTTCTCTTTTTGGTGGGGGGAAAGGGAAAGTGGGGATGTTTTGGAGGGGGATTTGGGGATTGTCTCCCTTTTCTTGTGTGGGTGTGGGGTAAAGTGGGGATGTTTTCAGGGGTCTTTGTTGTTTGTATCTTTGGTGTGCGGCAGGGGAAAGTGGGGATGTTTTGCTGGGCTTACGGGTTTGTCTCTGGTGGGGGGAGGGGGAAGTGGGAATGTTTTGGGGGGCTTTGCAGTTTGTCTCATTGG
This sequence comes from Gallinula chloropus, assembly GCF_964237585.1. Classification (NCBI taxonomy): domain Eukaryota; kingdom Metazoa; phylum Chordata; class Aves; order Gruiformes; family Rallidae; genus Gallinula; species Gallinula chloropus. The sequence goes on from NC_140089.1 coordinate 75,025,609, forward strand.
TGGGGGTGAAGGGGAAAGTGGGGATGTGTTGGGGGGCTTTGGGGTTTGTATATTTTTTGGGGGGATGGGGATTTGGGGATGTTTCGGGTTCTTTGAGGTTTGTCTCTTTTGGGGGGGGAAGGGAAAAGTGGGGATGTTTTGGGGGACTTTGGGGTTTCTCTTTTTGTTGTGGGGAGGGGAAATTGGGGATGTTTTGTGGGTCTGAGGTTTGTCTCTATTTTTGATGGGGGCGAAGGAGAAAGTGGTTATGTTATGGGGTCTTTGGGATTTGACTCTTTTTGTTTGTGAAGGGAGGAAGTGGGGATTTTTTGGGGGGGGGTTCTCTTTGGTGGGGGGAAGGGGAAATGGGGATGTTTTGTTGGCGATTTGTGGTATGTCTCTGGTGGGGTTGAGGAGGAAAGTGGGGATGTTTTGGGGGTCTTTGCGGTTTGTCTATTTTTGGGGGGAAGTGGAAAGTGGGGATGTTTTTGGGGGGGCTTTTAGGTTTGTCTCTTTTTTGTTGGGGGGCGGGGGAAGTGGGCATGTTTTGGTGGTCTTTGGAGTTTCTCTCATTGGTATGGGGGAAGGGGAAAGTGGGGATGTTTTCGGTGGCTTGGGGTTTTTCTCTTTTTGGTGGGGGGACGGGTAAAGTGGGGGTTTTTTGGGTTGGCTTTGGCATTTGTCTCTTTTGGTGGGGGGGAGGGGAACAGTGGGGATGTTTTGGGGGGGCTTTTTGGTTTGTCTTCCTTTTTTGGTGTAGGGGATGTAGAAAGTGGGGATGTTTTGCGGGGGCTTTGGGGTTTGTCTCTTTTTTGGTGGGGGGAGGGGAAAGTGTGGATGTTTTGGGGGGGCTTTGGAGTTTGTTTTTCGGGGGTGGATGGGGAAAGTGGGGATGTTTTGGTGGGGCTTTGAGGTTTGTCTCTTTGGTGGGAGGGAGGGGGAAAGTGGGGATGTTTTGGGGGCTTTGGGGGTTTTCTCTTTGGTGGGAGGGAGGGGTAAAGTAGGGATGTTTGTGGGGGCCTTGGGGTTTGTATATATTTGGGTGGGGGGAAGGGGAAAGTGGGGATGTTTGGGGGGGCTTTGGGTTTTGTCTCTATTGGTGGGTGGGATGGGGATAGTGGGGATGTTTTGGGGGTGCTTTGAGGTTTGTCTCTTTACTGGTGGGGGGAGGGAAAGTGGGGATGTTTTGGGGGGCTTTGGAGTTTGTCTCTTTGGTGGGGGGAAGAGGAAATTGGGGATGTTTTGGGTGGCTTTGGAGTTTGTCTCTCCTTTTTGCTGGGGCGAACGGGAAACTTGAGATTTTTTGGGGGGCTTTGGGCTTTGTCTCTGGTGGGGGCGAAGAGGAAAGTGGGGATGTTTTGGGGGGGCTTTGGGGTTTGTCTGTTTTTTAGTGGGGAAGGGTAATGTGGGGATGTGTTGGGTGGTTTGGGGTTTGCCTCCATTTTTGGTGAGGGGTTGGGTGATAGTGGGGATGTTTTGGGGGGATTTAGGGTTTGTCCCTTTTTGGTAGGGAGGAAGGGGAAATGGGGATGTTTTCGAGGTCTTTGGGTTTGTGTCCCTTTTTTGGTGTATGGGAGGGGAAAAGTGGGGATATTTTGGGGGGGTTGGGGTTTGTCTCTTTCTGGAGGGGAAGGGGAAAGTGGGGATGTTTTGGGTGTGCTTTGGGGTTTGACTCTCTTTTTTGGGGGGAGAGGGAAAGTGGGGATGTTTTGGGGGGGTGCTTTGTGGTTTGTCTCTTTTATTTTTTTTTTGGGGGGGGGGTTGGGGCGGGATGTTGCTTTTTTTATCCGAAGACATGATAGCCGCACCATCGGCATCGTCTGAGGTGGGTCTGTGGTGGGCGGCTAAGAAAGGTGGGGAGCCGGGGCGCTCCAGCCGCGGCCCAGTCGGGGCTCAGCCTGACGGCCGTTCTCTCCCCACGGCCGCAGCCGGAGGCGCCAGCGGGGCTGCGCTTCGCCGCCCAGCGCCGGAGGGGTGGCGGCGCTGGCCGGGGGCGCTTGAGGCGGCCCCGGGCCCCCGGAGGAGTCTCGGCCGCACCGCGGGTGCCGGGGTGGTTGTGCGGGGGGAGTCGGCGCTGCCCGAGCCGGGCTGCTGGGGAGCGCGTACCGGCTGAGGAGGGGTGGCAGCCGCCGCATCCTGCACCGCGCTCTGGCAGGGCCGGCGCCCCGGAGAAGCTTGGTTGCGAAAGGGAAATGAATGTGCGTTTTCACTTGTGTGTGTGTGAAGAGGAAGGAATTACGGAAAAAAAAAATATAAGCTCTTAATTCCACATGGATTATTGATACGAAAGGATCTCTCTAGTAGCAGAGAGGAAAAAAGGGTTCCGGTGCTGGGATGGGGTTTTGTTTTGGATCCTTGTTAGGTGTATCCCTGTATGCTGGTGAATCTCAGGGCGCTACCCGTGCTTGTGTGAAATGGGTGTAGTTACAGGTGTCTGGCATTAACTGGAATGAGCGCTCTACCTTGTCAGAGAAACTGACTTCCGGCTGGTGAGACTTAAAGTCGAGTGATCGTAGTGCGGTGACACGTACGTTTGGGTAGCACGGTGAGGGGGCAGGTAAGGCAGGTGTTGCAAATAGACCTGGACTTTTCTGTAGCAGAGTTTCTACTTCTCAGATTAGTTGTTGCTGATTACTTAAGCACTTATTAGGGAAGTATGCAAATCCACGAGTAAGGTAGGATTAGCTGATGTTTATTCACACGGGTGGTGGTGAGGAATTGTTTTAATCTTGACTTAATGAAGACACTTGCCTTGATGTTAATTTTTTGCCTTGGATGCCTTCTGTAACTTCCATAAACAAGGCTGCCTGAAATGGAGCAAATCTGAGAGTCTATAGGCTTATATTTGCTTGTGTGCTCAGGGATGGGAAGACCTGTGTTGATAGCAAACTAGAGATGTGGCTTCAGTTAGAGAATGGTAATTAGGAAGCTGTGTGGTGTAGCTGGCTGTAAAGCCTTAGCAGGCACAGGTAAATTGAAAATATGTGTTTTCTGTTGGATAGTGAATGGTTATGCAGTTAGAATGCTAGCAGGTCGTCAGACCAGCTTCTTCTAGGACCCTCTAGTGGGTGAGTGAAGTAGTATGTGGCTGACTGGAGAGGTGAATTGGAATACAAAGAAGGTATATTCAGCTGAGAAGGGGATTGTTGGAGGGAATCATCTATTCAAAGAATCACTGCATTTGCATTCAACACACTGGTTTTGGAGGCATAATCAAACTTCCAAAATTTTCCTGACTGGTCTGAGGATGTCATCAAATCTAAAGCAGAAATTTCTATTAATAGTAACTCACTAGAGTTGAATTTGGAGGAAGACAGCCAAATGGTAGAATTAGTAAGGTGGATGTGAATGCTAAATGAGTGTCAGATGAACCATCAGAAAAGAAGCTTAACTAGCAGACTTCATGCCTTGAAGCATAGGAAGGCTCTGGGTAAAGTGGAGTGAATGCCAGGTGCTCTAAATATTAAATAAAGAGGTGATTCTTCTGAGGGAAATCTAACGGATCTTGTGTGCTTGTCACTATAGGCAGGAGACTAAGATAATGATGAGTGCCACTCTGATAGTCCTGTGACTTATAATACTTATAATTTCTTGTTCTCTTACTTCAAACACAGCTATTGGCTGAGTACCAGAGGCTGTGCTCAGCACTATCAGTTTGAAGGATTGGCCAAATGCCATAAATCTGGCATGAGTTTCTTTTTGTGAAGGTAGAGATAGTTATCTGCTCTAACATGTGCCTTCTGCAATGTTTCTAAATAGCTCTATGCATCTGCAGCTCTTTCTCACTGAGAGGGTATTGCCTGTCAGAGTGCCTGTGTAACTGTACTGTCTGGAACTGCAGATGGTAGCAGCTATGGATATACTTCTTGCTTAAGGTCTTTGTCACTAGCAGATATGGAAGAAAATATCTAAACAGGTGAATATAATATATACAGAGGGCAGAAAAAAAGAGCTCTTAAGAGTTTTGTCTCTGTGGGAGAGCAAATAAATACACTTAGTCTCAATGAAGGGGAATCAAGGGCTGGTGTCTGGGAGGATGTTTTGGATTTTTAAAAAAATGGCTTGATATTATGTGATTCCATTTATTTCATATGTTGCACTCATTGAATATTGCTGCCAAAGCTACAGATTCTTCTCATACTGACGCTTTTTTCTTCTGGTGACCTTTACACTGCTAGGACGCTTGTGTGACCTGCTGGGTTAACCCAATTCTTGGGAATGCCGGTGGACTTTATTCAGCAAGACTAGCAATATGTGAGCACTACAGAAGCATAAATTTACTCTAGACAATGAAGCAATAAATTCTACATCCAGAGAAAGCCAGCTTGTTCTGGAAACAGTCAGAAATCCTGCTTGCTGGCTAGATTCTGCAAAACAAGTGGTGAACAGATAGGATGAAGGTAACTTGTAATCTGCCAGGATTTTGGAGACAAACCTAGTCTGCATGCTAAATCTAAGGTATTAGTAGTAAAATAAGACTCTCCCCCTGCCCCCTTCCCCCCAGTAGGGGGGGGGGGGGGAATGCTAACATGGGGTAATGAGCTTCCTGTGTGAAATGCAAGTGAGCATAAGACACTCCCTGCCTCTGCATGTACTCTGCAGAAATACAACTTGGGGGTTTGTTAAAAGGATCAGAGTAAGGTGTCTAAGTACCATAACTAACAAACAAACTGACTTTAAAAACTTGATTGTTAGGCTGTATCTGAGTTCAAGGGTCTCCAGATTACAAAGAGGTGGGATGAAGCATAGTGGCAGGCCTAGTTAATAAACAAGAGGTACTAATTTCAACAGGAGCAGCTGGGCAGCTAAGTGCTTAACAAAGCATCTTCTTCCATCTAGTGCTTGTCAGCACTGAAGGATGGGGGCATAGACCATTCCAGTTACCCCTTTTCTGGAAGGGTGTGCCTTGCATATGCTATGGAGTGCTTAAAGATGAAGTGTCTCAATGTGACTTTTTTTAAAGTTTCATAGCTGGTACATGTCACCTTCAATATCAAAGCTTCATGGCTGGTACATGTCACCTTAAATATCAAAGCTCTGGCATTACAGGGACAGTTAAGGACAGACTGTAGGCCTTGGAGTTTGTTGTTTCTCTGTTAGTTTATGTTGCATCTTTAAGCAATAAAATGAGATGTAAAATACTTGATGAGGATTAGCTCTTCAACAGAACAAGTACCTCTGAGAGACAGGATAAGAGACCTTTACCTTGACAGTCAGGTGGCTTCATGATGATGCTCCCTAGAAAGGGACAAGTTGCAAACACTGAGAATGTAGGGTTAATGCTACAGCCTGTGTTTCTACCTTAGAGATAACATGTGCTCTCTCGGAACAGGGTTATTAATACTTTAAGGAAGGGCACAAAGGCCATTATATGAGTAAGACCTGGTTTTCTAGTAGCTTGAATAGTAGATCGATCTGCAAACAGCTCCTAGCCTGACTGATTGAAGGTAAAATCTATAGCAGGATGGAAGGCTGACCCTTGTCCTTTCATGTTTCAGATGAATGGAGAGCATGCCCATAATATGTTATCAAGACCATCATAGAGATCAAAAATTAGAGCATGGTTAGGATTACTTTAGAGTCTGGATTTAAGAGCAATAATGTAAGTTTCCTGTAGTGTAAATCACAGATGTGTGACTCCAGTTACCAATAGAGAAACTTATTGCAGAATAGTTTAATCTATGAAACTTGACTAGCTGTTTAGTAGGACAGCTGCTGAAAGAGTTGCCATAGAGCTCTAAAAATCCTGCATAGTCTTTTTTTAGCCTCTGGTATAGATCTTTCTGTACCATTTTTATAGGTTTGTATCTTTAGTTATTCATTGCCATTCTTGCTGCATATACAAGGAAGATCTAGGACCATTGGTAATGGATAACCTTGAAGGCAAGTGTAACTTCTGTGTGCTTCATAATGCCTAACTCAGGACTGAAGCTGCTCTATAAGAGTCTGTCCTCATAAGGTGCAAACACAAGTTTCATCAGTCATCTCATAGCATGTCACAAATGTAACTTGCATACAGAAGACTGCATGGAGACTGACTCTTACTACAGTCACTACTGCAGAAATAGCTGGATCTTGGTGGAGGGTTTTTCAAATAATGCTGAAATAATGTGTAAGGACAGTTTTTGGCTGCTCAGGCTGAGAAAAACTGTGGTACTTCACACTGGGGTCATGGCTATATGGTTTTAGGTTGGGTGAACACAAGAATACAGCACAATCCTGTTCATAAAGATACGTTTGTGAACAGGTAGACAATGCTTACAGTTCAGCAGAGGATGCACAGACCATGTGTAATCTCTTTCCATACAGCTTGCACACACAATCTGGAAAGAGGGATAACTCTGCCAGCACTGGACAGTTAACAGTATGCAGCTGAAATAACCTATAACAGCTTCAATATGTCAAGTTCCTGCTCTGAGGAAGAGGGTGAAAAGCATGGTTATTGGCAAGCGTCCTCACTAGCAAGAAGATCAGAAACAGTCCTCCTAGGCAGGAGGGAGTGAGGAGTACAGTTGGAATTAAGTTTTAGAACTGTTGTCTGGTTCAAACCAGTGTGCATCTGAGTAAACACCAGCAGCTTTGAGATTCCTCACCTGGTGGGTAGGAAGGTGATGCTTTCCTGAGCAATAGCTGTAACAGATCTGAACTCTGGCTCAGGCGCCACTGATTTCAGAGGCTTCAGCACTGGAAACTGGAGAGAGTGGTATAAAGGAGTGGCCGCTTAGTGTGTCTGGAAGATTGATACGAAGAAACTTCTTGTGGATGATCTAAGTATATAATCTAGTAATAAGTTTATGTTACTGAGTGTAATGCTCTCAAAGAGCATAGTAGGATGCCTTTCAGTCTCATTTTAAAAGAAATCTGGGAGTTCAGATGCTGGTATTGCTGGTAGTAAGAGTGAAGGAGCTTTTTAAGCTAAGAAATCAAGTAATATGTTGGAATGCTAAATGCTGAACAGAGATTGGAAAGGTTGATACCATAACTTGTTGCAAGATGCTGCACTGTACCTGGAACAAATTGTAATTTGAGATGGACAGGCTCAGTGTCTGGGCACCACCTTTGAACTTCTTTTAACTGGTCATGACTTCTCCTGAGCCCTCTGTTCTAGTATTTCTGCAACAGCTGTATTTATTCCTATGACAGGTGGACAAAAAATCCAAAATAGACCTGTGATGGAAGTGAGGTTGAGATGTAACTGTCTCATCAGAAATTATGTGCTCAATTATGTACAATGGCAAAAATAACATTTCAATTGTACCACTTCCACTGAGTGACCTGTTGGTTCCAGCTGTTAACTTAATGATGTTTACTTGGCTGTGATTGCCATGATTCAAGCTTGCAGTAAATGCTTTCAGGAAGTTAGTTTGAATTTCTGTGTTCTTGCTAAAATCCTCAGGGGAGACTCAGACCCTGATACACTGAGAACAGACAGTTCTGTTCAACTGATGAAACTGCAGTTGGCAGATTGACTGAAATGCTAAGATATCTGGTAGTTTATTGGCCATGATCCTGCACTAGCAATGGTATGTGACAACATCCCATAGCTGACATGACTGAGTACTAAGATATTTATCTACTTTGTAGTTTGTACTGAGGGAAGGAGGTATTTCCCTCATGTGTCTATTACCACAATTCTACCCAATGATGTAGATGAACGTCACCCTTCCCTGTTTCTCATTACTGATCAGGGATAAGAATGACAAGTGAACTATGTGCTGTGTACTGCAATATGTAAGTACAATTACAACTTATTTCAAAAGGGTATTCCTGTTGGCAGAGGAAGCCCTTGGCATAAGGCTGCCTCAATACCTCAGCAAAGTATTGATCCATCTCTTGAAAGGACAGAACAGCAAACAGAGATTAAAGCAAGCTGCATGAGAAATTCTCGAGATTAAAATTCTGTTAATCTAGAAATATTCTGGACAACAGACCAAGTGCCTGGTTTAACTACACCAAGCAAGTGATCTCTTGACCACAAGTCATATTTCTAACTACCTGTGGCCTAAGCAGGACAGTTACACAGGTGGGTGCATTGCTAATCTAGATGTTGCTGTTTCTGTTTACTTGCTAGGCTGGGTGGGTGAACATTGTTTGCAGTTGTCTCTCTTACAACACTAACCACAGGGGCTTGGGTTAGACATAACAGTATAACAGCCTGTATTCAGTCATTTCTTTGGCAAGTGGTGTTGCTCTTGCACTCCAGGCATGGCACAAACTGGAAGGGACCAGTTCCCAAGCTGTCTAAGAACTCTCTTCCACCACTTGTCTTCAAGCAGGTACTTGTTATGTGTGTCAACAATACATATCCAGTATAAGGCACCTGTAGGTAAGACTAGTATTTCTCATATCTATTAGTCACTGGACATGCTAGCTCCTAACAGGCTAATCTGGTTGTTTTAACAGAGAAAGCAAACTAATGGTAAAGCTTACATCAGAACAGGCAGATGGAATTTTCCATCTAAATCCTAGTTATCTTATGTCATGTGGAAGGTTTATTCAACTGGTACACTTGGATATTGTCAGATGCTAGAGCGATGGGTGTTCTAGTCATGAAACAAAACACTTGAGATTTTTATTTGACGACTCAGCACGAATGATCCCATTTAAAAGGCAAAAGTCTGAATAGCACATTCATGTTTCTACCTCATTAATGCCATGCCTAGTGCTTCTCAAGGCTACTTGGGACACTACCATTGCAGTATGCAATGCAATCGTTATGTACGTAGGGATTTGATAGATGCTGTTCTGAGTCAGAAATGCAGTTTTGTACTTCTAACATGCATAGAATGCTGCTAGTCAAGGTAGACTAAAGGCTAACAACCTTTAGTTACAATAACTAGGAAGAGTCAAAGTTGTAAAGCCAGATAACATTTTCTAGTAATGGACTATTTCCTTAGCCTGCAAAATTGAAGTCCTGAAATTGCTTGAGAAGATAGCTTATTTTCAGAAGACTGATAAACAGCTCTTGTATAGAGAACTTGATGGCTAGAGATACTTCTAAGAATATGGTATGCTGGTCCCGATACAATCTTCTAACCACAAGAAACTGACTAACTCTTTAGGAAGGTGCAGGGGAGGGAACAGCCTGCCTTGGAAGCATGTTCAGCACTTCAACTATTGTGCTTCTGGTTACTACTTCATCCTAACAGGCTATATTGCACTTGGCAGTAAAAGCTTCTCTTGTCCTCTCCTGGCCTTTCAGATTCTAATTTGAGGTTAATATTTACAAGCAATAAACCTTTAAGCTGAATCATGTACTTGCAGTATCAAGGGACAAAGAAGAAACACAGGCTGTGAAAAGAACAAGGTATTACACAACTGAGCAGATGTTTAGTTTATGTGCATTGACTCTGAATTTTTCAGTGTCCCTAAACTCCTCTTGGAAAAGCTTTCATCAATGCTGAGGTGATTATCTCTGTCTGCTGAGGGTAAAAAGCTGTTTGGGTGAGGATTATTGTTCAGTCTTTAAATCCCATGACAGTCTACACCTATAATGAAGATTCTCAAGCCCCTGTGCATAGGGCAAAAAATATAATCATTAAAGGTAGCTACCATGTTGTCACACCTTGCTCAAATAAGGGATAATTGTGAAAGCATCTCTTAATGGAAACTAAATGTTGCTCAACAAAGTTGTTTGGCTTGTGCTTCAAGTCTTGCTAAGAAACAGGTATTTCAAGGATGCCTTGTCGCTATCAACAGCTCTTGTTACTGGTATCTCCCTTGAACTTCCTACAATGTGGTATGCCCAAAGTCTTGAGACTGACATTCCCAGAGTAAATGTCTATCAATAAAATACAATGCTTGCATGGAGAGTTGACTGACTTGAGGCAGTAGGTACCACCTCATACTTCTAGGCCTATTTGTGTCAATGGCCTGAAATGGCCTTTCCTTAAGGAGTGGTCAGTACTTGTTCTTCAGAGGATAGTCCCTATAGGAAAGAAGGAAGATACTATTAGTGGTCTCCTAACAAGCGTTTTCTGGAGTAGATTGAAAAGTTGGTGAGCAAAATATCTACTGATACAGGAAAGAGTTTGCGGCACTTCTCCTAGGGTAGCAACATCCATAAATCTGCAGTCTAAAGTTTGAAACAGTGCATTTAGCATAGTAGCTAAAATGGGCTGTACAAGTGCATTATGAGTAATTAAGCTGTGGTGATAGCTGTGGAGGAGACTCAAAAGGCATCGCTTAACAGTCTGAAATAGCTGCTCTGGAAACTATCTTGTTCTTTGCTATGCCAGTGTAACTCTGCATATGACTGTCCTTGCAGAAAAGTTCATACATCTCTGGCAGAGCCTTACTGCTCACTGACTCTTTTCTAAAACTTCGAATCCAAGTGTAATACAACAGTTCTAGTTTCTTGTTGCCTTAGCCCTGCGGTCTGAGTAAAGCACTGATAAGGGACTGAGTACTGTGAAAGGATGTCTCCAAGCATGACTTGCAAACAGAAGACTTAACTTGATTTTAGTTACAGCACTTTCCATTAAGATAAAACAAACTTAAAGCTGTGCAAGGTCTTTGCTTTAGATCCAAGTTAAGTGTGACATAGAACCCAAATTTAGTTGTGGTTTAGGCTCTCATACACCAAGCAGAATAGATTATTGCTAGCTCAAGCCACAAAAAGCTGCTTCTCACTCCAGTGAAATTTTAAGGTAAAGCATGGGGCAAATTTGTGCTGGTCTTGTGGATTAACTAAGATATCAAGAAGTAGTTATTTAAAATATGAGCATGTATTAAGGCAGTCTTTAACTATGCTTGCATTCTTAGTTCAGCTAATTCACATGCTCCAGTGTTCTCTCCTAAGGTTCAATAACTTTTTTGTGTGTGTGTACTCTTGTGTGCCGTGAACTCTCACTAGGTGCAATGAGCTGTGCTAGACCTCTGAGGGGAGAGTATGTCCTGCAAACTGGTCAGAAAGCCCTCATGGATTTTCTCAAATTGCATTGGCAATACTGAGAATGAGTGAGCTTCTCTCTGGTAAGACAAGGGATATTGGCATGGTTTCAGCCAGACTTGTGTGTACCCCTGCCTGTCTTCTGCCTTGGAGTTTTGTGCTGTATTGCTCTGTGCAAAAAAGTGATCCAGTTTCTACTGGATGGAGGCAGATGACAATAACGGAGGGATGACTAAAGTTTAAAGATGGTAACTGCTCACCTGAATTTCTACCACTTTACAGTTGCCCAGTGAGCTCTTGTTTGTGTATATTTGTTTCTCCCTAGGTTATTTGCTTGTTACTGCCTCTTAACTTTATTTCAGATTGAGATACTTACTGTGGCTCTGTAACACCAGAGCTGAGTGTAGCCCTACCAATTACATTAGGGAAGCAGTGTCACTGGTAGACAAGACTCAGCACCCTGAAGTTATTTTTCCTACATGGAACAGGGCAGAATATCCTAATGCTATGACTTTTCCTGGAGAACATGTCTTAACTCTGTTCTTCTCTAGGCCTTTTCATTCTGCTCTCTAAACAGTAACCTTCCAGATGTGGGTGGGTGTTAAACTAATGATTCAATTTTAATTCTGTTCTTTCTTCCTCTCTATCACTGAAGGACTTGATAAATCTAGGGAGAAGGTCATTACATGGAAGTCTGAAGACTATCTCCACCTAAAACTACACCATCAGGCAAGCTAGTCTATGTTTAGAGTAGAATTCAGTTTGATTTATTCTACCTGCCTGATGTGTGATTTTTTTTTTTTCAATGGGCATGCTCCTTTTTGGCACTGAAGAAAATATCCTGCAAGCTCCCTGTTGTCTGTAGGTTTCCCCCTTTGCTCCTTTGTAAGAATAGGCACAACAAACTACTCTTCTAGTGATAACATTTCCTAAATAACCATGACTTGCTATATCAACTCTTCTTCTATCATCTATTTCTACTCTGAACTGGCTGAATTTTTTTACAGCAACACCTTTGTTTCCATGTACCAGGTTTTCCCAAAGCTATGGCCAGATAAGTTCTGTAAAGAGGAGAACAGGTATAGCTACCAGAGATTTTTCCCCTGAGTTTCTTTGATTTATGTGAGCAATGCTAAATGCAATTCACAAACTATCTGGTAAGCACCTAGACTTAACTTTGCTTATATTAACAGCAAGTTCCTTAAAGGCCTGCCTCCTGTCTAAATGGGAATGGAGGTCTTCAGGGAGCAATTCCGTCTTAAAAACCTAGGTATTTGTGTTCTTCCTAGGTTAGAATCAGTTAAACATTGGCATCCATTACTTTGTTACTGATAAGCTGGATGAGTCAGTCTGTAGCTATTGAGTTAGTAATGAATTGAGGGAAGATGAGAAGGCTTGAGTGAGAGGAAAAACCCTGAAAGTAACTTCCAAGGAATGGATAAAGCATTAGGTGTAACTATAGCAAATAAGGAACAGGCTATTGAGAATTACAAGCTTCTAATGCTACAGGATAAGCAATGCCTCAACACTGGTATCTAGGTACATAGTATGTATCATAGTGTGCTGGATGAAAGGGGTGGCTTGTGTTCTTGCCTGTATATGGGGGAAATTACTAGCTGAGGATAGCATCAGCTACTTAATAATCTAAACAATCTCATACCTTCACTTGTAACCCTAAAGTTTAAGGGACTAACTGAAGCCACTGAAATACCTCTGACAGCAAGATTCCTAGAACTTGAATATAGGACGTTCCACCTAAATATGTGAAGGAACTTTGCTGTGAGGAGCAGGCCTCTCAAACAGGCTGCTCAGAGAGGCCGTGGAGTCTCCATCTCTGGAAACATAGAAAACCTGCCTGGATGCTGTCCTGTGCAGCCTGCTCTGGTGAGGGATTGGACTAGATGATCTCCAGAGGGCCCTTCCAACCCCTATCATTCTGTGATTCTAACAGTTTTTCTAGTACATGAGAATGTCTAGTTTTTTTGGCTGGGTGTAGATAATCTTCAGAATTCCATAAAGACAATGTGAACCCTTTATTTGGTAAGTATGAATCAGTGCTTTGGCTGTGTAGGAAGAAAACATGGCGACTACAGATTATTTTATTTAATGTTTTGTATCTGAGGCAGAACGATCCTATGGCATAGAGGTAAATTGTACTAGTCCATCATTTCCGTTAACTTGTAGAGAATATTTTTAACTTAAGAAAACCCAGAACACCTAGGGTTGCTTGATCACTGTTAAGACAAGGGGTTTGGATTTGTTGTTTTTTCCTAAACTAGTTTGTCTGCAGCCTAAGGAATCTGCTTTTACCTGTTGGGGTATAACCTTAGACTTCTGCTAGTTGCAGAAATGTGAGTAAAATCTGTTTGCTTCTTTTGGATCTTGATGTCATCTTCATGGGTGTTTGGAACAGATCCTAGTAAATGCTTATTGCATTCTTTCCTACACAGATGCAGCTAGCAGTAGTGGAGAATAGAGCAAAGTATCTGAGGTTCTATAAATAGCTTTAAAAGGTAAAAAGCTGACGGTTGACAGGGTAAAGCAGTGACACAGGTACAGCCTGTGGATGTAGATCAGTCTGATCTACTGATTAGGTATTACTGAGGTGAGGATTCATCACCTGGTGTCCATGCACACAGTAGCCTGAGATGAACAGATGGTGAGTCAGACTTTCTGAATGACCGCTGCTAAAACTTTCAAGCATGAGTGGGTACTAGTATTCATCAGATCAAAACTGGACAAACCTTTAATCTTACTAGACCTGTAACATATCTGCGTACTAATAGTTTTTTTTATTTTTCAAAACTACAGCGATCACACCTGTCCACCATCTACCTGACCACCATGTCTACTGAAGTTGCTGCTACTTCTACCAACAGCCAGTCTGAACAACAAGCTCCACCAAAGCCACAACCTTCAAAGAAGGAAAAAAAGAAAGGTAATAAATTCCGAACTCTTGAATACCTCCTCTAGTCAGTGCACCTGCCTAAAAGTAAGTTCACTTTTGCAGCATAGTTAAAATAAGTCTAAGGGTTCAAGCAGACTGAAGTAGAGAGTAAATAAGCTAGTAAAATAGTTCTTAACTAGAAGATGGGCTTTTAGCATGCAAGGGTTTTTTCTAACTCTAAGGTCTTAAGCTCTCAGTTCTACTTGTTAAATGAATCATTTCCTGAGTCTGACAAGTATCAAAATCTCAGGGAAGTGAAAACCTCCTGAGGAGGTGACCAGAGACAAGACCATACAGGTAGCTGTCAGTCTGAACCTGACTTCTCTTCCTCCTCTCTCCCCTCTCCCTCTAGAGAGGCAGTCATGTACTAGGTACAGATTCTAGTCCAGAGAAGCTAGAAAATTCATTAAATTAAAACTATTGTAGATCATATAATTTTTTTGATTGGGTCATGTAAAAAATACTTCATACAGAAATGCATACCTAAGTACATACTTGGTGTACTTTGTGCATGTAGAGAAGAAACTCAAGTAGTTCTTGGGAACAGCAGAAATAGCAAATTAGCTAAATTCCTAAGAGATTACAGGGAAAGGGATACTAGGAGGACCAACTGTAGAAATTATTGTGCCAATAAAGTTCTGGTACAGAAACTAGGAGATTCTTGCCAAGAAGAGATCTTACTACACCAAAACTAGGGGTTTATAGCTCAAAGGCTTGTTGAACATCTTGAATAGCCATGGATAGTACCATTTTTGCTTGGTGTTTTTGCTTAGCACTTACATACTTGGCTGTTGCTTGTAATATTTCAGTCTTTTATATGGAAAACAATTGTTCTGAAGGCCCCTGATATTAAGCACTGGGCTCAACTCTGAACTCAGGCCAGATTCTGGAGAGTAGTGTGACCTCAAAGAAGTAGCTAACTTGCTGTGCACACAGTACTGGAAAGCCTAAGCGTTTATAGTCAGATATAGTCAAGGGACAGTTCTAATATGTTCTTGTATCTGTTAAATGTCTCAAACTCACAAACATAGCCACATCCCTCTTAAAATCAAAAACTTTTCTGTCTCCAGGACTAGAAAAGACAGATGAATCTCTCCTGGCCAGATTCAAAGATGATGGTGTAAGATACAAAGCTAAACTAATTGGTATTGATGAAGTCCCAGAGGCTAGAGGCGATAAAATGTGTCAGGATTCAATGATGAAGCTGAAGGTAAGGGCTTGAGCTGGCATGTAAGTACTAACTTCTGGATAGCCTTCAGAAAGCTGATCAAATGGTCACTTTGACACAGCATCGAATACAGCTTTGGTAAAATAGTAACAACAGCACCATTCCAGATGGATGTTACTTCTAAAGCTGTAACCCTTTGAACAAAGGACAATGTTTCCCTAATAGCCTGGGAATGCTCATTTGAGTCTTTTATAATCCTTCTTACTGGATGCTAATAGTATAAACTTGATCACAAACTGTGAGCTTAGGTTTTGAAAGGGGAGGGAAGAACTCCTTACAGCTTAACTCACCTCCAAGCACAAGTTAGCATCTTGTGCCAATGGTGATACCAAGAGCTATAGACAAGCTAAAGAACAAATGAGACCTTTCAGCAACCAAGTAAGATTACTTCTCAAATGCAGAATGCTCACCTCATGTAGCTTCAATCAGGCCATAAAAGTTACTACGGATGCTGCTACTGCAGCTACTGCAGTTTTGTGAATGAAGAGAAGCTTTAAAGCTCAAACATTTAAGGAGGAAACAATCTCAGTTTGAGGTTATTCAAACCTAGTTGGGTATATGTTACACGAGGAATGCTCTCTGACTGTACAGTTGCATAGGAATAGCTGGATTAGTAGCAGTACAGTTGCAGCCATGGGCTCATGCAGAATGTAAGGAAACAAGTTAAAGCTCAATCTAACAGAAGTCTCAATATTTTATTCACCCCTTTCAGGGAATGGCTGTAGCAGCCCGTTCTCATGGCCGGCACAAACAGAAGATCTGGGTTAACATCTCCCTCACTGGTATCAAGATAATAGATGAGAAAACTGGGGTAAGATACGACTTACACTCTTATTGTGGTTCTTCAAGAAAATGAGTTGCTTGAAAGTTAGATTGGTCTGAATTAGATTCATTGTTGACATAATCTCACGCTTCCACATAAAATTGGGTGTGTGAATTGGGCTGTGATGCTGAAGCTTCATGCCAAAAGATAGCTGCATCCAAACGTTGGTGGATCTGCCTTTACCTACTTGAGTCTTGAACTGAAGCCTTCTAACAGTCTCAGTCATTCTAACTACAGAGTAAAGCAGCTATTATGTCTCCAGCATTTTAAACCAATAGGTTTTTCCCCAATTCTAGGTCATAGAGCATGAGCATCCAGTAAACAAGATTTCCTTTATTGCTCGGGATGTAACAGACAATCGTGCCTTTGGCTATGTATGTGGAGGAGAAGGCCAGCACCAATTTTTTGCCTTAAAAACATCACAACAGGTATGGATTAGACACCCTTTTCCCCTTACTATGAGTATACAGTCATAACATGTGATAAAGGTGTAGTGTTTTGCTGGTAGTCCTGTGAGGTATAGGTGAATACCAACATGGATTGATTAAACTCTTCTAGAGGAGGGCAGTAAGAATTGCCTGTATCACCAATGGCTTGTCTTGTTCAAACTTTCTGTATTCAGAATAAGAAAACTCAAGTAGCATTGTTTACTGTCATTCCCCTTGCTCAATATGTTCTTGCACCATGGAAGCTATTATTGAGCTGGAGTCATTATCATGTGCTTTCCTGTGCCTTGACCTGTTAGTATCCAGCTTCTCACTGACAGTGAGTCACATAGCCAGAGCTTCACTTAAATTTATCAGGAATTATGTTAAAACTCCCTAACTAAACTCATTTAGTACTTGTGATGCTGTGTTGTGCAGCAGTGAAAGCAGGCTTACTCAATCACAATAGTGCTTCTGGGTACAGTGAATGGTAGATCTGGTCCTTCTAGAGTTACTTCTGGAAAGGATTCTAATTATTTGTTGATAGGTTTTCCCCATGCAGAAATCCTGTGTGGAGTTTGACTCTCTGAAAAGGATTTTTATACAAGTAGGAATGGAAACAATCTACTTAAAATTACCACTGAGCACTATGCAGCTTCCTAAATTACTTGAACTTAAGTTATACACATTTGTCACTTATTAACTTGTCTTTATAGCAGTCACTATAATGAGCTGATGAGCCAGGACTTCAAAGCTAGTACCTTCATACACATCCCTGCCTGCCCTCCTGGAGAACCTATTGGCAGCCTCAGACCCATTGCAGGTGGTGCTGAAGGACTCCTTGTTGGGCCATGTTATTATTTCAGTTACAGCTGTAACAGTGTCTCCTAAGCCTGAGTTATTAACAGTCCTGTGTTATGTTGGAATTTTAGATTAAGTACAAAAGCCTCCTGTGAGTGCTCTGAAATCGTTTGCTCTCAGAGCTTTTCACCATGAGGTCAGCATATAAACTTAGCTAAGCTATAGACAGCCCTTGACGTGCTGCTAGCTGTTTTTTAACAGAGTTGCCTATCTGAGAAGTAAGGACTTCAGATCTAGACTGCTCCAGTTGTACTGTTTCTTAAACTGTGGAAATGTCTTCTCCTGCAGTTGCAAGTGTAAAACACTTAAGGTGAGGATGATGTTTAGAAATAAACAGTGAGATCTGCTCAACAGATTCTCAGCTTGAGCCTAAGGTCATAGCTGAATAGGGAAAGTTTTTGTCCAGCTCTAGACACTGACATGGTTGCTGTATGCCTCAGGTAAGGTTCCAAACAGTACAGCTGATCCTGGCCCTGTCAAAGCAACATTCTTGTTTGTCTGTGCAGAAGGCAGTGGCTCTAACTCTTAACTTTCATCCTGATCTATACCATATAAAGCTAGTGTCTCATCTACACTTTAAGTGATGGTAACCTTACCTTATGCCTTCCTTGATGCAAATAGTAAATCAGCATGCAGTATTACCTACAGAAGCTTTCCACAGGTTGTGTTGGAAGTGGTAGAAAGCAGACGAATGCAAACTATTTTCCATCTCAGACTACCAGCGAACTTGGATAAACTTTGTACTTTTAAGGGAATATGATTATGATTTGCTATGCACTTATGAAATCTTACAGTACAAGCTTTTTGGCAAAAAAGATAGGAGGCTTATGTCAAGTACAGCCATTTCCCCTGTGGAGTTAACAGTTCTAAGCTATTTATGCCTAATTACTCTTGGATTCTGCATAAGCTTTCTGTGCAGAGACTAGACAGTCCTTACAACTCTTACTTTTCCTCTGATCTCAACCTTACCGTTGCGTTATTTAGATAAGTTTGACTTGCTACACAATTTGCTTCAGTAGAAGGTCAGGGAGAAGTAATATATGACCTAAAGTCTACATTCTTTTTCAGGCTGACCCTCTAGTTGTTGATCTTAAGGACCTCTTCCAGCTAATTTATAATATAAAGAAGGAGAAAGACAAGAAAAAGGTGAGTGAAACTACAGAAATTTTTGTCTGTGCTGACTGATAAAATCTGTCTTCAGCTTTGGCTTGGCTTTTGGACTTTTTGTGAGGTTTGATATTGGGTTGTCTAAATCAAGAATCACTTCATGCTATCTACTGGTAGTTGTGCCAGCAGTTTGATTACCTCCTAGATCTGGTAAGTTCTTCAAAAGCAGAGACTTTGGATAATCTACATGATGTCTAGGTACTAAAAGTCTTATTTTCTTCTTTAGAGTGAAGAAACAAGTAAAACTGAGGTAAGTTACTCCTAACCAGCCTCACTTGTTTAGGTATGCCTTTACAACACAACTAGCTTTGATATTCTTTACACTGCCAGCATTATGGAGGCAATATCAGATGCCAAATTACACTGAAATCACAGAATCACAAGGTTGGAAGGCTTTTGAAGATCATCAAGTCCAACCATTCCCATCCTATGCTAAACCATATCCCTAAGTACCTCATCAACCCTTTTTTTTAAACACATCCGGGGAAGGTGACTCAACCACATCCCTGGGCAGCCTGTTCCAGTTGCTGACAACTCTTTCAGTAAAAGATTTTTTCTAATGTCCAATCTAAATCTGCCCTGGCACAGCTTTGTGCCATTTCCCCTTGTCCTATGTCCTGTCACCTGGCTGAAGAGACCATCACACACCGCTCTACAACCTCCCTTCAGGTAGTTGTAGGTGGTTATAAGGTCTCCCCTCAGCCTCCTCTTCTTCAGGCTAAATATCCCCAGCTCCCTGAACCATTCCTCATATGATTTGCCCTCCAGCCCCTTCACCAGCCTGGTTGCGCTTCTCTGGACTCGCTCCAGGACCTCAATGTCTTTTTTTATGGTGGGGAGCCCAGAACCGCACACAGTACTCAAGGTGCAGCCTCAACAATGCTGAGTACAGGGACATTGGTACATTCCCCAAGGAAATGGGAGGAAGAGAATCCTACAGAACTAATACTTAGTAATAATATCCCTTATAATTCCTCTTTCCACCACTTGCTCTTTAAAGCCTGCAATTTCTTTGCTTAAGGCAAGCTTTGATATTCCAATTACTGTTGACACTATTATCCATTAATTTCAGAATGGTAGCGAAGCACTGCCTGCTAATCAAGCTGGCAAAATAAAACTGGTGCATTGAACTTTAGACTGGTGCCATTAAGGAGTTCACAATTGACTGCCTTCATGTTATATGGGAAATGCAGTATTTGTAGTAGACCTGCATAATGTTTTCTTGTTCTTACAAGAACTCTAACAGATACCAATTATTTCAATATTTCTTGCTTCAAGGGAGTTGACCAAATGGATTTATTTGGGGATATGTCAACACCTCCTGATATGAGCAGTTCCAAAGTAAGTAGACTACACCTCTGAGAGCAGACATAGTTCTAATAATATGCGGTTTTACTTCGTTTCTGGTTCAGCTGAGACATCTCTCTAACTGTTGTTGCTGTACTGGTGTTTTAAGGCTGTCATCTAATCATTGAAGTAACTTATTACTAATAACTCATCTCTTATTAACTGCTTAGCTGCTGTGGTTTTTATCCAGCAGAGTTCACTTGAGACTGCATGACAGAGAACCCTCTATTGTTAGTCATAGAAATCCAAATTCTATGATTCTAACCCAAACCGTTCTCATCTAGTCCTAATCCCCCTGCCATGGGCAGGAATACCCTCCACTAGACCAGGTTGCCCAGAGCCCCATCCAACCTGGCCTTGAACACTGCCAGGGAGGGGGCAGCCACAGGTTCTCTGGGCAGCCTGTGCCAGGGCCTCAAGACCCTCATAAGGAAGAGTTTCTCTTCTCAGTAAGTAATCTTAATCTACCCTCTTTTAGCCAAAACCCATAATTTACCACTACACTTGCTGATGAAGAGTCCCTCCCATCATTCTTGTAGGCCCCCTTCAGGTACTGGAAGGCTGCTATAAGGAATCCCCAGAGCCCTCTCTTCTCTTCTGCTAAACAACTCCAACTCTCCCAGCCTGTCATACTGGAGGTGCTCTAGCTCCTTTAACTTTTGTTCCCTCCTCTGGATTTGCTCAAGCAGATCCATGTCTATCTTTTACTGTGGACCCCAGAGCTAGATGGAGTACTCCAGGTAGGGTCTCAGGTGTGTAGTAGAGATCACCAGCAGGTCAAGGGAGGTGATACTTTTCTTTTGATGCACCCAGAGTGCAATTGGCTTTTCTAGGCTGTGTGTACATTACCAGCTCATGCTCAGTTTTTCATCCACCAGTACCTCCAAGCACTTACAGGGCTGCTCTCAATCCCAAGATCAACACCCAGCCTGTAGTTGTGCTTAGGATTGCCCTGATCTTGGCCTTGTTGCACTTCGTGAGGTTCACACAGGTCCACCTCTCTAGTCGGATGTCTCAAGTATATATACCCGTAGTACATGCCTCTGCTGCTATGAGACCTATTACAGTAACTCAGCAGAAGACCTTTAAAGCAGCAGCTCGTATTTAGGGACAAGTGAACACTTCAATCAGTCCTTCAGAGTGGACTCCTGACTATTCTAGATGAGTAGCCCTAGCTCATGATGTGGCATAACTCCACAGAAGTGCACATAAACCTTGCCGTAACTTAATACGACCCCCAAAGTACTACTGTTTTATTATGGCATTGTAAGCTGCAATCAGCTGTGATACAACTAGTGCTGTTGATCCAGCTAGTGATCAAGTTTTATCTTTCTGTTGCCTGCTTGGTGGAGAGATGGTATGTTAGCTTCTTCCACTGGCAAACAGCTCCAAAAGCTGAGACTGCAACAGTCACACTAAGGTAGTGTGAACTTATAGTATGTTGAAACAAAGAGCTAGAAGTCAAATAGAGGGTCTTGATTCAAATGAAAGTTTAGGTGCAATTAATGCTTAATGACATACAGTCTATAGGCTGTAAAAGAAGCACCTATTATTTAAGAGATCTTAAAAGAGGTACTTTTTAATACTGAGTTTCTTAAAATAAGTAGTTGTGATTTGACCACAGCCAACATCGCTTAACTTAATGATTTCTAAGATGATATTTTAGTGCAACTTATTACATTATTAGTATAATGTGCTGGATACTACAATCTCTCCTTTTACATGTTTTTCTTGAGCTTGTGTACTATGCAGGAAGTACTGTGTAAAACTAATTCTATTTTTCTTTCTGAAAAAATAGGAAGCTAAAGAGATCCTGTTAGTGGATCTACATTCTGAAATTGAGACCGTACAGACTTTTACAAATGAGGATCTCTTCTTGAATGACATCAGTAGTTCTCTTCCACAACCAAAGCCGCAGACACTCTTCTCGCCTGAGAGTTCTTTCTCTGCCAGTCTCAGCTTCTTTCCCATGCCTAATCCAGACCCTTTCAGTGATGATCCTTTTGCACAGCCAGACCAATCTGCACAACCTTCATTTGATTCTTTACACTCTGCTGATCAGAAGAAGGATTTACTGAATACCTTGGCACCGGTGGGTAATGGTTCTTTAAATGGAGATCCTGACTACTTTGATAAACAGTTTGATCAGATTTCTAATAGAACTGGCCAACAAGAGGTACTACCAAGCGAGTGGCCACTTGGGAATGAGTCACCTGCAGCAAGAACTCCAAATGGGGTACCAGAGAGGGAACAGAATGGCTTTCTTAAAGCCCCATCAAGCCTGTTTATGGAAGGTCCTTCCAAAGGAGTATCTCTGCAGAATGGAGTAAAGCTGGATTCTGAGAGCAATATCCAGCTCATGTCACATGAGTCTATAATAATTAGCCCACCACCACAAAGTACCAAGCCAGGAAGAGGAAGGAGGTCTGTCAAGGTGAAAACTGTTCAAGTAATTAACAGTGATATGCATGTTCTTAGAGAAGCTGGGTGAAGGAAGCTTTGCTTTCTTCACACTCTGTAACCGGCTAAACAGCTTCACAACGTATCTACCTCTACATGCCATGCTTACTTTAACCTCTTTGCAGCCATGGTACATTCTAACATTCATGAAGCTTCACAATAGCAATGTTCACTAAATTATATACTCTCTTCCTTAATGCTGCCATACTTCTGTAAAGGTCTGGTAAGTATGCTGCTGTGTATGTTGACACTTGATACAATGCCAGAACCAATTATGATAGCTGTATGCCCATCTGTTTCGAAGTACTAGACTAGCTTGCAGAAACATAGCTTCTCAGCACCTGCCTACTGAGGGCAATCTCAAAGACTTGCCTGACATAAGACACAGGGTGGTTCTGGGTCAGCTGCATTTGTCTTGCATGCATGATAAAAACCTGTTGCTGACCTTGCCACAAATGAAGTGGTCATTGCAGACTGAGGAGGAACATTTAGAGGGGTGGGGGCAGAGGGCAACTTATGATAACAAATAATTCAGTCACTAAGTCATTCTTCTGCTGATGACTTGTGATTATATTATACCTACTTAATGTCACACATCTCAGTAGGCATGAACAAACTGGCGTTTGAAAATTACATGCTTGGTCTCTGAAGCTCTGTGCTCTGGCTGAAATAAGTTTGTAGCTGTGGACTAAGAGCTCTAAATCATACTACTATGTGTTCTGCCATATCATCTCACAAAGTGTTTTTTCATTCCAGACTCCAAAGAATGACTTGTTTAGCTCAGAAATTTTTGTGCCAACTGTGGAGAGCCTTAGCTTGCCAACTAGTTCACTGGACCCTTTCAATACAGGCATCACAGCATCTCAGTTGGCTCCTCTAGGTAAGTCTCAAAGACCAAAACAGGGGTTCTGGTTTTCCTTGACTTCAGGTGTAGTGCTTTAATCCATTTAATCCATATGATGTCTGCCCTAAATTGTTAAATTCTGTGAAGACACCTAAACCATGCATATGTAACTGGAACAGGGTTTTTTGCTTATGCTTTGACAGCAGGTTGATGCTCAGGCACTCAAACCTTGAGTGAGCTAAGCACAACTTGGGAGGCTAGGGTAACGCTGCTGCAGACTATTAATAATCATTTACATAGAAACAAATATGAAAAATGCATTTGTCACTTCTGTGCTAGAAGTATGTTTCTCCTGTTGTATCAACTTCAATTCGGTTCTGCCAGGGCTGAAACAGAGCAAAGTAAAAGATGTTGATGCTTTTCTCCTCCTCTACACACCCCAACTCCACCTCCCAACTTGATTTTTAAGTGTAAATCTACAGATTTTTTGTAAACAGTACATGAAAATGTTTTGCTGGTACCCTCAGTAGAATTAACACACTCCTGCCTGAGGTTTTCAGATCACTGAAGTGCTGTGTAACAATCTTCTTCCAGATGCCTTGCCACTAACTACATCAATATGGAGTGTGCAAACAACTGCCTTCACTCAGGCTGCATCAGTCTTTCCTGGGTCTACTACTGTGCCTCCAGGATTTACTAAACCACTTGCCTTTGGTACTCAAGCAGTGCCAAGCTGGAACCAGCCTGCACCTCTTACTCCAGTACACCCTGTGCCCTCTAGTGGTTGGGTCCAGCCAGCACAAGTTCAATCTAGCTCATGGTCACAGCCATCTAGCACTGTAAATCCCTTCCAGAGTAGTGCGTTCCTATCTTCAACGCTGCCTGCCGAGAGACCACCTGTACTCCCTGCCATGTCAACAATAACTAGCCCACCTCAGCCACCACCTAGGACTGCACCTCACAAGGAGCTATCCAAGAAAGAGAGTGATGCTTTTCTTGCTCTGGATCCACTTGCTGATAAGATGAAGGATGTCCAGGAAATGTTCAAGGACTTGCATCTGACAAAGCCACCTGCAGTACCAGCAAGGAGAGGAGTGCAACAAAGCCTTTCAGGTGCTTCTGGAGCTTTCATCAATTATTTAACTAATGGAGTAGGCATTCCTAAAAGTACTATAGACCATGCAGACAGGTTGCCAGCTTACCTGTCATCCAAAATGAATGGTAATGTTTTTCTGAGATAACTGATCAGGGATTGGGATATCTTTCCAGATAGAACTGAAAATTTGATTTAATGGTTTCTGAAACACAGGATTGAAAGACTGTCTCCCTTAATGATGTTAAATACTTGACGAATGTTAGTGGCCAAACACTGACACCTAGTGTCTAAACTACTTGGCTACATTGATGTGAACTAGGTCTACAATGTTAGAAGTCCCATCTAGCTTAAGTGTAGTGAAGGACAAGATGGAGAAGATTGTGAAGTCACTCGAAGGAACTTATATGTGGAATTTTTTGTGTATCTAATTAGGCGGAGGTGAGAACTTGTTAAATATGTTAAGTGATTATAGCAGTGTGTCTCTTTCCTTAGAACCACCAAAGCCCGTTCCCCTACAAAGTGTGATATCAGCTGAGAGCCTGTTGGAAAGTCAAGTTAAAACAGATGTTTTTGGTTCCTCATCTGTAAGTATTAAAAAAGTAACCAAACAAAAAAACACACACAAAGAAAACCCACCACCCCTACCTTACTCCTTAACAACAAGGGTACCTATGAGCACTGCATAAGTGTTAACTTCAGAGCACATGGAACAAAAGTTCTTGCTTATGAGGAGTTAATCTAATAGAGGACACTTCTTTTAAGAAAGTTAATGATGTATGATTCTATTTGGCTTGTTGCTGAAAGTAGCTCTGCAAGTTGCATGCTTCAGGAAGAAGCTCTTCAGCATTGGGAGCTTCCACAATAGACTGAAAAATTAATGTAGCTGCAGAAATCTTCAAATTTAGTTATACTTATTTTTCTGCAGAGTAGACTAGACTAAGCAGTGCAGATGTACAGCCCTCTTCCTGAACAACTAGGAAGCTCCTATGTTCAGTAACCCCTGGGGGAAGAAGTGGCTTAACCCCATCACTCACATTCAGGAGATGGGTCTTGAAGACCTTGGCAACTGGATCAATGCCAGAAAGCTCATGTAAGAAATCTAGGATTTTGTTAAAACAGATCACGTGACTATGCTGGCTCAGCACCACAGGAGTGTTCAGTAAGCACACATTTCTGAAAGATACCTTGCCTCAGACTATAACTGCTGACACTGCTTCAGAGCTATTTTCTCTTGTTAAAGCAGGTAATGAGCATTTAGCTGTGACTATGCAATATCCTTTTTAGAATGTTTGGAACAGGAACTAGCAGATACAGCCTTTCAGAGTAAACTAACAGCCCATGATCTGTCTTTCCTTAGACGGAATCTCAGAAACCACCTCTTGGCCTCTTTGATCCTTTTGACAACCCATTTGCATAGATCAGGTAAGTCTTCCACTAATAGGGTAACCTACTTAGTTCTCTGAAAGTGATTTAGCAAAAAGCTGGTTGAAAACTTTTGTTAGCTTAATTTCAACATTTCTACAAAGTATGGCACTCAGTCCCTAGAGGAACATCTCCAGAGCACCTCTACTCAGACTTGTAAATAGCTGCATTCTGACTAAGCCTAGTCAGCTTCACTTTCTTAGAAATACTTTGTTTTTCCACAGACTTAAGTCTCAAGGCCACAATAGATCTAGAATTCTTTTCACTGAAGGAAGTTAAGTAAACGCATACTGTACAACCCAGGGACTGACCACATTCCTTCTGAGGAAGAGTTAGCACAAAGTGGCCCATACAGCTTTCTGAAGTTTAATCCCCTGAGTAATAGTGGGTTTGTACTCTGGGTGAGTTGGAGTAAAAACAGAATAAGGGCTGTTATGAGAGCTTTTGTTACTAGAACAAATGTAACTCAAACTCTTGTGCCATTCACTAAAGAACATGGACTGTCAAATTAGTAAAACCATTCCTTTGGCACATCTCTAAGTCTGCCCCTGAAATACTGCCTGGCTTCTAACAGAAAATAAGTGTTGCTATTTATTGTTTTAGTATTGTTCTAAGCTAGTTTAAGAAATAAAACTGTAACTTATAGCCATCCTAACCCTACATCCTTTTCATCATACTAGGTGTAACCAGAAAAGGAGAAATGGAATAACTGGACCTCTTCTCAACATGACTTTTCTACGTGTTTCACTTTGTTGTCTGCCTCTCTTGCTGCTGTTCATAACATCTGTAATATAAAACACATCCAGGTAGATTGAAACAAACCCTCAAAGAACATGCTGTGAAGATGATAATTCAGGTCAAAGCAAATTGAGCTGGACTCTATGCTAGAGACACAAATTCAAATTGGTCTTTGCAATATTCCACAGAAGAGCTTAGCAAAGCTAAGTCATGTGTCTTGTAAACAGTCACCACAATTCCTCTTTCTGGACCACTTGCTGTCCTAAAGTGTAGGTACTGAATGTACCTTAGGAAGAAGTGTTGCCTTCATATGAGGGAACTGAATTAGTAGCTGAAACTCCACACCTTAAACAATTTGGTCAGTTGCTAGTTATCGCAACAGCAGCCAGTTGTAAAGTTAAGTGGATGCTACTCAGCTCTAATTGGTGACTGGACATGTGACTTGTCTATTTAAGTAGGACTAACAGTGTCATTCTGCCTTAAATGTGGAATAAAGGGAGTAAATGTGGAGCCTGTACCAACTGCTGGAGTCCGCAGTACTATAGTGCTACACTGTAGGGTTAGATATGCTCAAGTACTTCAAGAACATCGAGATAGTCATGGACACTAACTGTTGTCTTGGTGCTAATAGGGCTTTTTTCAGGGAGGGAAATCTACTAGGATTAATTTTCTATTGAGGTGGCTTGGCAGACAAATGGAACAAGCAGATAGGCTTCTTGTGTGTATCTCAGTGAGTGTCTCCAATGTTGCTCACTTTAAGTTGTTACATGATGTAGTGTGTTTCCAATTGCACTCTGGGTGTATCATGTGGTATGTTATTTTAGAAAGCAAAAAGACAATCACGATTTCACTCCATGCCTATATTCCTTGTGAACAGGTGCACCACTTCTATGCCATTAATGTGTCTTCCACCTCTTGAAAACCATGCCTTTTCTAAAGAACCTCTTTACTAAGAGATTTTTAATTAGGAGGTTATGAATGACTGTAATAGCTACATTTTTGGCCAGTGGTGATGACTGATGTGTTAGAGGTATTTCTGTTAATCCCAAGTATAAACTTGAAATACAATTATTGAATCAAATGCCTATGCAGTTGCTGTACTGGAGACCTAAGTCAACTTGAATAAAGCCTTAGACCCCAATTCAGCCAGTCATGCAATTAGTCTCACATATAAACTTCTCTTGCACTTTCCCTAATGCAAAAAAAAAAAAAAAAAAAAATTGAGTTTAAGTATTTGTCTCAAACTGGAAATGTAGAAACTTATGGATGTTACACTGTATCACAAGCAATGTTACCTAATGACATTAAAGAGAAGCAACTCTTGATACCAAACAATATTCTGTGTGTTTATTCTGTCTGCCATAATTCAATCTTGTGGTCTACTAGATGTAAGCAGTTCAGAGCCTACTGAGAATTTTTTTCACAGGTTCATACTCTGGCTGTCTCATGGCAAGGTCTTAAGTGTTTCCGTAGCTTCCTTCAGATCTATTCAACAAATGCTGTCCCACAGTGAAAAATAAAATCCCCAGGTAACTTAGTAAACTATTACTAGAAGCTTGTCCCACAGGCTGCTCAGCTTGAGTTTGCTGCTCCTAACAATGCTTTCCTACTACTTTCTGCAGGACTGTGGGAATCTGGGTACTTAAACTGCATTGAATTCAGAAGTTTTGTAAATTCAACTTGCCTATTCCAGCTCTTCATTAGGTCTAAATTGATGCTGGGAAAACTAAATTAGATCACTTAGCTCATGTTCAAAACTACTTTTAGAACCCTCAGTGCAGATGGCTAAAAACAAATTCATTAAAGTTACTGTTTTAGGCCAACCTTTAGTCCTGGAGACAGACCTGTAACTGTCAGTCTAATTTATCACTGAATAAATAAAATGTGTACTTGCTTTCTTTTAATACTGCTTTATTGATGTGGTTAAGGGATTGAAAACAACTCTTTCAAAGTGTGTTGCTATCTAGTTTGAAATACTGGTGTTACAGTGCTTCACAAATAATTACTGATTTTTTTTTTTTTTGGGCTGCATGGCAACATGTAATTTAATACTTTGCAGTTGTTTTTTAGTTCTAATGGTATCAAACAAAAACCAAAAAGCAAGTGACTGCCTTGATGCTTGAATAAGGAATATGTTTATCAGCTTTTTAGTTAAGAACCTATGTGACAATTTACTAGTCAAGCAAAAATTATCAGCCCTGCTATGCTGAAGTTTTGAAAGAGCTGTCAGGATGATCACAAAGAGGTGGTAGCAGGACATCTTACAAGCTGGCCAAAGATGATTGCTGTTTTGCTATCCTGGTTTGAATAGCTGTTTACCCTGATTTAGTCTTTATCTTGAGGAATCATAAACTGTTTTGGGGTGTGTGCGCATATAGTGTCAATTGAAGTAGGCACAATGAAACAATACAGTATTACAGGTGTCTATGTTTTGCACCCTTGCTCAACCAATGAGTTTAGTGCAAGTGGACTTAATTGACCTGGACTGAGGCTGAATCAGAATGACGTTCCTCTGAATTAAGTCTAAATTAAAGACTGAATAATGAGAAAAATTGTCCTATTCCATGCTCTGCCACAAAAAGGGGGAGAAACAGGAAAAAAAAGGTTTTACTTATCTGTAGTATAATTTGGAACTTGTAAGTGGTGATTATTTTAAGCTTGTATCCACATACTCAGTTCTTAACTGCTAAAGAACAGGCTATGAATTATTTCTGCCCTGTCAGTATGTCCACACATGATGCCTTAAATCTGGATTATAAAAAACTAGTGAATAGGATTGCCCTTCCAAATAGTTACTTTGTGAAAGCTAGAAGAATTTTAGGCTCCTTCAAATTCAGAGGGACTTTTTACAAGGGCATGTAGTGATAGGACAAGGGGCAATGGCCTTAAACTGAAGGAGAGGAGGTCTAGATTAGATATGAAGAATAAATTCTTCACCATGAATATGGTGGAACGCTGGAAAGGATTTCTCAGAGAACCTGTGGAAGTCCTGTCCCTGGCAGTGTTCAGGTGGAGCTTTGGGCAACTGGGTCTAGTGTAGGGTGTCCCTGCCCGTGACTGTGATTTGTATTGGCAGGAGGAGGAATAAGAGTCTTTGGACTATTTCTCTAATACTCACAATGAGGATTCCAAGATGTTAGAAACTGAACTTACACTTGTAAATGGCTCTGCTTCAAGAAGTACTTGTTCCTTAGATGAGCCACTGCTATAACAGCGTTTTACTAGGCAGTTAACTGTGATCTACTTAAATAGAAAATAACTTTCCTGTATTTAAAATGTACTAAAAAACAAAAATGGTTTGTTATTCATCTTGAAACTACTTTCCAGTATTTCTCAGTCTCCACACAGGGAAAAAAAAAATGGAATTTACTGGCCAGTGGACTTTAGAGCTCTTACCGTAATGCTTTTTTGGCCAGAAACTAGCATTTTTCAGTAAGCACTGTTTTTTTGTTTGTTCTCTTGGTAATAAATAACGAAGGGAACAAATAAAGAAATTATAACTTCGGTCCTGGCACTTTTTGTCTATCCAGATACAAAATGGGAAGCATGCACGTTATTCTGCAGCTTATATGCATACCATGTATCTTAGAGGTGACTGCCTCACTTTTGGGGGAAAGCAGAAGGTAAGTGTCCTTGGTTTTTGGCACATGTCTATATTGCTTTGTTTCTCCCAACACCAGATCATAAACCTCTAGTGCAAGCATGCTAGTTTGTGCAGATTTCCAATTAAAAAGGAAACTACTTGTTGTTTTTCAAGAAGTCAAATAGAAATGGTTTGTCCATTTTTTTGAATATATGTGTCAAAATACAGGTGCCAGCAGTTGAAGCCACATTCTTGCAGGGAGGTGAAGCTCAGGCAACTGTTTTCTATTTACATGCCGAGTGTGAGAATCTAACTTTCTAAAGATGTACAATTTTATGCTGATGGTACTTCTACTCATATTTAAAATCTCCTATACTTCCTATTTCTAATTTGTTGGGAATACAGTCTTTGTTTTTTTCGCTTTATCAGTAGAAGGAGAACTAAAAAAATCACGGTAAATGACTGAAATGACTACACTATCAGATACAGAACTGTCTAGTCTATATGTCATTTATCAGAATAGTCAGTACTAAGTTATGAAAGAATGAGCCTCATTGTAGGTTTATACACCTTAAGAATAAATTGAGTTCCACCTGCTTTGAGACTTTAAGTGCAGTATATGAAGCTTGTTCTGATGACATGTGAATACAATCTGAAGAGACAAGTATTGCCTCTTGCATGTGTGTCCGGACCTAAGTATGGCTGCTGCTATTATCACTTGAAATACATGAAGAGACTTTGAAGAACAGTCTTCAAAACTACAGAGATGGATGCTTCCCTCTTGGTTCAAGTTTTGATAGTTGTTGTTATTCACATCCAGCTAAAGCACAGGTTTTATACGTTCGGTTAAAAATAGTCCACCTAGAAGATAATGATATTTACAGAGCACTCATAGCAGGCAACATGGTCAGGAGCTTGACATAACATTGTACCAAAGATGGTGCAGCTTCATGATGGTGTTAGCAAATATAGTTGGCAAAGTTGTGCCCATGTGTGATGCTACTGTGTCTTCAAATTCAATAGAGACATGCCTTATCTCTTGATCAGTGCTGATTGTCAAACTCAGGCTTTTTCTGGGGCTATCAGTTTCATAACTGCTGAACTGAGTAGTTCTATATTTTGAAGTGCAGATCAACAGCAGATCACTGAAGCTCTGTGGCCTGAGGGTGTACAGAGTGTGTTATGCAGTCCAAGACAAGGTACAAGCAATTTTGTGTACTGATTGTGAAATGGCTTTTCCTTTCCAAAGAGCACTTCTAGTAATGGATAGCAAAGACAGTATTTTGATTTCAATGGTTTTCTCTGAAGTTGTTGCTCCCAGCTGCCACCTTCAGTGACATTCTTCAGTAGCTGAACTGCTACTATTTAAATAGTGTGACTTAATATCTCCTCTTCCAGCATGATCTTTCAGTAACCACTTCACTGCAGGCTTAATACAGAGGTGACAAGCTTGCCGGTTTTTCCTAATGTGTTTGGAATTTTTTAACTAATGTTGAATAAAATGCTTTTTTCTATGTGTGTCCTTTTGAATCTCCAGCTCAGTCTGGATAGTGGATGCACTGTTGATGTTTCAGCATTCATGAGACTCATTTGCAATGAGCTTTTTATGATTTTTTTTTCTTTTCTAACCTCAAGTAAATCCCAAGCCCTAAAACTGGATCTGCAGCAAATAATATGAATCTTGTACACTAACACAGAGGGGGCCCAGGGCTATGTGTGCATCACATAATATTATTCCTGCAGAAATTGCTCAGTTGGGATTATGCGAAAACCTGTGCCAGCTGAAACTCAGCTCAGAGACTACTATTGACTCTGTGTGGCAAGACTTCCATTTCTTTTCAAAAGTTAAACTCAGCTTTTCCTGCCAGGGATTTTTTTAGATTCAAAATAATGATTTAGGAAGCTTTGAGAGAAATTAGGATCTGTACTAGTTTGAGTCTGATTGCTCCTTTAACTATTCCTCCTAGACATGTTTTGTTCACTTCCTGCAAGAGATTTTGGTTGCATTTTAAAGATAATAATATAATAGTTCAGAAATGCATGTCAATGTAAACTGTTATGGTACCTAAATACATGAGAATTTCTAGGAGTAAGATATCCATCTATCTTTAAAAAACCTATTAGGTGCCTTAACATGTCATTAAGATCTAGGATCTAAGGGCTTCCACTCCTACTATTGAATCATAGAATGGTCTGGGTTGGAAGGGACCCCAAGGATCATAGAGCTCCAACCCCCCTGCCACAGGCAGGGCCACCAACCTCCAGGCCTGGATCTACACAAGATTGCACAGGGCCCCATCCAACCTGGCCTTGAACACTTCCAGAGACAGGGCATCCACCACCTCTCAGGGCAGCCTGTTCCAGCACCTCATCACCTTCTCTATAAAAAACTTCCCCCTAATATCTAATCTAAACTTTCCTTCCTTTAGTTTTAATCCATCCCCCCTTGTCCTGCCATTATCTACCCTTTTAAAAAGCTAATTCCCCTCCTGTTTTTATGCTCTCTTTAGGTACTGGAAGGCTGCAATGAGGTCCCCCCGCAGCCTTCTCTTCTCCAGGCTGAACAAGCCCAGCTCCCTCAGCCTCTCTTTGTAGAGGAGGTGCTGCAGCCCTCTAATCATCTTTGTGGCCTCCTCTGAACCCTCTCCAACAGTTCTCTATCTTTCTTGTATTGGGGGCCCCAGATCTGGACACAGTACTCCAGATGGGGCCTCACGAGGGCAGAGTAGAGAGGGACAATCACCTCCCTGTCCCTGCTGGCCACTCCTCTTCTGATGGAGCCCAGGATAGCGTTGGCCTTCCAAGTTGCAAGGGCACACTGCTGGCTCATGTTAAGTTTCTCATCCACCACAATCCCCAAGTCCTTCTCAGCAGGGCTACTCTCAAGAAGCTCTTCTCCCAGTCTGTATCTGTGTCTGGGATTCTTCCAGCCCAAGTGCAACACCTGACACTTAGCAGTGTTGAACCTCATTAGGTTCACCCAGGCCCATCTTTCCAGCCTGTCAAGATCCCTCTGGATGGCTTCCTTTCCTTCTATGGTGTCGACCACACCACTCAGCTTGGTGTCATCCGCAAACTTGCTGAGGGTGCACTCAATTCCATCATTGATGTCATTGATGGTGAAGAGTACTGGTCCCAAGACAGACCCCTGGAGGACACCGCTTTTCACCAGCCTCCACAGGGACATAGACCCTTTGTCTACTGTCTGTAAGGACAATGTGTCAGTCTTCAATTCAAGATGCCAGAATAGGTGCTGTTACTTAGAGGTTTACAGCCCCACATCAGTAAGGAAATGGAAAGGTCATATATGCAGCCATCCTTGAACATACAGGAAGGAACAAACTGATTCTCATCCATTTGTCAGATCAGTAGATTTTCACTTCTTTACTCAATTGATGTTAGTGTTATGTGGAGTAGTGGGAAAATATTTAATAGGACACTGTACAGAAACCTTTCAAAGCATTGCCCATTTATTATGAAGTTACTCTATTTGTAAAGTGTACTAATTACAGACAAATGAATTGTTTTTGAAGAGGCTGGATCAAACTTCAAATACATTTTAACTTTCAAGAATTTCATAGAACCATAGGATACATCGAAAAGTACAATTTTCTGTTCAAAGAGGGTTCTTCAATTAGGTTTTCCAGAGGTCCTATCAAACAATCTTGAATATTTCTTGTGAGGAACATTCTACCATTTTCCTGGGTAACCTTATCCAGTCTTTAATTGTTCTCAAGGTAAAGTTTGGGGATTTTATAGGCAGATGGCATTTCCCCTGAAGCAACTTTTGCATGGTGCCTCCATCTTCTATATAACTACTTCCTCGGACTCAGTCTTTTCTGCACAAGTTTCTAAGAGATGCTGTATGTACTTCTTTCTTTTTCTAAGTCATAAACCTTCATATAACACAGGGTGACTGCAGTACAACTTCAGGTAGAGGTCTAATTTCAAAAATCTGTATCCGTCCCCAGGCTGGAGTATCATTCTGATGTACGTAAGCATGAATGCTTAGTCAATATTTGAAGTACACACACCTTGCAGAGTGGTTTGGGTTCTGTAAATCTCAACAGCACTAAAGAAAAATAGCCAACCCCTCAGTGGGCATATGAAAGTAGAAGAAAAGGGTCAGATTAAAAGTACCATGACAAATCCTACCACAGTCTTTCTGGGTCAGAACAAAGAGACAGCTGATGCATTACCCTGTTCCTGATGGTGATCATTAGAGGACACTCAAGGGGAAGTGTTAATAACAAGGCGGGTATTGACTGCCATCTCCCAGGTCCCCAACACTTTCAGCTGCCAGTCAGTGGGATGTGGCTTTAAGTGGTCAGAGTCCATTACAGAACCAGTTGGCGGGAATACTTTTCACAAGGCTGGATCTGCATCCCCTCCCAGGTACCCCAATTCCCAGTGCCAGGCATACAGTGAAGCTTCATACTTCCCTGACAGCAAGGAGTTTGGGAGGTCCCTGTTCTATAGAGAGAATTTTAAATGCTTTTATCTCCCTGCTGCTCTCTATAGACATCCAGCATATCTGTGCTTTTTTGCTCTTTCCTTGTTTTCAGAATCCCACCTGTTAAAAGCAACATCCTCAGCCAAGGACCCATTTATTGCAGGCCATGGCTAGAGGTCAGGACACTTCTGGGAAGACAGTTGATCAGAAGCAGCAGGCAGTACAGTGGGGGTGCGTGATACAGATACTTGCAGCAGCAGCTGTGGTGCATGTTTACAGCTGATGTGTGTGACAGCGGAAAGTCTGAGGCATCGGAGCCAGTGAAGGTCAGCTGAGTGTATAAAAGGTTGCACAACAACCCTGTGATCCCTGGGCTGTTTAAGATTCAATAGCTGAAAAGAGACATAGGCTGATTTAGAGTCTCAATAACAACTTACTATGTATGTAACCTGAACATTCAATAAATGGCACCAGAAAGCTGAACCAACTGGTATATCTTCCGTGTCCAAACTGCAGATTTCTCAATCTTGTGGAATCAGGTTACATTTGTTTGGACTCCTCACATATTTGTATGATGGAAGGGGGTCAAAGAGTGGAGGACAAGGCCCTGCCTGCCACAAAAGCCCATATATCACCCTGCTGGAGCTGCATTTCTGCCAACAAGCTGGGCTAAGCAAAGGTCCCACTGTAGAGCATAGGCTATAGCATTAACCTAGAAAGGTGGAGAGGGAAAATTGCTTGCAGTGGACAATGTCAGCATGTAATCTGAGCAAGTTACACAGAGCAAACCAGACAAGTTAGACATCAATGCTCCTCTATTCCGCTGCTTTCCAGCATTGTAACCTGCAAAGATAAGGTCACCAGTAAACTACTTTGTTTTTAAAAGTAACAAATTATCCTACAGTGCATCAAGTTTTTTTAATGTCTAACTGCAAGTGCTTTAAAGAAACTATTTCTGTAAAATGATCATCACTTAGTGAAATCCAGGAATTTGATGGTATTTAAAACCAAGCATCAAAATGAAGAGGCACTCTAGAAAATACAGGCCTATCTTTTAAAGTATTCAACTTGGCAAACTGGAGAATACTTAACTAGCTAAACACTTGTCTATGTTTCCCAAGTCTGTAAGTTAGCTTGTTAGAAAATAGTGCCTTTATGAGTTTTCTTTCAATTCAGGAAAGCATTTAAACTTTTACCCAGGCTTAAGGGCAACCCCCATTAAAGTTAATAAGCTAAAAAAAAAAAAATCACAAAGAGATGTACTGAAATGCTACATCTATCTAAGATACACTGCTGTGCCTTCGGCTTCAGCTTTAAGTATGGGGAACACAGCACAGCCTGAATAGGGGAACTGCAGATGTTCTGTGTGTATTGTTATTTGACTCTTCAATAATGTGACCCGCCAGAATTGTGAGTACGCACAAAGATCTGAAAAAGGGAGAAAAGACCTGGCTTATTAAGTCTTCTAAGTTTTTTTTTAGGCAATTTTAAACCACCAAAGAATTTAAGATTAGGCAGCTGTTTACACATCTGAGTGCTAAGAATTGCTATGAAAATGAAGCGGAAAACAGCTTGAAGATGCTTCCAAACTATTGGTCTGTGTTTTAAATACAAACTCACATGTGATTTTAGAGTACTGCCCAGGAATGTTTTGTTTGAGAGCTCTACGGAAAATGTTTTCCACAGAGGAACGAGAGAACTGAATGCTCCATCTCCAATAGATTGTAAACTGAGCAGCTGGAGTGCGTGGGGGCCCTGCGACCCCTGCACCGGTCAAAGGGTAAGCTATAGATGCAAGTCTGTATTCCAAAGCCACAGCCTGCCTTTTTGTTGTCAGAAAATATCAGATTGCAACTCTTAATACTGTATGTTCATGATTTAGTGAAATCCATAATCATTTCAGATATGTAGCCATAAGACTACGAGAAGACTACATCCAGATGTACAAAACCCATCAAGCATTCTCATTCAAAAAGTTTTGTTGATAAAAATTATATGTCCTGTCTATGTGGATGTTTCAGTTGAGAACATTACTTTTTAATACATTTTCCCTTTTAAAATAAAAAGATTTTTTTTTAAGAGCAGAATTTTATTTTCTTAGGGGAGTTCTTATGAGACTTCAAAAATAATTAAAGACTTGAAAGCATACAAAATATATCTGATGCATTTCATCTGTGAATTGAAAATAATGAAAACAGTGAAATAAATTAAATATTGGAAAATAAAAACCTCAACAGGCTTGCTAAGACATTATTATTAGTTCAATGTTCCTGTACAGTTGTTTTGCACCATGAGCTTTGCCTATGGATTTTAAACCAAAAAATTCACCAGAGGTGCTTCTAATTACAGCTGGAAGTCCTTCAGTTCTGGCAGTTCTCTTTACTCTCTAAGCAAAGTTAATAGTGTTATTTACCCTTGAAGTTTCGCTCTAGACGTATTGAAAGATTTGGACAGTTTGGTGGAACACCATGCCTGGAGACCTTAGGAGATACACAAAGCTGCAAACCCACCCAAGACTGTCCTGAAGAACCAGAACCAGACTGTGGTACTGACTTTCAATGCAATTCTGGTAGGTTTTGTTTTCAAGTCATGTCAAGTTATGCAATAAGTCAGGAAACCACATTTACTCACTTTGACAGAGTTAACTCAGTATCCATTGGAGATAAAATATATACATGAAAAGAGAGAGATGCTTCAGTGTTTTTCTAGTTGGGGATGATTTCCTGAAGCAGCGCTTAATTGTTATATTTGAAAGAGTATCCCCAGTGTGCAGACAGGTGGGTAGTAAAGTCCCAGTACCTAAACCACCGCATGAACAATGCTTGAGAAGGTATATATTCCTCTCATCTCCAATTATAATTTGTGACTAGTTTAAATTCTTCTGTATTTTCTCCTTTTTTCCCTAGTCTAACTGCTCCATCTGCTACAGAATCACAATGTTTAATGAAATATCACTGGGATAAAAATAGGACTGCAAGAATTTTAACCAAATGGATATGGAGATCTACTGACTGTAGTAGTATGATAGATGCTAGCTGGAGACCAGAATACCTCTAGGTCCAAAGAAAGATCTAAAGTTTTTAAGTGATACATGCCTGGCATATAAATGGATATAATGTTCAGGATTAATCATAAATCAAAATAAAGAACTTAATAGTAATACAACTAGGCAAAACAGAAAAAGAAAGATGGGAAGTGGATTTTGAGTTCCAAGCCATTTTCAATATTGTCTTTATCTCAAATACTTTGAAGCACAAGGAGAGAAAGAAAAATCAGGCATTATGTGTTTACTAGTTCACAGCCACTGTGTAGCACTTATAGGTAAGGCAGCTGATATTAAG
Source organism: Gallinula chloropus (assembly GCF_964237585.1). NCBI lineage: Eukaryota > Metazoa > Chordata > Aves > Gruiformes > Rallidae > Gallinula > Gallinula chloropus. The sequence goes on from NC_140089.1 coordinate 75,063,214, forward strand.
TGTTGTTTTATTATGCTAGGACTACATTTACCCTGAGTCTTTGTATCCTATAAAACACCCCCAAAACCCAGTCATTGTAAAACCTGTGATATGCACCTTGGGAGAGTTACTGGTTCACTGTTGCTTTAGAACAGAAATCACTGTAGTTTGGGGCTCTACAGATCTATATAATAAAGTCCAAATAGCAAAACTTTAAACAATTTGGAAAAAAAAAATCTTTGTTGATATTGAATTGATGTATTCCTTACTGTCTAAATACTAATTTTAAAAAGAGTAAGATAGAAACCGTCCCAGGCAGTGATTGCAAATGACAGTAGTTTCCTGTCACTTTTCTCAACTATCTTGGTAAATTCATAAGAAACTTCAGAAGTATGGTGAGTTGGGGTTTTTTCATTTGAAGGAGACCCATTGTAGGGCTTGAATTCCTTTTAACAATAATCAAATTGTATGAAGAGGAAGATCTCAATAGAGTATCTGTGGATGTAATTTAAAGTCCATCTTGGGGAGGGGGAAAAATAATTAATTCAATATTTGATTCTTTGATTAGGTCGATGTATAAAGCGGCGACTTGTGTGTAATGTAGATAATGACTGTGGAGACTTTTCGGATGAAGATAACTGTGAATCTGACCCACGATCACCATGCCGTAACCATGATATCGATGTGTCTGAAATTGGGAGGACGGCAGGGCAAGGGTATGTAAGGAAGGAAAAAGTAGCAGTGGGCCTTGTGAAGAGTCTAAGATTGACCCTATAGCCAAAGGGAAACACTGGGGCACAATAACATTCCCAAAAGTGGAATCTGAATCATGTTCACATTTGTGTTCAGAAATGTTACATAGCTTTTGGAAGAACGCTTAACTACTGTTTTATTTTGTATCCTTGGGGAGGATAAAATGTTTTTACAGGCAGTGTGAATCAATCATTATGTTGATACACAGAATCACGTCTAGAAGTTACAATACTTGGAAAGTTACAATAATGGAAAGCCTATAGATACCTTTCGATTGATATTTCATAAGAAATCAGTCATTCCCAATTATTTCACAAACATGCATGTCTAAGAGGAAGAAAATGTATCTTGATTATTTATTATATATCAGGCTGCCTAACTGCGACAACACTCTTCAGCATTGCATTCAACACCCCCAGCATTGTATTCTTCAGTTCCCAGATCTTCGTGGTTTACTGGAGTTTTTCCTCATTAATCTACACCAGAAAATAGTCTTTCTATTCTCATACAGTGCTGGATTTCTTTCTTTTCAAACATAAAAGAAAGTGTGTGTGACATACTGTTTATCTACAAATTGAGTTAGATGGCAACTAGCCAAACTGGAACAAATGAAAATAAACCCATACTTTAGCACCACCTTGTGTTTAGATGAAAAGGATGCATCTTTTCATTTAATTTCGATAATGGCATTACTGCACAAAAGCAAAAATTCAGTCCTTGTAGCATGGGGAAGTAAACCAGTTACTTAGACATTTTTAGAAGTAGCTTTTTTATTACTTCTATTAGAATCCATTACTAAAATCTTCAATGAGAACAGTGCTGCTTAGATTTAGCAGTGATGCTGATGACTGATGAACTGATAACCACTTTCTTCACTCTAGTATATCAACATGTATCAGAAATAAATATTGAAAATACTGAAAAGACTCAAATCTGTGAAGCAGACATAGAAAGGAAAGAAAAAAAAATGAAGATACAGAATCCTCCAAGAGGCATTTATTTTTGGAAGTAGCTCTTGTACATTAGTACGTAGATGCATAGACTTAAATAGCCAATATATCCACTTCTCTGGATTTGTAGGGATTCAGAGTTTGTCTGCTCTGTTACAGGATATTCTATTACTCCACCAGATCACACTCTGTGAGAAAAGATAGCTCTGGGAGTAGCTGTATATTCTTTCTACAGTTCTGATGATAGATCTTTTACACATTTGATACCAAAGTTCCCATCTGCAAAAAGACTAATATAAGTTATGAATAAAACAACACAAAAAGTATCTAAGGAATGCTTCCTCACAAATACTAAGGCTTCTTACCTCCTTTATTCCTAAGGTTCTTGCTGTGTTTGATATTTAATATCTATCTTTTAGTTGCTTATTTCTCACACATGCCCCTTAAAGTGTTTTACAAAAAAAAAAAGTATTGTTATCTCCATACACAGAGAACCACCAGAGATGGGACAAGCTTCTGTGGATGTAGCAAGATTCAGTTCTTCAGCTTTAGTCTCCACCTCCTATAGCATCTGACCTTTTCAGGCACACCTTTATTTACAGGGTCTGGGTACAGACACCTCCTTTTTTGAAGTGTAATCTCTCCTGTATTTCGCTTGCAGAATCAATGCTTTAGGGATGCAGCCAATGGCCACCCCATTTGACAATGAATTTTTCAATGGTCTTTGTGAAAGGGTCCGTGATGGAAACACACGGACATACTACCGTAAGCCATGGAACGTGGGTGTTCTCACTTATGAAGTAAGTCTAAGTCCTTCTGTGCAAACTAGAATGTGTTTAACTGAATGATGAAACCTGATATCCTCTTGAAAGACTCAGCATATCTCTTAAGTCAACAGCAGCTTTGCAGCATCAAGCCTTTCATACAGTCCAGAGGGAAACAGTCTATGTTATCATTTGCTTTAGCAGTTAAACTAGCTCACTTGCACCAGATGAATTCCCACATGTTCACTGCTGCACCTGTGCCTAGGAAATGAAACTATCTTTCTGGAATGTTACAATATGAGTGGGTGTGATTAACAAGCCATGTACAGAAAGGAACAAGATACCTAGCTGATACTGGGTAGAGTGGGAATCAACTTTTTCAAGGACACACAGAAGACACTGAGAAAAAGGCAGGGATAATATTATGATGCTCTGGTTCTGCTTCAGTTTTCTCATCAGTGGTGATTTCTTTCCCACTGAAAAAAAAGAAATCCAGCAGGCTTTTGAGATTCAGACAATAACTTCCAGTGAGGCTTGAACATCAAAAATATTTATGATCTTAGAAACGTCAATGTCAGATGTTGTTCAGAAATCAAAGCAGTGTTTTACTTACCAAATGTTTTGCCTATCACTGTAATAGGAACTTTGTAGAACAGTGGCAATTTAAACCAGATCTTACCTAAAGTGAATAAATCTGACCCCGAGATCATTGCTTATATTTGATTTTGATATGTAATCATTTTCTGTTACTAAGACTCTATGTTCAGCTAAAATATACAAAAATAAATAGCACTGAAAGAGCTATTCTGTATTAGTTATTTTCTGCTATAGGAAAACTAAATCAAAATACTGATTCTTTTCCGATGCTGTGATCTATTAGCAAATCTTGTCTGCATTCTAGGAAGGAATGGGACACTACTACCCCTTACATGGAAAAGAACTGTTAACACACATAAACTACGTTGACAGTGTTACATGCTGAGATTTAACAGTCACTGAAATATTGTCAATGGAGTTGTCTCTTTAGTTTTGAACCACTAAGCTGATCCAGATGAGGTGGTCTAGAGAGGAGGTAGTATTTCCAAATGTTTTATTTAAAAAAAAAAAAGAGATGGAAGACAATTCATTGCTAAGCTGTGTGAAACGTACAATTTTAAAGTGGTAACATAGATTTTTCTATTACTGCTTGTTTTTTTCTCATACAATCTTTTCATTATCTTTTCTAAGACAAAAGCAGACAAAAGCTTCACATCTGTGTTCTACCATGATCGTGTAAAACTGTTTCGAGAGGTTTACATCGAAAAACAAAAACATTTTAATGCTGACATGTCTCTGAAATACACACCTACTGAAGGAAGTAACAAAAATCATTCAGAACTAAATTTCAAGTATCAGTATAACAAGAATTCAAGTTTAAGATCTATCCTGAAAAGCTCCACAGAAAGGGTAAGTCAAACCAAGTTAAAGAGTTTAATGTAACGATTTCATAAACAGTAAAATTTGCAGTGTTAGAATAACACAATATTAATCTTTCTAAGTGTTCTAGCTGCCTGCTACTTTTCTGTTGTTTGTTCAAGAAAATTAAATACTTACAATACTAGGGTTAGGATTTCAGATGTGGCCAAACAGTACCCAAATATAGCTTTGCTTTCCTGCTGTTCACCCTTGACTAGCAACCACCACCATCTTCAACAAAGCCTTGAGTTTAGACAGGGCCAGGGATTTTTGATCTCATCTTGATAAGAGAGCAGCTCTGATCCAGTGCAGTGTGGGATATCCTGTGATAAAACTGCCCCACTATCCTGGGATAAACATTGCCACTGAGTGGGCCTATACTAGGTAGCTAAACACAAAATAACCATGTAGAATAATAGCTGAAAGATTGGATCTCGGCCTTCCAGGTATGTCTGTACTAATCAACTAGCCTGGGCTAAGAAGCATGGGCATTAGCACTGGCACACAGTGATCTGTGGCTTTACTAGCACAGTGCCATGATTTTGGTCTGTGCCAGCTCTCATGCTGCTGTACGCAATGTCCACCCTGTGACCCTCTGCAGTGTGTTTGCAGGGAATGTTCCTCCAGGCGGTGTGGAGAAGGAAAGCCTATTTTGGAGCTGTACACAAGCCCTATCATACTACCTGCCCTCTGAGACAGAGAAAAGACCATATCTCATTTCATTTACTAGTAAAGAAGTAGCATTAGCATCTAGCGACATCAAAGAGAGAGAGACCACAAAAAATGTTGCTAGACATGTTAAACACTATGCCCTAATTCAGCACCTGGGTGCTAGTGGAATTAGCTGATCAGGTTGTATACTTTTTCCCACCATATACACCAAAGTCTGTGATTGCAACATGCCATCACGTGAAAGGTACATCAGCTATAAGCTGCTGAAATGCATCACATGCAAGGAAGAATTCATCTGACTCAACTAATTCAATCTTTCAAATTTCTTATCAGACTTCTTGTCTAGGAGCCCTTCAGGGCTCTGGATTTTAAATGGATATGAGGGAAAACTCAGGTCACTTTTATAACTGATAAATTAAAATAACATTGAAGAGAAAGGTCTGTACTGTAAAAAGAACCTGTCATACATCACTGACTGCATTGGTAGGAGTTTTCTTGAGACAGAAGTGAACTATTTAAATCTCAAAGCATTCATCTCCACAGATGCAATGGTTCTGCAGCTCAGAGTATATTACAGGCTGCTTATAGCACAGTGGCTTGAGAAGGGAGTTTTGGCCTCAAATTCTTGCTCAGAGATGAGTTCAGAAAATGAGTCGTGATCTGCCACTGGCAGGCGCCTCTCCTGATAAACTCACATTGCTGCACGCTAGTGGAGTGGCAGCCCTGATCAAGAACACTCCAGGTCTCACCTGAAAGTTAAATCCAGAATCAGCCTGGGACATATCCTGGGGTTATACCAGGAGAGTAAGGGATTTACTACATACTGGATGGCAGGAATATTTGCACGTATAAAAATTTCCTCACAGAGGTTTAGATGCCTGAAGATTTCTGCCAGTCCTAAGCAGCATCTGAGTAACTACGGTACGATCCTTTAAACTGTGCCAGCTACTGTGATGGTCTGTTGTGAAATCCCTTTTATGTGCCTCCTGTTAGGCATTAATGCTAAGGGGGTCACGTAAGTAATGCAGAAAATAACAGGGTTTCAAAGGCATGTGTTTGCTTGGACTCCTCAGTACAGCTCCTCAGTGCAACTATTTCACAAAATGCCACGTGTCACAGGCAGCAGCTAGGTCCTAGTTTAGACTGTGATATAAAACCATCTTCAGTGTAAGTTATGAAAGTATCAGTCACCAAACATGGAGATAGAATGAATCAAATGCTTCATAAGGAGTTTTTTCTTGATTCATTTTAATTTTATAATGTTATTTTGGTTTTCGGGGGGGAGGGTTAATTTGAGCTGCGCCCTTCCTTAGGACAGTCTGAGAATAACAGAGAAGTGATCCAAAAAAAGAGACTTTAGTTCTGCTCTGACTATAAACAAAGACAAAACTCCAGCTGACCTCAATGGGCAGTTTCTGTTATCTGGTGAGCCATGCGAAATTACTTGTTACGAAAGTCAGAAAGGCACTTTCAGTAAATAATATACTTAAAGAGTACAATTGTCAAATAGGGCTTGCTGAAATTACTAAAGGAAAAGACTTTTCAAAACTAGAAGAACTGAGATGTTCTAAATCTCTTGCTGCTTCCTCAGTTTAAATTGGAGAACTTTTAATTTGAATTAAACAAGTTTGTCCAAAATACTAGAATGTATACTGTGTTTACAAGTGCTGCATTTTCTTTACAAGTAAGACAGAATGGATTTTCCTTCTGGGCTGCATACCAGAAAGGCATCTTTATCTGCTTTCTTCTCCCTGCATTCAGAACCAAACCTTTCTGCATGTAAAAGGAAAGATTCAGCTGGGAAGGTTCCAAATGCGGAGTCGTGATCTCCATCTCACAGATGCTTTCCTTGATGAACTAAACCTTCTGCCTCCTCAATATGATAAGGGGGAATATTTCAAATTCCTGGAAGATTATGGAACTCACTATGCTGTCTCTGGAACTGTAGGAGGAAAATATGAGCTTGTGTACGTGCTGGATAATTATGCTATGTCTCGAATAGGTATGTATTCTGTTGGCCTTGCTATGGTATACAGAGTATCAAGTCTGCAGTCATGAAGAGAGATGTATGAGGAAAGATATGTGTATATAGAGCACTACTGAGAACAGCATAGCTAGTTCAGCATGTGCTGCTTGTGGCATACCAGGGACAATATAAAATTACAGGAGTTCAACAGAGAGGAGAGTAAGATTTTGTAACTCCTAGAATTATGTGGAGAAATAAAAAGTCTTAAATAAAACTCTTCAAAACGTTAGCAATATTAGTTGGTGTGACATGCTTCGCAAGGATTCTCTATGCCTAGAAAATCTACCTAAACCCTAAATCCAATTTGTACTACCTTCTTGTAGTACAAGCATTCTAAGAGTATAGTGGTGGCAAAAGATAGAAATAAATTGAAAAACTTCCTAGAAATCACATGGTAGACTTCGAAGTGTTGAAACAGTTTTCATAGACTTCAAAATTCACACTGAAATTGAATAATTTAGCACATAGAAAGACCAAATAATAAGATGAAATACCAATAGAATATATGAAGACTGGTCTCTTGAGAGATATTTGCCTTCAGCTAGATTATGGAAAATAGAAATCAGTTTCGGAGAGGTTTGGTATTTTCCTAGTAGAAAATGTCATTGTAGATCTCACCTGCCTCTGTGCAGGAACTTTAAATGCAATCATCCTCATGGAAGAGAAAAACACAGAAGATAAACGGGAAGAAAAAAGCCATAAATGTTTAAATAGCCACAAAATTTATTCTCCAAGAATAATAATGCCATATTTATAGCTATTCCATCCATGAAATACCACCTAATTGTTTCCACTTCCAGGTATCACTCTAGAAGATGTGAAAAAATGCCTCGGCTATCACTTAGATGCTAATATAGCATATAAAGACATACATGCCAATGTTAATATTGATGGTGGTAAATGTGCAAGTATTCATGTGAAGGAAAACTGTAAGTATATCCTTATTTTGCATTATATCTTATGCTTAACAAAAGATTATACCAACTGCTCCCTTTTTTATAATGTATTCAGTTTGAGCCCCTTACTACAAGAAAACCATTGAGGTGCTGGAGCGTGTCCAGAGCTGGTGAAGGGTCTAGAGCGCAAGTCTGATGAGGAGCAGCTAAGGGAACTGCGACTGTTTAGTTTAGAGAAAAGGAGGCTGATGGGAAACCTACTCATTCTCTACAACTATCTGAAAGTAGGTTGTAGCTGGCTGGGTGCTGGTCTCTTCTTCCAAGTAACAAGTGAGAGGACACGATGAAATGGCCTCAAGTTGCACCAGCTGGAGATTAAATTGGATATTAGGAAAAAGTTCTTTACTAAAAGTGTTGTCAAGCCCTGGAACAGGCTGCCTAGGGAAGTGGTGGGGTCACCATCCCTGAAGGTATTTAAAAGACGTGTAAATGTGGTGCTTAGGGATGTGGTTTAGTGATGGGCCTGGTAGTTAGGTTAATGGTTTGACTTGATCTTAAAAGTCTTTTCAAGCCAAAACAGTTCTATGACTGCATGATTCCATTAATACCGTTATTGCAGTTAGGGAAAGGATAAATTCAATAGGCCAGTTAAGGTAAGGCTGCTGTACTTCCATGCTTCCCACTCAAGCTAGACTGAGCATGTGTTCCCTGTATGCACAGCCATAAACAGACTTACATAAAGCATACATACATACACATTTGCTAGCCACACAAATTAATATATGCAGAAGCACAGCCCTCAGGCAAACACAGGCCTCATCCTGTTCTCCTCTCCATCTGATCAGGATGGAAGTCTGTCAGAGGGAAGTATATCGTAACATTTGAGATCAGAAGTGTACCCCAGGAGTTATCCAACTCCTCTGCGCAAGCAGGGTCGCCTGCTGGATGCAGGTTAGGCTGCTCCTTCACTGGAGATATTCAAGACCCGTCTGGATGCCTATCTGAGTGATATGTCCTAGGGAGCTGCTTTGGCAGGGGGGTTGGACCCGATGATCTCTTGAGGTCCCTTCCAACCCCTACAATTCTATGATTCTATGATGGTTGGACTTGATGATCTACAGGGTCCCATCCAACAGAGGCAATTCTACGATTCTATGATCTACAGCACATAGATGTAGGCAGCACAACCCTCAAGTATTTTAGCCTCTCCTTAATATGGATCTAATATGGATTGTTCCAGCAACTGACACTAGACATTCAATTGAGCCAGTGAATGAAGCCTTAGTCTCTGTAGCTGTCACCCTGGTATACAAAACCCCAAGTCCCACAGCTCCACTCCCATTGCTGGTACAGAATCCTTGATGCACACCAACACACATACATATACACACTATGGATGCCTCCAGTAACCCGCCTTAGGTGCTCCATCTGCCCAGCAATTTGCCCTTGGATCCTCTTGTCACCACTTGCCTCACTTGTGAACAGGTGTCAGAGCTTGGTATAGAACCCCTGGTCATTCCAGTTGCTAGCTACTCCAGCTGGCTCACTATAGAGAAATGCACATTTCCAGGTCCTTACCACCCATTGTCCAACTCCAGTTGCTGGCACACAGATCTCCATATGCATGCATACATGCAGAATGGAGTCCTCTCACACAGGAGAATAGTTAGAAATTTAATTTATTGTTTAGCCAAGACAGACTGCAAAAATCAGTGACAGCTCATGGCAGACAAGCTCACTAATCAGCACCTTTCTGTATGCAAACAGTCCCCTTTTTTTGCTTTTATGTCTGTATTTTCCCATGCTTGTTCTTTGATTCCCCTCTTACTTCTTCAATGGCACTCCTCTAAATATACTCCCCTTAGTAATAAGTATTGAAATTTTTGCAAGCCCAAATGCACTTTTTTACACCCAGAGAGCCTCAATAGCCATCTGGCTATTGACTCTGCATCATCCTAGGGGGCTAATGGCTCTGCTTGGACATGCCTGGGAGGAGTCAAGGCAGGAGCTCCTGTTTTCTGATTAATCTACTTCTGTTCTCCTGCTTGTTATTGTTCCTTTCTGCTCCTTTGTGTGTTTGGAGATGTATTTTATCACATAACCTAACCATTGCAAAAGGCAAGCAGAAGAGCACAGAAAAGGCAATTATTTTCACTGCTCTGCTCTAGTATTTTAGTTCTGCAGGAGAAGCTCCCACTGTTCCAATTCCTGTCCTTTTCTGGTTCATATCATGTGATACAGCAGCCTTTCTCATAGTAACTTTGTCTTGTTATCAAACAGCTATGATCTCTACAGTATCCTTTATTTTTTCCTACCCCTTCTTTTCCTTTCAGATACAGGGGGTCCTAAGTTAGTTGCAAAATAGATTTCCTCCCACATGAGGTATCAGCAAAGAAAGCTTGAATTCTGCCTCATGCAGTGAGTGAAGGGTTCTTCTCTCTATGGTCATTTTATAGAGACAGACTGGTCGTACTAAAAGGACAACTGTTCTTCATGATGCACAGACATTACAGGTGGTTCTTCATCCTCTCTTCTGTCTCTCTGCAGCAGAAGTGAAGGATGATGCTGTCATTGACGATGTAATTTCCTTAGTTGATGGAGGGAAGATTGACTTTTCAGTTAAAATAAAAGAGATGTTGCTGCGGGGATCCAAAACGGTTGATGTAGAGGATTACATACAGTGGGCTAAGTCTTTGGTTGATGCTCCAGTAGTGATACAGCAACGGGTAAGTACAATTTCTTCAAAACTATGTCTTTTACAATTTGAAAGCTTTTGTTTTAAGATAGAGGTAAGGCTCCAAGTTTATCATGAACTTTTCAGATATTTTCCTCATCTTGACAGTTTTCTTAGATGCTTACTGTAGTGATGGGTATATCAAAAGTATTCAGAACTTCAAAAAAGTCTGTTTTGTGTGGGCTTTTTTCTTCTACAGCCTGCTCCAATACATACGCTTGTTCCAGTTAAGATGAGAAACGCATATCTAAAGAAACAAAATTTGGAAAGAGCAATTGAAGACTACATTACTGAGTACAGCGTGTGCAAATGTGAACCCTGCAAAAATGGAGGCACCCTTGTGCTGGTAGATGGAGCCTGTACATGCATGTGCTCAAGCTACTTCAAGGGAATTGCTTGTCAGATTCCCAAATCTACATTAGTTAAAGGTTAGTGAATACTCCAGACAGACTAAAATGAGCATATGTGTCATTGTGTACAATATCCTGACAAAACAAGCCTTGGTGAAGACTGAAGGATGTCACAATACTTCCTTATACCTACTGATGTCGGATCTCATAGACATGTGATGTGGAGGTTAAGTTACCGGGTTCTATCCATAAAGACAGCACTCTGGAGTTCATTGTCCCACATGCATTGTTGTGTCTTGGAATGACAACCCAAGTTCATTTAAGTAAACAGGAGCATTATTGAAATGTGCAGTAATGGTAAATTGATTTCAGGCAAAAGCAATCTCACATTTGAGAGGCCAGTATTGTGACCAGCAGTGTTTAGTATTTGTTAGTGATATGGACAGTGGGATCAAGTGCACCCTCAGCAAGTTTGCTGATGACACCAAGATGTGTGGTATGGTCAACATGCTGGAGGGAAGGAATGCCATTCAGAGGGACCTTGACGGGCTTGAGAGGTGGGCCCATGAAAACTGCATGGAGTTCTACAAGGCCAAGTGCACATGGGTTGGGATAATCCCAACAACTACAGGCAGGGCAGAGAACAGATTGAGAGCAGCCCTGAGAGGAAGACTTAGAGGTCTTGATTGATGAAAAGATCAATATCAACCCATCAATTCATGCTTGCAGCCAAGAAAGCCAACTATGTCTTGGGCTGCTTCAAAAACAGCATGACCAACAGGTCAAGAGAGATGATTCTGCCCCTCTGCTCTGGTGACGCCTCACCTGTCCTGCTCTAGGGTCCCCAGTACATGAAAAATATTCAGCTGTTGGAGCAAGTCCAGAGGAGAGACACAAAGATGATGAAAGAGCTGGAGCATCTCTCCTATGATGATATACTGAGACAGTTGGCATTGTTCAGCCTGGAGAGGGTTCCAGGAACACATTATTGCAGCCTTCCAGTATCTGAAGGAGGCGCCCTAAAGGAAAGCTGGAGAGGGACTGTTCACAAGGGCATGGAGTGATAGGAGAAGCGGTGATGCCTCCCACCTCCCCTCCCCTGAGCAATGTTCAAGGTCAGGCTGGATGGGGCTTTGGGCCACTTGGTCTAATGGAGGGTGTACCTGCCCATGGCATGGGTGCTGGGACTACATGATCTTTGAGGTCCCTTCCAACCCAAACCATTATGTGATTCTGTGATTTCATAAATGTGATGCTGCCTTATATTAGATGGGTCCACAAAGGAGGAGATGAATGCAGGTGTATAACCGACAATGTAAAAAAATATTATTATGCCATAAATTCATTTTCAGTGACCAAGTTTTTAATGCACAGGTGTCCAATATGGGTCTTAGAACTTGATGTTAAATTATCTTCCTAAAGTGACAAAAATATTGAGACCTCTGGACTCTTAAGTAATGCCACTGGCAAGGGCACTTTAAAAAGTCAAATCCGTACTATAGATTGTATGCTGGAGGCTGCAATGATCTGCAGATTCTCCATAAATGAGAATGTAAGAAGTGAATCATGGTCTCCCCCACCAACCCTCAAAAGTGTCAAGTAAAAAGCCCTAGTTAGTCTTTCTGTCACCACACAGAAGACAGGGAGATGCTGGACTAATCTTACTATGGTGTCTTAATACCAGTTGCCACTGATGGAGGCTGGAGCTGTTGGAGTGCCTGGTCCACCTGCATCAATGGAGAAAGCACTCGAACCCGCCAGTGTAATAACCCCACACCAGAAGGTGATGGCAGACCATGTCAGGGAGAAAGCATTGAGAAACGGCACTGTGGGGAAGCAAAATAGTTATGCTGCCCAAAACCAGGTAAGCAGCCTCTCTACGAGCATGTTATTTCTGTTTGCAATAAATAGTCAGAGGTATTTCAGTGACACAGTTCAAGTACAATGGGTTAGTCTGCTTACAAGTTTCACTTAAATTTGTGATGTGATTCAGCTTTTTAAGAGAGCCACCTTGTAGCTCAAATTTCTGAATAATTAGATTTGTATTTGAATGTCTTTACAAATAACGTTATAACACAGAATTTCAAGAGTAAAACAGAGTTCTGGATAAGAACAGACCAATACCCAACTCTTAAAACCCAGATTTCATCTCCAGTCAGAGTCTCCACCAGATAACTTACGCCTTAGGGAGAGGGAAAGAGATTCCAGAAACAGAATAAAAGACAGTTTGGGAGTCTGATTTCTGTTACTTGGTAAGCGGGGTGCTTAAATCTCCTGTTAATAGCAGTTCTGAAACTTTTAGCTTGGAAAAAAGAAACAGTTTAAGATGTTTAGCTGCATTGTTTTGCCACATTTTGGTTTTTTGACCTTTTTAATATAATACGGCAAGGTACTGCATTGGAAGATGCTTTCTCCGGTCCTGAAAAATGGCAAGGTGGTCTCAACTTGCCTCACCTGATGAGAACAAGAAGCTTGTATGATGCTTGGATGTAATAGAAAGAGCCCTCAGGCCCAGAAGAAAGTGTTTGGGTTTTATGCTTAACATGCTGCCATGTTCCTTCTTGTCTGTGAGGCCACAAGAAGAAAAAAGGTGGCAAGATAGGGAAAAGATTTTGAATGTTTTCCCACTGAAACACCCTGATGGCAAGTCACACAATGTGACTTCTACCTGAATGATTAATGTGTATCAGAAGATTTATTCTATGCCTGCCCTCTCTCAGCTTTACTAGAGTTCAGCTGTATATAATATATAACTTGTGAAGCCCCCTGAAGGAAGCATGGCCAGCAAGATACAACATCACTCATGTGCCTTCTAACCCTACAAAGTGCTTCCTACACCACTGTTTCTCCAGGCTAGCAAGAAGCAGATTCAAAATAGGTCCATCACATTGTGGGCATACCCAGTAAATATGTATAGTAAATAAATATGGGTATAACCGGTAAATATGTACTTTAAAAACCTCAACAAAAAGTAATGGAAGGTTCTCAAACATGCAGATAACCGTGCTCACCCAGGAAGTCTCTGAGGCAATTTTGGCAGGATGGGAAACTATTCCATGGAAGTATTTCTATGTGTTTCCCTACTTGTGGATATTACCTAGGTCAGTGTATTTCTCTCTTGTTAAAAACAGGGGTAACAATTTAGCCTTTGCTAGATCCAGTAAAGTTTGTCTTACTTTAAAACAAGCTCAGAAACAGCTTAATTTTATTCCTACAAATCACCAGTATGTTTCTATTCAGCCATGACAGCAAACACCATGATTGTTAGTGATGCATATATAGACATACATGTTTCCTCTGGTATGGCATAGTAAAAGCTCTTTTAAAGAAATTAACCTAACTCTGATTGCTGATACATCAGATATGTTGAGTGCTCACACCTTCAGCGGGAGTCAAATACTCGCCTTCTGAAAATCACAGTATGTGTTTTGATTCATTCTGTGTTAGAATTATTTTACATTGCAGTCACATTTAACACACAGTGAAATCATCTTCTTGGTGAAACAAAAGAGTACTGTTTCACTTACATATTGATCAACATGTATGTAGTAGCTGCTATCTTCTATCGTTTCTTTACTATTTTTTCTCCTTTTTTAGAAAACAGTAATGGATTCCAAATCAATTCTACAAAGCAGTTTCTGTTGGCCAAGAGCAACGGAATGCCATGATTTAAATGTACCTGCAGCTTAAATGATTGCTAATCAAATCAAATAAACCAATAAAAATCTTTAACAGAGATGAACTGATGCAGTGGGTGTGTTTCATCTTTTATTTGTCTGGGGCATCATTAAAGCATGTGTTATTTTTGTTAGTCACTGGCACAATGGAGTCCCCTTTCCAATACTTGGTTTCTTTCATAATTTTGTGGCATGTTTTCAAACTGCTTTTCAAGAATTCAAAACCAGCATGAGTACCACAATAATGTATGTATTATCAGCTGATTGATGGTATATTGTTAGTAAAGCCCGGAGAATTGCCAGGTGGATTTCTGGATGCCTTTATGGACTTCTTTCCAATCCTACTTCTTACACTAATTCATGTCCTGAATCACCAGTGTGTTTATGAAGAGAAGCAGATTTACAACGAAAATTATGCACTATGCAAAGTTATTACTCTTGCTCTCCAAACATTTGCTGAATAGCCTGACATTGTATCATGTCAATGTGTTTTTAAGATGTTTAAATTAAATGAGAAGCACATTAAAAAGGGATCAAAGAGCTTTTACATTACCACCTATATTTTTAGCAAAACTTCCTAAGGAAACAAGGCTGAGGCAACTGTACTGTCATTGTACCTACCTGTCAGTCTCCCACAGTGACTTTTGATCCTAGTAGACAATTACTGGAAAAATTGTTTGGGGTAGGGAGGAACGATAGTTCTCAAATAAGTTTCATGAAAAAACTTAAATAAGACAAACAGAAATCAGGATCCCTGATGAGGAAAAACTATTCTACTAGACAGCAGAAGAGCTACATGGAAGCAACATACAAGAAAATAGGTTTCTTTCATAGTTAAGAACAAAGGTGTATGAGGGCAGAGACATTCTGAAGTACAGGAATAGTAAAATACATCAAATTAGTGAGATCAGTACTTTGCACACTTGCAGTCCAGGTCTGAAAGAGTTCCCTGGGACCTTCTTTACCTGCCTCCTGCACACCACAGGTGACCCTGAAAACTTTTAGTACCAAAGACATAACATCATGAAAGAGAGCAGGAGAGAGAACTGTTTCCCAGGCCCCGATGGTAGGAGAGCATTCAAAAGGTGAAAGTGAATCACATCCTGTGCTACAAAGACCAAAAAAGGGATTTTACTAGTTCTTGCCATCATCTCTTCACACCACAGAAGTGAAAAGAGGCTTCCACTAATTAATATGTTTCCACTAAAATGTTCCGAAGTGCAGATACTTAGGTTGTATTAAGAAAAGCACAGCCAGCAGGTCAAGGGAAGTTATCCTCTCTCTCTTTGCCCTGGTGACGTCTCATCTGTACAGTTCTGGGCAACCTGGTTAAAGAAGATCAGGGAGCTACATCAGGTGGTAAAAGAAAAGGGCTTCAAAGTTGATTAGGGGACTAGAACATCTCTCACAAAGAAGGGCTGAGGGACTTGGGACTGTTTTGCTTAGAGAAGGGAAGACTGAGGGGAATCCTATCAAAGTTTATAAATACTTGAGGAGTATATCAGGAGGATGGGCCAGTGTTTTTTTCAGTGGTGCCCAGTAACAGGACAAGAGCCCATGGGCATAAACATGAATGTAGAAGTTCCACCTAAACATGAGGAGGAACTTCTTTATTGTGAGGGTGACAAAGCACTGGGACAGGCTGCCCAGAGAGGTTCAGTCTCCATCTCTGGAAACATTAAAAACCTACCTGGATGCTGTCCTGTGCAGCCTGTTTTAGGTGATCCTGCTCTGGCAGAGGGGTTGAACTGGATGATCTGCAGAGGTCCATTCCAACCCCTGTAGTTGATTCCAACCCCTGTAGTGTGATTCTGTGATTTTCTCAATGGCCGGAGCACACGTGGACCTAGCACTCCCAGAGTCTTTGTAGCACATTTCAGAAAGCCTCAAACCTAACACTTAAGTACATTGCTGCACTGTGCACCTGGAATAAAGCTGCTCTTGATGGAAGATCTGATGGAACTGCCACACTGTGGAACCACAGCAACCTTCATCAAGACCAGAGTTATCAGATATCAGGAAATCCCTTGCAGACAGAGCAGTTCCTCATGAGCTGCACATGCAAACATTCTTGGCTAAAAAAACATAAAAAGAGGATAGGCCTAGGGAAACCCACTGTAGTCTGAGATTTAACTCTCAGTGTGACCAGACATGCTGACCAAGTATCTTTCCAATACAGCTTGTATTCTCCATCTGACAGATTTTTTGTCCCTAGTGTCAGAATCTACCCTCTCATCTCATTAAGTCTCCACTAATTGCTCATGTAGCACATGGAACCCTTACTGATCTCTTTTTTCCTCTATCCGCTTTGGAAGATCTTTATTGAAAATTAATAAATATAAATTATTTTTTTCCTAATTCCCACTTTAAATGAAGTCACAGCCTATTTATGTCCATTTGATTTCAATCCTTTATTTTTTAGTATCAATAAACATTCTTCCTTGATACTTGCAGACCTTGTCACAGCCTCTTTCATCTCCACTTTAGTAATTTAGACAAGGCAAGCTCTTTTAGTGTCCCTTCAGAAGCCATCATGTCCTTCTATTCATACTAAAAGAGCTCACTCGTACCGGTGTCAGTTTAAATTCATGGTCCCTCAACATAGTTAACCAGAGCTGCACACAGTACTCTAAATGAGCTCTCATCAGTGCTCTGCACAAATGCTTTTCCTGCAGCTCCTAAAAATCATTCGCCTACTGTGCACTCAAATCACATGTGCTTTTCACATGTGCATGTCATGTAGGTGACTCATACTTAATGTCTCCCTGGCTTAAAGCAAAAGTTACTGTTCTTATCTCTAAATATATGACTTTATTATTAAACTTTGGTTGATTTCTATAACTCTAATACACAAAGTTTTCTCATTCTTCTTTGTGTCGTGGCCTGATTCTCCTCAGTGTTAGTAGCATCACTCGATTTAGTACATCTTGAGGTAACATTGGTATAGTCTCAACTCTTGAACGAGACCCCTGACACAGGTAATGAGTAAGATCATTCCCATAACCTATGCCTGCAGAACACTGGCAGTAATCCTGGTTAAACTCAGAAATTCCCTTTTCACTTCTAAACTGATCTTGCTTTAGTCAGCTCCTTATTTCAGCCTTTCTGACAGGACACATCGTCTCTCAATTCTCATCACTTAAAATTCAACAGAGTACAATAATTTGCTTAAATATAGATAGAGCAAGTTAATTGTATTACCTTTGCCTAAAATGCTAGTTAAACTTCACAAAACAGGAAGTTATTCAGACCTGATCTATTTTTAATGAAACTTACCCTAATTGCAGCTACTTATATTTAATATTTTTTGAAATATTTTTTTAACATTGTGCTTAAGCAAATAGGCCTGTAGTTGCACTAGTAATTTTCTGCTTGTTAGAAGATAGGTAATGCATTCATTAATTTGCACTATAGGCATCCATAGTGGTATTTGCAATTGACTATATAAAAATAATATTTATATATTCATAGAATCACAGAGTTTAAGGAATAAAAAGAAACAAACCCACCAACAATTTCCCAGATGAGAGAGTATGGTACATCTCACAATCCATGTGGATTCACAATGAACAGTTCCTCATAGAATCATTAAGGTTGGAAAAGACCTCCAAGATCATCTAGTCCAACTGTCGCCCTACCACCAACATTACTTACTAAATAATGTCCCTAAGTACTTCATCTAACCTTTATTTGAGGGACAGTGACTCCACCACCTCCCTGGGCAACACATTCCAGTGCCAAATCACTGTTTCTGAGAATCAATTTCCTCTAATTTCTAACCTGAACCTTCCCTGGTACAATTTGCAGCCATTCCCTCTTGTCCTATTGCTAGTTATCTGCAAGGAGAGGTTGACCCCCAGCTCACCAAAACCTCCTCTCAGGGAGTTGTTGAGAGCAGTAAGGTCTCCCCTCAGCCTCCTCTTCTCCAGACTGAACAGTCCCAGTTCACACAGAATCACAGAATCACAGAATCATCGGGGTTGGAAGGGACCTCGAGAGATCATCAGGTCCAACCCCCCTGCCAAAGCAGCTCACCAGCTCATATTGCACAGATAGGTGTCCAGACGGGTCTTGAGTATCTCCAGAGAAGGAGACACCACCACCTTCCTGGGCAGCCTGTCCCAGGGCTCTGTCACCCTCACTGTGAAAAAGTTCTTCCGCATGTTGGTGCAAAACTTCCTGTGCTCCAACTTGCAGCCATTGCCCCTTGTCCTGTCTCCACAAAGCACTGAAAAGGGGCTGGCTAATTCCCCCTGCATTCCATGATTAAGATACTTAATAGACATTAATTAGGTCCCCCCTTAGTCTTCTCTTCTCAAAACTGAACAGCCCCAGCTTATTCAGCCTCTCCTCATAAGCTGCTCCTCATAAGATTTGTGTTCCAAATCCTTCACCATCTTCGCTGCCGTTCTCTGGACACACTCCAGGGCCTCACCAGAGCTGAACACCTGGGACTGATCCTGCCCTGTTCTTCCTGGTTACTCTGTTCCTGATGCCATCCAGGATTCCATTCGCCTTCTTGGCCACCTGGGCACCCTGCTGGCTCATGATCAAGTGAGCGTCAACCGACACCCCCAGATCCTTTTCCTCTGTGCAGCTTTCCAGCCACGCTGACCCAAGCCTGTACTGTTGCCTGGGGTTGTTACGAGTGCAGGACCTGGCACTTCACCATGTTGAACTTCATCCCTTTGGCCTCTCTGCCCATCTATTCAACCTGTACAGGTCCCTCTGGATGGCCTTTCTACCCGCCAGCGGATCAACAATTTCCCCCAACTTTGTGTTGCCTGCGACACATATATTGTATTGAAAACCAGTGGCAGTGGGACTATAGAAATGCAGAAATTCTTTTAGTGCTGAAATGGGGAAATCCTGATTTTGTCACAGAATGCAGTTTAACCCTTGATTGTGACACAGATAGAGTATTTTATTTGTCCCCCACCACTTCATGTAGGAAAGCCTGCTTATTGAAAACTAAGCTGATCTTTTATTTAGTTGTTGGACATAACCAAAATATGTCTGTTTGTCACTGTCCCCCACATTTAACATCATGTACTTTATTCCTTCTTTCCTTCAGGTTTTTTTTTGTTTTTTTTTTTTGGCTAGACCTAGCTCAGTGAGGTTTATGGCCAAATGCCCTTTGTTCCTTCAATTTTTATGCGTAGGAAGTCTGCAGCAGTGCAGAACTTTAATATCCTGTTGGACCAGGACATGCCTATTTTCCCAATAACATCAGCTATGAAGAGGAGCTGATGTTAATTGGCAGAATTATAGTTCAGCCTAAAAGAAGAAGATAATTACTTCAGATTTCAAACATCCACAAAAATCTGAGCCAGAAGACAACACGCATGGGGTTGGTAGTGAAGCATGAATACACAAAAATTCAGGGATCCAGAATATGAAAGACAAAAACATATTTGCCTTTTTAATTCAATCAAAGATTGGGGAAAACATAACTATAGAATTTTCCCATCAGCATAGACCTGTTTTTCATTACAATCTTGGAGGTCACAAAACACGTGAATGTTCATTCACTGACATTTGTCCTTCGTAGTGCTGCAGTGTACCCCAAACAAATGCTCTTAAAAGTTCTGTTATGTCTCTGATAATATGCAAAACAAGGATTTTGCTGATATCTTTTCCTGTGAAGGCTGGATAGACCACATACACTTTCAAAAAAGGAAGTACACAGTGAAGGGCAAAGAACATTTTCAACTCTCTAGTACAGTACTCTTTAGCAGACTTGTGGACACGGAGAACCTGAAACTATGGTAAGTACAGAGCTCTATTTATTTAATTTTCATCTTATTGCATAGATACATAAGATTTAGGTCTAAAAATAATGTTACTGTAAACCTTAAAAAGTATTCCTAATCGTTCTGAATTCAAATCCTTGCAGCTGACTTCCTGCTTTTGAGGGGGTGAAGAAACTTTAAAACTTTTTTAGCTCCTTCATCATGTGAACTGGTTTGTATGTGCCTTACTGATTCTAGCACTCAAAATTAAGGAAGAGAAAACAGCTTCTTTCAAGTTTAAGCCAACAAATTTGTTTGCACATCGAGAGGAATTCCACAGTTAAATGTCAATGTGACATCAAGAAATAAATGGGAACGGTTCAAACCTTTTAATTAGAATTCCAGAAAGCATTTGTGCTATCTTATTTTGATTAAGAAGCACTTAAAACCACAAAAAAAGAAAAAAACTCTAATGAAAACACCACCAACCCACACTCATGATTTACGTATTTATGTGTAAATCTTCAGCCTAGCTGTCCGGGTTTCTTTAAATAAATCTGTAAAACTTGTTTCCTTAAAAAGGCAGTTTCTTTAAAATTCCAAACTTTATATATGCGTTTGGTTTTATAAGTATTTTATTAATGAACCAAATCAGTAATTTCAAAAGAAGTTATTTTACAGATAAATGTTAAAAAGCGTGAAAACTGAATAGCTTTCCAGCGCATTTTTGCTCTGGGAAATAGTTTAGCACAGCTGAAGTAGACTGTATACTTTTATTATGGTACATATGCCCTAATAAAGCAATCTTTCCCCAAAGCTGGTATTACTAAAGATGTATTCTGTATTTGAAGCTGTTATTATTGTTTTAAGGGAAAAATGTTATCTCATTACCTTGAGAAAAAGATACCTCATGAAACCAGAAAAAAGATCTCATGAAATTCACAAAGCAACCGAGCAATAGAATGCAGTGCGTTCATGGCGACTAACTTTGCCCACTGCAAGCAGCGCTGGAAAAACTGCAAAGTGAAATAGGATTGAATGCAGAATATACTTCATATTTAGCAGTAATTCACAAGGTTCATAGAATTTTCATTGATTTTGTGTCTCTGTTTTACACAATGATCCAATTCTTCCTGAATCTGCAGCGATGGTCTCAAAGTGTTTACAGCATAAGTAATATTTTTATATTTAAAATATAAAACATGTATTTCTTGTTCTAGTTATTTCTGTTGTTTTTCCTGTACCTTTTTTTATGCTAATAAGTAAGCCACCTGTCTTACGCTGGATTTACATATGGCTAAATGGGATCTGAATAGGGAACAGTTCTACCAAACTAGCATCTCGATGTGCTGTTGCCTCCTGATTTTTTGGTTGTCTACGGAGATTCTTTAGCTTAAACTGGTCACTCAGGACCCCAAATATACACAGAGCCTTTGCATTTGCAAAACTGTGCATTAATATTTCCAAGGCAAACACACAGTTACTCTTCTGGCATGATTCAAATGTCTAGATGCTTTCACAAAAGAGTTTGTTTAGAAACAATATGTAAATATTCAACTATGTTGAACACAGGACTTCTGCTGTTGCCAAATGCAGCTTGAAAATAAGCAACAATTAACAGTTAAACTTTTTGTTTAAATCATTTCAAAGCTCCAAGTTGTCTTCTCTGAATCCAAGTATGAATGACAATTCAAAGTAATACAAATCATGAATTTATGCACTTGCTCTACTTCCTTGACAGTATTATATATAGAGGAAAGGAGTGCTTTTATCATTGCAGCACAGGCAACCCAGAAACCTCACCAAGGAAACAAATCACATTCTTTGGTCTTTGTTTTGATGCTGCATGGATAGAAATTATTATAGCAATATGAGAAGAGAGGAAAAAAAATTATGAGCTGAGCAGAACAAGTAACTGAAGAAGGTGGAGTGAGAAGTCAAGTAGGAAAGTGTGTTTTCTGGCAGTTTTACAGTAGACAGAGGTCAGAGTGTTTGGGAAGACAAACTGATTCTTACGAAAAAAATGCCAATGCACCTTTTGAACATGAGATTGGGAATAATATTGCTGAGACTGTATAGGTATACAGGAAGAGATGAAAGGAGCAGAGCTAGGTCTGTAGATTCTCAAGATCTAAATAAGGACCAAAACAATCAATTCACTTAGATATAATATCAGAACTGAAATAAGAGCTGCTGGTAGGTGTAGATTTATTTAAGACTGAAGTTGATGGTCAAAGGAAAATGCTTACATTGTCTTTTGACTTCAAGCCAAGGCAATTTATGTTTTATTTCTGACCTAGTGTGGAATGAGCAACCACCCCTGTACTTTCAACTTGGAGAAACAAGACTTGCAGAGACCCTGAAAATTAATAAGAACAATACCTTTGCTGAACCTTCATATGACCTTCATCCCTACAGGGTTTTTCATATTGCTGATTGAGGAGAAAACAAAAACCAACCCCAAACAAACAGAAAGATAGGAAAATGTGTTAGGCATGTAAATTAGACAAAGATAAATTACACTTACAAACAAATGTACGTGTGAAGCTGATACAAAACACACCATGCTTATTTATTTCACTCTGAGATTAAAAATCACCCCAATCTTTCCATTTGTCACCTGAACTGTAACAGGAAAAATGTTGGATTTTAAGTGCCAGTGTCTCCTACTCTTTTCTAGAGTAAATTGCACAAGTTAATGCAGGGCTCCCATCTGCCTTTCTCCAGTGCTGCCAAGCTACTTGCTTTTTTAAAAACACCAAAGGTGTTTGAAGGAAATGAGGAAACAAACAAAAACCCCACCTTGCCTTCAAGACAGTGTCCACACCTTAATTCCTTTGCTTGAAACTGTGTGTAGTCATCATTTATCAAAGCTAGTGCCTTTCTCTACCATCACACTCAAAGGTGGGAACTAGCACATTTAACCTAATAACCTTTTTTTTGGTTTTTTGATTACTCACTCTCATTTGAATACAAAACAGCATCAGAGGATCTTCTGCAACTTGGATTTACAGCTATGGTTGGGTGTTCCTTTCACTTCTGCTGACACATCTCTAAAAGCTTTTCTTCCTATTAGTCACTGGTTTTGGAGAAGTGTCACACAACCTCTACAACAGCATGAACCCTCTCTAAACCACTGAGGCCATCTGCATTTTGACTCTGAAGATGTCATAGGGAGATCAGTGTTCCTAGTCTCTGTTTGGAATTCATGTCCCCAGGCTCTCACTTACTACTCCCATACAAAACCTTTCAAAACAATGTAGCCACAAGCATTGATCTGCTCCATCTCTTAGTAATTTTTTTGAACTATTTCCCAAATCCTTTTGGCTATTCCTTTTATCCCTGAAAGCTTTTACAGGCCATGCATTTTATCACCCAATGGTCCTGTGTCTGTGACTGGTTCCAGTTTATCCTTTCTTGGACCTTGGTGTCTGATTAAGTCATTATTCCACCACCAGGTTGCCATCAATCTGAACGTTTTCCTTACATAACATGAGTTTTCCGTCATATCTCTTTTCCTCAGCCTTTAGGAGCAGTTGCTAGGGCTCACATTTATGCACTAGCCCCTAAGAATGAACACTCAATACAGGGACCTCTCTTAGCAGACCACTGATGACTTTCTGCTTCCTACTGATCTCACCACAGTCAGTAGCTGTCCTATCCTCCACCACAGAAGAACCGCATGTAATTGATGATCTACCCAACAGCTCATCTTTTAATGGGAGCCCATCTAACTGGTGTTACTTTCCAATCTAGCCATTGCTCAACAACAAATTTGGCAGTTTGCACAACAAAATGGAAAATTTTCTCTTCCCTGTATTCCTCAGCCCTGGGAGCCGAAAGGTTGGTATGTGTTGAGTCCTTATTTGTCATGTCCTGTAGCCTCTGAGGAGACAGCAAAACTGAAGGAGATGCCGATGATTTTCACCTTCTCATTTGCACATACTCTGTAAACAACAGATTCAAGTGCCTGCAGATAACAGACTTGGTAAGCAACTAAATCTGCATCGTTTAAGAAAGCAGCCATAACCTATCTGCTTCTGAGGCAAGGCAGCATGCAGGCACTGAGCAGACATAACAGCAACAACCCAAATCATTGTCCCCAGTAGGTGATCAGGGAACCAGGAGACATGACAGAGAAGCTGAGAGAACTCAGCCTGGTCAGGCTGAAGATAAGGCAAAGCAGATCCTCTGTCACTTTCTTTAAATATCTGATGGGAGGGTGTCACACTTGACTCTAAGATGCACAGAAATAGAATGAGAGGCAATGGAAATGAGGGAAAAAAAAGGAAAATCCCAATTAGTTTTGGGTTTGTGGGGGGTTTAACAATGAGGAAAATAGCGGGACAGCCTATGGGGCTGATTCTCAACCCTTGCATGGAGTCAAAACCCAACTGAAGAATGGTCCAAGCGATATGGGGACACACCGAGGCGGCTCTGAGCAGACAGTTGGACAGGATGACTTCCAAAGGCTCCCCGTACCTCACTAATGCCGAGGCTATAACTTGCGATGGGTGTGGCTCCTCCGTTAGAGGTCACTGTTGTGCAGGCACCTGGGAATGACGCCACGGAAAACCTGCACTCAGTTACTGTACAGTGCTGCGAGGAGGGCTGCCTGACTCTCCGTAGCTGAGCTGTCAGATCCGTCTGAAGACAGCGATAGTCTCTGCTTTTCCTTATCTCCAGACCGAGCAGACACGGTTCCCCCAGCAGGACAGGTGCACCATGCATGGAGGGACGCAGGGCCTACTGACCTCTCAGGTTCCCCAGGCAGCACATTACAGGTGTGGGATAAAAAAGGGAAAAGAGGCTCGCAGAAGAGAGGAGAGTCTCCGAAAAAGGCAGGAGAGTGCAGCAGGAAGGAAGTATTCTTTTCTGAAGTGTACCAGCAAGGCTTCAGAGCGTGTAGTTTGCATACACTCTCTGCCTGAGGTAGCTTCACCAAAAGGACTCTCAGCAGAGGGAAAACTGATTCTGGATTTCTGCTGTGACTGTCAGAGGTACACAGATGAGCATGTTCTTCAACCTGACTTGCCATTTCTCTTCTTGATGCATTTATACCACAAGTTAACTAGTCGTATTAAAGCCAGCAGGCTTTGTGGCTATCACCTGCTAAGGATCAGGGATCAGAATTCAGTGATAGTCGAAATTCTGAAGGATCAAGCCATAGGAAGCATGTTAGGCATTATACAAATCCTAGGCAAAAGGGTTTAGGAAAATTTTTGTTGAAACATTCTTGGATTAAATATGCTTGGATTAAACAGGGTTTTCATTTTTAAACTTTATTGTCTTTGATTAAAACTCCCATGGGGACATTTCTGAAGTTATTTTGTGTTTTGAAATGTTTATGCTGTGGGAACATACTCTTTGTTGTTATTTGGGCCACATCATTGTCTTTGTTACTGATGTCAGGAATTCTGTTTCTTAGTTTAGTACAAAGGGATGCATTTATTTTTAATTAAACTTTAGAATTCTGAACTGAACATTTTTCCAGATGCCTGATTTCATGTCTGACAATCCTAGAAAAATGGGTTGCTCACATGAGAAAATTCAAACTAGAGGTGGGATTGCTCACATGAAAGTGATTCTGAGGTTTGACCAGTTCTGTGGGAAAAGTAAAAAAACGAACAAAAGGCTCATGTGGGAGACATTGCAGTACAGCACTGGCTGGGAAACAGGAACGAGAAGGATTCTGCCAATGTGTAGCACACAAATTATTCTATGTTTGTGTTTTGCTTGTTCCTGCCTAACCAACCAAGCTGTCCTGAAGCTATGTTGGAAGAGTTTGTTCCTACCTTCCTTGTCCTCCATGGCAACCGTAGTTTAGGCACTCCACCCAAGCACTCCTCTCATGCAATTACTCAAATGCTGTGTTTCTTTGTGTTACTGGTGCAAATGCCATGTCCTGGAACCTCAACCAGTGAAATTATTGGGATTTGAAAAGAACTTCTCGCCGCCTCTACCCCATGCCCCAGTCCCTTTCCTTTTCTGTCCTTTCCTTTAATATGCATTTTTGCAGTGATGCGTGATATAGAATCATAGGATGCACTAGGTGGGAAGGGGCTTTTAAAGATCAGCAAGTCTAACCTCCTACAGTCAGCAGGGACACCCTTACCTAGATTCTATTGCTCAGAGCTCCATAAAGCCTCACCTGGGGGGTGGGGGCCCCCTCACCTCTCTGGGCAACCTTTACCAGTGTCTCACCACCCTCATCAGGAAGAACTTCTTCCTAATGTCTAACCTAAACTTACCCTGCTCTAGCTTAAAACCATTGCCCCTCATCCTATCACTACATGCCCTCTCAAACAGTCCCTCCCCAGCTTTCCTGTCGGCACCTTCAGGTACTGGAATGCTGCAATAAGGTCTCCCCAGAGCCTTCTCTTGTCCAGGCTGAACAATCCCAACTGTCTCATTGCCTGTCTTCATGGAAGATGTACTCCAGTCCTCTAATCATCCTTGTGGCCATCCTCTGGACCCATTCCAAAAGATCCATGTCCTTCTTGTCATGAGGGCACCAGAGCTGGTATTCCAGGTGGGATCTCACCAGAGGAGAGTAGAGGAGCAAAATCACCTTTGTCTTCCATGCAACCCAGGATATGGTTGGCCTTCTGGGCTGTAATTGCATATTACTGGCTCATGCACTGCTTTTCATCCTTCAGTACCAAGTCCTCCTCTGAAGGGCTTGTATCTAGAACAGTCTTCAGTTCCCAAAGCAGCAAACCTGAGGGGAGAGGGGTGAGACATCATTACAGTGAAGTGAAAAAACAGCAGAGGTCATTACACAGATGTCCAGATAGAAGTGTAATTGTTAGGTGCCCCATGATCTACAGCAACACTGAGAAGGTATTACTTGCTCAGAAGGTACCAGTAGTTGAGGTGACTGAACCCACTAACAACATAGGCTCTTTTTTTCTATTGTGAATTTTCCATTGATGTGGTTAAACTGTTGACTTACAGGAGAAGTTGCAGAAACATTCCATAGAATGTGTGGCAAATGGATGAAAAATAATTTATAATTAAGTAGAAAGGTTCTGAAGCAAGAAATAATGCATGCCAGGCCTATTCAGGGTACTCCTAAACTCTGCACACTGGCAGCATCTGGACATGAAATGCATATCTTCTTTTGCTCACTTTTCTGTCATACATCTTCCCTTGTGCAATTAGCCCCTTATTCTACATCCTCATCCTCCTACCTGACACTACACACAAAACACTCCAAATCTGTTCCCTACCTCCTTGCCACTCTTTAGCTCTACAAATAAGAACCCTAACTGCATCCTGTCTCAGAGTCCTGTTTCACTCTGCTTTGGCCTCGATCCTGCACCCTCAGCCAGCAGTGAGTCTTTGCACTGACTGAATTCGTGAAAGACGGGGAAACAGGGAGCTGGTGATCAAGCTGCAGGGTCCATCAAGTTACCGCTGATGAGTAGTAACTGCCTGCTTGAAGCCCCCTCTTCAGCCGTGTGATAAGCACACTAGTTACTTGCATGGAGGCACTTTATCCAGCAGTTCCCATGGGGACGAGGTAATGTTTAAACAGATCCATTTGCAGGTAAAACTGAGAGTCCTTGATATTGCAGAATCATAGAACAGCCCAGGTTGGGAGGGACCTTGGAAGATCATCTGGTCCAACCTATAGCACTATACCTCATTTTGAAGTAGCTCCCAAACTGTTAAAATAGTACACATCACGTTTCCCACTGCTGTGTATGGGTTTGCACTCCTCATTTACTCCAAGAGCAGCAAATCTATAGAGAGTTCATTAAATGCTACTGAAGGGTAAAATCCATGAAAGATCATAGAATTTTTCCCTTTTTGGCCTTTGAAAATCAGCTAGATCTACTCGAATCAGCAGTATTTTTCAAGAAATTTCTCAGTGCAAAGGACAAGAAACTAAAAAAACTTCATTAGAGATAGACACAAATATGAGATGCTGGATTAACTGTACTTGAAATTGTGAAGCCTTACTAAGATTAGCTCCAGTTGTGTGCAATTTTCATCTATGGAGAAATTTGTCATTAGAGGATTAAAGATGCAACAGAGATTTTTTGTAAATACACCCCTGTGCAAAGTACTATATTACGTACAAAAAAAGAAACAGAAAACTCAGAGATCAGAATTACTGTCAGCATGACACCAGAGATTGGTGTCTCACCCAAGGGAACATGGCATTTGCTGAGCACATCAGTGTAGCTCCCTGTTGGACACTTCTTGTGCTATTCCTGTCACAAGAGCAGAAGAAAAGGAGTTCCAGTATGAAGCGAGTTTTCCTTCCTTACCCAAATCTTCAGTGAGTCAACAGGACTTGCATGAGAAAGTAATCATCTATTTTCTGAAACCTGTACGTGACACACAGACAAAAATATATAGTCTTTAGCTGTGTAACTGCCTGTGAAAACTTACTATACAAAAAAAGCCAAAAGGGTTTCATTACAATATAAATAAATTTATACCCAATAAACTGTAAAGCAACAATTTGTTTTTTAAACTTGACCTTTCTCAATCAATTATCTTAGAATCTAAAAATACTTGTAACATGGCACATATAGTAACTAAAAAGTAACTTAAAATTTGAGACCATGAAAAGGGTCTATGAAATTAGCTGTAGTTATATTAAATACTAAACATCACAGAAGCACCATGAAAGGGTAGAAAAGCAGAATGGTGGAAAAATGGAGAATTTAGCTTGTGCCTTAATTTACTCTGTTTCATATGCTTTCAGATTTGGCCCTACTTGTCACAGGTAGAGTCACAGAATACTCTGAGTTGGAAGGGACCAATAAGGATCATCAAGTCCATCTTCTGGCTCCACATAGGGACAGCCAAGTCAGCATGTGACTGAGTGCAGTACATTCTTGAGAGCACATAAGGTAGAGAAAAAGGTTGATCGTATTTTGTTAAAACTCATTTTTATCTTAACTCTAGCAGGGGTTGCTTGACTTACCAAAATTTGCCGTGAAAATCTGGTATTTGAATTTATTTTTAAAGAAAAAAAAATATTTTTAAAGCAAAAGCAGCCTGGGCACCTCTGTCATGGTTTAGGCATGATCTCTGGCCTGATCTTCCACTTTTGGAGAGGAAGAGAATGAAGAACATTGCATAAGGAATCATATTGCATTAACACAGCCTAAATTGCTCTCATCTGTAATGTTTTCTTCAGAGGTTTAAGGAGGAGATTTTCAAGGGCAAAGGACCCTTGCTATCCACTTGCCAGAGAAAGCTCCTGATAACTGAGCTAGGTGATACTTGAAGAGGCACAGAGATTAGCTGCAAGACCTCAGTGCCCCCATAAGCTACTACAGAACAGCAAACAGCAAGAGCAGGACCTTGCCTGGAGCTAGGATGCTTTTTAGGAATCATGGGTTTCTGTTTTGCTTCTTTACATTAGAGGCAAATGAAACGTGAAGAGATAATGGGGGTTTATTATTAAAAAAATACAGCAAAATAGGTTGTTAGCTCTGAGGGTGAAAACATAGGGTGTCCAGAGAAATCCTTCCCACAGGGTTTGCACAACCCCTGCTGAGGTACTCGAATGTTCTTGCGCATTTTTTGTCTCACAGGCAGAGAGAGGGAAGGACCTGTTGAGAAGAAAGGGAAGTCAGGGATGTTTTGCTAAATCTGTCTGTTCCTCTTGCCTTTGCACTTCCTCCTGGCACCAGCAGCTAGGGGGATGCCGAGGGGGAAGACAGGCCAGTGAATAATCCCCTGCCCAACCATTTACACGAGGGTATACAGGGAGAAAACTGAAACCACGTATTCCTTGAGAAAGTTCTTTCATCTGTCTCTTCCTACCCAATCTACCTTTCCCCCAGCATAGCTCCCTCTCTTCTTCTCTTCCTGGGTGCCAGACGCTGCTGACAGTGGCTGGTAAAACAGCCACCTCCACGCTCTCAGGCTCACACTGGCTCCAGACAGCCCTGGGTGCCTCCATGCCTGGCTGAGACCCTGCAGGAAGGCACAGAGCCCCATGAGATTATGGCAAGAGAAGGCAGGCCACAGTCACAGCCACTGCTGAGGGGGATAATGTCCTGAGGGCAGGAAAAAGTCTGCCCACCATCCCCAGTTTCCAGAGCTCGTTTCCCCACACAAACCAGTCATGACCACTTCCTGTGCTCCTTCACCCTTTCTCACCTCCATCTCTACTGATTTCCCCTCATACAGAGCTTCTAGCAGCTTCGCAGATGGACAGATAGACAGCTTGCTTCTCTGCCCAAGGTGGCCACTATGTCCTCTCCACATCCTCTCTGACCAGGAGTTGTAAGCTCAGTCATCACATCTACCTATACATCACCCACCATTTAGCTCTTTAAATCATTTAATCAAGTTACCACT
Organism: Gallinula chloropus; assembly: GCF_964237585.1. Lineage (NCBI taxonomy): Eukaryota > Metazoa > Chordata > Aves > Gruiformes > Rallidae > Gallinula > Gallinula chloropus. The sequence goes on from NC_140089.1 coordinate 75,093,534, forward strand.
GATGACCTGAATGATGCATGAGCTGTCAGGATATGAGAGCTGGTAGTGTTGTGGCAAGCCTCTGAGTCCTCCCAGCCTGTGCTGCACAGGGTCTGTGTGCATGGGGTCTCTCAACCACCATGGTGAACGCTGTGCTTTCACGAGGGTTTTCTGGTGCCTGTGGAGCCTGAGCAAAGGCCTAGTGATGCTGTTTGGTCTGCCTGGAGCATTTTTCTGCTGCTGTGCTGCTTTCAATTCCCCCTGAACTCTTGCTGCTGAACCCAGGCAGGCAGGCCACAGGAGCACTGACATCGGCAAAAACTGCACAGCCTGAGGGGCAGAAAAGCCTGATTCAAAAACTGCTTAATCTGAGCCCCTGGTGTGACAAGCTTTTGTACTTCTAGGGTCAAGTCACAAAAAAGAAAGACTTTTGGCTTTTTGTGTGAAAGATTGTCTTGTATGGCAGGTGCTTTCCATCAACTTTAGATGTCTGCAGAAAGGACTGTGCTCTGGAAGGACTAGTTTTTCACAGCATGTACTCAAAAGCAGAAAACCAGAAGCTTAACATGTACCTGACTGTGATGCTCTGGAGTATGTTGGGCTTTCGCTCTTGACAGAAATATGGCCTTCACAAAGGATGGTTGGAGTAACAAGAGTGCCAGTGTCCTGGGCTTCTTCCTTGAATTTGCCAATTCAACTTACATTTTTCTAATATAGAAAAATAATAAAAATTCGAAATGGTTTTCTTCACTCTTTCTTCAGATGAATCTAGCAATAATAGTCAATGGCTATGAGATTATAAGAATTGAATTATGACAGTTTAAAAGAGCGACAGCTGTGACTTGAGGAGCTTTCAGGGAATCCTCCATGTCAGTGCTCCACAAACAGTATCTGGAAGGCCCAGTTGTTCCGGTACACATAGTGCGTGTGTAAACACATAAGAATGCTGCTAATTTGCTCATGACAGTGTCAAGTGTTTCTACTAAAACCACCTTCACATGGCAGCTTGATGGAAGTGCTGCAGCATAGTTTTCAGGAAGTCTAGCCCTGTCTGCAGGCACTAAGATAACGCAGACTGATGCTGCAAGAAACACTTGTTCTCACAGCAGGCTGCAACGTTTGCAGGTAGAAGGTCCTGCCAGTCCTGCAGTTTTTCCCCAGAGCAGACTCTGGGCAGTTGCAGAGCAGTGCTGAGCAGGACTGCTCACTCTTTGCCTTGCCTCCTCAAACACTTAAAATGTTAACCCCCCCAGGAGCAGCAAGAAGCCAGGCAGACTACCTCACTCAGTGTAGGCATGCACGGAGATGATTGGTGGAGAAGTGCCATTTCTGCTGGTGCTGCTGGGCTGCCACAGGGAGGCAAAAGCGCCATGAGAGTGCGGAGGCAGGAAGGGAAGTTTGAGTGATGAACTGCACTAATATGGGCTTCCTCTGGTTGAGCACGTTCGCACGTGTATGTGACAGGTATACAGCACACCACCATTCTGCCTTAGGAGGGAGATTGCCAAAATCGCTAAAATTATATTAATGCACCTGCCCAAAAGTGCTCCCAAGGTTTGGGATTTTTTCCTGTATAGAGATTGTTTAAGGATTTCCTGGCCCAGCAAATCTTTTTTCTTTTTCTTCTTCCACCCCTACACAGCACTGATTCCGTTGTGCTGTCTCACCTGTTTGGGGATCATGCAATAGACTAAGATGAGGGAAATGAAAAAAAGATAACCTTGTTTTATATCATTTCCCTAGACTTTACACCACCTCCAACAATGGTACCGATGCAGCTGTGGAGGTAATAAGGTCCTTGCTATGATATTCTTTGTGAGCACTGAATTGGAAAGCCAGAGGTGTTCAGATCAGAGTGTCTTTACCTTTCACAGGGCAGCATCAGTAGGTGAAAGATACCCTAAGAAGATGGACTAGAACTTAGGGCAGAGGAAGTCAGTGAGGCCCTTTTTCTCCCCTTTTGCTTTTTTTTCTATTTTTGACAAATTTAATTCTTAAGTACTTTTCCTGAAGGTACTTTGAAACAGAAAGCTGAAAAAATACTCTGATAAAAAATACCTAATGCTGCAGTCATAAAAGTTACACATGGGAAGACACCATTGCTGTGCTGGTATTCAGATGCTGGCTTTGGTCTGCACAGTGTCTCGAGTGGCATGCTTATTCATCAGAAGGCATTGTCAATATTGACATTCTTGTCTTGCTTCAGTACAACCTTGTCATTTTGTTGTTGCTGCTGTTGCTGGGGTTTTTTTTTAAATAAAAAGGGTAAAATATCTGTAAGCTTCTTTCAGGCCAGTGGGTCCTGTTCCTTAGACTACTAACTCCTTCAGATCCTGTTTTCACCTAAAAATAGCTAATACCCCCAAATCGCTCACAAACATCCTTCAAATAAGAGGAAAAAAGATCCAGGAAACTTGCATCTGCAAGTGTAAAATGAAGCATATTGTAGACTTTGCAGACAGGCAACTTTATCAGAAATTTCACAGCATAAACAGTTATTTTCATTGTGTTTGTTGCAATTTATATTCTCAGCAGCATTCTATCAGCTGGGCATATAATTATTTCTGGGTATTGGATGAAAGATAATATGACAGGAGCTGTCTAGCGTTCGGAATTACAAAGACGAACTCATGCTTTGATCATTGCTTGTTTTGTCTAGCACTGATACTGTGAGAAAACTCTTGCAGCCATGTTTACCTGTGCAAAATTACTATATTGCTACAGTAAGCACCTTAAAGCAGCCTTGGAGACTGCCAGATAGAATAGCAACAGTCACAAAGTCTAATCTGCCTTAATATTAATAATAAATGGCTATTGTTTATTGTTTATTTTTACAAATAAATAAGATTTTATAAACAAAACAGTGCTAAGCAGAAGAAATAGCATAAGGAACTGTATTTCTGTCACTATGAAAAAAAATTCCGTTACATAACAAAAAAAAGTTACTGTTGGCAAATGGCAAATAATAAAACATGTGGCAGTATTTTTTAACACAAACAAGAACCATCCAGCACTCTAATGAGTTTCTGAACTGAGATAGAAGGTTTTCTAAGATTAAGATGGAAATATCAAGCATTTCCAGTGCTTTATTCTGACATCCAAAAATATTTTGAAAAATACCAAGTTATGCAGAAGAAGTGTCAGACAATGGGGAAAACTCAAACAACCTTTTATAAAGTTCAAAGACAAACTATTTTCCTTATGCAGTCTCATTCCCATGCAGAGCTCTAACAGCCTCACTGCACTGTATTTAATAGAATGATCTGCCTTTGTGATTTGGGTTTACTTTCAGCACAAACACAGGTTTAGCTAACACCTGGTGAGTGGGAATGTATGCAGTGATTCTCAAGAATAAAAGGGGACTAGAACAGATGACCCAAGAGGTCAGTCCACTCCAGTCCTTATGCTGTTACACTGTACACATTTAATTAGTCATTACTCTGTAAAGACTCTGGCATAAATATATATATATATGCATAAATAGAGCTTCACAGGACTCTGCAATATGGGGTAAATGCAATACTTTCAGATATCACACAGCAAATACTGCTGATGGCAGCAGTGAAACAGTCTGAGCACATTTTAGTTCCCTTTTCCCCCACCACTTCTTGCCTAATATCCTGAGGAGAGCAGTTTTCTCTACTGATCATGATAATGAAACCCACAAGCAGCATTCTTATGCAAACCCTTGCTAAGAAGCAGAACTTTTAGCAAACAGACCGGGCTGTTAAAGTGATAAACCTGTGGATTGTCCATTGAAGGATCTAGTTTTTCTGCCTGTATCAAAATATCGGAGAGCTTTGGGGAAATCCAGGTAAACGATTATACATGTTTGTCTTAGAAATAAATGCTCAAAGTTCCAGGGAAAATAGGAGCCGTGCAAGGTATTACACCTAACTTCATAGAACTGGAAATTTTAACAGTAGATTTTACTTACTGCTTCTTTAGTTAGTATGTGATGAGGGCTTGTTTCTCCTGTATGCCAATTACTGCTTTAGCAAGCCTTTTGTCTGTGCACATGCTGTCTTTCTGCCTTCTTTTCATACTTCCACTGCCTACATTTATAGGTAGAGTACTGCAATGTCTTGATTCCACTTTCCAAATGTTGCAAACACTATTAGAGGGACTCTTCTTTAACTAGTAGCTGTAATGAGACTCAAGCTTAAGAAAAGTAACTTGGAAATTAATTATCTCTTCTAGAAAAAAACGAAATAGCATAATAATAATTCTGACGTCTCTATAGAGAGGAGTCAGACCACACTCCTCTCTAGAAGAAAGAGTCAAGCAATAATTTATCAAAAATTCAGAATGGCACTAACATCTTGTGCAAGCACCTAAATCCCCTCAAATCCTTTAACTTCAGTAGAAGTGAAATCAGGCCTTTATGTTGCCAAATTATTTACAGATCTGTATCTTTCTACAATTTTTGCATGTTGTTTTCCTTACCTTTTCTTTTCAGCTCCTTATTGGGTTAGAGTTTAATTCCTTTAGTGGTTACCAGCTTCTGTGGTTAGTTCACTGTCACAGAAGTCATGAGTATGCACACTGTTACATGTATTTCATTTGGCTAATTAGGTTCATATTCACACACACGTCTGCTATTCCTTCCATGGATCCAGTGCTGCTGTTTGAAGAAAGGGCAACCCCAAGGGGAAGTTGAAGTGAAAGGATCTTTTGGCTTCACCAAACTGGAAAGTAAATGATGGCAGCATATTTATGCCAAAACAAAATAAAAAATGGTTTTTGATCAGGCTGCTAGACCAGCCTGGAATATTCACAGTAAACTCAGGAAGAACACAGTCAGACTTTATATTTCTGTGGTCTCATTACACTGCAGAAATGGGCAGTTACATTGTATATAACAGAGAATTGCACTTGCTTAGACTGAAGTGTAATTAAGATCTGGTTGTGGAGGAATTCTGTACAAGTGTATGTGGGTGTCTGTGCGCCTCCGTGGAAGGCAGTGGGTGGCTGGGAAAGCACAGCATATACAGATCTGCTTGATCAGCCTGTGGCATGGGAACTAAAACCTGGGTATTGCTCTAGATTTGAGCAAACACATTTGAATAATGCAACTGTCCTGTACTAAAGGAAACACTTAAGCACACTTATGTGCTGCTTCCAGTTCAGATCAGAAGCTAAAAAGCCAAAATATTTTGCAATAATTTTCCCAATAAGTCCAAAGATAAATTTCAGAAAATAACACAAGTATTTCTTGCATGTGATTCCCCCGTCCCACAAGCACTTTCCTCTTAAGGGGAAGGGCAGGGTGAGCTTAATCTCTCTTCAGAATCTTTTCAAGTTCCCATTTCATAACTTACAGCCTACTGTATGTGCTAATGGGAAAGGTAACTTCTGTGCCTTCTCGGAAGGGAAACATAGAAACTGTGGGTATTACTTTATGAGCAGGGACACAGACAAAAGATACTCTCTTTTTCCCTGCTGCCCATCTGTCTGCCTGTCCAGTCAGATCATGTATTAGAATCCACGATATGGCTTCTAGCTTATGAAAGAAGGAACTGGTGATGTACATTAAAGAGGAGCAGAAAGATTTTAGACTTCCTTACTGTCTTACAGTTCTTAGTGTGTTACCTTTACCACTTACTACTCATTATAAGTAAATGAGAGAGATTGTGTTGCTGATTTTAAAGCCTTCCACACACCCAGGAGCTTTTTACATGAAAGGGTTTGCAAATCTGCATGACTAGGACAAAGTTTTTTCACAGTACTGGTAAGGAATTTATTAAGACATCCATTGAGAGTTCTAATGTGTCAGTAGTGAGTGGTTTAGTGCATGTGAAAGCATGTAATTGCAAAGATGTAGAAAACTTCCCAGAAACCATACATCATGACACAAAAAAGATTCTTCAAAGCCACATTTCCATCTTCTAAAATGTCAACATCCTGAATGATCTTGTGTCCAGAACATTCACATTACTGTAGTTCAACACAGTACATTTTCTTAAATCTCAAATGGAAAAGGTAGCAGAAGAATCAATTGATTTCTGTAACTTGCATGAGAAATGAGCTGCTGAGTTGACCAAGAAGCTGATCAGATGGCTGTCATTTATGAGTTCATCAGACACTGAGGTAAAGTTAGTGTCTCTGATGGTTTAGATTTTGCTACAGAAGTTAAAAACACCTGTGCATTAGCAGAAAGTTAAGACAGATCAGAGACAAAAGGCTCCGTTACTCTCTCTGGCATTGCAGTTAGCTTAATTTTCTGTTTAAGTGGGTAAAATCAGTGCTTTGTGAGGTACTGTGGGAGAAAATCATGAATCTTTAGTGATACATGTTCATATCTCTGCCATTAGTTTGTGTGTGTGAGTACATAGACATCAGCCAGCAGTAGATGGCTTAAACCTGATAATCTCCATAGTAAATGTCTACTTCCTCCCTTCCCTGTATGTGCAAAAGAGATAACAATATAGTGCACTGGGGATAAGTTTCATATATATATATATATATATCTTGTTTTGGCTGCATTTATTTTAAGTAAATGTATAGTATAATAGGAACAGTTTGGAAAGGCTGAATTTCTTGAATGACTAGGAAACTTAACTTCTAAGTTGCAGAAGTCACAGGTAAAACTATTCCAATATAACCAGGAATTCATGTAATGTGATACAATCAAATGGAACGCAAAAGGAGCAAAATCCCAATTTAGAAGCTCTTGTTAATGAAGTAAGAAAAATTTACCCAACACCAGCTGAACAGTATTGAGTGAAGACACGGTTCATTCTTCAACCTCTGTCTACAGTTTTTTTCAGACCCTGATGGATTGTGTTTTGTAGTGATACTTCTTTCTTTCCTAACAAATGATTACGAGCCCTTCCTAGCTATAACATCCCTGTTTTAGACCATTAGTCTAACATTTTAACTTCGCCACACAAAACAGACCCCACTTAAGCTGTGAATTAGATACGCCCCCACTGTTGGCTGGGAAGGCTGCCCCTGCTTCACAAGGGCTCCTGGATCCCAAAGGAGTGCACAGCCCCACACAGTGGGACCAGCTCACTGCCCTTAACCCCCATCTTTCAAGTAATTGTATTGAATTCAAATGTATTGAGCTTTTCCTCTCAGTTCATACTAAGGACTTGTCCTGAAAAGCATTGAATAGAGCTGACCACCTAAAACATTTTTGAATGAAGCTGGGTTTTATCCACTTGGAATTGTTCTACTTGGGATTTATTTGTTTGGGTGTTTGTGCGTTTTTTTCCCCAAGAATTTAGGTGTCTTTGACAGGATCTGGATCATTTCTTCCTATCTTACTCTACATATTTTCATTTTCCATCCACACATGCGCATTCCTTTTTCAGATACAAAATGGAGAAGAGAAACAAGGACAAAGTGGGGGTTGGAGGTGGGGGACAGTGGCAGGGAAGAGAATTGCTGAGAAGGGAAAGAAAAACTGACACACCTCAAGCCAGAAGAATTTCTGTTTTCTCAAAGGAACTTGCAGTTCTCCAAAGAGCTGGCAGGAATAGCACTAGTCTGGTATATAATCCAGGCTCTAGTACAGCCTATGCTTCTTGCCTCAGGACACTCATACTTTTTTTGGGTTACTTCAGTTTTAAAGCAGTGTGTGTTTTCCTATATTTATTAGATGCTAAGTTCCCAATTCCAGAAATAAACAGAAATCATAGTATGCCCAAAAAGAGCTTCATGACCACTTTCTAAAGGCAATACCTGCACTCAAACATTTTAAAAGATTGTATAACCACAGCAAGGATATAACAAAATGCTCGGCTTCTCTAACCCTACAGGAAGATGTGCTACAATATCTCCACAGCCAATCAGCAGTAATACAAGCCTCAGACCAGGAAACTCTTTAAAGTACAGTAAGTGTGAACTTTGCAACGGGGACATTCTCATTTCTGCTCTTTCTTTTTCTCTTCTTTAATGCTTGTAGGATGGCAAGGCACATGTGAAGTCACTCATGGCGAAATTTAACGTAGGTAGCAGCCCCACAGAGGATGTTTCTGGTAACAGTCGACCCTTCAAAGTCTCTGGACAACCTATGCAAACGGGATTACAGTCAAGGAAAGCGGCGCTTGAGAAATTTGCAAATCAAGGAAATGCAACTTCTTCAGGACCCAGTGCCTTTCACAAACCTGTACATCCTAAGCCTCCTCTGGGGGTCAAGCCTTCAACTGATGATAAAACGGAGAAGGATCCAAAGCCCCCATATTTGAAACCAGTGGCACAAAGGTTTGGGGTTCAGCTTCAGGCAACTAACAGAGAAAATGATGGAAAAGCTGGAGTCACTAAACTAGCCACGAAACCCAGTGACTTGGGAAAAGAAGAGCCAAAGCCTCTGTATCCAAAACCTGCAGGGAACAGGTTCCTTAACTCTGCTCCACAAGAGAAAGAAAAAAATCTTCCAGGAACAAAACCAAATTCAAATCTTACATCACAAGAGAGTGAGGTAAAACCAGCATTTTCAAAAGTAGCTGGTGTTAAGGAAAAGTTCATTTCTGCAACTCAAGAAAATGAGTCCAAGCCTTCTTCCTCTAAACCACCTCTTGCACAGAAACCTTCTCTAAACAATGAGGTCTCCCACAATGAAGACACTTCTAATAAAAATGTTTTTCTGCAGAAAGGACTATCAGGCCCTAGACCAAACATACACTCATTTAAAGCAGCAAAGGAAATGGATGAAAATAGTAACCATGCTGCAGAAGCTGCTGCAGGGAGTAGTTTTTCTAACATTGCTCTGAAGCCAACCGGACACTGGTCCAGCTCACCTCAAGGCACTCCCAAAAACATGGAGGAAAAACCTGAAGAAACAGGAATGAGTGTTGCCAAGAACATCTTTCTCAACAAAATCATCCAAGAAGAATCAGGTTGTTCTTCTCCTAAGTTCCCTAAGACGAACACAGCACTTGCTGCAGGAAGACCATCAGGTGGATCTCAAGAGAAAGAGGATGGGGACAGGAGTTCAGGAACCCCCAAGCGCAAAGCCTTGCCTCCACTATTCAAGCTGGGCCAGCCCCCGCAGAAGCCCAGTAGACCCCCCAGCGTGGACCTGGAAAGGTTCCGGAAAAACAGCCCAAAAGACAGTGAGTCCTCTCTGTTTTCTCTTGCTTTCTTAAGTATTTGCTCTTTTTATGCATTTATTACCCAATCCACTTTTGGGTGGAATCCCCTCTTCGGTTCAGAATTAACACGGGACTTGTGCCTCAGACAACCACTTAAAACTTTAACTTATGCTTGTGTCTCTTTCACATAGGACAGAAGTTAAAATTATATTCTTCCTCCCTCAGCAACAAAGTGTGGTATAAATGTTTTTTTTACCACACTTTGTTTTTTGAAACCACTTTGATGTAGCTATAACATGTGTCAGGGAGTTCAATTATTTTTTCTCAGCAGACATTTAAGTCCTGACTTCCTATAAACGAGATGCTGGTGTTTCATGTCCTGTTCTCACAGTGACTTCCTGGGCACAGTTTAAGGGCTACCAACATGACATACTGCAACCAGCATTTTCTTTTTCTTTTTCTTTTTTTCCCTTTTTTGTATTTCACGATGACTAATCACAGCATGTTTCAATGTTGTCTGGAAAGTTGAACACTATGCAACATTATAGATTCAATTGTTCCTGAGTGAAGCTGCATCGATTTTACACACAGATCTGAATCCAGACTCCAAAAGCATCTCCTGGACTTAATGTTTCATGAGGCTTGCATGACTTAATTCATGTGGCAGTTAGTAAGTAGTACCCAAGACTCTACCTCACTATTTTTTGTGAAGAACCAATCCTCCTAACTTTCTGTAATCTAGGCATGAATATTAAGGCTTGTCACCAGGTTTCTCTGAAATTTGAGATGGTCTTGTGAAAATTTGAGACAGTCTGTCTGAAATATCTGGGAGGACACAGTCCCTGTGGAAAAAAGAAATGTCTGTGACTCCACTCCCACAAAGAGTTCTGCTTCAACAGGCTCTTTTCACAGTGTAAGACAAGTTGCAACAACAATATAAGCTGTTTCAAAGGCCCTCAAAATATGTCCTTGAAAATATCATGTAAAAAAGTAGTTTCCTAAAGTTAGAACCACGAATCTGCTGACACCTCCTTGAAGGACAGATCAGTTATGCAGAGGTTCTGAATATCATTAATTCTCCCTTAAACCACCTGTATTGCAAACTTTTGGGTTAAGGTTTTCCTCCAGAGCTTCTAGGCACTCTCTCTAAAAAGTTAATATCATGGGATGGCAATCAACATGTTTCTATTACAAGTTTTATCATGGCTGAAAGATGCTTTCTCTTTTGACTTGTAACACCAGGTGCTAGGAACTATGATTGCATAAGAAATCCTGATCACATTTTAAAATCAAAGTTTTAAGTTGTACGGTTCCAGAGGAAAGTTTTTCTTGAGCTCTGTGCACAAGAGAATCAGGGACATTATCATAGAATCATAGAAGCATAGGGGCTGGAAGGGACCTCGAGAGATCATCGGGTCCAACCCCCCTGCCAAAGCAGCTCCCTAGGACATATCACTCAGGGGTCCAGACGGGTCTTGAGTATCTCCAGAGAAGGAGACTCCACCACCTCCCTGGGCAGCCTATTCACATTAAAAAAAAATATTTCAATTACTGTATCAATTTTTAAAAACGTATTTTCTTTCTGTACTGCTGTCTGCATCGAGCTCAAGAAGCAAACATGTTCAGTCCTCACGTATTTTATTTTTTTTAGTTCAACTATTTTTAACCAGTTATGTCCTGCAACAAATCGTGTCAAATAATACACACAGCTAAGTAATTTCTGATAATGGAGGGCAATTTCGCCTACATTAGTCTTCTCTTAACCACAACGCAGATTTAGTTAGAGACCAAATTTAAGACTTAAATTTTCAGTGTAGTCAGTGGGAAAGGGAGAAGCTGAATGCGGTGATTCAGAGCACTGAACATAGATGCCCAATGTAGATGATGACAGCTGCTCTGAGTAACTGCACTGTGCATGTGTAGTACATCAGGTACATTTGTGTAATTTAATTTATACAAAATTTGTCCATGTGCCTTCTGTATTTCCTATACGGTGTGGCCTGTGCTTCAGTACTTTTGAATGCACGTAAGACTGGTCTTTCAGAGACAGAAGATATTCAAAGCGGTTATGGCTGGATGAAAAACTCAGCGCTGACTTTCTCTAAAGGCAGAAAGCCACACCAAAAATGAAGAGTGTGCCTTCAACTTTATATTCTGTTATTATTAAGTGCACTCAAAAATTAGGAGAATAATTAGGACCGTAATCAGTAACATAAAATGTACTTTCTTGTCAGCTGCTGTGTTACTTTGCAGTTATGGAAATGTTCTCACAAATCCATGATAGGGGCCAGATCCTCAAACACCATAAATCGTGTATCTCCTTACAGGAGTTAAAACAGTCTGAGGAACTGTACTTTCTCCACAGAGCACTGCTCAGCATGACCGGCTTTACTCAAGCACCCGGAGCAGTCTCAAAATGAAAACAGCATTTTCAGCAAATGGCACCAAGAGCTTTGTTAGCTAGAATGTTGAGAAATCCCAATGAAAGCTGGAAACATCCAAAAACCACAACTAATTTTTTTTAAATTTTTTTTCACTTATTTTAAAGTAATTAATGGAGGAATGATTTTAACTGTTCACTTTGGCTTTGTTGTTGTGGTTTTTTTGTTGTTTTTTTTTTTTCTGTTTCCCATGCAGTTGTAGGCACAAAGCATTTTTCATCCTCTTTTTAAAGCTGAAGGGTTGAAATATTTAACCTATTTATTAAAAATCAATACTGTGAACAGGGCTGTGAGGGTAATACTTTTGCTAGAAGGAAGATCTCCAGTTTCCACTAACCAGCAGCAATAGAGCCTCCAGCTTGGATGAGTCATAATGGGAACAGGGGCTAAGGATGAGCACCACACAGGTGCCCAGTGTGGTTGCACAGGTCCTTCTCTAAACACATTACAAAATACACCAAAAGGCATCAATATGAAGCTATTCATAGTGGCTCTGAAATTCAGCCTTCCTCTGTAGAGCTGGTATGTAGACCTCAATGTTCTGTTTGGCTTTAATTAATGCAGCTCATTTCTTTGTGACCAGAAATCTTCATACAGCAGCTATGGAGAGACCAGGTGTTCTAGAGTAAGCCCTGAACAAACTTGTTTTCAGCTCAAAAAAGTTAATCATCACTTCTGGGTTTCTTGGAACGTTAACCTCTAATGACAAGACCTACCTGATTTGGAAAGGCAGTTAAACTGAAAACTTTATTTTTTTTAACTGCCATTTCAAGAATCAAAGTCATGTCAGGAAGATGCCACCCCCACAGCACAAATTCTTCCTGCTCTTTACTCTGCCCTGATAAACAACAGCTTGCCATAGTTGTTTAATCTGCTGCTGTGATTCAGGTGAAGAGTAAAAAGAAGAAAGAGCAAGAGGAAATGGTTTTCCCATCCAATAAAGCTGTCTGAGATCTGGTCTTTAGGGTGTTGATCTGTACTAGAGCAAAAGTCTAGCTTTGCATTGTCCTTTAAGAAGATAAAAGCTCCACACATATTATATTTGCATTAGGGGCATGTACCTGGGGTTCAAGAAAAACTTTAAGTGCCTGATTTAAACCAGGACTTCTAACTCAAATGGCTCAGAACTATTACTTCACTCCTTTTTCTATGGTTCTTATCCTTTTCCTATGAAAGGGACTTTATTGCTTTTTCATAATCAAGTATTCACTAGTCAAGATATAACTTAAGATATTAGAGGCTAAAGGACTCAATTTAGATGCAGCAGTCTTATTAATGCATAGAAGAAGGATTTAAAGTGCCCACCATGCCTGCATTAATGTTGAAGGACATTGTTTTGTGTTGGCCTTTCTGCAGATACAAGTGTGCTGCTGAGGAAAGTTTGACTACTAATCCATTACTATTTTCCAGTGAAGGCAGGCTTTAAGAAATTCCTATCTGTCCCTGTGAATAGATGCCATTCTGGTAAATTCCCACTTTATGTCCCACCCCAGCAACTTTCCCAGAGAGCAGATCATATTTATATCAGCTCTGAATAAATGAGATGCATGTGCTTTCTAGATTCAGAAAATAATAGTAATGACACTGTTTTATAATAAACACGAAAAGTGAAAACGGGGCTTTGTTAGAAAATAAGAAGAGAAGCAAAGTAATTTTGCTGACAGGTTTCCATGTGAAGCCACAGCCATAACGCTGCTTTCAGAGGAGAACTGCACCTGGGCTGAGCTCAGCGCTATCATGTGTGTGTGCAGATGGCCACCCACATAACGTCAGTTGAAGGCTCAGAGTCCCTAGCACTCTAAACACCCCTGAATGACCCGGGACCCATCAACACCAGGCCATTAGCTGGGGAGAAGGTTTGGACATGCACTGGGCGAAACAAAAGGAAACTCCTGATTCTAGGAGAAAAGATGTAAGAAAATTGTCATGATTTATAATTTGGGTTATGGGTGTGGTGTATCTGCAGTCTTTCTTGAGGTTCTGTTCTGCTATGGATTGTGTATCCACACAGTGACATGGCTATTTGAGTTGGGTAAGACAAGCAGAGAGAAAGGAGGAATTAAAATTTGAGGTACACTGTCAAAGTTATCAGTAGTTAACAAACAAGCACCGCTCCCAAGGGCAGTAAATGTCTTAACCGTCTTTGCAAAGCCTCTTAGAAGCAGTCAAGAGCTGCTCTTATTTGATGGCAAGATGAAACAGCAGCTTCCAAAGTTACAAAGAACAGGGGATTTTTTTTTATCACAGGATGTCACGGCTGTTTACTGCAGAATCTGGGCTTAAAAGGTGGATGAAGGTTTCCTTTTTTACCTCAGTGCTCGATTGGATGAAGTTATGCAACGGCTCAGTATTAAGTTGTAAGGGGATAAAAAGAATTGTAACTTGAGCCAAACCATTTGTTTCCAAGACAGATAAAACTAAAAGTAGGTGATGATCTCAAACAGCTCTGTTCAGGGTGGGGGTGGGCTTGTAATGATGTGAAGCCTCTGTTTGCACAGGTGAACTATAGCATGTAAATCCCTGCACAGTTCAAGAAAGCGTCAAAATTATAATTTCAGAAGGCATAAAAATTATGTACAACATAATGCCTGGATTTTGCTACATGTAGCTGAAATGTTGAACTTTAAATGAGATAAAAAATGTGATATTATCTGTGGGAATTTGAAAACCTTCAAGGCTTTTTACTTAGTCTTTTATTAGATTTCACGATGGTGATGTCTGTTGTTATTTGTCTCTCCCATACCTTACCTGAAACCTGTGGATGTGAAGCTGAAATTATGATCACATGGGTCTGCCAAGAACTTAATTTTCTGGATCTGCTTGAAAACAACTGAAAAATCTCAATGAGAAGTTGTACATAGCTTTTAGTAGAAATTAATGTAAAAACTCTTCATCCTTCCCCTAAGGACATTCCTCTCTCCTTCCCCGAAATCGGGAGAACCCAAATGATTCTTCTGATTATACTGAAATATTTTACACCTCTGAGAAACAAGATAATTAATTTTTAAAGTTCCTAGAACTGAAAACAATGATCAGCTGAAATATGGCCAAACTTGTGTATTTAACATTGAAATCAGACCACAGCGTATGAAATCCCACACAGTGTTCATAGTTTTGTACAAGTGCAACGACATCACCTTTGTGGATATGATCTCAAAGGATTTGTCTTGGGATCGGTCTAAGGTCAGATTTTTAAGAATCCTTTTCCAATTTCAATATTATTTCTTCCAATAGCTCCAAAAGATGAGCAAATTAAATTTGCCTCAATAATTTTTGCTCGCATCTTAATTTTCCAGCTACAATTGCATGCACTATAATTATAATATTATGCATGTAAGACTAAATTTTTTCAATAAGCGAAGTGTGCAGACATGCTTTCAGTCTGCTTCAGTCAGAGGGAAGATTTTTCAGGTTTTTTTTAAGAGCCTCTACAGCAGAGAATTCTAATGTTATGGAGGAAACCTTGCGACACTGAAGTTTCTGAAGCATTACCTTTAATTGGTCAAGGATTCACTGTATAATTCTACAGAAATATGTGGACAAGACTACAAATTAAACTGCTAGCATAGCTTACAGCGCTGAAAAATATAAATCACTGCAATCTAAAAATTAATGATACCATCCTGATAGAAATATGAATGAGACATATTATTTATCTGCCTAAGGAAATTGATAGATCTAATCCAAGTTAGAGATAAAAGAAGTCTCGAGGGAAACCAACATTTACTATTTCCCTGCAGAAGACTTTTCTGTGTATATCTTGCTGTTGCTGTGCATTATGAAGCAAAAGTACACAAAACCCATTGCAAATTAGTATTTAAACTCATTGCCCTTGATTACTTCCTTAGCTACAACAGTCTGCAATACCTTTCAAATAACATGAAGTATATTTTTAGTTGAAAAGGAATAAAACGTAATGGCACGTTCATAGGTCTCCTGCCTAAACATCTCCATTTTTGTTTGCCAGACATGATGGGGTACACTTGTTCCCTTCCTCCCTCTGATTACAGTAAAATTAGCATTAAGATAGGGGTTGTTTATATCATGGCATGGAGGCACAGAAGGGTATTTTTTTCAGGCATACACTTGTTATAGTCTCCGTATGAATTCTAGAGTCATTCTTGCAGTTGACTCAGCTAAATCCTTTTGGGCATGCTGTAATCATTCCTGAGCTGAGACTTGACAAGCTAAGATGCAGAATTTAGGACTCTGAAGATAAGCTATGCAAACACACCTTTTATTTCTGTTGAGTAAGCCTAAACACTCACTTAGGAGCAATTGCAAGCACATACTGAAATGCAGTTTGCATGTTTTGAGGCCACTTGTGTTTTGAATTCAAGTATATGCCTAATGTACTCTCTCAATAGGTCTGGGCTTCTGCAAAGGACTGAATGAAACACATGATGCATTGCCACTGTATTAGCAACCACTGCCCACCCTTCAGCAGGGTGGGTGCCAGATCTGCCCAAAAGCAGTCTTTGGGATCGCACCAAACATGAAAGGAGTCTTTGTGAAGGGGTGTTAAGAACACTAGTGAGAAAGGAGAATTCATAAGGAGGGAGAACAAACAATCAAAAAAAGACCATGGGAGGTTACAGAAAGGGAGCTGATAGAATAAAATTGATGGAACTGAGTAATCCTCTCTGCTTAATTACATTTGTTTTAGGTTTTGAAATCTTGTTATTTTGTACACCTATTTTAATTCACGAGGAAACAATTTTGACAAACCTTCCATCATTTGGCTGCATTACCTGGGTCCCAGTACACAAGCAGGTTTGCTGTGCCAAAGCTTTTATGTATTCTGAAACCTGTCTATATCCCAGAAAATTGTATGAATACAAATTATATTAATATTTTCATGTTTGAGCTCAGCAAGAATGATACAAACTGGCTAAAAGTTTCCCATTCTTTTAAGTTGACACATTTTTTCTGGAAATCTACTTTGCAACAGTGAATTGTATCTGGCAGAGCACATTACAGGCAGCTTTACAGTAAAGCTGGGAAAAAAACCCAACTCACACCTTTTTCCCAGATATGCAGAAATATTGTGGAGAATCATTTCTGGTCATGTTGCTGGTACCATTATTGGAGAACATATTTTGAACCCCATGTTCACGTTCTCATGTTTAGTAGCTCCAAAAAATTATGTGTAGTCTGTTTTCTCATAGTTGCTTGGCTTATGCTTCTCATATATGTAAAGTTTGACACATGCTGAAATTTCTCTTTGAGCTGGAAGTCTTAATTTCTCTGTATTCTTTAAATAATGTTTTCTTAGTGGCTCAAAGATGTCAAACTATGCAGCATGCATAATATTGCAATTGGACAAAATATATACAATACTGGAACAAGTATTCTCATCCTTCATTTCCCAGCCCTATTTTGGTTTACAGGTAGAAACATTTTTAATGAACCGTCACTATTCTGTTGCATTACTTAGGTAACAACACACAAGTTAATAATAAGTTAACTAATTAAGTCAGTCATCCAAATAGTTTATTATAGGAAACAGTCATTTCTGAAAGCTTTGATCTGAATTATTAAATACTGAAGTAAATATTCAATGCTAATAGAGAAAAATAAATTATTAAAACTCTAAGAAGCTTCTGAAACAACAGTATACTAACAATTAATTATATCCTAAACGTTTAATTTTATTAATGAACATTTCTGAGGTCATTGGTTTCCACTCAGAACTGAACCCTCCTGAAATGTGTGCGTTTGGAACAGTAATGATCCTTGTTTGAAGATGAGAATGTGCAAAAACCCAATGCAAGACTTTGTTGTATGGGAATATTTTATGCCACTGATGTTTTAATTTTTAACCACACTTGCGAGCTACTTATGATGTAATTATTTGTCAGGTTGAACAATAGGTTTATGAGAAATCATCGATGCCTTCATCAGTTTCTGGTTTAGGAAACAGTCACATTTTAAGGAAATTTCTTCCTGTATTTTTTTTTTCTGCCTTTTGCATTATTGTATGCATATTAAATTTTTTTTTGCCTTCTCTTTCAAATATAAAATTTCTTTTCAACTTTTGCTATCATACATGTCCTCCACCTCTGAATACTTCCAATTGCTGTTCTTCTTTCTTGCGTATGATGGTATCGTATGAACGATAAAATTGACTGGCTAAGGTTTATAAATATTTCTTACTAAAAAAGTAGTAATAATTAAGACTTTTTATCAAACAATGAAAAGTTTCACTTATAGCTGAACTGGGAGTTAATTTGTGTTCCCCTTTATATAAAGATAGGCTTCTGCATACAATTACACATCATAACTTGAAATCACTTTCCACATGCAGACAACACTGCCCAGGTGAAGGGTATCTGAATATCCAACATCAAATTTAGTCACCATAAGGCTCAGTCCCAAGACTTTTTACATAATGAAGTACTTCAGATGAAACCTGTGAGTTTTCTTTTAGAAGTAAAATTACATGTATGCTTAGTATTTTTCATCTGTCACCATTAAATATAGATCTATATGCTCACTTGTGGGTGTTGTTTATCCTTCATCTGCTTGCCTGCATTCTCATATAGAATGGGGAAAAAAGCTATCACATATGTGGTATGGGGTTTGATATGTCATGTCCATGTCATTTTGAGACTATAAGGTATTAAATAGGGTTTAAGTGTTATGTGAAACGTTATTGGTGCAGTCTGTGTATCTGGTCTAGAAACAGGATTATTCAATTGTGAAGTTCAGCTTAAAAAAGGACAAATGCTCCATTGCTCTGGTTACATTTTTCATGATGTATGAGCAACGATCAGCAAAGTAGTCCTAAAATGGAGTTCCCTCTTTTCCCTTCCTCCAAAATTCCCCCTTCTTTGGAAAGTAATTTCCTTTCTACAAGCTGAAAAAGCAGCTTTACCATCTAACTTCAAGTAGAATCAGAAGAATAAAAGACAAGAAAAAGAAGAAGAGAGTGTACCTGGGCATACCTTAACATGGAGTCTGGATTCAAAGAGCGCAATAATCAGAAACTTTCTGTGGGCTTTGTTTTCAAGGTGTGAGCAGTCTCTTAAATAATCTTTGTGTCACTGTTGTTAATGGTATGCCAAACAACAGCATATTCAAAAGCACTGAGCTTCATCAAAGTTGCAAGTTTACCTGCTTGATTTGAGCAGCTCCAAAGCAGCCTATTTGTGCAACCTGAAACCATGGCTTCTATCTATATGAATATGAAGGTTAGGGAAGCAGAGCCGAGAACAGCTCTCTGCAAGCTACAAATAAAGTAGGAAGTGGGTGATCAGCTGCTGCAGATGTTCTTGCAGGTTCTTAGCAAACCCTCTGTAAAACCCAGAAAGCTTCCCAGATCTTGCATGTAGTAATGATGAAGTGTTTTGCAGTAAAACTGAAAACCAATGCATTTGCAGAGTAGCACAAAAGCTTTTTGTTGACCTTGTAACTGCTTTAAAAATCCTGAAGTCCTTTTCTATGTAAACTAAAGAAATTTATTAAGATATTTAAGATTCCAGGCACATTTTCCTGCAGAATTTTTGGAGACACCTTGCAGTAGCTGAACATTGTCAGGTTTTCTTTTAACTAATAAAAGCAGAAGGGGTTGACATCTCATCAGTAGCTCACGGCATCAGGGGTCAAAGGGAATAAGATCTTATCAAAGGTCATAGTCTAGGTTAGAAAAAGAGAGGGGGAGGTGTCCTTTTCAGGATATGAAGTGAAGAAACAGATTTTTCCCCTTCATGTGCAAGAGATTGCATTTTTATGGAAGGAGTTTTCTTACATATATATGTCTATTGCAATGTATTTGTGGTGAAGTAGGTGTGATCAGAGTGAACTTGAAACAGAAGCTACTGTGATATACATCACTGTTCAGTTTGTTTTGTTTAGCATGCAGTCTTGGATGTCTGTATCGAGGTAATGAATGTCTTGGATGCTGCAGCCTGAGACCTTAAACTTAAGAGTTAAGTCTTTGCGGTTAAGTCTGGATTGTGTAAGGACTGGAGACCAGGCTGGTGCATTTGCAAGAGAGTGTGTTACTGGTAAGATGCTGCACAGCTGTTCTAAACTAACTGGATTTTTTTTTTAAGCAGTGAGCAGGTAAACATTAATGCTGCAGACCAGCCAAAGTGTGAGAAAAATACAAATAGCCCTCTGCCAGGGTGGGATAATTTCCTGCTTCAAGGGAGATTATAGAAATTATTATTTGTCATTGTTGCCAGTTAAAAACTTTGCCAAGTAATTTCATTCTATGCAGTGAAGATTAAATTGATTATCAGGGTTTGTTTCTTCAGCCAGTGGACGCTGATGAGTGAAACTGGGTGCTAGAAATGTCTTTTTTCTTTGACTGTTTCTGTTCTGCTCAGGGCAATAATTAGATACCGTTCTTCATCTGTGTGCCAGTCCCTTAACCATGCACTGAGATACACTGGTATTTAGGGAGTGAATAAATTTCATTTCAGCATTGCCAGTAGTGGAGACCATATCACCCTTGTATGTGAGTCATATTTATTTTATGATTTTGAAAAGGACTGAGGAGAACTGGTGATAACCAAAGTACTGGTTCCTGTAAGATTACTATCCCACCAAGTTCTGCTTGTTGTGTGAGTTTTTCCAAAGACTCCAGGCACTGCTGAAATTTCCCTCTTAGGACAGAGTAGTACAGCATCTTGGGATAGCACTGAAAATTTCCACAAGGTGAGAACGGATATCTTTCTTTCATCCTGCCCTGAAACTTGCTTTTGACAACATAGAGTTACGTGTCTTTCAAATAGCTGAATTTATTTTGGGCTTTTACTTGTTCCTCTGTGAGCTCACACAAGAGACACATGGGAATTATAGAGTACTGTTATATACAGGTAGTTTTTTTCTGAGATTGTTGAACACAAAATATTTGGGCTTGAAGGGGAGATGGGCTCTTTCTCTAAGAAAGTTACCTTTCTCTAGGATGTTATGTTAGCTACCAAAGACATATCAATATTTCTCATTTATAAGCAATGAATGTCAAGGGTCAAAAGGACGAGTTTTACATCAAGACAACTTCAGCATCCTGAATTTTCTGATAAATAAACACTCTCCAAGAAGTGAGAAGGTTCCCCAACACCACAGGAGAAGCGTGTGCAGTGTTCCGTGTGGCAGTTGTGCTGTACATGCTGAGGCTCTGGGCAGGATTAAAGATGTTTAATACCATGTGTATTAAACAGGATGTGTAACAGGATATTTGGTACTTTCTATGGACAGTTTCAAAGGCAAGTTTCTTTTAGCCTCTAAACAGCTGCCAGGTTTTGAGGAACTCGTTCATTTTAATCTGTTCTTTCATTTCTTTGTGAAGAGCGTCGGTTTCTGCATGTTTCTTCAGTGCAGCACAGCATGAAACAGCCAAGAGTCCCAAGAAAAGAGAAGAGCCTATTTGGAGACTGAGGTGTTAGTGCCTCAGCTACCAGGTGTTAGCGCAAAGCAACCGCACAGTAATGGTCACTAATACCGCTTCCTGTGACAAGAGTGCTTGGGAAGCCAGGATATCATTTCAATTTGTTTTCTTGTTCTGAGTACCCAGAGCTGACTTCAGTTCTACTACACATGCAGACCCTTTCCATCGCCTCAGAGTACAAAGTGTCTGAGAGACACAAAAAATATGGAACTGCAGTCAAAATGAAACATTCCATTAAAATAGGAAACAAAACATGACTGAAACATTTGGCTCTGCAGGCCTGACTGTAACAGCTTCCTACATAACTCATCTCATTATTTTCAGAAAAGCATTTTACACCCACATCAGTCTTGGTCATGAGTGTAGGTAATTACACCTCTAAAAAAAAAAAGCACTGTTTCCATTAATATGATGATCATTTAGTTACTGCTAGATTCCAGCAATGTACATAAATTAAAAGGGACAGGTTGTTCAGCCCTTAAAAATAAGCACTTAATCGAAAATACATGTCCTTCCTTGCTCAGTTTCCTATTGCTTGGATTTGGCTCTCAAGAGACATCAGATGAACGAAGTTTATGCTCAGAGACTTGACCAGAATTTTTGCCTTAGTCCTACAAACTAATCAAAATGAAGTAATGCTGTATGATGACATGATGACATAAAGTATGCATGTTGTGTGTATACACAACGCTGTATTAAGGCAATATAAATATACCAAAACTGATACAGGATTCCCTGTTAAAACACAAAAATGTGAGAGTATAATTAATACTGATTAACATAGCTTTATGAATGAAAATTTTCTGGCTTCTTGCTTTGGTTAGAATCTGTTTAAAATAACTCAACAGCAGATACGTGCTTAGATTGTTGGTGCTATTCATGTTTATCAGGGATTTTAGAACATTAAGAGATTATAGCTGATAAAGTCTGCGGATGAATAAAGACTGTGAAGAGTTAGATGCAAACAGTCACTGGAGACTCAGATATAACAAGAGCACAATCATGTGTAATCTTGGCTCATTTAAAAAACGTTTGTCCTTACTCAAATGTAAATGTCTGTGTAGAATGAAGAAATGTAAACTATACCTGCAAAACGAGGTAATGTAGTTCCTCAGGAAAAAAAATCTAGACATCATAAAGAACTCTACAGTTGAGCAAGGATAGTGATCTGACACAAAAATCTAATGCCTGATGGTTTCCAGTCTGTAACCCTAAGTTCTTGGAGTTTTACACTTAAAAAATGTTCACATAGTTAGAAATGTTTGAGTAAAAGCTTTTTGTTAATAAGCCTTAGTTTGATATTCAAGTGCCTGCACTTCCAAAACAGGAGGAAGGATGACAGTGGGAGAAAATACCGAAACCTACTTTATGCAATCAGTAGAAAGATGTCCAGATAAAGAATGACTTGTAATTTTTGTCACTGCATGTGGCAAGCAAGTGCGTGCTGTGGAGAATTTCAGTGCCACATTTTCTATAATGCTGTAAAACCTGGAGAGATTGGCTACAAATTAGTTGCTAGATGAAAAAAAAAAAAGAGAATGTATTGAAATAAGATTTTAAATATTGTGTTTAAAGCTATCAAAAAGAAATCTGAGGTATTGTTTAAGTTCAGTGGTATCAATACGTTATGCATAGAAAACAGCAGTTATAAAAAGGCTTTTGATCTAGCAAGAAAAGTTAAAAATAAAAATAATAGAACCTGAAGCCTAATGAAATTATAAAACAATAGGATCCAGATTTTAACAGTGAGTGAACTTGACTAAACAAACTCTGTAGCAGTACATTCTTTCTTTTGACTTCAAAAAGTGGGACATCTTTCTGGAAAACAAGTTTTAGCCAAAACGATATTTTAGAGGATCTCTAGCTTTTGGCCTCAATATATGGGCAAGTACTTTTAGTGTGATGTCTTGCAAAATACAGGACAACAGAGGATGTCACTGTTGAATTGGAAGGGCCATAATGAACTTGTTTGGTCTATCCCTAGATGTAGGGTAAAACCAGATGTGTTAGAACTTATTCATGCCATATTCATTCTAATGGTTCAACATGGACCTCAAGCCATGGAAATTCCACCCTCACAATTAGAAAGTGTCTCCCAACACATGTTGTTGGCCTTTACACACATTACTTCTTGCATTCTCCACCACGGAAATTAAGAAAAATTAAAATTATTCCTTTCTTCCTTGCCAGGCACTTAGGTATTCATTTTGCTGTCCCTCAGTCTAATCTTGTTTTCCTAAACAACCATCAGTTGTTCAGTATCTCCAAGAATTCTTGTTTTCTAGACCTCCAGACATGCTCACTGTTCTTTGGGCACCCTCCAGCTGGCGTGCATTAACCCTGCTGTAGCCTCCTCAGTACTGGGTGAAAGGACTATTTCACTTGACTTTTGGGTTATAGTTTTGAATCAAAAAAAGAAATGTGAATAAAAAGATACCTGACACCATAAAACTTTAACATGGCTTATCAATTCTAAGAGTCTGCTTTTGCAAGGTAAATGTTCCTTAAAAAACACCAAAGAAGTCACCTGAGTAATCAGCAATGTTGTGACTTTCACTCATTGCTCTTTAAGTAATGGAGGAACTTAATAAGTTTCTAATAATTGTTGCTGATGTGTATGTTGACCAGCTGCTCCAAGCAGCTATGAAGCTGAATTTAGCCAAAAGTAGTTGAGTTCTTTGTTAACAAGCAGAAAAAAGGTGAAAGATTCGTAATTTCACATTGATTTCCATGTGGCACATGAGGGGTTCCTTAAATAGTTATCAATTCCTCTTTTCCTGTCTATCCCAAGGACAGAATTTCATACTCCCAAATAAGGTAAAGGAAACTTTCAGTAGTTTTTATAACTGTCAGTCTTGATATTAAGCACTACTTAATATTTGTTGTTGTTTTGGGGTTAAGCCACTTTTTTGTAGTGAGGTGTTTTTTTTTCTTGACAAGATTTTAATCTCCAGTATATAGATGTGAACTTGAAGAAAATCTCCAGAAGTCAAGAGGGTTTGTTTTCATTGTATTTGATTTTAAAAGATTTTCCTTCTGTTCTCCTCTTTCTTAGATTTTGTTGGACTTTCCTCCTTACAGCTGGGGAAAAATTTTTCTGCGTAACTTTTAATCTGATACCTGAAACCAAATTCTAGGTTTAACAGCATAGCATCCAAACAGTGATTTCATTTGGTCACACTGAATAGCTTTTCTCAACATAAACTCTCAAGGCAATGATTACTATGGCTTGCTTGTGGCTTGTGCAGGGTGCATGAATTCAGCACAGCACACATGAACACCTGCCCACTCATGTAATTATGGCTCCTGTGCCTGCTGCACTGCATCATCTTGTTTTTAAGGCTGCACCTGCTTGTTGAGGGCATAGCTTCCCTGCAGCTTCTCAAACTGCCACTTTTCTAGTATAGGCTTACTAGAAAATTAAGTCCAGCATTTTATAACTTGCATTACAAATGTATTTGAAAATGTAAAGAGACATGTACACCTCTTCATCAATAGCAAAATACGTCTTCATCTCTCATCCCTTCCTCAAGACTTGGCCTCTGAGCAAGGAAAACTCCAGCAAGACTGCATAGTGCTCATGTGAAACTCCACAGCTGGCCTTTTCAAGCAAATTGAAGAATTAAATGATAGCCAAGTTTTAAAGCACAGGAGTTTATGCACTGAATGAACTGATGGGTTTCTGTCCTGTCCATGTTCTGACAAAGGCATTTTTAATGCCTTCTATAGAGAGTATGCTGTACTAGGTAGAGCCTTTCTACTCTGCTAAGATAAGGCACCAAATACATCTAAGTAGCAGGTTCAACAAAACCTATTTGCCCTGGAGTACATGCAGTACTGGTATTTTATCCTAATACTCTATGTAAACAATGAGGTTCCTTCCTTAGCTGTTTGCTTGATAAATTCATCCTGTTCTCCTTTTCTTTTCAGATCCGAAAAATGAAGGTTTGAAACAGATAGCACCTTCCTCAGCAGCAGTCTCCCCACCTGTACCTCCACCACACTCTGCCACACAGTTGCCACCCCCTCCACCAGTCTCTCACCCATCCCTGCAGAGCCCTGCAGCTCCCAGCCTGCCTCCCAGAAACATCAAGCCCAGCTCTGAAACCATGTAAGTGAACATCAACCCAAAGGTCTTTGTTTTCTCACCTTTATCTGCCTATTCCTTTGCTCACGCAGCAGCAGATTAAGTCCCAGATCTCTGGGGAAGCGAGGTCCCACATCACTTTCCTTATCCTACTCTGTCCCTGGCCTGTTTAGAAATAGTTATTAATTTGAACTCTTCATCTGCCCTTTTCCTAAATGGTCTTACCTATAACAACCCACTGTTTCTGCCCTGTTGGTGAGGGGGAGGAGGGAACAGACAGCCCTCTGAGTGCTCCAGCAGGATTCAAAGACTTCATACACCGGGAGAAAATCAGTTGCATCGATAACTGATGCTTTCCCCTGTTTTTTTCTGGAGGAAGAGGGCCAGGAGGGTCAGGTCGATCAGTCGATACCCAGGAAGCAGCTTTGCAAGCCGCAGGTACGGAGCTCAGTGCTGCTTGTGAAACTGCACCAGGAGCCACACCACGGGCCTGCTGCGGTAACAGTGAGAAGCCTCTGTCACATGTGGGGCTCCTTTCTGTACCCGTCTTCAAAGAGCTGCACGCAAAAGGGGAACCTCCCAGCAACAAAGGCTTAAAAGTACTTATGTGTGACAGGGAAGTCAAAACTGACCGGAAAGGAGCTGACGCTGAGCAGCGAGCGGCACTCTGGCCGGCAGTTGCCCCATCTAGCAGCGAACGGAACGGGGAGGGCTGCTCGGCACCGACGGGGTGCGTGCCAGCGCGCGGGCTGCCTCTCGGTACGGACGGGGAGCCGCCGGGAGCCGCTGCCACCGCCCCACCTGCTGGCCGCAGCGCCGGTGCCCTCCCAGTGCACCCCGGTATCCCTCCTATGCCCTCCCAGTGCCAGCCCCCGATATCCTCCCGGTGCTCACCCGGTACCTCCCCAGCGCCCCCGCTATCCCTCCAGTGCCCTCCCGGTGCACCACCCCACACACACGCCCCGATATCCCCCCGGTGCTCTCCCGGTTGTCCACCGGTCCCCGCGCCCTCCCGGTGTCCCCCGCCCGAGTCCTCGGGAGCCGAGCGCGTCCTCTTTGCCTTAGGGCCCCTGCCGAATTTACCTCCGGGTTGTCTTCCTGCCTCCCATCCCAGCCACCGCTCCGACAGGGCTGGAAACCCTGCCCGGGCGCTGGTAACTTTTCTTTCGCCCTGTCTCGGTGCTTTCTCCATCAAGCCAGTTTTAAAAAATCACGTTCTGCTTTCAAGCCCTTCCTCTGATTACACCCCTTTGATGATGACTCTCAGCCCTAGTTTTCTTTCAACCGTCTTAGGGTGTTACAAAGCTTAAGTCATAGAATCATAGAGTACCCTGAGTCAGAAGGGACCCGTTACGCTCTCAATTTCTTCCTTCTCTCAGTCTGAGAGAACTTTTAAATCTAACAGCATCAGACCTTTTACCTGGCCTAACCTCGTACCAGTGTTTTTCTTGTTTCTTGCTGAGACTCTAAGCTTTGCGAGTCAAGCAGCAAAGTCTTAGACTGACGTTTAAAATAGTGCAAAAATCTGCTTGCGCGTTTTGTACAAAGCCTGCATCTGGGAAGGTGGTTAAAAAACCCAACAGAGTCTTTCCATTTGGTCATCCCATCTGTCTATTATATTTTTCATACCACACTCACTTCCATGGTATCTGAGCACCTTTGGCTCATTTTCCCCTTTCATACTCAGGATTACAAGGTGTCCCTGGG
This sequence comes from Gallinula chloropus, assembly GCF_964237585.1. Classification (NCBI taxonomy): domain Eukaryota; kingdom Metazoa; phylum Chordata; class Aves; order Gruiformes; family Rallidae; genus Gallinula; species Gallinula chloropus. Next base: position 75,120,186 of record NC_140089.1, read on the forward strand.
TGAAAAATCAAGTTGCAGTCAGGAAGAACAATTTAGGGAATCTCATGGGCACTTAAGTAGCATATAGGGCTGAACAAACCACCCAGACATTGTATAAAATAGCTGAAAAAAGTAACAGAACAATGGTGTATGAAAATGCAATCATAAAGCCACCTTTATAAACCCATCCTCATAGGTTTCACATGTCTGTTTTTTCACATTTGCAGAAGTCCAGAAAATGAGGAAAATTACGATGATGTTGAATTTGTTTCACAGGGTAAGTTGCACACATTTTAATTAATGGCAGCTATATGAAGCTGTAAGCACACTGTATTTATAAAATAAGCCAAAGCATATTGTATTCATGAGTGACTTGTGCAACTGATTGTGATGGTGCTGCAGTTTGTCTCATAACACTAACTGTTGTGTAATTAATTTGACAGACTTTCAGGAACTGCTTTAAATATCTCACCTGTCCCCCTTTTTTTTGGTCAGAAATATGCTGGGACTGTGAATTACCAGATTTTCCAATCTGAATGAAAATGAATGCTGCTCTTTCAGAGCTGAAGTCGTGTGCTCTGGTGAAGCAGGCATTGTTTTACACTTGATTAAAACAAATAAATAAATTGTTGACAGTGCTTTTAATGTTGCTTTGTGGCCTGCCTTCAATAAGAGGCAGTCAGTCCGTGATCTTGTACCAGGAGCAGCCAGAGAAGCAGATTGTGACACAAGGAATTTCAATCTGCCCTCTGATCTCTCGTCGAGAGGACTTGGTCTGTGCCAGGCACAGTATGCATCATTTAGTGTGCTAGCCAGCCATCCCTGTCGCACAGCAGTGTGGGCTGTGGCGCTGAGACTGAGCCCAAGCGCTTTTCTTACCCAACTACCTGCAGAGTAAGGAGGAAGCAGGAAATTCAGCGAGTCTCTTCTTCTGCAGCCGAGGCTAAAGGCTAGGTTACCTGAAGAGCCTTTGGTCTCCTTGTTCAGCTGTTGGGCTGGGGCAAGCGCGTGCTTTGAGGGCTGTTTGGATTTATTTAGTCTTTTACAAAGACTTTCTGGTATAAATGGGCTTTTTTCTTTTGCAAAAAAATAGTATGGGTAAGTTCATCAGTGTTGCAAAAGAACCTTTAAAAAAACACCACTTCTAAAAATACATGGTGAAATATGCTACTTTGTGGGTATTTCTAGTCCACAGCATACTACAAAAGCAATCTGGTTAAAACTCTACTTTTCTCATTCATGACCTAATTAAAAGCCAGACACCTGCACATATTTCTAGTTAATACCACTGGTATTATTAGCAGTTTCTAAGTAGTTAACACTCAAGATTGTTTTCTGTACGGAAAAAAAAAAAATCATGTTTTTATTTTTTGTCACATAGGTCATGGAAGTACAGAAGGGGTAAGTGTTATCCTCCATGATAAACCTATCCTTCTTAGCACAGCCTTAGAAATTTAATAAAATCCCATCAACACATTAGAAAATTAATTGCAGAATTAATCTAGTATATTGACAGTAAATTATACAAACAGTTATTTATTGTGAAGGACAGAAGTAAAAACAGGTAAGCAGAGCAAACTGGAACTAATTATCAAAGCTGGCTAGATTCCAAAAATTGATTTTAAAAAAAAAAAATCAAATCCACCCTTTCTATTTCCACTGACTTTTCATTTATTGAAATGTCCCTGTTATATTCCAGTAACAAACCACTTGTTTCAATTAGGGACAGGTTTGTATCATGCCTTTAAGCACCTGGCTGTATTAGGACTAAAACAGTCCATGAGACCCTTATCAGGCTCCCATTTAGATCCTTAGCATTCCAGTTTGCTGCTACCCCTGGCACCTTTGTCACATCAGTGCAATCATCAACGCTGATAAAGGGATTCCAGGACTAACTCTAATTAAAACATCCACTTTGGATTAAGCAATATGTTAGTATGATTGTAATAATAATGCAGGACTATAGTTGGGGTATCATAAAAACAAAGCCAGAAAAAAGAAGACTGGGTTTGAATAATGTAGTAACTGGAGTTTGTAATATTAAATTAATCTCTATTTACATTTTGCTGTAGATTTTCTTCATGTCTTTCAAAATGTATCTAGGCCATTGAAAACTGAAATTTTCTTATAGGGTCAAGAAAGTGATGGAGAGATGTATGAAGACATAAATGACATCAGGTAGTAATTTTAAACTCTATAACCTATTGCACAGCTTGCTGACAGAGATACTTCATCTGGCACAGCAGTGTGATTCCACTGCAGTCCCTGCCAGGCATTACTGTGTTCATTCACTTCACCCAGAAAAAGGCAGGTTGTTCACAGGTTGCTTCCTACTTAGATCTGGAAAAACTCCCGCAATAAACCCATGAGGTTACTACTATGATCTAGATAACACAAGTCAGATTTCTGATCTAAGGAACATATTTGCAGCACTGTTTGGAATTACAGACTAGAAGAAAAAGTAAACTCATCCCCTCGGAACTATGGTCCCAGATAGATCTTTTGTTGTGATTGTTTTTCTTGCTTTGCAGATAAATTAACTTACAACTCGTATGAGAGATGGGATTTACAGCTCTCATGGCCTGAGCTCCCTAGTATCACTGTGGAGGTGGAATATGATCTCTAGTCATTCTTCTGCCCTTTAGCCCTTTACTTTGGGGAGTCTCTTGCCTGGCTAATGCCTAAATGTATGGGATTCACTGTATGACAGTAGTCAAAGAAAAGCTCTGATTTCCTTGGAATAAGTAGGTGTCTGAGGTTCCTACACTAAAATGCCTTGGTTTAGATCTAGAATTACTTTCAGCAAAATTTTATTGTTGAATTTCCTTTGAAAGTAGATAATTTTGAAATTATATAATTTTAAAAAGTGATCACCATTCAGTCTTTTTTTCAATATAGTTTGAGCATATCAGCCACGAAATAGTACCAAAACAGAAGAGGTTGGAGCCTCATTAGGCTCCATAGGATTTGTAAAGCATAGCTCTTCCAACTAAATGGTTTTAGTGAAGGGCAGAACTACAGCTACAGTCCCAATTATATCCCAGAGCCCGCATCTCTTTATCATCTAGTACATGGCACAGCAAGCAATGTACCCTGGTATGATAGGCACATTTATGATGCAGTCCAAAGACTCACTGTAATTTGTGTAGACTGCTGGAATAGTTTGCAATTAGGTTTAAAACCACAGTCTGGTGGCAGTTCAGGCTGGGTAAATATTTAACATCTGCAGCTAGTGTCATACCACCTAGACTGCTACCAGTTTCCAAGTTTGCTTGCCAAAATTAGCTCAGAGATGTTTAGACATGCACAAGTAGAGCCGGTCTCTTAGCTCCAGATCAACTTTTCTGGTGTATTGTCCTCTTGAAAACAGACACTTTGAATTATTTATTTAACATAAGAGGAAGAGCTACTTACTCTACCTGTTACAGCCACACTAAGATTTAGAATCTGTACCTGTAACCAGGAGAAATGTTTTTCCATCACGTGTAGTTGTCTGTTAACTGTGGGTAAGAAAGCTCTAGTGAGATTTGCTTCACAGCTACATTCAGTCCTGGCAATGCACTTTCAGATCATCAAGGGAAAAAGAGAAGAAGCGGGACAAGGAAGAAAAGAGAAGAATGGACCAGGAGAAGAAAGAACAAAAGGAAAAAGAAAAGAAAGAGCAGGAAATAAGGAAGAAGTTCAAAGTAAGATTTTTTGTTTTGTAATCTGACCAAAGACACATATGAAGCATTGCTTGGCAATCTATTTTTTTGTGGTAGGTACTTCAAGCACCTGGATAAATTCTGAATAAAGGTTTTAGCTACCTTTTTTTGATTGACACATGCTTGACTCTGGCTTTGTACTTAGGGCAAAGACATTTTTTCAGTTCTTCTATAGTTTCTGTTAAATTCCCTTCTCACTTTCTATATATAAAAAAAAAAAGCCTTAAAACCTTTTCCTTTCACTTTTCATGTTTAAAAACCATTGACACTGCTAAAATAGCATCAAGACTCGTGGGAATTGGATCCCATATGCTTAGTGGGTTTTGCTTCACTGGAGTCAGGTATAACAGGATCCAGAGCTTAAGCGATTTCAACATTACATGGTAACTCATTGACCTCCCCTCTAAGGGGACCCAAGGGACTTCCAGACTAAGTGGGGAGGAATGGGATAGGGCACATATCAAAGTCACTGTCAAAGCCCAGGGGCTAAATGATGAGACAGTTCTTTCTGGCTCATATCGGTTTTATAGAGCTGGTGGTCAGCGTGGTGCCACAGTTTACAAATCTGCCAGTCACCTTCTGCTAACTGATGCCTGTTCACAAAGCTCCCCTGTGCCTCTTTCAGTGTCTCTGTACATAGTGGGCGGCTTTGGCTTTTTTCCTATTATTCTATGTGCACCGTAAAGTCAGTGATTTTCTCACATCATGGCCTTGTTCTGCTGTGGAGAGACTGACAGGAGTTGAGGAGCAAATATTAAAGGAAATTACTAATAACTAATAATAGTGCCCTAGACAGAATTTTTCAGGCCTCAAGTCTATTTTTCGGACAGCTTCTATGAAGGGTAGGTGTTAGTGCACTGAATGCTCTCAAACTGCAGGCTGCTTTCTTGCAGCCATTAAAGTTTGTTATTATTCTTAAATACAAACAAGTATATTTTAGTGCATATCTTCTTTCACATTTCTTCACCACCTATACAGGATAGATATTCCTGAGGTAGTCTATAATTATAAACAACTACATGCCTCTGCAAGATCACATATATCTTAAAGCCACAGATACTGAGATCCAAATAGTTTCTCCATAACACATACTAAAGAATTCACAAAGTGAATTCCAGTAAGCAGTGTGATCATCTCTTGTAAGTACTTGTAGGATCATTTATACAGTATAATTGTAAATGCAGAACATTATGTGGTAGACTTATTTATGTTTATGAACATTTACTCATATGAGTAGTTCTGCTGGAACTACATGGAGCTGCCCACTGGAATTAAAAATATGTCTGTTTTGAGAACCTGTGAAAGGCTTCAGAGGTTAACCTGTTGGTTTTAGTCTTTTTATTTGCCAGTCATTTCTTCAGCTGCTCTACTGCTATGCCATTGCCCTCTCTTTTCATTTCTGATTATTAATCTGGGTGGTTTAGTAGGTAGGAGTGATGTCTTCCTGTTTATTTGCCTAGACTATTCATTTTAAATATCAATGAAACAAATAGTCATCATTACAGTTATTTTGTCTTTTGTCTGAATGTTTGGGAAAGAACTAAATTTTTCCACATCTGTGGCTTCTTTTGTTGCTTCTTCTCTGCAGCTAATGGGACCCATCCAAGTCCTTCATCAGGCACGAGTTTGTGTTGACCACAAAGGAGGGAAGAATGAGCTGACTGTCAAACAGGGTGATGAGATTGAAATCATTCGTCTCACAGACAACCCAGAAGGAAAGTGGCTGGGCAGGATAAAAGGATGTTGTGAGTTCTGTTTCTTCATTGTGCTCCTGTATGTTTTCACTGCATGACAGCAAACGTGAGCATTGCACCGCAGTGTAGCCTCACGACAGCTGAGTCACTGGCCACCGAAGTAGAGAATTACCACAACTCACCTTCCTGTCCTTAGCTGGCATGCAAGGTTTAATTCATAGCAGGAAGTTATTTTACAACATAATGTAACATCTACAAGCACTAGGATAACTTAGAAACAATATGTTGGAATCTTCTTGGACCTATTTAGAAGTAATTCCATGTCAGCCTTCAAATAGTATCAGAATTTGTCTCTGTGCAAGTAATAAGGATTGCATTTTTTAATGCCTTTGTAGTAAAAAACATCATGGGTATATCTAAAATATAAGCAGGGAATATAAGTTCCTGTTTTAAGGGCAAGTTTGTCTTGTTCCTAATCCTAATCCTACAGAAAGTTTCTAACTGATTTCTAGATTTTGCCTGAATTCCAAAATGTTTCTCTAATTTTATAAATATCATCAGGGGATCTATGAGTATGATAAGGGCTCAATCATCCCCGGCTGTAACAAGCACATTAAAAGACTGACCCATAAAATCATTGAAAATTACTAAAGCACTTGCTTGATATTCAAGGAGGCTAAAATGACAATAAATTCAGTAAGACAGTTCATACATGTAGAACTGGACAATACCAGCTGAGCACTTTTACTGGAGGTAAGAAGACATAAAGGAACTGGAGCATGTCTCATACGAAAATAGGCAGAGACAGCTGGGACTGTTCAGTCTGGTGAAGGGAAGGCTCAAAGGAGACCCCTTGTTCTTAAGTATCTGATGCAGGGGGGAGTGTAAAGCAGATGAAGACAAGCTCTTTCCAGTTGTAGCCAGTGACAGTGCAAGAAGCAGCAGGCACAGACTGAAATACATGAAATTCTGTCTGAACATAAATAAACACTTCTTCACTGTGAGAGTGACCATGCAAGGGAACAGGTTGCCCAAAGAGGTGGTGGATTCTCCACACGTGGAGATCTTCAAATCATGGTGGGACATGGTCCTGGTCAACCTGTTCTAGCAACCTGCTTGGGCAAGGGGATCAGCGATGCTGATCTCAGAGGGATGTTCCAATACCAATTTTCCTGTGGTATTTTCAAGTTTTTTTCATGGACCATTTTGTATATAGGAAAATTAAGCTTGGTGAGGGCTCAGAGAACGGTATCTTATTGAGCATGTGCAGCCAATTAATTAATTTACCTTTAATTAATTTACTTTTTATAAACTTATTTTTACCTCAGCAAAACTGCAAGATGTAGAAGGTTTGTACCACTGACAAGTGGCAATGGTACAATCAAATTTTTTTCACGAATGCTTCGACCTGAAATATTCACAGGTCAATAATAGTCTGTGAGGAAGATAAAACAACAGAGGAAAAGCAGTTCTGGTTATTTAAGCAAAAGAAAAAAAACAATGTGTTGCAGATTGGAGGGGAAGCAGACTGAAAACTGGGTTCACTCAGAAGCAGCAGGGTGGGGGATTTTCCATTTTCAAGAAATGCATTTTCACCTTTAAGAAAATTGGTTCGTGCTCTCTTGCTTGTCTAAAATTCCCCTCAGTCCAACTGCTCCAACACAGGTTTCTCTTGAGCCATTGCACTCAGGGGTATAACCAGATCCTTTTAGGTAAGATACAGGGATGAGAGGATAGCAATGTGGCTGCAGCGTGCCTACCAACTTGAAGCAAAATCGGTGCAAAATGTCTCTCTCTCCTACTGACTGGTCAGAATCTTTTTGTCATGGACTGCCCTAAAATGTGCCACAAGACTGCAGTGGTTCAAAGGCTAGGTAAGAAAAGGAGCTTGGCCCATGACTCCTGCTGTCTGCACAGAAAATGAAGCTGAGAAGAGTTTGGGGGAAGGCCTGAGATATATATTTCTGTAGACAGATGGAGACTCAAGCTGAGGCTGCTTGGAATGAGACAATTCTTTGGAAGTTTTCAAAGATCACACAAAACAATTAAATCATTGATTGTGAACCTTCTATTAAACTCATCCCTTTACCATGAGCTTTAGAACTATGACTTCCTAATTACATGTTTTCATTTATTTTAGATGGATACATTAAAACCACCATGGTGGAGATTGATTATGATTCTTTAAGAAGAAAGCAAAAACCATCTACCAGAGCTGCTGTGAAACAGCCAGAAAGTGACCAAGAAGTGTATGATGATGTTGGAGAGCAAGACAGTATTAGCAGGTATGTATAAAGCATGCATGAAATGAACTAATGATTCACCCCAGTCAGTCTAGACAGGAAAATGACGGAATAGCAGAATCTCAGAATGATTGGAAGGGATCTCTGGACATGGTCTAGTTCACCCCCACTACTCAAACAGGATCACCTAGAGCAGGTTACACAGGATTGTGACCAGGTGGGTTTTGAGTATCTCTGGAGAAGGAGGGTCCAGAACCTCTCTTCGCAGTCTGTCCCCATGCTCTCTCACCTTCACAATGAAGAAGTTTTTCTTCATATTGTATTGGAATTTCCTGTGTTCCAGTTTGTTCCCATTGCCCCTCGTCCTGTCCCTGGGAACCCCTGAAAAGAGTCTGGCCCCAGCCTCTTGACATCCACCCTTTAGATATTTATAACCAATAATCAGATCTCCTCTCTGTCTTCTCCAGGATAAGCAAACCCAGCTCTCTCAGCCTTTCCTCATGAGAGGTGCTCCAGGCCCCTCATCACCCTTGTAGTCCTACACTGGGCTCTCTTCAGTCTGCCTTGAACTGGGACCCCAGAGTTGGACACAGCACTCCCAGTGTGACCTCACCAGGGCAGGGTAGAGGAGAAGGATAACCTCCCTTGATGTGTTGGCCACTCTTTTCTTAACACACGCCAGGTACCATTGGCCATCTTGGCTGTGAGGGCATGTTGCTGCCTCATGGATAACTTGTTCTTTGCCAGGACTCCCAGGCTTGTCTCTGCAGCGCTGCTTCCCAGCAGGTCAGCCCCTAACCTGTACCGGTGCCTGGGGTTATTCCTCCTGAGGTGCAGGGCCCTCAGGAGGAGGGTCCTGCAAATTGCCTTTGTTGAAATTCATGTTTCCTCTTCACCCAGCTCTCCAGCCTGTCCAGGTGTCACTGAATGGCAGCACAGCCTCCTGGTGTGTTTGCCACTCCCAGATTTGTATCACGTTTTACAACAACAAAGCAGGCTCTTGTCACAAACGAATGGATAGTTACATCAGGGACATGTAACTGAGCTGTTCAACCTGAAGTAGTCAGAACAGCAATGGATTCAGGAAGCACTCACACTCAAGAGGAAAGCATACTATTGAAAGATTGCATACAGTATTGCAATCCAAACAAGAACAAAATGCAAAATGTGCAGGATTACAAATCAACTGCAGGAAGCACAATTCCCTTTTGTTTCTGAAGTCAGACACTGACTTTTCTAACATGCAAGGATAAAGAACCCTAAAAGCAATGGCAGCACTCACTGCATTGGAGAACTCCTGATCACTCTCATTGCTCAAGATTTGTCACCAGCTTCATTGCCCTCCTTTGGGGATGGTCCAACCCTTCGATGTCTCTCATGTAGTGAGAGGCCCAAAACCAAACAGAATACTCTAGCTGTGGCCTCATCAGTGCAGTTCCCCAGTGCAGTTCTCTGGCCGCACTAGTTCTGACACAAGCCAGGATGTTGTTGGCCTTCTTGGCCACCTGGGCACACTACTCGCTCATGTTCAGCTGGCTGACAACTAATACCCTCAGGTCCTATTCTGTCAGGCACCTTTCCAGCCACTCTTCCCCAGGCCAGTAGTGCTGCCTGATGTTGTTGTGACCCAAGTGCAGGACCCAGTACTGATCCTCCTTGACCTCATAAAACTGGCTTCTGCCCAACAATGCAGCCTGTCCACAGCACTCTGTAGATCCTCCCTACCCTCACGTGGACCAATATTCCCACCCAACTTAGTCTTGTTTACAAGCTTAATGGGGATGCACTCAATCCCCTCATCCAGATCATTGATAAAGATACTAAAGAGAACTGGCCCCAGTACTGACCCCTGGGGAACACCTCTTGTGACCAGCTGCCAACTGGATGTTACTCCATTCACCACAATTCTTTGCACCCAGCCATCCAGACAGTTTTTTTGACCAGCGAAGCGTACACCAGTCCAAGCCATGAGCATCCAGTTTCTCCAGGAGAATGCTGTGGGAGGTAGCGTCAAGGACTTTGCTAAAGTCCAGGTAGATAACATCCTCAGCTGCTGGAACGTCCTCATGAGCTCTAGAAACACTGCTTAGAAAGACTGGCTTTGAGGCTGGCATTCTTTATGCAACCAATACAGATTTGCATCGTCTCATACTTTTCCAGGTCACTCAGTATCAGTTTTCCTCCCTGCACATTTGTCTCATAGCATCATAACCCATCCAGAAGAGTTGCTTTAGTTGTTCTAGGTTTTAGGTAATCTGAGTATTGGGTACTTTGTTTCAGAAGTATCTTTGACCAATCCTTTCCACTATGGCAAGCACTATAATTAGCTACCTCAATGCAAAGAATTTAGAAAATTTATTGAATTCAAAACCAAACAAGAATACTTCACTGTTGTGTATTAGAATAAGTGTAGGAAGGAACTTGGAAGTATGAATGAATGGCTTAGGTTCCTGAAATCCTTTAAGCTGTATTTTGACATTTTTATCTTCTCTAGTGATTAATAGCATTCTGTTCAGTTCATGAGCATGAATCGTTGGAAGGTCTGACATACATCACCATGTTCTGAAACAACTGTAAGAATGCCATACTAAAAAAAGCCTTTTGACCAAATAGTTTTATCTCATTATCAGTAGTATTATTAATATTCCAAAATTAATATGTGACTAAGGCTGTTGTATTTCAGGATTTCTTGGCACAAGAGTTTGACAGATACTTTGTTTTGATGTATAAGTAAGGCTCTAACCTGGAAATAATGTCAGTTACTGTGAACCTATTAGGGTTTTTTTGCAATTACTTGAATGCTGGGCTAATACATAGTCCTTGAAATGTTAGAAACAGGCAGTTAGAAGTTTAAGTATCACCCAGTGAAAGTTAGTTATCAATAACTTCATTTGTTTACGGTGTCATCTCAAGGGTGTGGATGCACTCTCTAGTGCTCAGTGATATTAATATTCCCATCAAGTTTGAGTACATGACCTCTTGAGATCCCTTCCAACATGAAATATCCTATGATCCTAAGTCACAGTTTGTATTTTATTTTAAAGATATCTTAAACTGTCATAGCTGCAGACATCAATTTGCACTTCACTGAAAACAACATTTTATTAGAAATTACTATCAGTTGCTAATAATTAATAATTGGGACAAATGTTATGCTTGTATGAAAATGTGCACCTTCATTGGCTTGAAATACCTGCACTGATTTATACAAAGAGGATTTCTTCACAGCGTTACTTATAAAATTCTGTTCTTTTTTTTACATTAGCTAAAGATGGTATAGATATCTTCTTCTCTCTTACAACTTTTTAAATTACTGTGAATGATATTCTGAATTCTCTTTTCTGATTTGTAATTAATTATTTCCAAGGAAAAAAAAAACAGAGTATTTTTTCCTGCTTTATGTGAATGTACTAAAATGTAATGTCTCCTCCTCTAAGATCTAGTTCACTTATGAATCAGATGACACATTTTATTTAGCATTAGTGAGAATGCAAATAACTTGACTGTAAGAAATTGGCGTGAGAAGAATTGGCACATTTAGTTGTGGCTCATATAGAACACACAAGCACGTGTCTGAGCTTCCACGGCAGAACTTGTAGTGCTCAGATGTCAATGTCAACAAGTGCCAAAGCCAAAATGTTTAGAACCAGTAACTACAAAGTGATGGGTGATGATAGTGTTTTCTTTTTACAAAGGATGACTTTTTTTTTCTCTAAAATGTCTCTCATTTGCTTTTCCAGTCAGAGTGGTGGCCAAAGTGGAGCTGGAAGTAAGTTCTACATACACTTGTTGGGGAGAGTTGTTTCTGTGTACTGCTTACCTTTAGATTCAGGCTCTGCAGCTTTCAGAGGGTGCAATAATCACCCATAAGAGTGCTAAAAGTTAGCTAACAGGTATCAAATGAGGTGTAGTGGCCAAATTAACTTTCTTTCCACAACTGGGATTTTGAGCAAGAAAGTAATTTTGTCTTCAGATACTGTGAATCAGATGCATGCCAGAAGATGATGAAACTTTTTCTGTGTGTGTGTGAAGGTAAATCATCCCACAAACAGCACCAGTATAATTGGCAAAATATTAACATGACTGAGAGTATCTGTGCAGGAGAACCCCAGTTCTGAAATTGCCAGAAGTGCTACCCCTTAAAGCTGCATTTGAACTCCTGATGGAGCTAAGGGGAACATCAGTTTCAGCAATACTCTGGAGTCCTACCCAGCATGGCTGCAGCAGTTTCACGCTGTCAAGAAGACACATTCAAACCCAGTTAGCACGTGTATTTATGTAGCACTCTCTGTTGATCACAAGAGCACAGCTCATCTTCTCAGCTTAGAGTTTAGGTACAAGTCATGGTAGAAGCATCCCCTGGCAGTGCTAAATGAAGCTGCTGCCAGCTAAGTACAGATTTCAGTGATCATTCTGACCAGTGGCTAGAACTGTAGATGGAAACTGAGCTAACCTTGCACTGAAGAAGTTGGGGCTCAAAGGTCAGAACTGAGACCAAAACGGGGAGCTTACATTACACTTGCCTCTGGCATCTGTGGATGAATGCAGGATGTCACTTTGCTGAGAGTGTTGGTCTGACCTCTTCAATCATCGCTCAAGTCACACACAAAAATTAAAAGTCATCAGTTGTCATTATCAACCATTTAGAATTCCATCAAATACAGTGCAAATGCACTTATTTTTAACATTCATGCTCTTGTGATTATCAGTGCCCCATTAAAATGCTGCGGATGGCATTCACAATTGGGACAAGTCTAAATCACGGTTTTAATAAATAGGCCGTGCTGCCTTATAGAAAGATTCCACTTGCAAGGATATTGCACAAACTGCACACACATCTGACATACTTAAAAGGCCAGTAATGAATACCCTATTCATCAGCATTAAATATAAATGCATTAATTCACTGTTTTATCTGCTCAAGAGATGTTCCCACCTCCTCCTTCTGATCAAGAAATTTATGATGGGATTGATGATGAAGATACTGCAACTAAGTAAGTTTTTATATAATTTCAAGAATTTACTTCTTTAACAGAGTGTTTTAAGTTTTTTGTATTTTTTGTTAGGCATAATAATTAGGAGGTCTTAGGATGATCAGCAAGCTAGTTAAAATCAGGATAGATTTGAGAGGCTAAAGAAAAAAAAGGTTCTTCCGTTTTTGTAGAGAAGTTTTGTTCTGTAATTAATTTTGGTATGTCAGTAAAAGCAGCTGCAATCATGAAAATCCCCAAGGCCCCAACTAGACAGAATAGCTCTGAAATGTTAGCTTGCTGAGTAACAATATGAAAACAGTAGGCCTCTAGATTAACTTCTATATGAGCAAATATATCTCAATATCTAAAAATTATCTAACATACATATTTATACTTTAGCATTTTAGTGTTTAGCATTTAGGCAAGTGTCCTCACCTTGTGGTATATATATATACATATATATATATTGTTGACAATAATGAGAATTTTGCACATAAATGGAGACCTTTAAAAAACAAATTTTACATTTTAAATTGTGATAATTACATGCATACTCCAAAGGTCTGTATCACAGGATGAAGATAAGAATGGTATCTGGTCCTGGGGAATCTTGAAGAAGCTAAAGGTCAAAGATGACAAAAAGAAAAGTGTACGAGCAAAAACAACCAAAGTCAATGGGGCAGAAGATAATGGAGATTTGTTGTAAGAGTCTGCCAGAAAAATCACAGTGCACATTAACTAATTCTAATAAAGCATTGATCACATGCTACTAACATGTTCTCACAGCAGCCTAATGAATCATGCATCAAATTACAGCTCAGGATGATACTTTTCTGCAAAAACACTGACGTCCTTTCTCTTCACCTGCAAAATATAATTACTCCTTAACAAGCTCTATTTATTGCATAAGTGTGGTAATTAAAATATAAAAAAAATTATTTTGTTCAAAAGCACTGAAATAATCCATCATCTTTGTGCCATTCTGGTGATCTAAGTTTGCTTTATCCTCAGTTAAAATGTACTTTGCTCATCAGTACAATGTAGCTGAGATAAACTGCTGAATCTAGTCCCATTAATCCAAATTTTAGGAATAATATGCCAATCAGAAAATAGCAAATATTGTCTTATCCCCATCTTGCCTATATGTTAAATCAACAACCAATGTTTGTACCACCATCTTCTCTCATTCAGTTTGGAACCAGTTTACTTTGATTCAGTGGTAAAAATACATTTAGACCATGAGTATGGCTGGTGTCAGCAGAGATTCACAATGTCTGGAGATTACTTGGAACCCTTGTGTTGCAAGTTTTTTAAATTTTTTAAATGATGCAAAAGCCTATTAATGAGATATAAATACTTAATGAACATCTTTTCTTTTTTCCAGCACGTCTCCTTCAAGAAAGCAGTTTGAAAAAGGTAATTAATAGCCTATTGTTCAGTGTCCATATTGATTCCTGATTCTTTTTTCTGTATACGTTACTCTGTATCATATTAGTCACAAAAATACATCCAAGGAAGGAAACAGGATTTCCTATTGCTTAGCCAGTTCCAGCAAACAAATTTCAAATATTGTCACTGATTTGGCTACATATAAGGAAATATAAATACACTGCAAGCTCTCTAGAAAACAATTTAATGTATTTTTTAAGAAGCCAATTTTTCTATGTGAGTCTTCCACCAGTTCATTTTATTTGACGTGAAGTATGAACAGATACACTTGGAAACAAGCTCTTAGTGCAAGACTTCAAAAGTAGATATGCTGACTGTTATTTTGATGACTTGCAGTGTCTTTGTAAGGTAACATACACATATGAGCTCAGCCACGGAACAAAAAGCAAATTCTTACAAGTTTCTAAGGCTGTTGCCTGAACTGACTTCTAAACATTTTATCTCCTACTGTGATTTTTTTATCTCTGGATTGAGGTCTCGAACAATTGCTTGCTCTCTACAAATATGCTGAATGTGATTCAAAGTGTATTCTTGGGGTAGGAAATCTTTTTACTGCTGTGGCATTGCAAGATGGCCTAAAAGCTAACATACATGTGATCTGTACCCACTTCTAAGCAACAGTGCATTGACCAGACTGCTGCAGTGCCTGAGTGTACATTAACATCAAGCCCCAAAAATATACTTTGATGCAACACAGTGGGAAATGGACTAATTAAAATGAAGATTAAAGGCTATTGCATTAGCCAGCATGTGCTACAACTTGCTTCAGCTTAAGAAGATTAAAATATCAGTGAATACCTATTATTATTAATACAGTCTTATTCTGAAAAGGTGGGCTGGTGTTTATTTTGCACTGTACATGGTGCGAAACAGAGAACCCACAGTTACTACAGAAGATAAATGGCTACAGTACTTGCTGTAATTTCTTGTCAATTTAGCAACATTACTGTTGATCGTAACACAATGTATTCACTACTAGAAAGATCACATAATTTTCCATTCCTTTAAACACTATTGTTTCAGACTGTGGAGAAGATGTTTATGATGACGTGGACTCTTCAGACTTCCCTCCTCCACCACCTGAACTCAGGCAAGTGAAAATGGGCATTACTCCCCTGATTAGAAATCTGTAATGTATTGTGAAGCATTTTCAAATTATTTAATACATGCTTTACTTGCTGTTGTCAGGCTTTGCAGTTCTCTGTAATGCGGATTCCCTGGTGTAGCAAGGTCTTCTATGGGGATATCAGACTGTTGTAGATTAAGATGCTTGACATGGCTTCAGAATTTATTATTAGGATGAGTTAAATCAAAGGCTGAATTTTATTGACACTCATTGATTGTCTAATTAAAAAAATTATAAGAAATTCAGTAAAATATGTTATGATAAAACTAGCAAAAATTACAGATTTGAAGATGATAAGATTTACACTGACTTAGCCTAAGGTATCTAAAATCAAAGTGGACAGATAGATAGACTGACAGACATAAAACATACAGGTACATACAGGCAGAATATTTGGGCCCAACAATATGCGTCACCCACACTCATGAAGGTAACTGTGTGTATTTAAACACACAGATAGGTAGGGAGCTGGAGGAAGGAAGCTAGCTAAAAGTTAACATTTCCCTCCTCAGGTCTGGAGTAAATACAGTGCATTACCATTCCTCAGTGGGCGATAGTTGAGACTCGAGGAGGCCAGCTTGTCCTGGCCTTCCAGGAGTTTGTGCCCGAGAGGCATCCCAGCACAAGGGAGATGCTGGTCACAGTCAGTTGCAATCCAGGAATGCTCAGAGGGTCTCACTTAGAATTGCTATTTGTAAGGTCCACAATAAGTAACTTTTGTCAGGTACTTTTCAACTTTGGCCCAGCTCAGATGGCAAAATATTCTGGTACTTTCCACCAGTTATACAGACTCAGAACTTTTCTGGCCATCGCCCCCTTTTGGGCCATGACCCAGGTACAGGTGCACCAGCTGTCTGGAGGTGATTGATAGTCCTTATTGTTCCCAAACAATAGGGGAGCAAGACCGTCATGGTCCAAGTACAGATGTACCAGGCTGTTACGGTTCCCAAGTGAAGCAAGAACCAGGCACATTAAGGGGGTGCCTTAACGCTCCGGTGTGCTGCCCTGGCATGTGGCCCAGAAAAGGGGTTCAAGAGGAGGGGGGTTGCACCACCACAGGGACTAACTCAGCAGCTGTACAAAAGGCTAACATGGTCAGCTGCCTCCACAATGGGACACGTGCTACTCAACCTGTTACACAAAGGTAACGTAGACTTCACAAAAAATGCCCCTTGCCTAGAGATTCTAAAGTGTTGAGTACCATTCACCTAAACTATTTTTGGTAGAAGTAAAATACTTACTGTTGTAGCAGGTAGATACTTCAAGTACTTTTCCATCATCACATGTATCAATACATATATTAAGGTCAGAACTTATTAAAATAGAAGAGTAGGAATGACAACCCCACCTTTTTTGTTTTTCTTTTGAAATCGAATCTGTATCCACAGTAGTTTCGTAGAGCAAGAAAAACATAGTGAAGACACATGAAGGCTAATGCATTTTCACTAAAATGATCTGAAAGGTTGTCAGTACCCCAGATGTGTTGCTAATTTTGATTTTTTCTGTAATTTTTTGCTTTAGTTCAACACCAGCAAGTTTTGGAAAAAGTAAATCAGATGAAAAAGATGCACAAAAGCACAAAAAGATGGAAAAAGAAGAGAAAGAGTTCAGAAAAAAGTTCAAAGTAAGTTTTGTTTACAAAAAATATAAAGATTCAAATATCTGCCTGGTTTCCTCTAACTCGTATACCCCAATTTGCAAATAATCCATTATTTTGCCTTTGATAAGTAAAGTATTACTACTTGTAAAAGTAGTGATCTGAGCATTTGTCAGTCAAAATAACGAGCATAGGTACACACTACATGGCATAAGCAATTATTTGCCCGATTTCCCCAAATTTAGTAATAAATGAGAATATCTCAAAACACATGATCACAAGCTTTATGTTGATATTTTTTTAACCACCATCTCTTTATTTTATTTTTGCAGTTTGAAGGTGAAATTAAAGTTCTTTACTCTACAACCACAGTTCAGGATGTGCCCCAGAGAAAATGGGGACCTAAAGACTTACAAATTAAACCAGGTGAATCTCTTGAAGTTATACAAAGTACAGATGATACCAAGGTCCTATGCAGGAACGAAGATGGAAAATGTAAGTTTTACTAAACAGCTGTAATACAAATTGAATTGTCAGAGAATGATTGAGTCAGGAAGTATAAAAACCCCTCTTCCCTGTCACATTAAAGCATATCCCTGTATTTTTCTTTGCCTGGTGTTTGACAAGAGGTTGACTGTTATTATTTTATTACTGTGGTTTAAGAGCTGCTTCCCTTAAAAAAAAATTGAAACTCCAGTAGACAACAGATAGAAAATGTGAGAAAAAGGACAACTTAGTTATCTAAATCTTGCTTTCCATCAGCTAAGACTGCCAGATGTTTTGTTGTTTCTGTCTCCCTCTAATTTCCCAAAGAGTACAGCCATGACACCCCACAGAACCTAGTCAAAGTAAAATCCTTACTGCATCTTTGGGAAGCACTTTCTCGTTGACTGCAGACAAGGGAAAATCAGTAACAATATTCTTGCGTTGGATTCCAGAGATGGAGTTAATCTTTTCACCAGGCTGGAGGGGTTTGGGGTGGGAATGGAGAACTGCCTCTGAGCCTTCCTCCCAGCCTGCCGCTGATCAAAGGCGTATGTCCTCCTTGGCATGCCTGCTGGTTTTGGGAGCTGCACAAGGCCTGTCAGCATTTCTTTGAAACTCTTGGCCAGGGTGTGCACTGGCAGAAGTTTTTGCATTTTTTGGAGAAGTCTGGACCATCTACTGTTGGTTTCGATTTCTGAATATGCTTCTGTTACAGTACTTTTCCAATCTCCTAATGAAAATTCACTTTGTGTAGGAACAGACTGCATTCAGAGTGGCAGCATCCTTCCGCTCATGTTTGCTTTTTACCTCTGTCTTATGTAGAAGACAGTCCAATGCCATAAACCTCTGGAAAGGGATTCAGCCACTTTCCTTCTATTTTTTTCCCTTCTGTACTCAACTGTTACAGTCTGGAGTATAGCAGTCTTCCTGGCAGGCTTGCAGGGTGAGGAAGAATTTCTTGCATAACAACACATATGGTTTTCAAAATACGGATTGCACTAGTGTAGCCGCTTCCCAAAGAGCAGCTTTCAATGCTGCGTTTTTTTGAATCAAGTTAATAACAAAGTAGAAAGTAGTTCATGTTGGCTGTTTTCCTCACATAGTCTTCAAAGCCTTTCAAATACTGACAGGAGCTACTGCTCTGCTATGCATAAGAGAGCAAAACAAATAAAAATATCCTTCCTGAAAACCTCTGAATGGATCTCTTGATTCTCTCATTAATTAGTGAAGTTTTAATCCCACTTCAGTTAAATACATGCGAGTTTTGGTTATTTGCTCTAGTTGCTCTACTCTTCATATAGACTCCAAATCAAGAGTTAAAGATCTTTCTGTTATTTTCTTGCACGAGTTCTATCGTTTGATCATTAACTCACGAAGCACTTCTGTAGCTTCATGCCTCTATCAGCAGTTAAAAAAATTACAACTTATGTCTTCCCACCTTTTTAAGCAAGGTCTGATGATCTTTGGAACATATTCTGCTATCACTTGCTTTATTTGTTAATAAATTATTTGAAATTTCAAAAGTGAAGCAAGGAACTGATTCTCATTTACTTTCTCAAATTCCTTCTTACTAATGCCTTGGTCTAACTCATGTATTTTGAAATATAGAAAAGCCTTCAATTTACTTTCACGGGCTTTACTTAAACCTTAGGCTATAAAGGGATTTCAGTGCCTGAAAATCTAAGTGGTGTCCTCTTCAAGCTGCCTTTACACTGTCAGAGAGTAGCAGGCCTGATGCATCATAGATTTCAGTGGTACCAAGTTATCAAGACAGTGTGTGCTGACCTGCTGCTTTGCTCCTCATTATGGAAGCCACATAAATATGAATAAATTAGTTAGAATCTGAAACTTTGGGCATTTAATTTTGGTTAAGTAAGTCTCAAAGAGTATGAGATCAACAAGGGCTTTATTACCCATATATATAGGGTCTAGAGCCCATCAGAAGTGCCTAGATTATGCTTTGCAGCAGTAGGACTGGCACATGCATGTCTGCCAGCACCCTGTGTTTGTACACCATGGCTGTAAGCAAAGAAATTTTGCTTTCCTGTATTTCATGTGAGAAAGTTAAAAGAAGAAACAGAGAAGATTAGATTAGCCAAATTATTTTAAAGTATTCCCAGTGAGACTTCAGAAGTCCTGAAAATTACTGGAAAACTATGCAGGTGGCTGAAAATCTGTAGCACCAACGTCTCTGACTATTGCAGATTACCTGCAGTTTTGGTACACAAAAGTTTTAAATGAATTTACTTAAGTATCAGATTGTCATGACCCCAAAGATACAAATACAGGCAAACGAAGGAAATGGTATCTTCCATAGCTGCAACCAAATATTAAATGCATAGAATGAATTTCATTCACATAACTTTAAGTCTTAATCAGAAACTAATGCAGATTAGTGTAAAATAAATGTTTTCTTTAAAAGTGCAGTGGTTTTTATGTATTATGGCCCTCACTGAGAAAATCACTAATCTACTTTATATATAGCAATTAATTAGTGTAACTATTTAAAGCTCCTAATAAAAAAAGAAGGAAACTTCTATAGTAATTTTAAATATAAGACAAGATCACATTTGTCCTTTAGAACTGTCCTAATTTTGTACCAATGTACTAATGCTTACCTACAAATATGCTATTATTATTAAGGCTTTCTCTTTATTTGCATATGTTATGCCAGTTGACAAGTATTTCAGTAGGTATCTTTACCAAAGACAACAAGTTATATTTTCCAGAGATTAAATATATTGAAGAAGAATATGTGTAGTTTTATCTGATTTAATTAGCAATTCCACAGAGGAGTAGGACATTTTTTTTATCTATACAAAAAATTCTTACTAATGACACAATTACAAACTTTTAAAGCCATTACAGTTAGTGATAATTAATTGGTGTATAAATCTTAAAAGGCATTTTTGTCCCTGTAGGAAAATAGATATATTTCAGTTGTTTATTGTTATAAATATTATTATGTAGTTGTTATTATTATACCACATTTTTGAGCTAGAGTTTATGAACTATACTATACTTTGTGTTAGTAACTACTGTTTCACACCCCTCGCGTGCAAATGAGAAATTAAACTATGAGATGAGAACCTAATCTTGCATAACCTGTACGACTATTTTCTCCTTTCAGCACTAGTTTTCTACATAATAGAAACTACTGCAACGAAACAAGAGAATTGACATTTTATGACTATGTTAGCTACCTGGCACCATAGACATATAACTGGTCTTGGAGCCATTGTAGTATTCTGATTCCCTACCTAAGGCAACATGTTATACTAAACAAGCAGATAAGAATTATTAAAAATAAGACTGGACATAGCAAAATTTTCTTCAATTATATGTCCTCTGTACATTATTATCCATCTATTATGTCCTTCTGTCTGAAAGAGATAGAAGACTGCATTTCACTTGAGTTAGCAACATAAGAAATAACATGAGCATTTAAATAAATAACTTAAATACATCTATATTTCAATTTTACAGGTGGCTATGTTCTGAGAAGCAATTTAGTTGAGAAGTAAGTACACAGCGATCTTTTAAAAAAATATTATAACACTCCATTTTGTTCTAAACTGTTAAATAAAATTGATATACAATTATTTTAGTATGCCATTCTAGTCCTGGAAATTGAGTTGCTTTACAGAGTTTAGATTTCTGAAGAGCTAGTCACATACATTCATGCTGGAAAATTTCCAAGGACCCATTCCTCATTGCTTAACCATAAACTCTGTTTTAAACCATGAAAAATTACACAAATTAAGCATTATTGGTATTACATTCGATTACCAATAAGCACTTCAATGTGATTAAGTGTATTTCAAATGTTTACCTAAAATGGACTACTTTTTCTTTAGACTTGATTTTATTTCAGTCTTACTGGAAACGAGCAGATTTGGCTCAGCATTGCCTCAAATAATTCCATGGTGCTCATTGAGCATTTAGATTCTAATCTAAAACTCTCATCAAAGCCTTTCCGTTTCCTTCAATGGGCTTTATGTTAGACCCATAAATATCAAATCAGATGACACTTTTAAAACTGAAGCCTGCAAACTTATACTGACATTTAAATTATCTTACCGGCTTCCAGGGGCTTGTTCATGCGTCCAAGTGACATATTTTGAAAATTCCTGTACAATAAGCAAGTTTCATTTCTAGACATTACCTAAATTAATAATCTAAAATTCTGCTCCTACAAAACCATTATGGCATTGCAAAGTACAGAAACAAGTGAGAATTTCATGGGTATGCTGATTTATTTTTTCTTACTCATCTTTTCTGGGTTTTTTGTTGTTGTTTTTTTTTTTAATTAAATCAGCGTGTAGTTCACTTTGTATGGAAATATCTCTGAATGTTTTAGAATAGCTTCTTAAAAACTTAATTTAAAAGCCCAACCTTTCAATAAAGCATGGTTTTTATGTTAAAAATAAATAACACAGCTCTACTGTTCACTGAAAATCCTTTGACCTGTCTTGCTCGACAATGTACTGTAACCACAAAGGTTGCACTTTCCTAACTAGCAAATGAATTCCTGGATAGTTACACTATTTTGTATCTGAATGCAAATAGTGATATCTGATGTCTCAATTTTTAACACATTATTTTTCTTTTTTCAAATTACAGTGATGGAGAGATTTATGATGATATTGGTGATGGTAGGTGAAACATTTCAAGTAATACATCAACTACGAGTAATATATTCAACTACAACAAATAACTTTATCCTTTATCAACGTACTACACAATGCTAATATTTTTGCATTTTATTTCCATTTCAGATTGCATCTATGATAACGACTGATGCAAAATTCTATGCAAGTAAGAACTTCATTGAAGATCAAAATCTGTTTTGGACTTCCTAATTACAAAAGCAAGAGAAGTCATTTAAGTTGATTGCACTCTTCTAAACATACAGTTAACGGTTTTTTTTTAGGATTTCAGGCTTTTGTCATCCCTTGCTTTGTATGTCATTCGTATTGCCATTTATTGGAGCAATTAAAATTCATGGATCATGAGCTGAAGTTAAGCTTATAATTTTCCACTTCCTTTCCATGTGTGTGACAGTCCATGTAAAAACAGTTCTTCACTTAGCCATACCCAAAGAGGCCAGTTAGGTCTATGAAGGATACAGAGGACAGCAAGCCCTCTGGACTACTGAACACCACCGACTGCCACTTTGAGGAAGACAGTATCCTGAAAAGAAAAGCTTCCTTTGGGGATAACATCCTGTTGTGAAAACAGGAAATCAGAAGTGGGCATCAGAGAAGACAATACATTGCTGACCGGCCATTCCAACTGCAATAGTGTTAGCTACACTGACATGTACAGCCACCTACCATTACTGCAGAAGTATCTTTTTCTACATTGTACTTGGGATACATGATTGTCTTCTAAAATTTTATTTGACCATTTTGTAAGTGCTTTTTGACTAATATTAATAGAAAAATAGTAAGTGTTGTATGTGTTGCATGAAGCACTCTGAGATAGAAGACTACTTTATAGTATAGTGTTGCTCAAAATATATTCAAAACATTTAGGTTAAGATTTAATTTCTGTTTAGTTTGAAGATATGTTGCTGTTGTCACTGTAGTAATTTAGGCATTAAAATGGACTTGATAAAATGGTTGGAAATAATTTCTAGATTAAAAATATACGTATATTTATCATACCATTTTGATAGTATCTTTTTCTTATCAGTGCTATATTTTACACTAGACTTGGCTAAATGAGTGTAGAAATTAAATGTTTCCATGCTTATCCATTCTAGAGACATTTATTCCTAAACATCATTGGTAATGCTGTTATCTGAATGAGAAAGTAGCAAATCAAACTAAAATGAACAGACAAATCATCATAATAATTTTGCATTTATATATCAGAACAGAAATAAAAATATGTTTACAGTGAACTCACCACAAAGAGGGTGCACATGTGCAGAAAGCAGAACACATATTTGTAGTGTGTAATGCTTTTGCTGTTGAGTGAAATAACCAAAAACCTGTAACAACCAATCTGGCTGGATGAGCGTAACTGCTCCTGATAATCGAGTCACCCACTTCCCTCAAGGGTAGTAAGGTTCACTGTGCCAACCAGTGCAATGTAGCAAGTTTAGCTTATAAACATAAACAAAAGATCTCTCTGTTGAAGTCAGTGGATTTTGGTCTTACTTTCACCAGAGCTAAGATTTTATCTTACACAACTAGCTTTTATTGATAGTTCAAAATACAGTAAATCTCTAAGGAGGTATAATGCTATGGGGATATCAAACATAAAATTAACTGTAGAGATAATAGCCTATAAGCTATTTTATACTGTATTTAAAATTACTGATAACACACTGAAAAGCTATACGCAGACTTGAGTTTCCTGTTCTATATTGGCTATTCAACCAGCATCCAGGCATACAAATACCAATTTTATGTGTATGCACCCAACAACCTTGTGTATTAAGTACAATGAATGTGTCTGGCTCTTTGGCAATGTTACTGGTGGTGGTTTATTTTTCAGGGGCATTCAAAAAGGTATTTGCATCAAATTAGTGATAGGGAAACAGGCATCTAGAAATACATAACCACTTGTCAAGTGACCAAAAGGATAAATAGTTTTGAAATACACAATCATTTGTCAGTTAACAGTAGGATAAACAGTTTCATTCTTTACACAAACATCTCAAAAAGCATTTGTTTTAAATTTTAACATACATGCTCAATCTTGTTTTAGTTTTAACTCATAGTAGAATTTAATGTTTTGCAGTAAGACCAACAAAGGATTTTTCCTTTTGAATATAGTTTATCATCTATTAAATTATTTCAGTAGAAAACAGACCTCTTTTGTCCCCCTGAAAAAGAAATGAATTTTGTTCTTTGTAAGATTTTTTCAGTCATATATTTTTAAAAGCTTTTCCATCTTCTTAGCCTTGATATATTGTAGGTACTGTATTTTCTTACTGATTATACTGACTGTATTGGTCATTTAATACATTAATTCATCAAAGGAAGTAATTGTAAGATACTTTTAAGCTAAAAATCTGTGCATTGTTTGCACAGATCAAATATAATGTGACTGTTACAGGGTGTTGGAATGTATTTATAAGGTACTACACACTGAAAAAAATCACTGGTATTGTGTATTCTTTTCATTATATACCAATGTCACTCACTGGATGCTTTTTTTTTTTTCTTCTGAATAAAAGTGTGCTTTCTGACAATAGATGTGGGTACACCATCTTCTGCCAAAGTGGAACAACCGTAGCTGAAAAACAACTTCTGAAAATTATCACTGAGCAACTTACAGTGAAAATCAACTTTACTGTTCCTGCAAAAGCATCACAACTACAATGTGGCACTTGTTTGTCAATAATTACTATCCAGAAAACTAAATGTAGACAGGAAAATCTATACATAGGCAGTGTAATTTATTCTATTATCTTTTTAAAATCACAAAGAAAGAAAAGGAAAGTTCTCTCCCTAGATATTTTTCCCTCTTAAACTCAATCTGTAATTCTGGAGTATTTGACTATGCCTACTGAAACATTCCGCAGTGAAAACATCAAAATATTGACATAAAAAATTAGAATTCAGTATGAACACCCCAGTTAAGGTAAACAGAGTTTGTTTCCATCTGTGTTGTACCTCTATGCCATCCTAGTAAACAGGCTAAGCAAAACAAAAAGTGGGAGGGCAAAAAATACCTCTCTAATTCAGGAGCTTTAGAGCATTTCTCTGCTGTTACCACAGGCTCTGGACTGCAGGAATGCAGCTGATCTCCTGTGCATTCCTGTGTAAGAGGTTTATATTCTCGATCCACATAATTGCAGATCCCTTGGCTACTCCGCCCACGCTGGTAACAAAACCCTCCTGTATGTCCGATCTCGTTGCATAATCCACTTCAACTGCGAAGATCAGTGCTTTAGTAAGGCGAAGGTAATTCTGTGGAGGAGCCTAGGTTTGCCATGTGAATGAGAGTAGGCCTTACCACTACATTACTTCATGACAGGCACAGGTGTAAGCACGTGTATATATGTACACGTGTGCATCAGGAGGTGTAAACATGGGTGTGTGCATACATGTGTGCATCTCTGTGTGTCTGTGTTTATTTCATGTCAAGTAAGATAACTTCTGAGGAAGCTAAAAGGCCCATACAAAGATACTCATGCGACTTCTGCACAGCACCTACAGACCGTCCTACAGCAAAAGGCTTTCGCTTGTATCTTCACCACAGAGTGAAGCACTCCAATACTGGGAGATGTAAGAAATGAGTTTGCATTTGCACAGGCTCAGTTCTGCCTCCTTGTGTGGGTGCATCTTGAACTCTGTGTGCAGTCTATGATTACATGATGCCTCAATATTTTTTCCTCAGGATCCCCCTCATTTAGTGTTTCGGCTGGATGAGGGTTAACAGAAAGGCAGTTGTTCAGCCCTGCTCATTCAGTTTCTGGCCACTCCTTTATTTGGTGCAAATCTTCCCAAACTTATATTGCACCCAGAATTATTATCTTCTCATAGCATTCATCACAAAGATACCTCAGATTCCCGTGAACAGCAATGGATTTATCTTGTGAGACAGGAAAATATTTTATCCCCATTTTAATGTATGAAAGTGAGGCACGAAGGCAGGCGATTTGTGGTGCAGATCCTTGATTCTGAATACAAAACCAAACTACTGAAGCTAAATTAATGATATCTTTTAGCACTTCCCTAGATTAGGACTTTCACTATTTTCTCCTTTACCTCAACATGTGGTTACACACAAAGAGAAAAAAACACCTTGTGTTCTAAAAAGTATTAGCATCCAAAATTATTATTATAAATATACCATGTCTACCATAATTAAAAGGGGGCAGATAGGGAATTAAAATTTAATTTAAATAATAGTTTAGACTATGTTCTGAAAATTAATAAAAAATGGGACAAATTCTAGAACTCAATGGTCTCCATTATCATCTCCACTTACATCATTTACTGTCTCCCAAGTCAGCAGCAAGTTTGTTGGCATGGTTTTGAGCCAGCTCTACAACTTTAGCCAGAATTAAACCCTCATCTGTCTATGGTCTGGGGACATGCCAAGCTGAGACACCCAGACCAGTCCTGAAAGAATTCCTTATTTATCAGAAGGCATTCACCCAGGATAGGAGCACAGTCCTCCAAACCCTCCATCTTGCCTACTTAGCCTGGCTAGGAAACAGGCAGCTGGGGGGTTGTCCCAAGCAGTTTCCAGTGTCCTTGCCAGCTGGAAGATAGCTCTGTGCCACTCAGGTTAGCCACAGGACTGCTGAATGCCACCTCAACACGTCCTCATCTAGTGCAGAGCAGCAGGGTGGTAGCCCCAGGTCGCCTTCTTTGCCTGGGTGGAGGAAAACTACAGTGATCTCACAAGGCCTTTCTTTTCTTTGTGTTTTATTCTAGTTGGCTGGTCCCTGAACATACATGAGATTTGTTAAATTATCTGTATTTGCCTCCTTCTAAAGCACTTAGAGGATTAAGCCATAGTGTTTTTGCTCGAGGCTGTTTGTATTGTGGACCTTGCTGAAAAGAATATGGGAAACTGTGTAATTTTTTTTTTGTTTCTTAACACACAGACACATAAATACTGCTTAAACTTAAAACGCTCGGTGTTAGCCAGAAATTAAGTATACAAAATATCAACATGAATGTGAATGAAATGTGAATTAGATGGATACCAGGAGTTTTAAGAATCATTATATGATTTGCATTACCTCAGTAATACAGTCAAATCCTACAGCTCAAGCATCATGAGACAGAAGAATTAAAAAAAAAAAAATCAGGACTGTTTTGTTTTTTTTTTTCCCTGCCAATTAATTCTTTCTTTTTTGGCCTCATTCCTGATTTTTAAGTTCTTAGTAGGAAAAGCTGCCTGCTCCTTCATTTGTGTGTGGGTGCCCTTCAGATGGAAAATGTATACAAAACACAGACACAGAATACAGGGCTCACATCCTCCTTTCTTGCTGACGGAAGGGACACTCTCCCAACCTCCCTTCCCTGCTCCTGCAACTCAGCTTATTTCCTGCTCTCCTGCCCTCGATGATGCTGTCACACATCTTCCCGCTCACACAGGTAAGCCCAGTTTCTTCTTCTATATTGATCCAAAACCATTCTTTTTTTTTTTTGCTGTCATTGCCCCCTCTCACTGCCTGAGATGTTTTCTGCACTCTTCAACTTGGTTTCTTGATTACTTCCTGTTCCTATACTTATTCGTCCTTTCCTTGATCCTCTGACCATGGCGTTGTCCTTGGTTTTTGTATGTCCTTGTTCCTTTCTCTTTTCATCTTTTCAAACTCTTCCCCTACTTCTACACGCCTGACCCTAGCACTTTCATTTTTATTCCATTTTTGAAAGCTGTTCTGTTTAAACACTCATTTTTTGTGCAAGATTCTTAACTCTGTGGGTGACACCAGCAGAGGTTTTATGACTCACCAACCACTGAGAAGACTTAGAATTCTTGTATTTTGCCTTCTACGCTGTTTATCCCATAGCATTTAAAATCAGGCCAAACATACCTCCCTTCTGCCCTCAGTATTTGGGGGAGGGTTTTTTTTCAGGATTTAAGTTGGCATACTATATATAAACAAAACTTGCCACTGCCATTAAATAGAAAAAACCCTAAAGATATTTTTTCTATCCCATCCCTTTTTCTGCTCCTGTATTCACAGCGAGCTACTTGCTGCCAGCCATGTAAAAGCCTGCTCTAAATAACATCTGACTGCTGAGCATCTCAGATATCCAAATATTTCAGTATGGATACCATAATGTATAATAGCATTGCTATTAAAATGTTAGTCAGCCCTTGTCAGCCAGTGCCCAAAGAAACACTAACCTGCATCCTTCAGTTTTAGAAAAAAAAGACCATGTAGACTTACAAATATTAGTTTCTGCTGCCATATGGATTTTGAATCGGATGACGATAAATTACCCTTAAAGCTTCAGCCCTGTTACTGG
This sequence comes from Gallinula chloropus, assembly GCF_964237585.1. NCBI lineage: Eukaryota > Metazoa > Chordata > Aves > Gruiformes > Rallidae > Gallinula > Gallinula chloropus. The sequence goes on from NC_140089.1 coordinate 75,148,392, forward strand.
GGTTTATTTGGACTAAAACACTTAACAGCTGTGGTTTCTTAAAAGTTGGGGTTTTTTTCCTTGGGTCTAATTAATATGCCAACCATATCCAAACTCAGCACCTGTTGCTTTTCACAGCTTCCACGGGATTATGCAGTGAAGAATGCTGTGAAATATCTTACATGAATAGGTGCCTAAATGAGAGGTTGCACTAATTAACAATCTAGTTAGCAAGCTGCCCAGTTAATCAGGAAGACTTGTTGCATCAGTTGACATTCTGTTATTTTGCAGCTGGTTGATGTTGCTTTAATATGGTACTTACTGCCACTCTTACATAATTTTCTGCTAGGCGCTGTATGTTCATTTTTAACATTTTTTCCATTACTGGATGCTGAAGAAATACTAACATTTTATCTAGTTGCAATCAATTCAGATTTTTATTACTAGTTTTTATTTCTACCTGGATTTAAGGGTACTATACTAATGAATTAATTTAGATTATGCTGTTTTCCAAAATGTGAGCAATTCCAGAAAAAATGTGAATTGAAAATTTTGTTAAGAATTGTTTTTTCCTTTAGCAATATCATGTTCCTTTTGCAAACTGTATGACTGATACTTACTGTCTATAAACCTCCTTTTCAACTTGTATTTTATGTAGAAATACATCTGTTGGATTGTATTTGAAAACGCTAATGTAAGAAATGTATCGGGAATATACCACACAAGCCAGGACAGCAATCATATCCCAGAAAGCAAATCCAGCAGAAACAGGCTCCCTGAGGAGCAGACTGCAAATTGCATTTTTCTTTTCCTCCAAGCTATTTGGTGAACAAGAGACCAAAACAGGTGAATCATAAAACTTAACACGTGGGTCAAAAATTCAACAAAAATTATTCAGTATCCACTTAAACCCTGTGGTTACACACTAGTGTCCCTTTTGCTTGGCTTGTTCTCTGCACTGTCCCAGCCTGAGCAGTTTGGCAAACCTACCCCTTGTCTGTAAATAACTGAAGTCTAGGCACCACAGCTGCATCCATACTGGTCACTTAAAACTGCCAGGGAACAAACATCCCTGGGCACTGAACCCTGATGGTCTTTGCTGTCTCATCAGCCAAACTGGACAGTTTTGGCTCAGGACCCCTGCAAGACTATCCAAAGACGGACCAGCATATATTTACAGGCTCTCTATTTCACCAGTGCCCTCTCCAAGCAATCCCAAGAGGCAGCTGGTTTCCCAAGGCAGCAGATGTGTGTAAAATGCAATATCCAATCTTTCACAATGCACCTGCGTTTCCTGATGTCTGTCCTTCCTGATATCCAAAATCCTACTAGCTTTTCAACCAAGCTCTGGACACATTCATATTTTCTCACATATTCTGGCAGGGTCCAGGGAAAAGACAGTGTTCCCAGGAGGTAGATGATCTTATGAGCAAGAGAGAGGACCTCTCCTATTTCTGCTCACTGCTGTGTATAGACACAGGACACAAATCTCAAGAATGGCTTATTAAAGGACTTAGGACTTAAGGGTCACCTTTTTCCCCTCGTTTCCTTTCCCACATCCTCTGTAGACTCAGCCCTTTTAATCTTACGGTGCAATCCTCTCCCTAGCAGATCACAGTGCCTTCTGTTGCACAACAGCTGCAGCTGCCGCCTCCCACAGACTGTTCTGTACCACTGGACAGAGAGATGGAGTGTGCAGGCTCCAACTGCTTTACACCCACTCTGTGGCACTCAGAGGTCTGAGAACATCAGTGCTGCCACAGGCAGGCGTTGTGCAGGTGTGCTCTAGAACAGGCTGTTACTTCTGAGTGACTGCTGGTAGTACGGAGCTGCCAGTATCTTAGTTTGATATTACACATTTGATGTGCTGATGTGCTGGAATCCATTGTCTCAAACTATACAACTTCTAAACCAAATGACCACCAGCACGTCTTCTTGACCTTATGCTGAACTACTGGTGAGCCAGGCATTTTTGCAGTCTGAAATGTATTTATGTAAGATAAAAAAAGTGATTTTTATAATATCAAATGGACAATCCTGTATCTGGTTGTCCATGTATTGGTTCAATCTTCTTTGATGAAGATTAGTTTATCTATTCTATTCTGTCACTGACTGAGTTCTGAGATACTTCATTCACTCAGTGACGGTTTCTTTATACCCTTCTCTTTTCATACCCCCAAGACCGTTATTTCTTGGCTGCAGAAAATAATTGATACCCTACCCTTTTCTAAACAGGTGATGGCCTTCATCTGGAGACAAAGATTAAACAAAGACTATTACAAAAATTCTAACTGACAATATAGAGATAGCAAAGGAAGCAATGTTGTTTTTTGGGGGTTTTTACTTTTTTATCTCATTTGGCTAATTTTCTCCTCTTCCTGTTTTTCCCAGCATCATTTGGGATTTACCATCTACTTAAGGCCAACTGTATGATGTTGCAAATTAAGGAAGAGTGTTAACAGATACATCTGGTTAAGATAAAATGCTCAACAACTACAAATCACTGTAGCTCAGTGGAATTCAAGAGGTTAACTTACCTGCATAGCTTGATTCACATTTGTGCTTTTTCTCCTTCTACATGGGTATAAAGGGCAAGCTGCAGCTGGTGTAAATTGCACATCCTCACTGATTTCTACAGTTTAAACAATTTAAACCAGGTAAGGCTCTGCTCCTAGCTTGTTCCTCACACCCATATTTCTTCATTTGATTCCCAAATAAATGGAAACCTCTTCTCTTTGATCTTCCTACTAGATTTTAAACCTGAAGTCCTACAATTCACATAGTAGTATCCTTGTACTGGTTTTGGCTCATACAGTTAATTTTCTCCATGTTAGCTGTCAAAGGAACTACGTATGGGATTTGTGCTGTAAGCAGTGCTGATAATACAGAGATAGTTTCGTTCCTACTGAGCAGTGCATGCAGAGTCTAGACCTCTTCTTGCCTCTCATTCGACCGCCCCAGCAAGTAGGCTGGGGGTGTGTAAGGAGTTAGGAGGGAATACAGATGGGACAGCTGACCCCAACTGACCCAAGGGATATCCCATACCGTATGGTGTCATGCTCAGCACATAGAACAGAGGAAATCGGATGGTGTGGGGGGATGACTGCTGCTCAGGGACTGGCTGGACATCAGTCAGTGAGTGGGGAGCAATAGTTTTTCCTTAGCATCACTTGTTTTTCTTATTTCTATTTTTGTTGTTTTCATTTTTTTTAAATTATTGTTCTTATTGTTGGTATTATTGTTATTATTATTATTATTATAGACCTGTTCTTAACTCAACCTGTGAGCTTTCTCACTGCTGGGGCAGGGGACTAAGCATGCATCTGCGTGATGCTTTGTTGCCAGCTGGGGTTAAACCCCATGACAGTCCTATACATCATGCTGCAAAACCCTATGTGGCATGTAAAAACCTGTCACAGGCAAATTCCCACATGTGACAGTGATCAAAAGGGACCATCTTCTGACTGGGAAAGGATGGAACAAAGCAGTTTCTTCATGAGTCCTTTGCACGTACACGCAAAACGTGGCTGTAGCTTTAGAAGCCCCTACCCACCACTGAATATGCAGAAATATTTTAACCTGGTTTCAAGATTAACCTGCCCCTGCAAACCTTCAGACAACACTGGAGGTTTACTGTTATGCTTTTCTATGTCGTGCTTTGCGGGTTGTAAAGGAACTATGCCAGCAGCTCACAAGAAACTCGGCTTTCACAGTGTCTCCAGCTTTAAAAGATTTACTTATCTAAACAGGGAAGTTACGTTCATATGAAATCATAAATTAAGAAGTAAAATTGAACTAGTCTGATTCCCCAATTGACCATTAAAGCACCTTTTCTTTAATTTGATTTATTGTGATTTTATTTATAGTAATTTTGACACGGAAAAACACAGGCTGAAAGGCTGCCTTATGCTGCATCAGCTGTAATTTGTGACACAGAAAAGCTATCAGACCAGTGAAATTCATTTTCTCTTTGGTATTAATTTTCCCCCTCCAAATGGACAAAAAAAAGCTTTTGGTTATTTTTTCTTCTTCCACACTTCTCCCCCTGCACACTCAGAGCAACACTGGCTGTTGAAAATGTATAGAAGACTTGATAGGTAAGGAACCTTTCTAATTTTTGTATGGAACTTTTGAGAATCTGCCCCATTTAATATGAGTACAGAACATGGGAAAAGCTACAATAATAGATCACAAAATGTCATCTTCTCTCACAGGGTTAGGACTCCTCATACCATCAATGACCATGACATTTTAAGGGCCAGACTCACTTTGCAGCACGCATTTCATTTTATTTTTTTTTTGTGGGAAGCTCACATGAATCTAAGTGGTAGTTAAAGTTAAGGCATACTTACTATTACCCATTTCACCATGATAAAAACTTTAAAATCTAATGCTGTTTTTTTTTTCCCCCCAATTGTGGAAAATATTAATTATACCTCAAGCTACCTTCAACGTAGCCTTGTGGGTTACCACTTACAACTGACTTGACAGAATTACTTTACAGAATTCTAGTCTGGTAGGAGTTGGAAGGGACTTTGTGTGTCATTATGAGAGACAACCTCAATTTTGTCTGTGTAATTCAAATATAACTAGAGGGGACGTGGGCTACACAGAGAAAACTGAAGCCCGGCATATTAAGTAAAAAAATATATTATTAAAGTGTGTCTACAGGAACAAATCTGCAAAAAAGGAAATCTGCAAAAAAAGTACTCAAGAGTATAAATATCACTCCTTTCTTACTCTCACTTGTTGGAAGAAGAAAATCTGGTTCTTACAAAATATGTCTGACTTTGTATCTAAAAAGAAACAAGTACTGTATAGCACTAGCATTTAGCACTTTATGTACAGATTAAAAATTCCAATCCAATCCAGAAGTTTAAAGGGGGCAATGCTTAGTGCTGTTTCAAAGCTCATGTGAAATTAATTAGTCCCAGCAGAATTTGTAGTAAACAGGATACAATATTGCTACGGCAAGCAGTGGTTAATTTGGCATTTTCAGGAAATCAAGGGTTCCCTGGACATGGAATTTTAAAGGGCAGCCCCGAGGCATATTGAAGAAACTATTTAAGGAAGTTTGATATGTCTTGATCATTATGCTTGGATATTTATTGTTTACACCTTTTGAGAACTTGTTCTTCAAGAACATTAGCCTAATATTTGATAAACAAAAAAAAAATCAAATAGAGAAGTTGTTGCAAATGGTATTTTAAATATGCTTGACATAATCCTATTAAAACAGGATTCTTGTCTGTGTATTACTAACTGGTATGCCATAAAGTTTTTCTACTTTGGCTGAATTGGTTTTAATCTCCTAAATCGGTATTAATATTTTAGAAATGGACCAACCAGTGTAAAACTAATTTACAATTTTTTGAGATTAATGTTCATGAATACTTAATATCAGCTCTTTACAAGTAATGCAGGATCTGAACTGTAAGACCTCAAGAGGAAAAACACCGAGTTGAAAATTATTTGACTCCAAAACAGAGGAACAATTACCTGAGCTCACCAAGTTATTTTCGCACAGCTGAATACCACACTTCAATTTTATTACTACTTGCTGATTTTGTTCCTGAGAATTTGGGAGGTCTGGGTGCAACCACCTGCCTTGTGTTATCAGCTTACTTAAACTTTAGCCCGAAAAGGACAAGTGCAAACACTTATGTATGTAAGTGTTCTGTTTCTTGCAGTGGGACTCCCAAGCACTTTTTTTTGGTACACACACTTAATTCTTAAGCTTAACAAGTATCGAAGGAAGAAACAGATCAACCTTTGAGGCTGCAGAGAAAGACACCGCAAGTACATCAAGAAAGCAATGAAAATACTTTTTCTTTTCCCCTGCTTTTAATTACTTATGAAAACGGAGAGCGCAGAAAACATCCGCTGTACAAAGCCAATGGTCACGCCGCACCCGCGTGAGTTACCATCTCACCGCAAGGCAAGTGTCGCTTGAAAAGGAAAACGAAGGGAGAAAACCTCACACGTGTATACATATATATATATATAAAAGAAAAAAAAAACACAAAAGGGAGAGGAAAAGAAAAAAAAAGCAGCGATTTCGCTTCACAGACCGACCCCTTCAGATGTGGCGGCAGAGCAGTTATGTAGGAAGCCAGCTCGCAGCAGGGCAGGCTGCGCAGGAAAACGCCACTTCGCCACGTTTTCTCCCCCTCAGATGCCTCTCGGCTCCCGCCACCCTGCTTTCCCCCTCGGCTCTGGCCTCTTGGGGCTGAGCTGCCGAAGGAGAAGCCCTTGGAACCGCGCTGCTCTTGAGCAGACCGGTGTTTCTCTTTCAGCCACGTTTCCACCGGCTCTGGGCGGCGGGCGGGCTCGAAAGGCAACCGGGCACCCACCCCGAGCCGCTGGAAGCGTGACCCGAGGTGGGCGCCCCGCCAAGCGAGCCCTCCGTCACCGCCCCGGGGAGGCTAAGGAGCAACAGCCCTCACCCGCCCCCTATTTAAGCCGCCCCCTCGGAGCCATCAGGCACTAGTCCGACACAGGAGAGAAACCGCGGTCAAACGGCGGCCTGTCGAGCGCGTTCGGCTCCGCCTCGCTTCGCCTCGGCCGCCCCCGCGCTCCTCCCGCCGGCGGCGCGGGCAGAGGAAGGGAAGAGCAGAGGAGGGGGTGCCGGTCGCGGTGGCGGCTCCGCGGCTTCTCCTCGCGAGAACAGGCGAGGTTTCCGGTGTTGTGACTGAGGGGCCGTAAACATGGCGGTGAGTCTCCGCGCCCGCTCGTTGAGGCACCTCCGCATCCGAGGTAAGGGGCCCCGCGCAGGCCGCGGCGGCAGGCTGCTCCCACGCCGGCTCTCGCTCCACGCCGGCGCTCTGCCATCCGCTCCGTTTTCTTCCTCCCTTTCTTCTCCTTGGGCTTCTTCCTCCCCGCCAGCCTAACGCGCTTCTCTTCCTCCGTCCCCGCAGGTCGAAACGACAGTGGCGAAGAGAACGTCCCCCTCGATCTCAACCGAGGTACGGTCTGGGGGCCGGCGTGGCGGTGGTCGCCGTCTGCCCCTCTCTACGCGGCCGAGTCGGAGGGCGGGGGAAGCCGCCGGCAGTGAGCGGCCTGGTGCTCCGGCTCGGCAGCAGGGGCTCGGGGCGGGGGGGAGAGGGGAGGAGGAGGAGGGAGCGGAATGCCGGTGCCCAGTGTCGGTGGGCTGCCTCGCGTCCTGTAATGAGCGGAGCTGCCCGTAGGTGGAAGTCTCGGTCCCGCCGGCCGCGGGGCAGCGCGGGCACGGTGCCGTGCCGCCGCCGCAGGGCTGTCTTCCCCTGGCCCTGTGGGGAGTCTGTTGGGGGGGAATCCCTTCGCACGGGCGAAGGCTCCTCGGCTGATTCTGGGATTGCCTTCAGAGGAGGCTGTTGCTTGTAGACGGGGCTATTTACAGCGTCCGCCAAGCGGTGGAGCTGTCCGTGCTGCGCCCGTCGGCTTCGCCGCCGGGGCTCCCGCCGGCCGTCGTTCCTCCCGGCGGGTCGGGCCGTACGCTTCTGGGGAGCACAGCGGCAGCGGCGGCTGGTCCTGCCGTCCCTGGCCGTGTATCCTTGTCTGTCCTAGGCCGGTTGGCCGTGGTACTTGGTGTGAGCCTCTTGCGGTGAAACCAGAAGGCGCACGTCTCCCGTTTACTTATTAAACTGCTCCAAATACCCTCTGCTGCGCTGAAATGTATGAGGGGGATAAGAGGAAGGAAGCTACATAACATCTGATCTCCACTAATTTTGCCTCAGACAAATAGGAGCTCATTCCCTACCCAAATGCATAGTATCATGCCTTGCTGAGGTGAGGGTTAGGTTCTCCCAAAGACCCAAATAAAACGGCAGAAAAAACCACCAGAACAAAACCCTGGCCCACTAGAAGCAATGATCTTCCTTGGGGCAAAAGATGTTGGTCTGGGGGAGGGAATAAAGTTAATGCTTGTAGTGTAGCTGTTCTGCTTCAGGACATTCAGGACTGCTGCTGTCCTGAAAAGATCCATTTTATGAGGCAATAGGGAAATGATAGAATCATTGAGACTGAAGTGCCTTGTGAAATGTAAAGGAAGTACAAATATTCACAGCGTCCGTACAGTTTTCAACTTAGTAAGGGGTTGTACCAACAATTCTACCTCTAATTCTTTCTCCCTCATTGTGATTGATCTATGGTTTGAATTTTTACGTATGAGCAGTTTTACCATGGGCTGAAATTATCTCAATGTAAATGTATCATACTTGCAAATAACATTTGAATACCTAGGAAAAGTGCTTATTTTTTTTATCTTTAAATAGGCACTTGTCTCCTTTGTCTCCTCCCCTGTCTCCAAATGGATATTAGGGAGACAGTCTCTTTCTTTACAATGAAAACGAATGAAACTTTTGTCAACAAAATGTTACAAAGACATTAACAATTCCAACAGGACACAGTACTGTAAGCAGTGGTCTCTGTTTATGAAATTTACATAATTGCATAGTAATAGGTTTAGTAACTTTTTTATGTTGTGTAAAATACTGAAGTGTTTTGATATGAAAGAATGGTACTCAGATTTATATGCTGTAGGGTTAATTTTTAGATGTGATCTGTTTGAGTTCTTTACTCAGAATTTAATAGGTGATTATCATGATGCTTATTTTTGGTGTGAGATGTTTTCAGCCGTTTACGGATTCCATCAGCTATAGTAGTAGCACTGTAACTACTGCATATGTATTGTTAAAAGACTTGGGGAAGATGCAAAATATTTTTTAATATAATGAAAAAAATGGTTTGCACTGTGTAGCACCTATTAAAAAAATGTTTTGGTGTTTGCAGTTGATTAAGAACCTGCTTTAAATTTAGTTGTGAACACATTATTGAAAACTTGAGGGGTTTCGGTTTTTTTGTCAGAGAAACTACAGCTGACTGATCAGTAATTATATAGCTATCCATGGTAGGTACTAACCTCATTTTAAAGAGAAAACAAAAGTAAAAAGTTTAAAAGTCTCAGCAAGACATTAAATAAACTAGTTACCTTGATTTCCACACTGAACATAAGGAATGGTTGTTTTTCCAGCTGTTACAATTAGTTTAAATATTTTAAATTGTTGCCTTAGTTCTGTAGTAGTAGTACACTGTTTTGATTCACTGTGTTGAGCAGATCACACAGTTTTGTACAGGGCTCACATTTTCAGTAATTTAGAAGAATATTCTGATGTTTTTTCTTTGCACAGACAGCTGAACTTTGTGTTGATTAATGTGAAATATCTGATTTGGCCTAAGTAGGCAGTTGCCATAAACAGTTCCACAGCCATGTTTCTAGTTACAGTGGCCTCTTTTATTACAAACATGAAATTGTATTGGTATTGTCTTGTTTCAAACAGGTTCTTATTAGTGATGGCTTGACAAACATCATTTCACATACAAGTCAGACATTCGCTAGTCCGTACCTGTGGACTATATATTAACTATGCTCTTTCCATGCAAGAGACAGGTGCTGTTATTAAATATTTCAGAACTAATAATAGATGTGGGCAGGGTGCTAGCCTTGTTTGTGCTGCTTTGGGTCTTACTACTTCTTCCTGGCTTCTTGTGCAGTGAGGTTTGGGGAGTGCTTTGATGCTTGTGGAGTTGATCTGCCTTTCTCTGTGTCCTATTTTGTTTGCTCTTTTCTCTGCTGCTGTGCTTTGGGTTTGCTCATCTTTTTCCAGAATGCATCATGTTGTTCTCTTACATGTAGATCCAGGCCTGGAGGTTGGTGGCCCTGCCTGTGGCAGGGCGGTTGGAACTCTATAATCTTTGGGGTCCCTTCCAACCCATGCCATTCTATGATTCTGTGTCTTTGCCTTGACTGGTATAGTAGGTTTTTAATCTCCTGAGTTTCTTTGGTGCTCTGCCTTTTTTAAAAATATGATATCATGTTTATGAAGAGCATTTTATATGATGGTGCATTGTCTGTGTGAGCTATGATAGGTACCTATCACTATGTACAAGATTAGCCTGGTTAGAAATGATAATGTGAAGTCTGTGTTTTGCTGTTTCTGGTTTTGTTGTTTGGTGGTTGGTTTTATTATTGGTCATAGGTTTCCCCCTCCCCTAAACTTCTGGGCCACTCAGCCCTGGCTCTACCCTGTCTTTTAAGAGAATTTTGATAAATCTTCTTTTATGACATTAATTTTAAGAAAACCAGTTTGCTGAAAGGATGATCAATGCTGAAAAAATTGTCCCCAGCACAAATATTGTTGTGTGTAATGTTGGTATAGTAAGAAAATAGGTACAGGTTAAACTCCTTGGTTTTGTCTACTTAAGGTCATGTCTTGTTGATTACAAAATTGCAATTAGTAATTGGGATTCCAAATACCCAGGTTTTGGCCTTGTGTTACATTACCTGCTCAGAATAGAACTGAAAAGGAGGACAGACTTGGAACCAGTGCAACTCCCATTGCAGTGATGTGGAAGGAATTAGCAATGGGAAGAGACAGATTGGTTTAATTAGACTACCGAAACCAAGCTCATAACTTCTCAAGTCCAGAAAGGACAATTGGAGTTACTGGCCAGGCTAGTGCATTTGGTAGGAATTGTTGCATTGAGTCTGGTAATAACTGTGTGTGTAACCATGAGACAAACACTGTATGTTTTTAGCATAGTTGGTCTTTGTTTCTGTCTGTTTTACAGGTATTCCAAGCAGAATTAAAGAAGCTTGTATACTTCACAAAGCTTTGAGCACTGTAAATTGCTTGTGTAATCCACGCTTTATTTGCTGCTCCCTGAATCACATTCTCCTGTTGGCTGACCAGTACCTTCTCCTTGGTTGGAGTTTCATCTGTTGCCATCGGGTTGTGAAGGCCCAAGTGGTTTAGAACTTGTCTAGTTGAGAGGTGTCTCTCATAGTATGTGATCTGTAGTCAGGCTCCTTTAAATGTCTTTCCTTCAAGGGATCCCTGTTCTGTAGCCCAAAGCTTGCTGTGGTTATTAGGAACACCTCTGATTTTGTTTGCTTACTGAAGCTTTGGGCAGATACGGAGTTGACAACTGCTGATGGTCAAGTGCTCTGCCTAGCTGTATGTCTTCGTTTTTTTCTTTTTGAATGTAACATTCTTCACTTTCTGATAGGGTACTCTTTTAATTATGTGAAACGTACCTTTCTGACATCAGTACTTTATTATTCGTAAATGTGCATCGCGAGATACTACTTTGGTTTAGTAGCTTTTCTTGTACATGCAATTCGCTACTTCATAAATGTTGAGTCCTCCAGGTTCATAATTAGACAGATAGGAATAAAGTAGCTGAGAAAACTGGCCTTTTCTTCCTCCCTGAGAGCGAGTTTCACAAAATTGGCTAGTGTTATCTGAGGAAATACCCTTTGTCTTTTTTTGCCTCCATTGTCCATAATTTCCTTCTGTCGTGTAGCTAAAAATAAGATACAGACGTTCCATTTAACTTCATGAGATCAGAACTGAATTACTTTCTTTACTGTGCTTGCATCACTTTAAACCTTGTTGTGTTTGATTCCATGTGCCCACATGGCAAATTGTAATGCATTGCATGCAGGGCAAGCATCTTGGGATGCTATTTGCAGCTTACAGCCCACAAAAATGTCAAGCATTTTTAAGGGTTATTTGTGGGCTAGTCAAAGAAGGCTAGATGAATTTTGTTTCCAAATTCAGTTTGAGAGTTGATGAGAGCACCATTTCCAGCTTCCCTCATCAGTATGGAAGGAGGAGGGAGGGATGCCGCGCACCTGTCTGATACTGAGAGCTCAAGTAGTGGGGGAGGGAAGGAGAAAAACTTTTGGAGTGAGTGCATCTGGGCAGTAGAGAGCTGGCACACAAAGGTTAGGTAGCGGTTGTATACTTTCTTGGTGGCTCAAAAACACTTCTTACACACTAATGGCAAGACTGCAATGTAAAGCTTTTAAGTTCTTCTTGCGTACTCTTTCAATATGTGTTCAGAGCTGCACCACACTGTAGATACAGTATTTTAAAAATACCCAAGTAAATGAAATGTATGGGTACTTTCACCCTTGCTTTGCAGGATGCCGTCATTGTGATGGGCAGCTATAGCAGGATGCTTGTGTTAGAGCAAATCTCACAGAGCAATTACTGATTTTGGTTTTGCTCCCTTATTTGGGAATCTGTAACAGGAGCAATAATAGGAGCAAGAAGGTAATTATAACTTCTTTTTTAGTTCTTCTGAGATGTAAAGGGATAACTTGAAAAACAGCTTGAGCCATAACTTACTTGTCTTGCTGTCTGAAAAATTTTATGCTGTGCTATTGTTGTACATTGTTTTTTTTATATAGAGAGACCAAAAAGGAAGTGATCAATGATCTCGGCCTGCTGACTTTTTGGGCAGCACGTAACCCTTTAGTAGGTTTTAAAAGTAAAGGAGATGCTGAGTATATGCATTCCAGGACTAAGGCATACACTTAGCTTTCCTGTCTGCACTTGTGCTTCAGTTGACCATTGTTTTGGAATTGTATATAGCACACTGGCCTAGTTAAATTAGTAACACTTATGTACCTTTGGCCTTGCTTCATAAGGTATTACTGGTTTTACAATCATAAGATTTCTCAGAACTACTAAAATGGTGTGTGCATACAATATTTTCACTTTCCATTCCTTGAAAACAGGAACAGCATTTTTAATGAAGGAAAAATCTTAACAAAAGGCAACTTAAAGCATTTTGACTTGCTTACCTAGCATTGAAGTATTTGTAGGAGCTGTGCACTACAATGTCTTTAGTTCTTCATTAATATATGTCTTATTTTTTGTGTGTGGCATTTCTTAAATTTCTTTTTCTGGATGGATTCTTCATTTTTTTGCTGCTGTGGTTCAACATGGTCAACAAATGTCAGCGTTTTTCTTCTGAAGGGCAGAGAATAAAATGACTTCTAATACCTTTTGTTTTGTATTTATATTTGACAAAAGAGATTGTTCTTTGATTTGGATTAGTATAAATAACTTCTTAAAGTGTTTAAGCAAAGCAGTGTTTCCACAGTTATAGTATTGTGTTCCTCCCTGCCCCCACCATCATTTGAATTTTAGAAACTGTTAACTACCAAAATCTCTAGTTTCTCTTCTTGATATGAATGTTTTAGTCTTTGTCATAAATGTTCTTAAGGTTTTTTCCTTCCTTCCCCTCCAGCCTACCCCCCTTTAAGATTAACACAATCCTTAATTTCAGGATTTTTTTTTTTCCTTTGGCCAGAGGCTATCCAGTGTAGATGGTATGTAAAGCAACACACCCCTCTTCATAATTACAGTAAATAAGGAAGCTATGGCAATGATAGCCTTCCCAGAAAGAAATACATCACCTGCTTTCCCAATCTCATGATCTTTATGCATACTTTACCAATTACCTAATAATTACAGAAATTTTCCCCTAATAACATTGAAGACATGCTCAACTGCAAGTAGAACTTTTCTCTTTTAAGTGGGAAGAAATGAAATAGTTATGGTGAAAAATTTCTGCCTTCCAACTGTTTATATCCATACAAACCCAAAATGCAGGAAAAAAATTACATTCAAGAGGGTTATGGGAGGGCTGTTGAAGTGATGGCTGACTAGTTTGGGAGATTGTGTTGAAAGATTGGACAAGTTTTTTATTTCATGCTAATTGAGACTCTGGCCTGAGACTTGACATGAGCAATCTACCTTAAAACCAGTTAGCTTCTTATAACTGAGATATTAGCATGTGACTTGAGGCTTTAGTAACTACAAAGTACAGGAGAGGTTTACTTTACATTAGAAGTGTTCTTATCTGCATGCAGGTAGGGAAACCCTGTAGTGTGGGTGAAGCTGCCGACTGAGCAAGTCCTGTGATGAGTTCTGACAGAGAAGGGAAGATGCCACAGTGCTGCTACACAAGTGCTAGCTAATATTTGACAAGCTGTTTTACATGGAGCACTCATAACTTTCAGTTATAACATGAGTTATAGTTCAAAAATCTGTAGCCTCCTATGTTCATGTATACTTCAGAAATTATTTTTTTCATTTGTCAAGCATCTGTTGTGGTGGTGGAAAATTTGGGTAGAATGTATCAGGAAAAAAGTAGGAGTTAGCAAAACTTCGTAACATCATTAGTGAAGAGTGAATCCTTGCATCTGATGAAGAGCGGTAGTGCTAGTTAAACATGCGTGAGAAAATGGAGTAAAAAAACCCACCAAAAAACCCAGCACAACACCCAACTAAACTTCCAAAGAACAAAACCCCCTGCTCCCCTGCTTGCAGTTTTAATTTCTTAGTGATGTGACTGACTTCTGCAGTCAGCACCTACGTGAAAGCTCCGCGGGACGCGGGTGCTTATGTTTGTTTCTCATCAGAGCGCAGCAAGCTGTATCTCAGCAGTGGTCTGAATAGGTTTGGGTAACTGAATATTGTGAAGAAGTGTTTTCTACCAAAATCTGCCTGAGCATCAGTAACATTGGAGTCAACATTATTTGTTAATAAATTAGTCTGCATGTTAGAGCCTTGATGAAATTTTTCTAAAAAGGGAGTCTTTGTTCCTAAGTTCACTATTTCTCTTTACTGCCTAGATCTCTCCAAGCTCACTTTAGTCCAAATGCTACATAGTGCTATGGTTTTGGCTACATTTGACCATTTTTCAGGTCACTGCTCCTAGAACATTTCAATAGGCTACTTCTAAAATTACTTATTATGTGGAAATTATTTGCAACTCAGATGTAAAATGAAAAGCACAAAGATTTTTAATTTCTTTTTGGTTGGGGGAATGGGTAGTGAACAAAATTTCATGCTGTATCATGAAAGTATCAAAGTATCAGTGATACTTTGAGTAACCTTGTGAGTCTGAGACCCAGAGGATTGCAAAATGGTATAGATGAGCTAGGACAGTTAGCTGTGTTTGAACCTGACTGCTGTCAATTAGCACTAGTTTGGCTAAAACAAAATGGGTGCATCTCTCTTCTCTATAGCAGCATATACAGCATAATCTGTATTTGAAATGGACTACAGTGGTTATTTTAAGACTGCAGAACGGTTAGCAGGAGATACTTGTGTATAGAGGTAAGATATTTAAAGCAAAAGGCTATGGCCTTGATTTATAGAAAAATACAAGAGAATAACAAAGAATAACTTCATTAATCTCTTCACATAAAGATGCATGGTGAATGAGGCAGGGATTTGGGGTTTTTTAGCTGCATAAAAGGTTGGCTTTCTGCTTCAAGTGTAGATAGAAAATAAATATATTTTAAAGTAATTACTTTATAAAAATAGAGGACTATTAAGAACAGCTGTTGTCTGAAAGTTAGATTTTAAAAAACCCGATTAAATATATAAGTAATCTTTTACCCTTGTTACCTTATGAGCATCAGTGAAATCAGAATTCAGCTTTAGCAGCCTCATAGAATTTAGAACGTGTTAATCTCCTTTATGCAAACTGTATGTTATTCTCATGGGTAGACTTAGTGGTACATGGGGGTTTTTTGTGAACTAATAGAAAAAAATTCCCTGATTACATAAAGGTGGTGTTTTCAGCTCAGTTTTTTTTAAGTTAGCCCCTTACTTAAATGGGATTACCAGCAGATTAGGTGTCTCCTGTTTAAAGAGTTGTACTTAGATCTTGTGAAGTTCATAACTATGCCACTTCCTGTCCCTTCTCTGAAAATGGCCTTTTCAGGAGAAAGAGTGAAAGTCTTCAACAGTCACAGCTACAGGCAGATGAGACCTGTCCCGTCTCTACTACAAGGGGTTGGAGTTCCCAAGCATCAAAAATCACTGTTTTGAAATACAGCATTGTAAGTGGGCTAGCTGTCACACTGCACATTTGCCACAGTTTAAAGGTTTCCTGCTGCAGTTAGTGCTGTTTGTGAATTCCTTGGAGTTTCTAGTTGTTTAATGTTTGAATTTGAGGGTGTTATTACTTTGCTCTTTTCATGTCTTGCCAAATTGCCCTTCATGTCTTCATCTGCAAAGTGGGTGATCCTGCATCTGCTAGTGTTGCTAGGCTTTTTCTTCTTTCATGACACTATGTAAAAGCCTATTTCTGGGTTCAGTGGCTACTTCCTGGCAGCTTGGAGTTTATCAGTAAGGGCCATTTGACTGGACAAGGCTTAGGTTTGCATGTTCTTCAGCAAGTGACAATGATGCAGAGAATAGTCAGAACGTGAGTTGGGAAAATATTCTTAGATACGAGCATATTTTTTTTTCCCCTTTCACAAACTCTCTTCTGATATCAGTGATATTATTAACTTGTTGTCCAGTTTGAGAATACTCAGACAAATAGACTATCAGAAATTTTTAGTAGTTTTGAAAGGACACATGCCTCATGCTCATGAAATGGTAGTGTATTTTGTTAAAGCAGCTAAAAATTGTGCCTGCCCTGAATTTTGCTTTTAGAATTGGTGGCAGAAAAGAAGAAAATGGATTGGAGGAATTTAAGATAATTTTCTAAATGGTTACAATGAACTCATAGTCACCGTTCAAATTCTTAGTTGATGTTCTGGAAAGTATCACTTTGATTTATATACCAACATAACCAGTGTTGTGAATCTGGGAAAGGCTAATCCTCCAGCCTTTTATGGCTTTTGAGCATAAGAACAGATGTACTGGGTCACTCCAACCTTGTGTGTTCTGACTTTGACATTAGCCGATGATTGATGTAGAGGAGAGTAGAACAACAGGGCAAACAAACACATACTTGCGCTGCTATGAAGCATTCCCCAAGTTTCCAGCATTGTGTGCTTCCAGTGTGCTCTTTCTGCCTTTTGTCTTGCCCTTTTAAATGTCTAAACTCTTGTAAGTTTTAGAACAAATTCTTCTAGAGTTTAACTGTGTGTTCTGGAATAATTTATATTTCTGTTTTATTATGAAGTTCTAAAAAACTTTTATAGGAAACTATTATCTCAGCTGGGTTTTTAGTCATCACAGTGTGTAGTAGTTATAGTTGTGTATCTGCTGCCATAGAAAGGTGACATTACATTTGTCAAGAGGTGGGGAAATAAGACTATATACTAAGAATGATTGCTAAGATTCTTCGCACTAACATCATGTCTTCCTGAGAGATGAGGACCTAACTGTGAATTTAAATGGAGAACGAAATTAAACATTCATTTTCTGAGTAGACTTAAAGAGCAACAAGGGTTTTTTTTAAACCTGTCTTTGTACCTTGTGAAATCCTAACTCTAGTATTATTTTTATAATTGTTTTTTGAGGAGGCTCATGCAGGACAGTAGTTTGTGTACTGCTATCAAGCATTTAAGGAGTAGGATGTTTATCAAAACCTATGTGTGATTAATTTTCAATTCAGCATTGTAGCTACTCCTTGTAATGGTCCTTCAGTTTTCTCTGTGTTCAAAGATTAAAAGTGTTTTAAGTTGGTCTCCAACAATCGGAAATTATTTATGTGGCCAACCTTGAGCTTTGTTCTGGGCTTCTGTTTAAGTAGTAATACTGTAGCTTTAGATACTAGAAAGCCTGTTAATATTTCAACTGCTTTTCAGAAGTTTTAGCAGTAAAACAACACTGTCTGCAAATTTGGTGTAAGAGATCATGCCTGGGAACATAATTCTAAGTGTGAGGAGGTAAAGCTTTTCTACACACATAATCTCAGTGTCTTGGTTAGAAATAATATAGTAAGATGATAATTTGGTAAGTGGTCTGTTTTTTAACTGTTGTCATAGGTTCAAGCTGACTGGAACACCAGAATGTATATTTATCTTCCTTTATATATACTTACAAATATTAAAAAAAAAAAATTAAAATCTTGCATTATGTTATGCGCATCTTCAAAAGAGAAACCTATGCAGTCATGGTAGACAGTTAAGCATTACTTTCCTGTTTACTTACAGAAGGAGATGGTGTGCAAGTCTAGATGTGTGGGGCTAAGCATGAAGGATTAGAGTCCTAGGTGTAATCCTGATACAAGACTTTACTTTTATCTGAGGTTTTAGGGGTTCCTTGGATATGCCATCTTCTGCACTACTTTCTAGTTAATAGGCTTTTTTGTAAAGGTGAAGGTTAATTTCTACATGATTGAGGTAGGGGGAACAGTTCTACTTTCTTTGCTGGCTGCCGTGAAAGAGAAGAGGTGTCCTTTTTTTTTCCATATTAGTGACTTCTGTCTATTAATAGCTTTCATAAGCAGCAAGAGTGAAAATAACTGGAGTTCTTAGCTTTTACTTTCTTTCTGTTTTCATGAAGATGAGTTATTGGAACTTTTGTGATTGTATTCAAGTGCTTTATGTACCGTTCACCTATGCAAGCTCTAGGAATCAAACTAAATAAATCTCTACATTCTGCAGAAATCATTGGTTTTGTTCACCTGTACTTTATATGGGGGTGCTCTCAATCATTAAGGTTTGTTGTATTATGGGTTTTTAATCTAAAAATTATGAGAATTTTTTGGCAAAACTTATATATCATACTATACCGGTCCAAAGTATTTTGCATGTCAGTGATTCATGTGTGATAATTGAATCTTAACAGTGATCACAGAGGACATCTATCTGCTTAGCATTCAGTATGTTTTTCAATATAATACTAACTACCTAGACTTGATAAGATAAACAATTATTTCTATGTTTTTACCTTAAAAATTAAGACATCCCTTCAGTCTAAACGTATGTTACTGTGGTTTTCACAATCATAAGCTGAATGTATGCTGTTCATGCTCTAATTTTTTTGAATCTGGCAAAATGGAGTTGATATGTCAATGTAAATAATTCAAGAGTTATCTCTGTCACGTGATTTGTCTTTTTATGTGTCTCTTACATTTGTTCTCAGAACCTAGCTGTTCTGTGCAGTTTCCACATTGCAAATTAGATGTGAATTGAGAATACTTCATGTTATTGGAGATTACATAATTGTCCTGATTTTTTTTATCCTCAGCAAATTGATAATGGCAGGATATGCATTCTTATTGATGTTTCATTTAATTTTTAAAAGTGTTAAATGTTTCAGCAGACTGACTGCCTGCTTCCTACCTAGGCTTGTGTACATATCTTTAACTGATTTCTAATTTTTCATTGCTTTTAAGAACTGATAACTCATGGTTAGTTCAGTGGAAATGAAGAACAGTGCATTAATGTTTCTAGTTGGTGTGTTTCACTCAAATTCCTTTGTTTTGGCAGCATGTAGTTTAACAAGCCATTAAGAGCAGCTTTGCAATATACAGTTGCATAGCACTTAGACTTTGAAATTCTCTAATAAATGTAGAGGCTTATGTTAAGTGCACTGGGATCATCATGCTGTGATTCTTTAGTTAAGAGGAAGCTCTCACTTGTGTTCATAGTCAGTGATGAAATACTTAACTGTAGTGAAACACAACTTCGAGATGAGTCTTTAGGTGTATTTAGTCTCTTATTTCACTTTCTGGCTCTATGATTCTAGTAGGTGTGATAGCAGCTGCCAGTGCAATCTCACTTCAGAGTTTATATACATCTACTAAGTGATGTATATAAAATCAACACGCTCCTCAGTTTAACTCGTTATGTCCTCTTCAGAGTTACTGAATTACTTGTGTGCTAAAGCCTAACATTCTTTTTGTTGGCTTTTTATTCACATCTGCATAACAGAATAGTGAACTAGCACGCTGCTAGTGTGCTGAATGTGGTCAAACAATGCTGCTAAATCTGTCTAGGGAAAGGAGTTGTCACTTGTGCTAATATAGCTATAGCTGATCCTGTTTCATCCCTGCATTAGATGGAGTGCTAGCTGTTTTGTGTAGCTGGAGCTCTGGTGTTCTTTCTGTCTGGAGAATAGGATCTGTCAGAATGCATCATGATTCTCACTGGGGAAAAACAATGTCACAGTCCTGAAGGGATGAAAAAATGAGTCAAGCCCTAAAAGGTTATGAGAGTTTAAAAACAACAGAACACAGTTTTAAAGATATTTAATAGGTGCGCATCAGTAAATTTATGTAAGTCATAAAGAGTCACAGAATTCTTGAGGCCAGGGTCTTAAAAACACCAATTTTACTCCACACTGGAGGTTATAGTTATATACTGGGTGTTACTCAGTGCAAACAATGGGTCAGAAACTGTTTAGTGTAACAGAAATAGCAGGTATCTTTGTTCTGTGTCTTTCAAACTGCTTGCTATCCAAAACCAGACGGCAGATAAACAGAAAATTACACTGATGATCAGCAAGCTAAGCTGTTGTTGCAGAACACAAATGGGCTGGCTTAAAACTTTTGTATAAATCAACAAGTTTTAAATGAGATTTAGGCAAATTGTCCCAACTAGTGTACATAATGCCATCTTGCCAAATGTGAAAATCCATGTAAAAAAGAAAAGGTAGTGTGACTTCTCTCATGAGTTGCATCTGGAAGGGGTATGTTCTGCTTCTACTGCTTTACCTGTGAATGGCTCAGTTGCACAGCCACTCCAGTGTGGATCTTTATAAGACTAGTAATTCAGTTGGACTCAGTAACCCAGCAAAAAACTAACGTGGCCAAAAAGAATGAAAAGTATTCTGCTGAGTTAGGGAAATTATTTTAATATGAAGTGCATGGTTGCTAGAGTAGTGTAAAGGATAGGGTGTATCATACAGTGGGACAGGGTAGAGGGAAGGAATGTAAGGGGAGGGGCTGTGCATCTTCTGGCAGAAGAAAGCTCTAAGGTCAGCTCAGTCATTTTGCACAACTCCACCCTCAGAAGCACCATGGGAAAGAATGTGAAGATATTATTTTGTAGCTGTGGGCCAGCTTGAGATGAGTCAGCATCTCAGTAATAAATTTGGTAACTCAGGAAAGAATAGACTTTTTGAGGAGTCTTAAAAATATAAGAAGTATCTTTTTGTCTTTTTTCATAGAGAAAAACAAGAACTTCTGAAGGCCTAAAGACTAAGGGTTAATCAGAGCTAAAAAATACCTGCAGCAGTGGTCTGAACTGGAGTCCTTAAAACAAGAAAAAACCAAACCCAAGAACCAACCACACACAAAGCAAGCAACAGCAAAAAAAAAAAAAAAGGCAAAACCTGAAAATCTTTATTAACATGAGCTGTTTAAACTTGACAATGAAATGTTAAGGCCATGTTATTTCTTTGGGGAGATAGTCTCTAGTTTTTTGCCATATTTTTCTATTTCCACAATAATCCATGTTCTTCAGCATGGTTGCATGTGATTTTTGTGACAGGAAGATATGCAGTGCTGGATCTGATCTTTGATTACAGGAAAGCCACATGACTGAGTTTGTGGAACCCAGAATGTATTTAGTCTATTTTCACACCCGTTTTAATGTAAGGGACAGACAAGCAAGAGACTGTCTTCATTTATTTGTTAAATCCTAGGATCCCATAATGGTAGGGCTTGAAAGTGACCTCTGGACATTACCTAGTCCAACTTGTCTGCTAAAGCAGGATTGCCTAGACCGGATTGCACAGTTAGGTCTTGAATTCATCTCCAGAGAAGAAGAGTCCACAGCATCCCTGGGCAGTATGTCCTCATGGTGAGAGGGAATTCCCTGTGTTCCAGTTTGTTCCCATTGCCCCTCGTCCTGTCCCTGGGAACCCCTGAAAAGAGTCTGGCCCCAGCCTCTTGACATCCACCCTTTGGATATTTATAACCAATAATCAGATCTCCTCTCTGTCTTCTCCAGGATAAGCAAACCCAGCTCTCTCAGCTTTTCCTCATGAGAAGTGCCCCAGGCCCCTCATCACCCTTGTAGCCCTACACTGGGCTCTTGTCTGTCTGTCTTGAACTGGGGAGACCAGAGTTGGACACAGCACTCCCAGTGTGACCTCACCAGGGCAGGGTAGAGAAGGATAACCTCCCTTGATGTGTTGGCCACACTTTTCTTAACACACCCCAGGTACCATTGGCCATCTTGGCTGTGAGGGCATGTTGCTGCCTCATGGATAACTTGTTCTTTGCCAGGACTCCCAGGCTTGTCTCTGCAGCGCTGCTTCCCAGCAGGTCAGCCACTAACCTGTACTGGTGCCTGGGGTTATTCCTCCTGAGGTACAGGACCCTCAGGAGGAGGGTCCTGCAAATTGCCTTTGTTGAAATTCATTTGTTTCCTCTTCACCCAGCTCTCCAGCCTGTCCAGGTGTCACTGAATGGCAGCACAGCCACTCCTCCCAGATTTGTATCATCACCAAACTTGGTGAGGGTACAGTCTGTCCCTTTATCCAGTTCGTGAGTTGAGTAAGACTGGACCTGGTGTTGACCCTTGGGGTGTGCCATTAGTTTCAGGCCTCCAACTAAACTTCATGCTGTTTTATCTGAGCCTTGACCTTCAGCCAGTTCTCAACCTACATCCCTGTCTGCTCATTCAACCCACACTTCCAAAGCTTGCTTGTGAGGATGTTATGAGAGACAGTCAAAAGCCTTGATGAAGTATAATTACGTACCAAAAAATTATTGTTATTTTGTTTAAATTTTTACATCTGCCATGTGTGAAGTTCTGTTAGGTCTGCCTATCTTCCTTATTGGCTTCATTTTTAATAAAAATGAGTCACAGCTGGATAACTAAAACTTTCTGCTTCTTTCTAATATGTGCTGCACTTCCAGAAGAGAAAAAACAGGATAGCCAGTATTTCCTTGAGGTTAATATGTCACAAGTGTTCGAACTTTTTTGGAAAAGACTTTTTGCAGGGAATTTCCTCTGAAGTTTAAAACAAGACTTGAACTGACAGCTTGACCAAAAAGGGTTCTGTAATCTTAGTTCTTTCCAAGGTAGTATGCTGTCAGAGGATCACAAAATCACAGAATCACAGAATTATCAAGGTTGGAAAAGACCTAAAAGATCATCCAGTCCAACCATTCACCTATTACTACTAGCTCCCACTAAACCATGTTCCTCAATACAACATCCAGTCTTTCCTTGAACACCCCCAGGGTCGGTGACTCCACCACCTCCCTGGGCAGTGCATTCCAGTGCCTGACTACCCTTTCAGAGAAGTAGTGCTTCCTAATGTCCAGCCTGAATCTCCCCTGGCGCAGCTTGATACCATTCCCTCTAGTTCTGTCACTGTCTACAGAGGAGAAGAGGCCGACCCCCAGCTCACTACAACCTCCCTTCAGGAAGTTATAGAGAGCTATAAGGTCTCCCCTGAGCCTCCTCTTCTCCAGGCTGAACAATCCCAGCTCCCTCAGCCGCTTCTCGTAAGGCCTGTGTTCCAGACCCCTCACCAGCTTAGTAGCCCTCCTCTGAACGCGTTCCAGGGCCTCAATGTCTTTCCTGTAGTGAGGGGCCCAAAACTGAACACAGTACTCGAGATGCGGCCTCACAAGTGCTGAGTACAGGGGGACAATTACCTCCCTGTTCCTACTAGTAACACTATTTTTGATGCAAGCCAGGATGCCGTTGGCCTTCTTGGCCACCCGCGCACACTGTCGGCTCATGTTCAGCCGTGCATCAATCAGTACCCCCAGGTCCATTTCCTCCACACAGTCCTCCAGCCACTCCACCCCAAGCCTATAGCGCTGCCTGGGGTTGTTGTGGCCAAAGTGCAGGACTCGGCATTTGCTCTTGTTGAACCTCATGCCATTGGCTTCAGCCCAGCTCTCCAGCCTGTCCAGATCCCTCTGTAGGGCCTCGCTACCCCCAGGCAGATCCACACTCCCAGCCAATTTAGTGTCATCTGCAAACTTACTGAGGGTGCACTCAATGCCCTCATCTAGGTCATCCATAAAGATATTGAAGAGGACAGGCCCCAGCACCGACCCCTGGGGAACACCACTCGTGACCGGTCGCCAGCTGGATTTAACTCCATTTACTACCACTCTCTGAGCCCGGCCCTCCAGCCAGCTCCTTACCCAGCCGAGGGTGTACCCATCCAAGCCACGGGCTGCCAGCTTCTGCAGGAGAATACCGTGGGAGACAGTGTCAAAGGCTTTGCTGAAGTCTAGGTAGACCACATCAACAGCCTTTCCCTCATCCAGCAGATGGGTCACTAGATCATAGAAGGAGATCAGGTTGGTCAAACAGGACCTGCCCTTCATGAACCCATGTTGGCTAGGCCTGATCCCTCGGCCATCCCACACATGCCGCATGATCTCCCTCAAGACTATCTGTTCCATAACCTTCCCTGGAACCGAGGTCAGGATGTTCGCTTCTTTACTGTCTTGTTTTTTCTATAGTGTAGTAGTGTTGTTAACTATATTGAAGTATGAGCCAAATAACTTGCTGTATTTGTAGTATCAATTCAGTAGTGGATCTGTCTGTTTCCTATACTTTTCCTGTATAAGATCTCATAGTGGTGTGGATCTTACACTGGAGTCCCTGCTTTGCTTCAAATTACTTAACTGCTAGTGAAGCTTCTGGGAAATACCTGACTACTTTAAGCACTACAAAGAGGGTTTTACTCAAACTCTTCTGTCTTTCTAGAAGTGAGAGTTTTTCTTAGCAGAAAGAGGACAGCGCAAGGCAAAGTTGCTCTGCCTGTGGTTTTTGTACATGCATAACATAAAATGGGTTTAGTGCACATTTTAGTTAGGCAGCCTCATTGTAAAGGTCTACCATTGCTACATAATTGGTAACATTGGAAGCGGTACATCATCATGCCCTGGTTTGACATCCAAATTGTCTTTCTGCACAGCATACCTTGCCCGATTCTGAGGTGTCAAGTGGCTGGATAGAAATGTTGATTGCCAGTGACATACAAGAGCTTCCCTGGGCTAGTCTTGTGGTCTTTTCTGTCTACCTAGTGATCTTTGTTGCAGTAGAGGTTTACATTGAGTATGTAGCCATGTGTGCTTGCAAAATTAAAACTTGAAGCACTTTTCCTATCATTTTGGGAAGTTATTGTTGCTGCTTGTTCGCTGGAAAATTGAAGTAGAACATTCTGGAAAACTCAAAGGCTGCTCACCTAGCATCTTTCCTGTGGTGTAATAGGGTATGTAACAGGTCCAGAAGGGATGTGAGCCAGGGAAACTCCCACCCATTACCCACGGCAGCCCAAAACACAGAAATCAGCCAAACTTCTTTTCAGAGAAACCAAATTATAAGGAAGTTATTTTACTCTCCTTTCATGTTCTCTTGAAATTAGGGGCTATGATGTAAACTGTTCTAGTGCCAGCTATCCTAACCTACTTGTCTTTAGTGTTTCTCTTGTTTCTATGGCTTATGCTATTACAAAAGTCTCAAACCAAGTTAAGCCCTGGAAAAGTAAACCATACAGAGAAATACTAAACTTGGGATGGGTCTAGTAAGATCTCTAATTTCTGTGATTATATCAAAGTAGGCTTTTTTTGGCTGGGCTGCGGGGGGGTTCAAAGGGATGCATGCATATGCTCCAATTTAAATTCCAAACTTGCTGGATGTGTGGTTTCACTGTGCATATTGCTCTGCAATGCAAGGTAGCTCTGTATTTGTGGCTGCGTATTCAAGAATTGACTTGTTGCTGTGACTTAGGTTTGTGGGAAAGGATATTTCACATCAGGCTGGCAATGACTGAGATTTGATGCCTGTATTTAGAGTCTTGCCTTCAGAAATCTCACTGATCCTTTGAAAAAAAAAAATCCCAGTTATGTGGAATGGCACTATCGTGTCTGCACATGTGCTGAAGTTTCATTACACATAAGCAGTGTATAATCAATACAATCGACTCATCTTACCCTTGAGCACCTAGTCAGGTTAATTGATTTGGATGTCATTGCCACATAGACATCTCTATTCTACAGTGGGCTTACACACCTCAATTCAGGTGTGTATCTGTGGGTGTCTTAATCTTGAAATACTGTCTTGTATTCATGAGGGTAGTGCAAGTTCAGGGTCTTGTCTTTCTAACTACATTCTGGATGTATCCGGATAAGTTTGCTAGCTAATCTGCTTTTTCAAGTTTGATGCTTTAAATCGGTGATAAAAAACACAGCTTGGTTTGTGAAGAGGTGGTGAAGGAGATACTTGCTTTCCGTAGGACACTTTGACGGTGTTTTTGTATAATGAAAATGATACAAGTATCCTTTCAGGATGAACGGGAAGTGTACATGCCACAAATTCAGCTGTGGCTGTTGATACTTCAGTAGGTACTGAAGGTAGTATTGCTGCTTTCCAGATGATCTGGTGTTGGGAGTATTCAGGCTTTTTCTAAAGATTTGCTTCTGTGTAGTTTCATACAGTTTTTCTTTTTTGGTAATGCAATACTTTCTTACAGTTCACACAGGATTGCCATAGTATTTATTTCTAAATAAATCTACTGTCTACAGAACTGTTGATAGTACTGGTGTAGTGCTTATCATACAGTGCCTAATCCAGGACTGCACTAGGACCCTGCTGTTAAGCATCTCACTTTGAAAACTGTCTTGCTGCCTGCAAGACATAGTTTACTGGGGTTTCTGTTACAGTAGTTTTGTGTGTAGTGCTCTGTGCCCAGTCCCACTCTATGGTGCTTATCCCACTCTGACTCAACTCACAATCTTATTCCCAAAGGCAGGGCAATATTGTCTCACCATATTTGGAAACCCTTCTGCATTTCATAGCAGAACACAAGGTCACTTCATTGGTGTTTGAATCCTGAGAGAACTCAGGTATTGCTTGGTTTTGGTTCTATGCATAAATCAAATAGATGCTTCTTGAGGTAAAAATTATCTACATTCTGTGTACTGGGAAGCTGCATGTTGAATGCAAATTTAGATTTCCAGGTTTTTTTTTCTTAACTCTACCTGCCAATAACCTCTTTTCTTTTGCAGAGCCTTGTGATAATATGAGAGAGATTCTCCAGAATGTGGCCAAATTACAAGGCGTTTCAAATATGAGAAAACTTGGTCACTTGAATAATTTTACTAAGGTAAGTGCTGTAACAGTATCATAACAAGTGATCAGCATGAAGCAGCTTAATATCATGGAACAATACTTGGTATCTCTCAACATGTTGTGGGAGAGGAAAGGAGCTAATAAAACCGAGCAATTATGTGAATGCAGGGTTATACTGAAATTTGTCTGCATGTCCTACTGGCTGATTTTTTTGTCATATACACTGCTTAGAAGCCTGAAATATCTCCATTTAATGGTTTAAGTTGCAGAAATAGAGCTGAAGATTGCTTCCTGCTCCAGAATTGAATCAAACATGCCAGACTTTGGATGTAAACTGACAAAGTATGGTGAGGGGGAAGATTGTATCAGTGAGCACAATATGTGGTGGTTTGGATGTTGAATAGAATAGCAAGCATCAACATTTGCTGCAGTTTTTGTAGTGAAAAAGTTTTAAAAGGGTGATTCCTTGAAATGGTTGGGAAAAGGTTGCATGTTTTAGCATACTGAATGGTTGTGGTGGGTTGGCATTCCATTTATCAAGGTCAGGTAGAAGTGCATTGCGGTCAGTGAGCTAGGAGACGTTGGAACTTCAGTGTGAGCATTACTCAAATGGACGGACTGATACTCAGAAGGAGCTGATAAGTTATACACCTTTCTTAGAGTGCCACAGATTGGGCAGTATACCTGAAGTTAAAACACAAGTTTCTCTGACAGAGGATAGGTCCTGCTATAAGCAGTAGCCAAGAAACAAGATAGTTAAAAATTCTGTGGCTAAAGTAAGGTTTAAATTACTGTTCTTCTAAATGAGCTGGTGACAAATCATTGAGCAAGATAACCAGGAGGCAAACAATTTTGAGACAATCTCAAGTGAAAGTACAAATGCTGAAGGGCTGGTTTGGGGGACCAATTGATATGAGAATCAATTGTGCATGATAATCTTTAAAGTAGGCATGCTTCTTGGCTGTTAAAAGCACTGCTTGTGAGGCTGAACAACACTTCAATGGTCATGTGTAAAATTAATTTAGCAGGAGGGTGGTGAGTACTGATAATGAAATACAATAGCAAAAAAAAATCTTTTAGTATATTAAGTCTGTAAATGCTTCACTCTTTGAGATGATTCAGAGTGCATGTAGGATCATAGAATCATAGCATTCACTGGGGAACTGAATTTAGACTGAAATTTTTGCTTTGGGTCATTGCCTTACTAGGTCTGTCAGTGTGTCAGACATCCACCATTGACAGAATGCTGCTGTTTTTACTGAGATTCCAAGCCATGTTGCAAGAGCTCCCTTATTCTGGTAGAAACTGATGATGTGTAGCTGTGTTTCCTTTTTCTGCTAATCTGGAAGCTTTTAAGTGAGTGCTTCCAGATTGTCTACTTGCCTTAAAAGAGGGGGATTAGGTTTGCAGATGCATTATTCCTAGTGAAAAGTTGATTTTACTTCTGAAAATCTGATGTTGAACACCTTTAAATGTGGTAAATTGGTAAATATTCATACTGTAATAAAAGGATGAACCAGAAATTC
This sequence comes from Gallinula chloropus, assembly GCF_964237585.1. Taxonomy (NCBI): domain Eukaryota; kingdom Metazoa; phylum Chordata; class Aves; order Gruiformes; family Rallidae; genus Gallinula; species Gallinula chloropus. Next base: position 75,176,484 of record NC_140089.1, read on the forward strand.
TTTTGAAAAGATAGTTTTGAAAAATTTAGTAATGCCGAATGTAATATTTGAAGAATTTTTCTTGTAGTTAACCTGTTCTTAAAAATGGAAAATACATAACGAAACACAGGGAAGGTTTCCATAAGTTGAACTGAAGACTGGCAAGAAATTATACATGAAAACCAACTTTCTAAAATTAAATGCAACTTCTGAAGACAGTCTAGACTGTAGTTCATAGCCTGTTTTTGATACTGAATAAGTCACCCTGTATAAGGGAATCAGCCTACTCTAATATTTGGCACTTATATATCTGCTTTGTAACAGTATGACTTACACATGTGGTTTTGATAACTTCCTATTTTTGTTTGAACTGTAAATGCAGTTATGAAAATAGAATAAAAGTTTCAAATTATACTGTATTGTCTGCATTGTGGTAGGAACAATTTGGTGTGTTTCATTCCAGTGGTTAAGAGTGAAAGCCTGGAGCATGGGGGAGATATGTTTTTTGGTTGGTTTGTTTTTTTTTTTTTCCATTTAGAAGTCTGATCTTCTGGCATGAATTGGTATAGTCTCAGTTCCCCCTTTGAGAGATAGTGAGGGGAAGATGTGCTAAGACCTGAGGATGTTTGCCTGTCATAGAATCATATTGAAGATGAACTTGATTTGTTTGTAAAATCCTGCAATTTATGGTCCATACTTGAAAGGCTACTAGTTATCTAGGATATTTATTGTATGGACAGGGAAAGGACCTTTGAAATTATTTATAGCATATTTCTGACAAAGTAATACACAAAAATCTATAAAGTGCCCCAGATTTCACTTTGAAGACTGGGCAGATCTTGCATTTAGAAGAAACTTTTTTTTTTTTTTTTTTGCCACGCCAAGTAAAATACTTGTATTCACATGGAAACAAGTTAATGTGCACTTTCCTGACAGAGGTCATGGTAGATGTTTTCTATTAATATGAAAATCCCTGAAATGTTAGGTTCAGGTTTCTTTCCTTGGAAGGGCTAGATTTTTAAGGTAGGGTCTAGTCCTGTGTTCCCTTCCTTTTATTTAAAGAGAAGGAAAATAATCTCCTTTTAAGAATTACTGAAATAGACTCCAGAGTTTTGCAGAAATTATAAAATTTGTTTAAATAATGGTTGTCAACGGGATTTGTTGCTTTGTCTGTGAGGGTGATACAGTAAGGCTGGTACTTTGTGTGAACCTTGCATGTCTAAGAGGTGAAACTCGCTTATTCTTTCCCTTCAAGATAAGTGTAACTCAGCACCCATACTTACTATGCAAAGTATGCTGTATACATATTTTACAAAAATTTGCAATTCATTCATCAAGTTTTAGCTACTGCTTCTTAGTTAAAACCTCAACACTCATTTTTTTGTCTCCTTACCTGCAGAACATGGGTTGCTCTTGCCTAACAGGTGCTGCTATGTTTTTCTGCTTAAAAAAAATCAGCATTCCCAGTCTGGTGATGTATAGGCTATGGAAAAGTTAGTTTTGGTTTTGAATTGCAACAGTGGTAGACTTAGAAATTTTTCTCATCTGCTGCTCATCACCAAATATGTGAAGCTGCAGTTTTGTGGGGAAAAAAGTTTATGAAATATTGCCTAATCTGTATTAGTGAAAAATAATATTGTTCCTTTTAAACTATTTATGTCACTATTTAAGCCAACCAGAATTTTGACCTGAAAACTGTTCAAAGATTTGACCTCTAGTATATGGTCAGTGCATATTTCTGTTCTCACAGCAGTTTGCAGGCTCAGTATGTGCCTTTAGCCTAAGTAAACTGAGTAGGATTACCTATCTTCATTTATTTGGCCAGCTACATAAAGCAAGCACCTTCAAGTTTGCCAGCTTCTGCTGATTAATGCTAAAATATCATGGTTACTGCTTTGGGGTTTTCCCCGCCCCCATGAGAAGCAAGTAAGTGATGAATTACAGAAAACCAGAAGGAACTGTACAATTGCATTTACCTAGTACTTATTTAGAATCTTTTAAAATTGCATTTAAGCATTTATTTAGAATCCTTTATTATGGAAGGTTTATCCCACTGTTAGCTTGCGAAAGATCCTTTGTACATTTTTAAAAACTCTAAGCATATTTAAATAATGAACAGAAAAAAGATCCACAGATGTGGTTCTTAGTAGTTGGATAGCATCAGAGATATGGAAAACTATAAATCTGCTCAAAACTAATTCATTATTTAATGAGACTATGCTAGTCTGCTTTATATACTTGTTAGCTTTTAACCATGGTGCTAAATTTCACTGGGATATGGATTGAGTTTGAGCCTACAGAGGCTTTTGTGGATTCTGTCTCTGGTTCATAGTCTGTCGTTTTAGTGTCAGCTGTCCTTTGCAGAATGGGCAGGTATCTCATAATCTGAATGTAGTGTGGACTGACTGCATCATCCATCCAAGTAGCTAAACTACTATGGATGAAACTTCAAATCTTATGGAGACATATGTAGCAGAAGGGAACAAAACCTCTGCATAGAGACGTTCAGCTGTGGGGCAAACGTGGACAGCTAACGGGTCTAAATCCCGAATGCAGTTTCAGTAGAGGCTTCTCTTAAGACTAGGATCTACTAGGTAGTTTACTCATACATATTACCAGTGATAGTTCAAATAGTATTTCCAAAATGATGGTATAATAATTGCTTTTTACCTAGTAACTGCTGGGACTGGTCTGCAAATATAAATTTGAATGGTCTCAGTGTGCACTCAGCTTGTGTATGCTGTTGACCTGCTGTGGTTTTGTTGTTTTGAGCTACTGTTTCCAAGACATGTTGATGTGTTACTCATATTGCTATGACTCATCCAAGTAGCATGAAAAACTCATAGCTGACAGTAAACATGAAAAAACCCTTCACTGTAAGTTAGTCACTGTCTGGCCTAGAGTAAGTACCATTTTGTCTTAATTTGAAATCATATCCTTAAAGTGTCTGTGTTATTCCCATTCATTGCTATTATTTAAAGAAAGTAACTTTAGAGTTGTCTTACCAGCAGTTCTAAGAAGCAAAGTGTGCTCTGTGTAAAATTTATTGTGATGTATAAAACATATATACCTATGTTTTTATATGATCTATACATGAAAAATGTAAAGCGTATTTGCAGAATTCCAGGCATTTACATGATGTGGTAATCCGCCACTTCAGTGAACTACAGTGATGTATAGTTCTGAGACTGCCTGCAATATGCATGTTAATTATTAATATTACAGTCAAGCATAACACAGTTACTTGACTCTGTTGGGAATTCAGCCATCTACAAAAATCACAGCCTTTGAGCCAGAATCAGACTACCTTAAAGTTGTTTGAAGGTGAAATGAGAAGTGGCAAAGTTTTCCTGTTAGCATATTTAAGACCAGACATTTATAACTGAGCAAATATCCAAAGCATTGAGACCAGCTAAACAGTATCTTCTTTATAGTAACTTTCATAACTTTTTCCCCCCTTTTAAACATGTATTAACCCAAGCTTACTTTTGCCAGGTTTTTTTTCCGTAGACTAAATAAATCTAATGTCTCAGCCTTCATGGGTGTATTTTCTAGCTGCTGTGTGCATTTTTCTCCTTCAATTTACCAGTTGGTCTACTTATATAATGTGGCACCCAAATTTTGTTGTTCATCCAGTTTGGAGAGCAGCCAGTGAGGTGGAGAAAAGAGGTCTCTTAATATCCAACATAATGCAGTTATATTAGTATTTCCAAAAGTAAAATTTCCTTTTTTCTTTTTCCTTCTGAAATGACCTCACATTAACTCATTTAGTTTATAGCTGTAATTTACAGATCTTGCTTTCCTTTTGGAATTTATTTTTTGCATTTAACATTCTGGATGTTTTCTGGGCATCTTGTATTTCTCTGTTGGGCTCCTTTCAGTTTTCATGTGTCTTTTAATGTGTGGTACCCTGAAGAATATAATATGTTGGTCCTTTTATTAGATTGAATTTAGGCACCCCTTTCAAGTCACTGAGACATTTTTGAATTCTGATTTTGCTGACTAACTTTTAAATTCTTTTCTAGCTGGAAATCCTGTCAGCACACTGCCATATGTAAATTGCAAGTAAAGCTAATAAATAAGTAATGGTGATGTGGTAGAATGAGTATAAGCTTCAGTGACTAATCTTGTACTTGATATTTTAACCAATTTTATCTGCTTGTTCTGAGAGAATTATTTCATGTGCCTGCACAGATGCCATCAGACATTTAAATAATTATCATTGTATGCAAAAACTTGTGTCCATACATTGGTTAAACTTAACAAATGTTGTAAGTATTGTAGGATTACATGACAAGTTTTAATTTCAAGGTGTGTTCAAATTTCTTTCTAAATGAGTGAGATTTGTGCACAATGAAAGCATGTTTAGAGAGGAAAACAGTTGGTATTGGGGAGCTAATAACCACACTACATGCATTTGGTAAGAATGGTTACTTACAAGTAGCCCTGGGCTGGTCTAGTGAACTGAATGCTCTTTAGCAATTACAGCAAGTTAGGTGGGTTCCTGGAACACATCATCTACTTTAGTTTCATCTTGGAACTGCCCAAGATGCAAACTGATGGTAAGTTTGGAGACTTGCCTCAGAAGTGCATGAGTGCACACAATACCAGCATTCTCAGAACTGTTTTTTCCTACCTTAGAATTATAATTCTGTGGATTTTTTTGAAGGGGAAAGAAGGACTGCTGAGGATAATTTGACATGTTAAATTAGTTTTTCTCATTTGTGTCTGGAACAGAATGATGTGGAGACATTTAGATGTATAAATGATAAGCCTAAACAACTATTGATGTACTTGTCTGAATCTGAACAATGAACTGGTTTTACTCACTGTCTTCTCACACTGTTTTGCTTACACTCTACCAGCCAATTTTTACAGTTCATAAGATGTCAATAGAAATGCTAAAGCAGCAGTGGTGGCCTTAGGCAGTCCGACAGCATGGCATAAAAATAGATTGATGCTAGGAAGTGACATACTGTCATAACTAGTTAATACACCAATTGTCTAGTTTTGTTATCATTTAGATTTGAAAGGTGGGGGAACGAGATTATATAACAACTTTCCTTATGTTTTTATAATCATCTGTGGTTATTGCAGCTACCGTTAAGAAAAATGCAAAGTTTCAAGTAACTTAATATGAGCACAAATGTGGATCTGATTCAGGCCAGTTTCTTAATGTCTCATTAAAATTTTATTTCAGCATTATCACTGCATTTTTCTCAAAATATGAAAAATAATTTCTTAAAATGTAATGTGATCTCTGGATGAACTTTCACTTATTGAACATAAACCTAAGTTTTGAATACAAATCATTATGCTAATAAAATACATTTACTTAAAACCAGAATTTCTGTACAACACGTTGATTTTTCACGTGGAGGTGAACGGTAGAAAGAGAGCGTGGAACAAGTTGAGTATTTCAGCTTCCAGTACCCCTATGTTAACTGTTGAGTTTATTATAAATTTCTTAGTGCTAGCAGTAAACATATACAAAGAATGCGGGACAGGGTTTTATGTAACTTAGTACTTTCAGGGGTCTTCACTAGTTAGCACAAACACTGAATTCCTCACTGATGAGAAACTGTTAATACTGCACCGGCTCAGAACTGAATGTGTCTGTTTCAAAAAGAGGACAAAGTGCAAAACTATGGCAATCAGTATTAGTCACTTGAATTTTTGGAAGTGCTTGGAGAAGTGCTTTGGAATTTGGATGCTATAATTATTTTGTAATTTTAGCTAGGGATACTAAACGAGGCTAATAGGAATTTCTTTGTCGCTCTTGCAAAGGAGACCATCAGCTGTTAAGAGAAAACACTGTTTTCCTTAAGAGGCTGAAACATCATCACGCACTGGATTGCTCCTTTTGAGATTGGTTTTGGGGGTAAAAACTGTACTTGTAAATCTTCAGTCTTGTGTTCAAAATGCATGCATATGGATGAAACATTCAGAATTTGTGACCTTTATAGGTGTCTTTCATGTGTGTAAATTCTGATTTTTCCAGAAATAGAAGTTCTATGGAATCAATGTCAGGCCAGGCCAAGGGACAGCTATGGACACTTGCCATTGGCAACACCTTCTGACTTTATTTCTGTGCCCATACTGCTGTGGCAGAATGTGGCAGTGAACCAACAGCACCAGTCTTTGCTCCAAAACTCACCCAAGCCCCCTTTTGAATGCAGATGTGCTTTGACTTCAGTCTTGGTAATACAAGCAGAGAGAACAAATTGCCCAACTAGTGATTCTTCCAGAAAGAACTTAAAAGGAGCAATCCATAGCTGAAAACCTTGATTGGTAGGCAGCTTACACAATTGTGCAAGGTTTGGTCTAGTATCAGAAGCCACAGATTTTGGTATGTCTGCCTTGTATAGGAACAGAATACTGACAGCAGAAATTCACAGGAAGTCTGAAGTTGATAACCCTCCCTTTGCCATGAATGAAATTCCTCAAGTTTCTTTGAAAGCTTTGCCAAAAATACACAGTTTTACATAGTCATTTTTAAAGAGTTAAAAATAACAGATGTTTTTTGTTTACTTTCAGCTTCTTTGTAATACTGGCCATGCTGAAGAAAAGCTAGGTTTTACATATGACAGCATCATAATATGGTAAGTAGTAAGGAGAACAACTAGAGCAATAGTAAGGTAGCCTTATTGTTCTGGGTGCCATTAAACAAACTTTTATTTGTACTTTCAAGCTAGTATTTTTTATTGCTAGTATGTTTGAAATTTCACAATGCAAAAATATACCTTTAGAAATATTTTAATGAGTGATATACATTATTCTCTTTCAGGCAAAGAGGTGGAAAAAACCTCTAATGTTGTGTTCCTCATAAACATAATACCTGTAAATGTTTCAGCACTTGCAGAAAGTACTTTGCTTTCCCTGCTACTGAAGTGCTCTGTGTAGGTACTTTCAAGTGGACTTTTCCTATATTGTTGCCATTTCTGACAGTCAGAAGTAACTCCATGATTTTCTCAGACCTTCTTTTTTAACCTAGACATTGCTACATTTGCCCTGAAGCTCAGCATTGGTGGCAGAAACAATTAAAATCTCGTATTTAATACGACTTTGGTATTTCAATCTAGTTATCTGACTTACGAAAGCCAGCTTTGAGAAGTAAGATGTTGGGAAAACTCGGGTAATTTCTTGTGGAAATATTCTAAAGCTTTCTTAAATAGAACTGATTTTCCTTGCTAGAACTAAAAAAATAGTATATTTCTGTGAACGCATATTTTGTGGTAAACTTTGTAGGTTATTTTCTGGTCTTTTTTTATATAATCCATTATAGTGCTTTATGATGAGACTAAATATCATTTAAGAGTATAACTTCAAAATTCAGTGTTCTTTACCAGTTATTTTAAAAGCAGACTTTAAAAGGTTTTGTTCCTAATGTTTTTATAGAAACAAGTTTGCATGAAGGTCTACTGATCCAAACACAATTTTGGGTATTGATAAGCAAGAAAGGAAAAAGTCTGTTCTCAGCAGACACAGGGGGGAAAAAAAATTGGCCCCCTTCTTAGGAAAATGCAAAAAAAGCCTTCTTAGAAAAGGACATGTAGCTAGAAAATAATCTTGGTTAGTGTCATTACTTTGGTTGGTCCAAAGGTTCCTCAGAGAGAAGCATTTTTATGTAGGTTGTTCTGTTGTAGTGTTAGTTCTCAAACTTGAAGGTACCACTAAAATATTTACATCTTAAAAATGTTAATCAGCTTTATTGTTGTTTTTTGAGAAATATTTTTATAGGATGGATTGTATTAATGAAACAGACTTTTCCGGTGAATTTAAGACTTCTGCTCTACAGTTACAGGCATTCTGCGTTATTATTTGTATGTTATTTTGCTATACAGCATACAGCCATTCTGAGTAACCTACAAATAACATTTTAATTTTGGAAATAAGCTTCAAATAGGTTAATTACATATTTCTTTGCAAATAAAATGCAAATTCTGTAATTTGCTCTGTTGGTGTTCCCAGTGTTATTTCAGGTTTCCATAGGCAACCTTTCTGCTCAACAGAATAGACTTGCTTTTCTTTGAAAACATAAAAAGATATTTGGATGCAATAAATACTTTGAGTTTTCTGCATTTGTGAAGTATGAATGGCTAACCTTAAAGCTTTATAGACTGTAAAGAGACCTGTTATTTCAAGAATAATTATAGATTTCCTATGAAGTTCTAGTTTTGGGGTCAGTAACCTTGGTATAATTTTTACCCAAATGAAAGTTGCAGTCTGCAATAATTGCGATTATTTTGAAGTTTAAAATATAGTCTTTAAAGCTCCTTCTCTTTTTAGAATTTTGTCAGTCGAGGTGCCTGATTCTAGTTTCTTCCTGCTAGTGGAGGGAGATAAGTGACACATTTCACTGTCATTCCCAGTGTAGATGGGTATTCCAGGTTCCCAGAGCTCCATACCTTTCACAAATGATAGGAAGCCTTGAGCCATGAAGAAAATGAAATGTTGCTAGGCCTCAAGCTTCTGAGGTCTTAGAGAAACGTACCAAGAGGCTTTGACCATAAGCAAAATTCAAAGGACTCATAATTGCTGGGCTGAATCACAGATTTGTCAAATCACGGTCATCTTTCTGTAGTAAGTGGATGAGATGCTTTATAAAAAGGTGTGAAAGTAATTCTTTAATAGGTACCTTTTTTATTCCATCCTTTCTTAGTTATTGTAATCAGTCTTAATTTTTATCAACCTTCTTGCTGTCTTAGGAAGTTACTCACTTTGGCAGTGACACTTAAAACTCGCCCCAGTATTTTATTGCTCTTTTACACAAAAATTTTTGGGGGGCTTTCAGCTACAGATGCATGTGGCATGCTGATATAAAAATAATTTTCTTGATCTGATTGCTATCTTAAAATTGTGTAGTATAGGTTTATATATAACACAGTTTCTAACCTGATGTGCATTTGTTAATCTAACAACCTTTCTTTGCTATCTTTTTATTTGGCGTATGTACAGTTTGTAATTTCCCTTGGAGTCTTTTCATAACCCCATCCCACTCTTACTAATATAAACTGTATTGCACTCTGTATTTTTACTCCCACTGCTTCCTCCAAATCAAGAACTGATATTAAATGCTACCTATAAAAGAAGATTGTGAACCTGGATAAAAATCAGGCAAAAAGCTGTGAATCTCATACTCACCTCTGCTCTTTGAATTTATCTTTTCAGCTTTTGATTTATGAAATTAATTTACATGGCTTTATATCATCTTTATATCCCATAATTCAATCTTCAGCAACACCTTGTGCCTGTTTATTATTGTAATAACTTGTCTGAAGTCTGTACAATATAGGTTGTATAACTCTACTGAGTGCTGCATATTGCTGCCCAGTTTTATTTTAAGGTGATTTTATTTAGAGATCATAAATAGTCCTATGAATGCCCCTCAGAATCTTTTTTGCATAGACGTCTTTATCACCTATTCTCCATCTTGACCATTAATATTTATAACATTCAGATTGTTCACGTTAATATTATTCCCAAACACTGAGATGTGAAACTTGGTGGGCCACTGACAGTGCTTACAAATAGATTTCCTCCAGTTCTTCCATCGTTTTCACTTCTTAGTCTAACTTGTATTTTGTATGATGAAAAAGACTTTAGGATAGGTATCCTCATACAGATCTCAAAAGCAATGACAAAGAAATAAGCATTTTATTCATACTGTCTTCATTCTGTTGGTGTCTTATTTGCTTCATTCCTGCTTTTTATTTTGAATTATCCAGCAGGTCTGATTTAATTTTTCAAGTTTTCTTGTAGTACAACTGAAGTCAGAACGTGTAAACATAGACACATAGACATAGGTTTTCCTACATATGGCTGTTTTTCTACCTTCTGTAGCAGATCCTCATTGTTTTTATAAGGTTAAGCTTCTCTCTGTTTTTTGCAGTTCAGTCATTGGCCCGTCAGGGTTTTTTGCTTAGCTTTTAGTTTTAATGGAGGTATTTTTGTTCAGCCTTGTACACTTCTATATGTCATAGCTTTCATTAGACCTCTACGGATTTTGATGGTATTTGAGGTCTATATCATTCTAATGAGCTATACATATTGGTTGCATTCTTTCTAGTTAAAGATGGCGATGCATCCTATTTTGGTACCTTCTGCTTTTGAATGCTGATAGTGTTGTCTTTTGTAGTGGCTTCACTATTGCCAGTTCTTAAATTAAGAATATGCTCCTATTGCGAGTTGTAGAACAAGCTTTCAAAGCATTGATTACTTCTGAGAAGCTGTTAGTCTAAAGCATCCTTTTGGTCTGCCATTCAAGAAAAGATTTCATCTCAAATACAAAAGTCATGTACTTGGTGGGCTTGGGGAGGGGGATCGGTATTTGTCCATATTAATAAGAAATGTCATGGACAGCAAAAACATTGTTTGCATAAGTAATGGGTAACTTCTGACTTAAAACACTTCAGCAGAGTTTCCTTTAACTAGTATATACAAACCATGTGTAAACTGTGAGGTAAAAGTCCACATAGAAGAATACCATTGAGTAGAATAGAATCTTAAATGCACATTCCTCAGACTTCCATTTCAGCAAAGCTGCAGAACTAACAACAAAACCTGATTTATGATCTGAAGAATACCTATTACCTGTCTATTCAGTGTAATTGAGAAGTTATTTGTTTGCTTTTTTTGAATTACTTTTGAAATTAATCTCTTTGCTAGTACAAGTTTTTTAGAGAAAATATTTTTTAACCTCACAGTATCAAGCATCTGTTTCTTCTAGCTCAATTTAAAGTAAAGTGGCAATCTATGTGGGGAAACATATTGGGTATTATAACAAAGATGATCTTTCTGAGGTAATTCCCTACATTGTGCTGGAAGTAATAATCAGATCATGTTGATTTGTATATAATAGTACAGCCTTTCTGCTTTGTCTAGGTATCACTTGGAAGTAGGTTCCTGTAGATGACTTTCACACAAACCAATTCATCTGCAGAAAGATTCACAAGATACTTTGACCTTGGAGTAGCTGATTATCATGCATGACATGATAATAGCATAAGACAAGAAAAAATAAGCTATTTGTATAGGTAGAAGTTCATTGGCTGAACTACTTACATTCTTAGATGTCCACTGAAAGATTCCTACTAAAATACATTGCTGTGAGGTTGGGGTTTGACTTTTGGGTCTGACTGGTTTGGGGAACTTTTTGAAGGCCTTCAAAATAAGCATGTCACTTAATACTTCAGAATACACGTCTGGAGGCCCTGGGTGTCTCTTTTTACCTAGACAGCTTAGGAAATTAAATTCTGCTGATGGTTATGTTTAGGAAAGCTCACCTTGGTGCAAACAAAGTGCTTTTAAAATTTGTCTGAAGAAAAGTATGTTTCGGTTATATGTTAAAATGAAATCTGTAAAAATCTGCCATGCAAGTTGCTGAAGTTCTAAATCTTACATACTTCATGTAAACATAATGTGGTGCCATAACATCTTTGAGTGGTGCATGTAATTACTTAATGTGCAAATTTATCTCTTTTAGGGGTGAAGACATTGTTTTGAGGACTCGTGCAGGGTTGGCAGTCTAGCAGAGGAGGAAATTCTCTCTACCTATTCATTTTTTTAGACTAATATTGTGCTCAGCTGTTTTCTCAGTAACAAATTGTATACAGATCTTGGTCATGTATCACTTCATGTATGTGCAAGCTATTCTTTGGGGGGAAAAGTGTTGGTTTGTGGCTTTGCCAGATTAACGTTTTGTCTACATCTGTTGGCAGGGTGAAGGACGTTTTGCCTTCTATGCTCTGCAGGTTAATAATCTCGAAGGCAGAAAATTTATGCAGAACACTTATTTTTTAAATTCAGATTTTACGTTAAATGGGTAGATAGTGGATGCATGTAAGATGGTGAAGTCTGCCTGATGCTTAATAGTTGTCTTCCTTGTTTTCTTCATTGTAGTCTGAGGTTAGCTTTACTAAATGAAGCAAAAGAGGTGCGAGCAGCAGGATTGCGAGCCCTCCGCTATCTGATTCGAGACTCCAGTGTTCTTCAGAAGGTGCTAAAGTTGAAAGTGGATTACTTGATAGCCAGGTAATTTTTCTATTCTTCTTTCTTGTAAATTTATACAAATGTAAATAATTTTTTCATGATTGATGCAGGTAAGAAAAAGTGTTTTCATATCCTCTTTTGTTCTTCATACATAGTTTTATAAAAGCCCTTTTTCTTCAGTATAAATGTCCTTTAAAAATAGGATGATACATCACAGCATCTGATAATCCAAATAAAATGCTGTCCTAATATATGATATTATGACCGCTTTTTTTAGATGGTGGATGTTTTTAATCGTAAATGCCATTAATCCTTAATTATAAGGTTGAAATATCAGTAATTTCCATGTCTTAAGATGTTTTATGGAAGCTGTTGTGATTCTTGGTATCATAATGCTTCAGAGGCTCTACTACAATCAGGACTAAAATGCCCAAGAATTTGCAATTTAAGTATAACCTATGACTCAACAGAAAAAATAACAAAGGGCGAACAAAAAAATGAGATAGTAAGATCAGCATTATGAGTGGATGTAAACATTAGTGTTTCTAATGCTTCCCTTGTTAAGATCTTATTGGATTTAATATACTGATATAGATCAGGAGTTGGAAGGGACCTCTGGAGAGCATCTAGTCCACCCCCACTGCCAGAGCAGGATCGCGTAGACTAAATCACCAGGCATGAATCCAGGCAGGGTTTGAATGTCTCCAGAGAAGGAGATTCCACAACCTCTCTGAGCAGTCTGCTCCAGTGCTTCCTCACCCTCATAGTGAAAAAGTTTTTCTTATGGACCTTCCTGTGCTCCAGCTTGCACCTGTTGCCCCTTGTCCTATTGCTGGCCATCACTGAGAAGAGCCTGGCTCCATCCTTCTGCCTCTCACCCTTTAGATATTTATAAACATTAATAAGGTGACCCCTCAGCTTCCTCTTCTCCAACCTAAAGAGACCCAGCTCCCTCAGCCTTGCCTCATAAAGGTGTTCCACCCCCTTCATCTTGGTGTCCCTGCATTGGACGCGTTCAAGGAGTTCCATTTCATTCTTGAACTGAGGGGGCCAGAACTGGACACAATATTCCAGATGCGGTCTCACCAGATGGGAGAAGGACCTCTCTTGACCTACTAACCACACCCGTTCTAATACACCCCAGGATGCCATTGGCCTGCGTAGCCACGAGGGCACATTGATGGCTTGTGGTCATCCTGCTGTCCACCAGGACCCAGATCCCTCACCTACACTGCTCTCCAGCAGGCCAGTCCCCAGCCTATCCTGGTATATGGGGTTGTTCTTCCCCAGATGCAAGACCCTACACTTGCCCTTGTTAAATCTCATTAAACTTCTCCCTGCCCAGCTCTCCAGCCCTCTGGTGTGTCAGCCACCCCTCCCAGTTTTGTGTTGTCAGCAAACTTGCAGACTGTACACTCCACTCCCTTATGCAGGTCATCAATAGTACAGGTACCAGTACTGGCCCCTGGGGGACTCCACTAAATACAGCCTCCCCACTAGACTTTGTCTTATTGATCAAAACTTGATGGCTTCTTCCCTTCAACCAGCTCTCAATCCACCTCTCTACTTGACCTTCCAGACCACACTTCCTCAGTTTAGCCATGAGGATCCTGTGGGAGATGGTGTCAGATGCTTTACTGAGGTCAAGGTAGACCACATCTACTGCCTTACCATCATCTATCCACATGGTTTTATCCTTTTAAAAGGCTCTTAGATCAGTCAAACATGACTTCCCCTTGGTAAAACCATGCTGACTGCTCCTAACAACCCTCTTATCCTTGATGTGCCACAGACAGCACCAAGGATAAGTCTTTCCACCACCTTTCCAGTGATGGAAGTGAGGCTGACTGGCCTGTAGTTACGTGGGTCCTCCTTCTTGCTCTTTTTGAAGACCAGAGTAACATTTGCTTTCCTCCAGTCCTCAGACACCTCTCCTATTTCCCAGGATTTAGGAAAGGTGATGGACAGTGGTATAGCAATGACTTCCTCCAGTTCCCTCATCACCCTTGGGTGCATCCTCTCAGGACCTGTGGATTTATGGATGTCCAGATGGCTTAATTCATCCCTGACCCAGTCTGCATCAACCGAGAATTTTTAAACAATCTGTTGTCATTTTGTTTCTTCGGTTTTATTCAATTGTATAAATATTAACGCAAGTTGTTAACAGTTAAGGTGAAACTGTTGTCATAAACGTGTTTTGTTTTTTTTAACTTTTTAGGTGCATTGACATACAGCAGAGTAATGAAGTAGAAAGAACGCAAGCACTTCGATTAGTCAGAAAGGTAACATCTAAATATATAAGGAATTATCAGATATGCCAATCAGTTGTGCTGACTACCAGCATTTTCCATAAGCAGTTTTTTCACACAGTGTCTAATACCTGTCCTTGCTATAAATGAAGAAATTATAGTTGGTAATTGGAAAGAGAAAAGGAAGGGTATTGTTGAGAGTCACTTTGATTTTAATCTGTTACCACTGATAATCTTGAGAGGGCTGAAAAAATCTGTTAATTTTCCTTTAAGGATCATACTGGGTAAGATCTGGAAAAATGCTTATCAAATGATGAATGCAAGGGTATAAGAACCATGTTATTAAGTTTCAGCTAATGAAACTTTGTAGTATGTTTAAACTGTGAATTCAAGATGGGAGACTTTCTGCTATTTGAGAAATGAGACAAATTGTTATTGCTGGAATAGTCAGTTTAAGGAATGCTTCTGGCTTTATTGCTTTAGCTATAGAGGTTGATGCTATCCATAGTTCTTTTCTCAGATAGTCAGTAAGACATAGCTGGTCTCCAGTGGTTACTGTACTGTGTACCCATGACACTTGAAGATACAGTAGCAGAATTTTCAAGCTCATCCTAGAGAAGCTACTGAAGGCTTGTATTCTTCCACTGAGGATTAGTTCTGCATTGGGCTAGTTAATTTTCTTTGTAGTAGCTAGTGTAGTGCTGTGTGTGGGATATAGGATGAGAACAATGTCAAGGCACTGGGTGAGCAGCAAGCAGCTGCATGGTGCTCAGCTGATGGCTGGGGCAAAGGCACAACAACATCTTAAGAAAAAGTACCAGAAATGAAGTTTGAAGTAGTTACTGGAAGAATGTTTCCACGGTAGTATTGTGTGTCTCTATTCTGGTTAGTGTATTACATACATTTATTTGTATTTTATTTGTATATATACTTAGGTTAAAAATATGCAACTGTGTATTTCTTATAAGCTCACTTGGTTTCTGTCTTACAGAAGAGATAATATGTTTGATAGACAGTTGTACCAGGAAGAAAATTTTAGAGTGTAAACACCAAACATACAAAAAACAGAAACAATGGATCCTTGAGGAAGTAGCAGTTTAAGTTCTTTACTAGTCTGCTTTAAAAAAAGAGTTTCAGAATTTCAACATAATAACTTAGATCAGAAAATGAAATGGAAATAGCTTTTTAAAATGAATTAGTAATATTCTGGTCAGAAATTTTTCCTCATTCTTGGGCTTTTTTGAGTATTTCCTATTTGAGCAGACGTCTGTTTTTCTTGAAAGAAACAAGGGAATACAGAAGAAATAAATCCATTAGTTTGATTTTAAAAAATGATCCTTAAAGATAAGCACTAAAAAAAAGATACAGATAGCCACCAGTGTTTTTCCCCTTCATCATCGTACAAGGATGCTGTGCATGGGATGTATGTGTGTGGAATTTGTTGTGTTTTTTTACACATGTTGTTACCCTGCTCTTGCCTTTTCCCCGTCTCTCTTCATCTCCCTCAGTGTCTCAGATGCAGAGGTTTGATACCAGGTTTCCTAAAAGGGTCCCAAGACCTTTACGCAAGAGTTGATGCATAACTTAGAGACATGAAAGAGCTGAACTGTGTTTCACTGACATCACAGAACTATTGTTTGCAGATCCAAATTCTGGACACAGATCTTATCCTCACTTTTGATATCAAAAATTCTCGTATGAGAATAGCATAGATACAAAACTTCAAAACATTTTCTTGCTTTCTTCCCTTTAATAAAGTAGGACAGAAACCAGAAAATGTTAATCCTATTTCTATATATTTATAAAAAGCATTTAATTACGAACTTGTTGAAAAATGTGCAGGTTAAAATAGCATATGAAGAGGAAAAGAAAAAGAACTTAAAGCATTTAAAATCTTGGTTTGGGTTTTTTTTTTTTTTAAGGCTTTGTGTTCTCACTGCCTCTTGACTATAGTCACCTCTCCATTTCCTATTTAGAGCTTTGCAATTTAGCAGTGTCTTGAGCCATGAGAAGATATGCATAAAGTTGTTTCTAAAAGTGGGTTTCCATCTAATAGAAGACAATAAGATCTGTTTTATAAAAATAATTTTGTAGGCAGTATGCTTTATTTTCAAAGTACAAGTCAGGATTAGATACAATATGAACATAAATCTTTCTTCCTCTTCTTTTTAAAAGGAATTTTTAAAGACAAAGTCATAGTTTTTGTGTATTATTGCATCATAGTTGCTTGTAAATAACCTTGCATCTACGCATCTCCTGTCATTGGTTTTTAGAACTGCATTTAAATACCTAGAGCAGAACGAGCAAATGTAGTTTTTATTTGTTCTAAAAGTGTACTTGGAATTGAACCTTAAAGATATCTTTCTCATGTCTTAAAACCAAAGAAAACCATGAAGCTGAACAACAATAAAAAACTACTTGTGTTCTTACACTAAGTACGTGTCTGTCAGTAGAAAAAAGAGGTTGTAATTTTGTAGAGTTGACTGGAACACACCAGTTCTGTTGCTAATTCTTGTTATTTCATACCATTGTAAAAGTGAAAGACTGAGTGGGTGGGGAAGTTTGTTTTTTTTCTTTAGAGTCCTATCTTAAAGCTTCCTGTTTTGTGGGTGACAACATTTTATGTATGGCAAGAAGTTTCTCAAAAAACATGTCTTAAAAATAAACTTGTTAAAGTGTTCAAGGTATTTCTCATAATGGTTGAACTCTTCTCATTTTGACATCCGCTGCAAATAAGGTAAAATGGTCAATCCCTTCTGAAGAAATATCTTTAAGCATCTAAGGAAGCTGTAAAATTAATACAGGGCAAAACAATTGTGGAAAAATAAGGAAGATAAGGTTGCTTTTGTTGGAAATATAAGGGATATTAAACAAAACCTTAGAAAACTAACAGTAAGATTTTAGGTGTTTTAATGGATAATGAGGCGTAGGGCTTTTTACATCTCACTTGTATTTACTAGCAGAAAAAATATGACATGGCTGAGTGGTCTGTAGCACATTATGTTGTTCCCTTTTTGAGCAGTCAGACAAAAAAGCTACTTCCTCCTTAGCAGTAGGCCTGTTTAGTGATATTCCATAGTAAAGTGGGTATGTATATTTTCTTTTCACAAACCATGAAAAAATATTCACAGCAACTAAGCCTTTGTAGTCAAAGGTTGGTGGAGGGAGAAGAGTTCTAGTATTGGTTTGTTGTTTTGAAGTGTGGCTTTTTGTGCCTTCAGTGTGTGCAGAGGGTCTTGCTCCTTAACCTGATATGAATTCTCATTGTGCTAAATTAGTAGCTGAGGATTTCCATGGTGCAGGACCTCTGCAGTAGAGCAAATGAATGCTGTTTATTAAAATTTGTTCTTCTGTGTCAAAATGTATTGAGATTTTTATTTTTCTTTAACTGAAGAATGCATGTGGGTCTTGGTAAACTGAAAAGCAAAGATGAAAATTTGAATAAGGTGTGTCTGTTTTTGCTCCCATAGCTATGTAACTCATGATGAAGTTGAATTACACTGCAGTTCAAGGAAGAACAAGTAGTGTGCAAGATGTTAAGGTGCTACTGACAGTTGCCTTTCAAATACTATATCAGCTTCTTTGTTGACTGTCCTTCCTTGTAGTCTGAAGCAATCTAACGTTGCTATAAAATGAGTTTATAGCCTTGGCTAATTAAACAGTTCAATAGGTATTGAAGAATGTTGCAATATCATGAATCTTCTAGAAGAGTTTGTAATCTAACTTTTGTTATTGGATAGCATTTTTTGTTGATAAAAGCAGTTCTTGGGGGGGGGTGGGGGGGGGGGAGATGAAAAAGCTAGCCATGGTTCTCTCTGCAACAGTCATCTCTTTAACCTTCTTGTATTATGATGAAATAAGATAAAAATAAACTGAAGCAGTAAGAGTGGTAAATTGACAAAGAATTTCAAGAACAAAAGCAATAATTTTGAAGATGTGCCAAATACAACCGTCTGGTTGTATCTAGGAAACAGAATGATGGTGAATCTGTGAGTATATTTAGAGAAATATTATGAAGAAACCAGAGGGCTTTTTCTTTCATTTTTGGCAGATGATCACTGTGAATGCTTCATTGTTCCCCAGTTCTATTACTAATTCTTTGATAGCAGTTGGAAATGATGGTCTTCAAGAAAGAGACAGAATGGTTCGAGCATGTATAGCCATTATCTGTGAACTAGGTAAGATAACTGAAAGCTAATTAAGAAAAATTTTGACATAGTTGTCATCAGTTGTCTTAAGAGATTCTATTCTGTGGGTTGTATTAAGTAGATTGTACTCAGATAATTAAGGCTATTTGTTAAATAATGAATTGGGCGTTAAATGTTGTTAATGTCAGCTTCATAGATTTTAGTCATTAGTTTGATATAAAACGAAATCACTTTAACTTAAAATCTCTTAAAGTACCAGAAGATTTCAGGTGCTGTTCTTTCATTTAAGACTTGCAAATTTTTGGTTTACCTTAAAAACATTTCGCTGTTACAGTTGACCTTTCTGAACCTAATGGATTTGAAGTAAGGAGAATTCCTTACGTGAGATGCTGACAAATGTATAAGTGGTCAGTGAACAGCGAAACAGCGTCTTCTTTTTTTTTATTTTTTCTTTTACTGTGGGTACTGTAGTTAGCTGGCTTCTGGAAGTCAGTATTTGTGTCCATGGGAAGACTGTCTGCAATTTATGCAAACTCCCTATTGTCAACGTATTGGTACTGACTTTTAAAGGGGCTTTTTTGTGGGGTTTTTTAGACCAATCAATGAGAAATAAATCCAGTGGTGTTTTTCAAGACCAACTTTGGATTTAAAGGAATAATCAGTTACACCTTTATATTCTAGTATAAATATTTTTATCTATGTCAGCCAAGTGAAGCACAAAACTTTTTACCAGGGAAATCCAGAAGCTTCTGTATGGAAAATCGGTTGGAAATAAATTGGGAATTGCTGCACAATGGTGATTGAGTAGTATTTTTCTTCATGATGAAAATCTCAATTGATTACGAATGTCAGTTCCATTAAAAGCCAAAGTGACTTGTTTTTTCTTGGTTTTTTCTTCCTCTAGCACTTCAGAATCCAGAAGTGGTGGCCCTTCGGGGTGGTTTAAGTACTATCTTGAAAAATGTGATTGATTGTCAGCTAAGTAGAATAAATGAAGCTCTGATAACTACAGTTTTGCACCTCATTAATCATCCAAAGACCCGACAGTATGTGCGAGCAGATGTAGAATTAGAGGTGGGTTCAGTTTGATTTTAGTGACAGAAATTAAATGTATTATCAATGAAAATATTTAGTCTCAGATTTCACCCTGTGTGTTAGTGCAAAAAATTTAATGTATGACATTTTAGACTAAGCATAATGATCTAGAAAGGAGAAATTACATGACAGATTGGAGTGGGACCAAGAAAGGGCCAAAAGGCATTAAAACTGTACTTTCATGTGAAAGTAATGCTTGTCTTTCTTTTGTTCAGCGAATTTTAGCTCCTTACACAGATTTTCACTACAGGCATAATCCAGACACAGCAGAAGGACAACTCAAGTAAGTGTTAGGGCTGCTATTTGTGTTATCAGTTGTATTCATGGTATTGGATTTCAGCTGTTTTTCTTTACAAAGTGAAAATAAAAGCAATGGCAAATGACTAATACTAAGATGCTTGAAATATAAGATTAGAATGCAACTTCCTAAAGTACTGTTAAGCATTTAAGACTTAAAAGGGCTTGTATAGCCTGGATAAGAAGAGGTTGGGGGATACCCTCCCTGAATAGCAGCCTCTAATACATGTGAAGACATGATCAACAAGATGTAGCCATGGATGGCCCTTAGTGGTGGTGGAAGGTGGGAGGACAAGAAGCAACAGAAATTGAATCAAGACAGGTTTCAATTTGATACAAGGGTGGGGGAATTTTTCTGTGAGGTCAGCCAAGTGTTGGAATAGGCTGTCTGGAAAAGCCCTATTGCCTTCATCCTTGAAACTCTGACACCAAACTGGTTAAAGCCTTGAGTATAAAACCTGGTCTGGTCTCAGAGCTGACAGCTGCTTTGTGCAGGAGTTTGGACTAGAGACCTCTTAGGGTTCTTTCCAACTTGGATTATTCAGGTGGTTTTAATTATCCAGTGGCATTATATGCTCAGGTCTGGGTTGTTGAGTATGGTCCAAATCTTCTGGTCCCAGCTATAGACTTGCTGCCAGTGAAGGCACAGACTGATTAATTTGACCACATGCAAGTGTTTACTTTGATTTTTATCTTCTTACCATGAAAACTCCCCTGCAAAATGAAAAGTAACAATACTTAAAATTCTAATCTTTGTGTGTGTATATATAGATACTGCATAAATATTACTGAATGCATAAAATTTCATTGGGGTTTGTCCCCCATCTGAAAATTTCAGGTAACTACTTTTTCTTGCTATGTTAGTAACATTGTTTTATAGTAATTAACTGTATTGTGATATTTGCTGTTATAATGACAGGGAGGACAGAGAAGCACGGTTCCTAGCTAGTAAAATGGGGATAGTAGCAGCATTTCGATCATGGGCAGGTAAGATTCTTCTTTTGTTTGTTTGAGGTTTGTTTAAAGCTGGGTGTTTGGAAGGGGAAAAGAGAGACTTGTTTAAACACAAAATGCGTCTAACTTGATGTGTCTTATTTTTGTTGGTGCCTTCCTTCAATGCTACGAAGATGTGTTCTGTCTGATGTAATTTGGAGCATGCATACATACTTTTCTTTAACTCTGTAGAAAGTCACAGTGTTCCCCCACCTGGTAGAGAGTACACTATAAGTTACACTTGTACTTGGCATTTGATGGTGAGAGGATGTTGAAAATAACATCGTATTGTAGGAATTCACCTTTGAGATGATTCTGTCACTGTAGGAAATAAATCTTGTCTGTGTGAAGAGGTGCCAATAGAATAGTTTCATTAGGACATACATTCACCAGGTGCAGTAGCTGAAGAGACATTGCAGATGGACATAGTTTGGGATTTTTCATGTAGAAGAATAGAAGAAAGCAGGTTTTTGCATTTTTCTAAATTCTGAAATATTACAATACCTGACATAAAGAGGCTGCCTTAGGAAGTGCTCATTCTTTAGTCACTATGGTGTCTTCCAAATAAACTAAATCAGTTGATGTGACTATATTCCAAAACTGAGTAGGATTTTTACAGGCTGTATTTAGGAGAGATTCAGACTGTATAAGAAAAACCTTGTTCATCTTAATGTTCTGGGAGTTATTGCTAAGCTGGGTTTAATATCCAAGTATCCTTCAAAAGCTTCTCATGTGTATTCATCTGTTTGGGAGGGAAGCTTGAGAAGTCTTTGACAGCTTTGAGTCTTTGAAAATTCTAGGAAGCAGTTTCTTACAGGAGTGTTCCTGCATCTTCCCTTACTCAGACATGTCTGAAAGCTCAAGCATCTGAATAGGCAATTGTCTTGGAATATGTTACTTGCCATGGCACTTGCTGTTACTTGTTATGTTGAGATTTTATGTTACTTGTAATGCCGGAGACTAATATAAATGTTTAGTACAACAGTATCCTTACACTGCCTTCCCAAAGGACGTGTAGCTTAAACCATGTTTGGGGTGTAGTTTCATTTTGGTTTGGCTTTTTGGTGGGGTTTTTTTTTGCCCCTCAGTACTGTCTGCTGTGTTCTCCTATTCAACTCTCATTTTCCAGATTGGGTTGTTCTTCAGAGCTGATAACTATGTCCTTTATCCTCATTTGCGGTAATACACTTGGAAGTAAAACTGGGGCTTGCAGCAATGACTGCATGCACCTAGATCTATTTCTGCATGGCAGTTGGGATGTGGACACTATCTGCTCTTGGAAAAGACCGCTGAAGTGCACTGTGTAACACTTAAATGCCTTTAGTATGTCTGTGGCCATATGTATACCTCAAGTTTCAGTGACATGGAAGTTTTGAGATTGAGGACTTGAATTCAAGTTCATGTAATGCATATGGCATTAAAATTAAGTAGGTAGTACTGAAAATAAGTAGGTGAGTAGATGAATTTTTTTATTTTTTTAGTAACTTTTAAAGAAAAACAGTTTAGATTTATGTACAGTGTGCAAAACAAAAATATGTAGACCTGGATTCTTTATTTAAAGAAACAGGGTTTCTTTTCTGGATAGCATGTTTCTGTAAGTTTTAACTTACTCTGTAATGAAGAGGTCAAGGAAGTGCTTACAGTTACAGTCTTTGCAGCTGCATTTTTAATGAAAATACTGTAAACTGAGGCTGAAAAATGTGGAAGCTTTAGGTGGTATTCTTTAACATTTAGAAACAATTTGAAGTCTTAATATTAAAATATTATACTGTATTCTTATTCTATGAGTTTAAAAGGACCAAATTATAAGAGAGGCTCTTCCAATTTATGTAAAGTTAAATCTATCATGTTGAAACCTTGGGAGATGGGTGCTGGCCTCTTGGGAAAACATGGTTTAAAACAGTGCACAGAATGTTACTCCAAGTACATCTAAACTAGCTGCGCAGAATTCACCTGTGTTTAAAAGGAACAGAATGATTTGTTAGGCTAAGGTACAGCTTTGGTGTAGGAACTTCTCACAGGTTTGCTAAGATTACATAGATCTCAGATTTTAAGTTTCATTCTTTACTGACAGTTTTATCATTTCTTTCTACCACTTTTTTGTGTAAATTTCACTTTTCCGCAGAATTTGAAAATACTGTTCATAGTAGAAGGGGTAAAAGTAGCTATTGCATTTAATCACAAAACTTTATTTCCTCATTGGAAAGTCTTGTTACGTGTTATTGTTTGGAAAGGAGATGACACTATAAAGGTGAAAATGTAGTTTCTGATCTGTGCTTGTACACAAACTGTAAACCAAGTTTTAAAAATGCATCCAATACTTTTTTGTTTGGTAAGGTAATACTATAATGTTTTCTAGGTATTATCAGCCTGTGCAAACCTGGAAATTCTGGGATTCAGTCTCTTATTGGGGTACTCTGTATACCAAATATGGAAATACGGGTAGGTGGCAAATACTTAGGACTAATATAGGAATAATAATGAATTTTAGAATTATTATAAAATATGAATTCACATATTAATTTAACAGTCCAGTGGCTTAAGCATGGACTCCATTTATGAGATCACTGTCTGTTATGAGTTTTTCACCCCCAAGTGAAAGTCTATAATTCTGTTCTCAAAGGAATTGTATAATAGAAGCACACCCTTTGTGTCTGAGGGGAGAAAAGGAGAGAACGGAGAAGAAATGTATATAAATTTATCTGGTCACAAGTCAAAACAAGTTCACTTTAGCTGTAGTTATGAGTTTAAAGCATAATAATCAGAGTTGAGACAGAGAGAAATAATAATGCTTCTTCCCAGTTGTCTATTTAAAAAAAGCTGATAGTGACAGCAAGAAACTTAAAAAAAGAAAATGTTGTCCATGTAGCCTGAGTGTCTGTAGAATTCTTAGTGAGAATAAGGCAGAGTTCTAAAGTAAAAAAGTCCGTTCTTCACTTCTCCAGATTCAGATATTTACAGCACTGTTTGGGTTGGAGGGCCCATAAAGATCATCTAGGCCCAGCCTCTGCCATAGGCAGGGACAGCCACCACTGGACCCAAAAGTCCATCCAACCTGGCCTTGAACACTGCCAGGGGGAGAGCAGCCACAGTTTCTCTGGGTAGCCTGTGCCAGGGCCTCACCACTCTCACAGGGAAGAATTAGATTATATCTAATCTAAAATTACCCTCCTTCATTTTGAGGGGCTAATGGTCCATTTTAAGGTCCTATCACTCGAGTCCCTCTCCAGCTTTCCTGTAGGCTCCTTTAGGTACTAGGATGCTCCTTGAAGGTCTCCCCAGACCCTTCTCAAGGCTGAACAAACCCAACTCTCTCAGCTTGTCTCTACAGGGAAGGTGCTCCAGCCCTCTGCTCATCTGCATGGCTGGCTGCTTTGTTTTTGTTTCAGTTCTTTAAAATAAGCATAAGGACGGGGAGAGATCATTCCATGATCAGTGTCATGGCCAAAAAGGAATCATCACAGACTAAAAAAAAAAAAAAAGCATGTAATTCATTACATCACACTACACACACAGAAACCAGATGAGAAGTACAACCAGATCTTAGAACACCTTCCCACACCCCTCCCTTCTTCATGGACTCAACTATATTCATGATTCCTCTGTTCCTTCCCCCAGGATGGTATGGCAGGGTGGGGGGATGGGGGTTGGATGGGGAGAGGGGTTTAGGTCAGCTCCTCACAAGTTGTTTGAGTTGTTTTCCTTCTTAGCGGGTGGAGGGATGAGGGGCATTGACCATTGCTGGTGAGCTTGGCCTAGGTCAGTGGCAGGTTCGGCCTGGAGTCTTGCTGATGTTTACACTTCTAGGCCTAGGGGAAGCTTCTAGCTGCAGCTCCCCTTCCTCCACCAGAACCCCGCTACACAAAACCACAACAGCCTGTTATCAGAAAAAGAAACTGAAATGAATACAGTAGTTCTATAGGTATCTCATATTCTGTGTTACTAGGGAAGGACAATTTATGAAAACGTATAAAACTCCAGTCACAATTTTTGTTTTGTAGCGAGGTCTGCTTGAAGTTCTCTATGACATATTTCGTCTTCCTCTCCCTGTTATCGCAGAAGAATTTATTGAGGCACTACTTAGTGTAGGTAAGTATTTAGAAGCAGTTTACGTAAGAGTTCTGTCTGTGAAGCTCTTCTACAAATTTGAACCTTTTACTGGATCCTCCATATTGTAAATTATTAATATGTCAATGTTAGCTGTTTTATTATTGAATTCATTGGATGAGCTAAGTCCTGTTTAAAATACCTTAACGACTGTTAAGTTTTACAAAAGATGGACAGTGCAGCACAATGGAGCATTTACACTGTGGTGGGCTGACCCTGGCTGAAGGCCAGGTGCCCACCAGAGCTGCTCTATCACTCCCCTCCTTGACTGGACAGGAGAGAGAAGATACAATGAAAGGCTTGTGGCATGAGATACGGACAAGGAAGGATCATTCACCAAGTAGAATCATAGAATGCATTAGGTTGGAAGCAATCTTAAAGATCATCTAGTCGTAACCCCCAGCGCTGTGGGCAGGGAGGCCTTTTAATTAATAACCAATCAAATCAAAATGGGATAAAGAGAAATAATACATTAAGAAACAAGCAACCAAAATTCAAACCTTCCCCCACCCTTTGCTTCTTCTTGGGTTTAACTTCTGATTTTTCCCTGACTCACCTCAAGTGGCACAGGTGACCAGGGAATGGGGATTACAGTCAGTCCATCCTCCTCAGGGGAGTGCTCCAGCGTGGGGTGCCACCCACAGGAGACAGTTCCCCATGAACTTCTCCAATGTGAGCCCTTCCCACGGGCAGTACTTCTTCACCAGCTGCTCCAGTGTGGGCTACTCTCTCCACAGGGCCCCAGGTCCTGCCAGAAGCCTGCTCTTGCAGAGGCTTCCCATGGGGTTACAGCCTCCTTTGGGCATCCAGCTGCTCCAGTGTTGGGTCTTACATGGGCTGCAGGTGGATATCTGCTCCACCATCATCCTCCATTGCTGAAGGGGAACAGCCTCCCTCAGAGTGAAGAATTTCTTCTTACTATCTAATCCATGTATTTATACATAGCAGAGCAATTACTTCTATAGAATTGCTACTCTGTAAACCTAATCCTCTCTTTGACCTCACAGTTAAAAAGTGTCAGAGCAAAAGAAGCAATTTTGAGTCTTTAATGTTCTAGCAATTCTCTTCTCCCAACTCTGGTTGCAAATGTTTTGCCATGCTGTCAATAATAAAAACTTAATCCTTGTTCCATGTTTATAAGTAAACAAATAATTCTGTCTCACAAACTTGTGACTTTATGACATCCAGATCCAAGCTTTTAAATTAGCCTTTGTTTAGGAGTATGGATTAGATGATTTGTTAGAGATCTATTCTGACAAAATTTTCTTTAATTTGAAACGTGAGATAACATTTGTTGGCAAGAACTACTATTTACATACTGACAACTGTTAAAATAACATTAAATCTGATGTCATAATTACTATTGTATCTGTCCGTATTTTCCTCTTCTAGATCCAGGGAGGTTTCAGGACTGCTGGAGACTTTCTGATGGCTTTGTAGCTGCTGAAGCTAAAACTATATTACCCCATCGAGCCAGGTCAAGGTGAGAATTTAATGAACTTGGTCTAAACCCTTCTTTTTATTTTGTGATGATGTTGACAAAGTGTTTGTTTTCTTGTAGGCACAGTAAGAAATGAACTTCCTAAACTGTTTCCATACTTTTTTCTCTGTAGGCCTGATCTTATGGATAATTATTTGGCTTTAGTGCTCTCAGCTTTTATTACCAATGGACTTCTAGAGGTAAGTAATGACTTTACATTTGAATGGATGCTTGCTACTTTTTTTTCCTGTAAACATTAGAATAATATCGTAATCATTTTTTAACTTCTCAAAGGGTCTGGTTGAAGTGATCACAAGTAGTGATGACCATGTATCTGTTAGAGCAACTATCCTTTTAGGAGAACTTTTGCATATGGTAAGTAAAACGTTTTGCTGAGATTAAGTATTGCTAGTAGCCAGTTGTAAATAGATGTTTCCTATTAACAGCTTTGAATTTTTGTTGTGAACTTGGAACATCTAGTAATCATCAAAACTTCCATTACATCTTTTGGCACTTCATATATTAAAACAGTATGAATCAATAGGAAGACAGTTCGGAAAATCTTGAAAGTGGTGGGCTTTCTCCTCCAGGGATGTTCCTCAGCTCTCCAACTCCCGCCTGTGTATTTCCTTGCCTCAGTAGCCAGTTGCATTTTTATTGTGGAGTCCTGCAAACTCATCCATCAGTTACTGTGCTTTGGGAAAGGACTGTTGCAGATTTTTGCTTTTCTCAGAATGTTGGTGCCCCTCTGGCAGTGTGTTTAGCTTTCTGCCTTGCACGCTGGGTGGGTGAAGCTTTTTTTCATGTTCATCTTGATGTGTTTGTGGCACCTGATATTATTCATTCAGGCAACTGCAACTTAGTGAAGTGCTTTGTCAGCACTGCTGTGGGTAGCTGAAGGGACCTAGCTTTGTTCTTTCTCCCTCCACCTAACATATATTTTGCAGTAGCTTCTTTCTCTTAACCTAAACCATTTTGGTATAGAGATGATATTACTATTTACATATACACTTCAGAGCTACTTTTTCGTCTCCTGAGGAGCCATTAGTCATACATGAAGTGCTATGATTTAGCTTTCTTGAAAACAGTTGTCTGTATTTTCATACCCTTTCTTCATGACAAGACTAGCATATGGAGCAGAGCATTTCTTGATTAGTCGCCTTGCACCTTGTTTTCCCTTATTAGAGATGGTAAAATTATGAAATACAACAATGGCATACAAAAATTTGAATATGAGTTATCAGACATAGTCTGCATTTTCAGATGACTTATTTCAGTGGTGATTAATGCTCAGAAAAAGACAAGTTCACAGTCTTCAGATACAGGTTTACTTATTACTGCGGTGATTTACAACAGCTCAGCTCAGTAGCTGTTCTCTAGTCCCTTTAGTGATTTTTCGTTAAATAATTGGGGGAATTTCATGAGTATTCAGTCAACCATGTAGTTTAAAAAGAGGAATCTAATGTAATGTATGCTATTTTTCTGGTTTCTGGAATACTTTTGAATGGGAGTAACTGTTAGTAACACGTGAGTATTCTGCAAAACATAAGGGTTTTTTTTGTTTTCTGAAGAGATGATTCATTAGTCACAGATGCCTGTTTATAAGAATACTGAACAAATATTTGTACTTTACTTTTAAGAGAATGAAGTAATTTATTTATCATCATTTTTCTTTAGTTTCCAAAAATATTTGCAGAATTACTTGTGTCCCAAAATAAAAACAAATGCTTTGCAATGTAGAAAGTTACACTATTAGTAATTATTTGTGTGTGCAGACAGTTTTAAATAGAAATTAACAGCTCTAATTGTATTTTAGACTTGAGTTTTTTTAGTATTTGATACACATGACTTAAGGATATCTGATACTTTACTAGCTTTTGCATGTTACCTTTAAAATTCCACAAGTGAAAACAATACAGACTAGAAGGCTTTGAAATCTAAATTGGTTTTTAGTTACTTTGAATGGTATTTCAGTTCATTAGTTACATCAGATATTCAAAATGTAATTATGGCTCTGACTTATAAAAGATAATTTTGTTGTCGTGCATTTGTGAAAGTCTTGTGAAAAGTGTTGAACTGTTCAAATGTTGGTCCTAAGGAGATGTCTGAAAAGGTGGTGATGAGTTATTCTAACTGGCCTTTTGTTTTTAGGCAAACACAATTCTTCCTCATTCTCACAGCCATCATCTGCACTGCTTACCAACGCTAATGAATATGGCAGCATCTTTTGACATCATGAAAGAGAAAAGACTGTAAGAATTCTAAGTTCCACCTCAAAGCAAAAATATTTGAATCTCCTTTTCCTGTGATAGATGAGTGAAAATGTACATTAGAAGTTTTCTGGTGGCTGGAACCACTGCTCTTTTTATTTGAAAGCAAACAAACACATACAGATAGAAATGCTTTGCACATTTACTGGGGAAATAGTTTCCAATGCATCATTCCAGAAGTGTTTACAGTAACAATTTAGAAATTTGGAAAGGAAGTTTTGATGATAGATTTCAGAACACGTTTGCAGAGATTGCAAGGGTTTTACCTATATTTTTTTTTTCTTAGAATGAACTGGAAAGCACTGTTTGACCAGGGAACATCCGAGGTGTTCTGTGTGTTTGACCTCCTCATCTCACACTTTTTTTTCTTGCATTTCAATACAACTATGTTTTCAAAACCAAAAAAGCCTGCATCAGTTTTTTTCTCCTGTTGCTGTTTAGCTAATTAAATAGTAAAGTAATAGACCAAATCAGTGTAGCATTAATAGTGTGAGCAAGAGTAAAAAGTGTAATATTGGCATAGACCTGTCTTTTTGCGTTTTTAAACCTTTTTTTCTTCAGAATATTTCCGTTTCTTCCAGTTCCATTTAAATACAAGAAAGAACAGAAATTTTAATTTTCGTGCAGCATCCTGCAATGGCATGTGGTTAAGCAGTATTAGGGAACTGTTTGCAGTCATGGATCAAATGAGATATATTTAGGCATCTGATAGAAAGAAAATGTTTATAGAAGCATCTTATTGCTTTTTTTGAGATTCTAATAATCTGTGGCTATTTTATTTTTATAATTTCCCTGTAAATCTACTCATCTTACTATTTAACCTGTGAATGTCTTTGTCATAAGATACTGTCTCCTGGGTACTTCACACAATTTAAACCTTCTGGTGAAAGAAGCCATATAACTTGGTAGATTCATATGTCTTTAAAATGTTTCTGTAACAGTGTTCTTATATTTTTTTCATAGAACACCATTCAAGTTGAATGTGTGGAGCTTTTTTCCAATTGAAAAGTTTAGGAGACATTTTTGTTAATTACTCTTCCCATTCCTGATCTGCCTTGTTAGAACAGTATTCTGATAAATATGTCATAAATTTCTATTTGGTCTTTCTTTATGTAGTCTGTGATAAATTACAGAACCTTTCTGAACTGCTGTTGTGAAATGATAAATGCTGCTTGTAGAGTGCTTCCAAGAAACACAGTTGTCTGCTTTTTAGTTTTGAAACTTTCCAGGACCTCAGTAGAAGATTTTGATATGTGAAAATAGTTACATTTCAGAAAAGACATACCTTAAACTCTGTCTCAGGATATTTCACTTGGTGAAAGCTGTGGAGTAAGAGGAGGATGAAGAGAAGAAGGGATACGTTTATGGACTACTTGCACTTTTCTTGCATTTTTCACATTTGTAGTAAGAATTCCTGCCTTGGTTGAAAGAAAGTAATTTTGCAGAAGTATTTCTTTATTTGGGGATCTTGTTTTTGGTCAGCATTCTGTGTTGTTTCATAGTCTGAAAAACTAACTTATTAAATTGATGTAAACTACATAACACCTTTGAATTTGGTCACTTAGAAGATAGTATAGAATAAAAACACTCTCCTACCCAATGAGAAATTTTTTTAGTGGGGAAGAAAAGTGGATTTACCTCCTCGTTTTTTAGACTTCCTTATTTTATTTGCTTAGCGGATTTTTTTTTTCTGCAACCACTCTTTTGTAATTAACTATTTCTGCCCTTGTCAGCTGTCATTTCTATTACTTTATATCTTTTCCTGGAAAACTTCTTACACACTGTTGCTGCAGTGTTTAGATATTAAGAGCAGGAAGTATTGTACTGATACTCCTGCCACCTTCTGGGGAGAAAAAAAAAAAAGAATTTACAAGAAATATTTTGTTATCAAAGTTGAAGCTAGCACACTCAACTCAACTTTACAGCAGAATGTTGACCTACTGTGATGTGTTACAATATTTTATTAACTTCAAATTTTATAAAGTCTTTGAACTGTGATAGACACCACTAAGTGCAGAGTAGAAGAAAATGTATCAGTAAGGCTCATTCTTCAGTACTAGAAATTCCAAAAGATAATTTTCAGCATAATTTCAGTGCAAGGCTATGGATGTGTGAAGATTTGTATCAAGACAATTATTTTCCTTTTATTTCTTTTGGAATTACTGTTTTTTTCTTGAGCCATGTTTAATTACTGAAGGTAGAGCACGTGTGCTCTTACTTGAGTAACAGTTGCCAAATACTGATTATAGTATTTTTTTCTATTAGACGAGCAAGTGCTGCACTCAACTGCTTAAAACGTTTTCACGAGATGAAGAAAAGAGGACCTAAACCTTACAGCCTCCATCTAGATCATATTATTCAGAAAGCGATCTCAACGCACCAAAAAAGGGATCAGTACCGTGTGCAGAAAGACATCTTTATTTTAAAGGTATTACTTTTCGTGTTGGATTTGGTTTTGTTTTGGTTTTTTTCCAAAACTGAATTTGTACTTTGGAAACTTGGGTACTTCCCTGCAGGTCTTACCCTCTCATCTATTTCAGGGCCATTTATGTAATTTCTCTGTAGTATCTTTTTCATTTAATTTGTATTGTAGTTAGCTTATGGATACTGTATTGTACTTAGAGAAATTGGGGAGTGAGATTACAATAATTTGTAATGTTTCTTAGGACAATTGTTATCTCTCATTAGGTTCTTAATGCAGTAGTCTAACCATTAACTATAGTTAAAGCATAGCTATAACCAACTTACTCTTGAATGTGTAATACTGTGGAGCGTAGTCCTTTTAATGATTGTTACATGAACAGTAAGTACATTGTGTGGCAAGACTGAAAAAAATGATGCAAGGAAGCTTACTGTAGCTTTTCATGATTGTACTCTAGGATACAGAAGAAGCACTTGTAATGAACCTTCGAGACAGCCAAGTTCTCAATCATAAAGAGAACCTGGAATGGGATTGGAATCTAGTAGGGACCATACTGAAGGTGAGCCTAAGGACATGTTTTTTAATACTTTTTAAGTCTCCATTCACATGTGAGCTTTGGCTCACAAGTTTAGTGCTGATACACTCTCCTTTTGTATACAACCCTTAAACTAAATGGGGAAATACACTACACTAATAAGTATGATTTAAATTTTATATAACTTTCTTTGTATAGAAATAGACTTGATAGAATTAGCTGTAATGACTTTAAAGCTGATGATGATTTAGACTACACAGGGATACTGACTTGTTAAGTTTCGTAACAGAATTTTTTTATATAACATGAGCTGAAGACTTAAGGCTGGAGCTGGGATATAGATCAAACTTCAGCTGCTTAGACTGAGCTCCAGATGAAAACTTCAGTGGTATGAAGTTGTGTCCTATGTTTTGAACTAATATAAATGCTCCCATAGCATCAAGTTCGTTACAGATTTGTTAAACTAACTATCTCAGACAGGGTGGGCGTTTTCTTAAATATGTGTACCTTTTAAGAGGCTCTTTTTTTAAGCAGAAAACTTTCTGTAAGAAAGAAAACTGAGTACTCACTGTAGTCTTCAAGCCAGAATCACTCTAGTCAAAGTGATCCTTCTGTTGTTATCCCCAAGTAACACTGTCTTACTGTCTTCTTTACTGTGTTGTTACAAAGATAGTGAAAGTGCAGAAAAATTAATTGTGACAATCAGTATCAAGGTAATATTAAAAAAATTCCAAAGCAAACAAAAAAAACCCAAGCCCAAACTCTTTCTGCGCATTTTTTCAGGCACTGATAAAGTTAGGTCAAACTGCCAGTTTCTGTTCGATCTCATACCTCCCCAGCAGTATATTTTCTAGCTTTTCTGTTAAACAGTTGCTAATCTTTCAAAATCAGAGACTACTTTCTTCTAGAGTGAATAACTTGTGTGTTTTCTAGTTTAACCACTTCAGTTCCTGTTAAACTGCACAACTCCAGCATAAACTAAGACAGTGTTATCAGAGTGATCCATCTTTAGTCCTTGAATGAGGAAGATCCAGATTCCACTGTTTGGATTTCACAGTCAACATGTGGCTACTCTGTCCCCTTGTCTCTGCCTTATGGCTGTGTAGCATCAGCTTTCTAATGACCTCACTACTAGCATTTCATGTGGTCCCTTACTGCCTTTTTCTGCTTCCTCAGCTTGCTGTCTAAGCTGCTAAAAGAGCAACAAGAATGACAGTAGTCAAGATGGAGGGACTGCAACTTTGAAGCTTTCATGTCAAAGACATATTTTGTCTGGCACTATTACTAGTGGAGTCAGTTTCACTGGTCATTAGTGTGCTCTATATCATAATGTTGGTGTAGCAATTAGAAATGTAGAATTTTGTCTCTTTATTTTGGAAGGAAGAATATTTGATACACTCTTTTCCATCCCTTCCAAAAATTACCTTCATTAGTAGCTAAAAAATAAATCTGAAACCACAGAGACAACAGATGGCTGTAAAAACAGGAAAATGTAATAGGAAGAAAGGATAGATCCGGAAGAGTATATGATTTCATGTGATCCTTCTTAAAACATCTTATGAAGTTGTTTAAATGCTGTTTAAATAACCAATATTTAAGTGAGCTGCAACGGAATAATGGTTTTGGGGTTTTCTTTAATCTGGTTAAATGTGAAAACAACAGCAAAAATTATTTCCCTATTATGCATATCATATTCTGGTATTTGCAGAGAAGCTGAGCAAAATATTTTATTTTTCATTAGATTTTTATAGTTTGCTGTTTTCATTAAAATTTTGGCCATGTACACATAACTTGTGACCTACATTCCCTGTCTCTAGAAAAAAAAAAAGTTGACCCATTCTTGGAGTAGTAACTGTGTGCTGTTCAATAAAATAAAGGTTTATTTATAGGTAACTTTAAATGCAAGAAAAATTACTTTTCAAATTATTAGGTTAATGCAACTTTAATAGAAATGAGTATATTTTAGTGACTAATCAAGGTCTGATGTACAAGTTTCATTTAATACTATATCTGCTGTTTTTCTAGTGGCCAAATGTAAATCTAAGGAACTATAAAGATGAACAGTTGCACAGGTATGTAAAACTTGCATAGACTTCCTTTGAAAGAAATTTTGAAAAAATTTTTTAATACTGCAGCAAATCTGGATAGGTAACAATCCTAAAATTTTATAGGTAAGCAGTAATAATCAATATTTAGATAATTAGGTTGTGATACTTGCTTTAAATAAACAGGTTCTTAAGTTTTAATGGTTTCTTTCCTGCGCATGGATACATCATATATTTACTCACTTTCCAGTAATCATACCAGCTTTGGAAACATCCTATTTCATGGTTAATAACCTCTGTGGTATGTCATAGATTAGTGTTTGAAGTGAGAACTTGATGGATTTTGAGAGACTGGGTCTACAGGTGTATGATTATATACCTACCTATCTGGGACAGTGTCTGTGTTCACTTCAGTTTTTTGCTGCATTCAAGCATTGTTCAGTGCCTAACTAATTTAATTTCAGATAAACTGGCAAAATGTAGGGTTGAGTTAGTGTAAAGCTTCTACTGTTTGTTGATTCTTTTTGCAGGTTTGTTGGTTAGGTGCTTTCATGGCTATAGGATACTGTTGCTTTCGTTTAATTATAACTAAGCCCTGAATCTCACTGCTTTCACCACTGATCATAAAAGTTTTCAACCGCTTCTGGTCTTGAAGTATAAAGTACATTGGCGCTTCCATAAGTTGATTTCTTAAATTTTTTTTCCTGTTAAGTGTTTTTGTGGTAATCTTATGGATGTTAAAGTTAAATTCCAGATCTCGTTGATGTAGTTTCCTTCATTTCATAAAGACACCATTAATGTGTATACTCATACATATATAAGCACTTAAGTATACACATATATATTAATATATTGCTAAATTTAAGGAAGTCCTCCGATTTCCTTTATAAATGCACCTGTGGTGGAGTTGAGGACAGTGGTTTTGCTCTCAGTTTTTTAACTAAAACTGCAATTCTTCATTGAAGTTTTAATGCTTGTCATGCCTCACTTGAGACCAAACATTCTGTCTCTTTGAGGATATTTTTTTTCCTGCAATGCAGAACTCAATCTGTATTGCTCACCATGATTTCAAAAGTTTTGAGTGATTCTGCATTTGTGATGATTGTGTTATGCCTTGAAAATACGTAAGTTAGGTGAATCAGAATGCTGTTGCTGAATAAATATGGCCTTTCATTGGCAGAACAGAAAAACGTGCTTTTCACAGTAGCATTAACTATTACAGCTAATGAAAACTCACATCACAGATTCGTTTTTAGCTCTTTTATAATTCTGGATAGTATCAACTCGTTACTGCTACCTGCTACTTTATTAACTTTCAAAAATTTCTTGCCAATACGCGAACGTAGTGTTAACATACCTTTTATGCCAGCATCATTTTGTACCATGAGACTGTTCCTTGATATACTGAAACAGAGCAAATTCTTATTTGCTTTCCATAGGTTTGTAAGGAGATTATTGTATTTTTACAAGCCTAGCAGTAAACTGTATGCCAACCTGGATCTGGAGTTTCCCAAGGCTAAGCAGCTCACTGTTGTGGGTTGTCAGTTTACTGAGTTTCTTCTTGAATCAGAAGAGGTAAGAAATTTTTTACTGGAAGACAGGAGGTAAAGTGAGTAGTGCTGCTGTATGTCAGAGAAAACAATTTTAGTAAAGACTTCTGTACACTCAACGCGTGAAACTAAAACGATTGCTGTAGATAAGAAATATAATTTAATATCTTAGTGTCCAGATGAGACACTGAGGAAGATTACTGTGTTTAATTTTATTAAATACAACTTAGGGTTT
Source organism: Gallinula chloropus (assembly GCF_964237585.1). Lineage (NCBI taxonomy): Eukaryota > Metazoa > Chordata > Aves > Gruiformes > Rallidae > Gallinula > Gallinula chloropus. The sequence goes on from NC_140089.1 coordinate 75,211,880, forward strand.
GGGGTTTTTTAGTTCTTGCTATGTATATCCTTCTTTGCTCTACATTCTTGTGTGCTAAAGACTTTTTATGCCTCAGGCCAGAGGAAAGTGTCATTGAACAAGTCATTATCCCAGAAGAAATAGAATCAGTCCTAGAATGTCTCCAAACTAAACTCCTATTTGCCTTGAACCTTTTTCTTTAGTCTGAATTCTGTTTGCCAACTAGCATTTCTATTTTGTATCTGTAGTGTGTTTGTACATTTTAAGAATTAATGTAATTCAGTAAAGGAGAGACAGTTCTGTTAGTAAATGTTACTTACTTTGTGTTGTTAGGATGGACAAGGTTACCTGGAGGAATTGGTTAAAGATATTGTACATTGGCTCAACTCTTCATCAGGAATGAAACCTGAACGTAGTCTGCAAAACAATGGGTTACTGAATACCCTTAGCCAGCACTACTTTCTTTTTTTCGGTACTCTCTCTTGTCACCCTCATGGAGTGAAAATGCTTGAAAAATGTAATGTGTTCCAGTGGTGAGTGTTTTTATTCTATTTGGATTGTTTACAGGTGCAGTAGTGGTAAGAGTTGTAAACTGTGCCTGAGGACAACTGTCTCTAAAGCTGAAAGTGTTAAAGTTCTTTGTGATTTACTTTCAAGTAAAAGATCCCCAGTACTGAGAGGGGTTCAGTGTTCTTTTTAAGAAAGGATCTGTCTGCTTAACAGATATGGGTGATTGTATCACAAAATGTTACTTTTTACTGGCCACACCTATCCAAAAGAAATCAGTATCAAGAAGGATGATACTGTACTGAAAAAACAGAAAAACCAAAAACAGAACTCCAGGAAAACCTAAAAGAGGCAAACAGCCAAGAACTGTCAGTCATGACACTGTGAAATATTCTGAAGCATGTTGTATACAAACTTCAGTGTATTTGAGTAAAATTCAAAATTTCTTCAGGTACTAATAAACTTAGATTCCTTTGGGAGTAAACTGGCTAGTGGTACATACCACTTTATTTTAAAAATGGCAATATTTAAGTGAAAATACAGGTGTTTTGGTGGACTTATTTTTTAATCAAATTGCTTTCATTATTATAATGAGGGTTTTTTACTGCCTTTGGAAAAATGTGGGTTACAATAAAACCTAGACGGTTAATACGACTAACCTTGCAGCAAGCTTTATACACAGAATGTTTTGCGATGAGGAACTGCTCAGAGAGCTTTATAAACATTATTTCTTTGTACTCATAATCACTATTTAAAGCTTGCTGACAGAATTTGTACAAAGCAATTTCAAAAAATACTGGTTTCGGCTTTTTGTCCTTCAATGGATTATTTGGTCCCCATTTGACTATCAGCTGTAACAGTTCAAAGTTACTCCATTTCATATGAGAACTTAGTTCTGTATTCTGCATTTATAGAATTTAAAATCTAATCCAAAGTAATTAGGTTTAAATTATTGATTGAATAAATAAATGGGTTTGAGAGGGTTCAAATACTAATTTATAATTTATTCCCTTCTCTTCCTCTACCCGCCCCTGCCCTGCCCCCAGTCTTCTTAATCTTTGTTCTTTGAAGAACCAGGATCACTTGTTAAAATTGACTGTTTCTAGCTTGGATTATAGCAGAGATGGATTAGCAAGAGTCATCCTTTCTAAAATCCTGACTGCAGCAACCGATGTAAGTTTGATTCAGTTTCTGTGCCACTAGATATTTATTTTGTTGTTCAAGGTGTATGATTTTTTTTTTTACCTATTGGGGGGTTATATTCAGAGAAATGAAACTCATGTAGCTTCTGAATTTGCTGTGGACTTCACGCGTGTATTGCATTTGTGCTGAATAAGTCAAGTCATTCAAATAGAGGTTTTTCTCCTGTATGAAGGAGGCTAAAAGTCTTTAAATGCATACAGCAAGTGTAATGTTATTGTCAGGGTCAGTGGACATTCTAAATCAGTCATGAAGGTATTGTTATCACAAACAGAAATGTCTGTTCCTAGCAGTAATAGAAAGGTTAACCTTCCAGTGGTAGATACTGTTTTGGTAATGATTGACATTACTGTGATGGAACTGAGTAGATGCTATGTAGTTCCAGAACAAGATGATGGTTAAGAAATAGGCATTGGGATTTGTACTCCTGAATCAATGAGTATGTGTGGAAATAAAACACAGACTTGCATAGTCTTGGGAGGGGACATTCCTAAACTTCTAAGAAAAGAGAAATCAATCACTAACATAGTAGACAAGCAAACATTGATGTCAGGGAAATGATGGTAAGTTGAAATCTGAGAAAGTTTTCATTGTTTTCTGCCCTGTCAAGCGACAAAGGAATTAATATATTTGAGAGAAGATACAAGAGGAAATCAGATAGACACTATCTTTAAATGGCTTGTGTTCTGGAAGAGGAGGGGAAAAGAAAGAAGTGGAGGATATTTCTCTGAGACTATCAAATATATGATTCTTATGGGTGAAGTGGGGCCTGAAAATAATGAAGATGGCTGGGGTTGAAGGAATGTTTCTTTGAAAGAACAGTGTGAAGCTCCCTACCAAATAGTTTTAAAGTAATCGTTCAATGAAGTGATGACTTTGACTTTAATCCAAAAATGTTGTGCCTAATCTGAGCAAGCAAACAAATTTCTGTGCTGTGAAGACACATGCCTATATCTTTGTTGAACTAAAAAGCTCGTTAGGTGACTCTCTGTTAAGAGCAATTTGTTGTGGAACTTTTTGTGTCAGTAGGTACTTGCCCATTCCACCACCTTCCAGCTATTTTTACCTTTATAAACGGGCTATAACTGGGTGAAGAGCACTCCAGAATTCCTATTTCTTCCAAATTAACAATTATAAAAAGGTTCATCCATGCTGTTGCAATCTCTTCAACAAACTACACAGCTCCATTAAAATTTTGAGGCATTTGTAATGAATTAAGAGTTTGTGGTTTAAATTTTGGGAAACATTTATTGATTCTGGTATCTAAGGTATGAAGAGTTATGTGTTTACAAGCATCCAATACTTAGACCAGAAATTTTACATGGGTAGGAATGGAATAATCTCCATCCAAATGTCTTTATAAAAAACCATGATTTTCAACTTTTTTAATCTTGGGGAGGGGGCTGGAGGTGGGAGGGGTAGGAAGGAGGGCAGGTGGAAACAGAATGTTTTCAACTCATACAAGTATAGTTAACTCTAAGCAGAATGTCTTGACGTGCAGCATAGATAAACTGTCTGAACATAATATTCCAAGTGTATACAGAGCCAGAAAGCACATAACCGCTGCTGCTCCTTTTAGTGATGATAACTGAAGATACAATTTCCACCTATTTGTAATTCATCTAAAGAACAATAGGTAGTAAACAGTTCCTGAACTTCCTGTGACTAGGATAGATATCACACTACACACCTTAGAAATTAAGAAAGCTGGGAAGGCCTCCCCCTAGGTTTGCCCTCATCAGTTCTGTTCTTTTTGTGAAAAGGAAGGATTAGAGATCATGATCTGATTGCTGATGTTAACACCAGACCTTGACAGACGCTGGAAGTAGAAAGACGCGCTACAAGCTCAGAAACTAGGAACACAAACTTTGGAGCTCAAACCTACACACTTAGTTTTAAAGTTAGAGATCTTTCTTGACAGGTATACCGATACCTTCTCACATTCATAATGTTTTAAGGTCTTGGCGTACATTTAGTAGCCTATGGCTACTGAATTTTAATACTTCTGTTTCCTAGTCTTAGGTTCATGTGTGGAGCTGGCAGCATTATCTAAGGAAATGTGGTGGTTTAGGCCTGGCTGGAGGCCAGATGCCCACCAATGTCATTCCCCTTTTTTAGTTGGACTGGAGAGAAAATATATATTGAGAGGCTTAGGAGTCAAGATACGGACAGGGAGATACCATCCTGTAGTCAACGACGTGGGCAAAGCAAACTCAACCCAGAGTGAAGGAAAGAGAAAACTCTTAATTTATTATACTACACACACAGTGAAACCGGAGTTGGATAATGAGAAGTGTGACCAGATCTTAAAGCACCTTCCCCCCACCTCTCCCTTCACAGAATCACAGAATCACAAGGTTGGAAAAGACCTTTAAGATCATCAAGTCCAACCATTCCCATCCTATGCTAAACCATATCCCTAAGTACCTCATCTACCCTTTTTTTAAATACATACAGGGATGGTGACTCAACCCCCTCCCTGGGCAGCCTGTTCCAGCCCCTGACAACTCTTTCAGTAAAAAATTTTTTTCTAATATCCAATCTAAACCTGCCCTGGCACAGCTTCATGCCATTTCCCCTTGTCCCATCTCCTGTCACCTGGCTGAAGAGACCATTGCCCACCTCTCTACAACCTCCCTTCAGGTAGTTGTAGGTGGTGATAAGGTCTCCCCTCAGCCTCCTCTTCTCCAGGCTAAACATCCCCAGCTCCCTCAGCCGTTCCTCATAGGATTGCCCACCAGCCTGGTTGCCCTTCTCTGCATTTGCTCAAGGACCTCAATGTCCTTTTTATGGTGGGGAGCCCAGAACTGGACACAGCACTCAAGGTGTGGCCTCACCAGTTCCGAGTAAAGGGGCACAATCACCTCCCTAGACCTACTGGCCACACTGTTTTTGATACAACCCAAGATGCCGTTGGCCGCCTTGGCTGCCTGGGCACACTGCTGGCTCATATTACCCTGCAGTCAACCAACACCCCCAGATCCTTCTCTTCCTGACAGGTCTCCAGCCAGTCTCCCCCAAGCCTGTAGCGCTGCATGGGGCTGTTGTGTCCCAGGTGCAGCACTCTTCACTGGGCCATGTTAAACTTCATCCTGTTGGTCTCAGCCCATTGGTCCAGTCTGTCCAGATCCCTCTGAAGAGCCTCCCTACCCTCAGGCAGATCAACACTTCCTCCCGACTTAGTGTCATCTGCAAACTTACTGAGGGAACATTCAATCCCTTCATCAAGGTCATTTATAAAGATGTTGAACAAAACTGGACCCAGGACTGAGCCCTGGGGGATGCCACTTGTGACCGGCCTCCAGCTGGATTTGGTTCCATTCACCACCACCCTTTGGGCCCGGCCATCCAGCCAGTTTTTAACCCAGCTGAGGGTCCACTTGTCAAGGCCAGTGGCAGCCAGTTTCTCAGTCAGAATGCTGTGAGAAACCATGTCAAAGGCTTTACTGAAGTGCAGGTAGACCACATCCACAGCCTTCCCCTTGTCCATTAAGCAAGTCACCTTGTCATAGAAGGCGATCAGGTTAGTTTGACAGGATCTACCTTTTGTAAACCCATGTTGACTGGGCCTGATCGCCTGGCCATCATGCATGTGCTGCATGATAGCTCCCAAGATGACCCTCTCCATGATCTTCCTTGGGACTGAGATCAGGCTGACAGGCCTGTAGTTCCCCGGATCCTCCTTCCGTCCGTTCTTAGCAGACTTCCCTTTAGTCATGATTTTGCTCCCTTCTTCCCCCACATTGTGTCATGGGTAGGGCCAGGGACTGGGAAAATGGGGGCTTCAGTCAGTTCCCCGCAAGTTGGTTTCCTCCTTGGCTGGGAGGGGGCATTCATTCTCCCCTGCTGCGCCGTGGGGTCCCACCCATGGGAGACAGTCCTTCACGAACTTCTCCAACGTGAGTCCTTTACCACAGGGCTCTAGCTCTTCACCAGCTGCCCCTTGAAGAATTGACTTGTCAATGTCATTGTTTCGGCTGCTCTATATTAACTTCCACTACAACATCTACCTTTATTTGTTTGTCCCTTAATCCCTACACAGAGACTCTCAATGGTGTCATTGCCAACTGACAGCTCCATGCAGTCCAGCCCTTCCGTTATGTACAGTACCCCCCACCCACCTTTCCTGCCCTGCCTGTCTCTTCTGAAGAGCCTGTACCCATCTGTTGCCACACACACATGTTGCCAGTTTTCACCTAAGCCAGTGATGCCATACCTCTGGAACCAAGCCAGGACTTCTAGCTCTTCTTGCTTGTTCCTCATGCTACATGCATTGGTGTAGAAGCACTTCAGATATGCTTCAATGTATGCAGCACCTCTTGGAGCAGACTTCAGGAACTCACTCACACTCAGCACCTCTGATGGTAGCATGCCATCCAATATTTTATCACCAGCCATGTAGACACACTTCAACTGGACTTTTGATCACACCCGTGACTCTGGCACAGTGCCTCACTTCTAGCCAGACTGGCTTTACCCTGTTCCTACTTCAGATCCAGTTTAAAGCCCTCTCCACAAAGCCTGCCAACTCCTGGGCTAGGATCCTTGTCCCCCTTTGGGACAGGTGGATCCCATCTGCTGCCAGCAATCCCAGTGCCAAATAAACCATCCCGTGATCAAAAACCCAAAAATTCCACTGATGGCACCAGCCTCTTGGCCACGAGTCAGTCGGGTGTGTTTTCTTGCTTCTCTCAGTGTTTTTCCCTGCTTCATAAGGGATGGAAGAAAACACCACCTGTGCTCCTGCACCTCTAACCAATCATCCCAATGCCCTGAAGTCCCTTTTCATAGCTCTCTGGCTTCTCTTTGCCACTTCATCACTGCCAACCTGGAATACCAAATGTGAGTAGCAGTTGGAGGGTTGTACCAGTTTAAAGAGGTGCATAGTGATGTCCCTGACCTGGGTGCTAGCGATACAGCAGAGCTCTCTGTGGGTAGGGTCCAGATGAGATACGGCTCCCTTTGTTCCCCCCAAGGAGAGAGCCCCTTTAAGGTTTATTCCCTTTAGGAATTTTAAATCTTTAAGACATTTCTTAATTCAAAAACTGAAGATGTTCTTTTTATTGGGTTAACTGAGGTTATAGCTACATAAACCTTTTAGTTACCCAGAGGTACAAAACAAGTTTGCTAGCCACTTGTTAATGTCTCTGAACAAGGAAAAATAGTATCTGTAGCCTGTTTAGCATTAGGAGGGGAGACTAGCTTTGTGGCATGGCTATATACAATGAAAGCATCAACAGAGTGAAACAGAAGCACATGTTAACCTACTTGCAGATGTGCTTTTCAGTCATGCTGAAGCAAATTAATACTGCCTCAGCTGCTTCTCTGCAAGTTCATGGTACCAATAGCACAGTAGTCAGTGTGTCCTCAAGTTCATGACCTAAAATTTTATCTTCATAGGTGGCTAAGGAATACACATCCTACATCTATTCGCATCTATGCTGAGCCACGTGGAATCATATGAGCATAGTGCCCTCTGGCTTCCTTTTACTAATAAATGTCTTCAAGACCCATAGAAATGGAGAAGCAAAATTCTGACACAGTATAGGGCTTTATCTATGTTTTTCATGTAGTTCATGCATGAGTGAAAGAAGGGAATGTTTGTTTCCTTAGATATTTTCTACACTGGTTTTCTGTCGGTTCTTATCAAAAGTAAATACGTCCTAGCATTTTGCTTCATCTAGAAAAACAGTGCTGGGCTTCACCCTTCTGATCTGGGAAATGCATGCAATGATTTTGCAGCCCTAGGTCTGAGGTTTTAAAATCTTAGTCTTTTGAGTCATTTCTTGTTGTAAAGACCTTTTTCCATACCTTCAGTTACATAAAACCTAGTTCAGCTGTTCTTTACACCTCCTTAACTGTTCTTCTTTCTGATGATGGTAGGAAAGCAAGAACTGTATGCAGTGTCAAAGGTAACACCCAGTGTATTTACGTAGTCACAATGATGACCCCTTTTTCGGTTTACTTCCAGTGGTTTTAAACTTCTATCTAATGCTTCCACCAAGCTAAGTGGTACTAACCCTAGGATCTTTCCCCTGGCTGGAAACAGCTGGCTCCAAACCTGTGGTGTGTGTAAAGCTTGGATGTTTTTTTCACTTTAACTCATGGTTTCAAATTTATCCATAGTGAATTTCATTTGCTGTTTTGTTGTCCCGTCAGTCAGGAGTTCCTTCTTATCTTTTTCTTCCCCAATCAGATAATAAAAACTGTTGTGTTTCTGTAGAGCTATCGGGACAGATGAAGTCCTATTTGTAGAGTATGTCAGGAAGTGAACATTGCTGTCTTTTGTCCTCTGTATCGCAGTCAGTGTAATTACAGCAGTAGCAACAATTCCTTATAGACAGATTTTAACACTTGAACTACGTGACACTGGATTCTGTTTTCAGGTTATTGTGTTACTCTGTAGGCTGAACATCTAGATAAAATTATAATTTTGGCATAATAGCTCTTGTTTTCATCTTTAATAAATATGCTGCTGTCTGTTACACATACAAGGCATGCCAGTAGTAGGATGCAAGCCAGTTCAGAATGGTTGTGCAGCCTAGGTGGGAGTTGAGAATCACTGTTCAGCACTCTTTCTTGATAGGTGTGTTGTCATCCTTCCAAAAATAAGCCTCTGTATTTTGAGTAAGTTGAAATGAGCACGTGGCATTTGCCGTTGAAATAAGGAGACGAGGTTTTTGAAATGACTCTATGTGTTCCTACTCTCATTTTCTTTGAAGTCACAGGGGCCAGGAGCGACTTCTGGAAATGCCTAGTCCCACCCTCTTGCTAAAGCAGGATCACATAGAGCAGGCTGCACAGGATTGCATCCAGTCCTGCTTGCCAAGTGTTTCTGGAGGCAAAAGAAGAATCTAGAAAATATTTAACCCTAGGTAGTGCTGTCCAAACTGGACCAATTCACTTATCTCTCGAACTACAGATACTCATGTGCATCTGAATGCAGATAATTTACTTTTTAACCCAGAAAGTTTACTTCTTTATAGCTATCATAGCCTTAAAGGTGTAGGGAGTGAAGACCTGAAAAACTATGTGGGCACCTGATTTTGTCTTTCCCAGCTCTGCTTATCTAAATGTAGCTAACAGCTTTTGTACTAAGATGTCAGGGCTGTTTTGTGCTTGCTCTAGAATGCTGCAAATTCTTGCAGATTAAGCCTGCTTCTTGATTATTTTCGGTGTATTCTTTCTAGTAGAAAGTTGTGTTAATGAGTTTATGCTGTTTATTCAGCCAAGTTTTGAACAGCAGTACAGGAACATTCAGGGTACATAAATTCATTCTGCTGTCACTCGGAGAAAGTCATAGTGGTAAACTTAGTGTTGGAAAACTGTCTTATTACATAAAATAATATTCTTCTATTTAAAAGGTTTTCTGAGAAGTTTTTAAGATCAGATACTTTTGAGAACCAATTAAAAATATTAAAATAGTTTCCCCAGAGGTTCTAATATTTGCTTGTTGAACTTTCTTTCAAACTGTTGCATCCATGAAAGTATATGCAGTTTCTTTGCCAATTACAAGGTATTTTTTCTGCTAATCTTGATGAGTTTGTGTGATGCTATTATATTGAATGACTGATTGATAAGGGCTTTCCAAGGGGGCTTGTAGTGACCAGATTATTTGTGACTCAGGCTCAAATTTCCTGTTTCATAAGATAGAAATAGTTCTCTAATAGATTGCAGCTTTAACACGAGGTGTGCATCACAGCAACTTGCTGTAAAATATGGTAATTGAAATGTATTGTTAAAAGTGATAGAACATTGACTACATTAGAAAAAAACATTTTCCTTATTTTTACAGAGCTGCAGGTTGTACGCAACAAAACACTTACGGGTATTACTGAGAGCAAATGTAGAGTTCTTCAGCAACTGGGGGATTGAGTTACTGGTGACCCAGTTACATGATAAAAATAAAACTATTTCTTCCGAGGCACTTGATATTCTAGATGAGGCATGTGAAGACAAGGTGAGCATCCTTTCCCTTTTCCACATCTATTTGGCGTGCTACTCTGTAAACTGTTCCCCACCTCCTCCCTGAGTAACACAGAAAAGTATGCAAGAAGCTACTGGTGGTTTCCTTTCTTATCATTTGTGGAATTCATAGTAGCTTAGAGAAACTCTTACCCTCCCTCCCTTGCAAGAAAATACTACAGTATTAATGACAAGCAAACGTAAACTTCATCATTATGCTTACTTTTAAGTATCGCTAATTCAGTTACGTTGATCATTGTACTTTTTGTGAAATAATATGTATTTCGTGACAGAAGGTACCTAAAATTAATTACGTTAGTGGTGTTTGGTAGTTGTTTTGTGACAAACTTACTACTTCATTGCTGGCAGATTGTTACAATTGTAGTTTTCAGAGTTGTATAGTACTCATATACTCCTTATGCTTTATAATTACTTCAGGCCAATCTTCATGCCCTTATCCAAATGAAACCTGCTCTTTCTCATCTTGGAGACAAGGGTTTGCTTCTCCTACTAAGGTAAATATTGAATATACTATATGACTTTACACTATGGAAACAAGTGTTTGGTTATCAAATTGTGTGATTTAAGTGGATTACTAACTGTCTGATGTTACTTTACAGATTTCTGTCCATCCCAAAGGGGTTTTCTTATCTAAACGAAAGAGGTTATGTAACAAAACAAATGGAAAAGTGGCAAAAGGTAATACCAGGAATAAAAAATGTGCTTGATATTAGGAGGGGAGGATGGTGGGAATATGCAGGTTTAAAGGTTACAGATTCTTAAAAATACTGCATATGTATATATGTGTATTGCTAATGCAGATAGATTTGTTACCTCGGTGACTTAAGATTTTGCTGGAAAAGGCTGACACGGACTTGAAGTTCCATAGATCCTCTTGTGTGATTTATGCAGGCATTTTGTATAATTTTCATGTTTCATCAAATATTTTAGAAGTGTAGTGACTTTCTAAAATGGATCGTTGTGTAAGGTCCTATCTAGAGAAGTGCGTAAAGGAATGTATTCAAGATACCTGTTATTTCTGGTTGTTGCTAATTAAACTTAAATCTAGAGCTTTTGAAGATAGGAATAGTGTTTCCTTTTAGGAAGTAAATAGGCACAATAAGCCATTAAGAAAACCGCATCATTGTCATGATTAGAAAAAAACTCTTCATACATTATTTTGTTTTCATAGTTGATTAAGTCCTTCATCTCAATCCTGTTGGCAATTTTTTTACTAACTTAAGAGCTGTCACTTCTCTAGGAATACTGAAATACATGGTGGCCTGTTGAGTTTACTCAGGTTAAAATCATATGTGAAGTATTTCTTTTTTTCCTTTGTAAAAAGTTCACTGAAATAATTATGGAATCTATTGTCAACTCTGCAAACTCATTGCATCTATGAGGTGCAGTAATTTTGTTGAGCCCCACATAAAGAAATACAGCCTTCATTAAGGAGCACTTTAATTATTCCTTCCTTACGAAGTACTCTAATATATCCATAAACCACTAAATATATTGTGTCAACCTTTGTCTACTTTTTAGGAATATAATTTAAAGTATGTTGAACTGATTGAAGAACAGCTTAACGAAGCACTTACAACATACCGCAAACCTGTTGATGGTGATAACTACGTTCGTCGGAGCAACCAGAGGTAAGGTTGGGAAAAATGCATCTTTGAGCATTAACTGGCAGAGCTGCTTGACAGAGCTTTAAGCTGAAATCGGCAGGGGAAGAGGATACCACCAGTATTGTGGTGGGTGAGCCAAGGGTTGATATGACATCACCTGAGGCTAGCAATGCTAGTGGGAGCACTTACTTGGCTCCTGGGAACATGGAGGGCTTAGGAGCATATCTGAAATGCTTGTATATCAACACATGCAGTATGAAAAACAGGATAAACTGGAAGCATTGGTCAGTTCCCAGAGCTGTGATATCCTTTGTGTTGGTGTGGTGGAGGAAGGATAGGCAGGGCAAGTGAGGGGGAGGAGTGACTCTTATGTGTAAGGGAGAGGTTTGATTGTACAGCTTCAGGGCAGCAGTTAGTGGTGATATGGTTGAGAGCCTCTGGGTGAGGATTAAGGAAAGAGGAAACAAAGAAGGTGATGTAGAGGATGTTTGCTACTGATCATTGTCATGCAGAGAAAGACCTGGGGTTGTCTGTTGACTGCGACTGAGTATGAGCCAGCAGTGTGCCCTGGTGGCCAAGAAGGCCAACAGCATCCTGGCTTGAGTACCTCGAGTACTGTGTGCAGTTCTGGGCTCCTCACCATAAGAACGTCATTGAGGTCCTGGAGCGAGTCCAGAGAAGGGCAGCCAGGCTGGGGAAGGGGCTGGAGGGCAAATCCTGTGAGGAACGGCTGAGGGACCAGGGGCTGTTTAGGCTGGAGAAGAAGAGGCTGAGGGGAGACCTTATCACCACCTACAACTACCTGAAGGGAGGTTGTAGAGAGGTGGGCGATGGTCTCTTCAGCCAGGTGACAGGAGATGGGACAAGGGGAAAGGGCATGAAGCTGTGCCAGAGCAGGTTTAGATTGGACATTAGAAAAAAATTTTTTACTGAAAGAGTTGTCGGGGGCTGGAACAGGCTGTCCAGGGAGGGGTTGAGTCACCATCCCTGGATGTGTTCAAAAAAAGGGTAGATGAGGTACTTAGGGATGTGGTTTAGCATAGGATGGGAGTGGTTGGACTTGATGATCTTAAAGGTCTTTTCTAAGCTTGTGAGTCTGTGATCACTCAACCTGCATATTAGTTCTGATGAGTTATTCTATAGGCAATTAGGAGAAATTTCTGGATTGGTTGCCCTTGTCTTTTTGGGAGTTATCAACCTCCCAGACATTAGCTAGGAATACCCTTCTGCTGTGATGATCAGGTCTTGGGAGTTCTTAATTTTTGTAGGAGATGGCTCCTTCTCACTAGTACTCAGTGAGACAGCTAGGAGGGATGACATCCTAGACTTCCTGTTTGTGAGTAGTGAAGGACTCTTGGAAGTTGCGATGGTGGGTGGCTGACTTGGCCACAGTGATATATGAAATGGTTGAGCTTAAAATTTTCAGTGTAGTGAGGAAAACAGGACAGAAGAGTTGCAATTGTGAACTTCAGGAGAGCAAACTCAGGGAATTTTTTAGCAGAGTGCCCTGGGAATCTGATTTTGAGGACTTAGGAGTCAGTGAGTGCTGGTCAGTTGTTAAGAACCATCTTTTAAAAGCACTGAAGCAGGCAATCCCATTGTGTTGTCAGTCAGTCAAGCAAGGCAGCAGATCAGCTTGGCTGAACAGGGGACTTCTCATGGAGCTCACGGGAAGTAAGAAATTGCAGTCTCCAGAAGCAAGGTCACTCTTCACAAGAAGATTATGTAGAGCTGTGGTTTGTATAAGCAGGGAGAAGACATGAAAGGCAAAGCTCTATTGGAGTTGAAACTACTCCTCCCTTCTCGCTTAGAATCGTCTTTGAAAAAAAAAATACAGTAACTCATTGGATTACACTGAAGTACAGTACATGTTAAAACAAAATGTGTGTATTCCTGTGAAAACATGTTTCTATTCTGCCAGATTGCAGCGACCACATGTCTATCTGCCAGTTCACCTTTATGGCCAACTCGTGCACCATAAAACAGGCTGTCATCTGTTGGAGTCACAGGTGAAGATACTAACTGTTTGTAACTTGAAAGATTTTAGTAAGTACTGTAACCCTTACAAAGAGATGAGATTTAAACAGTCATTGCCAAGTAAGTTGAGTCATGAAAGTCTGAACATATGTGGGCCCAAAAAGTTGTGAAGACAGTAATTGCAATCTGTTATCACAAAATTCCTTTCTGACTCTGAAATATCAGAGAAGCAGATATATCAGAAGAAATATCAGTCAGAAACATTTTTCTTAAAATGGCTAGCAAAATCTTACAATGTAAAGCAACTCACCAATAGTCTGTATATGAATTGTGTATTGATAAGTAAAACTGCCTATCCTTTTATGCATACAAAAACAAGGAGATGAGGGAATAAAATCCTATTTTAAGATCCTGAAAAGCTAAGAAAACAAACTCTAAATCAGTTCATAGTTGCTTAAATTAATCCACTTTTAATGCTGTTTTGCAAGTTGACGTAATGAATTTAATATAGTTGAAAGGCTCAAGTGAAAACCTACGTATTACATTGTGGTAGTCTCATTAATCTGTTATCTTTATAAAATCTGAATTAACTTAATGCAATCAGTGGTTACATTAAAATTTTCTACGTGCATTACCACTGCGGTTAATTTATATGTGTTATTCCAAGACTACCACTGTCATTTTAGGGTGCATAGTTTAAATTAGGGCTTGAGGTTTGTTTTTTTTTTAATTAAAAATGCAAGAGAACCTGTTTGACTGAGGTCTTTGTTTCATTTTCAACTGAGAGGGGTTTTTTTCTTGTTTTTCTCCTTCAGAGTATTGTTACCGATCTCAGTTACACTGTTCGTTCCCCAATGCTGGATAAATGGGAAGGAATTAAGCAGCTGAAAGCAGCCCTTTGGGCCTTGGTTAGTAATAGATTTACAAACTTTTTACAGCTGTTTTGATTTCTGTTATGAGTCTTGATTCTGACATAACTAAGAAAAATACCGTAAAATCTTTAATTAAGGATTTTGTCATAAAATGTGTGTGGGTTTGGGTTTCTTCCAAGTTGGTGATCTGTCACCTAACTGGACTTGCAGTTGAAAATGGTTCACTGCACCTTTTTCATTCTGAATTATGTTAATAGTCACTTTGTCTTTTTTCTTTTTTAACAAATAAAGGGAACAGAATGGCACATGTAGCAACAACATTAGTACGGAACAAGTAGTTAGAAGTTGCTGTGGTTTGATTTCAATGTATTTACTCCCGTGATCCAAAATTCATTGTTTCCAGAAGCAAATTGTCTGCCACTGTTGATGCGTGTGAATACATAAGGTCATGACACCACTGGTACTTGGGGTCAGTGAAAACCTAGTCTCTGTGCCTACCCAAGCTACATCTCTAAATTTGCTTTCCCATCTCAACTGTCATCTGCTGCTTTCTTGTCCTCACCGAAGTTTTTTTTGGAACATTTGCCCGAGGTGACTATTACTGGAAGATGTTGTAGGTATGTAATAAAATGCCTGGAAGAGGGATGTAAAAAGAATAAACCAAGGTCATTTTGCTGGCTGTACCAGAATTGGTAAAATGAAGAACAAACAGTAGTTAACCACGAGCAGTTTTAGTTATTCTTCATAGCTGAAAGTCCTTTTACTTATTTCCATAACGAGGAAATACAAAAAAGGGTGCTCAAATCTCTTATCTGCTGTGAGAAGATACTCCTTGAAACACTGCTACCAACAAACAAAAATGTTAAAAGCTCTACTCCAACAGTGCTGCAGAACCTATAAAAATCAAAACTTACTTTACAAACTTCTATTCCAGGGCAATATTGGATCATCAAATTGGGGTCTTAACTTGCTTCAAGAGGAGAATGTAATTCCTGATATAATGGCACTTGCCCAGCACTGTGAGGTTCTCTCTGTTAGAGGGTATGTGTATCTCATTTATACATGCGTTTTACAGGTGGTAATTGCCATAGGCTTTCATGTAGCCTTACTTACTTTACTGGAATGTAGTTTTGCCCCTTTTTGGAAACTAGTTATTAAAGATCATTTATGACAGAGTATCAATCTCAGTCCTATACAGTCACAGAATTGTATAGTAAGTCAGCAGCAACAAGCAGTAAGCAAATGAAATCTATGAAAAAAGAGACATAATACTTTTCTCTTTAAAAAAATAAAATATTTGCTAGCTAACTGTTTAAATCAATTTATTTTACTATCATTTTCATTTAGTACCTTTTTTCAGTCTTTAAAAGCATAATTAGATGGCCTTTTGACTAATGTTGCTACCGCAGTAATGTTTGTAGTTTATTTACAACAAGGTACTTTTCAACGTTATGATGATGAGGCTCTTGTAACAATTAGGTTTTGGTTTTGAATAACATATTGTTCTCAGATATTTTAGTGCCTTTCTTAAGCTTTTTTTGCAAATAAAAATTAAGAAAAAGCTACTTGGCAGTTTTGTGAAGTTCCTACTGAATTGCTTTGAAACTGTTTTCTTTCAAACAATAATGAATTTTGGTTAAATTAGAAGTTATCATTGTTGCTCTTTTTTTCTATGTATGCATTAAATACAGAACCTGTGTCTACGTGCTTGGTCTTATTGCCAAAACTAAACAAGGATGTGATATTTTGAAACATCACAACTGGGATGCAGTGAGACACAGTCGTAGGCAGCCATGGCCAGTGGTCCCTGATGATATGGAACAGCTTTGCAATGAACTTTCTTCTATACCCAGCACTCTTAGTTTGAACTCTGAGTCCACCAGTTCCAGGCATAACAGTGAAAGCGAATCTGCTCCTTCGAGTAAGTAAGAACAACCAACCAAACCCACCACAAAACAATGTTTTGGCGTTAACCTTTTGGCAAGATGAGGTTCAGGCAAATAGTGTGAAGGTGCTATTGGGAGAAAGAATAGAATAGTTTCTCAAGCAAGGGGACAGTTATGTGTATGTTCAGAGAGATGTAGACAAGTGAGAGGGAAGAGAACAGGATCTTAGATTTTTACATTTGATGTAAAAGAATTTTTAACATCAGGTTAAGTTACTAGTTTTTATGTCAAGTCATGGCAGCTTGCTTGCTATTGTACTATTATGTACTCTGCAGAAATGTCCAAGGTTATGTATAAAGACACATTTGCTTGTTTGTCCTCAAAGGACAAGAACATAAATACCTGTATTCTGTGTGTGTATATATACACACGCAGAGTGTTCCTGTATTTAAATTCTTGTATCTTTTGGGTATGTAATACATTTTAATTTTGCTACAGATATTT
Source organism: Gallinula chloropus (assembly GCF_964237585.1). Classification (NCBI taxonomy): domain Eukaryota; kingdom Metazoa; phylum Chordata; class Aves; order Gruiformes; family Rallidae; genus Gallinula; species Gallinula chloropus. The sequence goes on from NC_140089.1 coordinate 75,228,398, forward strand.
AGAATTTAAATCCAGAAATATATTTAGATACTAAATGAGCACATCAGTTGTAATCTCAGTAGCTGGATTGGTGCTGAAATAAGGTAGCATGCATTTCACTTGAAGCAGTGAGACCTTCAGCTCAGCTACTCCTCAAGATACTTAATGTGTACTTAGAAGTTCTGCAGAAAAAATGTTGAATTACATCTGTGGTAAATAGCGTAGTCTCCATACTGGCTTCTATAGAATTGCTTGCTTTTTAGTAACATAGTCTGTATGCGACGAAAAATGCCCTTTGGCAGTGACAGTGTCTCTATAATTTCAGGTATGTTCATAATGGAGGATGACCGTTTTGGTAGTACTTCCACCAGTACATTCTTCTTAGATATTACTGAAGATGCAGAACAAATATTTTATGACAGGCCTGGACCTTCAAAGGACAAAGACCGTAGTCCCTTTCCTTTTTTTTCTTCTAGTAGGCTTGTGAAAAATCGTATTCTAAACTCTCTTACTCTACCCAATAAAAAACACAGAAGCAGCAGTGACTCAAAAGGAGGAAAGCTGACATCATCTGACAGTAAGTCAGGCCTGAGACGAAATCGTACAGTAACAGAACCTTCCAGTAGTGTAGACTTTCCTCCTGGTGAAGAGTTCATCAAAGTTCCTAAAATCCAGACTTTACGATTAGAAACTTCTTTTGTTGGAATTAAGCACATGGAATATACTGATAGTACTCCAAGCATTGGAGAAAATGATCTGAAGCTGCCAAAAAGTCTTGGAAATGAAATTCACCGGGAAAATACAAGCAGAGAAAGGCTTATAGGAGATGGTACTACACAAACACATTTCAAGAGTCGTAGCTTAAGTTTTAATACAGATACCACAACAAGTGGCATAAGTTCAATGAGCTCTAGCCCTTCAAGGGAGACTGTAGGTGTGGACACTACAAACGTAGATACTGACTGCGGAAGTTTGAGTACCGTAGTGAGCACAAAAACGGTCAAACCAAGTCACTGTTCAACACCTCAGTCTAACCACCTGCCCCTCTCAAAATCCAACTCTGTATCCCTGGTGCTGCCAGGATCTTCTCATACACTTCCCCGAAGAGCCCAGTCTCTCAAAGCTCCCTCTTTTGCTACGATAAAGAGCTTTGCTGACTACAACTTCAGCTACACAAGTTCTCGAGATGCCTTTGGCTATGCCACACTAAAACGCTTACAGCAGCAGAGGATGCATCCCTCACTGTCTCACTCGGAAGCCCTGGCATCTCCAGCAAAGGACGTGCTGTTTACTGACACTATTACCATGAAGTCTGGCAGCCTGGATTCTCGGCTCACCCCAAGCCGGTAAGAGATTATTATGTCATCATTTCTTACTACAAAGCTGTGAGAGCAGTTAAATAAGAAGAGTATCATTCTAGTATTTTATTCGAAGTGTACCTAACAATGACAGTTGTTGCACGATGATTCATGACTTCACTGAAAGGAATGTTGATATGAGGTTAATATAATAGAATGGGAATTCTCAGCTTTTAAGTGCTGTTATAGAAGCCCAGCTTTCATAGCTTTGCTCGGCCCATTTGATCCTGCTAGTGACAAAAGAAAATGATTGGTTCGTTTTATGACATTTGCTTCCTTTTTAACTTTTTTAATATTTAAATTCAGTTAGGATACTAACACTACAGAAGTTAGTCACAAAAAATTGCACCTGTAGTCAGAGCCATATATCAGAAGAGAATTTGATTGATGTCACAAGGTGAGGTTTCAGGATGGGGACTCATGCCCATCCTGAACTGTATTTGTGTTCACTGCAGTATTGTGGCCAGTGATGTAATATACTGGTACCACTGATAGGAATATCAGTTTGGCTTTGTCTACAACAGAGCAACGATTTTACTCAGTGCTTATTTTTAGATGGCAGTGTCACCTCTATTTTGAGTAATATTACATGTTCTGAAGACTAATTAGATAGTTACATAACACATCTAGCTCACAACACCGACACTGTTCCCAGCAGCTAGAGTCAGTGCTTAACAACTTTCTCCTAAAAGTTCTACCAAATTTTTCTGTTCGAATCCTCTTTTAGTGAGTGCATTGGATTTTCACATCACTGATTTTCACATGTCTTCTTACCTAAACGTCTTCTCTTGGATGAGATAAAGGGGAAAAGCTACCAGTGCGTTAGACATCATCTTACTGTACAGAACAGCAAATGCCCCGTCCTCAGTCTGTACTACACATAGCCACATGACTGTATAGTGCCTTTTCAAAGCTATGCATTCTGTCCTGCTTAAGCTAACATTCATATGTTGTTATTTTCACATGACTCTGCAAAGAGGCCAGAAAGATAAGTTTTGTTCCCTTTTTTCGATTAGGTTAGAAGTAGACTGTGTGTGCTGATACAGATGATCCAGTTCTTAAGTGGCACTATCCTGGAAATGACAAGTGCTATTCCTTGCTCTTCACTGGCTTCCTGTGCTAATGGGGGAACAAATCAGTGTTGTTTCAGTGGCAGTACAGGTGCTGTTGTGGCTGTAGTAATTTTGTACCAATCCTTGCAGTCATGCCCTTGATATGCAAAGCATCCTGGCTGCATCAAATTTCAGTTTGCAACAAGACTCTGCATTCAATGTAATTCTAGCAGTATTCGTGGTGCTTAACTGTTCTTTGATCTCTCATATCAGTGCTTAGGGTCAGGGACTTGAGATGAGCCATATCACATTGAACCAAGATGACTGGAATGCACATATTCCCTAAGAGGGTTAAAAAAATTGCAGATGTATATATTACAAAAAAATGCCATATTGTTTTGGTTACTAATACAGTTGGTTGGAAAGACTATGATGTAGCTAGCATATGTGTCTTTCTTATCAGCTACAGTAGCATCTCTGCATTCAATAATTAGGGTCCTTTTAATTCCATAGTGTTTACTACTTCCAGCTAAATAATGTCCTTAGCTGTTCTTTAAGTAATAAGTTGGAAACAAGTACTTTGTGTACTATACATTTAGCATGCTATATTTATGTTAGGTGTTAGAAAAAAATCTTAGATTCATGCTTAATTGAAAAATTCATGAGTTCATTGCAACTAACACCTGTAGACTGAATTTTGTGGCATTTCTGGTTGTTCTTTTTCTTTAAAAGGTTGAAAACCTTATTTGTTTGTGTAAATTATTTCATGAGGCTCAATTTGCCACCTCTGTTTCTAAAGACCAACCAAAAAGTGTCAGTATGCTTATCTCTTAATACTGGTCGTGGCTCTGAGTGTATCACCTGGAGACATGCTTTCATGAAAACTTAATGGTGCTTATTACTACTGATGATGTAACTGCTAACTTTCCCAGGAAAAACAAGGGTAAATGTTGAGGATTAATACTTCTGTATTTGATTTTATATTCGGAGTAATTGTAGAACGCCATGTTATGAAGTAAACGGGTGTAATTGGTAGCTTACTGGGCTTTCAAATCCTAGAATCCTTTAGGGTGGAAAAGACCTTGAAGATCGAGTCCAACCATTAGTGACATAGTTTAAGAGGTAGGATTGGCTGTGTTAAGCTAAGCACCACATATACACATCTTTTGAATACCTCCAGGAATGGTCACTCAACCACTTCCCTGGGAAGTCATTTCCAGTGTTGACGACCCTTTCAGTGAAGAAGTTGTTCCTAATATCAAATCTATTCATTCCTTGGTGCAACTTGGGACTGTTTTCTCTCATCTTTTTGAAGTATGTCTTGACTTTTAATTGTAAGCCCCCTGCTACTCTCATTAGCATTGGTCACAATTAGTAGCAAGAATATTGATATCCTGTAATTTGTGTTCTGTACATTCCCATTGCCTAATAATGTCAATGTCAAACTATTATTTTATCTCAGAATAAATCTGTTAACTTCTTAGGGATAACAAGATACTGTAATTGCCCATCTAAAACAATGCTAGAAAACTGTTTCTAAGGCAGAAAGTCAAGAAATCAAATGTTTATCATACTTGACCTACAAACACGTAACAATTTGCAGTAGTATAATAAAAATTTACTGTTCCTGAGGTTTGAGTCTTTTTATTAGGAAGTCTTAATCAACTGCATATAAACCATCTACATTGGCTGATTAGCAGAAAACATATATATATTTTTATCCTCCGTGAGAAGTAAAATGACAGATTGTCAGATGGGAATTTCCATTAGGACTCTGATCAGCACTGAGAACTTGTTATTAAGCTTCCTATTTCCAGTCTCATTTTCCTAACCTATCTCTTGTTCATTCTTCCCTGGGCTGCTTGTCAGTCAGCTCTGCTCACTGCATTTATTTTTATTCTTTGTGTGTTTAAGTTGAGCAGATTCTGCCTCCATTCTTGTCTAACCTAATGGGTGGTTCCATTAGAGCAACAGGAAAACAGTGTGCCTTGCTGTCGTGGTTTTACCCCGGCTTGAGAGCCGAGATCCACGCAGCTGCCTGCTCTTTAAAGGGAAAGAGCAGGGAAGGGGGCGGGGGGCGGGGGGAATGAAGCAAGGGAAGGGAAAAGGAAGGGGCAAATAACAACCCCAAAACCAAGAAACCAAAAGGCCCATGGGTTGGGATAAGGATAGTTTACTAAAATAGCAGGTTTTTGCTTGCATTGTTGGTGCCTTCACAGGCTCCAACATTGTGTTTGCAAGGATCTGCCTGTTCAGCAGAGAGTTTGTGAATGTCCAGGGAAGGTACATTCCATGTGCAGGTACAATTCAAAAATGAGGCAGTTAGTAGTTGAAAAGCCTAAATCTTTACTGACCTTGTCTGGGCTATAAATCTTTGAAGCATGGTAGGGGTTGTCATCCCTTCATGCAGAAGTTCCATTCTTCTCTTTCGTGTCCTATCCTCAGGACATTCAAAGAAAAAAAATTACCCAGGGAACTTCCAAACCAGGCAGTAGACCATGAGACAGAAGAAACAACAAGCCTATGACTAATTGGACAGAGTAACAAGTTCTGGGTTCTACAGTAGAAAAATGAGGATAGTCATGTGTCAGCAATCCTTCCTTCTAATGTGTCAAAACTAGAGATTTACCAAGATTTATTATTTCAATGTTACAGGTTCATGAAAGCTTTAAGTTACGCTTCATTAGATAAAGAAGACTTACTGAGTCCTATTAACCAAAACACACTTCAGCGTTCCTCCTCTGTTCGCTCCATGGTTTCTAATGCTACATATGGTAGTTCTGATGATTACATTGGCCTCGCTCTCCCAGTGGATATCAATGAAATATTTCAGGTATGTATGCAATAACTTACTGGGTTCATTTGCATTTTCATCAGAATAGATTGTATGTAGAGAAAGGAATGATTAATAATAATCTGAAATTACCAGATCTAGGAAAAATGGATTGTGGCACTTTCTTGTTCACCAAAATACATCCCTTGAGTTCCATTTTTAACCCTTTTTACATAAAGTCCTTGCTGGTTTCATATAAGGCAAATAATGACACCGTTTAGGTTAGAAGAGTGGTAAACAATGGTAGCAAAAATAGGCTGTCATAAGGTTTTTAGTTGACAGCTATGTTTTATACTAAATTAGCATAGTCAGTGGACAATTGTTAATACTTCTTTAGCCTAAGTAATGGATATGTTCATTAGCCAACCATAAATGATGTGCATAATCATGCAGTTAAATACCATGCAGTTAAATACCTCCTACCTTGATCTTAAATAAGTATTACTTTGTGAGTGAATATATATGTCATTGTAGGATTAAATTATATTGTCTTTATGTAACCTCACATAAGTATATTATCTAAGTTAAAACATTATTTTGTCTTATTTCAGGTAAAGGAAACTCCATATTTCCAGAAGAAAACCACACCTCCATTTGATGACCGTGGAGCTAGGGTCTTTGCACCTGATGCTGGAGGTACTGGTTTTGTTCCTCTCCTGTACCTGCCCGTTGTTTATTAGTACATTATGTGGGTTGACAAGTTGGGGTTTTTTTTTCTTTTTCTTTACAGAAAACATTACTTTAGCTGTTAAATTTTGAGAACTGTGCTCTGAAATCAGGATAGCAGGCCACTAAATCCATGTTTTATTAGTTTTAGAGAATGTGGTCTTGCTTCAGAGCAACACGATCTTGGTCCCACTGTACTAAACAAAGGAGAGCCTACATATCTTTGGTTAGCATTAGCTCATATGGTAATCAAAGACTGGTAATGATACTGCATTGAAGTAAATAATAAAATATATGCTAAGACAAAATAGGTAAGCCATATGCATATTACGCTGTTAAGTTTTATTTCCCTTTGATTATGTGTGAATTCATGGAAAACAATAAAGCTGTTAGAAGGACAAAATCTACTTTCTGAAATACACACCTGTGATGTTTCTGTGACAGCTGATCAGCAGAGGTGATGGGACATGGTACAAGAGAATTGCAAGTGTTCTGTAGTGCCTGGCTTGTCCTGGAATGTACTTCCTTTTTACACCAGGGTACTCAGAAATCTATAGGATGTGATTATGTGCCTTTTCAGTAGAGTAACAGAAAAGAAGCATTTGCTGGTATTTTCCACCCAAGTAAGAGTATGTCACTAAAATGTCTTCAGCTCGTTCCTGCATTGTTGACTCTACTTTATCCCTGTTACAGGTACAAAGTCATAGGGGTTTGTAAATTGTGTTTCTGTTTATTGGTGCATGTGTCATTTAAACAGCCGGTATATTGTACTGGTCTGAGCTGGTACTATGAAGATTGGTAACACATCAGTGTTACTTGTGTACACTAATGTTGATTTAATATCAGGATTTACCACATACCTCCTTAGAGTATGTGTTTAACAGTAGAGGCATTACTTTGCAAATTTTTTTTTTCATATGTGATAAGCTGAGACTAAAATGTGATGTCAGTTTCCCCAGTGCTAACAATCCTGGGTGCTTGGCTACTCAAAAAAAAATCTTGTCTGTGCACACACATCCTCACCAGCTTAAAAAGGGAAATTTAGTTGAAATAATGCTGGTTGATTGATTGGTTTTGGGTTTTTTACTATGTCTTATTGGCTATCTTCAGGTCTTCCATCAGGTTCAAGTGATGTAGTCAAAAGCCCTTTTCAGATGCTCCGACAGCAGATCAGCCTCACAGAAATAATGAACGCCAGCCGCTTGGATGCGTCTCAGTTTTTAGAAAATACAGAGGATACGGGGCTACAGGAGCACACAGATGAGAACTGCCTTTACTGTGTCTGCATTCAAATACTGGGGTATCAACCTAGCAGCAAAGTGAACTCTTCATACAGTCGTACAGGTTAGTGTTCCTTGTGGATACGTGTGATAAAACAGAATCAAAATACTGAATTTTGTTTTTCTGAAAGGCTTTTTTTCCTACTGACCTTGAATTAGTTCTCAATAAACTCACTGTGCAGCCAGTGGTCGTTATTTCTGTGGTCGTTACCATCTTTGTAATTTCTAGTGGTATAACTATGACTACGTGCCTGCATGATTATTTTTTTTTTTTAGGATTTCAAAGACCTAATCAAAATACGAAATTTTAAACCTTATTTTGCACTTACCATGTTGTAAAAAGTGACACTTGCTGTCAAGTTAATGTAATGTGCGACTTCAAGTCTGAGCATATTTCCTTTGTTTTCTTTTATGGTACAGCCTGTTGACAAGACAGGTTTTGGGGCACCTTAGGGCAGCCTTCCAGTATCTGAAGCTGGAGAGGGACATCAGGGAGCGTAACGATAAGACAGGGGTGATGGCTTTAAATAAAAAGCGGGCAGATTTAGATTAGATATTTAGGAAGAAATTCTTCCCTGTGAAGTTGGTGAGACCCTGTGCTCAGAGAGGCTGTGGCTGCCCCTCCCTGGCAGTGTTCAAGGCCAGGCTGGATGTAGCATTAGGCGGCCTGGGCTAATGAAGGGTTTCCCTGCCTGTGGCAGGGGTTGGGAGGAATGGGTGAGTTTTGGGACTTGGAGATCTTTGAGGTCCCTTCCAGCCAAAACCATGAGACTTACTGTAGTCAACAGGCCGTGAGGAGTCTGTTGAAGTTGAGCTGTAATCCTTGGGATTTAGTATCTTTCTTGATATTTTTAATTCAAATCAGTGTCAATTATTTTTTTCTAACTTTTCTCTGCAGAGCTTGCAGGTACACACCTTTTTGCAATGTCTGTAATAAAAATATAATCCAGTAATGGATACTTAGTAGGAATTCTCACTGTTTTGCAACAGTGTTACATGGAGGAGGATGAAGTGTGAGGATTGGCCCAGAGAGTTAAGTATGAACTTGAGTACAGTGCTGGGAAGGGATGGCAAATAAAATCCCAGTTGCAGTCTTCAAATAGCATAAAGGTGTTACAAGAGCAGCAGAGCCAGGCTTTTGGCAGAGGCACACAGACAAAGGACAGGAGGCTACGGAACATACAGTGGGAATAGAGATTACTATTGAGCATAAAGGGAAACCCTGGCAGTGGAACTTGACCTCATTTTTGAGGGGAGCCCTTCTCTGAGCAAGGGGTTGAAAAAGGGTATCTCCAAAAGCCCCTCCAGACCTATGTGTTTCTTGGTTCTGTTAACTGCACAAGAATTTAGAACTTGAATTTTATATTAATCTCTTTATTTACAAAATGTTAAAGGCATTCTACTTCTGGAGTGAAACCTCCTAGAAGAACCTTGCCTCTCAAATCTTCTGCTGGTGAAGTCAGAGCCCTTTCTGCAACACCTGTGATAATTGTATGAGCGAAAAATTTGGGCATATGCAAGAGCTTCTTTATGATACTATGTAAAATAGAGCATAGATATATCTGTAAGAACTCTATATGTGATTACAGTTTTTAGGCTGTCGGTTTCTCAGAGTTTATTATTTTCACTCAAATATTTTAAGATGAAAAAAGAAGTTATTCTTAGGTGTTTGGAGTATGATTTGTCCAAAGTCTAACATCCAGTTTCCAGCTGGCTTGTATGTACAGTGCATTGGTCTCTCACATGCTATTGGTCAGAAGTGAGTAAAGCATTTAAAGTGAGGAAAAGTGCAAATAACAAAGATGCAACGTCTTGTTTATGTGTGTCATGTCAGATTTTTCAGACATTCCATATACTGACTGGTGTGGGCAGACCATACATAATCACTTAGATGTGCATTCCTCCAAATTTTCTGGAATTTCAGGCTGTAGTGATGCTGTATCCCATGGTTCAGCTAGCAGCACCAAGAGTACAGAGCTTTTACTAGGTAAGTATGAAACTGTCGTGGTTTTACCCCAGCTGAGAGCTGGGATCCAGGCAGCTGTCTGCTCCTTAAAGGAAAAGAGCAGGGGAAGGGGGAGGGGGAGGGAGGGTGAGAGGTAAGGGAAGGGAAAAGGAAGGGGAAGGGGCAAATAACCCCAAAACCAAGAAACTAAAAGGCCCGTGGGTTGGGATAAGGATAGTTTACTAAAATAGCAGAAAGATAAAATATAGCAATGCTAACAGGACTTTAGAGAAAGAAATATATGAAGCTGTTGATACACAATGCAGTTTCTCACCGAACCCACAGCTCAGGCCGTGCCACCCAGAGCCATCCCGGAACCTGACCGTGCCCCAAAAACCGCGTGTCCCGGAGCCGCCCTCGGCCTTCCTCCCACCAGCCCCCCGTTGAACCAGCAGGACGTAATTGGCATGGAATACTCTCTTTGGCCAGTTCGGGTCACCTGTCCTGGCTTCATCCCCTCCTTTCTCATTACTAGAGAAATATGAAGAGCTGAGAAAGTCCTTGACTGTCTGACAGCAACTAAAACCATCAGGGTGTTATCAGCACAGCTTTCATTTTAACTCTCAAACACAGCATTCCATCCGCTGCTACAAAAGAAGTTAACTCCATCCTGACCGAAACCAGGACAGAAACCCTATGATTATTAGAGACTATAAGCCTTGAGGTATTTTTTTAGGTATTGTGGAAAAATAACATTTCATTTTTACATACTACAACAAAGTAATGCTCATTGTTTAAAAACACCAAACAACCCATAAAAGAGCAAGAATAAAACAACCAAAAAAACCCCACACTTTGGATTATTTCTTTGTTATCCAGAAAGGTAGTTGTGTTGTCCATGGTTAAGGGTGAGAATTTGATGTGTGGCTGAGGGAGGCCCTCCTGCTGAGTCACAAGGTTCAGGAGGGACCCCCTTGCTCTCTAAACTCCGGGGAGGACCCTGGCTGTGGCTGGGTCCAGTTTGAGTCCCTGACTTGGTCAGCAGTTTATGTCTAAAGGATTGTGTGTGTAACATGTACTAGAGTCAACGTTTGCCTGTCAGAGCCCCCGCAGGCCTTTCACTGAGACAGTTCACAGAGTGGAAACAGGTAGAAAGAGTTCAGAATTGCTGTTGATTAATGCCGTTACCCCAAGAGTGCTAACAGATGATGATATTTATAATGCCGGTAAAGTGCTGTGCTGGGTATTCTTCACCAAAAAGAGGAAATGATAACACTTACCAAGAAGATGTCCCTGTCTCAGATGCAGGAGAAGGAGCACAATCCATTGACTGCTTCTTTGGCATCTTCAATTTCTTCTCTTCCCTCCCAGGGGGAATCTTTTTCACCACGCTTTATACCCCAGTCTTTGCTGTCTCCTCCATGGGGTGATGTTTAACGTGATTTGGGTGGAGAGTCAAGTACTGCAGTCTTGTATGTTTAGCGTATACTCCCTTTTGCTCATTATCATATTTTGGGGTGTTCACTCTAATGCTCATTTCACAGAAAATGAAGCAAAAGGTCTCAGTCTGGGGACTGTGTCCTTCATGATTCTGTTTAGAAACATGTTATCTGCTTACTCCACATTCTGTAGCCAAAACAGGGCTGTCTTGCTGATCTATGACTTGCCTTGGCTGTCAGCCTTGAAGATCTCCATCCACAATGTCTGCACAAGAGATAAGTGGACACGAGTGTTTTTGACCTCTTCTGTGCAATTCTTACAATGGCAAATGGGAGAACATACTTATAAACACTGTTTTTAAACTTTCTCCCTTTCCTGTAGAGAATTTCTGCAGGTTATTAAACAACTCTGTACCTGACATTACAAACAAATTTATTATCGTTTTTCCATGCTGATGTTAGTTTTTAAAAAATAAAAACTACCAAGGCTCTGTAAAGAGAAAGATGTTTCTTTAGGCTTTTTTTCATGTTTTAAGTTGTCGTAACTTCTTATGAGGTAAGTGGTTGCTGACTTCTCCAGCATCTGACACACAGCCCAGGTAACTACTCACTCATGTTTGCAACATGATTTATGGGTACAGACAGCACTGTAATTGAATCTCACAGGCCTTTCTATTTATGAAATGGTAGTTCACCTTTAAAAATACTTCTGTATAAAAATTCCTGAACTTAGTACCCCTTAAGTTTTAATTTCAGTGGAAATTGTTGCTAGTTCTGAATACATGCATAAATACTTGAGTGTGTGTTTATGGGATGCTAGAACAGACTGATTTGGCATAAGACTAGCACTATCAAAGGCTCTTCTGTTTATACTGTTTATTTTGTTTTTCCAGGAGTAAAATCAATCCCAGACGATACACCTGTGTGCAGAATACTTCTGCGGAAAGAAGTCTTGCGTTTAGTAATCAATCTGAGCAGTTCAGTAGGAACAAAGGGCCACGAAACTGGCCTCCTGACGTAAGCTCATAGTTTTATTTTTTTGTGTTCCTTAATATCTCCAGGATAGTGATTAACCCCGTTTCTGGCTTCTCAAAACAGTTGTCAAGCAGATAGCATTGAATGATTAAATGTAACATAAAAGCTGAGGAAAGTGTTTTCTTTTTAATATTTTTGCCCTGTCCTTAATTCCTTATTTTTCTGATATTTAAAATCAGTAATTCAGCTGTAGTAATATTTGTTAAAAAAAGAAACTATAATCCTTTGTTATTTGTACCAAATAATGTGATCAAGTAAGCAGAGTAGCAAACTGCAATTAACTTCTTGAGAAACACAAATCTGCTTTGAGCAGGAGTACAACTATTAGAATTAGTTTATAGAAAAAAAATTACATTAAAATACTGGAATGTAAATCCAGGGAGGAAATGTTGTAATAAAACTTCTGGGTTTCTGGGCATGTGACATTGGAAACTGACATGCAACTGCTAAAAAAAAAAATGCTTATTTCAGTTTTTAAAATGTAACTAAGTTAGCTTTTCTGTAGATATTTATTCGTGCTGTACATGTGGATGCCAGTTCTTTGATATACCGTTTTCTTTCTACATCTGTTGTTTTAAGACTAGGTGTTCTCTGCAATTCTGTAAAACTTTCAAATACGTATTCTGTTTCATCTCAATACACATTTCTTCAAGCATGATACGTGCTGTCCGTTCTCATTTTCTTGCTTCATCAGAGCTAGAAATTATAATGTCTACTACTAAAAGGGTTCTGCTTTGTTAATGATGACCAAAATCTAATTGACCAGTTTTTTAAAACAGGATGGAGGTCTGTTCAAGGCTTACAAAACTTTTCCTCTTTTTCAGAATTAAGGAGAAGTATCCCCAAGCATTCGATGACATTTGCCTGTACTCTGAGGTGTCCTACTTGTTAGCACACTGTACGTTTCGACTTCCATCTCGAAGGTTTATTCAGGAGCTGTTTCAGGACGTACAGTTCTTACAGGTGAGTGGGGGGCTCAGATACGCTGAAGGCACCGAAGCATGCCAGCTGGGTGCAGGTTTTGTGTCCTGAACGTCTTCAGATGCATCTTAAAGGGATCTATTTTATATTGGCTCTACAGTACATTAATACTTTATACTACATTAATACTTTGTCTGTCCTTCTCTTTTAGATGCACGAAGAAGCAGAGGCTATTTTAGCAACACCAATAAAACAGCCTATAATTGATGCATCAGCTGAATCCTGACCTCTGTCTCGTGCAGTGCATTGCATATAGACTTTCTGAAGTCCTCAGACAACCTCCGACTGACTGGATAAACAAAGCTTTGGAGCATCATCTTCTAGACTGTTCCAGAAGCTACTGGTACCTGAAGACTGAACTGAAAACTTTTTCTTCCTCAACCAATTATCACCCCAGTCTTTTGAGCCCTTTGGGGAGTTATTAAACGTTACCATAGTTTTAATAATAGTTATTACCAGTATATGCAAGAGCCGAGCACTGAACACCTCCACAAGTTTTCATTTAATTTTTCTACCATAAATTAAAAGCAGTAGGACAACATGCAGACAACTTTTTTTTTGATTGAATTCCGATTCTGTTCCAGGAAAGCAGAACAATGCCTTGCTTTTTAACCTGGATACCAGGAATCGGAGAAAGGAGGGTGCATTCCATTGCCAGCAATGGGGATCCATGCTGTAGTCATGGACACCAGGGGATTAATGTTAGCTCTTTTATGTTGTTTTTTGTACTGTATATAACACTACTTGGGGTTTGTAGCTTCAGACAGAAAGACCTCTGTGACTCTGAGGTTTCCTTTTAAGTTATTTTAATGTTGTTATAGCTGTAAGTCATTTTATTAGCAGTCTCTCCAATTTCATTGCATTTACATACATGTATCTTATCTGAACTAGTTAAGGATTTTCACTACAGTTTTATTTGAAAAATAACAAATCATTTGAACTTAAAATGCCATAATCAAATTGTTTTCCCTGAATTATATGCATGCGTTTGCAGTTTCTACACTCATGCCCATATAGTACGAATGTTGGTCTTACTCTTACCTAAAATCCTTTAAAAAGCATGATTTTTATCAGATAGGTGAATATTGTATAAACTAAACTTGAAGACATTTAATCATTGCTGCTTTTGGGAGAATACGTAATAGGAGTGTTTTTGAAGTTCCATGGAAATAGCCTTTTATAAAAACAAAGGCTTCTTTGAATTTTCAATTGATGACTGATCAAGTATCTGATAGTGCTAATAATTGTAGTGAAACGCCTTAAGTACCACATTTGGGAGCAGCAGTATTGTATTTTAGGCTTGTTGCAAAAGTTAAATAATATTAATTATTGACTGTTAATGACTGAAGTAGTTGCCTCTATCACATTACTAGCTAGGTTCCTAAATGAATGAGTGCAAGTTTAGAGGAAAAAAAAAGGTAAGAATGCCCATCACTTTTACCATGGATCTAAAGATTCAGAAGCCTTTACACAAAGGTAATATAAATATATGCAAATGTGTATATACAGTAGCATGGTCACCTTTGTTAGAATGCCTGTAATAGAGAGGGGATTACCCTTTGATTTTGATATAGTTGAATAATTCAGCTGGACTGTACTAAGTAGAACGTATTTTTATCCATTCACTTCTACGGTTTTTTTATAATTGTCAGATTAATACTTAAGATAAGTGAAATTTATCCTGATGCTCATAACTCTGTTCTTACTAGCTCTGCTACTGGGGATTTCAATAAGTAGTCATGTGAACAGTAAAACATGATTCCTAGTGAAACGTAGAATTTATTTGTTGTTCTTGGAAATTTCACCTTGCCACATAAGCACGGCTTTGCAGCTGTCACTTCAGTGAGTTCTTATGTGCACTGCGTACCGTCACTTCTGGTAAAGCAGACTCTATGTTGCTGCTCATGGTCAAATTTAGTTCGTAAGATTTATCTTTTCGTGAGTTCCCACTGAAAGGAGGAGCAAAAAGAAACTGATTTAATGCTTCTGTGATCAGTGACACAAATAATAATGTCTGTGTATCAAGGCATGTTTGAAATGCTCTGAAAACATACCACGCTGGTAACTATTGGACTTCTCTGGTCATCAGAAATAAATACTTCTGTATAACCAAAATGTCAATCACAGTAGACCAAATAGTGGTGTAAACTCCAAAGGAAATAATGTAGTTTTCCCAAAAAAAAAATGGGGATAGCGTATCTTATACAGTAGTTCCAAACACTACCTCAGGCTAGAATATGAGAGATTTGTTGTAATAACTCCACGTTATTTTTCTGCAGTTAAAGCAAATTAAACAAGTTTTATCATGTGTATTTAAAAAAAAAAACCACAAAACAAAACAAAAAAAAAAAGAAAAACAAAAAAATAAACACTTTGTTCACTTGTTACCAGTTTAACCCATAGCACTTAATGTAGAAAGCACCTCTGATTATGAAAGGTAAGCAAAAGCAATGTCAATGTACTTTTGAAAGAATCTCTTACCCTGAAATGCTTATGTGTGCTGAAATACTCGCTTTTGTGGGGATCCGTGACAGAAACTTGACGTACAAACTATGACTGCAAATTCAGTTATACAACGTGTTTGTTTGTTTTCTTTCTGAAAGTGTATGAGTGTCAGTAGATTTCAACAAGTGTGCATCAAGGATGTAAAGTCTGTACTGTACATAACATGCAACATTTCTAGAATTAATTTACGTATTTACATTAAGCTCACATTAGTGTTTCATTATAATTGGCAAATGAAGAGATACTGTTACTGAAGGAATTTGACATTGGCCTGGTATTAGACTGTGAATTTCTAATTCTATAGGTTTTCTCTTTAAAATACCCCTTTCAAAGTACCTACTGGGGGGGTTATTAGCTTCCTGATGAAATTTTGGAAGAAAGTAGTAGTAAATATAAACTGTGCTTATATTAACCAAGACTCCCTCCACCCCCCTGGGAAGGGGAGCTGGCAGATCACCCGCTTTGCGCTTTCCCACTCAGAGCAGTCGATGATGCTGTGGAGTACAGAGCAAAGCATGCAGCATTCCCTTGGGCTGCATAGGGCCACAGGCTTGGTTGCTGTGTCACAGCAAGCTCCTGACTGATGGAACGTGCTGACACAAAGGGTGAGACCCTCTTTGGGGAGGATGGGCTGGCTGACAAACTAGTCGCGTTTGGGCTGGCAGGTTTATTTACTCTGCATTCACTGTTGGTGGAAGGGGGACAGAGAGCCAAGGGAAGGGCCCAGGGTTACTACCCCGAGGGCCTGGTTCTCCCACTGAGTGGGGAGGAGGGCAAGGCTGGGTGCTGCGGGTCTCCTTTTGGGTTGGGCTGACACAGGTGCCCTAAAAGCACTCTCGTGGGGGGTTGGTTGTTGCTTTTTCCCAAGACACAGTGAACTGTTAAAGTATCAGGTAGCGTAGGGCACAGTGGCTTGTCATGCTGAGGTAAGCTGCCCTTACAAACGTGGCACAAGGGCAGTGAGACCTCTGCTTGTCCTTTTTGTTTGTTTTGAAACGTGTGTAGTGGTCTTGGAATGTTTGTAGTGGTCTTGAAGGAGAGTTGTAATTTGCAGCGACAGGCTGAAAGACCCTGTAGCGCTGTTGGAAGGTGCCTGAAGGGAAAGGCAGCCCTTTGAGGAAGGGGCCGTAAGCCTAGGGAGAGCCTGTGGAGTTGCTGCTGCCGCTTAGTTTGCAACCTGGACTTAGCATTTGGCTTTCTGGCCTGTGGAGCACTCGCGTTGCTCTGTGTGTAGGTGAACATGAGCTCAGGCTGAGCATCGCAGTGGGAGAACTCTTGCCAGGCTTGGGAGCGTCGCTGAGCTATGTGCTCACATACCAGGGGGCTGTGCAGAACTCCCCTGACTTGGAGCCAGCTGGAACCAGGTCCCATAACTAAGTTGCGCTTCTGTAATCATGCTTATTAAAGGTAAACTAGGTGAGAGTAAACCCTGAGAACTGTAGAAGACCTTCGGGAACATGCTAGAAATATTGTTTGTAATTTGCCAGAGATACCACCACCCCCCACCCCCATATCCTTGATTGTCACTTAATTCCTAATTCTGGTTCCCTGCATCTCTTTGTTTCCAACAGATTTCTATGTTCAGTAAAGAATGGGGATTTTTTTTGTACTATTTTTGTAACATAGGATTGCCACAGCATGCAGAAATTGCACATTTTGCTTGAGTTGCTTTGTAAAATACACTATTTCATTTAAGAAATGTGATTTATGCCAAAAAGTTTAACATGCCATTTGGCCACTGAATAGGGCGTTTTAGCGCAAGATACAATGTCTAAGTGGGGCAAAGGCAGATGTTTTGTAGATTTAATTGAGAAAATTATTCCAATACTGGGCTGTCAGCATCCCTAAAACTGCGTTACAAGAGATTATTGAAATTAATCATCAAGGAGGGAGGGGATCAAGGAAAATCTCAAGACTTGGTCTCCCTGTCCCGTGTGGTCTTTTTTTTTATTTAGTAATACGCTGCTACATATTTGGAGATTCTAGTGTTTGTAGGTCACTGAACAGACATTGAAATCTGATTTATATTGTATACCTGTAACATAAAAAAGAAAAAGTATTTATATATTTTCCGTAAGAATATTGCATTGAGCTGTGTATAATTTAAACAGAGGCTTGTCCCAAAATAGTATTGCCCACCTTGATGATTTTTTTTTTCTTTGTGTTTGTGGGGTTTTTTCTGGCTTTTTTTTGTATAGTGTGTACAGTTCATGTTGATGGGCATTAAGAGCCTCCGGAAACGTAACCTTATCAAAGGGATGCATTGTTAATAAAACGTACTTAAACTTCTTGTAGTTGCTCTGGTCTCATATGTACCTCTCGGCACTAGAAGTGGGTTAGAACTTATAAAGTTGTTAATTGGCTAGAACCACCTGAAGCTTTCCAAATAAACTTGTCCAAAAATAAGCTTTACATGAATGCTTTGTAAGATGTCTTATAAAAGAGAAGACTCTTTAATAGTTTGCACACCATTTTTATTTTAAAAATGTAGCATACAGATACTGAGAATAACTTTATGTGATGGTTTATGTGTTAGCATTTCAACAGCAGATGTGAGAGCTGAATTGCAAACAAGAGAAGACCTAAGTTTACAGTTTTGAACTCATTCAGCCACTACTGTGAGACAGATGTCTTGGGGAAAAAATGTAAGTTACACAGGCCTCCCCGTCCATGCAAAGATAGTTTTCTGAACTTCATTCCCAGTGCCCAGACCGTGCCCTCTGGCTCAGCCCTCGCAGAGTGCTCCCTCCCTGTGCTGTTCCACAAGTGTTTTCATGCCCCAGGGAGCAGAAGGGTTGAAGGTAGTGAGGAGCCAGGGTGCAGCCATGGTGTCATCGCTCCACCTGGCAGCCAGACCCACACAGGATCTCCCGGGAAGAGTCAGGGATGCTGCAGTGGGAACTCACCCCATGGGTGCAGCAGCCTTTTCAAAAGTAGGAATCGGTGCCTTGTTAGAGCTGTCCTTTGGCACCAGGAGCTGCAGCGTGTTGAAACTTAAATCCTTTGTGGAATAGCCTGAATTTTTTTTACTGGCTTCTGTATCAGAACACTCCAGGTGTGTAACACTTGAGCCAGGACACTTTTCAGACCTTTGTAAGCAGGCAGGCCTTTTTCTGAAATGCACAGCCAAGGAAGCTTCATTTCAGGAGTGACAAATCAGGTCTCTTCTTGTCCAGCAGCAGAGTTTTTAAACTACATAACTGCACATGCTGTGATGTAACACTTTGCTGCCACAGTATCTCCACAACTTAGAACATCTTTTTCAAACTCAGACTACCTTAACTCAGGGAGGGGAATGTAGCACAGAGGGAGGAAATGGGCCATCCCCATCATCCCATCCAACAGCTTCAGCCTCTGGTACCTCCCACTTCTCTGTCAGTACAGCTAAATGTGACAGGATGTGTTCCCTTCCTCTGCTGGCTGAAGGACCACACTGCTTTATTTTCCCTTTCTACTTCAGGTAAACCTGTGTGCAACCCACACACGGACATGGCCCTGACAGGATACCTCTAACCCCAGTTAGTTGTCTGTCAGTCTGTCCATCCCTCACCTTTCCCTGCCTCAGGACTTCTTCCTGCTTCAGGCAATGTTTGTCTCAACCAAAGTCTACGTCAAGTAGTGTGGGTTTCCCTGCTGCAGCACAGCTCGAGGCCAGAACACTGCTACCTGTAAGTGACAGCACAGCACGTAGATGAGGTTCAGTATCAGAACTCGTTTCTGCCTGCAGCTGCTCACTTCTTAGGAAGTGTGTTTAGTTAAACACAGGGAAGACCAGTAACTGCATTTTAACAGACCAGCTGAAGATCAAATTGTAAAACACACGTCACTTTTTTTTTTTTCCCTTTTGAGAATGGCATATTCTGTGTCTTCAGTAGAATCCTTTTACTTGTGAAAGATACCCAACAGCATCGTAATTGAGCAAAATCAAAAGGTTCCTTTTCCACAGAGGTTAATCTGATGAGGTTTTAGGTATAATTCCAACTATTCTATTACAAATGTAAAATTTGTTAATGTTTCAAATTAAAAAGACAAAACTTGTCTTTTGAGAGTTAAAATTCTGCCTATTGAGAGTTAAAATAAAAATAATTTATTTTTGTAGGCTGGTCACAAATGTTTGCCCACACCTGTGACTACTGTGCCTGCTTACCTGGTGGTTTGGGGTTTGCTACCTCAGTGCAGAGGTCTATGCCAAAAGGATTTTAAGTTTGCTGGCACCTGTGGAGGGACAGGGCCATGGCAACACCTCTGCTGGAAATACAGTTCCTTTCCCCTTGTTTCTTTGTTTATTCAAGAGGATTTTGTTTAGGATTTCAAGGGGCCTTTCTTCCAGGCAGAGAAGGCAGGAGTGTGAGAAGCCTTATCCCCAGAAGCAAGCCTGTGATCTGTGCTCTTTCACAGTGTTGTTAGAAGGCGGGTGCAGTACACACAAGGGTGATCCTTGGAGCACAGGTGAGCACTCCTCAAGATCTGATCATTTTCAGAGAGACAATAGACCCTATGCCCTCTGTTAGGGGCAGAGGCAGACTCCAGAGCTGGGTAATGCTCCGTGCACAGCTCCACACTGCCCACGGGCCGGGGTGGCCACAGAGTGCACCCCACAGAGTATTGGGAGTGAGACACACAACAACTTGAGCACAACCACTGACATGCTTCTTTAACTTGATCCTCAACACTCTGAGTAAATTTTTAGTCTCTGCAACAATGAGCAGCTATTCACGTCAGGCTCTGAGAGACTGCTGTGATCGAGCCCTTACATAATACAGGCCACTAAACAGCCTCTAGACCTTACACAGTGCCTGTAACTCGTGGTGAAGCCATAGCGAGCATCGTTCCTGCGTGCAAGCCGGTATATTTAAACTAGTCCTGAAATGAGCTTTGTGGCATTAAAGGAAGCAGGGCAGCTGGACTTGTGAAAGCCTTCCTCAAAAGGAGTGTTGGTGTGGTTTTAGAAATGCATGTTTATATTGTGTAACCAAACACTGGGTGGATTCGATGGAGGAGAGTACATCAAAGCTTCCTCCCTAGGCAATGCGCATCTGTCTGTGAAACGTATCTCAGGCTGGTCTTCCTGCCAGGTGTTTCTCTAGGTGTTGAGGCAGCATCTTCATTAAAAATATCAAAGTAGTAGTGTGGCTGGTACTGCACTGCTGACAGTTCTGGCTTGCTAGCTTCTAGTGTCTCCAGTTTTTGATAGGGATCAGATTCAGCTGCAAGATGAGAAGAATAAGCAAAATTTTCAAACCAGGTATGAGTCTGAGGTGCAGGTGAGGCTGTAAACTGGCGCTCTTCTTTTTCATCAGGGCAAATCCAGGAAGAACTGTGATCATTGATCTTATCTTCTGTTGGCTGGCTCCATGGATGTAATTTCTGGGCTTCAGCCTTACTGTCCACTGCCAGCACGTCAGGAATGCAGTCGCTTATTTTCAACACTTTCTCAGAACCAACCTCCAAGAGAATCATAAAACAAACAAAAAAATAACTCAATAAAAGAAGGCCAGGCTAAAGCAAAGGGGGAAATCACTTCAAGCACTTCTAAAGCTGTCTTGTTTTGTTTTGTTTTGATTTTTTCAAATTGATCAATTTAAAAGAAACATATGTACAGAATGTCCAGTGGAGGCTGTATTTTATGTGGAATTGATCAGAGTATTTAGATATTTCTTTCTTAAGTTCATTATGACTACAGTTGAAGAAGAAACCATGTCCCTCTAACTTTGCCAGGTTTTTGATGTGTGCAGTTTTTACTCTGAATCACAAGCAACTGAAAGGAAGGAGCAGCGCAGCAGTTGGGTTGTACAGGCTTCTCCCTCTGGTGCCAACACCAGCACCAAAACCAGCAGCAGCACTCTGTAAGCATCCCTCTGCTCCGCCCTCTGCCCTGGCGAGGCCACACCTGGAGCGCTGTGTCCAGCTCTGGGCTCCCCAGTTCAAGACAGACTTCAGAACTACTGGAGAGAGTCCAGGGGAGGACTGCAGAGGTGATGAGGGAACTGGTGCAACTCTGTGATGAGGGAGCTGGGTCTGCTCAGCCTCGGGAAGAGAAGACTGAGAAGGGATCCAACTAATGCATATAAATATCAAATGGGTAGTTGGCAAGAGGATGGGGCCAGACTCTTCTCAGTGGTGCCCAGGGACAGGACAAGGGGTAATGGGTCCAGACTGGGACATTGTGAGGGTGACAGAGCATAGGGACAGGCTGCCCAGAGAGGCTGTGGACTCTCCTTCTCTGAAGACATTGAAAACCCTCCTGGACATGATCCTGTGCAACCTGCTCCAGGGGATCCTGCTTTAGATGGTCTCCAGAGGTCCCTTCCAACCCCTGCCATAGTGGGATTCTGTGTGGGGCAGGAGGAGTGGGCAGATGCAGTTCACCAGCCACAGCCAAATACGGTATCATCTGGCCTGTTGTGTTCAGGCAGTGCTGGCCTTTGGACAGTAATACTGGAAGAATCGCCTCCCGTACCAAAAGAATTAATCTATTCTCCAATTATGCTTTCACTTTTTGCAGTAACAGACTGTGGAATACAAACCGATCCCTCTGGAGTTACTGAATATCAGAAGGAGAATTTTTCCTCTTAATTATGATTTTAAATCATATTAATTTCTGTATAATGGCTATCACTCATTTTTAAATGTGGTCAACAAAAGAAAAACATTATTCTGAAACTTTGCTGACCAAAGAAATGAACAATTCAAAATACTAGATTTTCAGTGATCTTACCTTGAACTCTTGAAATGAGAGCACTTTGCTCTTGTTAGGACTAGGTATTACAGGACAGCAGTGCTCCTTCACCCTGGAAATAAGAAAGCAAAACAAACTTAAGTTTTTCTCCTGTCTCCAAAGCATATTCTACCAGCAGAAGCCACACATAGATGTGTACAGAAAGAGTAGCAGATGATGAATGTCTCAGAAATGCCACAAGCCAAATTCTTACAACATCCACACAGAGGAAAAAATGAATAAGGCCTTACAACAGGCTGGAAACAACAAGCTGCAGCTGTGGTTTATAAATTGTGCTGGTTACGTTCTCTGTCCACGAGAGACAAACACGGTGTAACTCACCACTTCAGCTTCCAGCGGCACAGAGCTGCTGCTAGTGCCGGGACGATCACCAGCAGCGCCACGAGGTACAGCATGTTTGCTGTGGAAGAAAAATACTTTAAAGGTTTGTTTTCAACTTCCCACCTGCTAACATCCATATACAGTGAGTTTCTGGGACACAACTAGCATCAGGCCCAGGTGGGATGCCTGCCAGTAGCTCAGCAGTAGCGCTGCAGTTTAGTGGTTGCCAGGGTGGCAGTCGTGGAACACAGCTGTAGGTCTTTGGGCCTTGATTTCCTTTACCAACACTGAACCATTACTAGATTGCTTTTAATTTGCCCCCATATTGGTGTCTTAACTATAAGGGTAAATTTCCAAAAGTTAAGACAATGATAACCTTCATTCAATGATTTGGTTTAGGTTTTTTGTCTCAGGTCCCAAAAGATGACACTGAGAGACCGTGATAGGACATCTGTACCTCCCATACGGACGGGCTACTGCAAGACAGACAACACGCTAGTGTCCATGCTCTCCGAGGATTTGTCCTGACACAAGAAACCCAGTATTTCCCTCTAGCTGGAAAACACAGCCTTGTGCTATGTTCTACACAAACAGCTGAGGCCCGGATAAGCAGGCTGAAGCACCAAGTCAGTGCTGGCACTCCCTCTGCTCTGGTCAGTGACCTGCCCTGTGCCAGGCAGGCTGCATGCCCCAACACACACCACGGCAGGGAAAGTAAATTCTCCTTTTGTGTTTTCTGGGTTAATTTAGCCCCAGTTTTGATCCCCTGAGTGGCCATACAAATGGCTGTGCCTGCACGAGTGAAGGCTGGCTAACAGGAGCTCGAACAGGGGTGTACGAGAGCAGAACTGCCTCTGAGTGTGTCATGAGGGTTCAGACAATGTTATGCTGGTTAGCCTAAAACGTGAAGTCTCCTGGCATAAGCCAGTGCTTGACCCTTTCATACCCCTCCACCTCCACCCCCCACAAACTGCACATTATATTTTTCAGGGATGTTACAGCAACTTAAATGTTCTCCCGTGAGAAAAGAGGACTATTCTAGCCTTTTAAATCATCCCTCTGCTAGAAGACAAAATTTCCACAATCAATACTCACAGTTTAATGGTGTATCTATGTATATAAAGTTAATGATGGGAGTCTCTCCTCCACCTGAATATGCTTTAACTGCAAGTTTGTATTTTGTGTTTGGCAATAGGTGTTTCACGGTGTATCTCCTTTCTTCTGGGTTTTCAATCATGTATTTACATAGTACTGAATCATCTAAAATTAAACAGATAAGAATCACAGAGTCACAGACTGGTTTGGGGTGAAAAGGACCTCAAAGCCCATCTAGTCCCACTCCTGACATGGGCAGGAACACCCTCTACTAGACCAGATTGCCCAAAGCCCCATCCAGCCTGGCCTTGAACACTGCCAGGGAGGGGGCAGCCACAGCTTCTCTGGGCAGCCTGTGCCAGGGTCTCACCTCCTTCACAGGGAAGAATTTCTTCCTCATAGCGAATCTAAATCTGCCCTCTTTTAGTTTAAACCCGTTACCCCTTCTCCTGTTGCTACAGGCCCCGGTAGAAAGTCTCTCTCCAGCTTTCTGTATCAGACCCTTAAGCACTGAAATGCTGCAAGAAAGTTGCCTCAAAGTATTACAAATCAGCTAAACTGAGACTGATAAAACAACAGAACAAATGCAACCTGCTTTCCCTGTAATTTGCACACTTTCTTCTGAGCAGGATAATGCATCCTGACTCATGGCCACTGGGCTGAAGTCACATCCTTTCTAACTGGACTGACCACAGCCTTGCCCATCCTCTGGCAGACCACATACTAACCTGTTTTCGAAAGCTGCAACTGTTTGTTTTACTTTCCTTTTACTAGAGCTTTCTTAACAGAATAATTTGGGGTTTTCCATTTCCTTTTTTGGCAGAATCCTGCAGCCCTGAGGCTTGCATCAAGTTGTCTGGAGATAAGTAAAAGCAAGGAATCTCTGCCTGATAAAAAACTTCTTCTGTGCCTCTATTTGCAACTCAAGACCAGAGGGTGAGGTTATTCCTCCTGTTCCAAGTCACAGCCCTCGTCTGCTAGCTCAGACAAACTGGAAAGCAGGCAATCTTTGATTTAAACCTTTTAAAGTCTAACAGGGATTATTGAATAATTCTAGTATTTGTATGGTTAGTTTACTTCTTGCAGGAACTCCTACAAAACCCTCTTTCAGTTCAAGCTGTCTCTCTCAGCCTGGTACTAGTCTAATCAGCAGAAGGATCTGACACGAGACATGACACACCTGGAAGAAGAAGCAAGGGGGAAATTTTTTTTTAAAAAAAATGTGCTTGAACATTTTTGGTAATATCTGAAAATTATAATGGAGCAAAGTCATCCAGAGCAGCTTTGAGTATAGAGCAAGAAGATCAGATATAAAAGCTTGAATGTGGCTTTGTGCTCAGCTCTGCTGAAGGAACTCCACTGTGGAGCACAGCCACAAATACTTTCACTATAAAAGCATTTAAATGGGGAATTTACACAGTGCTCCAATTCTGAAGGAAATAAATTGTATCCCATCTGTTTCTAAAATACCCCAAATCTTAGTAAAACTAACTTGTTTCTTAAGACTCTCATCCAAGTAGACCACAAACAGATGTTTTTGAAATTCACCCAGATCTCTGGGATCACAAGGCAGAAACTTGACTCCTTCCCTACAGTACTGTGAGAAACATTTCTGGAGCTCACACTGGAATTAAAAGGAGCTACAGACAACAGGACCTGAGCTAAATCTCCATAAAGCCAGGACACACTTCCACCCATTAGCACCTCAAGCATTAGAGAGGAATCAAAAGCACCAAGCCTTGAAATCCGTATGTTTCCTAATGAGCCAATCTGCCTGCCTAATGAGAACTTTCTGAGAGGCTTCAGTATCAGCAACAGACACAAAGTTTTTCACCAGTATAACAAGACAAATTCCTAAATCCCAGAGCTCAGTTACCTGGAAGAACATGTTTTTTTGACCCTTTCAAATTGCAGTCCCCTTCTATAGGTGACACATAAACATGGTATCCTCTTACGAAACCAGGCTGAGATTCATTTACATTGTAAGAATCCCAAGACAGTGTTACTTCATTGAAAGACAGTTCAATTTTTTCCACAGTAGGGTCAGGCAGAGGAGCTGGAAGAAAGAAAATACAAGTTAAACTTGCCATTATTTTTAAAGAATGTTTATCTTCTCACTTGAAAAATGCCTGAATTCCCGTGTGGCATTTCTGTTTATATCTTGCTTGCACTTAAAATCTGAACAAAGCCAAAGCGCTCCGATAAAGTTGTCAACTCCACAGACCCTTCACACAGTCCACATTATACAGAAAGCAGTGAAAGAAAGACTGCTAATCACAACTCTGTTCTGCTACTCTAATTAGCAGGTAGGACTCTACCTGGTTGCTGCACTAGACAAATAATCTCAATGCAGGGTCTTGCACTTTGTTATACAGCATTTAAATGCCTCACTGACGAAGCAGAAATAAGACTGCAAAAATGTTTTTAGATCATTGCAAGAGGAAAGCTCTGGAATTCTTCTGTTGTGACATATGAATGCAGCAGATACACAAACTCTAAATGTATTGCCAACTTACGTAGCTCCTTGAGATAACCAGTCTTCTTCTCCAGTAAGACGGTGGAATCAGCAACAGATCCATAGATACGGAAGTTGTATCTCACCCCCGGAACAAAAGCAGCTAAAAAAATAGTTGAATTGATTACAAAAATAAGGTTATGGTTTGTCTTTTGATTTTGCTTTTACTGAAATACTTTCTACAGAATCTATAATCCATTAGAAATCTTTGTGTACCGTTGGGCTTTTAAAGAAACTGAAGGAGATAAGAGGTAAACCAGTTCTTAGTGTATATGTGAACTGAACTGAAAATTCTGTCTGAGAGAGCTGAGGGAGCTGGTTAGTATATTTTTGTTGCTCTGGAGTATTCAAGATGAGGGCTCTGCATACATCAGAGTAAGGTAATTTCACTTCCATTTCTGGCACAAGCAAAGGTAATGTTTCAGACTTTAATGCAGACACCCATGCATCAAGAGTCCATGTTATCCTAACTGACATACACCCCCGCTTAGATCATCCAAGTGCAATTCACTGAAGAACTCGACATTTTTTTCCATGTGTGCCCCACTGTCCTTCAGTAAGGATGGAGGATGCCATGTGTTTGTATGCACTGAAGTGCAGTGTCTTTGTTACATATTGAATTGTTCAAATTTTGTTCAAACACATTCCATTCCAAAGTGAACTCTCAGCCAGAGAGACTCCAGGAAGGCTGTGTTCCTGCAGCTGTGGATGTGTATCAGAGCACTTTCACACAGCCAGAAAGGATGTGGTTCTAACGGCCACCAGTGGGGTAGAAAAACACATAACTCTTCCTGTACCTGTAGCACACTGACAGTACTACACATCTCACTGTACAGTGGGTGTTAAATTTCCTGAGTCTAAACTTCACACCCACGTTACACATAAGGCAAAACTCCATCTCTACTGCTAAAAGATTTTTGATTCCTTCCTTAATCTCAGCATCATCCTTCAAGATGTTACTACAAGCTACTCAGAAAAGTTTTTTTTCTGAAGTACTATGCTGACTTTCAAGGCTTAATGGTGCTGGCACAGTTGTGGTGTCCAACTCATTTGCTAGGCAAAACACGATGCCACATGCCTTGGAAGAATTAGACCTGCACTACACAGACTTCAGTATTCCACAGGATTTGTCTCATTAATTCAATTAATGCACACAGACTAAAAAATTGCTGCCCAGACACCAGAAAGAAAAATTGTTTGACTTTCACCTGAATTGATCAGAGCACTGGAAGTGTTGGGTACAAATCTCTTCCACTGCAAATCACAAGGCTGTAACATTGGAAAGTTGTACCAGTCAATAATGTAACTGTCATATGTATGTCTGGGCTCCCAGGAAAGAAAAATGCCATCATCTGTACCATTAACCTGTTCTTCTTTAACCTCTTTGATGCCTAGGAATAAAAAAAACAGAATCTCTGTTATTTTTGTCCGTGACACCTTAGATTCACAAATGAAGTTCAGTATAATTCCTATGCTAGGATGTTAAAACAATAATAAAACAGTTGTGTTCCTTAAATATCAGACATATGAGATCTTTCCCATGCTGAAAGCTGATCTAGTTGTATGCTGAAAGCTGACAGATCAAAAAAAATCCAGTAATTATTATTATTATTGTTTAAATATTAATAAAAAGAACTCAATTGCAGAAACCTGGAGTCACCAACAGAAAGTCACAAGAGTCCCTTGCAAAGCACTGACTGCACCCTCATGGCACCTGCCACAGGTCTGAGATCCTAATTTAAGGGTAAATTAAATGTGTTGTCCTCTATGGAGACTCTCTTTACAGAAAAAAAATCCCCCAACTTTCTGTTGTAAGGGATGGATCAAAGTACTTACGTTTAATATACATAATTACTGCCCTGTAGGCAAAAATACAATATTAACTTCCACATAGCAGTGATCTGAGTTAACAGGCAAGGTTAATTTGTACTCCCAAGATAATAAATTATCATTTCACTTAAAATAGGTAGAAACAAAACTCTCAAAATAGAAATCTAACTGAAAATACTCCTACTGTTACCTGTATCTCTAGGGATGATCAATACTGAAGGAAGTGAATAACCAACATAGTTCTTTGCCATGACACTGATTCTGTAGGAATGGTTATCAATGGAAATGCTGGTGCTGTTGTAGACTGATAAGGAAGAAATGCTTTCTGGCTCTGAGCCGTCTTCTACTTTTTTCCAGGTTACTTCATATGAAATAATTCTTCCGTTTGCTCGAAAACTCGGTCCTTGCTGGGAAAAAATTATGGGGTAGACATCAAGCACTTAGTAAACGTTGACAAAAAAAGAAAATGAAAGGGGCATTTAGAACTTTGAATAAAGTAATCAGACATATTATTTCTGTAAGAAAATAAACACTTGTTTCCACACATGCATACATATACTTGTTGAAGTAGAAATGAAGACATCTCAGTAATGGTATTTGTCTCGTTGCAATACTTAGAATCACAGAAGTGTATGTCTGAAATGCCAGGCCCACGCTCCATCATACAGCTGCACACACTCTGAAATATGTCTCGTGTAATATCTAATATTTGCTTCAGATTCTTAAAAGACATTTTCATACTGAATTGCTATGAAGTGCACAAAAACTCGTTAGAGTTCATGGGAGAATTTTCCAACCCATTTATGAAGGGTTTTGTTGCTGTACTGATGTCTTACCTTCCAGAACAAGGTCACATTCCGCCCCCCCCGAACTGGTGTAATTTCTCTCCAGATGTCCAGTTTTCCTGATGGACCTGCAGTAAACACAGGAGAACAAAGATGGTCTAGATGCAGCAAGGATAAACTGTTTCATTTCTTTTGCCAGGAAAGGTTGGATGATCCATGAGGCCCCTTCCAACCTGGTATTTTATGGTTCTGTGAATTGCTTCCTCTGATCTGAAGCAATTCCACTCCCAAATCTCTTTCCCTCCATCACTCCCAGGTCTTGCCAAAACATTATCCTTTAACCTCTTTGTCCTTTCATTCCTTTTTCTGAATGAATGTGTGGTTCATTTCCCCCTGAAAATCTTTCTTTATACGCAGTTCCCAGGTGCTTGTTCCCACCTCTGCACCGTTTCTCCAGCCCTCACAGAACACTAAAACTCAGTCTGTCCATCCTTCCAGCCACCTGGGCTTCCTCCCACTGCCTGCAGTGGATGAGATGGCTGATACTGCATGTAAGATAAGAGCTGTTGTTTAAGAAGGCACCTTCTTAAAGTTCCCTTAGAGTACTGCTACTTTCATGCATACAACAGGCTTTAGGTACACAGCCGAAGAGTAACAACAAACAGCAGAGGTGGCAAGCAAAGAATACCCTTCAATCTTCTCAATAGGCTGGACATACTTGCTTCCTTTGTTCTGATGGTTAGGGTTTCACTCCATTCACTCCACATCCAGAAATGCTTAGCTGCTCCACAGCGCACTCTAAGTGTGTACTCAGTGAAAGGCTGCAGTCCACCCAGGGTGATGCTGCCGTAGTGGAGATGCGTGTTTGAACTGTTGCGCTGCACGACAGAAACAGAGAACAGTCAGAGCTCAGTTCAGCTTCACCGGCAAGAGGATTTTCTCTGAAAAAAATAGCTCCTCCTCTAGATCTAGCCAGTTAAGTTTGACTTGGGAAAGATGTTTATGGAACAATAGTTGAGGGGAAAAAATGAAAAAGTCTATATGCACAAGATGAAAAGCCTGGGAGATCTAAAAAGAGGTCTTCAAGCCATCTCTGTGTAACTGTCTGAGTAGGAGTTACTTGCAAGCTGTCAAATGTCTTCTCTTTACATCAAGGGGGGAATTTACTGAGATTTTACTTCCACAGAGTCTGGGTCTCCTACTGAGTTCATGTAAGTGGGACGCTGTTCCAGATCTATGCACAGCATCTACAGCTACATTTTCTTTCCATTTTTCCCCCAACCTTTTCCCCCACTCCCTCTTGAGAGACAGGGTGACCAAGAGTCAGATAAATTAAGCATGCTTTTAAGCCTCTCCTCTAAACTGTCTCCTGTAATGGCCAACTGCTGCAGCCATTTGATCTAACAGCTCTTGAGCAGTACTTAAGGCAGAACACAGACCGATCCTGATCTTCATAATGCCTTTTTAATGCAGAAGAGGCAAGCCCCTTCAAAACAAAAGGAACGCGTGCAAAGATTCAGTCAGCCTCACCATTTGTGAAAGAGGTGGGAGAAGACAATGAGCCTGCTCAAATAATCATCAAGGATTTTGGAGCACAGGAGATTCTGCACCAATATGCAGAAGAACTTCGTCACAGTGAGGGTGACAGAG
This sequence comes from Gallinula chloropus, assembly GCF_964237585.1. Taxonomy (NCBI): domain Eukaryota; kingdom Metazoa; phylum Chordata; class Aves; order Gruiformes; family Rallidae; genus Gallinula; species Gallinula chloropus. The sequence goes on from NC_140089.1 coordinate 75,258,406, forward strand.
CCCTGGGACAGGCTGCCCAGGGACTAGTGGAGTCTTCATCTCTGGAGATAAACAAGACCTGTCTGGACGCCTGTCTGTGCTATATGAGCTGGGGAGCCTCCTCTGGCAGGGGGGGTGGACCTGGTGATCTCTTGAGGTCCCTTCCAACTCCTATGATTCTGTGATTCTGTGATATGGAAGAATGTGGGAAAAAAAATATTCTGGGGTTCCCTCACTAGAGACCAGACACACTACCATTAAGTACAGTCAGCAATACACCGCAAGCTATGGGACTACTACAAACAAACCCTTCAACATACCTCTCCACGCCGTGTGTGTGAAATGATGAGTCATAAAACCATAACAAACTAACATTAATAACAGCTAACAGCAATTATAAAGCCCAGAAGTATTTTCATTTACTTCAGTGGATCTCAGAACCCATCCAGCAGAGGAGCAAGCCACATGTGCAGACCAGTCACACTGTACACTGCAACAGCAGCATAAGAAGTGCTGGTAGTATGAACTGGTGCCAGCAATGGCTGCCCACATGGACCATCAGGGCAGGGCTTGGGAGCAATCAAATCCAGAAAGCAGACACGTTGACACTCTCCCAGGATCTACAGCGCATTCGTATTGCTGGGGAATTATTTTTTAATCTCATGTCAAAAAGAAACTCGCTATGTTTTTGTGTATGAAATTCAAATTTCATACCAGTTCTATTTTCCCATTGGGTTGGAGCACTTCAGTCTGACAAAAGAGTTCAATTCCTTTGTTTTGATGTTTCCAATATAATGTGATTTCTGTATCTGTGCATTCTTCCCACAGCTGGAAAGGTGCAGCAGGATAAACTGCCAATGGAAAATCTGAGTTAGTTCTTGTGAAACATAAAATATATGAAAAAGTATTTTAAGGTATTTTCGCTGAGTAGTACAAGCAAATAAGAAGTACAGATTTTTCTGCCAGACCAGGAGAAGCAGATATAAATTGGTAAAAATTAACTTCAGAATGTAAGTAAAGAAACCCTTGTGCTGACCACGAACAAAAGAAACAGTCAGAAACTTTTATTACAAGTCCAGTAAAAATCTCCAGTCCAGGGCCTGTCAGGGGCTCCTGATGTAGCACAGTGAGTAACATTCGCCACATTTGCACCCAGAATCCAGCCTCTTCACCAAACTTTATTCACAGCCCATACACTGACTCCTGTCAGTAGTTGCTCTCTGGTAAACAGTGCCAATCCCACTTTTCCAAAAGACTTCCGAGATCCTTTACTGCTATGTAAGCACTATTCTGCCAGAGCAGCAGATCTCAAGCTCTCCTGTGTTATCAGCCTAATTGAAAGGAACAAGATATGGGTATGTGAGTGGTATGTTTGGCCTTTGTCCTAGAACTTCATGGACCATGAATTACAATTCAAGGACTTCCAGATTCAAAGGAGCTTGTGTTTGGCACAGAAGGTCCCAGCTAAGACATGCAGAACTGGAAACAATAGACTTTAGCTCTCCTTCACTTGCTGGCATCCTTTAAGCAAGGCAAACTCTACTGTAAATATGTCCAGGGTCAGAGAAAGCATAACAGACTTTACAGCAATCACTCTTTAAAATGCTAAGTCATCATAAATACTACACATAATTTATTTAATTTGCAACAATCACTAGAGTTGGAAAAATAAAATTGTAGTTAAATTTGATGTAGCTAGTACATTGAATATAACTTGTATTAGCCACATTTTCCATGAAAACTTCATTTATAATACTGTGCTGTCTCACTACAAGCAGCGAGTATACTCCTCCACTTCATTCCTGCTATATTTCTTACACCCCCAATCAAATCATCAACTTTTAGAACTCTCATGCCTCTCCAAGACAAATGTAACAAAGATGGGGATTTAACATGTGTTCCTACAAGTCATACAAAAAAGCACACCTAGCAAAATTGTAATCAGTGCCTGTGAGAAAGGAAGTGCTGCCAGAATACAGCAGTTAATTACACCATCAGCCTGTCAGCTTCACAACTAAGCAGATCATGCTTCCTCCTGCTACTTCAAAGAGGAAAGGTGGCCACAGGGCCTTGGGAACATGGGAGTGGGTGTGGTGAGGCCAGTGGACACAAGAACCAGAAATACTGCTGGAGACACTGAAAATACCTGCTGTGTTAAGGCAAGAGTAGGTACCAGCTTATGGGTACCTGGGGCATGCTGTGATAAAGGATACAACTAATAGAGAAGAAGGAACCACAGCCATCATTTACTGCTCACAAGACAACCTATTTTATTTCACCACTGAAGAACTACTCTTCCTCCCTCATAGTAGCACAGCAGATGTTACCATCCCCTATAAGAACACCAAGGCAGGTAGCACTATCACCTCTTTCCTGGCAACAGTTGCTTACACTTGTATCACATCTCATTCAGAGAGGTGTTAGTAATTTTATTTATCCACTTCCCAAAATGTGCATCTCCATTTTATTTTGGAAAGACATTAACATCAGCAATAATGTTTTGCAGAAAGGACAGAATTCCCAAGTACCCTATGCAGATATTTTTCTTGAACTTCACATATTGTGTTGGTTCTTATACAATGAAACACCTTCAGCAAAGCAGCAGATTTTGAAGCACTAAGGGGTGATTTCAATAACCAAATCTGAACTTTAGCGTGAAGTCATTTTCTACTATTAACATAACTTTGCAAAGCTGTCTTCATGCAGCAGATTACTAACTGTACCACATAGATAACTAATATATTACTAACTATAGCACATATATAACTAATAAAAACTGTGACAATAAAAATCAAGGACATCCATACTTCGAAGTGGGGCACTGATCAGAAGGAGAACAAGGCCTGCAGAAAAAAATACCAAAAAAACCCCAACCCAAACAAAACCCTCCCAAAAAAACCCTCAACAAACATAAAGAGAACACCTTACTTCTGTGAGTTACATCAAAAGCATCCATGGCTGTTTCCTTTCCCAGTGGGTTTTCCACAGTCACTGTAATATTAAAGATCCTCTGCTGGCCTATATCCCAAGAACATGAGCACTGTCCAGCACAACTTGCTGTGCATGGAACTGTTTTTTGGGAGAACCTATCAGAGAGGGAGAGGGAGGAGGGAAAAGAAAGAAAGACATTTTTCCATAAATTGACATAGATGTTGAAATTTTTGATTTCCAACTAGGTAGAATACAGAATCATAAAAAATAAGGTTGAAGGGGTCCATAACAAGCCATCCAGTTCTTTCCCCTAGCCTGAAGCTGAATGAATATGTTTTCTTCAAAGTCTCTTTACTTTAATCTTTTAAGATATGGCCGAGTTTACTTTATCCTTTCATGATACAGCTAGATTGCTTTTAGTGATTTCCTCATAGAAATTCTAACCTGGGGACTTGCCAAGAATTAAATCACTCACATAATACCTTTATGCTTTTAAATGAAGCGATAATTTTAAGTGCATCTCTAACCTTCCATTTTAAAAATCACAATCATAATACCCTAATGGAAGTGAATGATGCAGAGACCATGAAGGTATATGCAATGACCTGCCTCCTGCTGAGACCTTCTGTTCCAAGTTTGTTGTGGTGATGAGGCATCATCAGCAAGCAGGACTGCAGTAATGCCCCTCTCCTCTCCATTTAGATGTCTCTGTAGCAAGGAGCCAAGGGTCAGATCTGATACACCACATAGGTGTAACCTTGACTCAGACTGCTAAGAGAGAGTTGTGAGAAAGTCTACGGAGAGATTTTTACCAAAAAAAAAACTCCACAAACAAACCAACCAACCAATCAAAAAAAAATCCAAACTGAAATTATAGAAATTATAGACAGAAGTAGGATTCTTGAGATAGCATTATCGGTAGCACAAAGACTCAAGAATGAAAATATTATCATGTAAAGTCATAAAATCCTAAATAAAAAGAATAAAGGAAGATAATCAGGATAATTGAGGGTTACCTGGGAATCATCAGTTTGAGTCAGCATTAATATCAATGGACTGTGAACACACTAATACTCAGCTAACATCTGATTAAATCCTAGTTATCTGGTGTATGTTATCCATTAATTATGCTGTACTTTTAAATTATCTATATCCTAATTGCAGGATGTCTTCATACCTACTGAAAGATACCTGAACAATTTAACTGAAAAGGATAGTTAGAACAAGCTTTATCAAGTAGACCCTGGTCTGACATTAAGGTAGTCTAATTCAGAGCAGCTCTGCACTGCTCAAGCTTTGTTAAATAAGCTGATGAGTGAGCTGGAAAGAGGAAGACAGCTAATTTTTTAAAAAAACCAAAACCAAACCCAAAACCAAACCAAACCCTTCTGACATATTTTGAAGGAAAGAACGTGACTGTTCTGTACAGCACAGGCTTGAGTTGCAATGATGAGACTTACTCGTCAGATAAGGTGTATTTTGGTAAATGACGTCCATAAAGATAGGTGTTTCCTCCTTGGTCCCAAGTGCATGTTACTATTTTCATGTCTTGGGTCTGGCAGGAAAAATCAGTAGGTGTATCCGGTGGTCCTTGTCAGAGGGAATAGCAAGAAAAAAATAACGCCAACAGCATGGCAGTCAAGGCAAAAATCATCCACCTTTTTACTATGCTAACAAACTAGAAATAATGGATTCGTACAGTCTGTTTTACTACAGCTGTTATTACTTATTCATTGACCACTCTGCAGAGAAAATCAGGAAAAAACCATAACTGCAATCTAGAAACTTGTTTATTATTACTTTGTTATATTCATACATTTGTTCATTTGATTAATTGAATCTGTATTGTTTTCTATCTGTATTGTTTTCTATCTGTATAAATTGCTACTAGCCTTCAAAAGGGGGACTGTGATGAGTTCTTATCTCATGCATACAGACAATGAAACGGAACTCCTAAATGGATAGATATTTTTAAAAACCATGCACATGTCCCAGGATCAATTAATGAGATTGATGTGAAGTATAGAGTCCTACACATGGGCTGTACTCAGCATTGGTGAGGCCACACCTTGAGTACTGTGTGCAGTTCTTGAGGTCCCTGAGCGAGTGCAGAGAAGGGCAACCAGGCTGGTGAAGGGGCTGGAGGGCAAATCCTATGAGGAGCGGCTGAGGGAGCTGGGGCTGTTTAGCCTGGAGAAGAGGAGGCTGAGGGGAGACCTTATCACCACCTACAACTACCTGAAGGGAGGTTGTAGAGAGGTGGGCGATGGTCTCTTCAGCCAGGTGACAGGAGATAGGACAAGGAGAAATGGGACAAAGCTGCACCAGGGCAGGTTCAGATTAGATGTTACGAAAGAGTTGTCAGGGCCTGAAACAGGCTGCCCAGGGAGGGGGTTGAGTGACCTTCCCTGGATGTGTTTAAAAAAAGGGTTGATGAGGTACTTAGGGATATGGTTTAGCTTAGGATGGGAATGGTTGGACTTGATGATCTTAAAGGACTTTTCCAACTTTGTAATTCTGTGATTAATCTGAACACATTCAATGTTACTCTTTACCGCTTTCTCTCTGAAAGTGTACAGCTCTGAAGTCAGACGTTAAACAGAGTTCAGCTGGACGTGGCAAGACAATGTGACAATTTAGAGCAAGCTTTTTTTTTCTTCTCTTCCCATTTCCCACAGCCACTCTTGACTTAATAACAACAGGAAAATAGAATAGGAAAATAAAGCATTCACTTACTACCCACGGACAACATTTCATTAACATAGTGTTTGTCTTCACTGAGAGACCCTTTACACCAGGCAGTAATGTGAGGATCTTCATGTGACACATTTTTCACAGTGAGAAGGCTGACTTGACCTTGAATTCTTGTGTGTTTGAAAACACCATCTTTTAGCGTAAGAAAAAAATCTTCAATGATTTCACCTTTCCTTGCAATGCAACAAAAAGTGATATCAGACCCTTCCTCTACAAATTTTTCATTTGGAAAGATTTGTGGTCCACTGTCATCTGTAGTGTCCAGACCTGCAAATTAATACACAATAAACAGTTTCAATATCTGCACATGGGAGCAGCCTTCCACCAGAACACGTAACTGAGCATTTACACAAGAATCTGCTAATGTTATGCTATGGTTTTGTGGACTTTTATTAACTCTTCTTCCCCACACAGAGATTGACGTCACATGTAATCATACGTACATCTTAAACCCAAAAACATATAAAGTAGTCCAACCAATGACCTAAGAGACTAAATCCATCTTATGGCTTTTCACTATAGGAAACAAAGAGCCTATGTACAAGAACTGCATTTACAGATGAACACTACCTCCTGCACCCATGAATAGGCTGATGCTTACAGCTAAAATAGCCTGCTCTGAAGATTATAAGAAGGGAGCTAGAAAAACAGGAGTCAACATTGAACACATTAGATCAGTAAGGTGACAACCAGCTTGGAATGAGACTCCTATAGCTTTCAATGCTGGACTCCTTGCTGGATGCAAAAACTAGTGGGATTTAAGTGACTTTTTGCACAAGTTGGAGGTAACCAGCACAAACCTACTCTCAAGAGTCTGATCCAAAAACCTGCCAAAGTCTAGGGTTGCTATCTTTCAGAGAGCTCTAAATCTGGTCTGTAATGAGGATCAGTTTGTGACAAAGTAGCATCCCATTTCCCGTTACATAAGGTGGGGGAGACACGCAATTTGTGTTCCACAATCCAAGTATACAGACCTATGACTCTTCTACTACCATTGCATAACTAAAAGCCCTTGCTGCTCCAAACAAGAATAGTGTTTCTTTACAAAATCCCTGTAGCCATTTTTTTCTAAAGGAGTTATATTTTCTGATTAATCTGAATTTTCTGGAAACTAAGCCGTTCTAGGAAGACATTGTAATCTGAAAAAAAGGAAAGGGGGGTGAGAGGGAGGATTTGTAATATTATTAATTCTATTACTGTTTCCCTGCCTGTTTACGCTCATGTAATTCACAGAAAGTCATTCCAAGTGACATAAGGAGCTGGCTTACTCCCCTCTCTTCTGCTTTAATGCTAATTGAAGTTTTACACCCCAGACAAAAGCAATACATTCATCAGACGATGTAGCCACAGCTATGTGCCTCCTCTCTCTTAGTCTGTGCCAGGTCTGCATCTGACATGGTCACAGGCTAAGCTAGAGGGTACCCAACATCCCATGCCACTCAATGTACTGCATTGTTTTAATGTGTGGGCAAGAAAAGCTCTAAAACATTTGGTCTACTAGCTTAGGAAGACAGTCCATCAATTAAAACAATGGCAGAAGCCATTCCTATTATTGCTGTTACTGCTGGGGAAATAGTTGTCTGGTGCTTAAGTGGTTAGAGGTGAGTGTGTTCAAAATGTCTTCATGTTAGAGCCACTGGTGGTGAATCACAGTCTAACTTTGTACTGGGAAAACAAAATAAAACCGACTTTGCAAAGTCTTGTTTTGCTTACCCAAGACAGTCTCCCACAGACTCCACTGACTCCAGACTTCTGATGATTCTGCTTTGCTCCTGATTCTCACCGAGTGTGGCAGACATTCCAAAGGTAAATCTGAATACCATATCCAGTGAAGAGACTTCCCAGATCTATCAAGAGTGACGTTTTGAAACTCCTACAAAGGTCAGTAAGGCAAAGTATTGAAAACACAGCAGGGTGTAGACACTTTGGAAACACAACCAAAAGCTGTGAGAGAGGGAGAAAGCACAAAGGAGGAAAACACTTCTGAAAAATCAATCTCTGAAATCCCCCTTGCTACATGTGATCTCACTCTACATACCAGCATGTTAAGTAACTGCCTACAAATCTGCACTAGCAGTAGAGTGAGTGATATGCCAGCAAGACTACTCAATTCTGACAGCATAGTCATGAGTCATGAATGCTCCTCATGAAATCGATTCACTCTCAGACACTTTGGATTATTTGTGCCTGCTGTAACACAAGTAATAACAAGCAAAGATGCTGCTGCCTGCAAATGCACCTTGCCTAACGCTCTCCGTTACCTATCTCTGGCTCTGAATTACAGCAGGAATCTGCACTGGCCAGTAAGGATTTATGCAGATTGTATCTCACTGCAGTTCTGAGGCAAAGCTTCTGAGTACAGTACCACCATCGGTGACAGAGAGAGTATGAAAGATAACTGCTGATTTCCCAAAAATGTTTTATCAATGTAATGTGCACATGTAAGAAACGTGAAAACATATGTCCAAAACTGTTAGACCTCCATAAAGGTAACAGAAGGTGGTACAAAATATAAAATGTAGTCCAAAAAAATCACAAGAGCTAAATGCTCTGTCACGTGGCAAACATTTTTATATTGAATTGCGTAAGTACAGACAAATAGCAAAAATTCTGAAATGGTCTGCTGCTCTCTAAGAGAAGCAACTAACAACTGACAACTCAAACTAGCCAGGGTGTAGTCACATAGACAGACAGATGAAAATGTACCCCAAGTGTAAATCTCTCCTGGCATGAGAGCCCATAAGAAGCAGGAAGAAGTGGCTCTGCTAATCACCTATTATGAGCACATTATAGAACAGAACATAGATTTCAGTACTTATTAAAGCAACCGTACCAGATTCTCAACATATAGATCCGAGCTGCTTATATGAGCTGTATGAAAGCTCTAGGCCGCATTGACAACTAGAGGATTGCTCTCCATTGCTGCTTTCCATCAGCAATACCTGCACTTTCATAATACCACCAGTCTGAGAAAAACTCTGCAATCACTTTACAATTTAATTTCTCAGTTACCATACTGAGGAATGTAGTGACTACTTTGGAAGTTATAAGACTGTTTGTTCTTTGTGCAGATTCACAGGTTCTTTACCAGTGCACTTTCTTCAGAAAATCACAGAAACAAATACATTCCTGTGTGGCAGTGATATCCAAACCACTCCGTTTCTTTTGCTTGCTGTATCTATTATGTATAACAGAACAGACTACATCCTTGGATTTGGGAAACGCTTCTAGCAAGTTAGCATGAGTTTGTTGGAAGGATACTTAAAAAAACACTTAGTTGCCTGCAGCTGTATGGCCCTAATTTAGGACTTCAGGGTTAGATCCAATCATGGGGTGTTAAAAATTCCACCCAATGTATCAAAGTAATCAAAATTTGAACTGCATAGAGCTTTCTGCAGTGAAGATGTGGTTCTTCAAATCCCACAGACAAAATATTATCAACTTGGCAGATCAGGCTAAACTGTAATTCTCAACAATTATTTTATTGAATTCCAGTTTCAGAAAAATAAGCCCTTCTCTACTTTATGTGCTTTCTCACATGCAGCAACTTTAAATGAGCTAGAACTGTTTTCCAGTTTTACTAAGTCTTGACATGTGCATTTCATATTCCTTCACAGTTCAATCAGTAGATGACTCATAGTAGGTTATAATAGCCCTAAAACATGCATTTAGTTCCCAAAAGATTTTTTCAGATCCAGAGGAGAGAAAATTTTCTGTAGAGACAAAAGTTCTCACACTGAAGTCACCAACTGGGTAAAAGACCAGAAGCAGGCCTAAGCCTATGATTTGGGTGTTCTCCACCTCTGCAGAAAATTTGGCTGGTTTAGATGTTAAGGAAAACTACCAGGACAGAGACTTTGCAAAAGAGACATCATTACTTCCTCCTTAACTGTAAGAGAGGGGTATAAAGTAACTGCTAACACGGTCAAGCACAGGGCTTAAAAGACTTCGCTCACACTGAGACTGTTCTTTGGTTCATAAGGTGACAGGAGTTGCAGCAATGTGACTCATTCTTAGTCCCCAGTGAAGGGTAGTTAGTCATCATGCTACACAAAAAAAACCCCAACCAACCCCTGCCTTTAGGAGCAATGGAAGGGAGGTTTCTGGGAAGCTGCTTAGGGGACCCGCATCTTGATAAGGGAGGCCTTGACACAGAGGCCTTCAAAATCAGACCTCCAACTCTTCTTTCAATAATACTATGCAAGGCTACTTTCTGCACAGGTGGAAATAACTTCTTCATCTGAGTCAGTGTTTTTTTCCACCCAAAAACTGGGCACCACAATTGATCAAGTCTGGCACCAAGTGAAATGTGGAGGCACATCTAGTACAATTTCATAAATACTAACTTTTAAATCATAAATCTATACACAGCAAAGCAATCTGCATATACATTTGAAGATTTGATTTTCTTTTAGCTTCCTTTATATTGTAAATGACTAACATATCATCTTAAAAAATAAACTTACTGTCCACACAGTAGTATTTTCATCTGCTCGACGGACTTGTATTTCAAATGACATTCCCAGTTCAGCATCATGTGCTGACTTGCCAACATCCCATTCTACCAGGAGCTGCTGAAGAGCCAAATCCTTGGAAATGTTAAGGTACGTTACTGGAAACACAAGGGATTCTAGGAGCACAAAAAGGACACAGAAAATATTAATCTTTAGGTTGTTGTTTCAGATCTGCTTTGTAACTTACCTATCTCAGAGGTCAGATAGGTTCCACACCAGGTAGCTCTGACAGAAAAAAAACATGATCAAGAACCATGCTGTTAATATCAAAAGCAAAGATAATCTTACATCTGAAGGCATCAGCAGACTAGAATGAGGTGCCTGAATCGACTCAATAGCCCCTCACCATGACTGGCTATGCTATTTAATTTCTTTATGACCTCAACTTACTAGACACTTAACTGGAATATCAATCCAACCCATCCATTCTTATGAAGAAGAACAACGAAATTTATTACTAGGGACTGAATCCCGAGAAATCTCAGCTCCCAGAAAGCCTTCTCATCATTAGGGCAGAAATCTAGGCTCAATTTAAACTGGTTAAATCAGTTAATGCAAATCAATTATTTGAGCAGGATAGGTTAAGAGTTTCCCTCCACTAGTTAGCTCAGATGATAGCCTATTATTAGGCATATTCTTGGTTGCTCCACGGAGAGCTTAGGTACTTTAGCCAGGGCTGTGGATTTTTCTGCCAGCATCAGACACCTAGTTATAATGGCACCTCCCTCCTTTTGTGGGTCTGGAGTTAATTACCAAAATAAAACAAAGTTTGAAAGTCAGACTGAAGTCCCTTTCAGTGTCAGGAAAGGCCACTGAAGAACACCAGCCTGCTGAAAACCACCCATCACCTTATGCATGATCCCCTGTACATTAAGCAAAACCGTATGTTTTGGCTAATGCTAGATTATAGTGACACTATGTTGAGTTAGGGCTAAAATTACCGCATTTGCCTTCTAAGGAAGACCAATGATAGTGAGCTTTATTATGTAAACCCAATTACTTTGTACAAACAGTGCATGCCTTGCTAATGATCCTTGAAGAAGAACAACTGAAAGACTGACAAAAGGGGAACATACTGCACCAGAAAGGAACAGAAAGCTGGATGATTGTCAAGGGAGCCCAAAGTCAACAGACCTGTGGTAACTGGGCAGGAGTTAAAGGGGGCAAAGGGAGATCAGACTCAACTGAAAGACTACACAAATTACTCCCCACACCCTCCAGGAGTGTGTGTGCTAATTTAAACACGCTTAACTGCTAGAAGATGATACAGTACTTGGTACCATGAGTGAGTAATATAGTAAATAAATATATATAAAAATAGTAAATATAGTAACCTATAGCAGAAATTTAGGCGTGTTTTTCTAATGACATAATAGCATGAATACATTGTAGTTCTTTTGTGTAGTGTGCTAGTCTTGTGGAATCGCCACCTAGCACCTACCTCTGTGCAGGCATGGAATAAATAAATATCTTGGCTCTGTGTGTAGCATTCGCTTATTGCACAGCAGGTACTGAATCCACTGCTGGGGCAACACCTCTTCTGAGGTGCTGTCATCTCTCCCAAAAAATCTTAACTCTTAGAAAAGATGGAATATGGTGCCCACTGATCTGTATCTTTTCTCCTTCATGAAAAATAAACAAACCCCCCATAACAAACATAAAAACTCCAGCCCTAAACATGATCTGGTTATTGATGAAGGCGGTGAACTGAGTGATCAAGTAACTAGGCTTTTTCTCTTGTCACAGCTGCTTTCTAAATGGCTTCTGCTCATCAGAAAGAAAAAAAAAACTACCAGGGTCAGAATGCTTATACTATCAGAACACAGAAATCACAGAATTAACTTTATGACTTAATAAAACAGAACTCATTCTGGGACTTCCTGCCCCACTACAGCCACAGTCCTTAGTGACATGTCACAGAATCACAGAATCAGAAGGTTGGAAGAGACCTTTGAAGATCATCAAGTCCAACCATTCCCATCCTGTGCTAAACCATATCCCTAAGTACCTCATCAACCCTTTTTTTAAACACATCCAGGGAAGGTCACTCAACTTCCTCCCTGGGCAGCCTGTTCCAGCCGCTGACAACTCTTTCAGTAAAAATTCTTTTTCTAATATCCAATCTGACCCTGCCCTGGCACAGCTTCATGCCATTTCCCTTGTCCCATCTCCTGTCACCTGGCTGAAGAGACCACCTCTTTACAACCTCCCTTCAGGTAGTTGTAGGTGGTGATAAGGTCTCCCCTCAGCCTCCTCTTCTCCAGGCTAAACAGCCCCAGCTCCCTCAGCCGCTCCTCATAGGATTTGCCCTCCGGCCCCTTCACCAGCCTGGTTGCCCTTCTCTGCACTCACTCGAGGACCTCAAGAACTGGACACAGCACTCAAGGTGTGGCCTCACCAATGCCGAGTACAGGGGCACAATCACCTCCCTAGACCTACTGGCCACACTGTTTTTGATACAACCCAAGATGCTATTGGCCTTCTTGGCTGCCTGGGCACACTGCTGGCTCATACTCAGCCTGCAGTCAACTAACACCGCCAGGTCCTTCTCTGCCTGACAGCTCTCCAGCCAGTCTCCCCCAAGCCTGTAGCACTGCATGGGGTTGTTATGTCCCATGTGCAGCACTCTACACTGGGCCATGTTAAACTTCATCCTGTTGGTCTCAGCCCATCAGTCCAGTCTGTTCAGATCCCTCTGAAGAGCCTCCCTACCCTCAGGCAGATCAACACTTCCTCCTAGTTTAGTGTCATCTGCAAACTTACTGAGGGAGCATTCAATCATAGAATCACAGAATCACAGAATTGTAGGGGTTGGAAGGGACCTCGAGAGATTATCTGGTCCAACCCCCCTGCCAAAGCAGCTCCCTAGGACATATCACTCAGATAGGTGTCCAGACGGGTCTTGAATATCTCCAGAGAAGGAGACTCCACCACCTCCCTGGGCAGCCTGTCCCAGGGCTCTGTCACCCTCACTGTGAAAAAGTTCTTCCACATGTTGGTGCGGAACTTCCTGTGCTCCAACTTGCAGCCATTGCCCCTTGTCCTATCCCCACAGAGCACTGAAAAGGGGCTGGCTGATTCCCCCTGCATCCCCTGCTTCAGATAATTATAAACTTTAATTAGGTCCCCCCTTAGTCTTCTCTTCTCAAGCCTGAACAGTCCCAACTTACTCAGCCTATCCTCATAGGGGAGATGTTCCAGGCCCCTAATCATCTTCGTGGCCCTTCTTTGGACTCTCTCCAGGAGATCTCTGTCCTTTTTAATCCAAGGAGCCCAGAACTGGACACAATACTCCAGGTGGGACCTGACCAGGGCAGAGTAGAGGGGGAGGATCACCTCCTTCAACCCGCTGGCTATACTCCTCTGGATGCACCCCAGGATCCCATTGGTCTCTTAGCCACCAGGGCACACTGCTGGCTCATGGCCAACCTGTCATCTACCAGGACCCCCAGGTCCTTCTCCACTGAGCTCTTCTCCAGCAGGTCATCCCCCAGCCTGTAATGATACAAATGGTTGTTCCTTCCCAGGTGCCAGACTCTACACTTGCTTTTGTTGAACTTCATCTGGTTTCTCCCTGCCCAGCTCTCCAGCCTGTCCAGGTCTCTCTGGATGGCAGCGCAGTGTTCCTGCGTGTCAGCCACTCCTCCCAGCTTTGTATCATTGGGCACTTGCTGAGGGTGGATGCTCTTCCCTCATCAAGGTCGTCAATGAAGATATTAAACAGAACTGGACCCAACACCGAGCCCTGGGGAACACCGCTAGTCACAGGCCTCCAGTCAGATTCTGCTCCTCGAATCACAACCCTCTGGGCTCGGTCCAACAGCCAATTCTCAACCCACCTCTCTGTCCACTCATCTATCCCATGCTCTGTCAGCTTTGCTATCAGGGTGTCATGGGAGACAGTGTCAAAGGCCCTGCTGAAGTCAAGGTAGATGGCATCCACTGCTCTCCCTCCATCTACCCAGCCTGTTATGAGATCCTAGAAAGCTATGAGATTGGTCAAGCACAATCTCCCATTGGTGAATCCATGCTGACTACTCCTCATGACCTTCTTCTCTTCCAATTGCTTGGAGATGGCATCCAGAAAAAGCTGTTCCATTACCTTTTCTGGGACAGAGGTGAGGCTGACTGGCCAAACCCTTCATCGAGGTCATTGATAAAGATGTTGAATAAGACTGGACCCAGGACTGAGCCCTGGGGGACGCCACTCGTGACTGGCTTCCAGTTGGATTTGGTTCCATTCACCACCACCCTTTGGGCCCGGCCACCCAGCCAGTTTTTAACCTAGCTGAGGGTCCACCTGTCAAGGCCAGTGGCAGCCAGTTTCTCAGTCAGAATGCTGTGAGAAACTGTGTCAAAGGCTTTACTGAAGTCCAGGTAGACCACATCCACAGCCTTCCCCTTGTCCATTAAGCAGGTCCCCTTGTCATAGAAGGTGATCAGGTTAGTTTGACAGGATCTACCTTTTGTAAACCCATGTTGACTGGGCCTGATCCCCTGGCCATCATGCATGTGCTGCATGATAGTTCCCAAGGTGACCCTCTCCATGATCTTCCCAGGGACTGAGGTCAGACTGACAAGCCTGTAGTTCCCCGGATCCTCCTTCCAGCTGTTCTTATATATCGGTGTCACATCTGCCAGCCTCCAGTCAAGTGGAACTTCCCCAGTCTGCCAGGATTGCTGATAGATGATGGAAAGGGGTTTGGCAAGCACATCTGACAGTTCTCTCAGCACCCTCGGGTGAATCCCATCATGTCCCATTGACTTCTAAGTATCTAACTGGCCAAGTAGGTCGCTAATCATTTCCTCCTTAACCATGGGAATCATGCAATTCTCCCCCTCTCTGTCAGCCAGATCCTGAGGATGAGTACTCAGGGAATATCCATCTTTACTATTATATACTGAGGTAAAGAAAGAATTAAGGATCTCAGCCTTGTCCTTATCCCTTGTCACTAATGTTACCTCAGCATCCAGTAAGGGCTGGAGATTCTCCTTGACCCCCCTCTTACTGTTATTGTACCTATAGAAGGACTTTTTATTATCTTTTACAGAACTGGCCACTCTGAGTTTCAGTTCAGCTTTAGCCCTTCTGACTTTCTCCCTACATGATCTCACTAATTCCTACAGTCGGCCCAAGACACCTGCCCCTTCTTCCAAAGCTCATCTTTTTCCCTCTTTTCCCAAAGATCTTCCTGGATGTCCCTACTCAGCCAAGCTGGCTTCCTTCCTTGCTGACTCCCTTCCAACAGACTGGGACAGCCTGTTCTTGTGCCGCCAAGATTTCCTTCTTGAGGAGCAACCAACCCTCTTGGGTTCCTCTGCCCTCAAGGGCTGCCTCCCATGGAATCTTATTGAGCAGCTTTCTGAACAGACCAAAGTCAGCCCTACAGAAGTCTAAGGTGCTTGTTCTGGTGTCTCCCTTTCTTACTTCTCCCAGCATTAAGAATTCTATCAACTCATGATCACTGTGCCCCAGGCGTCCTCCAACCTTCACATCCCCCACTAGGCCTTCTCTGTTTACAAACAACAAGTGCAGCAGGGCACCTTCCCTGATGGGTTCATTCACCAGCTGGGTCAGGAATTTGTCTTCCAAACACTCCAGGAACTTGCTAGACTGTTTCCTCTCTGCTGTATTGTACCTCCAGGAGACATCCGGTAAATTGAAGTCCCCAGTAAGGACGAGGGCTGGTGATCGCGAGACTTCTCCCAGTTGTTTAAAAAACAACTCATCAGCTTCCTCCTCCTGATCAGGTGGTCAGAGAGACTTCTCACATAACTTCCAACTCCAGTCATCTCTCTCAGCAGTGCTTCACCCTCCAATCCCATGAGTACCCAAGACTTTTACAGCATATTACTGGCAGAAACGCAAGCATTCAGGAATCTATATTCCAGTAGATACTTCTTGCATCAATCAGATATCCAATCCATTTTGCAATTTATCCTGTTCTGCCCTGAATTCTGTGCAGCAGTTTCCCTACATACGGTGACAAATGTAGTAAATGAAAGGCTTAAGAGAAGCTGCAGTTTTAACGATCCCTGATCAATTGAAGGACGTAAATAACCCTTTATAAGCATACTTACTGGTTCCAAGAATACAGACACTGACACGGATTAGTTGTTCATACAAGTCCAGCCTATAATTAAAGACTAAATGGAAGAAAGCTTATATTATATATTAGTAACAACTTATAAAAAACTGTTGAAAGGACTGTTTCTCTTTAAGCAAATCGTGTACAAACTGTTGGTATATTTTTAATCCGTTCCATTTTGAAAGGCTCTCGAAGCCAAAGTAAAATGAAAACCATATACTTTCCAACTAGAGGAAACTACTAGCATAAACTTCTTCAGGTATGTTTAAAGGAAGAAATTGGGGTTCACTTGGCCTCAGAAACAGGATTGTGGTATCCTAAAAGTTTTTGAGGAAGACCTTTGCAGTTTTGTGTAGCTGGGTCCTGGTGGAGAAGGGGGTGCTGCTGAGGCGGCTTCTGCAAGAAGCAGCAAGAGGCTCTCTGCAGGCCCCAGAGAGTAAACGTTGGCCAATTCAAGGCCAGAGTTGCTGTTGACCAAGGCTGAGCCAATTGATGATGGTCACAGCACCTCTGAGAATCACATTTAGGAGAAAAATAATGATAGCAGGTGCATTTTGCCACCAGAGAAGGGAGTAAGAAGATGCGAGAAAACCGTGCAGACACCAAGGCCAGGGAAGAAGGAGCACGGGGGGATAAGGCACTCCAGGTGCTAGAGAGAGGTTCCCCTGCAGTCCATGGAGAATAACAAAGCGAAGCAGGCTGACCCCCTGCAGCCCATGGGTGATGAGAGAGTGGGACCCCATGGAGCAGCAGGGGAAGGCTGTGAGGAATACCTCCCCTGGCTAAGAAGGTAAACAACTGGGGAGGAACTGAAACTCCCATTCCCCATTCCCTGCTCATCCCTGTACTGGGATGTGGCGGAAGAAGGGAGTGAAATCATGACTGAAGTAAAGTCTGCTAAGAAGGGAGAAGGTGGGGGGAAGTAGAGGTGTTTTGAGATCTGGAGAAGGAAAACAGCTTGTGAGGAACTGACTGAAACCCCAGTCCCCCAGTCCCTGCCCCTTCCTGTGTCACAATCGGGGGCAGGGGGGGAGGGGAGAAAAGGGAGTATAAAGATTAAAGTGAAGTCTGCTAAGGAGGTAGGGGGAGGTGCTGTAAGATCTGGTGGCACTTATTACCCAACTATGGTGTCACTGGGTGTGTGGGGCAGTGTCATGAATTAGAGAGCTTTCTTTCCTTCATGCTGTGTTGAGCCTGTTTTGCCCATGCCACTAACTGTGGAATGATCTCTCCCTGTCCGTATCTCGATTCCTGTGCCTCTGAATATATATTTTCTCTCCTGTCCAGCTGAAAAGTGGACTGATAAAGTGACTTTGGTGGAGCATTTGGCCTCTAGCCAAGGCCAAACCACCACAAAGACACATAGACATACATATATGTATATGTATCTTCTATGAATTCTCACTGCAACTTTAATATATAATTACTGGGAAAAGACAAATATGTGAAAATTAAGCTAAAGCAGAATTTGACAGCATTAGTGTAGACTGTAAGGTAATTGCAAAAATGTTTCAGGTGCAGAAGTAAAATTTCCATTTAGTGTATGGTTATGACACAGTCCTTAAAAAACATTCCTGCTGCTTGACAGTTGCTTTTGAAAAATAATGGCCATCAGTTTCATACTACCCTAAGGAAACCCAGCACTGATGACAACTAGTAGATGTCTGGAACTGAATAAACAAAGCAGAAAGCCTGGGGATAAATTTCACTTGCACAAATTATGAGGGAACAGCAATTTTACACTTTACTGGAAAACAAAAATACTGTTAGTCTCACTGTCAAGGACTGACCAGGTAAAGATGCAGAACAACCAAAGCAATAAATTGAGCCGTAAAACTCACAGTGGAAGCAGAGTCTCTTACACAATTCTGGGAAGAAACACTTTGTCTCCCCACATTCTACAGACTTTCCAAGACAGCTAGTCTCTCAATGAAATGGACAGGCACAAAGTAACACTCCTAGGAAAAGGAAACAAATACACCCAAGAGAAAAGCCATTGGGTTGGCAGAAATCCCTTCCTTTTTCAGGGTGCACCATTAAAAGAAACCCATGCCTATCTTCTGAATTTCTTTTCTGCTTTTCCTCTATTCCTCTTTTCCTCTATCCTAGCCAATTCTATTTGCAAGTGACACAAGTATATCTATTACAATGATGAGGAGCTTGGCACTCTTATCTGTATCTCCCTCTTTTCTCCAAATTAAAATCTCATCCTTTTTCTCACCATAGAGAATGTTTTCACCTGTCACATTTAATTAATTTCACAAAAAAACCAAAGCTCTCATTATTTTGTTTTTTTCTTCATCTGTACAAGCGCCCCTCCACTCTCTCCTTCTAGGTAGATGACACATCACACCTCACATAATTCTGTTTTTTCCAGAGCCTGGTGTAAAGCAGTCTAGTTCACCAATCAAGGTTTACATGCAGTACTAACAAACTGAAGAACCAATACAGGTAAAGATATATCCAAGATCTTGAAGACCACTAACATACAAATTGACACTTAAAGACTTTTGTAGTGTAATTTACACCCATAGAAATATTTGTAGTCTTCACAGATATAATCTTCCCCTCCTAGCAAAGTTAAATATCATGGCATCTTAAGACGTGTTTTAACTTGAAAGCTAACTCAGGACTTTATGAATAGCTTTATGAGTCAGGCGCTGACAGAGATGCTCGGGAGCCAGCCCAGCCTGCAGCAGAGCAGAGATCTTGCACACAGGGGGGTTTCCTGAGGCTGGGAAATGCCAGGGGAGCAAAGACAGCCCCCAGGAGCTGGCAGCTCTTTTGGGACATGCTGAGACAGCCTGGACACTGGCAGAGAGACACAGTGGCCATCTCCCAACTACCTAGGGAGTGCAAGCAAACAAAGCTGACAAAGAGGGTGTGGAGTGGCAATTGGCATAGCAGGATACCTCTTCGAAGGAGAGACCTAAGGTACATATAACCCAGCGTATGGCACAGTGCAGTGACAAGTCAAGGTCACCCATCCTACCTGAACTTCAAGGCAGATGGTGAGCACTCATCTGGGACCAAAGGCTGCAGCTGCAGCTGGGGGTTCTGCACCATCTACTCCAGAGGTGGTCAATGCCCCCACACAGATAGAGATGCTGAAGGGAGAAGCTGCAGTGCAGACTTCAGGCTCCAGAACATGCCTAGATGTTTCTCCCAGGGGAGAGACAGGCATCAGATCTGCCCACAAAAGTTGTGCCCAGCCCTGATCTTCATGGGGGATTTCAGTCATCCAATATAGAATCATAGAATGTGAAGGTTGGAAGGGACTTTATAGGTCACCTAGTCCACTGCAGGAAGCATACACACTTCAGGTGTCCCTTACCTCAGGTCACTTAGAGCTTTGTCAAGCCTGACCTCAAATGCCTCCAGGAATGGGGCCTCCACCACCTCTCTGGGTAATCTGTTACCGTGTTTCACCACCCTCATAGTGAAGAACTTCTTTCTAATGTCTAATCTAAACCTACCCTTCTCTAGTTTAAACCTATCCTGCCCCTCGTCTTATCACTATCTGTTAGAAGGACAGCACAGAAGGACATAAGAAATCCAGGAGATTCCTAGATTGCATTGATAATAACTTCTTTCCCCAAGTGACAGAGCAGCTAATGAGGAGAGGTGCCATGCTGGACCTTGTTCCCACCAACAGGGCAAGGCTTAGGGGGTGTTTGTGCATGAGACCATACTTGCAGGCAAGAAAGTCAACCATATCATGGGTGTGACCAGCTGCTCAAGGGAGGTGATTCTATCCCTCCTGTGACACCCCACTTGGAGTACAGCATCCAGCCCATAGCTACCAAACATAAGGACATGGAGCTGTTGTGGTGAGTACTGAGGAGGGCCACAAAATGATCAGAAGGCTGGAACACCTCCCCTATGAAGACAGGCTGCATTGGGCTTGTTCAGCCTGGAGAAGAGAAGGCTCTGGGGAGTCTGTATTGCAGCCTTTCAGTACCTGAAGGGGCAGACAGGAAAGCTGGAGAGGGACTCTTTATCAGGGAGTGTACTGATAGGACAAGGGGTAATGGTTTAAAATAAAGAGGGTAGATTTAATTTAGACATTAAGAAGTTCTTCCCTGTAAGGGTGGTGAGGCCCTGGCAAAGGCTGCCCAGAGAAGCTGTGGCTGTCCCCTCCCTGGCAGTGTCTAAGGCCAGGTTGGGTGGGGCTTTGGGCAATCTGGTCTAACAGAGGGTGTCCCTGTCCACAGCAGGCAGGTTGGGACTAGATGGTCTTTGAGGTTCCTTCCAACCTAAACCATTCTATGATTAACAACAGACAGTAATTATTTTTTTCATTAAGAACTGCATGTAAAAACAAGTGACCAAGTTACTGTAATACAGTAACTGTTTGGACTTGCCTGCATTACAAAGTTCTGCCATTCTAGGGGCATTGGTAATTGAGTCTCAAAATTGAGGAACTAGTATGCGGGGTGAATGGAGCATCAACACAAGAATTTCAAGGTTGCATAGAAGCAAAAAATGTCTGAAACTTTTTATTACCCCTTCAATATGATAGCAACTTTATAGGAAAGAACCACCCTCTCTCCTTCTTTCATCTATTTAATTAAGGCTATACAGCTTCTATAGTGCAGACTTAACAGTCTGGAAAGTTCTGTATTCTTAGGAGAAGTCACAGGAAAGTCAATTAAAAATTCCTTTTTTCTTTTGAGTCATGCCCAATGCTATTGGCAGCAAGTGTGCAAGCAGGGCTTTTACCTTAAAATACACAGCATTCTGAAGAATTACCCTCTAGTCAGCCTTGTTCCTTCTGAATATGCATATTTGCACTTTTCTTTGTATCAGATGATGTCTAAGAAGTAAAAATCTGACCCTGGAATCTTGTGGCACAATCAGAAAAGAGCCAACAGAAGTCCTAAAATTTTCATAGGTGAGACAATCAAAGAAGAGAAAGTGAAAGGTAGAAAAACTTCAAAGTTGTTAAAGAGGAAATACATTATTTGAAAATGAGAGAGTATAGATCAAAAACATGAGACAGAGGGGGGGCAAATAAATCAATACACTCTGGCTTCACTTCATTGCAAGTTATTGATTCAAAAGGCAATTTTGCATGATGGGGTTACAAAAGGTAACTATACAAGTTGCTTCATCACCTTACCTAAGAGAATATTTTGATTAAGTGTGTAATATATTGCTTAATTACAAGAGACTTACAAATGAGCAACTCCAAAGCTTCAGTTCATGTAGACTGCTTCCAAACAAAAAAGAAAATGTTCAGACATTTACCTTGCTGCAAGTAGGTAGAGTAGCAAGTCCTCAGAGGAAGCAGTACTGCCAGAACCATGAAATGATTCATCATTCATCCACCTTTTCCTGCACAAGACTTAGAAGAAAAGAAGTAATTGCTATTTATTTGTTTCTCTTACAAGAAATGCATGCCAGACAATATTCCAGATAGTATTACCATATTTAAGAATTAATAAATACAAACCCAACCACACAGACTCCAAGCAGTTTAAGAGAAATGCAGGAAGAATGGACAAAGAAAGATATGGAATGAAAAAAACCTCTTGTTTTTAGAACATGATTACAGCATAAGGAAAAATACACCACGTTCAAAAAGTTCAATTTAATCTAAACAAATAAAACACAAAATAGCTTTAAAGTTTTATCTTCACTTATTTCTAAGGAATATTAAAAATATTCCAGTTTGTCCTGATGTATTTTGGCTTTCCTCTTGCACAAGTAACAAGATACCTATCCTAAAGAGTTAAAAAAGCAGCAAAGGTGGAAAACAGGTACCACAGAAGGAACTGTGGTTTCTACTCCGCGTAGATCCTGACTGATGAACCCAGTAGACATTGGCAAGCATGGTCTTGCCATTTGCGAGCAGCCAGGACTGGAGGATTTAGTTAGACACACATCAATCTTAGCAAGTGCCATCCCTAGGACTGTCATCTCAAGCACCACATAGGTCTATCTAGCATTCCTTTTACAGCTTTTACACTCATATTGTGACAGGATATAACCCTCTTTGACTTGCACAGCCCAGTCCTTGAGGACTGTTTGTATATATCAGATGTCATAAGACGTGAGTCACCATCAAACTCCCCCATGTAGATGGGAGCAGCAGCATAGTTAAAAGCGTGCAGGCACAGAGGATACAGGAGTCCAAACAGGAACAGGACTATGGATAAGTTATCTTTAAGTTTTCATTTCCACTTTTTACATTTCTGGAGCTGTGTAGAATGCTGATAAAGAGAGTCTTCTACCACTGCTTCCCTAACAGAATTTGAAACTGCTGGACAGATAACCAGAATGACCTTCTGTCCCTGCTAAAGCCAATGACAGAGTATTTCCTGATTTCAGAAGGGCCAGGAATTCACTCCAGAATTTCTTCCTAGCAGACATCGTCCAATTAAATACCTCAGAGCTAGAAACACTTAAGTTTAATGACCCTGCTTTAACCTGACTAGTTTAGAGAAGCTCTGAATTTCTCCAGAGGATCAAAAGAAAATATTTCAACCTGTTTTTCATGTTTTTAAACATCAGAAAATGCAGAAAGACCCTGCATGAAGCACTGCAACCCAGGGCTCAACACTCAACAACACACTTGCTGCAGCATGCCCCAGCTTTTTGCCTGTGAGCACAAATGGAAGCCTCCATATTTAAAAGGTGAGTGTTATCTTGCCTAATCTATAGGCTTCTGCAGTCTTTCTTGCAACTATTTCAATAGACTCAAAAGTATCTGGACACACAAAACCCAGCATGAGTAAGGAATCTAAATATTTTTGAGAACCTTGGCCTAATTCACGTACAATTTGCAGACTGTTCCCAGCACCAACTTAGGGAAATCTGCTTCTTTAAAGAGTTTCTAAGTTCAAAGCCAGGTCGGATGGGGCTTTGGGCAACCTGCTCTAGTGGGGGATGTCCCTGCCCAGGGCAGGAGGTGTTGGGTTTGAGGTCTCTTCCAGCCCAAACCATTCTATAGGTCGATGAGTCTATATTATTTTATCATCTGATCATCTAAAAGGGGAAATAATTTGGTATGTTTTGTCTAGAATAAACACGGTAGGGTAGCTCTTTGTTATAATGCAGTGAGTGACAAATAAGTGACACAAAAATAAATCTTTCCAAGGCAAATTATATTAAAACTTCTGGTAACACTTCAGTAGGTTGCTATTCTTTTGAATTATATGAAATGGATATCGACACATAAAGCCAAATTTTTAATGCCCTTTTTCAAGGAAAAAAAAAAAGAAAATAAAACTGCATTTGAAGTCAAGGGAATTCAGACTCTGCTGCAAGACCAATTTATTAAACAGGTGACAAGTTACTTTCAGAAGTGTAGCTCCTGCCTTAACTATATCAGCGTCATGAAATGTGACCTCACAGGACTTCCGATTTTGCAGACATCTTTGGGGTTGGACAGAAAGCTATTTGACCGATTTGTCATGTATCACTTAAACCCAATATTAAATACAGCGGAACAGTATTGTGCAAGTCATGGCAAGTTAGACTATCTGGAAAACAAATCCAAACTCTCTTCTGCTCTTAAGAAGCATTCTCAACTACCACATTGAAATAAATATCTGATTTAACTCTCTTCAGTCATTTACACTCTCATTTCACTACTATCACAGTCTAGATCACTGTGGCATAGTATGAATGCTGTATGCTACTAAAGGACAATGTAATATAATAAATGACTATCCGAGTATAAATATACTTCGGACAGCTACATTGCTTTTCACTATTCAGCTTAATACTGTATAATAAATTGTGATAATATGTACCACAGGTGTATCAAACCAGTTTTAATGGGAAATGATCTGGAATTCTCCAATAAAAGAGAATATGAAATAAATTTAAATAAATGAAAAAATAAATAGGGTCCTTAAAATATAAGTAATATTTTGAAATAAATCATCTTTATCCAGAAACTTCTGTCTATGACTAGCAAATTAATAACATACTGTGATTACTGCTGACTAATATCAGGCACTTATTCTACATTATCAATAATTAAGTACTTATATAAAACCATAATTTAAAAAGCTATGCCTTTATTACAAAGATTAAATAGAATCAAAACAGACAAAATACCTTATAAATTTAATTTAAAAACACCTCAACAACATGATCATAACAGATAAACTATATCCTTGCCAAATGTGGAAATAATTGAACAACAAAGGGAATGAAGACAGGAAGCCAGGAAGGTTTTAAAGTATTTAAGTAATCCATCACCCTGAAAGAGGCAAAGTACTACCTCTGAAAAAATAGTAAGCAACTATCAAATGCCACAAGAAAAGTGACAATCACAACCATTGTGCTGGTGAATACCTTGGTTAAAATTGGCCAGTCTGAAAAGACATCACCAGTATACCACAGTTTTTCATCTGAAAATGAATCGCTGCTTAGCTTTTTTTTTTTTTTTTTGACTAAGAGTAGTCATGTTTTGTCACCAGGCTCCAACCTGGAATGCCTGTGTACTTTGCTTCCATGAATTACAGGTAAGAACAAGAAGCTGTCATGCTAATGGCTTTGAATATGGATGGTAGACACACAATTTGAATACTTCTTCCTTTCTAGTTACTTCTGTCAATAAGATAATTTTGCAATAGCATTTCTCAGAATCACAGAACGCTTTCTCCAACTGAGTTTTGAAGATGCTTAGCTCTGTTATTCTTAGTAACTTCCAATTGCTTAGGCAAGGGCTGCAGTCAGACCTGCCCTTCCCTTTTTCTTCTCAAGGCTAAGCAAACTCAATGATTTCTGTGACCCCTACATTTGCTCCAGCCTCCAAAGCCTCCTAGTGTGATTCAGTCCATTCCATCAGTCTGCTTCATAACATGAGCCCAAAACTGGGCACAATAATTTAATTATGGTCTCATAAGAGCCAAATAGAAAGAACAATCACTCCCCTAAGCTCTTATTCTTTGCCATCATTAACAATGGCAGCTACGGTTCTGGTTTCTGTGATGAGTCTGGTTATTGGGACACACTGTGAAATGATCTAGTAAATGGGGGATAATACTAAACCATAGGTTGAGGATGACCTCAATGATCTATCTGTAACAGCCATAGAAGTTACCTGAACAAAATTGTTTTCATTTTACCTTATATTCTTTCACCTTTTAAAATTTCAACACCTGTGGGAGAAGTAAAGCAGACGTGCTTAGTCTTGTCAGTCAGTAGCCTGAATCAGCGATAGATTTTTGTAATTCATGATTGTATAGCCTACTTGTAATACCTCCCTTTGGAAAAAATGTAACCTGGGGTGTGACAAAACAGATGTTTTGGACTGAGGACACCTCAGCCTAACATGAAATTAATCAGTACTGGTAGATACATGAATAGAACAGAACCATTTTGGAGACCTGATGGCAATTGCAGCAACAAGAATTGTTCAGAGACATGACAATTAATGAGTAATTACTCAAGAAGTGAGACAGCATAGGAGCAAATTACCTTGGGAAGAGATGAAATCTTCTTCAGAAGGTAGATTGCAAATAGTTTAAATAAATGTCTCCAGGTAAACTATTTCCCCTTCATAGCAAAAGTCTGGCTTACTCCAGGACAATGCTTTTGTGATGACACGAATGAGAGGAAAAAGACATTTCCAATATTCATCTGGTAAACATGCCTAAGGTAAACATTTGATCAAATTTCTCTTCAAAAGCACTAAAGCATCAAAATTATCTGAAACCTCTTTTAAGATCAGACTCAGCATGCAAGGTCTATTGGCTGGGAAGTGGAGTTATACGGTGCACATACTGCTGGAATACCCATGTGCCTAAGAAAAAGAAGTCCCTTCTATGAACATCTAGCCTTAGTTGACCATAGAGTTAAGCTGGTTTATATCAGTCTTCCTAAAGCCAGATATTTCCAAATCATACTTCATACAGCTTTCCTTTCTCAGTGTCCTTTGCTTTGCTTATTTTAAACAGCTGCCAGTCGCAACCCACACTCTCAAATAGAACAAAGCATGTGCAGAAGCTAGGAAAATAAACATTTTCAGCTGCTAGGATCGAGAAAACTTTAAAGAAAAAGTATTACACTGGGACACCAAATCATAAACACTGTTGATCACACAAATTTTCCCACGCCAGATGTGGAAGAGGAATGCCAGCAAGGTAAATGCATTAATTATAATACTATATTGGATACATACCATATATTTCATATTATGTCTTTGTTCCCTCTACTTCATAGACAGATGAGGACAAGAATTACAATTCAAATTTGTACCATACAATACAAGGTCACTAGCATAACTGATGGGGTTAGTGTCAAAACCTGATAAATTCTTTCCACAGAAATAGGCACCCCAGGAAAGTAAGCCAGGCCATAAGGAGACTAACTTGTCCTCTGGAAGCTTTTCTTTTCCCTCCTAAACAGATAACTAGGCAAGTGCCAAAACTATCCAGAATGCTTGGTCAAAGACTCTACACTGAATTGTGCCTCCGCTCTCCTGAGTCCTGCAATTCCCGATACGAAAACCCTTGCAAAATGAGCAGTGCAGAGTTGGCATCCAACTGAGACAGCTTTATCTGAGGCAGGGAATAGGAAACTTACTGTGCTGGTTAAGTGGCATTTGCCAAAGCATCCTACAACTAAATCGCATCCTCTTCAAAATAAACATCACAATGTTTGTAGAAAAGTTAATTTCCAACAATTCTGAATTCTGAAAAAATGAACAGCTAAGACCCAATTCTAAAGCTGATGAAACTTTCCTTTAGTCCTTGTACTCAAGCTTTCTTCTCCCATGCAACTTTAAAGGAGGTTTCAATAACACTTACACACATACATACTTTTTCTGCAAAGACACTGAAAGTTCCTAATAAGTTTTTTTTTCATCTAGTGGGTGACCAAGAATTTGTAAAAACTGCACATGGAACAAATTAATTTCTATATTTAAGGTCTGAGAGGCTGATAATAATTTGATCACTTAGGGACAGCTTTATATCCTGTTTCTTGATGAACAGAAAGCGCTTTGATGAATGGTGTTGACTTTCTAAAGAGCTATGCCAAAACAGGAAAACAATATGCATTTCATGATCCCTTGTAGGCTAGAATTCAAACAAAAACCCCAACTAAATGGGTTCTAAAAATGTAAAGTAGTGAATAAAGTGTGTTAAGACTACTCCTGCCCCATTAGAAAGCAAATATTAACAATTGTAGGGATGGAATCACATAATGTAGTGGCATGACGCATACCAACACAAAGAATTGTTATCATGTTTTAAGGCACAATCTAGTTTTAATTCTGTTGGGATTTATTGGTTTACTCTGCTGGAATAGGAACTGACCCAGGCATGCAATATTTATATTAAAAAATAAAATAAAATTAAAAAAAGGTTATGCCAAAAAAGCCAAACTCTAAAGAATACTGGAACCACACTGGAACTTATGATATTTTGTCACTTATTCCCATCGTTTTGAGATTAAGCGACAGATTACATCTGCTTAAAAGAAAGCAGGACCCGCTTTTTCTCTGTGTGGCGCTGGATTTAAAAGTCTGTGCTTGGCTTTCTGAGCAGGTCAACACCTTCACCCGGCGGGAGCAGCATCCTCACACAGCAGCGTACCTCAACTCAGCAACTTTTGCCAGCAGCTTTTATGCTGCAGTTAAGCAGTGGCATCTCGGCAGCTGAGAAGCGGGAGAGGGGCTGTCACAACGCGCCTTAAAGTCACGGTAAGCGATGGTGCTGCCGGGGCAGTGCGTTTCCGGAGGATGGACGGGCAGTACTAGGACAGCAGCGCCTGGGGGTCAGCTCCCCGTCTTCCCACACCCTCCGCGCCGAGGGACGCCTGGAAAAACGGGGTTTTAAAGGTGGGGGCGGGCTGGCAAAGGGCGAAGAGGACTTAACAGACACCAGAAGTCAAAGTAAAAACTTCACAGAACGTTTCCAAAAAAGCGCCGGCGTGGAGAAGGTGGGTTTTCCTCAGCGGGGCGGACTGAGCCCCTCTCAGCGCGGTTGGCCGGGGTCCGACCTCGGGAAGAGGGGAGAAGGAGGGAATACTGAGGAAACAAGGGACTGCCGCGACAGGGAGAGACCGCCTAACTCACCTGCAGCCGCGGAGCAGCTCCCTCTGGAACAGGGAAGCGACAGGTCCCTGCCGGGCGACCAGCGGGACCCGCCGACCACTCCCCTCCGGTCACTGCCGGGAAAAGTTACCGCACGGCCGTCCCTCTCCCGGGCAGGGCGGCATCTCCTCCCAACTCGCGGAGGCCGGGTGAGCAGCTTCTCGGGAATGTGTGTCCTCCCCCCGCTCCCTCCGCTCCGGGAAACGTGGCCGGTTCCTTGGCTGCCCTCCCAAAGGCTGGGCGCGGGCCCTCCCGCCTCCGTGATGGAGCAGGAGCCGGCGCCGGCGGAGGAGGGGTCAGGCGGGGAAGGCCGGTCCGCTCTGGTGCCCCCAGGGTGAGGAGCGTCTGCAGGTCCTGGGTCAGCCGGGGACAGGAGTCGACTCCGGGATGGCCAAGCCGGGAGAGGCGGACAGGCCGGGTTAGCTCGAGAGGACCCTGGGGAGCAGAGGATGAGCACTTTGCTCAAACGCACACCTCATCCATTCTCCCACTCCCGAGCTGGTCGGAAACTTGAGATAGGAGTAAAGTATCCAAGATACCTATGCCTCTGGTCCCATTGCCCCTGGGTTCCTGTGTCTCCTTGGTGTGGTTCTGGGGAAGGTTGTTCTGGCCACCGAGGCAGATGGGGTGAGGGGGCAGCATCGTGCTTGCAGCTGGGCTCAGGGTCGAGGCCGTAACTGGTCCGGTGCTGTGCCACCATTTTGCTTGCAGCTGTCCAACAAAATCCCTCGTTAAGGACAGTTATGGCTCACAAAGTCAAACTCTGTAGTCCTAAAATTGTAGGACTATAAAGGCAAGAAGTGAGATCAGGACTTCACTGCATATTTTGACCTGCCCTTTGGCTATGGTTCCCCATTAGACAGGTCAAAGTAAGACATTCAGAGAGGTACAGCGTGCTGCAAGCTGCCTGGGTCACTGCTTCCATCAGAATATGAGCAAGTTTTATTTAAGCCTGTTATTTATATTTTCCTGTGTGTTTGTGGTGAAAGCTTCTCTAGTTTACAGCACCTTTACATAAAAGAGGTCTACTGTCTTACTTTCTTTTTCCTAAGCTATATTTGCAGGTTAAACATAGTGTATGCATTAAGGCACTGTTTTCTTTGTTCTCCTTTGGATTGTCTCAAATTGCTAAAGCTTGGTTGATTTTTCCTCAGAAGGATGTGGTCTGGGAAGGTGTTTATACTTCTTGATACATAGTTTGCTTCTTTTTTTCTAACACCATAGTGTTGCATGTGATCCACTTCATCACCTTGACCCTTTTGCTGTCCAGTTACTGCAATTGTTCTCCGCTTCGCTGGGTTGCATTGGTGTCTTGTGTTTCCCTCTGTTGAGTAACACCCTGCTTCTTCAGTCAGTTTTCTGTTTCCTCGTGATGTTTGTGCTTTCTAGTCAAGCAAATGATTTGTAGTCAAGGATAGTTTCATTCCTCAGACTCTTATTCTTGAGAATTACATCTATTTCCCGTGCATGTTGTGTGAGTCATGTAAACTTAACTTTTAACTTATTTTTCATTGCCCTTATGCCAGTCCAGAGGCACTAAAACTAGACACTTAACTGTTGCGTCAGAACTCAGAGGATTATGCACTTGAAAGGTCATGTAACTGCTTACTTTTACTGAAAATGCAAATCACAGCTGTCTAAAGTTGGATGACAAAGTTTTGGCTTTTTTATTTTTTACATTTATTTCCTTTAGGCTTATTAAAAATTCTCTGTTTTTAATAGGTCTTTCCTCTAATGTTTTTAGATGGTGTGATTAGAAAAGGTTATTGGAAGTTTACCAATTCTGTTTTATATTAAACCCTAGACAGCCCTGCAGTGTGTTAGCCCATAATTAACTGCTTTATTTCAAATTATGTATATTCTTCTTTCAGAATCTCTGCACTTGACTAAACATACACAAGCAAACCGACCAAGTGTGAGAGGTGTGCTCAACGCCTTAACCAAAGTAGCAGTAGCTGGATACAAGCTCCAAAGGAGGTGAAGGCCTAAGTTGTAACCAAGCCAAGAACTTCTCTAGTTCCAATCTGTTGTCTGAAAACCCATGAAGAAACAGTGACACAGTGAGCATCCATGCATATGAGCTTTGAACACTGATCCTGTGATGTAGGCACAAGGAGTCACATGAATAATTTTCCCATCTCATGTAACCTGACTACAAGACAACCACTTTATTCCATAAATATGACAGCCTGGGAGAGCTTTCTTTGGACTCACCCCACTAAGCAGGTGGCTCTATGGTGTTACCTCCTTGAGCTGGGTGGGACACCTCTGAAGGCTGATCCTCAAGGCAAAGAGACTTCCCACCAAATGCAGATCTTTGGCAGTTGACCAATATCAACATGTAACCTGGTACTATAGTGCCCTAAGATTTTTGTATTGGCAACTTTGATTCTGTTTTGGTAACTTTGAATCATTGTTATATCCTTTGTGCTGTAAGTCGTAAAATGAACCTTGCCATCAAACTTGTTAAGTCACAGTTTTATGACATCATATTTCAATAAAACCACTTTTGCTGATACATTTGGTTATGGTTCTTTAAGTGATCTAAATTGCTCATCCTTGACACCAACAGGGGCCATAACAGATCTCCTGTTTCAAGGAAGACTTCACCTGCCTGGTAAGTCTTGAAAGCCTCCAAAAAAGGCAATCTCAGTATCATCCTATGTGGCCTGTTGTGGTGTTCTGCTTCCTTTCTTAGGGGCAAAGTTTTCCTCATAGTCAACCTGAGAATCCCAAAACACAAGTTGTGACTATTGCCATCTGCCACCACCAAGCAGAGTTGTCTGTTTCCTTTGTAACTGTCTTTCAGGTAGTTATATATTGCCTTTAGGTGATTAAGGAACCTCCTTTTCAAGAAACTAACTAGGCTTCTAGTTCATGTTTTCTAGGCCACTGACAATCTTGGTACCCTCTACCTTATCTTCTGTTTCTTAACATCTATCTTGAACTGGAGTGCCCAAAGCTGAATACAGTATTACAGTCTTCTTGCAGCTTATTAAAGGCAGAATCATAGCCTTGTATCAGCACACAGAGCTTTCTAATGCCTCCTGTTTGATCATTAGTGTAGCATCACTTCAGGTGGGAACCCAAGTGCGATAATTCCCCTCACAAAGTATGAAACCTTCCCCCATAATGTTCTTTTTTCAGCTTCTTTATTTATTTGCATAAGCTTAGGGCAGGTACCTTTTGATTGCAAACCCAGTCCACCTTCCCTTTGCTGTCTCTCTTTATCTCTCTCTTTTTCATTCCTAGTTTAAAGCTCTTGTCAGAATGGTCAACATGTTGGAAGAGATTAATTTATGACACTTAGGTTGCTCTCATCTCCTAGCAGTGCTCAATGCTCAGCAAGCATTCCTTGGGCATAAAAGCTGATTCCTTACTGTTGACATCAGCTGTGCAAACATGTATTGACCCACATAATTCTCCACTCACTAAGAGTACTTTTCCCTTTCACTGGCAGGACTGAGGAGGTACCACCTCAGTCTTTACCCTTGGGTCTAACCTCCAGAGCCAGGTAGTCAAGCTTGATACTCTCAGTGTTTCCACTCACAGGATCTTTGGTGCTCACTTGAAACTTGGGATAGGATACTAGTGTCAGTGCCAGGGAAGCATAAGCAGTCTTTCCATGATGTCCTGGATCCCTGCTCCCAGCAAGCAGAAGACCTCCCTAGGGTGTAGACTAGGTCAGTAGTTAAGATCCTTGGCCCCCCATTGCAGGGACCCTCCTGCTATGACTCACTCCGCATGCTTAGGCTCAGGTGGCTCTTTGTTAAACAGGTTGCAGGCTGCCATCTGCTTCCAGAGCACAGAGCCTATTTTGTAGTTGCGGATCTGTAGGCAGAGAAGGAGGTATCCTTCTGATGCCAGGAGTTACAAGCTTACTGCCTTCACTGTGACAGAAGTCTCCATTTCTCGACCCAATGCACACAGATGCTGCTAGTCCCTGCTTCAGCACAGTTGAGTGTGATGGATTTGCATGCATAGACACATGGAGTTCTGGTGAGTTGCGCTAAACAAGGCCTCTCTCTAGCATTCTCCCTAATCAGAGTCAGTTGTAGACAAGAGCACCCTTTCATCATGAATAGCTGACAGAAATCATTAGGTGTTGTTAGACCTTGTTAGAAGTCAATGCCTTCTGAAGCTAGCTTTTCCAAGCAGCAGTAGACACCCCGACATTCCTGAAACAGCTCCCAGGAGTTCTTTAGTGACCCAGAAGATGTTAATGTTATCTATAAAATATACAGCCAGAGCCCAGAGATGTGTACAAGCTGCTGTCTGTTGGCTGTGTCTCCATCGGCTATCATCATTTAGTCATGTCTTTTTTTTTCTTTGCATTTTCCAGATACAAATATTTACAACTTGCATTCAAAAGAAAGCTTTGGTTAAGAGTTTAGAACTTCTGCTTTAGGAAGGCAAGTACTGAAATGATTACCATTCAGGAAACTACAGCGTCCTATTGGGTTTGTGTAAGAAATCTAAACTGGCAACACACC
The DNA here is from genome assembly GCF_964237585.1 of Gallinula chloropus. Taxonomy (NCBI): domain Eukaryota; kingdom Metazoa; phylum Chordata; class Aves; order Gruiformes; family Rallidae; genus Gallinula; species Gallinula chloropus. The sequence continues at coordinate 75,291,224 of NC_140089.1, forward strand.
AAAATTTGGGGTAGTAAAACAACAGCAATGCTGTTTGGAAGATTAAATGTATCACATAAATAAGCACGGAACATGAAGAGAAGTGGGTGGGAGTTTGCATATATTTGTGTCTTCATCAGACAGGGACTGTTGATATGAATGTTTATGCTAGCAGTAGTCCACACTGTCTGCCCAGAACATAGGGTCGTACTCACTAAGAATTCACATGCACAGAATTCTGGGGTAAAAGACCTAAACAAGTCAGGGGAAAGTATTCAGGGTTTTGCTGGTTTGGGTTTTTTTATATTTTGTAAATCCTATTTGCTGATATTTGGCTAGAGAGAGAAAATAACCTGGCCTAAGAGGGAATACTGTCTTGATTAGTGTTCTGAATAGAAAAATAATTGTGTCATTTAACCTCCATGAGTCAGTTTTCATTAATTGGAAGTAATAACATATCAATTTTGCTTTTTTTTTTTTTTTAAACTTATTGGTTTTCAGACCAACAACTGCCTCTACTTTTTTGCTGTGCTACATAATATAACTGGACAGGAATCCCAGGGAAATATTTTAGATATTATTTTATGATATTTGAAAATTAAAAAATGCATTCATTAATAAGTAAATAAGGGATGGATGGATGGATGGATGGATGGATGGATGGATGGATGGATGGGAAAAGCCCATTCCCTAGCAGAGAAGAGAAAGGCTAGAGCTGCTGGTGCAAGGTTTGATTTTTCAATTTTAATTTTCCCAGTTTTAGCCATACAAATTTTACTAGTGCTTTATTTATATTATATATTTTCAATATTTTAGTGTCAGCTGTGCCTAAAATAAAGTATTTCTCCTTTCACACAAGATTCTTCTAGCCTCTCAGCATTTAAACTTAACTTTTTTCTTTTGAGATCTATCTTCCACAATGTGCTTGTGATGTTACATAATTTACTTCCAACTTTCACAAAATGTATCACTGGTATTACTAATGACTACTAATGATTTTTAGCCACACTGACTTGTATGGTGCAGTAAATGTGCCCCTTATGAGTAATTAAAAAATAAATTTCTGATTTCTCTGTCTTTCAGGAAGAAAGTAAATGATTGGAACAATGTTACCTATGTTAACAGGACCATTTCAAAGGAAAAGAAAACAAAGAAAATCTGCAAACAGAATTCAAAAAAGATAATTTCCTTTGTCAGGTACTGAATCAAAGACTTGAAACAAGAGAACTGGGGTAGTTGAAAGTTCCTGATTAACCAATGCAGTGAAAGTCTTTCCTTTACTGTGTTATTGAAAGGAGATGCAGAAACAGTAACATGTATTTCAAGAGATTCTGATTTCAGTTAGTTAGTAATCATTCATATGAGTTCCCAGACTGTTTACTGGAGATCTTGACTCTCTTACTAAAGTCAGTAATTTGTACGAAAAAGGCTGAAGTTCTTCAGTTGTAATAACATAGTGTGACAGGAGCAATCTTTAGCCCCAAAGCAGAATGAATCACACCCACATCCTGATTCTCAGAATTTTTTCTTTAGAACTTTCACTGATAGAAACTGCCTTCCACATTGACCTCTTGCCAGAACCTAACTGTACTTAGTAGTAAAAGGATCTCACGTATATAATAAAAAAATCTTACTAGGTCTTTTTACCCCACTGTCTGCCTACAGACAGTCTGCTGTTTCGCAGCAGCCTTTGAAATACTGAAGATTAGGACTCCTTCAGCCCTCTCTAGGCTAAGCAAGCTCAATTCTTTCAGTGGTTTAAAAAGCACTGATCCTCGTCACCTCTATTCACATCTCTCTTAAAGCCCAGTTCTGAAAGAAGAAGTACTCCCAACAGGAGCCTCATCAACAGTATATTTACATACAGATGATACTCTGTTCCTACCCATCTGTGTATTTGCTGTTTCCTCAGAAGCAGATTGTTGCTTAATTAAGACCCACCCATGATGTTCTGCTAGCCACAGATCATTTCATCTTGCCAAATCTTCTCTTTCCTGCTTGTTCAATTATTTCTGCTTAAGAATACAACCTTGCACTTTCCCTGTTAAGATAGCATTTGACCTAATTTGTCAAGATGCTTTTAAATCTTAATCCTGTTTTCTGATGTCCTTGTGATTCCTTATAGTGTCAGGTAATTTGGGAATCCTAGACATCTTCTGTTTTATCAGGAAAGCTGTTGACCACTAACAGCCAGGACAGATCTTTCCAACTCCACTCAGGACATTGTTACTTCTTAGTAGTCAGCCACTGGTAACTGCTTTCTGACTGCACAGTGGCAACTTCCAAAACCAAAGTAAGGAAAAACATTGTTTTCCATAAACAGTATTCCTCATGCAAGATTTAATTCCTAGCCACAAACAACTTCTATTTAAAGTCAGTAATTGCAAAAAATACTCTTTGGGAACAAAGGACTGTGAAGTGTTCTTGATCTAAACTGCACTGAACAATTCCAGGTGTACATTTTAGTGTAGCCAGAAAGACAAGAGGTTTTCAGCAATACTCATACAGCTCCTCTGGGAGCAAGTTTGGTCATCCTGCAACTTCAGAAGAAAGTCACTGAAACTGTATAGTCATATTAGTGTTGGACTGAGCTAATATTCTTTGCTTCTCTACAGGCCTCTTAGCTTGGAAGCTAGCGTTCCTCACTGCCAACCTAAACTGTCTCATTAAATGTAAGGGGAGGAACACTGTAATTGTCTTTGCAGGTGCATCCTGAGTGTCCTACACACAGAAGCTTTGAGCTTTGCATAAACATTTCCATTGTTCCTGTCCTAAGTCATTGTAAAGGACAAGGCCTAAGCTTGTGTTGAATTGCAATACACTGTACACAAACTTGTGTGGTTCCAGCAACAGTCTCTCCTCCAGGCATGCCTCTTTGACCAAGGAATAACTGTGTGTTGTGGTTTTGTGTGGATGGGTTCTGGCGGATGAGGGGGTGCAGGGCAGCTTCTGCAACAAGCAGACAGAACCTCTCTGCAGGCACCACAGAGCAAACACCAGCCGGCTCAAGGCCAAGCCCATCGGTGGTGGTCACAGCACCTCTTTAATAACATATTTAAGAAAAAAAAACCCACAAGCTGATGCTTTTTGCTACCAGAGAAGGGACTGAGAAGTAAGAAACTCTGCAGACCCCAAGGTCAGTGAAGAATGGGAGGGAGGAGGTCTTCCAGGAGCCAGCGAGAAAGATTCCCTTGCAACCCATGGAGAAATCTGTGGTGGAGCAGGTTGTCTCCTTGCAGCCCATAGAAGATGATGCGGAGCAGAGAGCCCATCAGCAGCCCATGGAGAGTCCCCAGCCTGGAGCAGGTGGAGACATATGGATGACTGTGTGACTTGTGTTGGAACAAGCTCCTGGCAGGACCTGCAGCCCTTGGAGAGAGACACACACTGAGGCAGGTTCTCTGGCAGGGCTTGTGACCCCATGGAGGACCAGGCTGCAGTAGTCTGGGCCTGAGAGACTGAGAGACTGAGAGACATTCTATGATTAATGACTGCACCCCATAGCAGTGACCCACGCTGTGGTAGCTGGTGAAGAGCTGAAGCCCCATGGAAAGGGACTCAACATTGCAGGAGTTTGTGAAGGATTGTCTGCCATGGGTGGGACCCCATGCTGAAGCAGGGGAAGAGTGTGAGGAATGCCCCTCCAGTTAAGAAGGAAAATAACTCCTGACAAACTGACAGAAACACCATTCCCCATCTCTTCCTGTGACACCTGGGGGAAAGAAGGGAGGGAAATCATGAATTAAGCTGAGTCCATAAAGGGGGGGGGGGGGAGGGGGGGGCTGGTGCTTTAAGGTCTGGTTGTACTTCTTATTACCCGACTCTGATGTCACTGGGTGTGCAGTGTAGTGCAATAAATTAGATGGCTTTCTTTTCTTATTCCATGTTGAGCTTGTTTCGCCCATGATGCTGATTGCAGAATGATCTCTCCCTGCCCTTACATCGACCCCTAAGCCTCTCAATATATATTTTCTCTCCTGTCCAACTGAAAAGTGGAGTGATAGTGACTTTGGGGGGCGTCTGTCTTCCAGCCAGGGTGAAAACAACACATTGTACTTGCCAACAAGAAGTATATAATATATATATATATTATACCAGTATAATCTGGTATGATCTCAGCTAATAAGTAACACATGTAGGTTTGTTCTAAAAAAATCAAAAGCACAGTAGCATAAATAATTTATGGGATTACTAAAGAAATCACTCAGTTCAGTTATTTCCCATTAACTAATAGTTGCACAAAAGTCTCTATGTTAAGCAATTAGCAAGAAAAAGCAGTGAAATGTAAGGAAATATGTAACTTCAAGTCACTTTCATAACACAAAAACACACACATGCTTATATAGCACTTCATTATTTCAGTTCTGGTTTTATTCAAAATGTCTGTTTCCCCAGTGGACACTGACATGCTTATTCTGAACACAGAATTCACTTACTCTGTAGATCTTCCATATTAGTTTCTCTCAATTGTCTAGTGGAAAGGCTGTAGCTTAGTTATTGTGAAATATTCAAACCCAGATCATAAGCCAAACCAGAATTATTCTCCATACTCTTCTTGTTTACAGTATTTATCAATGATGTCATATAATCAAAATTTCTGTAAACCTTTTAATAATAATATCCCATCTTTTAAGCTGACTTACTTGGAAACTAAAGATGTCAGAGTAACCAAAATGTTCTAGTTGTATTAAAAATGCATGCGGATTCAGCTGAGCACAATAATAAATTCATCACTAACTAGTTAATGAGTACTTACACCATTTAGGCACTTATTTACCCCTCGGGTTCTTTGGCTCTAGAGACCAGCAGCTTCCAAGTACCTTTAAAAGTCTTAGTTTCACCTCTCAGTAGATAAATACCAATCTGCTCATGCCCCAGAACTATTCTTCCCCATAGGATTACATGAAGCACAAATAGACTGACCGCCTCTCCAATTCCCATGAGCTCTGGTGTCTTTCTGAACAATGACATAGCCTTAACTGGAGGGCAGTACCTGTCTTCATTTACACCCTCCTTAAATCTGTGTGTTTAGTCACTCTTAGGAGGTGTTTCAAGAATGTATTTGATCTTATTTCAGATGCAGAGAATTGAATTCTTCTCCTTACTTTTGCACTGAGTACTCTGGTCAGTAGGCTATTATAAAAGGACCATGCACTTTCACATTTTAAAAGAGGATGTCCTCAACAAGTATGTGCAATATATTGCATACACTGAGAAATTAACTCCTTGGGAATTCTCTCACCTAGCTTTCACCCCGGAAGCATTTGTGCAGGCTGTATGCTCCTCACACTGGAACAATTCTGTACATATGAAGTCAAGGTGCTCATGGAATTTGTATGAAAAGATGCCAGATGTATTAAGACTTTCAAGTTAATGATTAGATAGATGGGATTCCAGGCGGGGAATTAGCTTCTGCCTGAGATCCTCTTTAGATGACTGCATGGTTTACTGGCTCTTCCCAAACGAGATTAAGATCGAAAACATCCTCTGGGTCCCCAGTTCGAGAGGCAGTAACAGTTTCAGATTAGTTTTTCTTAGGGGAAACTCTCTGCTACCTTCTTGTGGTAAACTAGATGAAAAGACATCTAGAGCCATCATTTTTATTTACGTGGGAGTCCGTACTTGGAGCTTTGGACTACTAAACTATTGAGTGTCAGGTGAGTAAACGAAGTAGTTGTTCTGCTGCCATATACTGAGTTTGTGTGCTCAAATATTCTAGACACATCCTTTTTTTTTTTAATTTTGAGAAAGTTTGCTATGATGAAAAAGGGGTCGAGGATTTCTGTCTGTGTGATCAGAACATTAGTTACAGTGCTAACAGGGCTACTTGATGACCTTTATGGTTACATTAGACTGCATTTATTCAGGTCATATATACAGCACTGTTTCTTATGTCCAGATACACCAGGTCATTTTAAGTGATTTTATAGTGGAGTTGGGCATATTCAGAAAGAGGACAAGAAGGATTCTCTGGATTCTTGCTGTGATATTGACCTTCGCTTTGATGTAAGAACAGATATGAAGTCTAACATCCAGTACCTGATGGAGAAATCATGGGTATTCCCCTGAAGCCAGTAACAGTAAAGGAGCTCTAGTTCATACCCATTGTTGCACAGCACAGATAACACTGGGGTACCAGAGGAGAATCAGACAAGGCATTGGAGCAAGAAAGAAGTAACAGGGTGGGATAAGGTCCCTTTTTTTCTCAGCATTTGCAGAACAAAAACCAAGGAGCTCTGGGGCTGTAACAATGTATGGACAACAATACTTTCAGATGCAAGATCCAGCATTGCAGTTGGAGATAGCAGCTAGCAAGACATGATAGGTAGCTTACTTGTCTGCAGAAGTCCTGGTGGCATGGGACTAGCCTAAGGCCATTCCTGTGTTCTGGAACACAACAAGCCACTGACAGGACTTGATGGAGTACAGGCATACTTCTCTGACAGATATCAACACAAGTGAGACGGTGGCAAAGGACTGTTTCTCACAGGCTAAGTGTTGGCTTGCTACAAAAAAATGGTTTTTCCATAGGTGTTCCACTTTCCCAAATTAAGACTATGCTGTTCTAACCCATGGGAGAGTTATTCAGTTTACACACAGTTTCAGGACATGTCTACTGTAGACTGAATAGAGAAATCTGGACTAAAAGGCTAAATTTTGTTTGTTGCAGCCAGATGCTTTCAGGCCTCTATGCTAGTTATTTCAAATGAGTGTGGGGATTTCCACTGTACCAAACACCGGGGGTAGTAGAACAGCTCTAAATAGTCTCCAGATTTCCTTTAAATATCATTCTCAGAAACTGATAAGTCATTTGGACTGAAGTTAAAAAAAAAAAAAACCCAAAAAAAAAGAAAAAAACCACACAGCTGTCTACAGCAGAGAATTGGCATAGAAAATTCCAGCCCAACTGAGTTTTTAATCTGAATAAACAAGTAACAGCAGCATCTTCAAATGGTAATGCTACCTCTCTACATGTGCTTACATGTCAGTTCACTGTAGTCAATAAAATGAATTGAAAAACGGGCTTCATGAGCCTTTTGATGATACAAAGGGGGCTGGGGGCAGGGGGTGGGGGGGGTAGGGTGGGCAGGAAAAGTCTGTTTTCTGTTTTGTCCCATGTCATGGCTTTGGATTGCATGTTCAGCAGTCTTGGAGTCTTGTTCCTGCGAAGCAAAGTCAAGCTCTAGAAGATGAGGTAAGTTTTCTCAGACGCCGTGTAACTGACAGTACCTCAGCAACAAGCAGAAGCCTTTCTTTAGAAGGATGACAAAACTAATGCATTTCATGGAAAAATGAAAAATGCTGAGTGTTATGTGGAACTGCCAGAGGCAGAAACCCAAACACCCAGCACTGGTAAGTTATGAGTTATCTCTTTCCTCTTCCCCCCAAAATTTAGACTCTGGCTTAGGATGCATAAAATTAGAGAAACAACAAATTGGAGTGCAGAAGATCTTGAAATTTTAGGTACATTGGTGTAGCCTACTATTCTTCACTAAGCTTATATTCTCAAATATTTGTTATATACCATTAATAGTGTAACTACTATTTGAAACTTCAGTTTTTATCTAGTGCATGAATAAGGTGATTAATAAATCAGAAATCCATCCTAAATTCACTATATAAGATGGTATAATGTGATTGCACAATGTACTGTGTAAAAGGCTGGGTATACAACTGAAAGAACATTGTAGTTTGGATTCTTTGGATGGTTAGGCTCAATGATTTGACAGCTAACATTTAATGCAGCTTTTCCCTACCTGTCCTCCTGAGTAGAAGAATCTCTGTGTCAAAGCCCGTTGCAGTGAGCAGCGTGTCTAGGCAAGGCTGAGGAAGTCTGGCTTGTGGAAGAGGAGCCATTAGGAGTGCATCCGGGAGTAGCGGGCTGAGAGCACCAAGCAATTAGACACTGTGTGGAGTGCCAGGAGTTGGGATCTTTGTGGCTGATAGTGCCATTAACAAGGGAGGAGGCAGACTTTGGAAGGTACAGCCCAGAGAATATGTCATTAGAGGCGTTTATGAGCACACTCACAAGTATTGTCTATGCTTTAGGGGATTATGGGCATTCCTGCAGCAGCTATTCCAGCCCCAGTGTTGTGCCAGCAAGCCTGTTCTGGAGATACAGCTTCTGCTGGAGAAAAGTTCTGTTGGACTCGTATCACTTAGCAGTATGATGGGGTTTTTTTTCTGCTGACATACATGTGTTGGCTTGCAGATCAAGTCTTTTTCTACAAGGGTAACCTTTCTGATTTAGCAATAAAGCTTTTCATGGCAAGAAACACGTTAGAAAAATACCACCTGCATACTAGAGTGCTTCACCCAGAGAAATAATTCAGTCTGTACTCAATATTTAAACACAGTTCTTGATCAGTACACTACTAATCCGCGACAAGACTTCAGGGGGAAATGTCCTCCGGGCAAGGCTAGGTGGCGCAATAGGTTAACATATTAAAGTTTCCCAGACATTTTAATGTCTGCACATTCCTGTAAATTTCCACAGCCTCATCTGTTTATTGACACATCGATGCATTGATTAACGTGGGAGAACTTCACTGGTTTTGTGGCTTTCCTGATTCATGATTTTTCATACTCATCCAAGTAAAAGTCCACATAGAAAAGCTTCCAAGGTACGTTCTGGACAAAACAACATAAATACAAGTTTTGTATGTTGCCTTCCAAGCAGAAGCATAGCTGAGGGTAAACAGAGACTGGCTGCTTCTAATTTGGGAAAATTAGAGTTTATTTCATTCCTACTGCCCTCTTGAATACCACAGGGGTGTGTTTATAGATATTTTGTATACCAATAAACCACTGTCTCCAAATACTTACCAAACATTAAAGAAATCCTCAATGTCAGCTTTTTCCTCCACAGAAAAGGAAAAGTTTCTGAAAATACATTATTAGTGTGCCCTCAATATTTCTTCCATGTACCATAAGAAAGAAATTTGAGTCTAGTAGTGAAAAGTTGCTTTTTTCCTTGGAAAATCTCAGAAGAACTCACTGGAAGGTTTATAAAGCTACTTAGTAAGCATTAAATGGCATAATTTTTTGTTGCCAAATTAGGTTGTAACAGACAGCTAGTTTCTCAGATAGAGAATATTGTTTACATAAAAAGCTCAAGATAACTTACTGTCTCATGTATTGTTATTTGCAGAAGATAAGTAAGTGATGATTAATGAGTTATTTATATTCTTTAGAAGAGGTCAGAAGAGTTATCAATATTTGAGCAGCAGTAGTGGCATTTTAAATAACCCCAATTATCAAAAAGGTTGAGAGTAACAGTCAGATGGTTAATGTACTGAGCATTTAGCATCTGCTCCTGTGAGGTGTCAAGTGCCTTTGCACGGCACTGAGTGCACTCAAATTACATTAAACCAATGAGGGAACTCACTTCCTTCCAGGAGCTTCTCAGACACTGGCAGGGCAAAGCTATTAGCATCCAGGCAGTAATGGAGAATAGGAAAAATCCATTTCCCTCTTTCAATTTTAATTTTTTTTTTTTTTAATTTCTACTCCTGAAGTGGCTTGCAGAAGTTACCAGCACTCTGTAAGCACCAGACGGAGAGCTGACTGCCTGCAAGCAAAATACCAAATACCTTCTGTTTGCCCTGAGACGCGGGATAAGCACAAAAGCTGAAGATAACAGAGGGAAATTGAAGAGAGTGAGAAGCCATGAAAACCTTTATGTAATAGAATAAAGACCTTCACAACACTCTATTGCTACAACATAGCTTCAGCATGATGTGGCCTACCCCTTTGTGTGCAGACATAATGGTGTTTGCTCTCTGCTGCCAGGCTCTGCCCTGAGCTAGAAATGCAATTGCTTAATAAGATAATTCTGCACAAATCCCAATAATCACAGCATCCAGCTCCTATAAGCATCAGCTGATATTATGTATTTGTAATTTGTTCCAGGATAATCTTCTTGTTCTATCATGAGGTTACAGAAGGACCTGGTGTAGATCCACTTTGGTAGTGTTATGTTAAGTTTCCTACTCTTAAAATTGCCAGAGCTGTTCCAATTTTTGTGATATTTCCAACCACTACAAAACTCTTCTGGCAGGTTTAGACCAGAAGGAAAGGAACAGTAGTATTCCATAGGAGAGAAACAGCATCTGAAAGAAACTGGGTGGATACAGAAGTGTAAATAGTGGTGATGCTGTTTTAGAACAGCAAATATCTCCTACTTAGGAATTTTTACTGAGCCAGTGTCCACATACTTTGTACAGTGTAATCATAAGAGATATGTGCAGAAGGCTGCATGAGGAAATATTCCTAGTTTGCATGGTAAGGCACTCTGATGGAAAAGTCAGAAAAGTGTTTAAATTATTGAGGAAGCTCTCTTCTGGAACTTCCATCTCCTCTATGACAGGTCCTGCACAAGTACTGCATAAAATGAATGTAAACTCCAAACACCTTTGGAAATTTCAAATATAAGACAGCTGGTAACTATATGCAAAAAGGGAAACAAAACCACAAAATTTCTTATAAGTGGCAGTAGCAGGATTACATGACAGTTATGACTGTATATGTAATCAGTATATGATTACTTGACTAGCTATGATTGAAATTTAAACAGCCTTATGATACTGAGTGTGAAGGTGTGCTGGGGAAGCAAACATACTACATGCATTTCTCAAGTTGTTCAAGTGTAATTTCCATTCTAGGTCTGTGTCATGTCACCAGTGATGGGCTGGAACGGGCTGCTGGTTTTTCTCAGCCCCTCTCTGTGAGAGAAAATCAGCAAGGTTTCTGAAGCTGGTACTGTGAGATAATGCTAAGACCCAGGTTAACCCCAAACCACAGATAGAATTGTGGGTCTCTTCAGGAGCCACTGTCATCTTTGTAGAACTATCCTCTTTCTCCACTAAGCTCTCTGAGGGATATGGTGAATGTCTTTCAGTTCCTTGCCTTCTGCTTTAAGGGTCAGCAAGGTTGTCTATGCTTGGGTTAGAACATGAAAGGCCTTGAAAGGCAAGGTATTTGATGTCACAAATAAGGGAATTCAGTGATGTGATACAGAAAGAAAAATACGAAGTCAAAACTTGCCTGTTAAACCCATTGACATAATTGAAACACTAAGTCTTACTTCCTGATGACACAATCATGTGGCAGATTCTCTTCTTTCAGTCCCACTCAACATCTTTCTCCTCTTTTCTTTGCTACTACATGTGATTTTCTGATCAGTTAGGACAACTGTTTGTGTTGTCCTATCAACTTCTGTCTCCTATCCCAGACACTTAATAACCTTCCAATTAACAGCTGATAACTTTACATGTATAATATGTTTTTATTCCAGGCAGACACAGAGAAGAAATTAAGACGTGCCCTCAATTTAATGTAAATGCCTTTTTAGACCATAGCAAGTGATAGGTTTTGTATAAAAAATATATTTACTTCCTTTACTTATGCTTGTGAGACATTATCCCAGAAGAAAAAACAAGAACTTATTAATTTGATCAGTTCACATAAAAGGAAATACTCCTCAGAAAACCTGTTTCTGACCATAATGCAAACTCATCTGCTTTCTCACCCATTCTACCCACACGTAAAGTTTTCTGAAGGATATATAAGCCTTTCATGTAAATAAATGAATGACAGCTTGATGGTATCAGTTTTTCTGTTTTGGCCTCAGTGAATGTTATCTTGTAGCTATCCCAAAAGTCCTCTGTGGGAAGAGAAAAGGAATGGTGAGAGAGAAGTTATTTCTTTCTTGTGTAGTTGATGTTGTTAATCCTTTGAGCCTCTTGTGGATGCTTAGATGTACTTTGAAGAGTTTGTGGTTGCACGGGGTTTGGCTCATTTTGACTCACAGGAAGGGATCAGACGAGCACAATAACTCTGTTGTGGTTGCCCATAGCTGCACGTTTTCTTTGTGGTAACGTGAAGTAATAAAATGCCTTGAATGCTGCTACGAAATTTGCCTGGTGACTTACCCAGTGGTGGATGTCTCACCATATAGCAGTGAAAACCAAATGTAGTTGTGTGAATACTGGGCAAGGAGAAGAGAGAGAGGAGAAAATAAAGACGCTGTGAGATGACCAGCAAACAGTGAAAACAACATATGCGGTATTTGAGCTAAAAATTGTTAGGAGATTCATTATATCCTGAAAGTTTTTATTCTGCACAATTGTATTCAAACTTCAAAATCTATGACCTAATGGCTTAAAAACTCTTACATTTCTGAACTTTGTGGTGATCCAGTTTTCACTGATGTATGATCTGTACTTTTGAGTAAAACACGTCTTCGTCTGTCACAATCACCAGGTACTATCTAAGGATATCAAAGTATTTTGCCTATGTTGTTTTTCCCGTCTCATTTGAATCCCCTTCTGGTTATCATAATGTGAATAAACCATAAGGTTGTTATTACTACCATGGGTACTCAGGCTATCTGTAAATGGCTTGCTGGCTACATTCAGATCCTTGGGGAGCGAGAGGTGAGTGGATCCATCTTTTGGGCTGCTTTGGATGGCCCCATGATAGTATAATAATTCCTTAAGCATGAGGTATTTCCACCACCAAAGACATTTAAGATCTATAGCCTGTCAGTTCCTAGAAAAATTTTGAAAATGTGTGACTACAGAACTGTTTTGGTTTTAAATCGATCTCAACAATTTACATGTAGAGGCAATACTACTACTCCCCACTGTCTGAATTCTTCCTCCTTGTCAGATCAGCTTTACTGTTCTGTCACTATATCACTGTAACATTCCCGTGGAGTTCCTTGTCCACTTGGTCCCATGCTCATTTCGGACTTGCTCTTTCTAGGAAACTCTCCCTCCTTTTGTTCATCTGAACCAGATTAAATTTCTAGTTTGAAGCAATCCAACTCACCCAACTTACTTGTGGATGTACTCTGCTTACCTGCATTATTACTTGTGACACTCCTAATTTTGTTTCATCCAAAAAAGGTAATGTTATATTTATTTTCAAATGAAACTTCTTTCTGTAAATGTGGGATAACACCCAGTCCTGGAAAGCTGGTGACTGATGATTTTCCCTTGAGAAGCCATCAAACAACTATGATTCTTACTGATTGTGGCTTTTAGAAATCTGGGAAGTAGCTAGTTCTTATCCCTGATAAGTATATCCTTTATGAGTGTTTTTGGCTCAACATTTTCTCACTTCCAGTTTCTGAAATGTCCCTGTTCTTCCAAGCTTTATTAGAAACAAGTCAGTGGCAGAATTTGTCCTCAACCAGTCTTCTAGAAAGATTAAAGCCATCCAGAAGAACTATTACACTGAGAGGGTTCCTTCTGTTCCAAATACCATTGTGAAATCTTTTCCATTTCTATCTTATCCTGATAGCTATACATTATTCTATAATCTGCTTTACTTTCAGGTAATTTATATTAATTAGTCCCCTGTTAATGTTTATCCTCATTCTTCATTATGGTAAACCAAACTTTTAGCAAAATACTTCATCTTTCTTGATTATCTGAGCTTGGCTGCAGGATGGGGGGAGAGGCTTGCTACAAAATAAATAACCTCCTCAAAATCTTTTAATTTTTATTCTTATTCTTTAGTCTTATATTTTTCTTCTAATAATAATTTATATAGGTTTGGTTAAATAATACTTGTGATACATGGCTCTCTGTATATCTGTAGGTATAAAACTCACCGACAAATGCTTGTGATAATGGAACATAAGCAGGTCTGATAACAGCTGCTAGTCTGAACTTCTAATTCAGTGATTCATCTTCTCTATTGTTTGAAAAATCTTCAATCTTGTTTAATCTTAGCTCATGATTAAAGCAGTTTTATATGAGATTTGGAAATTCTAACAGTGTTTTCTCTGCATCTATAGAAGGCATCCAGCATGCATCTTCTAGGACAGCACACATCTCGTTACCATTACAACAGTTTCTTACTAAGTTGAATGTTTACAAAGTGTTTCATTATAATTTTTCAGGATAAGCACTCATTATGTACCTTCACTGACACCTTCTGTGGTTTTGTATTAGTGAACTGATTGGTATCTGTATTCCTTGGTGTGTGAGGTTTCAGTAATTCCAGAGAAGTTGATCTCTTCTGCTCAGGCCATATACAGTGGCTCTGCCAGTTGAAGGGTGGTTTTACATTTCAGTCATATAAATTAACAATGGAAGCTGTCCTGTTCCCTCTCATCCATGAGAATTTCCCATCCAGTTTATTAGTTACCTGTAGTTCCTGCTTTAGCATGCGAACAATGAAGAATTTTATTTGTATAGTTTGCTACACAGATTCAGTTTCTCTATTTAAAACAGATTTTAGCTTTTACAGCTTTTACTTGATTCCCATTCCCTATTCTCCACATCTCTTCCCTTTTCAATGCTTACTGGAGGTCTCAGGTGTTACCAGCAGTTTGGACCAGAAGGGTTTGTAAGAAGCACAGTGGAACAAGGCAGCTGTGTTTGGATTTCACTGAAGACATTTTGAACATAAAAGCACAGGGAAAACTGGTTTTGCCTGTAATTACAAACTAAAGCACAAACTAAAGGTGCCCACAGTCAAAACTTTGTCAACAATAATCTGAGGGTGCTGTGTGAGATTAGAAATGGTAAACTGAAAACAACACTGTATTTTCTTCTTCTGAGTGCACAGATGCAGTGACAAGGGAAGCAGGGTTCTGCAGTGGACATACTGTGCTATGAAACATAGGCAGCTTGGTAATAGTGAAGGAAGTGGTATTAGAGCTGATCAACTTTCCTCAAGCGTTGAAAATCTGAATTTAAACAGAGAGCATCTTGTTTGTGCTTGTTAAATCAGACATTAATTTGAACTTTAATAACAACAGCCCTGTCTCCACAAACCAGCACTACAAGCATTTAATAATTCCAGGCTAAAGCGGGAAGTATTGCGTCAGTTTGTTTGCCAGAGTAGGGTTGAAGGACGTGTAATGGGTCACCTGCAAATCTTCTGAGAAGTTAGGAATGGTAAGGCCTTCCAGAAATGATTGAATTTTTCATCTGCAGTAAAACTCTACTGCAAAAATGTCAAGTCTTGTCTTTATCTGTGTGTGTATATGTGAGTAGGAGAGATAAAAACAAATGTAAAGATGCTACAGGATATTTCTAAATATCCTGTCTGTTTCTAAATTGAAAACATTAAGAGAGAAAAGCAGTGCTGCCAAAAGTCGTGGATCTTGTATGACATTTGTGTACTTAGCTGACTTTCACAACTTGTCCTGTCTCAGCAGTATTCCTGTGCATTTGACCAAGCTTCTGGAGACTTCTGACAATTGCCTCCAATCTTTATCTCAGTCCAACAGGGACACTGCAGACTTTCAGCTAAGAAAAATACAACTCAGTGCAGTCACATTAAGAACAGGCAGGAATGGATTCCTTGTCCTCTGCAATAAGATTTCCTCAGTAACTCTCAAAACTTGCACCTTCACAGCGGCT
This sequence comes from Gallinula chloropus, assembly GCF_964237585.1. Taxonomy (NCBI): domain Eukaryota; kingdom Metazoa; phylum Chordata; class Aves; order Gruiformes; family Rallidae; genus Gallinula; species Gallinula chloropus. Next base: position 75,306,586 of record NC_140089.1, read on the forward strand.
CTTTGACTGCCTAGCTCAGCACTGACCTAAATTTAGAACTTCAGCTTCAGAACAAAATGCTTTTGTACATATGAAATCGCAGCTTCATACTTAGGGCAGCACACAATCCTCCAGCAATAGGCAGAAGCCTCCGTAATTTTTCTTTACAGTTTCATTCACAGGCGTGCAGGAAAGCCAGAGGTAGAAGGCTAACGTGCAGACATGAAAGTCACATCTGCTGTCATCTATCTTCACCACAAGAAGAAATGGTAGCAGCCTCTTCCTGAATACTCAGATCTTGCCAGCTCAGGGGATTCTTAGGGTGGAAAAAGGATGAAGTGCTCAAGCAGTCAAAGTTGCACATGGCATAAACCCAATTTTGTCTTTATTGGTCCAATCTTTATGCTTGGAAAATGGATTTGAAAATAATGTTTTTTGTAAAGACTGTTTTTCTTCACTGCGGTGCTTGGAGCTCTTCTTTAGGAGCACGTGCAGTAGAAGTACGTGTAATGTTCGTGACTTGTGTGTCAGGTCTGAGGTTACCATAGGACAAAGTCTTCCCACAGCCCTGTTCTGATAGCATCATTATAATTATTGCGATTATTTTTTCTTCTAAGTGTGCTGTGCACTAAGATGCAGAATTTCTTGCCATGAGCAGCTGTGAGGCCACACCATTGTTCTCTCTTCTGAGGCTGAGCAAAGAATTGAGATTTTTTTCAGCATGAGTCAATCCCACTCTAAGAAATGCAGCTTGTCTTTTGAAATGTTCCTTGTTGCAACCACAGGTTATCTTTAAACAAGCAGATTTCAAGACTGTAAAATTTACCAAGCAGGGTCATTATATACTTTTGTTTAATTAGTCACAAAATCCTTCTATTGGTCTCTTTCCCTGCTTGTCATACAGTATGTTGCTATGAACCCCTTAAAATTTGCTGAAAGTGTAGGCCTGAGGGTTTTAAAGACAAAAGGAAAGTCTTTTTGCACCTCAGACCCTACTACAATGAGTCAATTTCCTATGTTTGTGGTGGTACTTACGTGGGCACTCCAGAAGGGCAGCATGTGGGCACTCAGATTGGGAACTCAGGAGCAGTTTGAGACTTGAATGAGAAAAGTGCAAATATACTAGTCACATGAGTTTGGTTAACTTCATCTGGGTTTGGATTTTTTTCAGGAAAATGCATGTAGGAAATACTTTATAGCAGAAGTTAGGTAATTTTTAATTTATACTCCTCTATTTTTTGTTTTCCTCAGAAACAACAGTTTCTTTTGTATCTTCATTCTAAAAGCACTTCTTTCACATTTTATTTTTGACTATACAGATATAGCCTTTGTTTGGTAGTAAACATTACTGAAAGTTTTAGTTTTCCTAGTGTGGTGGTTGTGATGTCAGGTGGTGTGAAAACAGCCTGGGCCAGCTTGACTCACCTGTGCTGGCTGCCTGGGGAAGGCAATTCTGGCCCCAACAGAAAGAGGACACCAGGGTCTTAATATTCTTCCTTGTAAAAACATTAAAATATTACACCTGACTATGCAGCACAAATGTATCTGCAGTAAAACTGTGGTCTTCATTCATCAAATAAATCTATCTCTGTTCCTTTAACATATTAGCACTTTTTGGGTGCTGACTAGGATATGCAATACCTTTTCAATATTTGAATAAGCAAAGTCTGATTTCAGTTATGCTTTTGCAGATATTTTTATTTCCTCCCTGCTGTCTGTGTTTTTTTATGGCTAGAGGGAGAAATCAGTCTTATATTTAAGCACTGACCATTTTGGGATTTGCTTCAACTCTAATTAGGATATATGGGTTGTCTTTCCTACATGACCCTGAGCAAATTGCTCTCACTCTCAATTTTAATCTTTGTGGGTAACAGGTACTTTATAACGTAGTTCTTACTCACAAAATCTCTATAGAGTGCCTAGGTCATGGGATCTCAGCGTTCATGGAAAGGAACATTGATCTGATAATCACTGAGTAAAGGTTTTATGACAAGGCCTGACACTGAACTTCCAGCTGATGAATGTCTCAGCAAGTTCTGCTTTTTTTTCTGACATTCCCTCAATGGTTGTCTGTGTTATGAACATGAAGACTCAAGCATGTTCTTCTCAGCATGAGAATTGTTTGTTTTGCCCTGATAAACAGCCTCCAGCTTCTGATTCTTCGGAATTTACACATTATTTTTCTATTTATTCCTAAAAAACGTTGCTACACATCAGGAACCAGGATTTAGAAATGTTGTAAATGTCAAACTTTAAAGAGTTGGGTTTTGCACTCTAATTGTCTGGAAAAGAGATCAAATTACTTACTACGGGTTGCTAAAAGAGTTGTCGATTGATCTGAAGTCCTCAAACGTTGCCTTTTTCTGTGCCTTTTCTCAGAACAACAATTCAGATTCTCCCTCTCTTGTAATAAAACAGGACTTGTTGGCCAAGATCTCCTGGGAGGTGGCCCTTAGAGACAGAAATGTTGAGGACAGCTGGCTACTCTTTAAGGATGCCTTTCTGAGAGCTCAAGGGCTCTCTGTCGCTCTGAATAAGAAAGTGGGCAGGAGGGGCAGGAGGCCAGCATGGCTAAGCAAGGACCTGCTGGTCAAACTGAGGGAAAAGAAAGGCAAATACAACCTCTGGAAGCAAGGGTGTGTAGCCTGGAAAGAATACAGGGATGCTGTTCGGACTTGCAGAGATGGGATCAGGAAAGCCAAGGCGCAGATGGAACTGAACTCGGCAAGGGATGTTAAAAACAACAAGAAGGGATTTTACAGGTACATTGGCCAGAAGAAACGGGCCAAAGAGAACGTACCCCCCTTGGTAAATGAGAAAGGAGAATTGGCTGCAACTGGTGAGGAGAAGGCTGAGGTACTGAACAAGTTCTTTGCCTCGGTCTTCTCTGGCAGCCAGGATTCTCATAATTCTCAAATCCCAAAACTTTGCATCTCTAGAACTCAAGGTGGGAACTGGGGGAGTAAATCCCCCCCCACTGTAAGAGCAGAGCAAGTCCGAGACCGCCTCATGAGACTGAATGTCTGACATGCATCCCAGGGTCCTGAAGGAGCTGGCTGATGTGGTTGCTGAGCGGCTCTCCATCGTATTTGAAAAGTCGTGGCTGTCAGGAGAGGTCCCTGGGGACTGGAAAAAAAGGTCATGTCACTCCCATTTATAAAAATGGGAGCAAGGAAGACCCAGGGAATTACAGGCCGGTGAGCCTCACCTCTGTGCCTGGGAAGATCATGGAACAGATCCTCCTGGACGACATGTTGGAGCACATGAGGGAAGAGCATGTGATCCGGGACAGCCAGCACAGCTTCACCAAGGGAAGGTCGTGCCTCACCAATCTGGTGACCTTCTATGATGGAGTGACAGCATCGGTAGATAAAGGGAAGGTGACTGATGTCATCTACTTGGACTTGTGCAAAGCCTTTGACACAGTGCCCCATCACATCCTTATCTCTAAATTGGAGAGAAGTGGATTTGATGGGTGGACCATCCACTGGATAAGAAACTGGTTAACAGACCATAGCCAAAGGGTGGTGGTCAATGGGTCTATGTCCAGGTGGAGGCCGGTGACAAGCAGTGTCCCCCAGGGGTCTGTCTTGGGACTGGTTCTCTTTAACATCTTTATCAATGACATTGATGATGGAATTGAGTGCACCCTCAGCACGTTTGCGGATGACACCAAGCTGAGTGGTGCGGTCGACACCTCAGAAGGAAAGGAAGCCATCCAGAGGGATCTTGACAGGCTGGAAAGATGGGCCCGGGGGAACCTAATGAGGTTCAACACTGCCAAGTGTCAGGTGTTGCACTTGGGCCGGAAGAATCCCAGACACAGATACAGACTGGGAGAAGAGCTTCTTGAGAGTAGCCCTGCTGAGAAGGACTTGGGGATTGTGGTGGATGAGAAACTTAACATGAGCCAGCAGTGTGCTCTTGCAGCTCGTAGGGCCAATGGTATCCTGGGCTCCATCAGAAGAGGAGTGGTCAGCAGGGACAGGGAGGTGATTGTCCCTCTCTACTCTGCCCTCATGAGGCCCCATCTGTAGTACTGTGTCCAGATCTGGGGCCCCCAATACAAGAAGGATGTGGAACTGTTGGAGAGGGTTCAGAGGAGGTCTGTGACGATGATTAGAGGGCTGGAGCACCTGCCCTACAAAGAGAGGCTGAGGGAGCTGGGCTTGTTCAGCCTGGAGAAGAGAAGGCTGCGGGGGGACCTCATTGCAGCCTTCCAGTACCTGAAGGGAGCTTATAAGCAGGAGGGGATTCAACTTTTTAAAAGAGCAGATAATGGCAGGACAAGGGGGAATGGACTAAAGCTAAAGGAGGGAAGGTTTAGATTAGATATTAGGGGGAAGTTTTTTACAGAGAGAGTGGTGAGGTGTTGGAGCAGGCTGCCCAGAGGGGTCTGGATGCCGCATCCCTGGAGGTGTTCAAGGCCAGGTTGGATGGGGCCCTGGGCAGCCTTGTGTATATCCAGGCCTGGAGGTTGGTGGCCCTGCCTGTGGCAGGGGGGTTGGAGCTCTATGATCCTTGGGGTCCCTTCCAACCCAGACCATTCTATGATTCTATGATTCTATCTGAAAAGGACTGTGATCATTAAGCTCTGAAGTGTTTCAATCTCTTGCAGTACCAGAAAAAAACAATAGTGACTTTTATACCAGAGTGTAATTTGTTTTGGCAACATAGCTTAAAAATGCACATTCCATCAGCTTAACTGTATTGCAAGGATAAACTTGTTAATGGAAATTGCTGTAGTCCTGCCAATTTACTCTAGATATAATGAGCACCATTCATTTCACTGTTAAGAGGAGCTGGGTAGATTTGTTCAGGCTGTGTCACAGTTCCTATTTTCTCAAATTGTTAGGCAAAGGAGGTGGCCTTCCTTACTCATGAGTGTAATTGCAAGAAAGAAATTTGGTAACACCTTTAAATGGCTATAAACATTCTATGGAACAGCAAAATCATTACATTTATCTGTAGAGACAACCAGGGTAAACACAAATGAAATAAATGAGGTTCTTGAGTTTCTTAGGTTTTTGAAAGATCTTTTGTGAATATCTAGAACATATAAATAGTTTAAAGTTTATACAAAGATCCTGAAAAAATAGGTTTTCACAGCCACTCTGATAGCATTCTTGTATCTCTCAGTTTGAACTGATTTCAAGGAACCAGCATTCCCTTAAAGAGTATCGCATAAGGCTCAAAACAGGACAAATAGTCAGTGAAACTCATGGGCAGCAGTATAGATCCTAATACTCCCTAATGTAAATCCTATCTTCCACTTATTTTTAAGAGAGTCTTTGGGAGAAGTCTGAATTGAAGGAAAAGAAATAAGAGAAAATGTTTCAACAAATTGTGGCTTAATTGAAATTGCAGTTAGTAGCAAGTGAGAGATATGCTTTGCATTTCCATAAGAAAGCAAGGACAGGAGAGGAGGCCTAAAAATGCATTATAAGGACTAAAAGTAGGAAGACACCTAAGTGATAGGGAAGAGGAGAGAAAAGTGGTAGGGAAGAGGAGACAAATTAGCTCCAAAGAGGGATCCATTCAAGTTTGAAGAGATAAATAATCCTTGTGATTCCAAAAGAATTAAAAAAAAGAATTATGAATTGCCTGACCTCAAATCCAAGCTTCGTTCTGTGCATCTGAAGGCAGCCTGAAAGATGCCTGCATGGCAGTAGCCAAATGTCTATCAATAAATGTTTGGAAAAGGAGATTTTAAGCAAAAACTCACTCTCCTTTATACAACAAGATCTTCTTTATGGAATATGCTTTTGAGTTTCCATCCCAAGCACATCCCCTTTTCCCTGCATTTTTTTCCTACTAATACAGCTTTATTCTTTCTACTATGTTTTTTTCTTGAAGTGAAGCACAGATGTTAGTCTGAAAAAGGAGTAATAAATATCTAACATCTTTCTTTTTGATGCTGAATCTGAGTCCAACAGCATTTGTTCCTTAAGTCGTCATCTGAGCAGATATAGGTACTTGCTAAGTGTTGCTGCTGTCAACATTCAGAAACAAGGACAATGGCTTGGTTAAAATCCAGCTGTCATTAGAAAAATCTTTCTGCAAATGGCTCTGTGGGATTTTCTTTTCATTCCATCTGCCCCTCATGACTTCAAACATACCAGTATTTCTAAAAGCCAAGCTTAAGTTCCTATTAGGTCAGTCATGAACTCCAGGGACAAAAGTCAAAAAGGAAAGCTTTTGATGACAGCTTTATCAATGATATATGAGGCAGAACAGAATTCAGTGTTGTTTTCTATAGCTGTGCTAGTTATGCATTGCTGACAATTAAATACAATTTTCAGCAGTAAAGTAAGCTAACACAATAGCTGTTAGTTATAATAGGGTGATTATTTATCCCTTGAAAAGCTCCCTCATACCGGTGAACAGTAATCACAAACACAGCACCAACAGATGACCTTTAAAAAGGGATTTGCAAGTAGGTTAAAGGAATTGACTTGCCTGTAAGGTCAGAATATTCATCTGAAAGTAAAGCAAGAGGTATGGAAACTGGTATTTCAAACTAGTCTGCCTTTAGATTCTGAAAAATGTTGATAAATAAGGAGGGAACAGCCTTTGAAGTGATCAGAAACAGTTTACTATCACAAAGAAGAGAAGGGAACTGGTGGAAAAAACACATGGGATGGGGTGGGATGGGGTGAAATGGGATGTTCAGAGTCCTGAATGTATCTAAACAGTGTTAAAAAGAGCTCCATCATGCTGGGGACAGCTCTGTAGAGGTCATTACAAAGGGATGACCTGGAGAAAGATGCTAAAAATCCCAGTGGATTTCCTGGGAACAGACTGAAGAGGCTTCTCAGAGCAAGGGCTGTATGTGGAGTGGTGTAGCTTCTCCAGGGCCTGGTAGCAGTCTGCTTGTACGATACATATACAGCAAACACCTGGGGTAGAACAGGGGGTTTTCTAAGAGCCTTTTTTGCCTGCAGTTGGTGGGATCCCTGACTCTAGCTTTGAGTTACTGGCTAATCATAACACAGCAACAGAACACACATTGCTTTCAACAGTGAACACATCATAATTCAGATCTTCAGAAACAGCCTGTGTGCGGTGTGACGGTGCTACTTAAAATTCTCCTCTGGCCAGCCTGGTCTAGCGGAGGGTGTCCCTGCCCATGACAGGGGGGTTAGACCTAGATGATCTCTGAGGTCTCTTCCAACCCAAAGCATTCTTTGATTCTATGGTATATTTTGAATAGTATTGAATGGGACATGATACGCAAACAAAGGTACGTGATCTAGAAGATGTAACAGCTTAGTTCTGATACTAAAGCTAGGTTCCAAGTAATAATGAGTGGAGTTTTGGAGGCAGCAAAATGCCTCATCATTTGGCCTTGTCATCCAAAAGCAAAGAATTTCTTGCCCATAAAGACAAGAATTCTCTTTAATTGTGTAAAATTAATTTAAAGTTGAAGAAGAAAATTATCCTTAGTCTTTTGTTGAAGGCTGTGGCTGCCCTACTTAGGGATTAAGGTAGCATCATCAGCCTCAAAGTTGTAAATGAGAGGAGATGGGATACAGCCTTTTCAGCACAATCAACCAGTGGTTTGTTCTTTAGACTGGGCCTTCACAAGGGGATAATATTTCAATTTAGGCTTTCAGTGTAAAATTATACTACTGTCCTATTTCAGAATTGATTGAGCATTTGAGGATAAGCATTGTACCCTAGCTTGAAAAGAAGAAAAAAAAACACAAACAAAAAACCCCAACCCCCAAAACAAACTAACAAACAAAAAACCCCAATCTGGTAAGTGTGGGGGAGTTTAACTAGATTTTCCCAAGAAGACCAGAGACAGAAATGAAAGGAAGGTTATTGCTGTGGGATCTGCTGAAATCCCTCAGCTGGTTTTGGGCTAATCGTGGCAGGCCTTGAAGGGAGTGATTCAGTACAGGAATGTAACTTACTTCCCCAGCTGGTTAGAGAAGGTGGAGTTCAGGTTTTTAACATCGGATTTAGAATTTCTTGAAATGTCTGGACCTCGTTTAGAGCTCTGAGGACACTCCAAATTTACAATCCATATCCATTGATACCCATCTGAAATAGAGAGGCCCTGCCATGTAAGTAGTAACACCTTCAGTTAGGAAGCTACAGTACCACAGAAGCCACTTTGTCCCATTAGCTTCTGCGGGACATTTTATATATTAAGCTGCTACTCAATACACATGTGGGATTTCTGTGGCTTTCAGCAACTCCACAATTCTGTGGAGCACATCAAAGAAGTAACTGTGTGAAATAATTTCTGAAACCCGATTTTTTCATGCACACAACTGCAGAGTGCTGTATCAGCTCATGTATATCAACCACTGCAGCTGTATCATGAAGCCATATCCAGACACATTGCTCAAACCTTGAGTTCTATATTTCATTTTGTTATAGAGCTGAACTGAGACTTTTCTTTCAGATTGGTGACTTAGAAATGCTTTCTGCCTTTCCACAAAATGTTTCTAGGGATGGAGACCTTGTGATAGTCTGCCAGGAAAGAAACCATATATTCAAGATCAGGACTGCCATCTGAATGTTCAAAACTCATTGCACACCAGTAGCTTGTCATGCAGCTTACCTCCAAAAAGCCCTAAGAGCTCAGGTCATGACTTTTTAGTTGCTGGGCTAAACACCAATACTCTCTATTTTCCAGGCATGCTAACCAGCACAAGCTGGAGAAGAAATTGCACAGAATATTCTATTTCTGAGAGACTTTTAAACACTTTTAGGAGTCTTAGGCGACTTTTAAGAAATCATTTTTCACTGTCATGATTAACAGTAATGCTACTGTTGACATTGTGAAATAACAGTGCCTTAATCTCTCTCTAAATGTTTGATGCAAGAAGGGGGGACTTTTCATTTGCCAAATGATAGTTTCATAAAGCAGAGTTTAGGGACAACTACCACTTCCATCTTTCAAACATCTGAAGTATAATTAGACAAATCTTAAGTACTTCTGAGCATGATGTTCAGGATAATAGCTCTGACCCCATGGTAGAGCACAACTAATGCAAGCATCTACATATTGCCTTGAAAAGTGAAAGAGCTTGGCAGAAACATCAAATAATGATACTTATCTCCTGGAGCACTTTTTGGCTGTAGATAAGCAGAGGCTCTCCAAGTATTGTTGCAGCATATTAAACTACAGCTGATAAGTACAGGTACACACACCACCACCACCACCACTCCCCCTTCTTTTTCTTGCTGCACTGACACTAACATTAACTGACAACTGACTCACCCCAGGAAATTGGCCACAATGAAGAATAAAAAGCTCCTTGTTTTTTGGAGAAGACGACTTTGAAGAACTGTTTTTTTCCCCCAGAAAATTTAGAGCTCATGATGTCTCACTCAGGAAACTCTGAACAGAGACTGTTTTGTCTTCTGTCGGATCCCACTTTCTATCCTAGTGCAGAAAAGTAGAGAAAGCACAGAGAAGCTAATACTAGTGTTGCTCACCTGCATACAAATTCAGGGCAGAGGTGCAATAAGGATCATGTCCTCCCATTGCATGTCGGCACCTGCATAGCTTTTATCCCTTCAGGTGCCTCTGCATGCCAGAAAATGTGTAGGAGCACTTGAAAGTTTCTGATAACTCCTGCACAAAGGTAGTATTTCATGGTTCCTCCAAGGCTCATCAGAGCCCTCCACTAGCTACTAATACAGGTCTCTCTTTCGTGTCCTGATGATTTCCATAAGCCGTAATTCTAGCTTTTTTCCACTCAGTAGGTATATACAAAGGGGTTGATGCTCAGACACTTCATATACTTTACCTTTAGACTACAGAGGACTAAGAGATGGTGAAAATAAAATTTAACACCAAAACATTTCCATTTTAGAAGGAAGAATGTGCATTAGACTCCACAGTTTTCTGTCCTGTTTCTGAACTCTTCTTGATTCCTGATCTGGTTTTGGCTTCTGCTTTTTTTTCCCCAATGCAACTTCCTTCAGCAGCACTGCCTTGCCCAACTTGAACTTTAAATTTAGCCCTTCTAGCCATAACCAAGAGAGTCAGAGCATGCTTGGTAAAAGGTTTCTACTCCCAGTAAAAGTCTGTCTTGCCCTTAAACAGCTTCAGGAAGCTTCCAAAGTTTCATGGAATGAACCAGTTCTTCAAAACTGATTCAGTTCTGTGAACATATTCCTCCCTCCAAAAGCATGAAGCTTGAGGTGTTTTCCCAAACATGTAGAACTGTTGTCAGTCAGGATTGTCAGAGCTGTCACACCATAAAGCTAGGATGATCTTCTCCTGCATGACAAAAAGCTAGAGCTTTTCAAGACCCTTTCCTTTTTCTGGAAAGCTCAGATACATGGTTTATTGTTCTTTTAGGAGAAATTTGAAATTGCCCATAAAACAGTGGGTATTTCCTGCTGTACAGAAACCTTACAATATATGATTGTGTTTATTATGGTGTAGCCACTATATGGGAAGATCTTAATTTGCCTTTAGGATAAATATATTTATCCAAGTGTGTTCAGCATCTGGAGTAGCAGAGAACCAAGCTTGAGGGTTTAAGTAACATCACCTTTGGAAACAATGTTTCTATTTTGAAAACCTGGAAGTAATAATTTCCTCAGAAATACCAAGACAAAGCAAGTTAAAATCATGAGCAAATGAGTTGTAAGAGAGAAGACATCTGGTCCTAAGGTGTCCTGAGAAAAACTTGTTCCAGCCACGGTTTTCATGTATAATAATGTAAATAATTTATATACAGTGTATATATATATGTAATGTATTCAGCTGTCACTTGGGAAACAAGGCTTCCCTGAGGAGCATAACAAGATCAGTAGACCAGATGAAGTGCATCTACACCAATGCCCGCAGCATGGGCAATAAACAGGAGGAATTAGAAGCCCTTGTTACTAAGGGAGACTATGATGTGATTGCCATCACTGAAATGTGGTGGGACAATTCACATGATTGGAGTACTGCAATTGCTGGTTACAAACTATACAGGCATGGCAGGCTGGGTAGGAGAGGAAGTGGGGTAGCCCTGTATGTCAGAGAATGTTTTGACTACCTGGAGCTGGAGTATGGTGATGACAGGGTTGAGTGTCTCTGGGTAATGATCAGAGGAAAACAAAACCAGGGAAATATAGTGATTGGAGTCTACTATAGACCACCTGATCAGGAGGAGGAAGCTGATGAGTTGTTTTTTAAACAATTGGGAGAAGTCTCGCGATCACCAGCCCTCGTCCTTACTGGGGACTTCAATTTACCGGATGTCTCCTGGAGGTACAATACAGCAGAGAGGAAACAGTCTAGCAAGTTCCTGGAGTGTTTGGAAGACAAATTCCTGACCCAGCTGGTGAATGAACCCATCAGGGAAGGTGCCCTGACTGCACTTGTTGTTTGTAAACAGAGAAGGCCTAGTGGGGGATGTGAAGGTTGGAGGACGCCTGGGGCACAGTGATCATGAGTTGATAGAATTCCTAGTGCTGGGAGAAGTAAGAAAGGGAGACAGCAGAACAAGCACCTTGGACTTCCGTAGGGCTGACTTTGGTCTGTCCAGGAAGCTGCTCAATAAGATGCCATGGGAGGCAGCCCTTAAGGGCAGAGGAGCCCAAGAGGGTTGGTTGCTCCTCAAGAAGGAAATCTTGGCGGCACAAGAACAGGCTGTCCCAGTCTGTTGGAAGAGGAGTCGGTGAGGAAGGAAGCCAGCTTGGCTGAGTAGGGACATCCAGGAAGATCTTTGGGAAAAGAGGGAAAAATATGAGCTTTGGAAGAAGGGGCAGGTGTCTTGGGCCGAATATAGGAATTTAGTGAGATCATGTAGGGAGAAAATCAGAAAGGCTAAAGCTGAACTGGAACTCAGAGTGGCCAGTTCTGTAAATGATAATATAAAGTCCTTCTATAGGTACATTAACAGTAAGAGGGGGGTCAAGGAGAATCTCCATCCCTTACTGGATGCTGAGGTAACATAAGTGACAAGGGATAAGGACAAGACTGATGTCCTTAACTCCTTCTTTACCTCAGCCTATAATAGTAGAGATGGTTATTCCCTGAATACTCATCCTCAGGAACTGGCTGACAGAGAGGGGAAGAATTGCTTAATTCCCATGGTTAAGAAAGAAATGATTAGCAACCTACTTGGCCAGTTAGACACTAACAAGTCAATGGGACATGATGGGATTCACCCCAGGGTGCTGAGAGAGCTGTCAGATGTGCTTGCCAAACTTCAAACTTTGGTGAAGTGGCTGGAGGGCAAATCCTATGAGGAACGGTTGAGGGAGCTGGGGCTGTTTAGCCTGGAGAAGAGGAGGCTGAGGGGAGACCTTATCACCACCTACAACCTGAAAGGAGGTTGTAGAGAGGTGGGCGATAGTCTCTTCAGCCAGATGACAGGCAATAGGACAAGGGGAAATGGCATGAAGCTGTGCCAGGGCAGGTTTAGATTGGATATTAGAAAAAAAATTTTTACTAAAAGAGTTGTCAAGGCCTGGAACAGTCTGCCTGGGGAGGTGGTTGAGTCACCTTCCCTGGATGTGTCCAAAAAATGGGTAGATGAAGTACTTAGGGATATGGTTTAGCATAGGATGGGAATGGTTGGACTCTATGATCTTCAAAGTTCTCTTCCAACCTTGTGATTCTGTGATTCTGTGTATTTAATGTATAATAGTGTATATACAGTAAAATACTGTTTTAATGTATAATAACATATTTTCTTTCCTTTGGGATGGCTCCCCTCTAGAAAATGTTATGGTTCAGCTGAGTGGCAAGGAAAAGCAGCTGTCTGTCTCAGAACCATTTTACTTGGCTTTGCATTGTAGTCACGTACGAGGACACAGAATTGCACAGGTAAGATCTCACCCATGCAACACAGGTGAAAATATCTTCTACCCACCTATTCTCCCAGTGATCTCAAAGTCAAGGGAAGCCTTCCCATTTTCCAAGTGCACAGACAGCCTAAAACACATGAATCAGAAGGCAGTGTTTGAAATAACATAAAGATGTTACATACTTTGGCTCTGGTTATACTCTGTGTATGTAGTCTCTACTATTTGTTCTCTTAGAGCAGTCAAAGGGCTGAATCAGACATCCCCCGCAAATCCTTTGCTTTCATTTTCACACAACACTACCTGTGCTTCATTCTCATAATTCTCTTGTGTTTCTCTTTCCCCTCTTCATCCCTTTTGATCTCACTGCATGCATGACTAGAACTACCTAATACAGGTAGCAGTGATCAACTCTGATCTCTACCCAAAATGAGAAATGCCAGTGTGCTAATATGGGAAAGGACAAGGATTTCAGGACAAGTTGTTGAACTTGACAAACCACAACAGTGAGGTTGAACTGTTCTCTTGGAGAGCAGGGAAGATGCCAGTGAGAAATGATAAGAAAAAAAATGCAACCAGATCCTTTGATCAGATTTTCCACCTGACTGCTGCTGAGCACTTTTACGCAAACAGGGTATAAATCCAGGTTCATTGAAGGTCAGGACATATTTGGAACTTGTCAACCCTCAAAGTGCTTCATCTGGAACTCTGAGTGCATTAGGGGTCTACACAAAGAACCATGGGGAGTCCCAGTTGGAGATGCGTAATCTGACTACTATGTGCCCCTCAGACGCACTGAGAAAAGCATTAACAAGCTTATGATGAAATGCAACAGATGATTAAAATAAACTGACAGTCTGGAAGTGAGGAATCAGCAGCACATGAGAATGGTTCCAGCCTAATAACTCGTTGCCTCCACTGGGCAACCTGCCTGACCTTGGCATATTTGAGTTGCATCCTTTCAGGAAATACTGTCCTTGAGTGATCAGTACTGCAATAAAGTTACAGGTCAAACTGTCTGAAATGCAACTGTCAGGAAGGATGGAAAGAAAAGTGGTTGTTCAGTCTGGAGGAGAAAAGACTCCTTGAGGCACTATACAGCTCCATCTTTGCAGAAAAGAGGAAAGGAATAAAATGTTGTAGAGAATAGGAAGCAGTGGGCATAAATTGCAACAGTGGAGATACGTGCTAAGGGTTAGGTACATTTAGTATCTGTCTCTCCATTAAATTGCTTAGGATACTATTGAATCCCCATCAATGAAACTAGGAATGAATAAGACAAGGATCACTGAGTGACACAGGTAGTGCAGATAGGCAGGGAGATGACCTAGAGGGCCTCTTCTGGCAGTAGTTTCAGTAACTTTTGTGGTGGTGTCATACACAGAGGTATCAGATAGCTCTGTACTTTAGAAGCTGTTGATGAGGGACCTCTCCTAATCTTTAGGACTGCTTTATTTTAGAGAGCTGCACTGGACATTTTGCTTAGGAAGAATATTTTTTTCTCTCTCAACCTTTTTAAACATCCCATATTTGAGGGGAATAGAGGCAGCAATTTTAGTACTTGTGATAAAGGGGTTTGTTGTTTGTCTGGCACTGTCTCTCCATTTCCTTTCTGACCCCAGGATGCAGATTTATGATTTCTTTTTTAATTAATAGTCTGATTTTTTGCTTAATAAGGCTCTTTTTCTACCAGCTCTGAGTAGAAGAAATGCTTGAAGGCGTACAATGGGATGATGCTTGCTTGCTTTGCTTAGCTTGTGCAGAAGCGTAGAAAGCAATTATGAAAGGGTGCAAATACAATGCAGTACCACTTGGAGACACTGGACTGGGACCCAAATAACCATGTTGGCATGTTATTCCATTTTCTTCAGACCTAGCTTAGCTGTTCCTTAACTTTCCTATAAATGGTATTTCATTAGTTCATTATTTGGCCAATATAGGCAGATTGTATTCATGCAAGCAATACAAACCCTTATATTCTTGGATTGTCCCATTATCCTACTCAAGATTTGGTCAAAATCTTGACATTTTAAACATTAATTATTAGATATAATACAATCCTTTTCTCCATATGTTACTTTCAGGAATGGCCGTGGTGTTTTGCCAAAAGTAGGAACAAACCAGAACACTGTAGCAATACTCCATGAATGTTTAACATTTAGCAAAAGAAAATGAAGGTGTGTAATAGTATAATTGAAACAGCAGTTTGATATTGCCAGCTGTCTTGTTTATCATCAGTATCATTTAAGATCTCGATTTCATAGAGAAAAGACAATGATGAATTGATTGATTTCTGGTTCTTAGAAAAGTTGATACTTTTAACATGGAGTTTATATCCAGGTTGTTGAAAACTAAGCTTTGAACGTAGTATGACTTCTGCATTTCTTATAACACCCAGGTAAGCTGAAGTTATTAATAACAAGGTATTTGGAAATGCTGTTCTAGTTATAGGCTGACAAGTGGCATGCACTGTGTTATCAGTTGGCTCTCCCCTGCATACCTTCTTAGGGAAGGAAATAGCTGGAACACTTGGATACCTCTGGTTAAAATAATCTGGGGACAAGAGCAGGAGAGCTGGAGGTGTTTGAGATAGACAGGCATGATATTTGCCAAGTACCTGCCTACATTATTTGTGGTTATAATCTTTGCTTTTCATATTTCCCTAATCATTATCCCTGTTAAGAATTATATTAGAAGTTTGAGGAAAAGGCTAAGTGCAATTCCTTTTACCTTTTATTTGCAGCTGGTAATACTAAAACCTAAAGCAACTCCTATGACAGAGACTCAGAAAAGGGAAAGAGGAGAGAAAGTAAATCAAAGGGATAGTGACATTTGCTGCTAGACCCTTAGAATGCACAAAAATTGGAGCATGTTAGGCACCTTCAGTGCATGGCCACCTTCTGAAAAATACAGAAGACCAAGAGATTGAGTCACCAGAATGTTTTAAAATAACTAGCCCCAGTTCCTCCCATTTTTGGTGTATTCTGAAGGATCATGGCTATCCAGTCCCACCAAGGACAGTTAGATGTCTATCCCCCACTGCAGAAATACACATGGGTTTTATTATACAATAGATTCTCACAGAACTGAGCTCAGAGCTACGGCCTCTCCCATGCTCCACAGAGCAGATGTGGCTTGTTGGCCTCATTTGTGCTCCCTTAATCAATGGCATCTGCACATGTGGCCCTGAGTGGGACAGTGGTCATTCTAGAGTTCTGCAGCCAGGACAAGAAAGGATAATTTGTCTGTACCTTATAGCATTGCCTTTGAAATAAAAAAAACTACCAGAGACACACTCCAGAACTGCAGCCCATCCCCACCCAGCTGTGTCACACGTTGACCCCTGTTCATAGAGGAAATACTCACCACGATGTGTCTTAGCGTGTGTGTCAGTATCAAAGAAAAAGTCACCAGCAAGGCCTGCACATGTCCTATGGTAGGTAGCTGTTTTGCTTAAACACTGAGTCCTTCCTTTGTTCTCTCAGTTTACAGTGAGACCAGCATCTGACTTTTTGCAAAGTCAACTGTACACTGGGTTAAGTTCCCATATTAAATATGAGTTCTGTGGGCAATGTCAGACACAGATTTTGGTTGTGATTCCTGCAGCCTAATATTATCTACAGAAGTACTACAACATGGTGAAGTATAAATAAACCTCAGCTTCCTCTGATGCAGGTTTTTCTAAGCTTGTATTGGTAAAATTCTTATGAACTGGCAAAACCAGTATGTCACTTTGGCATGATCTCGTGTATTTTTCTTCCAGTGAGAATTTTAAAAATATCTCAGATAAATAAAAGTGGATTGTCTCTGCACAAAAATAAATTGATGCATTATTAAATGCTGAAAGATTATTTTGTGTGCATTTTTCTTCTGTGCTCCACTGTCAAGTCAATATCGTGGAATCACTGCATGAATGCATGCAAGTGAAAAATTATTATAGGTAATTTCTTTGATGTATTTTGCCTTTGGGCAGGGATTATCTGTTAAAGGTTATGACTTTCTAAAATAGACTCATCTTTTGTATGCAAAACATCTAGAAATAATATAATTGTAACGGAGAATTTCATCTTTCATGTATTTAAAATACATTTTCTTCCTAAGAAGCCAGTATTTAAAAACACATGAAAATCCCCAGAATGTGCCTGAAAATAAGACCACAACTAAATTTGGTATGTGTTAGGTGAAACTGAGAGCAAAGGTTACCAAGACAAAGCACTTCTTTGCCATTCTGCTACCCAGAACTACGTGGTGGGCAAGACGAAGAATCTATTTTCCCCTTCCTCTTCCTCCCTTGAAGGTCAAATCATACCTCTGACTGCTTAATGAGAACTGTCATGCTGACAAGCCTGTTAAGCAAAACAAGACCTCTTGCCCAGCATCCTGTCTCTGACAGAGACCGGTAACAGATGCCTAGCAAGAGCTAGAGCAGCATGACCTGCTGTCTGGTATACTGCCCTACTTGTTGGTCTTTGGCAACTTAATGACTTCCTGAGCCTGTGGTTACATCTGGACAGTGCCTAACAGCCACTGACAGATTCAGTGTAATATTCCTCGACCCTTTCTTGAGCCTGCAAGGGTTGCGGTTTACTATGTCTCATCTGTGCATTCTCCGGGGAGAAGCAGGTCAGGTAACTGAGAGGATGTCTGGATGTGATGCTTCCCTCCTGAAGAATATCTGAATGTGCCTACAGGGAGGACAAAAAGGTGGGGAAATGTGCTTGCCAGAGTATGGGGTGAAGCAGGCAGAAGAGAGAAACTAAGGCTGTATTTCTGTTTCTAAATGAGACAGGCTCAGGAGAGGAGGTCAAATGCTGAGCTGCTGCTTGGTTGCTGGAACAGTCTGGTACAGTTTTGGCCTGTGCCAGCTAGCACCTTCTGAAATACTACCTGATAGGCATTCATATACCAAAGTCCTATCCCTTTTCTGTTCTTAAACATCTTAAATAAAAATATAAAGCATGAAAGTAAATGTTTTACAGCCACATAATCACCACATGGAAGACAAAGAAGATCCAGAGCCAACTCTGTAGAGTGTGGACATCTGGCCGAGGGCATGGGAACAGTCCCTGCCCCTGTGTCACTTAGCAGAATGAATAGATCCAGAGAGAGTGTGAAGGTGATGAGAAAAGCAGGAAGCACACCCCCTGTTACAGAGAGTGGGAAGAGAGTGAACCTGAAGAGATGTACAGAACTGCCTGAATCAATCAGTAAGATAATTAGAAGTCTTATAAACCTGCTAAGTATCCATTCTATCTCAAGTATGACCTTCTGTACTTTAAGAGTTTATTTTCCTAGCTTATGTCTTTTCCTCTAAAAAATCTTAAATCTTAGCCAGACTTGAACTACAGAAGCCTTCACAGAAGCATCCTGAAGTCTCTATCAAACCCATGGTCTTACACACTCATAAAACACTGACTTGAACTGTACCTTTCAGCTACCCTGAGCAGGATATTTGCTTTCTCTCACAGAAGAAAGCATCAGTAACATTTTATAGGCACTTCTCTGTATAAGTTGTCACCTATACTGCTTCATTTTAGTCATCATTAGGCTTATATAGCATGGTCCTAGGGAATAGGGCCTGTGCCACACAACCTTGTTAATGCAGTCTTGAAAGTCTGTGGCCAAGAGATGTAAGTAATTCTTTTCTTTAATCACAGATATAGTGGCCATTAAGGGCCTTGCATAAATTTCTGCTCAAAAAGGCATTGGTGTTCAAATTATCTCTCATCATAATCGTGATTCAATCAAGCTGTGCCAAGCACCATTTTCAAGCAACTCAATCTGACACATTGAATTTAACCACATCTCTTCCAGACTTTTCCCACTGGATAGCACTGCTACATGTGGTTAAAATTATGCTGTTTCTTTCATTTTCTTGTTTTCAGAAATCTGAATATGTTTTTTTCTGGAGATGGAAAAGTTTTGTGTCAGCAGAAATAAAATTCCTGTAACAATATCATCTTCTGTCATTGAATTGATGTATTTTGCTTCATAATTGATATCAAAAAATTATTTCTCAGATATTTGAAAAGAAATATTCAGATTAGAAAGAAAACATTAGAAACATTAAAGCATTTAGAAGAAGAAACATTTGCTAAAAACACAGCTTATTAGGCATCTGTATAACAAATATTAACACTTTCTCATTCATCTTCTCAGTGGCTACTTCTTTCCTGCGAAGGATAGAAGACAGCCAGAATAAAGACACATATGTAACCTGAGAAAAACAAGAAATCTTGATGGTGCTAAATATATTCACCCCATAAATCACTTCAGATGCCTCTCTCTCTGAATCCACAACCCTGTCAGAGTGCCTTCCAACACTTCATCAATTTGTTATGGAGAATGAAATGGAATGTTAACTTGGGAGGGTTCCTTTTTTCCATTGGCATCCTCTGGTGCCAGTAAATCACTAGTCCCCTAGGTTGTCACAGCAGAGAAGTCAGCATATTGAACTTAGCTAGATAAACTGGAGCCTAATTTGAAGTGTTCATCTGAGTTTTTATTTCACACGGGGAATCTTCATAGAGAGAATGTTAATAAAATGCATGAGTATGATGAGAAAAGGCAAAACCAATCCCCTGAGTAAAAAACAAAAGGGGCACTATTAGAAGTATCTATTGCTTGACTCATTTCCTTGTTCAGAATGGTTAACAACATGCAGATTCTTTTTTCTCTGCTGCAAATAGAATTTGCTAGCATGCAGGTCAAAGTTCTCTGACAGTTAATGATACAAGTGCCAAGAAAAAGATTTTAGAAATTCAGAGCCCACAATACAGTGAATTCACTGCTTCCACCCTCTTCCTCAATGTACCTTCAAAAGTGTAAATCTGCTCTTTATAGAGTACATTAGCAACTTGATGCACAGGGACTTTACACAATGGCACCAATTAAACTTAATGACAGTTCTACAGCTGAATTCCCACATGCCCTCAGCTGAAAATGTACTTTTAATGTGTTTGCACTTATTTTTCTCTATGTGTTTTTCTCTATAATTTTTTTACCTTTTATATCATTAAGAACTGCAGTACTACTGGCATGTTGGGAAGCTGCTATGTCCACTTGTTGCCATCACGTGTTTTTCTTCATCAGTTGAATTTTAGCAGAATTACTCTCCACGCTCTGGTGGATAGGATAGAAAGTGTTGACATACCACACTGATCTCTACTACTGTCTTCATCTTCCAATGGATCCTGAGTTTGTTCATTCGCAGCAAATTCTGTTAATTCACTTATTGACTTCTTCTGATCATGTTTTGCATCTTGTTTTTATATAAGTGCTTTTCTTTTCCCTCCTTTCTACCTACTATCTTGATTTTCTTCTCAACTGTGTAATCAACAGAGTATTTTCTCATTATATATTAATGGGCTGCATGTTCCCAAAGCTTTTATCTGATTTTACCTGAAAAAAAAAATGCTCACGGGGAAGCCATATTACTGGTCTTCAAAGCAGAGATGTTACTTTTTATTTTATCAGTGACATATTTCCTGTTCATGTAATGATTTACTTAAGATTATATGCTGTTCTGGACAAACTCTAACTTCATATAAATATTAGTATACACAGGAGAACTTCAAAAATGTCTTAGTTACAATGCAGCTGCTGAGGTTGCAGTTTAGTCCAATGCATTGAATAGATTTATAAAAAAAAGGCCACTAGTTTTGGTTTTGATCTTTGCATTTGTTCTAGTAGGGGAGGGGTCTGTAAGATCTGACTCTGTCCTGTGTGACATGGACCCACAAGTAGGCCACCCTACAGAGCAGGACAAACCAAAAGCAACCACAACACAGCCTGTGCCCTCATGAGAACACAGGTGCATCACAGCAGAACAGGCTGGGCAGAATGAGGCTGCTCTTAACTTGTTACATCAACAGCTCCACACACAAGTTGGTGACGAATGAAGTCCAGGATCCCTCCAGGGAGTCAAGTCAGAAGCAGCAGGAGATGGAACCAGGGACAGGTCTGTAAACCAAGCTATAGCATAGGTCCAAGAGTTATCTAGTACGTAGAGCTGAAATGAGGTGCCTTAACAGCATAGATCAGGTAAGGAAAGACTTGGGTCTGAGTTTACATGGAGCTTCTGGGCCTTGGGCAAAGGGTGGAGGTCCCAGATGAGGCTGGCCAGAGCAATTGAGACCTATCATTACACACAGAGTCCTGAAAGTTTGGTCTTGGATGAATGTCTTAGTGCTAGATTTTTCAGCCATTTCATCTAATTCCTACCTACTTCAATATTAGAATTGAATGAGCTGTTTAAATGTCTTCAGAAACAGAGCTGTAAGTGTAATACTTAGCTGTTAGACACCTAAGAAGCTTTCAAGCACATCAGGTCAGTAAGTCCATTTATTCAGTCAGCAAATGTTTCTATTGCATTTTAGTTTTAATTGCTCTGTCTCTGACCTTTGTTGTCTTTAAGATGATGTTCTCATGAGGATTAATTAGGTCACATCTGTATTGCACAGAAAGAGAAAAAATGTCTACAAACTGCAACTGTTCTGTGAAGGGTTACGTTACATCCTAATCCTAACATTAGAATTATACCATACCATATAAACTGAACGACAGTAGAGATCTGGTAGAACCCATTCCAACTTCTCCACCTCCATGTACTTGTGCTTTGATAAGTTTTGTTCTGCACTAAGAAGTATGTGGAAAGCCAAAACTAGACCAGATTCCTTAGAGTGTTTCAGTAGCTGGCACAGAGGACCAATGGCAAGGAAGCGTGAACCTCAAATGTTTGAAGCTTGAGAGATCTGTAGGCCCTTGCAATATCCTAAACCCTCACAGTGTCTCAGACCATCCAAGAGAGACAGACAAGAGCACATGAGGGCACAAGTATGAGATGAACTGAGCTCAGACTGAATGTGCTTTTTAATGGATAAGGACTGGATCTCATTGTCCAGGGGACAGAAACTATTGTGCTGTTAATCTTGCAAATTCCAAATGTCATCATCCGCTTTGACTTGAGAATTGCAGCTGAGACATTTGGCAGGGCATCGAGGGCATCTGTGAGAAAAGAGAAGGAGACTGCATACTTTGAAAGTAAAAAGGGTAAGAAATACAGACCAGCCTGTAATGCATTCCTTGATGTGTGCATCTAGTGAGCATTGTGCACCTACTTGTGATTTCCAGTGCTGGTTTTGAATTTTTGACAGTTCAGCTATGTGGCTGTATAGCTGAGTTACTAATTCCGTAGCAGTGCTATCTTTGGAAGCTGAGCCATTACTAGCTGATTGCTACAGCAATATGTTGAGCCAAATTTACCCAGACGTGACTGCTTTGCTCAGGGTAGCCACACAGGTCTGTTTATGGGATATCCAGACAGCAATTCACATCCTCCCAGTGCTGAACACTTTCTATTTCAGGTCTGTGTATCCAGGCTTGGCTCAACACTGCATTGCTCCATATTTATACTGGGTAGGACTCCTTTGGTCCCATTGGTCTAAAACTGGATCAACACAATGATAAAATAGACTTCTTGTCATTTTCAGGACACTAAGACTACATCCCCAAGATAAGGATGAATTGACACATTCTATTCCAAATTGCTGTCTCAGCATGTATTTTTCACTTCTTGTTTTGGATCCTTGAAGCTTTCAAGTATTTTCTGCATGTTTCTGAGCACCCCTATTGGGTTACGCTGATTTGGTTGGGTTTTTTTTCCCCCACAGAAAACTGGCATTAAGTGGTCCTTTCCCAGCAATAACAATCTCATTTACTATAAATTATTTTCTTTGTAGTGCCTTGGAGACACCTTAATGCTTTTACATAATAAAAGAACCATTTATTTCCAAATATTTTACAGCTTTTTTCAATGTTTTTTTCCCATTTTTAAAGTGGAAGTAATTGAATTTGATGGGAAAAGAATTGCTATTACAAAAGAAAAACAAATATACAAGTGTATGTGTAACTTCATGTGAAGGGGAAGAACAAATGAAATGCCATTTTCTTAAAAATATAGAGGAAAATACGAATTTGTATAGATAAATAAAATGAAAGCAGATGAAACAAGTAAATTATGCACTGGAATAAGGTTTACATTGACATTTGCATCTAAGTTCACAGCTGTCTGCATGAATGAGATGTCTGATAATAAGGTAGGTATTTGAAATCAAACTTGCACCAGCATGACTTCAATTTTTAGGCAAGTCTAGCTAAAAGGAAGAAACTTTAAACTTTTTTAGAGGGTGGGTGAGGTAATAGTACAGGCTAAGAATGCGCATAATCCTTACATAATCTGTGAAATAGAAGAGTCAGGTAGGGCTGTTCAGTGTATACTGGCAAGAGGATGCACAAGGTACCACAGCAGCCTAAAAATAAAATAAAACAATTCCCTTCACCCCCCACCTCAGTATTTTTGGAATATGTTCTCTGAGCTTCCAAATGTCCCACAGTACCTTTCTGAAACCTGCACCAGTTGGCCCAGTCCAGCCGCACAGTTCCCACTGAGGGTCTGGGACCTGCTTTGGCAGCTTGTGCCAGGGTGGTGTTTCCAGGGTGTTCATCTAAATAAGCTGTCCTCTCTAGATAAATGACAGCCCGGAGGTTGAAAGGATTTAGCACTGTCCCATTAGCACTTCTGAAATCCAGGTCAAGTGTAGAGCAGAAAATGCAAATGTTGATGTGACCAGTGACTGTGTAATGGGAAACAGCATGCTCAGCTAATGGACCGGGCAGCAGGGGGGATGTGGGACATCATATGGAAAAAGTGAATTGTGTAGCATGAGGATGCTGAGTGGGGTCTGGACCAGAGGTGTTAATGCTTCCATATAAATGGCACAAATTTTATTTCTGCTTATTTGTTTTGGTTCCTTGTAGCTGCCCTCAATTCAAGGCTTAGATTTAATACCTAGGAGAGAGTATGGGAAATGTGTGTATACACATATAGGTATGAGCATGCTGATCCTCTTCAGCATTTTATTCCCATCTGGCAAGAGCAAAAAGCTACCACAGACACAGAGCAGAGGATTTGATGCTCTGGGTGTACAGACCTTTTTTCGGCCATTCCTAATTCAAGGACACTCTCCCACTGGTGGCAGTCAAGCCTCTTTTTATGTGAAGGCCTAGCAAAATTGA
This sequence comes from Gallinula chloropus, assembly GCF_964237585.1. Classification (NCBI taxonomy): domain Eukaryota; kingdom Metazoa; phylum Chordata; class Aves; order Gruiformes; family Rallidae; genus Gallinula; species Gallinula chloropus. The sequence continues at coordinate 75,330,415 of NC_140089.1, forward strand.
AGCCAGAGTTATAAACCAGTGTTTACTCTGCGGATCACTGCACATACTGCAAATCAGTATTGAATTATGCTATAAAAAAATCTGCTTTTTCTGAACTGGTAGTAAGGCTTGAAGACTAATCAACAAAAAGTTAAAACTGTACAGTTCGTAATGGTTTTGCTTTGGCCGGATGACCTTTCCACGACTCTGATGCTTGTTTCTTATGAACTTTTGATCACTTATTTCTTATGGAAGCAGTTGTCAGCATTTACATTTAGTATTGTTTGCACGTATCACTATCATCAACCTTTGATCTGGCTATTTTTTAAACAATTATGTGTGTAATTAGAGTGCTCTGTTACAGTTGTAAAGCTGAACTTACTATATGAACTATAAATAATCACTGGTATAGTTTTCCTTCCTACATACTTAGAGCAGATGTGCATTTTTCAGGTTAACCAATATGATTTTGTTAGAGAAAGTACATGCAAAGAGTGACCAGGAACAGTTTTAACAGTCAGACTGAGGGATTTTCATCTGTCACTGTATCAGTTTCACAAATGCTCAGTGTGAATGACTAATGTTCAACAACTGGACAGGCGCGTGAAATACCAGTGGAGACGCTCTTCTTTAGGAACATGCGGTAAGCTCCTCTTCTTTGCCAGCAGCAGATACTGCAGATGCCTATCGTGGGCTTTTTACTTTATTGAGTGCTGTCAAAATAGGATGCAAATCTTTACATTCAATATATGCTCTGCTCAGAAGCTACAATTAGGAGGAAGGGCCACATTGATTTTTCCGGTAAGAATTCTGGGTTTTTTATTATTCTTAGCTCTCTGAGATCCATGTTATTAGCTATGAGTAGAGGTTGCAGGATGTTTGAACTCTGCTTTTTAGTGGCAAGAAAGTGAGATTAATGGGAGTTCTAGTGTCTCTCTGCTGACAAGAAGCCCATTTCCATTTTTGCTTTTAAAGGAAAGTGCTGCATTTCTCGTAATTTGCAGGAGACCCATCAGCTAGATATAAAGAAAAGAATATATATTCAGCCTTCCTTCTGAGACATGACATCCTGGTTGTCACGCTTACTGGCAAACGAGCTTGCATAAGCACCGTGTTTGTTAAGCAGTTAAGTGCAGACTTCAGTATACAGGGACTTCATAAACCGCCTGCCCCATGCACTCAGCCAATTAACCCACATGGTTCTGCTCTCTCCTTGTGGGCTTCTGTCTTGCATGGTCTGTCTCTGTCTCCTGCTGAGAGTTGCACAAAACCCTGTGCTGAAACAGGGTCAATCCCTGTGTCCTTTGTCAAACAGCTCTTCCCCAGCGAAGTGTGCCTTTGGGAGCTGTGGGATGCAGGGAGTGACACACTGCGCAAACCATACTCAGCCTACACTGGCTTCTGTGCACTGAGCTCTAGTACAGATTTGTGTTTGCCCTGAAAGCTTGCCTGGCACATTTTCATTGATTGTGCAATCATTAATTTCCTCCTCCTTTTTTTCCAGTGCACACGTACCCGCACTGATAAGAGGCTGCACAAAGCCTTTTAGCCTATGTGGTTTCTGTAATGCAGTGCTTAACTCCTAGGTCCCTACAATTCATAGCATCACAGAATATCTCAAGTTGGAAGGGATCCTCACCAAGCCCAACTCCCTGCCCTTGCAGGACTACCTAAAACTAAATCATACCACTAAAAGCCTTATCTGGATGCTTTCTTGTGAACTGTAAAGGAGTTCCCAGGAACTAGTATACTCCTATAAACCACTCTTGGACTGCCACACCTAGGTTGTCCAAGAATGGTTTGCAATTACTTAGACACATCAGCTGTACTTTTTATACCACTCCTGACCAGACAGTATCAAATAAATTCCATTGTTTGTCACCGTGGAGAGCAAGAAGGAGCTGACTGAGGAGAAAGATAGCAAAACCAACAATATAAGGTCTTTCCCCTCTTTTCTGGTGCCAGAGGGCATTTTGGTGACAGCATCTCTTGCTCTAACCCTCCAGCTTTATGGGTAATAATCAGTTTGGAAAGCTTAAACATAGCAAATATAAAAAATGAAAATCTTTGCTGCAAAGATACTTCTCAGATTTTGCTTGTTTGTTAGTTTGGTTTTGATCAGAAAATTGCACTCTGCTGTGCTCTGCTGGAAAGGAGGATACAGCATGCTGTAAACAGTCCAGGCACTTCTCTAGAAAGGCAAGACTCCTAAGCCTTGAGTAAATTATTTCTGTCCCATTGTACCTGTTTCTCATCTGTCTCTAGCTGCACAAGTGTCTTCATTGACAAACACTGCCGTGGGTCGCTGCTCTGTTTAAAGCAGGCCCCGCTATTATCATCCTGATGTACATGAGAAAAAACAAGTAGGAAAATCCAAGCTGCTCTTGTCTGCAGGTTTTATGAGTTCTCTTAAGACAAGGAAAAACAGAAGCAAGTTGTAGCACATTAGTGGGGGGAGGCAAGAGCGAATGTCTGCCAAGCAGTGCTTCTGAGGTCCACAAAATAGTCTGAACTCTATCCCAAGTATGGCCAGGCAATCTAACCTTCATGCATTTGTAGGAAAACATGAATTTTCAAATTTTTACTGCTATGGGATTGGAAAGAAGGAATTTGAGGATATTGGGATGGATGGAAAAAAGAAAGGATCTGAAGGTGAAAGCGTTTTTAAAGGAACTGAAAAGGTGGAGTGTAAGGGAAGAACATATTTGTTAGGAAGTGGATAAAGCCTTGATCAGGCTAATTAAGGCTTATTGGTGCACTCATAGCTCTAACAGCTCTCTAAAAATATTATGGCAGTAGTGGTAAGTGCTCCTGAGGAGGAAGAAGCCATGTGAGGCTATTGCAGCAGTGAAGGCAAAAAGTGAGTCAGGAAAAAGGAAAGTGATGTGTTTGGTAAACACTGCAGAAGTCAGGCAGCAGGAGGACAAGGGGAGATCTGGACAGAAGACATAACCCCATGCTGAGAGCTTGCAATGCTCAACTTCTTGTCATAAAAATGCACCAGTGAAATACTAAATAAAACAGCACCATAAAGTTTATGGTTATTCCACACTGGACATCTTATTTGCATAACTTTTGTCTGAAAAGGTTATCCCTTTTATCATAGAATCATAGAATTATAGCAGTATGGAGTTTGCTAGGTTAGAAGGGACCTTTAAAGGCTTTCTAGTCCAATCCCCCTGCAGTAAGCAGGGACATCTTCACTAGATCAGGTTGCTCAGAGCCCCATCAAGCCTGACCTTGAATAACTTCAGGGATGGGGCCTCCACTGACTTTCTGGGCAACCTGTTCCAGTGACCCTTCCCAGAGCTATCTTGACAGGCTGGAAAGGTGGGCCCGGGGGAACCTAATGAGGTTCCACACTGCGAAGTGTCAGGTGTTGCACTTGGGCTGGAAGAATCCCAGACATGGATACAGACTGGGAGAAGAGCTGGAACAGGCTGCCCAGAGGGGTTTGGATGCTGCATCCCTGGAGGTGTTCAAGGCCAGGTTGGATGGGGCTCAGGGCAATCTTGTGTAGATCCAGGCCTGGAGGTTGGTGTCCCTGCCTGTGGCAGGGGGATTGGAACTCCATGATCCTTGGGGTCCCTTCCAACCCAGACCATTCTATGATTCTGTCACCTACCACCCTCAAATTGAAGAATTTTTTCCTAATATCCAACCTAAATCTCCTTTTTTCCAGTTTAAAACTATTACCCGTTGTCATATTGCTACATGCCTTTGGGAAGACTTCTTCCCCAGCTTTTCTATAGGCATCTTTCTGGTATTGGAAGGCTGCTATAGGGCCCTCCTGGAGCCTTCTCCAAGCTGAACAAGCCCAACTCTCTGTCTCAACCTGTCTTCACAAGAGAGGTGCTCCAGCCCTTTGTTCATTTTTGTGGCCTTCCTCTGGACACACTCCAACAGGTCCATGTCCTTCTTGTGTTGAGGGCTCCAAAGCTGGACACAGTGGATGGTGGGGTGTCACCAGAGCAGAGTAGAGGGGCAGAATCACCTCTCTCAATCTGCTGGCCACACTTTTGATGCAGCCCAGCATGCAGTTGGCCTTCTGGGCTGCAGATCCACACTGATGGCTCATCTCCAGCTTCTCATCCATGAGTCTCCCAAGTCCTTTTCCTCAGGGCTGCTTTCAAGCACATCACCTCCTAACCTGTATGGATAATGGGGATCATCTCAACCCAGGTGTGGGACTCTGCACTTGTCTTTGTTGAAACTCATGAAGTGGCCTACATCTCCAGCCTGTCTAGGTCCCTCTGGATGGCATCCTGTCCCTCTGGCATGTTAACCTCACCACCCAGCTTGGTGTCATCGGCAATGTTTCAGGAGATGTTGCAGAAATACAGAATGTCTAGTGGGTTGATCAAGGTCTGAAGTAAAGTTAATGGATTCTGATTTTGTTTAATTGAGGGAGCAACACAAAAGTTGCCAAAGAAAGCCATGTTCAGTCAAGTTTCTTTATTTCCATACATGTTTTCCACAGGCACTCTCTGCACTAATTTTAGCCCTGTAAAACAATGGGAGGAAAAATGTACATGACAGAGTACTTTATGAGGCAATAGGGAGAAATTGCAGCCTCCCCAACTTCTGAGTCACAAATGGGATGTCCAAATTTGCCATTCTCTGGAATCCCCTTTCTTGTTTGCGTAAAATTTCCCTGACATTAACTGATCCTGCAATTTTACTCTCTGCAACAACAGTGTTATTACCACCTAATGAATCCCCATGGCTTAATATATTTACATCATCTGCTTAACATCTGTTTTGATACATGGTCCTACAGCATCTCCTACTGCATCTCTTACTGAAGTTAAAGTGGTCTCAGAGTATCCTATCTTCTGGAATATTTTAACTTTCCTGTTATAATTGAAGAAGTGTAACTCAGGCTTTTCTGGCCTTATTTATAGTAGCTACAGTGGTGCACTTCCTTCCTTGGGGAAAAGACACGCATACTGGCCAAAGAGCTGTTTTGCTGTTACTGCCTTCACCAGTTCCTGGAATTCAATAGCTTTACTGACTTCCAGGCTGGTATGGCTACAGCTTTAGGCCTAGGGCCCACCTCAGTGAAAAGGAGCTAAGCTGATTCAAACTACCCAGCTTCTCATGTGGCCAGAGCATACACAGACAGCTCCAGTTATCCTGCAGAAACTTGTTTTGCCTATCTAGGGACACCTCTGGGGTGTCTGCCAGCACAGTCGTCAAGAGAGGTGTGTGATGTTTTTTCCCCACAATCTCAACCAGAGTGTCCCTGCCAGTAAAACTTCCAAGTTTAGACTGGCTGTAGTGTGAATGCAGCTCTGTCATGAAGGCTTGTTTCTGTGTTAGAAGAGGACAATGATGTACCATTGTAAGTAGTTTTATCATCACACTTACATTAGGGGCTATATCAGCATAAGCACTTTTGTACAAGTGAGAATTAGGCCATTTATCTAGCACACACCCTGCTCTGATGAAAGGGCCCAGTTACCTCCAAGGTAAAACCGCATGATTTGCTGACTGAGGCAAGTTTGTGTAACACTGGAGAGATGCATAGTGTCATGCAGTTGCTCCAGTGGTTTTGAAAACAAGTATGGGAGTCAAGTGCTTAAAAAAATTTTAAAAATAAAATAAAATCCATCAGTTACCATAGCAACCTGTTGTGGTGGATCAGGGTGATGCCATCAGCCAGGAAACATGCAGTGTTTCCTGGCTGATGGCATCACCCTGATCTGCAGGGTTTGTTGGGTTGGCCAAGGTGTTTTGATCTTGATACTTCATGAAGTTCTTAATGTGATATGATCCTATGAGTTCTTCAAAGGTTTTCTTAAGCTGCAGACAAGACTACACCTAGATTTCATGCATTTTATTTTTAATAAGATTATTCAAGGGAAAAAATGCTTAGTTGACAAAACACTAGAGTATAAGAACAGCATGACAGTAGGAAGAGACATGCATTATTGACCTTACAATTTTAATAACTTGCTAATGAAGGTACGGCCCTGTCACATCCAGCTGTGCAAGCATAATACATTTTCATGTTATGTCCCTTATAAGTTGTTGAGTGACAGATCATATATGTGCTTTTTATGCAGACTGTGAGGGATTGCAAAGTACTTTACTGGACATCCTGTGTACCCTGCTGTTGTACCTTGCTCCATTTCCTAGGGAATTCCAGAAGCACGATTTAACAATTGTTTCCATCACAAAACAAAATTGAAAGAAACTTGCACCAGAATTGCCTGAGATTTGTCCTTTGCCTGAGAACCTCAAGCCCTGGAGCTTGGAGAGTTTTCCAGCAAGGATATGACTTTGTACTTAGGCTTGTTATAGTAAGATGTGGAGATGCTGAAGGAGGCAATGTATCTCTGTGCTCACATAAGAAGGTGTATAGGAGGAAGGTACTTATAGCAATAGTACCTGACTGTCCTTAGATTCTTAGAAGAATGATATCTAAGCTTCTCATAGTACCTAATGTATGTAGTGGTGATAGTGGTGATGTTTCTGCTACTACCTGAGACACCCAACCCTTCCCTGTCTGTACACAAAAGATTGCAACACTTTTCTTACCTGTTAATAGTATCCTGAGGAATCATCCATTCCTCTTCTGTAAATGCTTTGCACTGTGCTAGTTCAGAGTCCTGGAAAATGCTAAAAAAAATATTGAATCTTGTCTCTCTCAAGCAGTGGTAAAGTGTTTTGGATGGGCAATGGCAGGGTTTAAAGGCAAAGATTGCCATTTATCTGAACTGACAAAACTTCTGCCAAAGCCTAGGCAGATGGATGAAACCAGACACAACCCTAGCCCGAAACAGGAGAAAGCCTGAGAGCACATTTGCTTGTCTTGCCCGACTGACTGTGGGAGTGCTCTGCAAGATCCCACCACAGCACCCCACAGCAGGCCATGAAGTGGCCAGGCATGTCTTGGCTTTGCTCACAGAACTAACATTAAAGCAACTTTATCAGGAGAGTTAAAGCAATGTGAGAAGCTGAAATGGATTTGCTAGTTTCATTTGCAGTGTTTGCTGGTTTCATTACTTTTATAAGAAAAATATGACAGTCTAGTTCTTCCTAGATGACCCAAAACTAAATGATGAAGTCTCAAGGACTTTTTCTCAGACAAGAACCATGATCAGCATGTACACGTATTGGATTGTTTGTCTCTAGATAGCTATTTTCATGAATTCAAGGGACAAACTTCTGCCTCGTCTTACATAAGCCTGTTTCAGAGCAGAGGCAGTGACCCTCCAGCTCCCCTTAGGCTTTGGTAAATGCATGTGGGAGCAGCATACCCTGTATTTCTGATCCTGCCTTTGGCACTCAGATGGCCCTTAGCTCAAGCAGATGCTGACAGTTGATTGGTAAGAAGAGGCAGTTAAAACACTGAGAGCAAGCTTCCATGCCTTCCTTTTCCCCTTCCAGGTCTTTGCACACATAGCGCTTTTTGGTATTAGCAGAATTTTAGAGATCATGTTGTTCCAAATCTTTGAACTTCAGTGTTCTCTATGTCCTTTGAAAAGTTCCGTTCTTCACTGCACACAGCTTCCAACCTGTTTCCATCAGCACGTTTGGTGTAGGAATCTGCTCTCTGAGCCTCAGTAAACATTACCTATCTGAACTTTTAAGATGAGTATATGTTTAATCTCAAGTTCTCCAGTCAGCTTTTCTACCCAAAACCCATTTCTCAGGGGATGAAGTGCAAAAAAGCAGCAGCTACTTTCTGTAAACGTCTGGAATTGGTCCGAGGAATTTGGTAAAATTTGGGGGATTTGAAAATAAAGGGTACAGTTTGTTTTCTGCTTTTGATTTTTTCTGCCTTCATCTATAATTTGTGGAATCACAGTTAAGTAATGTTATGCCACTGACATTTTTGTATGGTGTAATCATTCCTGGTTGCTGTCTCTGCCCTTTGCTAGCTGATTTCTGTCTGCAGTATAGCTCTCTCCTGAGAGACCACGATTTATCAAAAAAAAAAAAAAGGTGTACCAGAAAGGCACTTTATTTTCATCTGCAAATGTTTGAGTAAAAGAGGTCTCTCATGTAAAATGAAGCCAAATGAAATGCTGAGATAAGTTAATATGCCACCTTGTCCTCTTTCTTACCAACTTCTTCCAAAGCAGTGGAAACTTGCTCTCCTCAGCAAGTCTTAAGAAGCATTGGTTGCTGGAAGGGAAGCAGTTCACATTCTAGTAAGGCATGTGCCTCACCAAGAAGGGAAATAAAGGCATGATTCACATGAAATCTGTCCTGTTTCTGTAATGTACTATGTGAACCTCTCTTGACCTCCCGGCAGCCCCTGGCATGTGGGCCTCACTGTTTCTATTTATTCCCGGTGCGCCTGGGTGGCCAGGTTGTGGACAGGGCTGGTTCACCCATAGAGACTCTGCGTTCTGCCCGTTCTGCCCTACGCTGGCCTCAGGAGTGCAGCAGGGAAACTGTGCTCTGAGCACACTGCTGCTCACAGGATGAATGAAAGGCAGTGCTGTGGCCTTGCACATGAAATGTCAATTGAGGGTAGCTGGCTGGGGAATGTTGGGAAGCTTCCTCTGCTCTGACCATATGCCCAACAGTCTCCACTGCATTGTACTCCCAATACCTGCTTCTTCAGTGTCAGGAAATCTGTAGATTATGTTACCCTAGAGCCAAAAGTGTTTCTTGTGGGGGGCGGGAGATGTTGTTTGGAACACATGACCAGTGTTCCCGTAGGGTTTTTACAAAGGCATCCACTTCTGTGGTAACGTTTAACTCCAGATGGGTTTTAATGATTGCTACAGCATGCCTGACTCTGAGAGGACAAAACAGTGGTTTAAGTCTTTATAATTCATACCCTACAAGTTGGTGTGCCGTGTCTGAGATCTTTCCAAATACACTTTCAAACAAACACATTTTGGCCAGTCAAGCTAATGATGCTAACTGGACACCTGCTAGATTCTTCCTGAGGGTAATAATCTTGTCAGTTCCATCTCACTTAATCTGACAGGTCATTAGCTGGTGTGTTTGTGAGACAGGACTGTGAGTGACAGCAAGCAGTGGCTTCCACACATTGGCTGTGCTTATGCAAATCATTAATAGAGAAAGAAGGAGCCAAAAGTGCTGCAGTTCACCATCGCAGAGCATTTCTCAGCAGCTTTCTGTATGGGGTTCATACCATTTTAGTTCTTCCTATCCTCCTTCCAGTGCTGTGATCATGGTTTCTATAACAAATGACAAAAGGATATTTTAAGAATGTTTGTTTCCGATACCCAATATCGATACCTACAGGAAAATAAACACGTAAAATGGAAGAAATGGAAGTAATAAATGCACAGGCAAGTTTAGACTGATTTTCAAGTATCTATAAATCAGAATTATTAGGGCAGCTCTTCCCTATATTCCTTCTGGGTCATTCTTTGAGTGAAGAGTCTGAGATGTCTCCTTATGAGCTTATTTCAAGATTTTTTTTTTGTTATATGAATGTTCTATACTCCTTAAATTTAGCTTTGGGTAATTTTTAGTCACTTGAATTTCTTCTTGTAAATTAAAATATCTTGCATCCTTAATCAACTCTATTATTTATAAAAGGCGTCAATATGAATGAGTGCTTCAAAGAGTGTGTTATCCAAATCAACCCCATGAAACATTCATACATTCAATCATACATTCAAACATACATTAAAACTTCTGTATATGCTAATGTCTGTTACCACACACAAATTCCAGGTTTGTACAAAACATTTTACTGGCCATTTAGGCCCTTACATTTGAAAATCTGATCTTTAATATATCTGTACACCATTTGTAGAAACTATGAGATCTAATTGACCTCTGGAAATTTTTTTCAATTAATAGAATTCAAGTCTGGATGGGACCACGGTAATTATTTAATCTGATATTTTGCAGAAGACTGGCTACATATGGAGCTCTCCAAGACCAGTGAGAAATTATTTTGTGTCATATGGTTAAGGAAGAAGGACAAACACTCATCCTTGCAGTTGAACTATACCCTATTTTTCAGAAACCACATCAATATAAAAATTTCAAGGGTGAAAATTGTCTTATATTATTTCAGCCTTTAGTCTTTGGTGTTCGTGTTGATTCCCTCTCCAGTCCATGCAGAAAGAGATATCACAGGCTGACATGTCTAAGAATGATGGGCTCAATCACCTCTAAGAGCCACCTGTTTCTGCTCACTGACTGCAGGGAGGACCTGGACAATTAGTTGAGGACAGACTTTCAGAAGCAATACTAGGAAAGTAAACACCACATGAACTGGTAGTGTGCAGATATACCACTGGCTCTCTAACGAGTAATGCTTACATATCACACTTTAATTTGTTCCAAGTCCAGCTTCCTGCCACAAACACTACACTTCCCAGCCCACTGATGTATTAGATTGCCAGCTAGGTTAATGAGAACTCTCCTCCTCCCAGTGTAGCCTAAAAGACTCCTTTGAGTTTCTAATATCTTTAGCCAATTTAGATAATATTTTTTCTATAATCTCTGCTAAAATACAAAGAATCAGTAAATAATCCTGCAAAAAGACCCTTGGAGGTTGTTTGGTCCCTCTCTTTTCCCAGTATAAATTCATCCCCTTCCTCAAGGCAGAACATTCGTCATTCCTAACAGACACTGGCATAGCCTGTTCTTAACAGCCTCCAAAGGTAGAATCTCCACCTTTGGATTCTGTAGCCAAGCCACTCTAGAGCTCTACTGTTTTTCTTAGAAGAATGTTCTCCTTAAATTTAAACAACATTGTTGGAGCTGCAATTTAAAGTTCATTATTACTGGCGTTGTAGTCTTCCAGTCTCTGGGTATGGAACAATAGTGTTTTTCTCAATAGCATACACAAGAAAAACAACACTTTTCCCCCTACCCTTGTTTCACAGAAACAGGATCTTTTTTTTTTGCTGGGTGTTTTTTAAACTCTATGTGGAGTACCTGTGTTACCTGGAAATTTGTGTCTGTCTGTGCACTGCTAACATAATTCCTTGTTAATTTTACACTGGTGAGAAACTGAGGTATATGCATGGGAGAGCTAACTTTGAGATGCTAAGATCCCTAACTTTGGGATACTAAGCGCAGACAAAATGTGATTTACAGTTTTTAATAAGAAAGGGGATACTCTAAATGTAATCACCAGGCTGAGTACAGAAACAAAAGGCACAGCTGTGGGAGAAGCAGTCTGCTGGTGGGTTCAAGTCTAATTTCTCCAGATTAGAAAAAAGCATCAGACGGTAGCAGCTGACAGGCTATTGTTCTTTCCAAATACAGAATCTGCTGAGACAGGAAGGTGAGGAGATGGGTAGCTAAGTTTTAACTTGCATGCAAAGCTCTGCCAGAACAAACAAGCTCTCTGGACCATTTCCTAACAAGGAATCAGGGATATCATTTTCTTTGGGGATGTATTAACAACAGAATGCTGCTGAACTAATGATCTTTGTGTCATACAAAATGACACAAGCATCCACAGTTGAAACCATCCAGTGAAAATGATGGCCCTCTTCAGCAAGGAAAATGCTTGACTATAGTCACCAATGGTGCACTCAGACTATTTGGCTTATTGTTCTGCAGCTGTGTATGGTGCAAATGGAAATCTCCACTAGGTCAGTACCCTTTTAACTGTGCCACTTTGAGCACTTTAGCAGCTGCAATTGCATGCAGGAGAATACAGTATCTCCTTGAGTCCACTGTTTATTCCATGAAAAACAATCTTACAAATCTTCAAGTTCTCCCACTGCTTTAACTCTTCAGCCTGTGTGCATACTGGCACGGCACTGCGTCTTCTAGCCCAGTGTGAGACACACGGTGTATCATAGAAACACATGACCTAAAGAGAGATGGTACTTAGCGTAATTGGAAGCATCCTGGATTGTACCTGGATGTCACTTAATACAGGAACTTTGTAACAATTCCAAAGTAGGACTCTACTTTCTGGATATTCAGTTTAAATCTGAGCAAGAGCCTGAAATGAGAGTGCTGGCTGTAAATGCTACTGTGAAGTACCAGGTTGTTTAATCATTTGGTGACTCAAACCAGCCATGCTAGAAAGAGCACAGGACCAGGGGTTACATAGCTGCACACACACAAAACCTTACTTTCAAATTCTCTAAACTTCAGGGAAAAATAAAAGTCTTTCATTACATTTTTTCCCCTCTGAGCCCTGATTTCCTCCTCTGGGCCTGTGGTGTTGCTTGTGGTGCTTCTGCCATGGAGATTCTGTTTCACTATCAGAGTCAGGGCTGAAGACCTTCCTAACCTCCGTCTTTAGAGCACGCAGTGAAACCAGAGTATGCAATCGCTGTGACTGGTTGTGACACCTCTGTTTCTCACACAGTGCTTGGCTGGAGCCTTCCAGACAAATATTTGCTGGTTGCAGAACCTTCTTGTGTGACACGAGGCTGACTGACCATGAACAGTAAGACATCAGATAAGCTCGGTGCACTGAAAACAATGATGGGGTCTGAGAACTGCATTGTAAGGGCATGGAGGGGAAAAAGAAGTTTTCTTTTGCTACTGAATATTAATTGTCTTCCAGTAATGTCAGTATGAGCGTGAATGGAGGCTGAGGAGAAAGCAGAGACAGCAGCAGTGAGCAAAGCTGTAGTACAAAAACAGGTAAGGAAAAATTAGATAACACTTTTATTATTTTAAAACTACATTATAATACTATTAGTAATTATAATGCACAGATTTTAAATATTTCACATTATAAATAAAATATACATAGTGTATAAATTTTAATACTAGCATATGAAGGATACTATGACCTGTGCAATCTGTCCCAAGGAACTTGCTTTGGCAGGAGGGTTGGACTCGATGATCTCTTGAGGTCCCTTCCAACCCCTATGATTCTGTGAGTCTGTGATATAGGAGGAACTGTCTCCCCAGACATGCAGATTCCTGACTAGCTGACTGACCTAACTCAGTTAATCTTCAGGACTGTGGGTACTGAGGCTTGATCTTGTCAGTCCCCTGGGTGTCCCTACAGGCCTTAATTGCTGGGGGCCAGTATCACCAGGGATCCCCCCACACACCCTGTCCTAGGAGTCAGGTGCCTCTTCTAAGCAAGGATTTACTCCCTGTAGGAGGTATGTTGGAGGAGTACTCATTCCAGCTCAGCCACAGCCCCACCTGGTATCAAATCCCATTGGTAGTGAGCTGCAGATTGACTGACTTGCTTGTTCTCAGATCTGCTCCATGAGCTGTTTCCACCTTGGGTTGCCCTCATCAAATTTGATAATGGTCCTGACTTGTGGTTTTATTTCCTGGCTTGACCTCAGACCTGCCATATCACTGTGAACTCACCTGATAAACTGGACCCTTTGTTGAACTTAGTTACCATCTCTGAGTCTGTCCTGCTCACCTGGCTTGGGTGGTGTGGGGTCTGGGCTCTGGCTGCTGAGGCCCCTGCCCTGCCACCCCTTATTGTGCTCACATATGATATTGGCAAATCTTTTTCACAAAATGATCTTACACAGATTTGATATATCAGCTTGGTGGAAGTGCAGCTAGCTTTCCTTGATATGTTGTGTTATGCAAACTTGATATCCCAGGTCTTCCATGTCACTAATGGATGTAGTCGTCAGGTCAGTATTTTAGTGCAGTCATCATTGCATGGGCTTACCAAAGGCAGTCATCATGAGGACCTGCTTGCTAAGATGTATGTTCTCTGCTAACAGATATGATGCAGAGAGTTGCACATGAATGAGAACTTCATGCAGTGAAGAGCAGCCTGCACAGGTTCTCATGAAGTGTGGATTGTGACTGAATGAAATCTTCTTTCATTTCTCACAAAGAATTTAACTTTAGAGACAATTTTGTCTCTGCTCAGGTTACAAATTGGATCTATTAATGGTAAAAAAATTTCCAAAAACCTCCTGCAAGAAAGGCAAGTTGAATAGTCAAACCAGAGCCTTGAACGAAACAAAATCTAGTTTAGCATTGTTTTAAGGAATGAATGAAAGAATAAAGATCTTCTAGAAGAAGATCCAGAATTAAATCCAAACAAATTCCAGGACTGCAGTTTGTAGTGTGGTTTCATTACACCCTATGCCATTCCTCCACAGTCTGTGCTTCAAGTTTCATGGAGTTACAATTAGGCTTTGTAAAGATCCAAATAGATGTGTCCAATTTTAATATTTACTTCTTTCTCTATATTTGGAATTATTAAGGAAGTAACTGGTACCTAAATACAAGTTGGGTCTTGGTTGTAAATTTTTTACAACCTTAATTTCCCTCCCGACCCCCAAAAAAGGTAACTCTGTGTGGGCCTGTGTATACAGTAATGCAGCCCCATTCTTAGAGTCAAACTCCTACAGCTCTAATAATTCCTGCATCTGTGATACCAAAAGCTATGCTGATAGGATGGCACAAGGTGCTCACATGAGAAGGGATATGATAGCTGACTGCTGACAAGTGGCTGAGCAAACTACTCTCTGTACTTAAAATAGGAATTATGATACAGAAAAAAGACAACATGGCTAATGTCTTTGAACAAGGAGAGCAGAAGCTTGCCTGATGCCTAAACAGTGCCTGACTATACTGGGAATAGTCAGGTTTGACTCTGAAAGCTGTGGCTTCAGGGAGCACAAAGACATCACAAAATAAGGAAAGAAATGAAAACACACACATTCCCACATATGTAAGCATAACAGGGAAAAATAGAAAAGGATAAACACTGAGTTCAGTTTATTTACTTGGTTGTGAATGAAAGTCAGTGTCACAGTGAAGAACAACATGAGCCTTGGACTGTTTTTCAAATAGGTGAGGTAGTCTTTTGGTTAGAACTAGAAGAGAAGTAATGGTTTCAGACAATGTGCCTCAAGAAAAGAGCCAGACTTTCAGAGTGCTTGTGCCTCATTTAAGTTTTACTTAAACCTGAAGCCTTAATTAAGTCCTTATTTCATGGGCTAAACTGGAGACTCTTTATTTTAAGTATTTGAGTTCAGTAATTATCCAAAGTCATTCAAATCAATAGTAGTTCCATGAACCTAAGCAAACTTGAGTTCATGTCCTTAGTAAGGGTACTTAGTTGCTATTTACATATATGAAACATAAACACAATATTTACATGATATATGTAATTCTACAGAATAAAGCTATATATTACATACAGCTTTTCCCCATCTACTAAACATTAGTAAAGAGTGTTAATTATGCCACATCTCATTTTTTTTGTTTGTTCCCCCCCCTTAGGTAATCTATTTCAGATATGAACAATCACGTTTTTGCACGTTAACTATTACACAGTGAGTTATTAACTTTAAACACCCTTCACTCCTGAAAGCTATGTAGTAGAGATATTTGAGATTGGGGCAACTACTCTTTCATAAGAGAGTCTTTTTGCCAAGTTGTTACCTCAGGTGGTCTTTATGTTGCAGTTGAATGTTTATACATTCACACAAGAAAGGGCTCACTGGTGAGCCCAGAAAGCCAGCATATAGCAAAAGCATAAAACCAAAGAAAAACTCTCCAAAAAGAACAGAGAAAAGGAAACCCAATGGTGAATTGCAGTTCTGCCTCCTGATGAGTCCTCATCACTCCTGCTGCTTTCAGCAAAAGCAGATTTCTTGACACCTTACAGAAGCTCAGGAACTCCTGGCTGGCTCTCAAGGGTAAGTCTAAACTTGTCTATGAGTTCACTAGAAAAGAACTAGCATGTTTTTCCTTTTCCACCTGATTTTTCTTTTCAGTTTACCTAGAGAGGCTCTGGACAGTGCAGTTTCTGTTTCTCAGAAATTCCACCAAACAAATAGTGATACGCTTGGGTTGCAACTTAAAGTGCCAAGTTAAGCAGCTGTCCTGAAGGTCTTGAGCTCCCTTGGGTGCCTGAGGTTTCTATGTCCTTGCAAAAAGAATAGAGAAGATGACATAAATACACACTGCTTTATTTTTCTCTTTTCACTGGTTTGCTGGTCTGGGGACAGCATGTACTAGCTAACAAGTTCTGCCCTGTACTATTGTTATCCTAAATTGGTACTCTTTGGTCAGACAATTAGATCAGGCAATTAGAGGGCTCTGTTGTTAGGCTCCCTTTTAATGTGTATTTAGATTATGGGCAGTCTAAAAAGACTACTGTGGGTGTCTGGCTAGAGCCATACAATAGGGTTCAGAGCTACTCAGTCAAATTCACTTTTTTGCCCCCAGCCAGGAAAAATATTAGGATATCTAAGAGAGAGGAAAGAGAAGGGTGTCTCACTAAAGTATAGTCAGACTATTAAGGAGTGGTGTCTATGAATGAACATAGGGAAGGCTGAGAATTCTTACAGAAGAAAACTGCTCTGGCCCCAAAAAAGAGGCGTGAGCAAAAAACCCTTCAGATGTTGGCTTACTTCCCACTCCCACTGGAGTAAGTGAGAATGCCTGTAATTGATTTCAAAGGGAGAAAGCCATTCCAGCATTTGCACGGAAACACTATTTTTCGTATACTTCAATATGTGGGACCAAAGTTCTGGCCTCTCTGTAGCTTATGTAATGGAGTAACCTCCAAGGAAAGGGAAAATTGGCGGCTGTGTAGATGTGGAAACATTCATTAATCACGGGATCAGCACTCTAAATATTTCCTGTTTATATCCAGAGTGACACTTCTTTAAATGATATTGCCAGCTCCAATTTGGCATCAGTGTCTTATTTTGTAAAAACAAGCTGTTATCAAATTTAACAGAAATAGAACAGTTTCCATGAAGAAAAGGATTCCGAATGACCTTTGGTTGAGATCTTGTTTCAGAAAACAAACTTTCTTCAAAAGTTTTGATCCAGTCATCTCAGAAGGAAAACTGAATCTGGTTGAAACAAAAGTAAGTTTGAAGTGGCCCTGTATTGTCCCCCTCATGAGAAAAACAAAAATTAATTATTACAGAGATTTCCAATTGACTGGCTCAGCTCATAGTAAATGGGCCTCTGATGGATGTGTTTCTAAAAAGAAACTGCAGTCGTACTGCTCGCACGCCCAGAAACATCCGTTCTGATTCTTGCTGTTTGTCCCTCATGCTTTCAGAATTGCCATCATCAACAGTTTTTTCTCTTTCTCTCTCTCTCTCTCTCTCTTTCCCCTCCTCAGACCTGTTTACCTCCTATTTCTCATCAGGACCCAAATAACACACACATTTTAGCATATTTGAGACCACTGCATGAGCATACAGACAGATTTTGCAGGGACAGAGAGGAACAGAAGGAACTGGGGAAGGTAAAAAGCAGCTGAAAGCCAAACATCCTAATATTCCATTTCTATCAGTTGTCTTCAGCCTGGAAAGGCCAGGCTTCCCAGGCTAAATGTATACTAGGGAATTCCTATACTGGGAAACAAAAAACATTCTTTGGCACTGGTGCAGAATATCTCTGTCCATGCTGTTAAGCTCTTTTGCCCTCGAAAACGTGTTGGCTGTATCCAGACTACCAGTTGGGACTGATTCCTGGAAGCGTGCCTGAGAATTGTTTGGGAGAGCCCTACTTGGCCTCGGCTAAAGCCGTACCCCACCATTCAAGTGCTGCAGCAGGTGATCATCAGTGTGCACACAAGCTTCCTGGCAATATATAGTTTACTAGTATAAACATAACCTTCTTGTCCCCTGGATTGGACTGTATCTACTATGGACACTACACAAAAGAAAAAGTGCAATTAAAGTGTAAATTTGAAAATACTCTGAGTTCCAGGATCTCTGTGTGGTAATCAGAAAGTGTTACCTTGACACTCTGACATATCTACACTTCCCCCTACAGCCAGGGAAGAACTGATATGGTAGAATACTGGGGAGGGTTCAGTGGTGGTAGCAAGCTCTCTATTTCCCTAGCACATGCATGGCTTACAAAAGAAGGGGAAAAGGTCTTTTTCAAAAAAGATAGTGAAGCAGTGCATCCAGAGTCAAATTTTTTCACTTGCCTGTCTGTCTGAGCCATCACATCACTGCATGAAAACACTGTTCCCAAATGTCAATTTCCCATATCTCTCATCCCTTGGAAATAGGTAAGTTACCTGAGACAAGGTTGGTTAAAATATTGTAAATACCAGAACACTGTGTCTGTTCCTACTTATCTCTTCTGCTGTTTCAGCACATTAAAGTAGCAGGCTTTAATGGCATATAAACTGCTGATGGAAGTGTAAGTCTTTTATCATATTTTGTGTGAAGCAGTTGCAATTCTCTGCATTCAGTTTGCAAGCTAAAATCTCTACAGCAGTCTCAACAGAAAATTATTCTCAATGCATCAATGTCTTGGCATTTCTAAATCAAATCAGAAACATTTCAAGGAGGGCTGTAGTTTAATCCAGGCAAATTCAGTTCAGTGTAACAGAAACTGTTAAAAATGCACTGTGTTGTATCAAAAGAGACTACAGGATAACTTAATCTAGTAATCATCTGTTAAGTGGTTTTAAGTTCAGGTCCCAGGATATGGCCAGCAGAGGAACTGTAAAATTTTGGCTTTCTGTTCAAGCTGCCCTGACATACATTACCCACAACAAAGCATTCTGCCTTTGCCTCTACAACACTGCCTTGTTCCCCAGGAATGTAGGAATGTGGCTCCCAGCCAAGCTGGTGGGGGCTGAATTCCCTCGACCTGGAGGATTCCAGCTCTGTCCACGTCTGCATCTAGCGTTCGGCACTGTATGCCATTTGTAGCGCGTGTTTCTCCATGCTGCCTGCAGCTGCTGTTCTCCCTCCTGCATCTGCCATTCTCACACTGCCAGCCTGGGTGGTCATGCTGAGTTTGGGCATTGTGGGCTCACCAGGATGTGGCTACTGAAGGGGAAATGTGGGGAAGGCCAGAGCTTGGCTATATGTACATAATATCAAGTCAGTCAATGTTCACAGGCTGAGAATACCACAGTGTTTGAGCTAAGGAAAGCTCTTTGTTTGCCTTTCCCTGCACGAATGACTGGGTTACTTCAGCCTAATAGAAGGCTCTTTATTTTATGCTTTGTGAACCTGACCCATCACAAATCAATTACAGAATGCCTATAGGTTCTTCCCCCCTGCACCTCCCAGGAAGGGCAGCTGAGAATAATTCCTGATGACTGAACTACAAAATTCCCAAAGGACTGTATTCAGTGAGCTCAAAGTTTTTCCTTCTGCTTCAGATTCTCCCTAAAAGAGGTCTGTGTTCGGGTGAGGTAGTGGTAGTAGGAGGACAGGCCTTTTACACTGCATCTTCACCGGTGGGCAATTCCTGACTGAAACTGGAGAAGCATTATCACCCAGTGTCTTACCAGGAGGTAAAGTCTGCGAGCAAAACAGTAGGGCTCCTGAGTCTTCCTTGATACAGAGATGGAGTTTTACTTCACAATTCTCCCTGGAATGTGAACATACCAATTTCTGGCATTTGTAGGGTTAAAGAAGTGAGTGGTTTATTTTGTTGTAAAGACAGGAACTATTGTGAATTTCTCCCCTGGCTCTGGGTCCAGATGTTAAAGCTGACTGAGGCCCACCTCTCGTTCTACATTCAGTGGTAGTCTACAGAGGGA
Source organism: Gallinula chloropus (assembly GCF_964237585.1). Lineage (NCBI taxonomy): Eukaryota > Metazoa > Chordata > Aves > Gruiformes > Rallidae > Gallinula > Gallinula chloropus. Next base: position 75,349,802 of record NC_140089.1, read on the forward strand.
TGAAATTAATCAGCAAAGATTTAAATGACATCTTTTTTCAATGCCTGTTTATATTCTATTCTTTAATCATACTTTTATTGGGCCAGCAAATAACAACATTGTAATAACACTATGCCAGATAAGCCACTTCAAAAACAGGAAGAAATAGAAATTACAAACACTGAACTGGCAGAGAAGACAACCACAAGAGATTGCCCAAATGGTGCCGCAGTGTCTGCAGACGTTTCAGGGAGACAATAGGAGACAACACAAAGGAGTAAGAACGGGTTCTGGAGGCAGGGTGTTTGTTCAGGGGATGGAGGATCACATCTCTGAAATGTGCATTTGATGTACCTTACTCAAAGTCATGTTTTAAAAAGTGTTTAAGTATCTAAAGAGTCAGTTTGGTATCTCTGGGGTTTCAGATGGGAGCTGGAGATGTGGGTGCTTTTGAGCTTTTCATAGCCACCATTCTGCTGCTTCAAATACTGTAAAAGTCTGGCTTTTAGAGGCTCGATTCTCAACAGCAGTTGACTTCACCAAGGAATAAAACGATCAAACTTGAGGGATACTCAAGACTCTGTAAGCATTAAGTAACCTCCATTCCTATTCACACCGGTGGGGGTATGGAGAGCCCATCCTCTGTCCCAGTGTTTCCACAGCCTGTTACTTAAAATCCCTAGGTCCAAAGGTAAGCTTTGGCCTACATGAGATTGCTTCAGCAAGTGATGGTTTGTTGCCAGCTTTTTAATTTCCTTTTCACCTTGCAAGAATGTTGTGATGCATAATTTGAGTTTGCAAATTGCTCTGGCAGGAAAACACTCCGACAGGCAATATGTTGTGTGCTGCAGCATCTGGATTTAGTCCAAACACACAGAAAAGTAGTAGGGAGGAGGCTGGAATTTTATTTAATCCTCTGTATTTCTGAATTGATGTAGAATGCAGTTAGGTGGGCCCAGAAATCTCTGTATGTTTGACAACCTGTGAATATGCTTAGATGATGTTTCTGATACTTTATTGGATTTTTTTTTATGCCCTTGTCTTTTGCATGTCCAACAAATTTAGCTTCTGCAAGCTGAGAGAGGAGCAACAGTGAAGTTCAGGTTGAATAAGGCAGATTGAAGAGATGCCTCTAAGTATTAAGGGTGTCTGAGTCCTAGCACCTTCAAGGCATAGGAAAGGATACTTAGTTCACTGTAGTGAGTGTAGTGGAGAGATACGAATGTTTGTGCAAGAAGAATACATAGCAAACACAGTGTCTACAGCAAACAAGCTCTGACTCAGTATATGATTATTAGCTAATGAAATTTCCTCTTCGTTAAAGGGAGAACATTAAATGTTTGGAGTTTGTACATTCTTATATCATTTAATGAGGCTTACAAGGTGTGCTTAAATTGCCTATGGACATGGCTATCCAAGGACAGGCTGCTCTTTGTGCTAATTCAAATAGTTGGTGCTGCTTCGATTTTGTGCTTAGCCAGTCCCTACTATTAAGTGCCAGGAGAGAGCTGCTACTTGCAGTTGAATCTTCGGCTGTTTGCTACCTGGCAGTCAGATGGAGGGTTTGGGCAAGGGAAGGAAGCCTGATTTGTTGGGCAAGAGAAGGAAGTCATTTTTGTTGCTTTTCTCCTCATATTTGAAGAGCCCACATGATTTGTAGCACATATCATTATGACTTTGTAAATAAATCTTCCTTAGCAGGAAGATCAGAGAGGAATGGGCTCAACACATGAGGGCTAACACATACAGACATGTATATTGCCTTGGAATTGAAGTGTGTGTGTTTGCATATATATATATATACACACACAGACGTGTGCCTGTGCATATGCACACACAAAGACACAATGCGACCATGTCTTTGCAAGGCAAAGCAGGAAGGACTCCATAGCTATTTACAACACAGAAGTCTACAGCTGAGCTAGTCAGTCCACACTTCCTCACAGCCATCTGGGACAAACAGGCACGTAGCACAGAACACAGTTCATCTTACCATCTGAAATTAATCACATATTTAAAAGGCTCTTTTTCTTCAGTATCTGTAGAGCACCATAGGGCAACATCTTCAGCTGCAGAGATCCATGCTGCAGAGGTGTAACATGAAGTAAGAGGAATCCCACCTTTCCTGTCTGAGCTCTCCATTGTATTTCACATACAGATTACTATATTATACATTTCTCTTAACGTTTTTCTGTGTGACCTGAGTGTCCACTTGCCAAAACCCAATGATCTGAATCCAGCTGAGAATTACAACAGATTTTTACATACAACCACTCCAGCATTTATTACAGGGGCTAGAACCTTCTCGCTTCTACCTAAGAGATCTTCCATTTTGGGAGACATATTTTCTGAATTAAGTTTGTTTATTGATCTAGAGTACAGCATCATCACACAGACAGTACTGCTAGCATAATAAAGAGTTCTGTGCCATGCCATGGGGCAATGGTCAGGAATCTCTTAAACCAATATTCCTACTAAAATTTGTGCTAGGGTAGAGAGTATGAAGGACTGGTTTGGCACACTGTTGTTACAAGCTGAATGAGTTTACTTCATCAGTAAAATGAGTAGGTACTTGTTTCTGCCTACACACCTGGCTAGAACGCTCGATGACATCCTCCAAGAGTTAAATAAAATGTGCAATGTAAACGTTTACATTTCAGTAGCATCTACACTGACTACAGTTTTGCATGATACAAGGTGCATCCCTGAGATGCTTAGGACATTTCAGGTTCAAACCACGTGGAGAAAATGTCAGATGACACTATCCTGCTTATATATCTTTTGCTTATTCATACATAATGACATAGGTGAAACACAGAGACTTCCTGAAGTATACCCAGATTCACCCTACCTAGCTGAGATGCCCAGGTCAGAATTCTAAATGCCTTAACTCCCTGTGGAGTTAGTGCAGAAAGACCGAATCAGATTTGGATTTAAATTGCTCTCCATAGGTGCCTCTCTCCACCGACTGTAGAAGGATCCTAGAATAACTAAACACCAAATGTAGGTGGTCTGTTTAAAGGAATGAATTAGGTCTTGTTTCTATCAGCTCCTTCAAAGCTCCTTCGAAGTCCCTCTATGATATCCACAGGGTCCACAGCAATTCCAGGTTCAGATCGGCATTCAGTTTGTCAAGGGAAGAGCATGTTTTTCCCTAGTTATTCAAGCACAGATTTATCAGTCAGTCCCATGTTGTGTTTGCTGATAATCTCAAGATCTCTTTCCTGAGAGTGCTGACAGAGGGGTATCTGCAGGCTGTACTAGCTAGAGACAACAGTACTTACAAACAGTTCATTAACTCCACTTGCATTAGGTACTTACACAGCGGATGTTTACTGGCTGTCTTGGCTGGAGTCGTAATGGCAAATGGTTGCTAGGAGGCAGGAATGGATTATTACTAAACAGTAAGGAAGAAGGGAGAATCAGCTTTTCAAAGGGAAAAGTTTTTGTCCCTTTAAAGAGAGGTGTGACCTGCAAGTACTCTGTCTCACTAAGAAAACAAAAGAAAAGCCCAGGGCATCCAGTTACCCAGAGCAAACCTTGCAGGTAGGAGAGAAAACTTTCAGTCGTAACAGTGGTTATGCACAGCTCAAATCAGCAGATCATTACTTTCATGCCTCTAGTTTTGATGTTAGAGTACAAAAAGAAAAAAAATAAAGATGCCCTGGTATTGTAGTTTTGCGTGGGTATGTTCTGGTGGAGAAGGGGGACACTCTGTGATTTATGACTGCACCCCATAGCAGTGACCCACGCTGGGGAAGCTGAGGAAGAGCTGAAGCCCCAAGGGAAAGGACTCACATTGGAGAAGTTTATGGAGGACTGTCTCCCATGGGTGGGACCCCATGGTGCAGCAGGGGAAGGGTGTGAGGAATGAATGCCCCCACACACACACCCCGAAAAGAAGGAAAACAAATAATGAGGAACTGATCAAAACCCCCAGTGCCCATCTCCTCCTGTGACACCTGTGGGGATGAAGGGAGTGAAATCCTGACTAAATTGAAGTCTGCTAAGAAGGGAGGGGTGGGGGGAGGTGCTTTAAGATCTGGTCATACTTCTCATTACCCGACTGGTGTCACTGGGTGTGCAGGGCAGTGTCATCAATTAGAGAGTTTTCTTTCCTTCATGCTGTGTTGAGCCTGTTTTGCTCGTGACACTAATTGCAGAATGATCTCTCCTTGTCTTTATCTTGACTCCTAAGCCTCTAAATATATATTTTCTCCCCTGTCCAACTGAAAAGTGGAGTGATAGAGTGGCTTTGGTGGGCATCTGGTCTCCAGCCAGGGTCAAACCACCACACCTGGCTAAAATTGCACAGAACAGAGTGCATCTCTTCTATTACACCAACTTGTGAAAACTGATAAGTTGGCAGGACTTTATACATTGGACCTTGGAACATTTTTTTTTTTTTTGATAAATCACAAATCCTACAAGTTTCAATCAAAAGGGTAAGGTATCTTCCTTGGAAAAACACACCTTGCTTACTCTGTTATTCTTTGAGGTTTTATAAGGAACATTTACAATGAAGAGGTGAGTGAACTTTCTGCAAAACAGTCTTTCCAAAGCAAGAATATTGTCAGGGTAATTTTGTGAGGTGGTTTGTTGTTTTAGTTGATTTTGGGTTTGGTCTTTTTTGGGGTTGTTGTTTGGAGGGGCTTGTTGGCTGGTTAGTTTTTTGAAGGGGTTCTACAGTGCTGGACAGTAGACCATTCCATCAGGGTCTGGAAGGCACTTTCATCTTCCTTTCCACTGCTGAGGTGAATTAAGAGGGAATTCTGGAAACTACCTCTTTCCACATGTTTGTGAAATGATTTCACTGCTTTCATACAGTGCTCTTTGCTATTGCCTTGTGCAATAGCTGGTAGAACCTGCATGGAGCTACCAGAGAGAGTCCAGAGAAGGACCACTAAGGTTATTAAAGGATTAGAGCATCTCTTCATTTAGGAAGGGCTGAGAGAGCTTGAGCTGTTCGACCTAGAGAAGAGAAGGCTCCAGGGAGGATTTCATCATTGTGTCTGAAGGAAGGCTGTAAAACAGATGTTGCCAGGCTCTTTCCAGAGGTGCCCAGTGACAGGGTGATAGATGATGGGCATAAAGTGAAGCACAGGAGGTTCCATCAGGAAACACTTTCTTGTTTTACTCTGCAGGTGACTGAGCATAGGAAGACGTTCCCCAGAGAGGTGGTAGAGTCTCCAGTCTTGGAGACTTTAACAGCTATCTGGATATGGTCCTGGGCAACCAAGCAGGAACTTTGGAGCAGGTGACTTCCAGAGGTCTCTTCCAACCTCAGCCATTCTGAGATTGTGTATATATGTGGGCCTGGAGAGCATCTTTTAAAACCATCATTTGTGGTTTTAAAGCTCAAGGGAAGAAAGCTGCCCTTAAATGTGTAGGAGGATGTTAATGTGGAAGAGATCACTCCCAGCTTATCTTTGGGTGTCACTGTCCTTGCATATTGTTGAGGAATTAATACACACAGTAGCACTAACACTTGCAGGACATGGGGTCTGTGGGCCAAGCTGAGCCACATGCCTCCTAGGCAAGAGGAATAGCTGACAAAAATTGCTACTGGTACTTGTTTGCATACCATTGAATTAGCTTGCTTTGGCTTCTTTCCAATGCTAGGACCCAGCTGCCAGAAACCTGGTTTGGGTTCAGCTGATCTTTTGTTTACTTTTTATTTTAAATGTCACAGACCCAGAAGGTTAAAAAAGCAAAGGAGAAAACAAATTTAATAACAAGGATGAATAAAAGTTAAGTAGATTTTCTTTCATATGTGGGATGCGGATGTTCATAACCAAGCATGTTTGGTACACATCTGACCTATATCCTACTACTAAATCATGCTTGAAAGAAATCCTATGCATGTAGGTTGCTCTTCTTTCTTAAAAGAGGCAGCCTGTGATACAGAGACAGAGACAGAGACAGACTCTGTGAGACAGCTCTAAGGAGTCCCACTGGCTTTTGCAAGTGACTTTAGATCCTTTCCATAGCCTTTCCCTTGCAGATTCATCAGATAAATAATAAACCATAATTCTGCCTATTTAATATGAAAAAAAAGGTTTTAATAAAACTTTCAGATAAGTTGAAATTCTATTTGTATATTCTCAACTGAAGAAAGATGTGAAAATTACCTAGGGCCCCCTGGTACAAGGGTGCAACAATCTTTTTACTGAGCAGAAGAGGAAGAAACATGGTGGACATCCTCTGATACTTATGTGTGAAATAACTCTGCAAGCATTGAACCCAAAGCATCCTGGCAAAACAGAACTCTGCTTTCCCAGTCAGTTCCTCTCAGAAGGTAGTTTTCACGCTCCTTGATCATACCTGCATCCTTTGCTGCAACAGGATCTTTTCAGCGTGATAAATGTGCCACATCCGGAGTTGCATTCAAAGATTTCCCCATGCAGTTGTGGAACCATATGGAGGTTCCCTAATACGGAAAGTGTGTTTGAAGCGTGGGCAGAAAATGAAAATGTTACATGGTCCAGAGTCCTCTGTTTTCAAACCTAATACATTTACATGTATTTATATATAACATGATACATGTATTTGTATACAAAGTGTGCCAAATCTGGCCTCTCTGTATGCACCGAGGATTGTAAAGTTACTATGATGTGTGTAGGGTAAATGCTTCCTGTTGGTATTTTAAAGAATACAGAGGCAAGCTTAAAATAGTGCACCAGCCCAAGAGGTTCTTTAAATAGCACAGGAAATGTGATGAACTCTGAGTCCACCAGCGACAACACAGGAAAAGGAAATCCGGAGATCAGATAAGGCTTTGGTAGAAGGAATAATGGTGGGATAATTTCTTCCTCTGGAGGTTATCACATTTGATTCTGATACAGCTAGATTCTCACTAATGAAGAGGAGATTCTACAATGATGGCTTATACTCTCCTAATTATAGAGCTGTTTCTGTGGTAACAGAAGAAGAAACTGTCTTGGTTTGGTGGCTTACTGCATGTGTATCTTTAATATAAGAGGAATAAACAGGAAGTGAACAGTGATTTGTAGAAAACAGACAACACGGGAACTCTGTCCTGTTGCCTTGCTTGAACACAATGACAAAATAAAAATTGGTTAAAAGATAATTCTGGCTACTGTTTAAAGAAGTTTCCCATATAAACTGAGAACTTCAAGCTCCAATGTCCTTCATATGCCATCAAACACCGTAATTAATTATAGTACTACAAAAAGAACAGTATTCCCCGTTGTGGCTGAGGGGGAAAGCCTTATTCTTATTACTGATACATTGCTGCTGATAACAATTACTGCAGTGTCCAGCTCCCTCCCCTTTGTCTGTTGATTTATGCGGGTGTTGTCTCACAGAATTAGCTGATAATCTCATTATAGATAATCCTGTTTGTTCTTTCTACAAAACAATCTTGTCATGACTGGCAGAGCTCCCTTTTGTTCCCATTTCTCTTACCCTTTAGTTATTTCAGATAAATGCTTTTCTTGAGAAAGCATGGACTTTCAGAGTGGATGCTTATCCTGTGTACTGGTCATAATTCCAATCTATTCATCTCCCTTTACCTTTCAAAAAATATTTTCTTTGAGCTAAACAGCATACAAATATTAGCTGCAGCTCCTTCATGTTCAGTTCACATAATAATTCTGAAGAAATTAAAGCTTCTCAAACAATATTTTGGGCTTGCATTACCTTTCATGCCTTTAAAAAGTGGTCTCCACTACAAGGTTTCTTTATAGGCAACAAAGTAAAGAAGGCTCAAAGCTGCATTGCCTACATACATTTTTGGTAGTCAGATACTAAGGTGCTTAGTAAGGTAGATTCACTTAATCCAGGATATTTCTAAAGCATAACTAATCTTGAGTATATTTTTGGTGACTAGCAGTTCTTAATGAGGTTACTAAATGTGTGCAAAGATTGTTGAAGTGAATACAAGCATTAGGAACATTCACACAGTAAACATGGTGCTGAACAGCACTTGTATATACCATATCTACTATTTACCTTGTTATGTGCTTAATTGTATTCAACAATAGTATACTGACTTAATGATGATTTACACAAATATGCTTTGTATTTTTTGTTTTTCTTGTTTAGAGCTTGTGAAAAATGCCAAGGAAAATTAAGATTTTGTCCTTATCTTATATGACCTAGACCATGAATAAACCTGTTTTCCGAGTTTGTTTTAATCAGATAATCCTATTCTGAAGGGGTGACTTTCAAAAGTACTTCAGCACACCCTATTTAGCACAATAGGTTTTGCAGGTAAAGAAGGGTCACAAATTTCTTAATAGTACTTTTTAGACAAAAACTGTAATGTAGTTAGGTATACTGTAATTCTTCATCATTAGTTGTGATAGAATTTCTACATAAAATGGGGCCAGAAGTAATGGCTTATTTTGATTCAGCCTGGAAAAAAGCAGGTAAGGTTTTTGGGTATGTAACAAGAATAGTTCCACTCAAAAAACTTACCTTTAAACTTTTGGAACAACAAGTGTATGGTAAGACTATTTACAGCCTTAATGCTACATATGCATTGTACATTAGGAAGCAATTTCAGTAGTTACACAAGCTGCTGTTCCATCCTCTTCCTGTATCCAGTACCTCAAGACAGCCAGCCCAGAACTGCCATGCAAGGCAATAGGGGTTGTTCATGCTCTATAATAATTTTATATATATATGTATATAAAATCATGCTCTATAATCATTTATATACATATACATACATATATATATATATATACATAAACAAACTTTTCATTTGCAAAAAGCAAAGTTTTCATTCTAAACAGGAAGGACCATCCAATTGTGACAATGCAGAATGTAACTCAGGGGAAAAGGCAAAAGGTCTCAATGCAGCCCCTAAACTCACAGCAATTAATATTATGAGGACAGTTAAGTGGCTACATATTAGAGCCCGTATTTCAGTAGCATGTTACTAGTGAGAACTTCTACAGCAGAGTAAGTTGCCATGTAGCTGTCTAGCTGCTTAACATCTTTATGTTTGACTTCCTGAATTTAATGTTTTTGAGCTTTCTACCATGAGGCATTAGGCCTCTGCATTGGGTTCACTCAAAAGTCAGGCAGCAAGATGGGGTCCCTGTAAATGAAAGAGATGGGTTTACATCCTGACTCAAATTTATTTAAGGAAGAAGAATTGAAATCCATTTCTCCTGCCCCCCTCCCCCCGCCCCCGCCCCGAGATGAGCACCATAGTTAACTGCCCTCCAAAGTGGATTATTTTATACTAGTAGATATTTTAGACTATTCAATTTTTTTCTAGTTGTTATAGTGCTGAAATACCTGGTTGGATCAGGTACAGGAATCCCAGTACTTCAGAATTGTGTCCTAAGTATCAAGAGACAGAAGCAGTTCTCTTTTTCTTGCCCATAGTCTATCTCAATAATTTGCATGGAGAGACATAACTTCTACAGAAAAAAATGGAAGAAAATCGCCCCATTTGACATAGGAAAAATCTGCTCTCAAATTCGATCCAGAGGAGATCCCTGGTCACAATATGAGTGCTTTAATTAACAGGCTATTAGGTTATTAATAGAGCCCATATTTTCATGAGAGAAGCTGACCTAGAAACAAATGGATCCAGCTGAGATGCTGATGAGCAGAAATAGGAAGTTCTCACATGCACACACACACACACACACAGACTCCGTCATCATGTGAAAGGAAACATTTCCTGCTAAATGATACTGGTGTGGGGAACAGGGAGGCTGCGACCAACCTGGTAAATACACATCATCTTATGGTTTCCTTCTGAGCAGCTCTAATCAGTTCCAGTACTCCTAGCTCTGTGTGTTGGCTTCTGGACTTCCAATACTTAGGTCTGTCACAGGCAGAAGATGTGTGTTCAAGTCCCAAGTCCCATAATTTCTGTCTTGATGAAGAAGGAGTTACACATTCTCAATGATCACTGTTGCAGTATTCAGTATCAGTGATGTTCTCAAAGATTTGCAGCTGTGGAAGCATGTAAAACTGAGCCCAGACCTAACTGCCATGCTAGTGTCTTGCTCTTTACAAGTTCTCCTCTTCTCTACTCACACATTGCTCTATGGAAATGATTACTACACGAGAGAGGCCAGATCTGAAAACAAGTATATCCCATGGTTGTATTACTGCATAATAACAATAAGAATCTATTCAAAATGCACCTATTAAAATGACACAGGCAGTGTCCCAAGTGCTTACCTGTTTCAGAATTTTCCTCAGTTTCACTGGATTCTCTTCTTTAAAAACCTGACAGCTTCTGTTGTGCTGAATGCTAGCCAAGCACATTCTCTGGGTACTTCAGAATGTTGGCATGTTGACTTGAGAAGTCATGGGAGTCTCGTGAAGTTCCCACTGAAAGGAAAAGGGGAAACAACCCCATTTCTGAAAAGAGAACAAAGGGAGACCTGGGGAACTACAGGCTGTCCAGTCTTACCTCTGTGCCAGGCAATATCACAGAGCAGGTCCTGCTGGAAGTTGTGCTCAGGGACATGGAAAATGAGGAGGTGATGGAGACATGGGCAGTGGGATAGAGTGCACCCTCAGCAAGTTCGCTGACAACACCAAGCTGTGTGGTGTGGTTGACACACTGCAGGGAAGGGTTGCCATCCAGAGGGACCCTGACAGGTTTTGGCCTGTAAGAGCCACTTGAAATTCAACAAGGGCAAGTGCAAGGTCCTGCATGTGGGTTGACACAATCCCAAGGACAACTAGAGCAGCCCTGAGGAGAAGGACTTGGGCATGTCGGTGAAAGAGAAGCTCAACAAGCAATGTGTGTTTGCAGCCCAGAAAGCCAAGTGTATCTTGGGCTGCGCTGACCACCAGGTTAAGAGAGGTGATCCTGCCCCTCTGCTCTGTGACACTCCACCTGGAGTACTGCATCCAGCTCTGAGGTCCCCAGTACAAGAAAGTTGTTGGATCAAGTCCAGAAGGAGGGCCACAAAGATGACCAGTGGGTGGAAGCACCTTTCCCATGAAGACAGGCTGAGAGAGTTGGGTTTGTTCAGCCTGTAGAACAGAAGGTTCCAAGGAAACGTTTTAGTAGCCTTCAAAAAACATCCTAGCACTCCAGGATATGGTTTAGTTGACATGGTGGTATTGGACAAACAGTTGGACTTGATGATTTTAAAGGTCTTTTCCAACCTTAAAGATTCTATGATTCTATCATTCCAGTACCTGAAGGAACCTACAGGAAAGCAGGAAAGGGGGTTTACAAGGACATCTGGTTACAGGATGAGGGGAAATGGCTTTAAATTAAAAGATGGTAGATTTAGGTTAGTTATTGGGAAGAAATTAATTAAAATGAAGGTGGTGAGGCACTAGCACAGGTTGCTAGGGCAGGTCAGATGTGGCTTTGGGCAGCCTGGGTAGTGGAGGGTGTCCCTGCCCATGGTAGGGGTTCTGGAACTAGGTGATCTTTAAGGTCCCTTCTAACCTAAGCTAGTCTGTGAGTCTATGGTTCTATGTGAGGTAATGGCTTTTTCAGACAGCTGCTCTTCCTTCTGCTGCCCCTCTTGCCAGTTCCAGCCTGTTTACCTCATCTCTATTTGCTTTTACCTGTAGAAGTCTTGCAAAACTCTGCAATTGGGCAGTTCAGGGACAGAGTCAAGGAAACTCTTGAGTATCTTCTCCAGTTCAAGCCTGGGAGGCAACCATATACAGATGCTCGCCATGTGCAACTCTTGAGTATAACTTAGTTCAGGCTACTGAGTGCTCTGTTGGGGGATTTGTCTTCTGTATTGAACAAAACCATTATCAGTTTTGAGATAACAACTCAACAGAGCATCCTGAAGAACAGAGCTATGTTTTAATTCTACTCTCAAATCCATCTGTGTTGAGCAAAGATACTGAATATCCACCCAAATTAAAACTTGCTTATATAATTTTCTGAATCAAACTTTTATAGGTGGCCTGCTTTTTCTTCAAGTGCTTCACTTCTGCTTCATTGTAGCTGTGATCCTGGCATCTCAACAGGAGGAAAGTATGTCTGTTCCCTCGTATTACAAACAATGGAATTTGAGATAAAAACATTTTGAGGAGGAGAAACTCTAAGTCACAGTTTCTTTTTAATAGTTGAATTAGACATGCAGCGGCAATACCACCCAGTAGGTACATATAGAGAGATATCCACATAGAGGTATTCATGCTCTTTGTATTTAAAAGGACACACAGAGGTTTTTTGCTTTACAGGAATTCCCACAGACTTCTAGACGCGACATTGATGAGAGCATGCTGTCTCTTGCCTCAACAATTTCAATTGATTTTATTAAGAAAAAGGAATCATGGAATAGCATCTGCTGCAAAAGACAGTATCTCTCTTTCTTATTTTGACATAATAAGTGCTGACAGAAAAGAGCATAGAAGTGTATCTTCTGCAAGATGTCTCAAATTCTCTGATGGCTGTATTTGTATCAGAACCAGTGTGGCCAGTAGGTCTGGGGAGGTGATTGTGCCCCTGGACTTGGCATTGGTGAGGCTGCACTTCGAGTGCTGTGTGCAGTTCTGGGCTCCCCACCATAAGGAGTACATTGAGGTCCTGGAGCGAGTGCAGAGAAGGGCAACCAGGCTGGTGAAGGGGCTGGAGGGCAAATCCTATGAGGAGTGGCTGAGGGAGCTGGGGGTGTTTAGCCTGGAGAAGAGGAGGCTGCAACTACCTGAAGAGACGTTGTAGAGAGGTGGGCGATGGTCTCTTCTGCCAGGTGACAGGGGAAGTGGCACAAAGCTGTGCCAGGACAGGTTCACATTGGATGTTAGGAAAAAAAATGTTACTGAAAGAGTTGTCAAGGCCTGGAACAGGCTGCCCATGGAAGGGGTGGAGTCACCTTCCCTGGATGTGTTTAAAAAAAGGATAGATATAGGATAGTTGCACTCGATGATCTCAAAGGTGTCTTCCAACCTTGTGATTCTGTGATTCTGTGATTCAGTGCTGTGTTTGGGCTGTAATTTTCAAAGGCGTACAAGGATGTAGGTATTCAAAGCAAAATGTCTGTATCTTAAGCTAGAGAACTTCCAGTGCATTAGGAATAAATACAAATGTGTTCAGTGCAAAGATATGCCTAACAGCATGAAAGATGAATTCTGCACTGATTGTGCTAATTGCCTTCAAGAATCTTGCAAAGTGTAGGACCAAAATAGTAAGTGGTGGATGGCTGCAATACTAAAGTAGAGAAAGAAGATGTGGAAGACAGTGAGGGGGGTCTAGTGGTTATTATGTAACAATTAACAATGACATGTGATCAACTGGGTTTGTCACAGTTAAATATACAGTTGAAAAGCACTGAAAGTTTAATGAAATGTTAAACCGTATGTATTTATCTACAGAGGTGGTTCCTAGTAATTAAATTGCACATTTGTCTCAAGATGCAAGAGAAAGATTGGAAGCAAAAGATCTGATCAGAGTGATAGCACAAAAGTGATAAGAAAATACAGTAGACAAGTTACAGATACAACACAATCAATATCTTGGAGGCATCTGACAGATAGGCTGGAATAGGTGGCAATTAAAAATAGGCTTCAGGAGACATCATGACAGACTGAACCAAAGAAGATAATTTAGGGGAATTCTAAGTATAAGGAACAAGTGATCATTGAGCAGTTCATAGGAGTGTAACTGGAAACAAAAAGACAGTGAGAATGGAACTTCTGAGCTCATCTCATGCTGAGCTTGATAAGGTCAAAAAAAGACCTAGAAAACAGTGCAGCATTTGCAGGATTTGGTAGACGAAGTGGAGCAAGAGGAAAATGCACATAATGTGGGAGTATTATATGACAGCTACAGCACATCTAGACAAGAATATAAACTGCAAGTGTGAAAAAGAACATAGTTCAAACATTGGGAATTTTAGAAATTAATTATTAAAACCAGAGAGATGAGGGAAAGGATTTTGTGGGGTGGTAGGATAAGATAGCTAGCTATGCAAACTGACTTTGTTAGACTAAAATAGTGTTTCTCCAAAATTTTTCAGTGTATTGAAATAGACAGTAATAAGTACCACAAAACTTCTTACTCATTACAGTTTACAAACTTCCATTTGCAACATCCCTTGCACAGAAAAGACACATCAGCTGAACAGCAATGTGGGTTCTGGAAAATAAAAGTGGGAGTAGACAGGAAGATTGACTCCTCTGTGTCTTCTTAAGGTGTTCTGGGAGTCAAGGCACAATTATAAAATTTGCTGGAGGGACTGAAATTAGATGATCTTCACCAGTCCTTTTGATGTTACTAATACTTTTGCTGCTTATAGAAGAAAAAAAAAAGACACAAAGGGTACTTGGTGAGTTTAGAGGAAGTAGAAAGAAAATTGGACTTGAAATAAATAAAGACAAAACCAGCTATGACTTTAATCTGACAGGAGGATTTTAGACAAGCTTCTCTAGCAGGTGATAACTGTAGATAGCAAAATTTTGGTAGTGATAGAGTTCAGAGTATTAACAATCAGAATATCAGTGAGAACACTGATGTTAATGCAAATCTTAGGAAATAAATGGAATAGGAGTGTATGTTCCTTTATTTTAAAATCAGAAGACAAGAGTTTAGGATATACCAGACCATTATATTTTGTTTTAAATAGCTGTGACACTTGGTCACTTACTGAACAGACAAAGAAGGAAACTAAATAACTTCAGAAATAAAATACTGCTTAAGGATGTGTGACTAAGAATTAATTAGGAATGACGAAGGAGTCAATAAAGTACATAAATAGTGATTCAGTGGGCAAAGAGTGTGGTTAGAATGATCCAAGACAGATCAAGAAGCATCTGGGAAAAGCCTTTCCACTGCTGCTTCAAGCTGGTCAATCAAAACGAAGCAAAGTGGAAACAGTAAATTGAATTTATGTTCTTAACACACATGATCAGCCACACAAAAACCATGCCATAACAGAAGAAGCCATGAGTCATTATGATCGCTAAAATCAGGAAAGGGATAAGGAAGCAAGTACAGGGGAATGAAATGGACCACCAGCAGAGGCTTGTCCCTTGCAGGCACAGCCAGATGCAGTAAGGGACAGACATATAATAGACAAGTACATTGTGATTATGGTCTGCCAAATGGTGAGCAGACCAAATTGTAAGCCCTATCACCATTTACATCGTTCCTAGGTTTACTCATCTAGATCTCAAAACAAACAAAAGATGAGCCCCCCATTTTAAGAGGTTCTACTTCAGCTTGAACAGAAGTGTGGACACATTTCAAGTCAAAAAAGAAGTAGGGAACGTCCAGCTGCTGCTAATGCCAATGCCTGTGAGGTGAAAGTGAGCTGGGCTGTAGGTGCTCATTATGCACACTGTACTACTGGGATAGCCACACACAACACTGAAATTAATAACAAAAACTGAGATGTAGCTGACTGCTAATCCGTAATATGCTGGAGAAGATGCATGAGGTTCTTCTCTGTCCAGAATTATCAAGCAGGCTGTGGATTTAAAGACATTTAATTGCCATTATGAAAGAAAAATCTTTCACACTTATTTTCTGGAGACTATATCTTTTTGTCTAAGTATCTGAAAATGTACCCACTGCTGCCCTGTAATGCACAGTAGTGAAAAATCATGCTCCTGGTTCTTGCATTTAAAACATTAGCCCTGGAACTAAATTATACCTCTGCGTCAAGTAATTGTATTTCATGTAATTCAAACTATCACAGATGCAGTTATATTGTAGCTTTCCTAATATGAGGCCACATTCCTGAAATCAGGAAAATAGGGGTTTTTTTGAAGAGCAGATGTAAGTTTTGGATGTTCATGTTTGAGGACGCTCCCCAATGTATCTAAGGCAGCTGTGTGTAAAATGTTCTTGTCCACCACGATGCAGCTACCACGGGCGACTGCCAAACTCTTCACTCTGTATTTAATGGAACTGTGAAGGAAGTCTTATCTTTGGGGTTGGAAATCTAGAGTAGGGTATTTCCCTCCTGTAAGTGATTATATAACAGAATTGCTTTTAGCTAGCAGTTTAAAACAGATGTAAAAGATGCCCCTGTGACTTCTGGGAAGAGTCAGTGGCACAGGAAGAAGAGAAATTATTTTACAAATACTTTCCAGATTTAAGAACAGAGTGCATCAAATGTGACCATACAAGCTTAACTGAAGTTGAAGTTGGATCTATATTTTAAGAATACAAAAACAACTTGGGGTGAGTCACTGGGGAGGCAAAAGTAACCACAAAGTTTGTGCACAGTCTATACAGTGAGCTCGACATGGTTTCCAAAACCTTTAATTTCTGTTGGTTTAGGGGAACTAAACACATCCTTTAAACAAAACGCTGTTTTTGCAAAGTTTATGCTTTGCAAAAATGAAAAAAATACTGAAGACATTAACTCTTCAGTGCTGTAATGACAACAAACGTGGGAAGGTTATCTGCTACTGAAAGCCTTGCACGCAGGCGACCTTGGAAATGGGCATCTGAGCTACGGGCCTGGCCTGCAAACTGTTCATTGAAGAAAATGAATATTTCTTCCTACTGCAGAGGGTCCAGCAGAGGGCCACAAGGATGATGAGGGGGCTTGAATGCTTCTTGTGTGAGGAAAGTCTGAGGAAGCCGGGTCTGTTTAGCCTGGAGAAGACAGAGGGGATCCCATCTATGCTTCTAAATAGCTGAAGGGCAGGTGTCAAGAGAGTGGGGCCAGACTCTTTTCAGTGGTGCCCAGTGACAGGACAAGGGGCAATGGGCACAAACTGGAGCACAGAGAGATCCAGCTGAACATGAGGAAAAACTTCTGCACACTGAGGGTGACAGAGCACTGGGACAGGCTGCCCGGAGTGGTTGTGGAGTCTCCTTCTCTGGAGATATTCATAACCCACCTGGATGCTGTCCTGTGCAATCTGATCCAGGTGACCCTGCTTTAACAGAAGGTTGGACTAGATGATCTCCAGAGGTCCCTTCCAACCCCTGTTGCTCTGAGATTCTAGGATTTGCCTGAGCTGCAACCACATTATTCCCACTTCTCACAAGGGGAATGAAAGCCTTTCACAGATTCTACTTTGTAAGTGCAAAGTCTGTATAATTTTTTTTTAAAGTCACTCAGTAAGACAGTGTTGAACTGGAACTTACATTTTTGTGTTTTTTACTAGGTTTATTCAAAGTATGTATTATATTTTCAATGCCACAGGCACTTCAAAGTGTAAGTGCATTTGTCTTGCTTAAACTGAAAAAGAAATAGTTACCTAAAGTGTCCTGCACATTTGCCTCAAGGAAACTGTGTATGAGACAGCTAATTGCTTCAGCAGCATGTGTGACAGGGCAATAGATGGCTTTTTCACCCCTTCTGTAGAAGCCAAGTCACGCTGGAGAAAGACTTCAAGTCTCATCAAGCAGCAAAAAAGACTGCAGGAGACTGAATTAGTGCCTGAAGTGGAGTAATTGGGATACTTTCATGGACTAATGGAAAACTGGGTTCTGGTACCACTTAAAGGTCTATTTGTGTGTAACAGCATCTAGATTTACATGCAGTCCTTGGATCAGGGGCTAGAATTCAGATCTCCCCTGCTCCTGACAAGTAGCAAACAACACATTGAAATTACATTCTCATAATCTCTCCCATTTTAGCAGGAATCGGGAAAAATCTGTGCCGGTCGTGTTTTGTATTGGCTATCTTTAGGAATCTTTTGCAATGAGAACACTGACCTAAGGCAGTTCCTTGTACTCTGAGCTCAGAAAAATCAGTTATGAAAGCCAAACGCTCAAGGGCGAGGCAATGTCTGACTTTGAAGCGCCTAACAAAGCAGCAGATATTGGAAGCCAGGGTTTCCAAAAACTCATTCAAAGCCTTCTCTAGCCTCAGGTCTGTTTATCTCAATAGGCATGGGAAAACAGCTCACAGCATCTGGAACAGAGTAATTTCCTGCAAACTAATATTCAAAATCGTAAACCTACACTCATGTAATGTTACTACATGTATGACCCCCTGGCTTATAAAGTACTGTGTGTTAAGGATAAGGCTGACAGAAAATGATACAGATGCTGTTTAGAGTACAGGAGGAAATATGCTGAAATAAGTCATTATTTGGCTATTATCTATGTAATCCAGGGGCCAAAAACATTGAGAACAGATTATTCCTCCCTGTGTATATTGAGGAAGAAAAGGTTACCCAAGGTTTTCTATGCATTTGGCTCAGGGATGCTGCAATACAAGAACATGTGATTTGTTAGGGAAATCCTATGTGACTCTTCTACCAAAGCTAACCAAGTAAACAAGAAGTGAGCGGGAACTGTCTGTACAAGGACTTTTACTGGAATCATTCGGAAGCTTTTGAATATAATCAGGCTTCCCTGGGAGGTTCCCTCTGTGTTAGATCTGTTGCTGCAGGCATCATCTCTCAAACAAATGAACTCGGAACAACTTAAGATTTTGGACTTCAGGAAAGGCTTTTCACCCCTTCAGAAGTTCAGGGTCATTTCATCATACTGATTTCTATGCGGGTTGATAGGCTTCTGTAAAATACACTCTACACTTCTATTCTTTACAGGAAAGAAATAGCTTAAAAATAATTTATTATACTTTTGACCATAACATTCTTGCTGATAATCTTCATGTATAATATGAATATCTTTATAAGGCCACAGTTCATCTTCTTGCATATTTCCACATGTGGCTTTTCAGACATTCAAGCTGGCATCTGTCTCTGTTATTAAATCTAAAATGATTCAAAACTTCCTATCTTATTCTAAGCCTTCATCTATGAAAACCACCAATGTAATTCTTTTCTTGACTCCAATGAAAAGCATATGGGGACCATTGAATGCTGAAAGCTCAGGTCTATCATAATGAAGTTATGTCTCTCAAGAAAAGACAAATTCTTCACTGAAAGAGTTGTTGGGATGTGGAACAGGTTGCCCAGGGAGGGGGTTAAGTCACCATCCCTGGAAGTGTTTAAAAGACTGGAGATATGGTTTAGTATAGGACAGGAACAGTTGGACTTGATGATCTTAAAGGTCTTTCCCAACCTAATCATTCCATGATTCTGTGAAGTCAATGCAAAGTGTTCTTAAAAATTTGCAAACAGAAGACATAAAGATCATTGCTGAGAAAGTTTTAACTGACCAAAGCACCTCAGCTCAGTTTTAGAAATTATAGTTCTCATTCTTCACTGATGTTTGCAGAGGTACATCAAGATCTATTCAGTTCCTGTAACAGAATATGGACATTATTTTTTTTTAAATTATCAATTAAAAATACATTTCCTGTATTCTAATATCAAAGTGGTTGTATTCAGATTTTGTTGACGGTATGTTTAGGTGTACTTACCCTTCTTTTGCTCCATGTTTCTCTTCATGTCATTTCCTTGTGCAAGCATTTGCACATTATTTCAGAGTGAGGATGTCCACTCAGAACTGTTCCTTTCAGAAACAAACATGAATGGTGGGCGTACATCACCTCTGAAATTGATCTTGTTTTTATTGACTGTTGGACTATGCTCAGTGACAAAAGTAGAGCAATATTTTTATGCCAAAGTTTGGGAACCACCAGGTTTGTAAAGCCATGTCCATTGTCCTCAGAGAAACTGTCCACCTTTCCACTTTAACCACTGGAGCCCCACGCTTTCCATCAGTTTCCTGTACAGTAATCACCTGTGAAAATTATTGACATGTACACTGACACTTCCAAATTGTTTCAGTGAAGAATATAAAAAACCTAAAACAACCCAAACCTCTTCAAATCTATATACTTGCACAAGACATACTTGTTGAAGACTGGACACCGTGTGTTTAAGTTTTGAGGTTGGCTGACTGCTCTTTAGGTTGTAGCAGTAACCAGGATAACAGTGAAACATCACTGAGGACATTGAGCAACTGTTCAGTACTCAGTAGTTATACTTTGTATACTATCCTTTTGGGTAGTTTTGTATGAGCCGTCCAAGTGATACTGCCTCTCCCACTCCACATTTAATTTGGGCAACTCAGAAAATGCAGGCTCTAGTAGATGATACCCAACCAGAGAAAGAGTAATAGACCTCTTGTGAAGTATTCTAGTTTACCTGCAAAGAACCTAGCTACCCCTGGGTAGACTGGAGTCCAAGAGCTGGAATCTCTTCCACTGATTGTAGTTCCCTGTTTCTTTCAGCCAGCACTCCCAGGAGCTCTCATCTAACTTTCTCAGGTGTTTGTGGCAAGTGCTTCTGCAGTGACAGCTAGCATTTCAACACTACTTTCTCTTTGTGTTAATTTCTTCATCTGTTGGCTATAGACACCCTCACAAATACACACTGGAAGACTCCTCTCAACAAACCTTTGGGGCAGTCAAAACATATCCAAGTTGAAAACACTTTCTGCCAGTTTTTGGGTTTGTTTTTTTTTTAAAGTAACAGTAGACTCACACTTTCCTTGGACAATTTTTGGTTTCACTTACACTCTTCTGAAGAAGAGGGAAACTGGATAAATGTAGTAAGGATGCTGAAACACCTCAAGACAGTCCTGTGACAACCAGAATCTTTTATATGTCTTTTGCAGACCTGTGAGATCAGTGCCACAAGATGTGCTTTGTAGAGATTCCAAGCTCTTGTCATCAAAACCATGTCAATAGTACCACACTCTCAAGGATAATATCTGGGGAGGCAGATATTGCTGATGCCTCAGGCAGCTCTATGCACTTTCTTTTCTCCAGGTCTGGATCACCACATCCTCTCTTGGCTTTCAGAAGCCACTAACACCTAAGGTTTTGCTGCTTGGATCAGTAATTCAAAAATAGTGTAATGGAGGTCCTCCTCTGCCCACGGAATGTCACAGATACTTCTTTATCTAAGCAATTGTGGGTTATTTTAGATGTTATAGAATCATTCTTTTGATCCAATTAGGCTCAAATAGGAGGTATTAAAGGTCACAAAAAGCATAGACTGGAAAGGTAATATTTTGTGGAACAAATCCCCTTGATAGAGTTAATTGCTACTTCTGAGTTTTGTAAAACCAAACTGGGTACTTATACTAATAAAGCAAAAATAATACATAAAGTGTACCAATCTGGAACTAAGGGAAAGCCAATTTCTGTAATTAAAGAAACCTATGCAATTTAGATTGTACAGATTGGTCAGCAATTAATCCTAATGTATTGAGATTATTTGGGAACTGCCCAATGTTGTTTCTCTTTTGCCTAAAAAAAAAAAAGAGGATTTCATGCATAAAATCATTCCTCAAGAAAAAGCAAAGTGTGTTGATCCTGAAACTTGTAAAGGTTATTCAGTGCTGTGTTAATTTCAAAAGTAAAATTGCAAAATCACAAATTGTGTGTTAATTACATTTGTTTGCAAGAGCAAGCATTAACACATGTTTTAAACATTGTTAATTGGCCTTTGGGAATAAAATTATGGGGGAGGAATGAGTCATAGTGGTAAAGTATCAATCTTTCTAATGATAAAGTCACTAAAGTCATCCTCCCTGCTCCATGCATCTTCTTCTGGAAAAGCTTTGCAAAGGCATAGGTCATACAGTAGAGAGTTCAATTCATTTCTCAGTAAAACTGACAGCAAAAGTCTGCATATAGAACTGATCTGCTCCTGCATGCGTCGAAAACAAAGGTTCACAGTCATTGTGCCTAGCCAGGTTTGACATTAAACATTCATGCTAACAAATGTAGAGCTCAGTTTTTGTGCCTTAATATAATTTGAGTTACATAGCTTTATCTTTCCAAACTGCTGGAAGCTGCAAATGACTAGCTAAACACCAAGATAACCTTTCCTCTCTAATCTTTGGAGCCCCATGCTTCCCATTTGTTTCCAGTACAGGGATTTCCTGTGAAAGTTATTTCTCTGCACAGTGCTGCAGTATCAGAAGAAAATTTAAGGCTTCTCTAGGAGGCTATTTAGTGGGTTCTTTCTGCAGCTTGTGGTTTATCCCAAAAGGTAGGAGTAGCATCACATTTGATCACTGACTGCTGCAGTACGAAATGAGGGCCAGCTCTCCAGATATTTCTGTGCAGTAAGTGTAGTCTCTCTGGCAACCACTATTGGTGAAAAAAAAAACACCAAAAAACAATGATTTATGCAACCACTGTAATCTGTGGAGGATATAAACTTGTCTACTAATTTTGGAGCCTCACTCTGGAGTTGTGGGCATGGAAGCAGGGAGATGCCTGCTTTGGTATCACCGCAGGACGGTGCTGCTCTGTACTCCCAGCTCAAAACACACTCTCCTTACATCCTGAGAGTCTGAGAGTCACCTTTTCTCATTGCTGCTGGGCTTTGGCTGGCGTATACCAGTGGCTACTGACTGTAGCTCCCACCTCCTCCACATGTGGAAGGTTTGGGGGAAGTTTTTACCACTTCAGCCTTAAAGAAAAACCTGTTACCAGCACAGCTTGTGTTAAACTGTAGGAGTGGAAACTTCAGCAGGTATTTCTGTCCGGGCTCTTTTGTGTGGGTTTTTCTGTGGGAGGAATTGGGCCATTCTGGAATAGCTTGACACAAAGTGTTGTGTCCCTCTGAGGTCTGTGAAAGTGGTAGGATTGCACAAGATGGGTCAAGGTTTCTGCCTGTAATAAGGGACAGGGTGAATCATAGTATGACTGTCTCGGGTAAATACAAGTTCCTCAGAAAGACTAACTTCTGTGTGAAAAATACATGGCCTCTGCACCTGATTACTCAAAATGCTCAAAAAATCCATGCCCTGGAGCAGGGACCAGAAGTTTGCACTTACCCCTCCATACCCAGGCATAATCACCTCCCTTTCTGCTCCAGCCTCTGCTGCCTCTGTATCATCACTTTTACTTTTTGAGGGATGGCCATGATTCAAAAGCAGAGTGGACAGTGCCCTCTAGCCTAATGAGATGGTCAGAGCACCCTGCAGACATGGGAAACATCCTCTAGAACACCCTTGCCCATTGCACCCAGGTTTCTCCACCACCCAAACAAGTTTTCAGGGGTTTCAGGCCACAAATGCCAGTGGGGGAGGCCTGAGGATTGTGAGCATGTAGCACAAGATGTAACACAGAAGACTGATGTCAGTGCCATTATCTCCAAAGCCAGGGGGGAATCCATCTAAACATGACTTCACACAGTGAAGTCATCCCAAAGGTCAAGTTCTTCAGTCTTCCTTCACATCAGTCTTGCTAATTACAGGCACAAGAATGAAGATTGTATGTAAGACCAAGGGGTCTGGAACAAGGCATGGTGGAATTGCTGCCCATTGGTGCCTACCAAAAGGTGGAGAAAACAGCTGTGTAGGAAAAGCAAAACTGAGAAAAGTGATGAGAAAACAGGAATTTCCTTTTGTTTAGAACAAGTGCCCAGTGCTCAGCTAGGCACTGAATGGGTTTGTAATTATATATTTTAAGTTCAACAAAGAGTATGTCTGGGCTTTGATTTTTCTTTGAGTTCTCCATTTTCTTTTAAATGAAGGAGGACTAGCAGTCTAACCAAAGTGTGAGGAAATAAAAATGATGAGTGCTGCAATGCCCATCATTTATGCATGTTCAGCTCCAGTCTGCATTACACAGCAGTGCCATGCATAAACCAGGGAAGAGGTGCAGGCTCAAAAGGCTTTCAGCATCTGGAGCCTGCAGCAGCCAGCATGACAAAACAAAACACCTTTGCTGGGGCTTCACACTGAAGTGCCTCTAAAATTGGAATTAGGACCCTAATAAAGGCTTCCTGGATGTATGTGATCACAAAAGCAAGGTAATCCTCATGGGCAATATGTTCCAGCTGGTAGCCAAAAGACTTGTTTACAGAGGCTTGTGGTGCATGAGCATTGCATCCCGTGCTCACAAAGAATGGGGTCCAGATGATCTTTGCAGTTAGGGACGCAGTGCTGCTCCCTCAACTGTCACAGCAACAGACAAAAGGCAAGTTCCCTTTTTTCCTCAGGTTCCTAGTGTCTGTCCATCCTGGATACTGCCAGTGTGCTTTGGTCCCCAGTCACTCCTGAAATACTCCAGTCTAGTGGCTAAGGCACATAGCTGACGGCTGAACTCACCACCTCTTCCAGACCGAGGACAGCCTAGAGCCCAGGACTGTGGTTTCACACGCAGCAGGAGTCCTCCTTCAACTTTTGCCCTTGGCTTTTTACTCCAGCCCTATACCCCTTCAGGCTCTGCCCTTGGCTGTTTATTCCTGTTTGTTCCCACCTCCTGCCAGCCCTCTAGCAGCCTGATTTTGTGTTCAGTGTAATTCACAGCAGGGGAACTATCACTTTAAAATATACCTTGAGGGGAGGTTAATTAAAAGGAAAAAAAAAAGAAAAAAGGAACTGAAGGAACTGCTTCCTTGATCTGTTTTACTGTGTATGTGCATGGAAAGATTTACGCTAATGCAATGCAGGGCAGGATCACAGAAGAAGTGACATAATAGATGCTCAAGTTCATACTGCTGGCAGGAAAAGTACCTGCCAAACCCTGATCTAGGCCAGCACATGTGTTAACTCAGGCTGTGCCTCGTGCACTCAGTGTTACCTGTTTCCTGACTCCCCGTGGGCTGTGCTGAGAGCCGGGAGCACCAGAGCCAAGTGCAAATGGGAATCAGTTCCAGCTCAGCGCTGACAAGTCAGGTTCTATGACACTGGCATGGTTGCTCTCTGCATCTCAGGTGACCCAAGTGGGGATGGAAGCTGCCTAGACATCCAGCTTGGCAAAGAGAGGGAACAAGACAGAGCATGCTCAGCCACACGATTTTCAGTATGTATGTCTATTTCTGGTGCCTCCAGTGCTGTCCACACATGTTCCAAGAAGTGTTTTACAGCAAATAGTTTTCTGCCCGAAGAAGCTCAATCTTGCAGCCCTGACGCTTCAACAAATCATTCTCTGGGTGGGCAGCTCCTTTGGCTTTGCTAAGGATGTGCAGAGGTAGATTGTGATCTCTGTCGAACTGCAAACTAGTGAAAGCAAAGGTGCTCTTTATGCCAGGAAGGGAGGGTGTGAGGATGTACGCAGGTATGCAATTAACTGGGTGCTAGGTTAGGATTCCACATCACTGTTAAGAGATGTTTTTGTTTAAAAATAAAAATGCAACAGGGGACAAAATATAGGTCCACCTTGATGGAAACTCCTGGAATAGATGCAAAACTCACCATAATGTTTAACCTAATGCAAATAATCGCTGCTTTTACAAAATCTTCTTTTAAACTGACTTTCAAATATGCTGGGATTATCTTCTTCACTACAGTCAAAAATTCTGGTTTGTGTACAAATACAGACCTTTTATTAGCCTGCAAGAACTATCATTAACCAGGACAAGTGAGATGCACCAAACAATAATACTTCCAAAGTCAGGTCCAGAAAGGATAAAGCTGCTTCTAGTAAATGGGTTTTGCCATTGTGTCCTTCAAGGCCACACATTAGGGTATCCCATTATTTAATACCATAATATCTCAAGCTCTGATGAACACTGCTAAGTGGTATTGTACACCTAAGAAATTACATGGAAAGGCTGGCAAATACAGAACTTCATATGCTTCTGAAAAGCATTTGTTACATATCTCCACCTGCCTTCTGGCTGAGTTGTCTTTGTCTCACAGCTTTTATGCTGATGCACCAAAATTTGATTTCCAGCAGTGACTGGGCTTACAGCTCAGTCCAAGGGTAGTATAGGAGAAGGAGTATTTACTTCCCTGGATACGGTTCAGTGGGGAAGGAGGGTGTTGCTGCCTGGAAAATTTGTGCAAGGAGAATTTTAAGAATCCTAACCACTTACTCAGGATTCACTGATGCTGGCAGCTAAGATGAGCTACATGAATTCTGGTTGAATGGCTCCTGTTGATGTAGAGATCAGCTCTGGAGTGCATGCAAAGTTCATAACAGCTAAGGGTGCTACAAATTCATCAGACATGTTCAGGCCATGAACTGAAGCACAGGAAACGTGAAGTATCAACTTGTTAGCTCCACAGTACAGGGGACAGAGTATGGGATCTCATCAAAACAGAGAAAGCATGGCAATCTCTAGCTGATAAACTGGTGAGCAGAAAGGTATGGCTGACAGGAAGGGCACTGCACTGGGGACAGTGCCAACACCACAGCAACAAGAACTGCTAAAAAGGAGCACAGTTGAAAGCTGCACAGAGCAAGGTGGTATGTTGGAATGCAATACACTGGTGTTGGAGAGCCAACGGCAAGCCTTGTAATTTTAAGACTGTATGAATGTCTGAGATGTTCTCAGGATCTTTTATTTGTGGATTTCCATGTTTCTCTGGCTACTACAAATCTAAATTAGCTTCTGACTCTCATAAATCCTCTCTTTCATGATCTAATTAGACCCTTCCACTACTGTGCAAAGTAAACCTCTTCAATTTCATATCCATAAATCAGACTTAGTTCTAGGGCTGGTTCCACCAATCCTTCCTCAGTCAGTAAGATCATTGCCATTTGCTGTATTTCTTCAGAAATATATATTTAGCTCCATTTCTTTCCAAGAACTATGCTGTATCTTATTTCACTGACCTGAAGACTGACTTCTCATGCTGCTGTAAAGGACTCAGCAATGAGACACATCCAACATGATGATTAAGCATGTGCCGCACTTTATACTGCCAGTACTGCAGGATGGCACAAGTGTTTAGGTTGGGAAACAGACCCCCAACTGCTAATCAGCTAACAGCATGCAAGTTGTTTTAGCAGAGGAATTTCAGCAATTTCTTGGGCAACTGAATGAAGTAGGAATAGAAATGTTAGCATGTGGAAGCATCAGAAGATGCAAAATAGTGCAAAGAATGAGCCTTAATGGACATGATGGACATGAATGACAGGAGTCAAATCAAGAAATGGTTAAAAATGTGTTATTTTGAGACCACAAGACAGGATCAAAGGTTCAGTCCTCTTGCTCTGATAAAGCTAAAGCACAGGCAACAATGTCACCCCCAAAACCATGTTTTGATAACATGGTCTCAGAAAACATATTCCCAAAAGGAAGACAGACGATAGCCATAAAGATGACAAAATGATGGAATAAGGTAATGGGCAGAAACTTTTATAAAGGCTCCTGGAGGATAAGACTAGCAAAGGTCAAGCATAACAATTGCTCAAGTCAGGAAGATGTAAAAACCCTGTTCAAAAAAAAAGGTTTGTTTTTGCCAGTCAAGACAGACCCATTGTACTTAGTGAGGACTCGAACAGTTGCTGCCCCTTGTCCTCTGCCCTACACACAAATGACCCTGGTCAGACCACTTGACACTTGGCAGTGTGACAATGAAATCCACCTGCCAGCATCTCTGAACTGTGTAGGAGAAGCTTCACCTTCACTGCTGAGCATAAGGGTCTTATTACTGGCAGTCACTCCAGTATTCCCACACCACGTATTTTTCAGGCATCTGAGGCAGACTTCTTTCTCAGTGAAAGGAAGTGCCTTCAGCTTAACTGGTTTTGGCAAGTAGTGTTATTCTTTCCATTTTTTTTTTAAATTCATGGCACCATCTAAGTTAGTTCAGGTCAACAAATCAAAGTCCGTCATTGCTTCTCCCTGAAAATCCAAAACCCACAATGGACTGTACAGTTTTCCAGCAGACTGGGGAGACCAGGGAATTTTCTGAAGCCCTTCAGCAATATGTTGCCAACATGTCACTAGGTTTACAGGCATAGGTCCATAATGATGAAGAAAATCCCCTGTATTTGAAAAATACTAATTACAAAGAGTTTATTTCTCAGGGGTCATTGCAATAATTTCCAGGAACAGCTTTGGGCCAGCTTGACAACACAGGGATGCTTCCACTGAGACCTCATAGGAAAGAGCTGTTGCTTCGTGGGTGCACCAAAACACATGCACTATCCACAGTACTTAAGGTTGTTTTTGGCATGGACAGAGGCTACTCCTGCTCTTATCACAGCCAGAGTGAGTTTTGTTATTGGCTTCCCTGAACACATTCAGTCAGACCCAAACTTGCTTTGTTGGTTGTATTACATAACCAATTTATTTTCTGTTTTAAACAAGGATAGTCCATAAAAAGACTCATTGGCAGACCTTTGCTGGCAATATTATACATTTATAATCTCTGTTTTTTGTAAATGCTGGTAGAAGTACTGCCTCTCACACTTCTGATTAAACCGTACGGTTTGTAAAATGTGCACACAACTTCTCAGCAAAGGAAGTTCTCTAATATTCTTTATTGACTGGAGGAAAGTGGGTGCCAAATACAACTGTGAAATGGGAAACAATGCACAAAGGAAAAGTTCCAGAACATCAACACATCCGTTCCTTTCCTCTGCCATAAATAACCAACACACCCTTAAATACAAGACTAAATGGCTCCAGGAAACTCTCATTAATGAAAACGTCCTAACTGGGCTTCTCACTTTCATTTGGAATTTACATGCCCCAAGAAGATTTTTTCCCGACCTAGACTACAGATATACTGTTCACTAAGTAATACTAAGCACTGAGATAAACTCATATAAACTATCTGGAGAGACTTAAGCCTTCCTCTCGCACTGTCCAAAATGTTAGTGTTGAAAGGCACAGCCCCGCTGCTGTTAAAATCAATGACAAAATCCTACACTGAGTATATAAAGACCCAATGTGTGTTACAGCATCTGCCCTTCAGTTCTCTGGACGCTAGAGAGAGCTAAGGCATGTCCTGCATATATGTACCTCATGCAGATAAGTTTTGTTATAAAATTTAGCAGCCATGATATTTCAGAGGGAAGGTCTCATGATGAGACAGGATGCATAGATTGGATATTTTCTACAGATAAGAAGTAATAGACCAGTCATTTTCCTAGCAGTTATTTATATTCAAATTAGCATATTTCACTGTATAGACCTAACTGATACCAATCATCTGTAGCTCTATTACACTGAATATATGTATTTGTCTTAAAAAATTGCATCACAGATAGAAAGTTTCTTAACTTCCAACTGAGCCATTAAAAATTGAGTCATTAATACAATATAAAAACCTAAAATAAGGTCAGGAACAGCCTCTACCTCTGATTTCTCCTGGCAGCTTCTTATAATGTCATAATGGCATTTTTCCACTTAAAGAAAACCCACCTGCACTTTTTTCCTTGGTTCTTGTATGGATTCTCTGTGAATTCCAGGGAAGTTGTCTTGGTAATCAAAAAGCGAAAATAGTAAAAAGTACTATTGCTTGATTTCATCATACAGAAAACGAGCCAGATCTTTCGCAGTTACTCATGGTGCCATGTACGTGGTACACAGGGCTTCCTGACAGGCACAAACCCTGTGAGCCTTCACTACAGGTGATGTAACATAAACTGCAGAAAAGAAAGGTGGTACAATTTCATTTAACGTTTTCAGTGTCTCTGGAAGTTCCTGTGTTGCTTTCATGGATGTAAATCTGCATTTATGGACTATCATCCAAGGCACAGGAGCAAGTTGCATCCTTCTGAGCCCTGGATGCAGATCCTAGGGAGCGAACCAGGCTCTGGTTGAGGAGGTCTGGAAACAGAAGCAATTCTCCCTTGCAGAGGCCAAGGACAGTGAAATGGCCACCTTCCCCCAAGCCTCCTGGTGCTACAGATATTCCCCATCTCACTGTGATTTGGCCACTGTTGCACAGAAAGGGAGTAGGGAAGACTTCTGGGCTAGAATGGGGAAAGGGAATAAATGCAAAAAATGGTCTTTGGCAGCTGACATCCCAAACCTCTTGGTGCCCGGAGTGAAGTCCAGCCCACAGAATTAGGAATCCAGCAGATCTTCCCAGTGGGGAGAGATTTGGGACTGTGAAGAGCTGACTAATATGTTGGAAAGATAACTGTTTAAACTTACTAGATAGAAGACCCCTAAGAGAATGCTCTCTGTTCTGTTCTTGGAGTTACAAATGTTTTCAGTGTGCATCAGGAGAGAACATCATCTTCTACTTGGGACTGACAGGCAAGGGATTTTCTCCAAATGCTTTTTAAAGCCCTCTACTTCTTTCCCAAGAATGGTATGTGAATAAAGAGACTCAATCCTTCCTCTTGAGAAGGTGACACAGGCCTACAGATGGACAACTGTCTCAGGATACAATGCTTGAAGTCAAGCGTGCTCTTGAGCCAGAAGAGATCTGAACTCATGCTCAGATGCATGACCTAACCACAAGGTTTATGCATCTCCTGCTGGCCTACTGAAGCATCATCTTTGCACATAGAAAAACATTGGAAAGGGGATGAAACAGTGGAAGATGTCTTCTCTACAAAATAGCTTGTATTCACTTAACCTGAGCAGGGAAGGTGCAGGATAGCAAGAGACTCTGGTGTTGGTCATCTGAAATCACCTACTTAGCCAAGGTGGGACACAAGTCTAGGCCAGGACCTCCGTACAAGTATTTGCAGTCGTTTACCACCTTGGTTCTCAAAAAAATCAATCTACTGCAACTTGGAAAACTAGAAAAAAGTTGGGAGAAAATAATGCAAGGAAAACCAAGCAGTTACTTTTTCTCCCTGCTCTGCTGTGGATTACTGGGGAACAAGAAACGACCACAGGGTTGCCAACTCTTCTGATTTTATGGGCCTCATGGTATATATATATTTTTAATTGCCTGACTCTTGAGACTGTGGGATTGTGAGGACTTCAAGCTTACTTTGAAAGAAATGCTGGCATGTAGCTGTTGTGGCTTCAAAGAAATGTTGGAGGTCAAGTCCCAGACCTCAAACCCAAGAGGCAAACACAAAGAACCAAGAATCTTTGGGGTTTGGAGGGCCAGGCCCACCACTTCAAACCCTGAAGGGCTGACAGCATTGGAGATACACATTTCTAGGAAGGATATTTGACCCCACCATGGAGAGAACCTGCAACGATCAGATCCGATCTGTGATTTCACCCACCACCGCAGCACACTCTTAACAGCCCCCTGGGGACCCAACGAAACCACTGGCTCTTCAGTATCCGTAACGACTTCATCCCGACCGTACCCCGGCAACAGAACTAAAGGCGGTCGTCAGTCTGAAATCCAGGATCGCTTCGGCCCGACAGCACCAGGACCACGAGCGGCGCGCCGCCGGCCCAACGCGGCACCAGCAGCGTGGCCATGCCGCGCCGTGCCGGCTCGGGCGGCGGTGCCCCGGGGGCAGGGCCGAGGCCGGGGGTGGTGGCGGCGCCGGGCGGTGCGCGGCGCAGGCTCCTCCCGCAGGCAGCCCGCCAGCCCCTCTCCTCCATCGCTCCCTCCCTCCCTCCCGCTCCGGCTCCATCCCTCCTTCCTGTCGGCGCTGCGCACTGCTGCCCGCCGGAGCTGGGCCGCCGGACCGCGCCGCGGGCAGCCCCGCGAACCCCCCCTCCGCGGCATGAGGCTGCCGCAGGGCACGGCGAGGCGGCGGTGGGTGAGTGTCGGGCCCCGGGGCGGACGGCTTTTCCCGGTGGCGGCCCCGCCGTAGGGCTGCGCTCACACCTGGGAGGGGGCGGCCCGAGGGGCGCGATGATAGATGCGCCCTCCATCCCTCCCTCTGCCCGCCCTGGGGAGGCGCCGGCGAGGAGGGGCGAAGCGCGGGCGGGCGGGGGTGGGTTGGGGGTGTGTTGATAGGCCAGCCACGACCCCGCGGGGCTGTGAGGGGTCTCAGAACACCCCCTCTTGTCTGCTGCCCGGCTTCTCCGCTGCCCCGCGGGCGCCGGGGCTCGGGGTTCGGCCGTGGGTGGGGGACAGGTGGCGACGGCTTCGGGGCGCGGCGGGGTCGCAGCCGGTGCGGGCGCAGACCGCGGCAGCCTCCCTCGGGGGTACGGGGGAGAGACCGGCGGCTCCGTTCTGCCGCTGCCCGGAGCCTGCGGTTTAAATAGAGGCAGTGTTTTGTCAACAGCTCATTCTGCTGGCCGGCAGGTTGGTCGGTTCAAGGACTGAACAGCGGGTAAATAATATTTATGCCTCTTTCTGTGCTTTTAATTTTGATCATTACTTATATGTATGTATAAGTAACTCCCTTTCAAAATATGGAAGCTTGGGAGGAGAACGCAGAGCCCCTTCTGCGGCTGGGGAGCATCCAGACATACTGAGCACTTCTCCGCACGCTGGCTGCACGGGGACACCGTGGCAGTGGCAGCTTGCCGTGTCTATTTCGAGTGATTGAATTTCTAATGTGTTTAGAGGTTGTGTTTAAAAAAGATCTCTCTAAGCCTCTGAGGTAGTTCTGGAAAGAACGTCATTCCCTTGTTAAAATTCAACGTGTGTCAGTAAATCTGAGCTGGGCATATTGTGCTGGCGTGGCGTGTGTTGCTTTGGTGAGAGTTGGTGATATACGTGGGTTGTTTGGTTTTTAATTGTAATCATCGGTGGATGCCTGGGAACTTTGCTATAAATGGGAGTAAAGCTTTGGGTAGATAGTATGAACATTGTGCTGGGGAGGCTTAGGCTGTTGGGTAGAAATTGTGACTGCTACTGTTTTCTAGAGACTTTCACACTTAAAATCTCCACTGCAAAACCAGTCAAATAATCATTCCAGGATCAGTCTGTCCATGTCCTGTCAGACTCCCTTGGAAGCATGAGCACTGGGGTAGCTTTCTGATGTATTTGAAACCCAGCTTAATACCAAAGTAAGGCAATGTGACTTGCATTTGACATCTCACCTGGAAGTCCGTTGTGCCTTTTTTTTTTCCTTACTGTAAAAGAATTCTTTAAATTCTTCCTAAACCCTTAATTTGACTCCACAGCATGAATCCTGAGTGTTAATCAGACTAGGAGGTTTAGTAGCTGTGGAGAAGATTAAAGTCTGTGTCATGCCGCGTTCCCTCTCAAGTCAGCATGTGGTAATGCTAACTGAGACAGTATGTTGTTTAACATAGATCCATCAGTGCACATGTGCTTTATATATAAAGCTTTGCATATCATGTAGGGAAGAATGCATGAGTGCCTTGATCTGTGCTTGCCCTTATCTTCTCAACCTTTTTATGTGGTGTGATTTTGGTGATAAAGATAAGCATAGGTGTAGAAGTTGCCTGGATTTGGCCCAACACGAATGAGAATTGAAACAAAAATTAGGTTTGATGAGGGGAAGGATTAGGATGTGGAGGACAGAAGCAAATGCAGGGAGAGGATCCATAGAATGAGTAGTGCCTTATCTGCAGTTGGTTGGTATTATTGCCTGGTACATGCTGCAGGTTCTTAGCTGGGATACTCCAGGTCTGCTGAAGTTACTAAGAAAAGTCAGTCTGGTGTCAGTTGGTGCAGGGTTATGTATCTAACCTGGGAAATGTTGCAGAAGTCCACAAACGGAAAAGTTTAAAAATCACTAACTTGGGGATGGCTTGTTGGAGTATAGCTGTCAGTAGATCACCTGATTTTTGTTTGATTTTGCTTTCTATGTGGGTAAGTCTTTGTGTCCTTTCAGCTTATCAGTGTTTCACCTATTCAGACCTTTATCAGCATTATTAAGTGATAACAGTTTCCATTGTGTACTCTCCAGACGTATCCCTTAAGTCCCTTTGAGCAACCATTTGTGAGCATTATCTATGAATCTGATTGTGCAAAAACCCCCTTACAGGTGTGTTGAGGAAAGGGACTTAACCTTTAAGTGAGGGCAAGTCAGGAGTCCATGGGACCATCCCAATGGTTGGAGATGCTCTCCCAAAGAAACTTACTTTCACAGGTGGCAAAGTTGCTGCTGCTACTTTAGGAGGGAATTCATGGGGCTTTAATTTTCAAATGCAATAGCTATAAGGTCATGCCTGTTTCAACATCGGGCAGCTCTGGGCCTTAGTAAATGCTCAAAGCAAACCTGAACTTATTAGTGTCCATTGGTAAAGAACAGGGTCTCTATTAGAAACAGCTCTCTTAGAGCATGAATTGTTTGATCTAGTGGGTGACTGGCAGACAGTTTTGTGCCTTAGGAGAAGATGTATTTACACTCTTTATGTTAGTAAGAATTCTACCTAAAAGATGAAACAGTACCTCATGAACAAAGTGTCTGTCAGTCTTAAACAATGCAGAGTGCAGTGCATCATAAGGCTGATGCAAATGACCCAGTAGATGATGTGATCAGGTAAATGTGTCTCTTTTGCACTTTTTCTGTGTGCTGGTGCTCAGAGGGATGCAGAGGATGCTAAATTCAGCAGTTCCTTTTGTGTTTGTACATTTGTTGGATTAAAACAAAAATTACCTGATACAGTTTTAAATGTTAGTTTGTAGTATCTTGTGATGAACTTGATTGAGGTGTTGAAAGGCAGATTTTTGGATAATGTAGAGGACAACAAAAAAAAAATCAGGAAACTTATTTGAGATGGTTTTGTTGCATTTTCAGTAGTACTGTCGTGGTTTTACCTGCTGAGAAAGTCCTTGACTGTCTGACAGCAACTAAAAACATCAGGGTGTTATCAGCACTGCTTTCATTTTAACTCTCAAACACAGCATTCCATCCTGACCGAAACCAGGACAAGTACATATTGCTGTAGGATAGAGCAATCTTAGATTCAGACAGCTGTTGAAATCTAGGGATGATTCAAGTGAAGGGATGTTAATTAGCAGTAGAAGAAATGGTTTGATGAGGGAGGATTAAAGACAGGTGGAAGTAGTGGCTCTGTGCGAGAGAGGATGCTGTTGCTCTGAGTTAGATTGCATGCAGGTACACATGGAAAACTGGTATGGAAGTAAATTTTACTCCTGTTAATAACTAGCTAGAATTAGTTGAAACTTCATGTTTTGGTGTGTCTCTTTACCCTGAGCTTTAGTTACAACTCTTTTTGATGGTTAGGCATAAAATTTCTGTCTAAAAATAAGAAAAAAAAAAAATTACTTATACATAAGGCTTGAGAGGCGTTTGTGCTCTGTGCCCCAGAGCTGGCTGATGAATTTCATTCCATAAACAGTTTAATATAAAGGATAAAAATAATCCCTGGGAGTGGGACCTGGAGCCCATGGTCCCTCACGTCCAGTGAGTGCTCCTTGCAAGGACACAAGAGTCCTGCTCCAAGTCAGTGGTTACTTAAGCTGCAGAGCGAAATGCCATCTACAGAAAGTCTGGACAAGTCTCCATCCTAACTTGTCTGTCACTTTGTGCAGTCCCTGGGGTGATCAGAGATGTTGCCTGTACCACAGTGGCTGATATTTGGGCTGACTTAGGAAAGGGAGCACTGCTGATACTTTCTTCTTCTGACTCTGTCTTTAAACAGAAGCAATGGCCTCTGTTTTTTATGGAGAATCCAATTCTATGGTTCTACATGCATTTTATCAGCAGACAAAGGCAGGGAGTAATTGCTTTGTGAATCTCGAGTGTGTAAGCATTAGGCAAGTGTTGTGGCCCTGTCAAAGATGAGACTATCCATCTGTGCATGTTGATGCCCACAAAATTTATCATTGCCACTGTCTCTCTCTTCTCACCACCACCCCACCCCCCCCCCCCCAACTTAGTTGCAGCTAAATGGAATTTTCAAACATGTTTCTTTTAGGCTTAAGCATCAAAAGTTTAGTTTTTCTAGGTGCTTAAATGTCTCTAAGGATCACCTTCCAAAATGTTATGGATCTCTTCCAGAGACATTAGCATGGCAATGACGGGGGCCATAAAAATTCCTAGATGGCAGAGCTGTTTCTTTACCTACTTTGAGGGGCAGCTAGGATACTGATCACCAGCAAACACAGAGGTTCCCATGTTTTTTACCTGCCTTACTGATTTACAGACTAGCAGATGATGATGAGAGAGAATGATGCCTGGAAGTTCTGATCTGTCACTGAGAAGAATATCCAAGCGCTGTTTTTCACATGCATCATCAGTTTTTTGTTGTTCATTGCTGTCCTGCATCCCCTGGAAAATTTGCAGTCCCTAAATCTGCAGAGTGTGTGAAGGTCTTTGCACTTCCTGCAGGCCCCAGGAACTCTGAACAGGGGCTTTTGCCACTCCGCTGCTGTCAGCCTTTCCCTGCTGCCATCTCTTGGGATCACTCCTAGTAGCAGGTTTTGCTGCAAGCAGAAAGTACTGGGACTAAAAATAACTCCTAACCCATCGGTATGAATGTTGATCAGGGTGTAAGGTTTTGAAGGGCATGCGTCTCCCCTCCTTTCCATGTAGCTGGCACTGGAGTGAGGTCAAAGACTGTTGCTACAACAGAAGCAGCTTTCCCTTATCCCACAGGCAGAGAACTGCTGAGTTGTCAGCTGCTGAGTCCAAATTATGCCTTTTACCTCAGGGAGCACAAGTTATAAAAGCACGTGTCATAGAAACAAGGACAGCACTGTAGCAATTCCCTGCTCCTTCTGCCTCACTTCCCACCCTGCCAAAAATCAGACCCACGGCCCACAGCAGAGGGCTGGCAGCCTGTGTTGCCAGCTTGGTGTTAGGGGAGCACTAGGGAGAAGGATGGCTTTCCTCTCCTGGGCTGTGTCCTGTTAGGGAGTAGAGTCTCCTTTCTCACTTGCACACCCAGCAATTTAGAGACAGCTTCCTGCAAAACCAAAAAGTGCAGCCTTTCAAGCCAGCCTTGGCCTCCTGAAATTTCCTGAAGGATTAAGTAGATAAAGTAGTGGTTTTTTTGAGTTGCTTTTATGCTGCATCATCTTCCTTGCAAGCGAGATAGTTTCACTAATACAGTAACATCAGTCAGAGAATTACTATGGGATTTTGATTTTTTATTTCAGGGACTGCTTCTATATTGATGAGCAACATTATACCAGTGTTCCCTGCCAGAATAGCTTACTGCATTTTGATCATCAGTCAGAAGCATTTTTTTTAATATACATCTAATTTCTAAAATAGATGTATATGTTTACGCTTGCTGTATACCAGTAGCTGCATCATAGATTCATAGAGTGGTCTGGGTTAGAAGGGACCCTAAGGATCATAGAGCTCCAACCCCCCTGCCCCAGGCAGGGCCACCAACCTCCAGGCCTGGATCTACACTAGCTTGCCCCATTCAACCTGCTCTTGAACACCTCCAGGGATGGGGCATCCACCACCTCTCTGGGCAGCCTGTTCCAACACTTCACCACTCTCTCTGTAAAAAACTTCCCTCTAATATCCAATTAAAACCTTCCTTCCTTTAGCTTTAATCCATTCCCCCTTGCCCTGCCAGTGTCTACCCTTTTAAAAAGTTGATTCCCCTCCTGTTTGTATGCTCCCTTCAGATACTGGAAGGCTGCAATGAGGACCCCCGAAGCCTTCTCTTCTCCAGTAATAGCTTTTTAAAACTGAAGCCTCAAAACGTTGAAATCAAATTTGAACGAACCATGATGGCTTCATACCAAGGTAGTTTGGTGGTTTGCAACACATTACCATGAAATTTAAATAGAATGGGTTGAAAGGGACCTTAAAGATTATCTAGTTCCAACCCCCCTGCCGTGGACAGAGACACTCTCCACTAGACCAGGTAGGCCAAAGCCCCATCTAACCTGGCCTTGGACCAGTGCCAGGGAGGGAGCAGTCACAGCTTCTCTGGGCACGCTGTGCAAGTGCCTCACCACCCTCATTGTGAAAAATATCTTCCAAATATCCAATCTAAATCTACCTCCCTTTAGTTTAAAGCCATCTCCCCTTGTCCTATCACTACACTCCCTGATAAACACTCCCTCTCCAGCCTTTCTGTAGGCCCCTTCAGATATTGGAAGGCTACCCGAATGCCTTCTTGGAGCCTTCCCTTCTCCAGGCTGAACAAGCCCAACCCCCTTAGTCTGTCTTCATGGGAGAGGTGCTCCAGCTCTTTAATGATCTTCACAGCCCTTCTCTGGACCTGCTGCAACAGCTCCATGCCTGTCTTATGTTGGGGACCCCAGATCTGGACGCAGTACTCCAGCCAGCTGGGGTGTCACGAGATCAGAGTAGAGGGGCAGAATCCCCTCCCTTGGCCTGCTGGTCACACTGTTTCTGATACAGCCCAGGACACAGATGGCTTTGTGGACTGCAAACACACATTTCTGGCTCATGTTGCACTTTGAATCCACCAACACCCCCAAACCTTTCTTCTCAGGCTGCATTCAATCCATTTTCTTCCCAGTCTGTAGCTGTGCTTGGGAGTGGGCTGACCCATGTTCAGGACCTTGCAGTTGGCAATGTATTTGTATTATTATATTTTTTTAAGTTGACAAATGCTGTCTGAAAAGTTCTGGACTTCTCCTTATGCATGTATAATTTTGTCCTTATTGCATAAGGTGCTTAAAGGTGTAATAGATATACAAGTAGGAGTTGAAGGTGATTTACACTGTCCGTATGGCTCAGAAATAGTCCATGTTTTACTTCTGGGCGTCAACCATCCATCTAAATGAGTTTTGCTCCCTGAATAAATCAGTTACTTCCCTCCAGGAGGCTCAGTTAAGTAGATAGCATTGTTAAACGTTTATTCTGGATGGTGTGGACATGGCCTATGGCAAGGTTGGCTAGCTTGGTGAGCAGAGCAAGCCAGCTCTATCCCAGCTGGTCTTACGCCCTTCGATGCTCCTTGCATTGTGCCCTTTGGCATGGCCACACATTTCAGCCTAAAGCTTTAAAAACTACTTTATCTTATTTCAAGCGCTTTGAATGTAGAAGCACAGAGAAAGCTGGTTTGGAGCCAGATGCTGTGCTGAGCCACTTGATGTAAAGTAGTCTCTTCCAGACTCGGGAGATGTTGGTCACAGACGATGTGAATGTGAAGATACCTCCACGTTGCAATGCACCAGAGTTGCTTGAGCACCTCTGACACTCGTACCTTCTGTAACATGGCAAGCTGCTTTTTGAGAGTTGCACAGCACATCCTGCATGCCTTGGAGGGCCCAGAGAAAAGAGATTTGGACAAGTGGGAGATGAAGCATGGCTCTGTTCATTGTGAGTCTGACCTGGGCAGACAGTTGCCTTTTGGGGATGTCTGTTGCAGTCTGGTAGCCCTTCCAAAGAGGGCTTCAGTGTGATCACCCAGAAGCTCTTGTGCCAAGACAGCAGTACTTCTCATCATGTGATGTAACCCTGTTTGTACAGCTGATCACCACTTTGCCCTTCTTGAACTGCGTGATCTAATGGCCTCTCTTAACTATAAAATCAGTGAGGACAGAGCTTCAAAATATCTTTCTCAAATAATTGCTCTTAATACTACTGCAGGGCAAAAATGCTGCTTAAATCAAATGAACTTCGGAAGAAAATTACAGTGGCCAGCATTATAGGTGGGGCTTCTGCAGGCTGTGAAGCCCAAAGGTGAATGTAAGTTACAAGTATTCCAACTACAAATAATTTTCACAATATTACATGTTTTGGATCAAGTTCAGCACTTTCAGCAAAAGAGATGTTTGACCTCTGAGGTTTTACAGCTACTCTGGAGCTAAAACTAAGGAGATAAGCTTTTAATATTTAATCCTAGGCATAGAGAGAGAGGAGGAAAGAGAGAAAAAACAAACCAAAAATGTGATTTATTTTTATCATAGACTTCAGCGTTGTCTTGACTTGTGAGCAACAGGCTACTCTGTGTGTGTGTGTATGTGTGAGGTAGTTTACTCCTGCTAGGGCTTCTTCTGGTTCTGAGGATAATAATATCTGTTCCCTAGAGTTTACCTGTTCCTCTTCCTTTTCCCCTCCTTCCCCCTGCTCCATACTCTTCCAAAGGTCATGGCTATGAGAAGTCTGTAGTGTACAGGTCTCCAGGCACGTAACTCATCACTCATCTGCTAGAACAGCATTGTCACAATTCCCAATATAGAACAGCCTTCTGCTCCAAGTTGAATGTGATTGGACTGTTAATTTTTCAGCATGCTAGGAAATTTTTGAAAGATGGTATTTTTGGCCAAATGTTGCCTCATGTTTCAAATGACAGGATAAGTCTGTATGTCAATCCAGCAAGTTGTCAAGTGACCCTTATTTTAATTACACCTCAGAATCTGTAGTTTGTCCCCTGTATAGTGTATTCCTTCACCATTTAAAATGCTTATTAATGTAAGACCTGTGCAAGATATATGCCAGTCTTGTTGGACCTTGGTGGATTGTGAACTGAACACTAATCTGGGAAGACATGCATTGAGCCTGTATTTAGAATGGTTTTTAGAAATGCATCCAATCTTATTTTTTGTTTAATTCAGTTCAACCCGTCTTTGAAGAGCTTTTCTGATGCTTAATTTGCTTTACTTTTCACAAGGTGCATTTTTCAGTGGAGATCTACCATGTGGCATTGACTCTTGTATCTCATGTACTGTTGGTTATGTTTAAATCCTTTCTCTGTACGTAATTGAGAACTCTGATCGAGTAACCTCGTTGAGCTAAATAGTTGCATTGTTTTAGGCTTTGCAACAACAGTCAGTCTCTCAGACCTAAACTGCTCTAAGTAATCATTTGATCCTGCGCATAAATCGACTTTGTACTGGATTAAACCATTTCCACTGGTAATGAATGGCTAGCTTTGTGCTGTTGGATTGAGTGCTTTTGTAAGGTAGCTTCATCCATACAGCCTAGGTTGTGAGGATTTTTATTTTCAGCTACTTTTGTTTATGTATTTATTTGCTTGAGCTGTGGTAACCGATACTTTGAAAATTGAATGTTTTCCAGTTGCTTCCCCATGTTTCAACTAATGAGTGGTGCAGCTGCTGTTAATATGCAAAGAACGTTTCCTTGAAAACATTAGAGTCTTGTCCATTATCCTATCTGCTAGTCTGCTGTACTCATGCTTGCTAATCAGTAGGTAACTCTGGGCTGGAGTTTGGGCAGTGATTACTGCAGACAGAAACGGGAGCAAGCATTACAATAACTGCCTGTAGAATGAGGTCACTAATGAGCTTCTAAAAAAATAGTGTTAATTTTCCTCTCTACAAACTTACACACTTTAAAAATTCCATGCCTTTTCTGAATGTCTCTCTAGTGTAGCGTTCTTCCCATGGATTATATATGAATCTTTTTACTTCAGATACCTAATGTGACTGCCCAGTTCAGCATCCGGCTCTTGTGTACCGAAGACTAAGGAACGAGCCTGTCACGGGCTCGTGCAGCTGGGCTCCTGCCAACACTGCAAATGTAAGTTTATGCATAGCTTGATTCATAAGACAGAATTAGTGATATGTTTTTCCAAATTCAGGAGCGGTGTATATATGTATGTGGTGACGAGTCTTGTTATCTTGCATGAATCAACAGTTAGTCACAAGCAGTACTCCACCGCTTTGAAATACATTCTGGTTAGAGGGCACAGGTGATCTGTAATAACATTTGGCAGCTTGTTTCATGGGACTTGAGAATTAAGATGCATAAGATGCTGCAATCTAAACCCAGATATTTGATTAACTGATCACTTTAATAAGAATTTAAGAAGTAATGGTAATAATTGCCTCCAGTTGATAGCTTCCTTTGAAGTAATGTGCATTAATTTTACCGTCTTTAATGATAGTTGATTGGTGTTGGGTTTTGAGTTTTTTTAATTTTTTTTATTATTCAGGAGAGATACCTGT
This sequence comes from Gallinula chloropus, assembly GCF_964237585.1. NCBI lineage: Eukaryota > Metazoa > Chordata > Aves > Gruiformes > Rallidae > Gallinula > Gallinula chloropus. Next base: position 75,390,900 of record NC_140089.1, read on the forward strand.
CACTTGCATTCCTAATACATATACACACTTCTGATCTTTTTAATCTCTTGTATCATAGCTCATAAAGATTTTGTGTATATATTAAAGTCACAGAATCATGGAATAGTTTGGATTGGAAGGGCCACAATGATCATCTAGTCTCACCCCCTCAGTCAAATATTTATGTCCCTAAGGCTATGCATTATCATCTAAATAGGTTTTGGAAAGATGAGCCTTGTGCAGATCCTGTGTATTGCTCTATAAGATGGGAAAAGTAGAGTACGTTCCAAATGTATTTGAGGTGTTTTTATTTTTAAATGTGATGTGAGTTCTAATGATTTGCTTTATGGTGACACTGTCACAAGGGTTTTCTGGAAGAGGATTTCACAAAAGGAAAAAAAGCAAGATCTGGTGTTTCATACCATGAAATTTACACTAGAGGACCATGAAATTTACATCAGAGGTTTTGCAGGTCTCTGGGTTTAGATTTAGGTAAGCTTACAAGAATGTGCTTGACCTTGTGATTTATGTGCTGTGTATCTGGATGGACTTGATGAGATACGTAAAGAGCAGAAATTTTCCTAAGGAATAAAATATGGGAATAGAAACAAAAAATAAAATAAAGCAGAACTTCTTCATATATCTAATCCAAAAGGTTATTTGTCCAATTAACTGTCTCTTCTCTGCAGTTAGGTTTCCCCTTGCCCCCACCTTCTCCCCCCCATGCCTGGGCACCTCACTGGGCAGCCGCCAGAGAGACCATTGAGAATTATTGCACGTCTCTCGTTCCCACAGTCGGACTTGCTCAGCACTTTGGAAACAATAGCTGCTTCATTGCTGAGTTGTGAAACAAAAAAGTTAAACATATCAGCAACAATGCATGAAAAATGTGATGAACAGTCTTCCACAGGAAGAGATTTTTCCATGCCAGTGTGTAGGTGTACAGGATTTATTGGTGACAGAAGCTAGTAAGAAATCCTTCTTTTGTACATCATCTGCCAGCTCAGTACTGAGAGAAGTAAACTGTGAGATTTACTAATAATAGCAGGAAGGAAGAACCCTGTTAAACAGAGATAGCAAGTTGGAATAACTTATGTGTGTAACATCCAAAGTTGTTTTTCCCTCTCCACAGCCCTTTTTCATAGTCATCTCTGAGAAAAGAAAGGGGGAAAAAAATCAGAAGAATCTTGCTCTTGAGAGGCTTGAAGGAGAAGAGGCAGGTGCAAGCTTACAGATGGTACACTGAAGGCCATGTGAGAGCAATGTGGAAATGTGGGATGAAGTGCACTTGTGGCTTTGAAAATCCCTGTTTTGTGTTCTTACTCCAAGTGTGATTCAGGTCGGGGGAGACACTGACTCGCTCTATGTCCTACTAGTAGCCATCTCAGTTTCTATGAACTGCTTTCAGTTTTAAATGAGGTGTGGCACCATTAGCCTTCCAGGCACTGCTGTCACAGCACTGCTGGTGGGTTATAGACAGGGACTGTTGCTTTTTCTTAGTTCTAAAAGGAATAACAGAAAAGCATTGCTTTGTTTTGCAGCAAGAAAAAGAAGATACACACAGGTCCAAGCCTTCTTGCACACTACTTTAAAATGTTCAGCTCTCCATTACTTTCTTCCTTTTGCTGAGCATTATTTTAATAATGCTTAATATTTATTTTAATAATTTATTTCGGAGTTTGTTCAAGTGTTTTATTCACCCTCCTACAAAGTACAGCAATATTTTGCATTCTGAGGCCGTCTGTGAAACAGCTGAAGAGCTGCTAGGTTGTTTACATCAAGAAAAATTAATAAATATTCTAAGATAAGTCCAACGTCTTGTTTGGACTATTCTGAATGAACTTTGGAATTTTTTAGCATACTTTTCAGTCATGTGGACTGAGAAATCTTTGTCTATGTTTCAACTGGATTTGAAATCTTTTAGCAGAAATTGAAAGCTAAATTTGAACTTTTTTATGTTTTGTTTCAAAGCAGTGTTCTGCCTAAACTGAGTATTTCGGCTAAATTGTTTTAATTGAAAATCAGGTGTTAATTTAATTGTAAAACAACTACATCTTGTGACTTCGGTACTGCAGTTAAGTGATTTATTTCAGTTAAGGCAATTCAGTTAAGGCAAACAATGTGCCACGTTTCTAGCAATGGGGGTGTACACTAAAACAGCTGTATTTTGGAGGTGTCTGTATTTTGGAGGTGTCTAAGTCTGTTGGAGGGGTAGAAAGGTTATCATGAATGAATCAGTTTGTGTTGAGGCACTGGATTGCTATCTATGCTGCGGTGAGAACTGATCCGTAAGTGCACAATAAGTCTCTTACAGGGGGACCTGGAGAGAGCAAAGGAGGAGTAGTGTTAGCTTCAGGCAGCTGGATTAGGTGTGCCTGAATGTCTGCTGTCTGTGTGGCTCCGATAAATCTCTGAGCATCCAGAGAATGAGAGGGTGCTGGTATGGTGAGCAGGCCTGCGTGTGGGAGAGAGAATGAGTTTCCCTTTCCAGTAGCTGTGTCCGAGTACACACATGCACAAGTGCAAGAGCTACTGTTTATTCTTCTTAGCCTGGCAGTGGTCTTGCTTGAGTCTAAGAAAGTTAGTGAGGAAAGAGTTGCATATCAACTGTAGAATTCAGTACCTGTATTTCTGAGTACTTAAGACTAATTCCTACACCTTGCCACCTTAAAGGAAGAATATGCATGTATGTGCATAAATGAGGAGTTGGAGGGGAATAAGGTACACCTAAAACAGTGTGTGAAAGATATAAACGTCAACTGCTATGTAATTATGCTTGGACAGGTTTGCTCTGATAATGTCATACTGCATTGTAGACCTTCCTGCTTTGGAGAGGTGGGAATGCAACTGGAGAGGCTGGAAGGGGAATGGCGGCCCTTGAGTGCCCACTTGGGAGTGGGGCTGAGGGGAAATCATTTGCTCACCATAGTGGAAGGGTAACCTATGTGTCATAGATAACATGTTGGAGTATGTCTTCATATGACGCATCTGGTACTTACCATAAGTGAAAATGGGGGGGCATGAGAGCTTTTAAAGTCTCAAGGAAGATTAATACAATGGGAATTTACCAGACAATACAGATCTATAGTTTCAGGAATTGCCCATTCACTTGATTACAAAAAAAATCAATTTATTTCTCGTAAGAGTCTCTTATACCTTATGTTCACTCTGGAAGGATATTACATAACTGTCGCTCCTTATTCTCAATATATTATTTGATGTGAAAGACATGTTTCAGCATTTGATCTATTTATATGCTGTTTGTACACACGAGGACGGACTTTCTTTGGATTTGGTTCATTGTACCTTAAAAATAATTCAAATACCACAGGTTTCATTGTAAACAATGAAGGATTCCAACCCTCAGGTCATTGCCGGTTGTTTAAAAAAAACCACTTGGAACTGCTTCAGTAATTATCAGTGTTCTCTTATAAAACTAAATAGGCTTTTCCTGTGATGGAAAGAAGATTAAAGGTCATATAGTTCAAAATAAGTTTTTGAACGTTGCCAGATTAAGGAAAATAAACTCTTTCGTTAATAAGGTCAACTTTTTAATGTTTATTAGTTCATAAGGATGTAGAAGCTGAAGAGAACCGTCAGGGACAGAATTATGTGGGTAATGGGCCTCTTCTAAGGAACCACATGTTTTTTCTGCAGCCCTATTTGTAAAGCCTGTCCCCTGAACCTCACATTGAGTAAAGTGCAATTGTCAATGTGGGCAAAGAATGTTTTCCTCTGGAGATAACATAATTATGAGAATTGCACAACTAAAAGTACCCCCAAAAAATTAAACAGGCTTTGTGTTTTGGTTCAGTTATATACCAATAAAATGCAGCAAGTACCAGAGAAGTGGGAAACCTGCTCTGTGTATTTTCATTTGATTCTAGGTTTCTGTGATGCAAAAAATGTGGGTACAGTTGTTTCTATGCTTTCTACCTGTAGTCAGTATTGTAAAGGCACACTGGGTAGCCACAGCATTCGTGGTAAGAGGTGTTTTTTTAAATATGCAAAGTAATTGGACTTGTGTGCCTTTGTTCAGCAAACTTGTTCCATGCTGCGCCGCAAAGTGCAAGAATTCAAGGAAGTGTGTTGGCCATGAAGTCACCAAATTCGAGCATATCAGGAAATGTGTGTAGCTGTATCAGATTTATGCCAAAGCATAAGTTTAATCCTTCACCTTACTACAGTATTAATTTACCAGTTGTAGTAAGGATCAAGAAAAATTTTGAATGGGTTAAAATAGGAGTGTGTAAATGAATAGGAGCTGTTTCCTTCTCCTGCACAACACAATAGCTTAGAAGATCAAAATTTCTCTTTTGGCCAGGAGTGTCCCTTAACCTTCACCCCTTTGCTTTGTTCTTTGTTCAGGGATGATTAGGTGTTTTCCATCTGTACCTCTATGGGAGAAGAATCTGTGCTTGTTAATTTGAGCTGACTTCCTAAGGAAGTCAAGCTTATCTGATAATGCTTTGTCTGTCCTTTTACCCCTGCAATAAACTTTGAACACACTGCCCAGGTTCAGCTCAGTCTGAATGAGGAGGTGAAGTTTCAGCATACTACATCCTCATAAGCTTGGTGAAACCACAGCTGGATGGAGGGACCCTACTGAGGAAATAGCTGCAAAGTGAAGTCAGCCTTTACTGGACTGCAACCCCAGGCCTCTCTAGCGTGCCTTCTCTGATGTCTAATACGGCTTAGGGGGTAATCTATAATAATGCTTGCCTAATATGTAACAACAATAAATTGTAAACAGGCTTGCAGATACCCCAAAACGTATTTAGTCTATTTTTGATAGTATTAGGATTCACTGTGTTTCTCAGGATAGTTTGTTTTCTTTTGTTACCATCTGGAAAGCAGTGCAGTGTTCCTAGTAACGATGGATGTGCCTGTATTTAACCATGTTCTTGGTGGCTAACTGATACAGACCTACAAACTCAGCAGATGGGCTCCCAACTTTATGCAGAAAGTGTCTGTCTTCTTCTGAAGATCTCACGCTAGGAACGTCAAATGCAGCATCTGGCTTGGGTGCCAGGCCATTCTTGCATGGTGTATGCTGGGCAGTGTGTAGCAAATGGCTCCAGATGGACTAAGAGTTTCCAAATCAGCATATGGTTTAGTTGAAAATAGGCATAATTCAGTGAGAACGAAAAGCAAAGTGTGCAAAATGTGTATTTAGCTTGAAAACCAAAAGCTGTCATCTAACAAGTTCAGTTCTTATTGTGGTAAATCATCGATTCCTACAGTGTCTTGTTGCTTTGCTCTGCCTGGCTGCCGAGCTTTTTCAGTATCACTACACTGCTCTTTTCTCTCCAGCCCAGCTGTCCTAGCAGAGATGTTTTGCCCAGTTCTCTCTATAAGCCACCTGGCTTGCTCTTGTTTTGTGGTGTTGGGTTTTTTTTGGTTGACAGGGGTAATTTGAAGGAGCTTTCCTTTGTGCTTTTCAGATTCTTCTCTAAATTGTATCCATTGCCATGATGAAACTATTTGACATCTGTTTCCTCTGTTTATTTTCCTTTCTAAAGGCAAGTTCTGAGGGTCTCAGTTTCTGTCTGTCTGTGTGTTGTGCTGTCCAACGGGTACTGAATCCTTTCACAAAATCACCCTTGAATCAGAGACTTACAGAAGTGTCTGAATTGGAAGGGACCTCAAAGCCCATTTTGTCCCACCTCCTGCCATGGTCAGGGACACCCTGCACTAGCCCAGGTTGCTTTGCTCTATCCATCCTGGCCCTGGATATTGCCAGGGAAGGGGCAGACATGAGAATGTCTTCCTTATGCCTGATCTAAATCTACCCTTGTGGTACTTGTTCGTGGATTTCTTAAGCAAACCTTTCAGAACCCTGTCCTGTATGCAGTCTTCATGCATCATACTGCCTAGGTCAGGAGACCCCGTGGACAGAGTTTTTGCTCATCTCTTTGCCAGGTGAGGCTGCTTCTCACACTAATCCTACCTGGAAGTATCCACCCACTCTCCCATTGTGGAGCTTGGCTATTTGTGTTTAACAATCCTGGGATTAGAAGAAGGGAAGATCTGGAAATATTGGAAAGCAGCTGCATGATGGCCTTACCCTCCGAGCTAGGAAAATATTTCCTGCAGCTGGGGTGCACTTTTACTCTTGTTGGTAAAATTTCTTGCCAAAATACTTGCCTTTGTAGGTGGTGCTTGTGAGCTGGAGCTTTGAAAATGAATTTGTGCAAGTGTTGACCTTTGTGTTGAGCGTATGTGTTGCATCCTGATGTCTCATCTCATCTTGCAGAGCAGAAGCAGCCTGGAATAGCTGCAGGTACCTGCAGTGGCTTCCCAGCAACTCAGAGGTTAGGCTGCTGTTTGGCAGCTAGAGGAACAAGTGAGGAGGGAATTTATCTCCTTATGCTTGACAGGAGAAAAAAAAATTGTCTCAAAGGACTGAAAATTTGGCTTTGTGCACTCCTGCACATTTACTATTTAATATCTTAACACCCTGTCTTTGTTTCCTTTTCCTCTGCTGCAGATTAGGAGAGTACATTTGTTGCAGATAGGCAACTTGAATTATTTTATCAGCCTTCGGAAAGAGAAATAGCAAAATCTGAAATTAATTCCTCAGAACTGGGGAAAGCCAGATTCCCAAAAGGGATTGAGCCTTCATTTATAAACGAGTTGTAGTGATTCATGTCCTGCGAATCTTTTATAATGTGGAATGCTGCCATGTTATAAAACAGAGAGGGAAAGCCTGCATTTAGATTACTAAAGACAGATTTTTCTCTTAACATAGGGAATTTTTTTTAAGGAGGTGGAAGAATGTACTCATCGGAAAACAGCCAAACCCCCTCAAATCTTATTAATTCTACTTCCCTTTTTTTTTTTTTTTTATTACTCCACTAGCTTTAAAGTCAAAGAATGAAGGCTGTGGGATCAGCAAAGCTGTTCTAAAGAAAATCAGTTCATCTTCTGGTTTTGTGTTCATTGTCTTTACTGTCAGCTGTATTGGCAATTTACTTGGTTTCCCAGAAATGCGTACTTCTGGCATGGTCTTTCAGATAGGGGAATTTTTTTGTAAGCTTTCTGTTGGCAATAGTAGGATGTGTAATTTGATATATGTATTTTTGTCTGGATATAGGCGTGTTTTCTTTCACTTTGAAGGTTAAATTAGTATCTTAGGCCAGAGACAAGTAAAATGAATGTTCTCCACCTGCTAAGCAGAGTAATTTTTGTTTTAGCAGTATTAATTTTAGCAGAGTAATTTTTGTTTTTGCACGTATTTAGCACCTGCATTTCTGCCTGGCTCTATTGAGGATGATGGCTGTTCAGTATTGCCAAAAATACAGCCTCCCATCAGTCTCTACAGTAATTTTCAGTGGCATGCCATATAGTAACTTTACTTGAAAGCTTTTAATGCACTATACCTTTAACCATGGAGAAAAAACAGATAAACTTTAACTTGAGAAAATTTATTGCCAAACAGATTTCTTAAATGTTAAATATAAAAGGTTTCTTACTGTTTTAATTAGTATTCTCCACTTAAACCCTTCATGTAAGAATACTTTTTAAGTATTTCATTTTAGGTATCTGCTTGTGGAACACACAAGAGCCATAAAAAGTGTGGCCACTGATCCTCAGCTAACAGATTCTTTAAAAACATGATCTGCTAGTTTCTGACTAGCAGATCAGACTGCAGGCAGAAAGCAGGCCAGAAAGATTTTTTAAATTTTTTTTTAATCTGTTTTGTTTGTTTTCAATGTGGTTTCCAAGCACTTGACAATTAAATACATTCAGAGACCAGAAAACTCAGAAGTACAACTGAGCTTTGGAGATGTTACATGCTTAGAACCGAGCTGTTAGAATTGGCTAAGAAAACACTTCTGTTTTCCTTTAAAGAAAATTGAGCATTTGGCCAGCCATGCTTTGAGAAAAGATCAGCAGAACCAGTTAAGCCAAGAAATCCATAATATGAAACACAGTAGGGGTCATAACTGGTATCTTTGGTTTTTCCCTTGGAGAGTTTAGGCCTAAAGAAGCTTGTATGTGTTAGCATGTTGCCGTCAAATAGTTGGTGCTGTCCTCTCAGAACCTTCAACCTTTTTACTGTGACTTTGAAGGAAAGCTCTCCACAGGTATTTCCCAAGTGCGTGTTACTGACTTGGAGTAAGTTCCTTCTCGTATCTGTCTGATCAGCAGTAGGTGCACCATATGCATCCAAACAGTTTTGAAACTCATCTGGAAGTCCAAAGTTGGTGTTGAGCTGTTTGAATAAGGCCTGCCATCTCTTGGCTTTAGTGGTTAAGAATCCAAACCTAATTGTTGCTTTCTCAGCTTATCTGCATAAAAATCAAATTATAAATAACTTTTTCTGACTGCAGGCACAAGGGTCAATTCCTCTGCACAGCATCAAGTCCCAAGTAGAAGTCAGGACATCTCCATGTACTGTAGCTTCCAGCAGTTACTGTGGAATCCTGGTTTTAGCAGCTGGTCTTAAATAAGAGCAATTCCATCCTGAAGCCTGCCGTGCTTTTTCTGATGAGATGGTGTGGCATGAACTAGCATTTAAGTACTTTTTGGATGCTCGCACTATTGTTCTTAGAATAGATTCCTGGGAGACTTTTAGTTATTTTAAAATTTCAACAGTGGAAAACCTTTGCTGGCAAGGCCCTTAAGATGAATTTGCTGTGCAAATACACTCACAGAAAGTCAGAAGGTTTGCAGTCCATTTGTGGATGGGATTGGAGTTTGAAGTACTAGATAAACATCTACGTGGCAGTTTTATACAGTAGTATCTGGGGCAGGATCACGAGTCAACAACGTCTGAATGTTGAGAGAAAAGCAAATATGACATGGGCTGTGTAAACACATACTACGCATAGGTTTGATGTAGAAAAGTTCCTTCATTGTGCTTTGTAATGCTCAGACCCCAGGGGGCAGAAAAACTTCAAAGCTGAGGGTACGGCAGATGTGGTCCACAGCAAAGTACTTGTCCCAGGAGCCATCAGAAATCTAGAAACAGAGATTGGAAAATGGTGGAAAAAAAAGAACGGAGTTTTTAAGGGAGGAGCTAGCAGAGACCTAGTATCAGTCATCTTCTATGTAAGAGGTTGCTGCAAGGCAAGAGGATAAACTGTTCTTTGTCTGCTGAAGATCAGACAAAGTAATGTGCTTAAAATGGAGCAAGGGGTAGTTGTACAGCACATCGGGAGCACTCATGATAATGCCAGCGAAGTGACACCAACAGATCGCCCTAGGAAATGAGATTGCTATTGCTTATGGTTTTTTTTTTAAGATGGAGGTCTGTTTAATTGCAGTTGCTCTTGTGGAGAGAGTGGGATGACTACCTTCACCTAATTTTTTTTAAAATAAAGATTTACAGTGTGCAGACAGTTACACTTAGTAGCTTCTGCTCCTGTTGCACTCCAGCCAGACCTGGTCAAGCTTTTGCCTCCCTTGGATAATGCTGAGCTCTCTTGTCCTAAGTATATCTGACTCTTGTATTGTCCTATTCATTCTAAGAGTACATGTGCCTAGAGAATAACATGCTTTTCATATCTCTCTAGGGCAAGGAAAAACTTCCATGACATGTTTGGATTGGCCTTGAACTGATGGAAGGCAGCTTTCATCTGAAGAATGTGAACTTCCTATTTTTAAATTACTTCAATTATTTTTTAACTTTATAATTAAAACAAGCCTATAACTGAGGATCTTTTCTCCTGATTAATCCTTTTAAATTTGTCTTGGGAGTCTTCAAATTGCCAACTTCTCAGCAAACTATGAGAAGACAAGACGCAGAGAGTCTACGCTTCTTAGGAAAGACTGTGGTTTATGAGACATGCTCGTACATAGGTTCCCTTTAATGCCTGACTCTGAAACAGAAATCAAAACTCTGCTTGAGTTAGGAGAATTGGGTATGACTCGGATTTCTTGTAATTCACTGCTATGATGTTACTCTTAACTTCTGCAGTAGAGGGATTACTCAGTAAGCTATGTATTGAAAGAGTGTGTAGAAAAACAGAATTTCTTGAACCACACACTCACACGTGTAGTTGCTGAATCTGCCTCATAAATCTGGCATGACCAAACAGGTTTTGCACAGTCCTGTACAGTTAATGTCTTTAGAAAATGAGAGGCTTGGGATTTAATTAACTTCACAGTACAGGTTTCTCTCCTTCAAGTGACACCGGTGCTGTCCTTTTTTAAATTTTTTTTTAATTATTTTTTTTATTCTTTCCTTGGCCTCTGCTAGCTGTTGGGGGACTGTCAACTGATTTTAATGTAAAAATTGAAATTTTGATGTTGTGCTTTTCTGCAAACCAGGAGTAGCCTTTGAAGAAGTGCTCTTAGACAGACAGATACAATTTACAGAGACAACACAAACAGAAATCTGTCATTTTACTTATTTAACTCCCAGGTCTGTTTGAGTGATCTTAATATGGTTGCTTGAGAGGTTTGTGAGCAAATTCAAGCTAAGAGATGACATTCCATCTTTTCATTAGTAAAATGGACAAGTACAACATGAAGACCCCGACAGAAACCAAAATACAGTGGGTCTCTTCTGGCACAGATATTTTGTGTGTTGATGGGTTCTTGATTCATCCTTATCTCAACATGTATTTGTCAAATTTTAGTCTTTCTTTGACCTTTGTACGTATTCCTAAAGTGTAATATCCACATTATGCCACAAGTTGCATAACATGGATATTGCACTTTAGGAATACATGCAAAGGAGAACTGAATGTGTCTGGGGGTGGCGTAGCTTGAAGTAGCATGTTTTTATTGAGGTCTTCAGGTGGATTGAGAACATGATGAAAATAAAATAATTCTGAAGTTTTAAGGGTGTTTCTTCCCTCGAGATGTGATGCTTTTACTGTAGCATCTCTCTGAGCTCCTGTGATGCCTGGGCTTTTCTCTTAGTCTGTTTTTTTGTAGACTAAGAGAAAAGAAGTGGCCCCTTGTGAACAGCTCTTGATTATTTGACATAGTGCTGATATTTCCTCCTTGTACAGGGCACAGTGGTGAGGGACAGAACAGCATTTTGGGCACTCTCAGCTGTCCCTTGAGGGAGAATTCCTTAAAAAAAAAAAAGTTTAAAACCTCATAAGGTTGTGTTGTCAGGATGAAGGAGCATATTCCTTGTGGTGCAGAGGACTTCAGTGAAGCTTCTTTTAAAATTACAGAGGGTTTTAGGCAGAGTCTGTTATTCTGACAATATGCACATCTAGCTTTGGAAGATAAGGTCAGGAGCCTTTCTGCTTGAGATTTTTAAAAGATGTAGTCTGGACAAAATTTGAATTTTAGAAGGAGAGGATGGTTCAGCTATGTTCTCATGTGAAAATGCCCCTGTTCGTAGTGTTGGTCACTGAGAGAAGGCTCCTTGCTTATCTGAGAGTTATGGTCTCTGGGAGGGTGTACAAGCAATAATGGTGGTAGATGTGTGGGTGGAACACACTAAATGTGTTCCCCAGACCTTGATTAACATTTGAACGTCTCTTTGGAAAACTTGTGGGACAGTGATCTCCAAAGAGCAAGTCAAATGTAATAGTCCAGATAGTTTTTACCTCAAGGTCAGTATTTACAGCGACAGGTATATTTTGGTATAGAAATGGCTGTAATTTCCGTCTTCCCTCCTGCTTTTTTATCTCCAGACATTATTACTTAATGCTGGATTGAACTTGTGATCCAGGGTGATCAGATCTGGTTCTGTAGGGTCTTAGGCATCCCATGACTTTGAATAACAGCAATATTAAAACTGAGCAGAGAAGAGTGGAAAACAGATAGGTTCTTCTGTCCCCTTAAACCCATGTTCAAAGTGGAGGACATTTGCATTCATGGTGTACTAGACCCTCTGTGAATGTGACATATCGTCTAAATTGAAGAGACCTGTTCTAGAGGAATATCCTGCCATGTCTATTCTCTTTTGGCCTCAGGTAGTCCTGAAAGAGGCCTGTACATTGTTGGGTCTTGAATGTCTGTGATTCTTGAGGTTCTGTTTGAAATGCATCGTTGAAAAGACATGCATCAAGGAGTGGTTGGGAGTCGCCACTCAAGGTTTGCTTGCCAGGTAAACAAAGAGAAGCCAGTTTCTGCGCCTGGGTGCAGCTCTGAAGAAGGAAAGTAGATGGAACAAAAAGTGGTGTTTGTGGAGTACCAGCTATGGAATTTCAAAGTTGGTTTTGTTTTTAATTTTAGAACTGACCAGCAGGTTGGAAGATGACATTTATTCCTGCTTGAAGCTGCTGTTCTGAAAACAAACAGTAGAAGAATGTGGAAGAATTCAAGCCTCCGCTGCCTTTTAGCACTAGCTATTTTATGTTTAAGAAGCTTAATATATAGCCAAGAGATAGGTGAGTTTATTGCCATGTAATTTACTAATTAGTTTGTAACTTCTGTACTGATCCCATTGTGTTCCTACTGTATGTATGTTCAAAACCCATCACTTCTGTGGTCCCACACCATCCTAGGGATGGAGGTACTACAAGCCTGCACTCTGCTTTCCACAACCAGTGGCATCTCATAAACCAGTGCAAAATTGGGTATTAAATTTTCTGTAAGGCAGCAGTGATAGACTGTATATGCAATTGTTGTAAATGTCCACAATGAAGCCTTCTTGCTGCTTATGCCAGCTGTCTGTGACAATTTCGCACATTATCGTTAATTGCCCTTCTGTCATTAATTGCCCTCCATGTGGGACAATGGAGGAGAGCAAAAAACTCATTAAGTTTATCATCAAAGCTTGTGGTTTTGCCATTGGCCCAAAGCCTGCTTATTAGGCTAGGCTAGGAATGGGTATTGTAGAAAGAAACAGCTTGCCTGTGTCCTTGCACACAACTATAAACCCAGGTTTTAGGTACTTCTGAAAACGTGGTAGTCTGTGGCTGTCTGTAAACAGGCACACAGATCAGTGGCCAGACATGCATGCAATAAAAGTGCAAAAGGAATAGATGCGAGCAGTAGTATTTGTTGTACAGGTGATCACATTTGACCTGCAGTTTTTGACAGTATTTCCTATGTGATTTCAGGTTCTGTGGGGCGCGCCCAGCATTTGAAATGTGTAACACACAACTTACGTGAAATGATCTGTACTTGGAACCTCTCTTCTAAAAGAAGACATGGACAAACTGACTTTTGCTACACTACCAAGTGAGTCCTTTGTATACCTGTTTGGAAACTACCAAACAGTGATTGCCATTCCTCAGTCACAACCCATGGAATTCGTGATGCTGTTGTTTCCTAGCATCTCCGCATTGGTTTTCCTTGGGTGGTGCTCCCTCCAGGCACTGTTAACTCAGGCAATGGCAAGGTTTCTGGTGAAGTCTTGTTTCATGCTAACAATTCTCCTGCCAAAATCTGCTTGCTGTCTTCAAACAACTGGAAGATGCTCTCATTTACTCAGACTTCTCTGTGTGTCTGCCTAGCCCTTGCTCAGAGTTTTCATGAGGGACAGATTCATACTAGGTTCAATCCAAAAGGAAATGATATTTGGAAGAAGAGAATCCTGATATTTTGGGCCAAAGCGGTAGAATATATGACATAAGTGTTGAGATTCACATGTGGAAAAACACAAGAAATCTCTTGGTGGCTGTCTTATAACCTTTATAAATTTTAAGTTGTCTGGAGAGTGTTGTGTTAGAGGAAACGTAAAAGTTATTCCACAATTACAATAGCTTTTCCAAAGTGAATGCAAGTTGAAAATTTTGAAAAACATTAAAAAACCCTAAATCTTCAGTGTGTTTTTCACTAATGAGAACTGCATGTGCAATTCCCCATGCTGTGGGTCTGCCAAATGCTTATCATGTGCTGGAGATGAGTTCAAATCCTTTTTGCGTCTTGATCCTGCCCCCAATCCAGATATTTGTACTGCCTTTTTTTTCCTGTAAATTCTGCAGACAGCCCAGACTTTTCCTAGGGGTCCCAGGATTTGGCTGCACTTCTTCCACCTACACGTTTGATTTTCTGTGTTTAATTATTCCTCCTGCATTGCCAGCTATCATTTCCATACAAAAAAACCCTACCCCAAACATATATGTAACATTGCGGCCAGAGTTCAGGAGTGTAGAGTTCACGAGGTACTGCCCTCTAAACCAGAACAGCCATGTAGCTGCTGCTGTTTCTCCTTAGCAAAACAACAGACCTGGGTCCCCGAAGCAGGCTGAGGACTGGGTTTAGTACAGACCTCCCTGAGGGAAAGAGATTCTGTTTTTCAGTTGCCCAAACATCCTCTAATATTCTCAGTACTGAAGAGGAAAAGCCTTTCTGAGCACTCAAGCCTCAGCTGGCCTTCACTATCCCAGGGTTTGCGTGAATCTTAAAAGTTCAGCCCAGGCTCTTGACTCCAGCTGATAGGAGCTCCAGGGTCCTGTTCCAGTTCATAAGTGAGTAACAGTCCCTCAGCAGGAAGTCTGGCATTGTTCTCTTTGCGTTCCTTCCTCCCATCATTCCCCCAAGAGGAGGATCTGGGTTTTTCCAAACTTTTTGACTTTGTCTATCAATGATGGTGAGCAAAGGGACTTCACTCATCCATTATTATTTCCTGTATGTATCTATGACCTTCAGACAAAGGGCAGATCACATTGTGCTGAGCACTGCACAAATGTTATGAGCCGACTGTATTTCCACCTGGGATTTTAGAAGTCCTTTTCTCTGCCCTCTGCTCTTTCCCTGTGAGCTAAGCAGCAGAAGGAAGAGAAAGTGTTTGCTGTGAGATGGGCACGCAGGTGGGTGGACCTGTTCTTTGCACCTGTATGCCATTACTTTCAGAAGATACAGAGGGAATGGGAGTAAGGAATTATAAAGGGCAGGGGAGGTAATGGGTTGGGTTGGATTTGGTTTTGGGGGATTTTATTTTGCTTATTTTGAAGCATTGATTCACGATGGCTGTAGGTATCAGAAACATGTCTACTGGTTAAAAAGCCAGTTTTTCACTTAGGGGCGTTCTCTTAAGAGCTGTGTATCTGCACTATACAACTAGTGCACAGGGAATGGCTGTTAATCTGATACTAACAAAAGCCCAAGTAAGTCTTACTCCTTCAGAGACTCAGTGTAGAGTTCTCTGTTGTATTACAGAGAATTTGTGTTTTATTAGTGTCTTAGGAATAGGACTTAACTTCCCTTAGCTTCCTATCATCTGAAATACCTGCTTAATCCTCTCTGTCTCTTCAGTGACCTCCCCCCTCCGGTGTGTTTTAAAACTAAGGAGAGGAGGGTTGAGATTCCAGTCCCAGAGAGCTCCACCACAGTGACAATAACCACAAACAGCATTTCTGGAACTCCTCTCGCTACCAAAGAATTTGAAATTCACAAGACAGACATCTGTAAGTATCAGGGTTTATGTGTGTATATAAGGCCTTTATACCATGATTAACAGTGTTGCAGAAGTGTATATACTTGCAGTTTTCTTTGACAGGGTTTCTGTATGTAAAATGTTGATGTGGTGAGTCCATATGAATGTACCTTACATAGTTGGTTATTTTCTGTCCCCCGTCAGGAGAAAGAAATCCCCACTTATCCATAGATCATAGCAGAGAAATCAATGGCAGAATGTGAGGAGAAAAATCAAGTACAACACTTTTATCCCCGTAATCATTTGACTCTTTTTCTTTTTTTTTTTTTCTAATTGCAAATTAGGAAGGATTTGTAAACGAGTTCCTAATCTACATACTAAAGTACCTGCAAGGAGAATAAAATAGATTTGCTCAAACTAGAATTGGAAAAGGGAGAAATAAACTTCCTAGTGCCAGTTCTCCCTGCTACAGAATTAAGTAGTTTATTTCTGCAATTTCACAACATTTTAAGAACAGTATGTCACTCCTGACAGGATCATATTTTCTTAATGTATGCCCAATTTACCTATTCAGTTCAAATATACATGAAACTCAGCAAATAACTTGGGGAGTGGGCTGCATTATATTGGATTCATAGATAAATTAGACTCTTTCCCACCTCCTTCCTCCCAAAGGAGGAAGCTGTAAATGACATTGGCACCACCTGCCACAGTTCCTCATAATTTAGTCTTGAAGTTTGGTTTGACTACTTATTATGTCTTATTCTATCAAAATTATGGCTCAGTTTTCTCTTCAGCTGAGAGTGGTTCAAGAACTTAACAAAATGAACTTAACAAACATGCAGTTCAGAAATATTGGGCAACACATTGTGTTCTCCTGGATCTTGCTGATTCCAGGCAGGATGAGTCTATCAGGTTTGTCACGTGTTATTGCAGGTAGTGCATTGACTATGCCAAACATTTTGTTGGCTCTCAGAGTCTTGGCCAGGACTGAAGTTGGTTAAATCACACCCTCATATTTATCCTGCACCAGGCCTGGTGTACTGCCATAACACTTGCCTGCTTCTTAGCCTCTTGCTTCACCACCACCCATTCATAGAAGACATGCTTCTGGTTAATCTCCCTGTCCTGTCCCCATCACCATGCTGTACCTTTAATACTCATTGCAGCTTAAAATTACATTGCCCATAATCCTTTTCAGAGCTTCATGTGAGCTTTTTCCACCCTGTTTCAGCTCTCCTTTCTCCATACTCCAGCATTTGTTGCCAGTCCCCTCTTCCGTCCTGGTCTCCAAAACACACTGTTTCTTCAGGGCAATTCTCCCTTCATCCTCCAACATGTGTTCTCACGTACACTTCCAAGGCTGTCACCATGCTGCATTGTATTATCTCTGCAGCATTGAATGAAGGTTGTGAAATATACAACATCTTCCTTACTATGAATTGTGAAGACGTACATTCATGATCAGTTACTCACACATCTGCATGCTGAGGTGTTAGAAGAAAATGCTACCTAGTGACTCATTGGCACCTGTGCTTTCCTGGGAACTTTCATGCTCAAGTAATGACAGGGCCCATCTTGTTGTAATTACAGAGGTTGAGTTACATATTTGTATGGCTAGTAGCCAGTTGAGAGCAGAGATGTAGCTGCTTAACGCCTGTAGGGCTGGTGTTGCAGACTAATGACTTGAATATGGCTTTTTCCCCCTCTCTCTCCTTCAAGCATTTGTTCCTCTTGCTCCACATAATCTTAGTTTAACACCTGACTTTCCAACTTCCACGTTAAATCTGAAGTGGATTGATAATGGATCACGCTTCCCATATGGACTGGATGCCTATTGGCAGATTCAGGTACTCCGTAAAGAAGTAAAGGAACAAGTCACACAAGTAAGTCCCTTTATGAAAATAGATGTGCAAGTACTGTCCTTGGTAGTATTTGGGGAGGTCATTTGAAGAAAGCTGAGACTCACAGCAGTTGTAGAGCTTTACAGAATGTGAGCGTAGTCATGCTTCTGATAGGTTATTTCTTGTTAAGTTTCTAGTTAAACTTTCAATGTTATGAGGACACTGACTACTATACAGTCAGTATTTATTCAAAGTCACACTTTTTTATTCTTTAAAATCTACCACGGGGGTTTAATTAGAACTTGCCTATGAATTTGGTGGATACTTTACACCATTATTTCTGCTTTACTTCTCAGGTAGTATCTGAAGCCCTGGTGGTCTTTGAATATTTGGTTTGCTGCTTTTATTTTTTTATTTCTTTCCCAATTTATAGTTCTGTTCTGTAATTTTTAGGAGAAAAAAAAAATAAAATGTGCAACCTGGGACTAATATTAGAAGAGTTTAATTTTGAAAAATTTGGAACTTTTCCCGGCCTGGGAGAGGTCCAGGATACTGGGATGCAATATATATCTTTTTTAATGCGTGGTGAGCTTCCTGCTCTCCCATAAATGTCTGTACTCTGGTATTTCTGGCTGGGAGTTTACCTGGCTGGTGGGCTGTTTACCATCATAGGCTTTTATCCAATTAAGTTCATAACACAACTGAAAGTTAGATGGGACATGTCAACCATCTATCAGGATTTTGTGATTTACTTCACCATTCTGTTGATACCTGGGAAATAACAGGTCATTATTAACAAGTCTTCATAAACTCTCTTGGTTGTTTCATTTTTTTTGAAAACTTTGTAGGTAACTTACTTCTCAAAGCTGACTCACGAAGACGTCATTCTTTCTTGGAACTGGACATCAGATATGCCTTTGGAATGTACGTCACATTATGTGAAGATTCGCTGTTATATTAACATAACAGAGTTTAGCCTCAAGGATTGGAGTGACTGGAGCCCATTACAAGAGGTCCCTGGTATGTTTGTTCCCAAAACAAGCCAAGGTCAGAGGAAAAACATTAGGCAGTGTGAGCTTGTGGCTTTTGGTTGTGTTTTCATGAGAAAATTAATGCAATCATTGGTTAATGAAACCTGGTAAACATTGATTTGTATGCACTGGAGTGCTGATCATGTTTATAGCATATTGTTTATGGAGAGTTTTTAATTTGGTTTTGTTTTCTGCTCTTTTTTCTCTTCTAGGAAAAGATACCGAGTCCAGTGGGAGTGGGGTGTTTCCTCAGGACACTGTGGTGGCAGTAGGTTCAGATGTGACAATTTGTTGTGTGCATGAAGAAGGACAGCAGATACAACGGATGACTTATGGACTAGAAATATACCCGATGATACGTCTGAGCAATCGGAGCAGTGCAATCAGAGTGCTAAATGCCAGTGCTTCCGATGCCAGCGGGACAAATGTGGTGTGCATACTGTCTGAAGATTATATGGATGGAACTGTGTTGTTTGTAGGATGTATGTATCATCGTGTCTAGTAAAATTAGGAAAATCAAAGTAATGTTGAGACCTGGGGTTCTGCTAGGAAACAAATACTATTGTGGCTTTTTTTCCCCCTGGCCTTTGGTTTCTGAGAATGAACTGGGATTGTACTTTGATATCACTGTGGAAACTATAGCCCATGGAGATGGCAGCAAGGCTGGGAGGGTGAGGCGGTACCTATGTAAGGCATCTTCTCTTAGGATATGGCCCAGTGCTTCTCTCCTTGACCTCTTTTTCTAAGACATTTCTTTGTGATCTGGGATACATAGTAGTTTATTGCTGTGTGAAGATTCATCCTCAGTCTCTATCACTTTAGGTTTACATCTGTTCTGGTTTGGTCCGTGACAAGGTGAGAGTAAGAGCAAGAACTTTCATTTACCAGTCAGTCCAATTAAACCAGTAAAACATTCAGACTTGAAACAGCAACAACAGATGCTTATCAAGGGCAGTAGCTCCCTGGGAGCTACTTACAGCAAAGGAGCCCTGCTGATGGTTCATCTTTTGTGGAAAATCCCATAAACATTCTTTTAGCAGTTTTTTAAAGATACTGAATCACTGTGTATACTTTCTGTGTAACTGTGCCAGACTTAGAAATCTCTCCCAGATAGAGCTACCTCTTAAAACTAGTTACTGAAAGTACCTGGTTCTTCTTTCCCTTAATTGGTAATTTCAGATATTTGTGTATTTTCCCAACAGGGTTTTTGAGAGTTACAGTCTTCCAGTAGCTGCCCATTAGAATCATAGAATGGTTAGGTTGGAAGGAACCTTTAAAGGTCATCTAGTCCAACCCTCCTGCAATAATCAGGGACACCTTTAACTAGATCAGGTTGCTCAGAGCTTCATCAAGCCTGACTTTGAAAGTCTCCAGGAATGGGGCCTCCACCACCCCCCTGGGAAACCTGTTCCATTGTTTCACCACCCTCATAGTGAGAACTTCTTCCTAATGTCTAATCTAAGCCTACACTGCTCTAGTTTAAAACCATTTCCCCTTGTCCTGCCACTATATGCGCTTACAAACACTCCTTGCAGCTTTTCTGTAGGTCCCTTTCAGGTACTGGAAGACCTCTATAAGGTTTCCAATGAGCCTTCTTTTTTCTCCAGACTGAGCAAGACCAACTCTCTCCAGCCCTCTCATCATCCTCATGGCCCTCCTTTGGACCTGTTCCAAGTGGTCCATGTCCTCCTTGTGCTGAGGACTCCAGAGCTGGGGGTGGTACTCCCAGTGAGCTCTCATCAGAGCGGAGTAGGGGGTGAGAATCACCTCTCTTGATCTTCTGGCCAAACTTCTTTTAATGCAGCCCAGGATATTGGACTTCTAGGCTGCAGATGTGTACAGGGGACTCATGTCCATCCTTTCATCCATCGATACGCCCAAGTCTTTTACCATACTGCTGCTCTCTATCACCTCAACTTCCAGCCTGTATTGGTAGCAAGGATTCTCCCAACCCAAGTGCAGGACCTTGTATCCAGGTCCCTCTGGATGACATCCCATCCCTCTGGCATGTCAACTTCACCACTCAGCATGTCACCTGCAAACTTGCCAAGTGTGTAATCAATCCCATTGTCTGTGTCACTGATGATTAGGATCCTGTTCCCCTTCAGAAATGCCTGCATTTTAGCTTAGGGCCCTTGGGGTTGAGAGAAAGGAAAGGGGAGACCAGACCCATTTTTGAATAATTATTCTTACTTCAGCTTGTGCCTGCTGTCATTGGCTTAGTGTATGAAGTGTGTGATAGGAAGTGCAAAACAGAATCCAACCTTTTATAGCTTCTCAGTGAGATGCCATTGTTATATTATTTGTGCAGTATGTGCTTTTGTGGGAGAGTCTTCCAGGTCAGTGGTTCATGAATGAACACTAGTGATAATCCCACAGGTTTTTCCCATACAGTGGTTTTTGAAGAGCTGGGATGTGGTGAAGTCTGTTTCCTGCCACTGTTTCTTCTTGTAGTGCCTACTCAGTGGGAAGGGGGAGGACTTCTCATGATTCATTTGCTAATGAGAGACATTTGGGGAAGAAAAGGTAGAGAAAGTAAATGGGTATACACACCACCTTGGCTAAACCTGGGCAAAATAAGTGTTCTTTTTTTGGCTTGCTGCTTATAACTAGACCTAATCCTGCCACTGTTGCCTCTTGTGTTAGTGCCTCTTCTCTAGGTCAGCTGCATGGATATTATTGTCTTACCTTTTGGAGAAAAGCACGTGAGACTTGACATAAGTGTTCTGCTTAGTCTCATGTTAGAATGGTGATTCAGTGTTGGCAGCACTGCCCATCTCCAGGAAGGCACTCAGCACTACTCTATTACGGAAGCAAAGAACAAGGCTTAAAAGAAAAAGATGAGTGCTTCCAAAGTAAGGTTGAAGAGGACAAGCCAATTGGGGCCTGCTTTAGCTTTCAAATTCAGTGTGGAATTCATTGTAAAAGGAACATCTCCTTGACGAGACTTGCTTGGATAATTCAAAGCAGTGGAGGGGCTGGCATGTAAGAAAATGTGATGCACAGCCAACAGCATTCCTGCATTGCTCAGCAGCTAAACTGATGCTCAGAATTTTGGAAAAGTCTTGGCAGGGTTTCAGTGAAACACTTCCAGGTCAGAGCCTGGAGCTTGTGAACATATTTGCATGTGATTTACCAGATTACCCACCCACTTAGAAGCCTAGAGTCAAGTTTTAGTCAGACAGGCCTGAAAATAATTATCCATCTGTTCTATTGGCATTTTTTAAAAGCATTTTATTTATATGGTTGAAGAGTAACTATTGCCATGTATTTGTGAGGCACACAATCCCAGCCAAAACGAATGGTGATGCTTTCAGGAAGCTAGTGTCCCAGCTATCACACTAGGATGGCAGAACATCAGCTAACTGTGTTTCCTTTCATGCTGCAGATGCCCCTGATACTCCCCAAAACCTCAGCTGTGAAACATCTAACTTCCTGAAAATAAAATGCACCTGGAAACCAGGCAGACCCAGTGGACTATATGGAAAACGAAGAACAAAGTACAGTTTATTTGAAAGGTAAAACAGTTCAGCACTAAAAGAAGTAGAAAGGTAGAACTGGAATATATCCATTACACCCTGTGACTTAATGCACCACACCTATTTAAATGAGAGTGTTCGTTATTGAGAGCCTAAAATACTTTTCAAGAGTTTGTGGACGTTGAAACTGAACTAAATTTGGAGAACCTTTGTCTAGCTTTGCAAAATTGTGGTGGGAATTAAGGGTTACTTTTTCCAAAGACTTGTGCCATTATAAACTCATGGGAAAATAAAGCACTTAGTGTGCCAGGTTGCTGACAACATATAGATAAGACCAATATGAAAATACAGGGAGATGGTGGGAGTCATTCACTAATTTTTTTTTTTCTTTTTGGTTAATATGAAACCTGTGTCAGATAATCTGTCTGATGTTTACTGAGCTTCTGATATGCAGAACGACAGAAACTCACTGAGGAGCAATTGTAAAATAGGCCATGGGTCATGTCCCAGATGCTACTAGGGAAGTAGCAATAAGCCTATACCCATTGTCCTCACAGCATGAAGAGCTAGACAGTATAAAGCAGGCAAAGTGCATGTTACCTGGGAAGCATTGAAAGGGATACATAGCACTGGTATCACCCAGAGAAAGAGATAAGGGCTAGTACCCCATTTATATGATAGGCCATGTAAAGCCTTGAAAGTGAAGAGTCATTGTTTTGGAATAGCACTTGCAAATGTGCTTGGTGGTTGTGATTACAAGCTAGTGAGGAGTTGAAGCTCCTGTGGTGAGGCTGCTCCCCTGCAGTGCCAAAGGAGCAGTCGGAAAAGCCCGGAGATACCCAGAGTCACACAAACTATGGAAAACTGAATCTTCTGGTGGCTTTGAAGTGAGTCAGAGGCAGTGAGGACTGAGGTGCAGTCACAGATGTCATCCAGGGTGCTACTGCTAAAAACGTCATTGGGTAGGGATGCAAAGAGGTGGACAAAACCAACAAGGTGTTCAAAAGAAAGGAACTGCAGTCACTGGCTGCCCATATTCAGCTCATAAACGAGGATGTAGTTCAGACTTGTTTTGCTCAGCCTAAAGCTGTGAGATTGATGTGATGCATTTCAGGGTAAATGTTCTTGTCCATGTTCCCAGCCCACACTGAAACAGAGACTTCGGTGTGGAGAGAGCTCAGAGCTCAGCTAGAACACGGTAAAAATGCCCGAAGGAAGAAATTAAATGTGTGCTTTGGAATGAGAGGTTTGCACATATTGCAATTAGAGCAACTTCTCTATGTGTGCATACATACAGATACACACTTTAGATTTTACCCCTGAAGATCTAAATCTGGTCTTGGCTGTTACCAGCATGACTGTCCTGCTTTTCATTTAAAAACAGCTGGGACTAGTGGATGTATCCCAGGTAACAAACCTTGGTTTAGATTGGCAGGGTCGATAGACACACTTTAGCGTGTCATTTCTCCCTAGTTCAGAAAGCAATTACGAACATTCTTTAAATGCAAATGTATGCTGATCTGAGCAAAGATACTTTAAATCAGAATCTTAGTTGTAACTTGTGAGGTGGTTTTACAGGACCTACCTGTTTTCCAGGATTTTGAGAAGTGAGAGGATGGAAATGTTATGGTAGTGAAAGAGGAAAGTTTCAAGTGAGAACAGGGCAAGTCATGACTGAAGCAACTGTAACCTGCATTGTGGTGTTAGATACGCCTCTGCAATCAAATCGTTCTGTAAGCCATGTGTCAGTGAACCCATTGTTCTTTACTGTGTTTTCAGTCTAGATTTTTGACTGTTGATAGAAATTAATCTTACTCAAAAAAACTAAGTTGTTCCCCCACCATTCTACTTTGTAGAATATCTGGTAAAAATGTTTCATGCGAAGTCAATGAAATGAACAGAGATCGTGCCTGTGAGTTCCCAGTACTGGCTGACCAAAAAACCTACGATTTCATACTAGGCGTTTCCAATCCTATTGGGCAAGCAGAGTCATCGCTTTTAGTTGATCTAACTCAAAGAGGTAAGGCTTAAGAATTACAAGGCAAAAGTAATGTTTACTGCATGCTAGCCGTTTGTTTGGGTTGGGTTTGAGGAACTCTGACATGATATACTTATTTTGCTTCATTGTCACCAGTATTTTGCTGAAAGTAGTTTAGGACCTGTCCTGAGGCAGCAATTGTGTGTTCAAGGAGAAGCCAGTTCTTGACAGCAGTGCCACCAGGAGAGGATACACTGCTACATGCATAAATGCTACTTGCAGTTAATCTAACAATTAGCCAGCTGCTGGTTATTTATTGCTTCATATTCTATTAGACACAAGTAATTAAGATTTGCTTATAACTTCATGAACTGTAAGTATTTCAGTTTCTCACAGGGTAAAATACTATGCAGTTTTACAGCAGGAGGCTATGGAGCATTACAGAAGTAGCACTGTAAGGTAGAAGGTAATAGCGGAAGTATTACCTGCTGTCAGTAGTAGCCGTGGTCATCTGCAGTCGTGGTTTGTAGAAAAAAAGAACACCCTTAGTTAGACTTTTTAAGTTTAAACAATGAGAGAGAAAAGATCACTGCCTTTCAAATGCTGTCTTCTCCATCTTTTTCCGTCTGCCTCCACAACTACAGCTGAAAATTCAGGATTCTTTCTTCTTTGCTGAGAATTCTCCCGTTCTTTCGGAAAAAAAAAAAAAAGATTAAATATGATGATAGCGCAGTTTTTTTGTCCATGCCCCTCTTCAACTAGTCTGAGATTGGAAATATCAGAATAGATTGGCAGGTCCTAGAAAAGCTGAATCTGTTAATTACATCTGATCATTATAAATTAAGGTTATTTTGCATCCAGTCGATACAACTATTTCCTATTTGTTTCTTTTCTTTCCTTCACTGTCCACTTTATTGTCAAAATGGAGTACACATATCCTTAGGGGTAACTGGACTGATTTCAACAGTAGAGATTTTTTTTTTCTCTGATTACTATGAGTAGTAGTGCTGAATATTATTGAAAAAAATCCATGAAGGGAGTTTTGGGAAGAGAGATCATTTAGGAGTCTTATCTTCTCTTAGTCTGCAGATTCTGGGGTCTAACTTGAAAAGTTTTCAGAAGGTCAACAAAGTTGAGTGACTGTGGTCCTCTGAAATAATTCATGTTTCACTGTTTTTATGGAGTCAGTAGGAGGGGAAATGTTTTTCTATGTTTCCAGCTCCTTACCACACATGCTAGTATGCTCAGCCTGAAGTTAATCTGTTTCCATGTTTGATAGCTGAGAACAGCGTCAAGAATGAGACTGCTTGCGGGTACCTTCCCAGCACCAGCTGTCCTAGTGCTGATGGGGATCACTTATTTATTGTTCTCTTTGATCTTTTAAAATCATATTTTACTGAAGTAAAATGAATGTTTTTTTCTTAGAACTGAGGGTTATTATTTATTTTTCTTTAAGTTGATCCAAAAACTCCAGAGAAGTTAACTGTTTCTGGGAACAGCTCTACAAGCGTCTATCTGCGCTGGTTTATAAATGGCAGCTTTGCTGAGATCAGACTTCTGTGTCAAATTGAAATCAGCAGTGGTCACTCTGAGAGAAAACTGGTAAGTGTTGCCTTTAATGGATTTTCTTTTTTTTTTTTTCCCCTCAAATGTGCATCTTTTCTTCACTGAACTAATCACATTTCAAATTCTATTATCTCTAAAATTCATTCTGATCGTTTTATCAAATGATTCTTTTAGCAATGGCTAGAAGTTCTACTAAAATCAGAATAAGTTCTGTGCTTATCCATTGTCAGCTGCTTGCTTTCTTTTTGGTTGATTTTAAATAATTTCAAGAAAAGTCAGATTACCCACTGTGCTGTTTGGTACTTGGAGAAGATGCTTTACGCTGACCCTTTAGGTAGCAGTCCTTGTCCTTTGTCCTTCCTGGTGCAAACTGTATTGACACACACTTGTTTCAGGATGCATTGCAGCCCTGCAGACTTCCATGGTGGTTGCTTTGGGTTCCCTCTCACAGTATGTAGCCAGATAGGGTAGGATTCTCCCCCTGAGCGTATCAGAAGGTAATCTGCAGTGCAGACCTCTGCAGCTGGAAAAAAGGTAGAATTTCTGGGTGGAGTTCAGATTTTCCAGCATTCAGGCTTCCAGCAGCTGCCTGGCCTTGGTGCTCTGCGTCACTGCCTGGAGCTGCATACTTACTCTGCTGACTGTCAGAGGAGCTTAGGATACTAACCTAGACACCAGCATCTACTGGGGAATACGTCCTCTTCTTCCGTGTTGCCAAACGTAGTGTGGTGTGATCTCTGCCTCTGGGAAAGTGTAACAGCAGAACTCCATGTTCAGTTGACTGATGCTTACCCCCAGATTCTGTTTGTGCATTCAGATGGGACTACACCTAGCAGCTTGGGCAGATGCACACTGAATTATTAGGTCTCAGTGCACAGAGCCTGAATTTGTAATTTGAGCAGATCAACCTCAGAGGCAGCTTTTTACAACTCATGTTTGGTTTTTTAGCAGTATTCTGTTACTCTCTGCATTTCATTTCCTGTTGGACACAGCTGTTGGACACAGCCTTGGGTAAAGTCACGCGAGCTGCAGAAGTGATGCCGCTAAGACCTAAAATAATTATTATATACGTCGCCTCCAAAATAATGTGTAGTAGTTAATGCATGCTCTGTAAGAGTGTGTTTAAGATACATTAGAAGCCTTTAATGAGTATGGAAGCCTTAGGCTTTTATATTTTCTCTGTAATGCTGTGTGGTAAGTAGTGCCCACGGATTAGGTGCTGCAAAGAAACTCATAGATGTCTTTGGCATTAACAATAGAAGGGACTGGTTTTTTGACACATGTAACAGCTCTAACAGATGAGCTGTGTTGGATTTTCGTGTGCAGTCTGAGATCCCCTCACCCACAGATATCAGCATTTCTCTACTCCCAACATTTCCCACTTCTGGAGCCGTGGAGTGGTCGGCCAGGGAAGCAAGGACATGAATGCTACCCACCCCCATCTCAGTTAGCTTAAACTGCTAAAAAAAATAAGTTTGCATAGTTCTGTCTAGCCAGAGTTACACTGCCTGGGGGCACACACCTACCTGTGAACTCTGCTACCAGGACAGTCATCTGGGGCAGTTGTGGCAGTTT
Source organism: Gallinula chloropus (assembly GCF_964237585.1). Classification (NCBI taxonomy): domain Eukaryota; kingdom Metazoa; phylum Chordata; class Aves; order Gruiformes; family Rallidae; genus Gallinula; species Gallinula chloropus. The sequence goes on from NC_140089.1 coordinate 75,417,593, forward strand.
GAGTCACTGCACCTATATCGGAGCCCGCAGCTACAGATATTTTGAAACACAACAAATAGCTTGGTAGAAGGATTTACAACCTTGTTACGTTGTCTCTGGTTGCTTAATAAAAAAAATGTAACACTCTAAGAGTTCTCTGTAATAAACAAAAGTAGCTGTGAAATTGTTATGGGGTTTTATGTGGCATTTTGAGGATGTTTTCAGAAGCTTTTCTATTCGTATGAGAGATTGTTGGCTTTTTTATATTTTTCAAGTTGTTATTTGGCCTTGGAAATACACCACTGGTTGCTTCTTAAAGTCGTTGGAGTCCAGTTTTTGGCAGCTGTGATGCACATGTGTTATAATTAGATTCAGTAAAAAATATTCCCAGGCTCAGGGTTTCTTCAGTCGTGAAACTGAAATACTCCCTAGACTCACACCATTTTAAGAATAGTAGATTATGCCCTGTCATAAGAGCTGTGAAGAGATCATCTGGGTGAGACTTGGATTCTATCTTTTGGAGGAAGAAGGACTGCCTAGGAAAAAGACTGCACAATAACCCAGAGAGTGATAGTGGATAAAGTTACATCTGGCTGGCAGCCAGTCACCAGTGGGGTCCCCAGGGCTCCAGTTTAGGCCCAGTTCTTAACGTTTTCATAAATGACTGGACTGGACTCGGAACTAGAGGGTGTCTTAAGTAAATTTGCAGATGACACCAAATTGGGAGGAGCTGTTGGCTTAAGGGTGGAGAAGCCTTGCAGAGAGACCTAGACAGGTTAGAGAGCTGGGCAATCACCAACAGCACAAAGTTTAAAAGGGCTAAGTGCCAGATTCTGCACCTGGGAAGGGGCAACCCTGCCTGCACATCTGGGCTGGGGGATCAGACACTGGAGGCCAGACATGCTCAGAGGGATTTGGGAGTCTTGATGGACGGACAGCAAGTTAACCATGAGCCAGCAGTGTGCCCAGGCAGCCAGGAGGGCCAAAGCATATCCTGGGGTGCATCAAGCACAGCACTACCAGCTGGGCCAGGGAGGGGATTGTCCTGCTCTGCACTGCACTGGTGTAGCCTTGCCTCGAGTACTGTGTGTGCAGCTTTGGGTGCCACAGTACAACAGAGACATGAAACTATTGGAGAGTGCCCAGAGGAGGGCAGCAAGGATGGTGAAGGGTCTGGAGAGGAAGTCTGGGAAGTCTTATGAGGAAAGGCTGAAGTCCCTTGGTTTGTTCAGCCTGGGGAAGAGGAGGCTGAGTGGAGACCACATCACAATCTATGGCTTCCTGATGAGGGGGAGCGAAGGGTCAGGCACTGGTCTCCTCTCTTTGATGACCAGTGATAGAACCCGAGGGAATGGAATGAAGCTGTGATGGGGGAGGTTTAGATTGGATGTTAGGAAGAGGCTCTTCACTGAGAGGGCGGTCAGGCACTGGCACAGGCTCCCCTGGGAAGGGGTCACAGCACTGAGCTTGTCTGAGTTCAAGAAGTGTCTGGATAATGCATTCAGTGCCATGGTCTGACTTGGCTGTCCCTGTCTGAAGCCAGGAGTTGGACTCGATGGTCCTTATGGGTCCCTTCCAACTCAGGATATTCTGTGATAAACACCTTGCTGGGGCAGGCTGTGTTTTGTGTGCTTCTGTTGCATGTGTCTTCAGAGAAAGGCAGTCATCCACCTAGTTTGATGTAAATGTGCACAGTGGAAGTGCAGGTTCTGAGTAGCAGCGACAAAATCCTGGCCTGCCTCACATGAGCAGAAGTTTGGCTGCATATGGGAAGGAGGGGGACTGGGCAGCGTAGATAGGAAGCAGTGGCACGCTGATGTGTGCAGAGCTCATCCTTTTGAAGGCTTGTCAGTGTTACCTCTCCTTATCATGCTTTATGGCTCAAAGATGCTACCTACTCTCATGCTACAATTTCTGTGCTATATATGAATTTAGTTTAGCAGACCTGAAAAAATTTATTTTGTTTAGGGTGACTGCATAGGAAATAATCTTTTTTCATTAATTGCTTCATGATTTTTAATTTCTTCATAGGGTTTGGCTACAACTTTTTTCACACTCTTGGTATTCTTGGGGAAAAATAGCACCTTTCTTTGTGTCAACTTGCAGTATAATCTAGGAGAAAAGACCCCCACATGTAACATGTAAATTTTTGTATTATATTTCACAGCACAATGTCTCCATGCCTGGAGGAAAATTCTCAACTTACACAACTCAGCTGAACACATTGCACCCATATACCAAATACCAGTTCAGGGTGCGCTGTTCAGCTGCTGACCACTTCTGGAGGTGGAGTGACTGGAGCAGGATAGAAGAACACACAACATTGGAAGCCCGTAAGCTCCTTAAACTGTTTGATGATAAAATGTTGAACTTTTGTGAAGCCATATAATTTAAATTAGCCATCCAGAAAACTAACCATTTAATAGAAGGTAAATTGTCATCTATGTAACTTAAAAAAAAAACAAACAACCCAAAACTCAATGGTTTCTGTTGGTTTTTTTTTTTCTTCTTTCCTCATTAGCTCCTGCAAGAGGTCCAGACATCTGGAGAGAAAGAAGTCCTTCTGGAAAAAGTCTAAAAATCTTTTGGAAGGTAGATAAGACACTTAAAGTTTTAAAACATTATGCAATGTAACCCTATGAAAAAATTACACATTTATAAATGAGTGAAGCTTATAGTCAAAGAATTAAACTGCTTTTCTTATTGAACCATCTGTTGAGACAAATATTTTCCCCCAAATGAGAATGTTAGTGAAGTTTTATAATTTAAACATTGTATTAAGAAGTATTTCATGTGAAGAATTAAAGTTTTAATATGTCCCAGCTAAAAGTTAAAAACTTATAACCTTACATGTTGATTCCTATAGTCACAGTACAGTAACTATCTTCTGTGCCTCATAGTTCTATACAGTTGTCAAACTAGATCAGGACATTAAACTCTTAAGACATCCTATGTCTTCTCTCGTTTATTCTGGTCTGGGTTTAATGCACTCTTTGTCTGTTCATAGCCTTTGTCCCTTTCTGAAGCCAATGGAAAAATTGTGTCTCATGAAGTGTCCTGCTACCTGCTAGAGACACCACTGGAGTACAAAGAAGTTGTTGAACCTTCAAACAGTACTGAGATAAAACTTGGAAAAAATGACTGTGTAATTAGTGTTGTAGCCAAAAACCACGCAGGCTCGTCTCCTCCTTCGAGGATAACAAGCGTGGAACTCCCAAACGGTGAGTGCTCCCAGCAAAGAGCCAAAACACCTTCAAAGCCTGGGGAATACCTGGGGGATTTGTTTATTGGAACGTAAGACAGATACAGGCATTGTTTGTGTTTGGTTTCTGGTTTATTTCCCCACCCAAATCTACTGGGTGGGGGAAAAAAAAAGCTGCTTTGCTTGTAGGGCAGTGTCTTGCCAATTAATTCTGCTCTCTGCATATAAGGGTGATTGTGTGCAGTCCCTGCAGCTATTTGCACTTTTCTGGAGACCTCCCAGGAACAACAAGGATTAGGCTTCAAAGCATTAGTGTCGATCTCTGATGTTTACAGAGCTCAGTTTATTTTTGCATGTTCCTGTTGAGATGCTGAAATATACTACATGCTAAAGAGAACTGGAATAAAGTTTTGAGGTATTGTGTGGCTTTTTAAGGGGATGCTCACAGAGCTCTGTAGGAAAATATTAATTGGGCTGCTTGGTAAAGACTTGGCATCCTTGTGCTAGGAGCTGGTGTTTGAAAAGGAGGTAGGACTTAAGCTTCCCAATTAAAGCACTGCCACCCTTTGCTGCGGACTTTTGTAGAGACAAATAGCTGAAGCAGATAATGATTTTCTGCTCCTAACACTGAGCATGGGGAGAAGATAATACAGCATGTGGCTATTAAGAGTCTATGTTTCCCTGCATGCCAGGACAAGCCCAAGCCTTCAGCTCCAGATCTGGCCAGTGCTCTGCAGAGAGGACAGATTTTCATAGTGAGGCCCTTCTCAACTTGTTTGCCACAATCATGTATGGTGCTGTTTCTCTTTCCCCACCCAAAGAACAAGTATCAGAGTTGCCCACCTTGCATCTCAGGTTCTGCTAAGACAGGGCCATTTCTCCAGGGAAGAAGCTGGGAAGATACCCAATGAAAAAAAACCCTGAGTTTTTCTATGCAAAGGAAAGCCAGAGTTCTTAATGTTTATCGTGCTTCTCCAAAACAATGATGCCTAAAAGTATTTTCTTAGTTTGCTCCTTGGAGGGAAAAATAATTGCATGAGAGAGATGAATGAACAAAAATGCTTTTGTAGCTCTCCTTCAGCCATGAAAGAACAAGATTTTGGAGTTGGGAAGGTCTCTGTAGTAGGTTTCTGGTGAGGAACAGCTGACAGCAGCTGGAGGTTTGCATTCATTTATAACTTTCTCTTGGGTATCTGAGGTTCCCTTTGGTGTTACCCAACTTGTACTTGTTGGAGACATGCTCCCAAGTTGGTATAGGAATTATCTGAGTCACTGACTGGAGTTATGAAAGATGAGTCATTCACTGAACTGGATGACATTTTTGCCCAAACATCTTTTCTGGCTGCTTCCTGTATACAGTCTGTAAGTGCTTTTAATGTCCATAAGAGAGTAGCGTCTCTGAAGCTTGAGATCTACTGAGGTTTTGTGAAAACTGAAAATGCAAACAAAGGGTACTCTGCCTTAATTAGTGTGTCACTGTCTCTGAAAAGTGCTCTGTAAAGAGTGGGGGCATATATGTAATCTGGCTTGTACAGGCTCCCCTACCACAGTGTTCTGTTGAGTTAGTAGTTATTTCTGCTAGTCTAGGTTGTGGCTATAAATATGTCAAAATGAGCAGTACTGCCCTGAGTGAATTTCTAGTCATCTGGCTCAGGAAATAAATTTGAGTGTGGTGTATTTAAGCATTTTTTAGGGAGTATATGCTCACTGCCAGTTAAAAGACTTTCCTGTAAATAAGGAAAATTCAAGTAGTCTAATTAGTCTTCCAGTATCATAGAAGTGTAGTTCCACTAGATGCGTAGTAGTTTTTTAGTGAAAAGTATTGAAAGATTTCTGGAGTTGACCTGTTTATTTTAATCATGTGTGTCTTTCTTGCCGTGAGTAAGCTAGGAGAGGATTGTACACCTAGCTGTATGTTAAGATTATTTAGAAATAGACAGTCTGACATTCACAGCATGTCTGCGAAAAAAGTTTTCACAGCACTGGTTCTTAAAAACTGGCCTTGCCCTCCAGCCTTCCATAGTTTATGGCTTTAATAGCATGAAATAATAGACTCAATAGGGAGCATAAATGAGAATACTGAAAAAGGAAAAACTGAAACCCTGAGATTGTTTTTGCAGATCTCTTCTGGGGCCACCGCTGTTCTGGTGGCCTTTGAAAAACATCCCTTAGCTCGGCAGGGTCCCATCTGATGGACAGCTGTGGAGGGAAGCAGCAGGAATCAGAAGTCATTCCCAGATCTGATCTCTTCAAGGGCAGCTAAACCTTTGATAACCAGAAACAAGAAAAACAGACTGAAGGCAAAGCTTTTGTTTTGTTTGGTTTTGGTTTTGGTTTTCATTTACCCTTGGTAGACTGGAGCCTCCATGAAGTTCACCAGCAGCTTGAGTTGTGCTGTCGATTCTTGGTGAAAAATGGTTGTCTGTGGTCAGGCGAGTGGCAGCAAGACACCGTGAAAGAAGCACAAAGCAAACTGTTTGATGAAATGACAGCAGGAATTTATAGCCGGAGGCCCCTGCCAAATTGGTGTCAAGTCAGATTTGAACCTGACATCTGCTGTAAATCCTTACCTTGAAAAAGTGCTTTTTAAGCCAGTGCTGAGCTGCTGCACTTCTCGTCATCATACTTAAGGCTGGCTGAGGGATTTGCTGCAGGCTACGTCTGATTTCCAGCACTTCAGAGAGCATAGCTGAGTGCACCGCTTTGAGTTTCACTATACCAGGAGCACGCCTCTCATTCTTAGAAATGACTGCAGTTTATAAAACCTTTGTGCTGTGGCTGGAAGGCTTTTTTTCCAGCTTGGACTACAGATAAGTGTCTGCTCTCTGATGGATTTTTGTGTCATCTTTGTTGCAGACAATGTCAAAACAGATCGGGCCGTGGCAATGGGGAATGGAATTTATATTTCTTGGAATTCTTACCCCAACATGACCTGTGGCTACATAGTAAAATGGTGTCATTCATCTGGGTCTGAACCCTGTAGTGTGGACTGGCAGAAATTTCCTTTAAATACAACAGAAGCAGTGATAAAGTCTGGTAAGTCAGAAACCATTTTTGTGAGTCTTTCTTGTTGAGAGCCTGAGTGAGAGCAGCACCGGTGCTACCGGTTGACGATCGTTGCATTGCTGTGTGCTTGTGTATATAAATGAACCCCTTCTTGGTACCGTGTTTATTTTAATTTCTTACACAGCCTTGCCAAATCCAAATACCAGTTTTGACTTAACTGTTGCCATCCTGTGTTTATTAACTACTTTGAAATCACTTCTTCTGGCTAGGCCCAACAACTTCCTAACTCGGCCTAATGCATAATGGTTAATCTAGGGTTTGGGGTTTTATTTGGATTCTAAACATAAACAGTGCTGCTCAGGATGGGGGAAGACTAATCCATTGTTTTTACACGAGGCACATTTTTTTTAAGTGTGACCTCCATGTGTTGGCTTGCTGTCAGCAACTGAAATTTCCTGGAACAGGGCACATTCCAGGTCTCTAGATGCTGGTGGGCAGATCAGGGAAATGAAACTCAGCTGTGGTGGGACTAGTAGGAACAGAAGAGGAGTGAGGGGACCTAAGAAAGATGTAGGATTTTTCACTTATGTCTAATAGGAGATACATATGTATATAAATATATTTGCTTTTTAGAAGAGTTTAGTGTATTAAGTCTCCATTGGTGAAAACAGCTTGAAGCTGTGTACATAGGAAAGTTGGGAGGGGGATAGGACCTGGGGGTGGGGAGCAATATGTTTTCCTGCCACTGTAGTTACAACACTGTGTCCGTGTTGTTTTCATTTATGCTGGCTAGAGCTTGCTTTTTCTAAGCAGACAATGCTATGTCTGTACAACTATACAGTGCTGTAGTCCTGACCTCTTTCCTGGGATGCTTCTTGCAGTATGTCATGGGAGTTACCAGGCTTTTAGAGCTGGGCTCAAGCTGGCAAATTCACCTCTGCACTAAGTTGTGGCAGGAGAACTTCTCAGGCTGGATCTGAACTCTTGCAAAACCCACTTGACTTCTGTAGAGTTTCACAGTGGCGTCTTGTTTAGAAAAAATCTTGAAAGTAGTGTGCATCCCCAACTTGAGAAAATCCCAGGAAGTGGTAAATTATTTACATGTTGTAGGATCAAATATCTGTGCCTCCACCAAAGAAAAGTGGAAATCCGATGACTGAGTTTGGTATAGTCAGTACAGGCCTGGAATTTATCACTAAAGTGCGTCACTATCACTTTTTTGAGAGTTCTCTGAATTTCTTTTGTACCTCTGTAATTTCTTTTGTTGATGTAGTAAGCCTGGGTATTTCAGAATGCATTTGTGTTTCTGAGGAGGAGGTAGGATCTACATGACTGCTGTGGGAGGAAAGGAAGGGGATTGTTTCTGGTAACTTCAATTTGTGTTTCCCCATGGAAACAGCAATTTATGCAATTTATGCAATTTGAGTAGCTTGTTTTGGATCCTATTTGTTTAGAACCAAAATTTCTCCCATAGCTCGATTTGCCTTCTCCTTCTAAACCACATCTGATGGCACAGCTTTTATAGGAATTAGGAGTAGGGATAGGCATTTTACCTAATACTGTCAGCTAAGACTTTGTAATTTTTTAATACAGATTTGTATATGTCTGCATCACATGAAAGATAAAAGCATCACTCTTCATAACTGAAATATTCTTACAGTGATTTTTCTCTTGCAGCTCTGTTTAGACCTGGTGTGAGGTACAACTTTTCGCTCTATGGCTGCAAATCCGGTGGATATCAGTTATTGAAAAACATAACTGGGTATATGAAAGAGCTGCGTAAGTGCACTTCATCATTCAGTGAATTTATACTATGTCAAGTTTTGGCTCAGTGTTGGCAGAAGAAGGTTGAAACCAGAATCCCCATTTGGTACTACTGACTTCTGCTTGTTCTCTGTAGAACAGTAATACATTTCTCCAATGAGTCTCTGTTCTCTCAGAGATGAAGGCACAGGCACAATTCAAACCATAGGGCTGTGGTCTCTTCTGTAGGAGAGGAGGTAACTTTTGATTTCTCAAGTAAAAGTAAAATTATGAGCGTATTTAATACAGCTCAGTAAATACAAAAACATTCACAACTTTTCTGTTTAAATGTACTTTGTAGACCAGAACTAGATCCTAGAGTGTAAGCCCCCCTGAGACTTGCACTCGTGTTCTGTCCCACGCCAACCCTGTCTCGGTAACTGTGCTTTGAGCCCAGGCTGTGCTGTGCTTGCCTGAATATGCATTAGTGCCTGAATTCTTTCTGTTCCCAGTTATCTGAATATGGCCTTACCCTTTAACATCACAATTGTATTGTACCGTAGCTACAGCACCCATTTCAATTTGGAGTTTAATGTCCTTTCTGCTAAAATAGTTTGCTTTGAAAAGTGAGCTGCTGACATATTCTGAACCCTTAGAAATACCACTGTTTATTCCATTGCTAAGGTTGAAGGTGAGGTTAAGGCAGTTTTACCAGAAACTCAAATTTCAGCTATCAGTATCCCTGTACAAATCCTGAAGGTTTCCCAGAAGTTTCTTCCATATGTGTTCTCAACACATTGGAAGCTTTCAAAGTAAAAAGATAAAGAGTTTGGAAGACTGAAAATGCATTGGTTGTGCAGAACAAATTTATTAGGAAGTGAGAAACGGATTGACAAGATTTGCCTTTTGCACAGATAACCATCAGGACAAAAATAGATGCATTCTTAAACATGATTTCAGCCTTGGTACATCAAGGCCAAATGTCAGATGAAGTCCTGATGTACATGACCTTACACAGTCTCTGCAGTAATGCTTTCAGTGGGGTACAGGTATTGGAATAAAGACTTGTAATGCCTGCTAAGAGTAATTCTTTTAGGCTGAGATAGATTTCTATGATAAGAATGTTCAGTTTGTTTAATTTGAAGACAAGTTATGAAGTCAGAGTTAAAGCTTTTAAAAGCTAAGTAATTTGTATGCTCTGAATGTTTTGTTTTCCTCTTTGTTGCAGGAGGAATGTTTTTATGTGTATGGGTCTATAAGAGGGTTGCCCAAGGAGAGATTTTTCTTTCAGCTTCTGTCAGTAGATAATTAATAACATTGATACCGACATATTTTTATAGTATCACCTACTCAGTCTTTTAACATGCTCTTGATGGTGAGGAGAAAGTATTCAGGAAAAAATTGAAGATGCTCCTGAAATGAAACATGTGGATTCAGCATTTAAAGATAAGCTGGTTTCTTAACAGTTTTTTCCTTCATGATTCTCCCTACAGCTCCAAAACGTGCGCCAAATTTTACTGTAGAAGAAACTTCTTCTGATTCTATATTGGTAAAATGGGAAGACATTCCTATTGAAGATTGTCAGGGGTTTATAGAGGGATATCGTCTTTCCTTTGCAAAAGGTGAAAAAAATGCTTTAAAGCCTAGGCTTTTGGAATCAGGTAAATGAAATCTACATCTTCCTTGCTCAGTTGTTTGGTGTTTTTTTAGTAGTTTAGAAACTTTATAAGAAAATGCTTTAACTTTAGAAAAAGATACTTTAATCATAATTCAGTTGCATTACTCGCTGGCATAATTGGTTCCTGTTATGCCTTTGAAATAATCAGCTCTGCGTGTCATTAACACAGTTATTTTTTTAATATAAGGCTAAAGTTGGAGAATACCCTGTCTTGCTGAGGTCATAGGTGATGACTAAGTGGTGGTGTGACACACTGCCCTCTGTACAGATATGCTCAGTAAATGAGACATGGGTAGGTTACACAGCTATATTTAGTTGGTATATTCTTCCAGTACCCCAGTACCCATCTTGTAAGGGCATCTGTGTACAGAACTGAAGCCCAAGTCCCATAAAAGTGAGAAGTAGAGGTCTAAGAAACTGAAGCCAATCTGCAGCCATGACACACTGCTGTGCCTTTTGGTGCTATATAAGCAGGCAGCATTGCTAGGGTTCTTTATGTCCATTTTCCCTTACACAGACTGTTCTTCAGGTTTCACATGCTGACTTTGGGCAAGTTTTGCTAAAGCTGAGGCTCTTGTGAATCCTTTTTTACAAAGTTGTGCTTTCATACAAAGTTGTGTTTCCATACAAACAGGGAATCCAGAACTTAAAGTCAAGAATATCACTGACTTAACAAAGAAGTCTTTGAAAATACTTGATCTTCAAGGTAAAACAAGTTACCAACTGGACCTACAAGCCTACACTGCTGGTGGGTTAAGCCCTCCAAACAGCCTCTATGTGGTGACGAAGGAGGACTGTAAGTTGAATAACCCTGTTCATTAATAGTCTTTAGCACAGGGGCTATAAAACTGAGCTGCTTTTCCACACCCTTTTTATGTAATTTGGGCCTAGAGTCCTAATTTTTAATTTATTGAGTTGGTTACTATTTTGTTGGTTATTGTTAAATACAAAAATTGGTACTGTTCAGAGTGAGGAAAAGATCCTTTCCAATTACAGCTACCATGTAGTTCATGGTAATGTTCGCAGGAAAAGTAACTTAACTGCTACTAAATATGGTGGAGTCTGAATTTGGTCTTCTGAAGCAGTTAGTTGTTTTTGCCAGGTTTCCCATGATGAATATCTGCTCATACATGGTGGGAAGAAAGGCATTGTGGAAATATTTACCAGTTCCAGAATTATAAACAGATGCATCTCTGCTCTGGATTCAGTTTTATCAATCCCCTGACAGAAACAAACACAGAAAGACAGTTAGAAGAGATTGACTCTGGGAATGAGGGGAAAAACAAAAAAGTGTTTTATATGAAGGACTAAACACTAGGGCACAACTAAAATACATGAAAAATCAAACTTGAGTCACTTTATGTCAGTGGAGGAAGGCAGTGGGAATGTATCGGAGCTAAACCCTGGGGAGCACAGAAGCATTGTAACCCATATAAAAGGCAGTGTGGTTTGTGCAATGAGTTATTGGCCTATAAGAGCCATTACCAGAGATTTGGCCAGCTCAAGAGACGTGAAAGTGCAATTCCAGTGCTTATTGAGAACAGAATTACAGTGGCAATCAGTCTTGCATTGCACATGAAGCTTTTCACAATTAAGCAATCAGAGAGAAATATCTGCTGATTCCTGTAGTTATCACTGACTCAGCTCTGTTTATGGATGGACTTTTGCCCTTCCAGCACAGAAGTGTATGGTATGGGTCACTGTTTGCAGACCACTGTTAGATGAGTTTAATGAAGCAGTCTCTAATCCATGGGAATGTTAGAAACCACGTAAAACTTGCTGGTAACTTTGTATATATATTTACTGTCTTTCTTTTCTTCATCTCCTAGCTGTAGGATTAATCATTGCAATTCTCATCCCCGTGGCAGTGGTTGTGCTGCTTGGTGTGGTGGCTAGCATCTTCTGCTACCGAAAAAGGGAATGGTAAACGCCTGCATGCAGTTCTGATCTTTTTCTAGATGTGTTTGCTTCACTGCTAGAGTTTTCCATGATTCTCGTTACTCACTGGGTTTTTTTCAAGCACCCGAAGGAGTTAGTGGGCTTTGTTTAAAGATGGGTGGTAAAAACACATTGTAGAAGGTGAGGGAGAAATGGAGTTGGAGAGGGGTCAGAATGAGGAATGTAAAAAGGTTTTGCAGAAGCCTGTTTACAGTGAGTGCCATTTATAAATAGTTCCCAAGTGGAAAAAATCTAGCAATGTGCTGTGATTTATGAGCTATCCACAAGCTCAGGTAGACATCTCATCTTCAGCTTTTCATAAACATGGCATATCAAGTTCTGCAGTTAAAGAGAAAAAAAGTTTCCCTGTTTTTTTCATTAACTACTCAGTGAAAGTGTAGCACACTGAATCTTTCTGCCAGATGTCTTCAGTATTCTGAATTAAAGGGAAATGTCCCAAGTCCTTTTGGGGATTTGCAATCTGTTTCAGATCTTGGTAATTTTGAAAAGTTTGTTCTTTCTTCTTTTAAGGATTAAAGAAACATTCTATCCAGAGATCCCAAATCCTGAGAACAGTAAGGCGCTGCAGTTTCAGAAGAACATCTGTGAGGTAACCCTCATCTTAAATCTGTTTGTTTTTTTTTTTTTAAACTTCTGAGAGGTATTGTGAGTAACAAACTCTTCCGCAACATCTCGGTCTTCTGCTCCAACTGCAGAAAAAACTCTGTGGAGAAGAGGAGAAGTTACTGAGTAACTTTTGTCAGGTGCTGTCTAGAACTTTCTTGTTGATAATATAACTTGCAGTGTTTTAAGTAGGAAAAGACTGCTGCATTTCTCTCCTGCCACAGCAATGAGAAGTGTCAGTACATAGGCTGATAGAATCTGGGAGTAACGTACACATCTTTGCCATAGCATTAGGAGAAGCAGAAAGTGTGGAGAATTGTATACAGTGTATCGCCAACCTTCTGGGAGACATAGGAGCTACAACTGGGTGTAACATTTAAACAACATTATGGAGTGGGTTGTACAAAGCTGGGATTGGGAGAAAGAGTTCCTAAACACTTACTACAAGATCTGGGGTCTTTTTAGGATGGCTAGAATACTCTTAACATTAACAGTAATATGTGGTAAGCTAGAATATGAGAATCAAAACTTCAGTATTGTACAAATGGCAGTGGGAAGAATGCAAGCCACAAGCCAATGTAACTGATTTAATTTGAGCAGGTTGTTGCTTTCAGGTGTTCCAGGTCTCCTGGCTGAGTCTCTCCTCCTTCCCCTTTTCCTCACTGCAGGGGAATAAGACACTGAAAACACTGGAAATGAACCCGTGCACCCCCAATAGTGTTGAAGTGGTGGAAACACGATCTGCAGCCCCCAAGATTGAAGACACAGAGATGATGTCCCCAGCAGCTGACACCACTGTGCCTGAAGATGGTTCTGATTCAGAGACAGAGAACCATGTGGTTGTGTCCTACTGCCCCCCTATTATTGAAGAGGAAATCTCAAATCCCCCTATGGATGAACCTGTAGGATCATCTCAGGTGGTTTATATTGACATCCAGTCAATGTATCAGCCCCAAATTAAATCAGAAGAGGAGCCAGAAATAGACTTGGTGACTACAGCAGGCTATAAGCCACAAATGCAGCTGCCTATCAGTGGTTTGAAAATAGAGAGTCACTCACCTGCAGAGGAAGAATTGGATAAAACTGCAGGTTACAGACCTCAAGCAAACACAAACGCCTGGAACATGGACACTCCAGACTCTCCTGGATCCGTTGAAAGCAACAATGAAAATGCATCTTTTGGGAGCCCGTGCTCCATTAATTCCCGACAGTTTCTGCTCCCCCCAAAAGACGACGAAGACTCTCCCAAACCCAGTAACGTAGGGTGGTCCTTCACACACTTTTTCCAGAACAAACCAAATGATTAACAGTGAATACTTATCACACCTGAACCTGCCTTCTAAATAAGCTCTTATTCCTGGTGTTGTAAAGAAAGGAAGAAGAAAAGTGCAAAAGGCACGATTTATTCTTGGAGACAGTCAGCAGAGGTTCTAGTGAGCTGAAGTTTACGTTAGCAAGAGTGTTAATGTTCCATTTTAATAGAGGTCAAGAAGCCTAAGCTATAGCAATTTAGTTATTACTGTAGTAAAATATATTGGGTATAAAGGGTATTGAGTTTAGAGCTCCTGATAATCATAGTCAAAGAACTCTGCCTACCTTCACATAGTGCTCCAAGATTAATATGGTCTTATGCAACTTATAACTTGGAAAGATTGCTTTGCTTTGTTGTAGTTGTTCTCAACTGTCCATATTCCAATGATGCAGCCTCAACAGGTTTCCTTACTGAAGGTTTCGTTTATCACAAACCTCAGCCTAACATGTGGAACTGGTGTGTTTGATAAATCTTGAATTCTTTTGTGTAGCTATAAACGAAGAATCAATGAGAGTGCTATTTTCTTCTTCTCCCACACGGAAGGGTATTGTCACTGTTTAACACTTCTGAAGCAATGGCCATTCAAATCTGTTGCTTTTTAACTAGACACTAGTTTCTGTACCTACTGTACAATGTTTATCCAATGTTTGACTCAGGGGTACAAACTTGGGGAAAAAAGTGTAACACTGATTTAAACCTCAGCAAGAACTGCATAACATTTAAAACTTTTTTTTTTTTTAAACTTAGAATGCTCTATATTTTTGCTATCCTTTGGTTAAGGAGTTAAATCTTTTCTAATGTATTGCACTAATGCATTCTGTATTTCATAGCTTCAGCTCCACATCTCCTCTCTCAAAGTGGTACAGTGCTCCATTCGCCCCCGTGCCCAGCAGTCTTTGCACTATACACATATATCTAAGCCATGGGGAAATCTCTGTATACTCACGTTAGCTGCCCAAGCAGGTTGCCACGTGAAGTTAGAGGTAGTAGTACTAGCTTCTTGAGAACAAATTGCTCTTCAGATGGTGTTTATGGTATTAGCCTTGCCATCTGCTGCTTGGCTGTTCTCCAGTGTCTACTCAATAGGACTTTCTCTACCAATCCTACCTGGGAGTACAAGGTGGGATTTTTGCTACTGGCAGGGAGAAATCCAAGGAGGTTTGAGTGCCACTAATTCTACCTCTTCCAGACGTGATGCTAAGGAAGCTTCAACGATGTATGTATGTGTGCTTAAAGGAGTGTTCAATACAATCATCTTTGAAAATGTTTTCACGTACGCATCTCTAGGCAGCTGTAATTGTAACATTTCACTGTGTAAACTTCAGACTGTGGCACACATGAATTTCACTAGCTTAAAGGCAAAAGTGCTTTCTAACTTACACTTCTGTACTGTGAAATACAGTGGTGAGAGGTCAAAAGACCATGATCAAAAAGTGTGTCCATAAAGTCATAGCCAAATTTTTGTTTTAGATTTCAATTTCCATAGCTGCTCTGTGGGATTTGTTGGTTTGGGGATTTTTGTTTGTTTTGGTTTGGTTTTTTAAACGAATAAGATGGGGGAGTGGTTTTCTAAACAAGATCCAAAACTGATAAAAAGGGAGAATTGACTAAGCTGCTAGTTGTAAAGGTGTGAGAGCAGAGCAGGAGGATGGCTAGCTTGGCAGACATTTGGTCTGTAAACCACATGATCTGGCCATCAAACCAGTTAGGTTAAGCCTAACTGCAGCAACGAATGGTTCAGTTTCAGATGTTGGTATGTCTCTGCCACCTCTGTAGAAGTAAGATGCAGAGGGATTTTGAAGCTGACAAAAAGGCAAAACACTAAATAGCATGCAAATCAGTAACAACTGCCTCCCTGTGTCTGTCAGAGTGGACTCTGAGGACAGTGTAAACAGATCTGTCTCTAGACCTGACAGCACAAGGTGTATCTAGAACAGAAAGTGCAGATGGGATTCTGCTTTTGAAGTTGAGTCCTGGTATTAGCAGAGCTACGAGTGAAAAAGACAGGCAGTGGAAAGAGCTGGTGTCCATCTGTCACCAGACATCACTACAAGAGAAAGTTTTCGTGTCTGATCTATTACTGTCTGTTTCTCAGAACACTAACACATGAAGAGAAGCAGTTCTCCCCTTTGTGCTTGATAGCTGGAAGGTGGCTAAGTCCTAGTACTGTCAACTCTTTCTCGCAAAATCTTAGAGCTGATTTCCTTTCACTAGTGCAGGTTTGCCTTGATGTGTTTACCTCTTAAGATGACTTAGATTGTGCTTTTAATTGAAAGCAGAAGATGTCATAGGTGGAGTGTATGAGTAGTGGTTTGGGTTTTTTATGTAGCAGTTTCTCAATACAGATAAAAAACTAGTATTATGTGGTGATCCAAAGGAAAAAACCCCTCTGTAGCAAAACAGCTGATCACGAAGAATAACTCTGCTTTCACATGGCTGTGTATTGCAAGTAACAAAACCAAACTGAAGATTGAGACTACTAGTGATTTTTATTTGGGCATACTGGAAGCCAGGGCAGCTGCAGAGAATACACAGAGCTTACAGGGAGAAGCCTAACATCCTTTGCAGTGCTGCCGTGGTGAATCACTTAAACACAAGCATCACATACTCAGGTTTTACTTTGTGCTGTTCTTCCTATTCAATAAAGGCAACAGCATTTTAAATTGATTCATGTTGATAAGTAGAGGGAAAGGTCCACAAATAAAGTACCTGCCTCAGTGTTATCAAAGCACTGTCATCTAATTATCCATCACTTAACCCGCCCCCCCCCAAAAAAAACCCCAAAAAAAACCCAACCACCCCACTTTGACTGTAGTTTATTTGACTGGTGGTCTGACCTCTAGGATGTAGGGCAGAAGAGACCTGTTAGCAATGGCTTGCCATACACATAATCTTGTATCAGCAGCAGAAGAGTGAGGCACATGGGGACAGACAGAGGCTTGCATGGTGGTATCATTTGCTGATGCTTAATGGTAGTGGACGAATAGGCAGTTTTCATTCCAGCACTAGAAAGCTCCCCTGCTTCACCTCTGTGGTTTTCTTTGAGCCCGTTCAGTGCTGCTAGTGAGGACTCCTTTCAGGTGCCTATCTTAAATCTTCAGCAGTGAATCCAAATGCTGGATGGATAGTGAGAGCTTGTGTGCTACTGTACTGATCATGTGAAGACCCCCTAAGGTGCCCAGAGCAGTAAGAATGAGTGACAAGGACTGTCAGGGAACAGACTTGCTTTCTGAGCCCACGTGCCAGGTTAAACCAGCGAAGCATCTTCAGGAATGTCTCCATACCAAATTCACTTTCAAAGCACTGTGCTGTTTAGCCTTTAATTGCATTGATAACAATTGTGAGACTAAAACACTGCACTTCAGAGGGGATAAGACTCCTTGTTCTAGTGCCTTCCGGCTTCTGGTGAGCCTCTTCAGTCAAATTGTTTCTGAAAAAATTCCTAGGAAATTTAAGAGTACTGCTTTTCCTAACCATCATTTTCTGCTCCTTTATTGAACATCTATTTTGTTGTAGTTCTTTTGGCTTACTGCTTTTTTTCCTAGAAGAATAGAAAGTTCAGCTTTTTAACAAAACAACTTCCAGAAGGGATATATGACCAGAAGGGATTGTGTGCAAAATGCTGTTTCTCCTAACTCAGTACTTCACTCCTTCAGCTGGATCAATGTTCGGAGATGTAGGGCCAAGCAATTTCTTTCTGAAGCAAATCATCGGTGCTGCTGCTTTTTATTTTTGAGCCATGCCTGTCATATGTGACAACTTGGGGGTTTTAATGGGGTTTTGTACTGTCCACTGTATGCGTGGAACATCGGTCATGTTTGACATGACATCGCGCACTCTCCTGTTCGACACGTTCATTATTGTTGTTCTGACACGCAGGGGGATCTGGGATCTTGGCTTTGTGCATTAAAATTTGGGGTGGCAGATCTGCATGTGATATACCTCACAGAACTACTCCTTAATGTATCAACAACACAGTAAGCTAACGCTGCAGGCAGGCAGTGAGTCACCTCCCCTGCTCCCAGTGGCTGTGTGGGCAGACCTGGGACCCAGTGACTGGCATCTGCTGTGGTATCTGTCCACATTGTCTGCAGTGGCTGCTTCCAAGGGTAAACCATTTCCAAAGGGAACCAATAGACGCATTGTCCATCGCAGCACGACTGGCAAATGCACCCCTGTTTCGTCGTCTTGGATTGTTGTGTGGGACCAGAGCTTTTCTCCGCTGGGAACGCAACAGCAGCAAGCTCCCACTGACCTCGGGTGTTAGGCTGCTCTGAAGAGGTGCGTTCAGGCCGCTCTTCCTGGGTGTTATCGACGTGGTCGGCTTGGTAAAGCTTAAGCCTTGTGGGACACTCAGCTGAACATTAGTAGCAAAAATGAAGGCAGTCGGAGGCGTGGGAATGAGAAGGTGTTTAGATGTCACTCTGAAAAGGCAATGAGAAATCATGTGCTCTATTTTTAGACAAGTACTGCTTTGTAAATAGAATATTTGTATACTTACAAGTAGATAGAAGTATAGTAAAAAAGTTTGAAATACATAGGAAAAATGTAACATTTAAAGAGTTGGATTGCTAACAAAGCTCCATGTACCACGAAAGTATCAAGAGCTTCCAATGTAAATAGCATCTTCTGTTTGGCCAGAGACTTTGATGAGACTTCAGTGCAATTTGCATTAATATTTGTAACACTAGGACAAATCTTAATCCCTTATGCACATATGTGGTTACATCTTTATGTGCCTAGGTGCATATTGCAGAGGAAGTTGGCTTGCAGTTCCCAAAGTGATTTTTTCGGAGCCCTGTACTTGAATATATGCCTTCTGAGATGCAGTTTTATGTAGATAAAACGGCTGCCCTCCTCCTTACATGGGCTTTGTGCTGCTGGGCTTTAGGTGGTGCCACAGGTGGTTGATGCCCAGAGCTTCTCTTGGTGGTTTACAAGATTTGGTTTTGGCTTTTTCTTTGCCTTAGCAGGCCTGGAAACACAGTCCCAGACCCCGAATGCCCTGGACTCAGAAATCTTGGAGTGTTTAAAAATTTAATTTCCTCATGCTGAGGCCTGTCTTACATTTTTTTAAGAATCCTCTTAGATGCTGGAAAACAGTTTCTTCCATAACAATTTTCTTTCCTCTCCTTCCCCGTTTATATAACTCTGGATTTTCCCCATGTTTCTAAGATAGCCTGTGTTTGTTTCCTTTTTGCATGTTATGCAAACAAACCTCAGATGATATTGGCAGGGGTTTCTGTAACTTTACAACTTGTCCCAGGGTGCATGACAATACATCTTCCGGACAAAAAATGTCTATTAATTCCTTCTGCTTTTACAACAAAAAGTCTCTGGAGAACTTCTGTGTGTCAGAGGCAGGGGCTCAGCATCCCCTGGCAGGTGAGGTCGTCTAACGGCATGGTGCTGGTGCGTGAGTGGATGGGGTTAATCCCCCCCGGCCTCACCCTCTCCTTATGCCAGCGATGCCTGGGTGACTTTGTGATGCAGCAGAGCAGATGCAATCCTTGATTTCAATGTGATACCAAACAGAGTCTCCAGGTAGGTGTTTTCAATGGTCCCAAATCCATGTTTTGTCTGTTGCAACATGAAGGCGGGTTCCAGTGTAAGTGTATGTGCAACTTCCACGAGAAGGTTGAAGACCATTGCGACTCATTTGGTCTCACATTGTGCAGAATGTAGCAAGTAAAACTTAGCCAGGGGCAAAGCAAAAGTCAAAATGATCTCATTCTCATTTTTGGGGCTGAGGAAAATTAAAAGAAATGGCTCAAGCAGGGCAAAGGAAAACAGAATCTGGCGAGGCTTCACACTTTAGTGGTAATACAATAGAAAAGGAATCTTTGAACATCACTTTGTTGACGTTTCCTTAATGTGATTCAAGAGTGACTTAGAACAAACAACACTTTATGCTTCACAGCATGTCAGAAAAGTTTGTAATGCAGGGGATATTAAATAAAAAAAAACATTACCTAGCTGACTTGTGTCTGAAATCCTACTCAAGGGTAGAAGTAATTTGAACTTTGATCCTGTTGTGGCTCACAAGACAGCAGAGCTGCTGGAGCTTTACAGGTCACCTGAAAAACTAATGTTGTACTATAATGCTGTAACTTTTAAAATATATACTGTGAACAGGTTCAATGTGTTGTGTTTTTTTAGCTCTTTTTATACCATATGTTTTAAAGCGTAAATAATTTGTTTAGACATGTTTTTATGTTCTGTTTTTACAAAGATTTTAATGGACTTTTGTTTAATACTAGTAAAAATATCGATTGCCAATTTGAAATAGTCATCTATAGGAACTGAGAATAAAGTTAATAAATCAAGCTGAAGAAAGTCTACCTAACACACTAAACCTAATTGCATCTTTTAACATGTTTCTGTTGCCGAATGATACTGAAGGTTTCCAGTCTCCAGATTTGCTATTGGAAAAGCATTTCTTTGGCAACTTGTGCAAGATAACTGCAAGGCACTTTAACGAAGTTGTAGCATACCAAGTAAAATACTGACTCCAGAAAGCGTATCAACATGAAAACGTGCTAGCTAAGCAGCTATACCAATGCATGCCTGAAAAAGGAAGCGTGGGATCATGGGGAAATAATACTCCGGCGCAGCGGACAACATTTAAGACTAACCTTACACTAAGATTATCGACTTTACGTATGTTTTAAACCTAGTTTGCTTGGCTGTTGTAACGCCTGTTGTATTGCTTGGGTGTCTAAAAATACGCATGTATTTAACAATTTTACCATAGTATTGCCATGGAATTTAATAAATATATTTTCTTACACTCTTACATGTTTTCATATTCCTTGCTTGCATGTTTGTTTTTAAGTAAGAGTTAAATTCTGCTCATGCTCCAGTACAAGCAGAGTTATTTCGGTTCCGTGCCAGAGTAAATAACCACAGGATCTGGCAAGCGCAGCCTGGGCTTTTGATCAGCAGAGCGGGTAGTAACGCGGATATTCCCTCTGAGCAGCTTCTCCTAAGCACAGCATGCTGCAGTGCATACAGCCATGGTTCACTGATGCCCTCCTGTTCCTGCCATGCGATACGATGATAGGAAGATGGCCAGTGGAATTACTCGTGTCCTCAGTTTATGGCTCTGACATGGCTGGAGTTTTAAGATGTGATTTCCCTGCAAGCTTGGGCTGAGGGAATCTTGCTTGCAGAGAGGAGCAGTTGGTGGCTCTGGGTGGTGGAAAGGTCTGTGTGGTGGACATCCCCATTCCAAGATGAAGGACGTAGCATCAGGAAGAAAGGGCCCATGCTGCACACTGCGGGGGGGGGGGGGGGATTGTTAGGGTGAGGTAGGAGGGTTTCTCAGTGTGTTTTAGAGGAATGGAGATGATTGGCTTCTGTGGTGGCTGTAAAATGGGCCTGTGGTTTGAAATCATTTATGTTACAGCATGGGCTTCTTGTCCAGCAACAGCCGAAGATTTTGTGGTTCCTCTAACCATGGCATCTGAAATAGGGAGTGCCACACGGGCTTAGCAGCATGCCACATCACAGCACATGACGTGGAACCATCATCGCATGGTGGCACTGTTCCCTCTCCCATCTATTTGGAGGCAGTCTCAAAAGTCAAGGAGACAACTCCTTGGAGTAGCAGATCAGTGCATCTTATTGGTCTGACAGCAACTAGGCAGGATATGTGAGCTACACTGAGTGCTGAGGAGGTGCAGGATCAAAGGTACCTAGTCCTTTAAGCAGGACAGAAGAGTGCTGCTCAGAGAAGACCCAAACGCATCGAGGTGTGGAAATGAACAGCTTTGATTGTGCCAAAGGTGAAATCCCACAGCTGCGCTCTCAAGCCCTGCAACTGCTTTGGCCAGTGCAGGAGTGGTAGGAATGAGTTCAAGATAGGTCTCACTCCATCATCACAGTCCCAGGTCTAAAAGAAGTGAAAGACTGATGGTTTTGTAATACCTTCTGAAGATACTGCAAGTTGTTCAGATACAGTTGTTCGAGTCTTGGCAAAGCCAGACCCCTCCTGCTGGGTTCGGTGTTTCACACAGCTCAGGGACAGCTGGGGCTCCCTGTGCTTTGGCACAGAGGTGCTCGTGTCATAGCAGCACCAGAGGAACATGGGAGAAATGGGGTTCTTCTCAGGGATTGGAATGTATCAGATGAGTTAGTTCAGGCTGTGCTCTGCTGTAAGTGAGAGCAGCTGAGTGCTCGGACCCTGGGAGAGGCAAGGTAGGTCTGACCCCTCCATGGACACCACCATCTCTTCCCTGTCACGGGACACACAGCCATGGTGGATGGCCTCACTAAGAGCCTGGTAGGCTGTGCCAGTGGGGTGCCAGGGTCTGCGACCCCACACCTGTGCTGCTTTACCCCTCAGGAAAGCTGGGGGGAGAGGGGGTGTGTCTAGTCACAAAGCAAGTGCCAAAATCAGTTGCCATCAGTATCTTGCTGTGTCGTGTTCACAATGCACAGCCACTGCAGGTAAAATACCCCGAGCCAGTTGTGAGATGGAGCGTTTAATTTTGGGTGCGTTTATGAGGTATGTGGGCATGCCCAATACAGGCTCTTCTACAAAGGAATTAAAACCGCTCAGTCTGAGCCTCACGTAGCATCACGGCCATTCAAAGAAAGTAAGTTGTGCTACAAAATCAGGGCAACTGAGTTCAAAGGTCGGGAAATAATGGAATGTGTGGACTTCCCCATTTTTCACCATCAGGATGAGGGTGGGGAGAGGCATTTGCTCTTTAAAACAAATCTGTGTTTTGGTAAGACCAATCAATTCACATGGAAGCTGCCTAAAAAAAAATGATAAATTGGTGATTTCATTTTTTTAATTATGCTTTGCTGATACCAACATTAAAAGCAGGAATTTAGAAAAAAGAAACAAGGGAAATTATAAAGGAAATATTAAATGTTGCCCCTCTGTGCCTTCAAAAATTGAGGAACATTTCACTGTGTCCACAAAAAAGTGACCAGATATGCTGCCACTATTCTTAGTAGAAACTGTTTAAGGGTCTGCAAAACACCAAAGGAGTTGGAAAGCTGCTGGTTGTGAGCCTGAACACGGGGTCCTCAGCAGCCCCAGTTCTTCCGTGCTATCCCCATACGTCACGGTAACATACAGTGCTGGAAAACACAACCTGTGGGACGGGTGCTGAAAGAACCGGAACCACTGTTTTCCTAGAAAGGAAGACTGAGGGAAACTTAAAAAAAGAAATAGGAGGGGAAGAGGAACAACGTCGTCTTTGTGCTGTGCACAATAGACAAAGAGAAATGCTCTGACAGTGAACGGATATTTGAGAGAAACAAGGGCAGTCGGTCACAGCACGGCCAGGCAGTCTCCCTTTCAGGGGCTTTAGGAAGGGGGCACTCACAGATGAGCAGGGTCCTGTCCGTGGGGGAGGAAATCTGAGACCCCGCAGAGCTGTGGCAGCTGCAGGTGCTGGTGCCAGGCTGTTACTCATGCATGAGACGCCCGAGCGCAGGGGTGAGGACACATCATCACCCAACAAGGGGACCAGAGGTGACTCAAACCCATGGAAAAATGGAGTGGGAGGGAGGGATGTGCTTGCTGGAGCAGGCGATGCCCTGACTCGGCCATCAGACCAAGGCATTACTTTGGAGAAGGAAAAGCTCTACTGTGTGTACATACAGCCCCACAAGGAATTAAATGCTGATAAAAAGATGGACGTGACTGATGGGATGTGGCTGCTGCCCTTCCTTTCTAAACCACAGCTGCATTTTGTCCAGTCCTTTAAAGTGAGATTTGCCCTTTAAGGGTGGTGCCACCATGGAGGAAGCAGATGCAGAACTGGACCAATGCACTTCCTGTCCTCCTTATTTTGCTTTACCAAGAGATTGAAAATGTTTTTCTCAGAAGCAAAGCCTGGCTGATATAATGGTAATTTTTAACACCAGGCTGATATGCCAGCATGAAATGGGCAACTTCTCAGCCCTGGCAACCCATCCTCCTCTTCTTTGGCTCTTTGCTGCCTGGGGCCAGGCTGGGAGGACTGGGATGGAAAAGAATTTCTGGTCCCTCACCTCTGAACACCCAGAACGTAGCAGTGTAGCAAGAATTTGACCTTCAGTAAGTCTCATCTGGCTTTAGTTCCACTTGGTATCTCTTTTTGTTTGCTTTTTAAAAAATTACTATTTCTTCTCTTACTATTTCATCTCCCAGGGAGATGAAGGAGTGGTGGAGAGCAGTGAGATAACATTGTGCCCTGGACAGGGCAAAGGACAGGCAGCAGCTCTGCTCAGCAGCCATGGCCCAGCCCAAAGCCTGACTCAGCCCATCAATGGCTGCCACCAAGGCAGGTGTTCAGTCCTGCAGAGTGGAGGGGGATGGCTTTTGGGAGTGCTGGCTTTATTGCTGGTTTGAGCAAGTACTAGCAGTGAGGGACACGGCTCTGTCAACGGGCAAGAGCTCATCCTGCAGTAGCACCAAGGTCATGCCAAGCATCTGATAAGGCCCAAGCAGTAAATAACATGATAAATAGCTTTGGAGACAGTGAGCAGCACATCTAGGCCAGTTCCTGGGAAAATGAGTAAGCACTCTGCCATGCATGACTGGCCTTTACCCTCTCCTTCCCTGGCCAGCATCAGGGGAGTCAGAAGGAGGGGGTGGCCAAGCCTCCACATCTGGTCAGATGTTGCAGAGTATCTGGCACTTACTTCATGCTCAGCCCCTTGCTCGAAACCCCTGCCTCCCCCCAGCACCAAACTTCACCAGAGAGGCTGGAGTTGTGGGTGCAAGATGCTCCGCTCTTCGGAAGTTTCTCAGACTAAAAGGATGCAGAAAGGACTTTATTTTTTTTCCTTTAAAAGATTGAAACCCTGCAGCATCCCCCTGGGCCTGGCCAGCACCATGCAGCTGTACCGTTCAGGCTCAGTCTACACCACAGCGTGACGATGCCGCCAGCTCTGAATTCCCGCACGGTGATACAGACAGTTGGAAAG